>NC_086448.1:105889892-107118225 GCF_028390025.1 Pseudophryne corroboree
AGTAACTTCATGCAGAACCAAAGGTGTTTATTTGCCCAGACAAAGCGTGAAGTGTGGAACCATAAAAATGTAATGACATACAGATACTGTGGCTACATCTGAGCGTTACGTGCACTCCCGGTGTGGCTAGGTACCCCATACACTTTGTATGGGGCGTGTGGGCATCTCAGATGCACGAGCACAGAGATGTGCATGAGAGTTGTGGCAAACAAGCAGCACTTATACCTAGATGTAGCCACGATGAGCGTGACTACATCTGTATAGGAGAATAAATATTGGAAGGGTCTAGAAAAGATAGCGGAGCCAAGGGATTACATTCATCTTCACCAAGTTCACTCTGCCTATCCATTAAATGAAATGGCTAGACCATGAATTTAAGTCCGATTAAATTTTTCTAATATACGGGGAAGGGGGGGAATTAGCCTGGAATAGCTGGTTGTTTTGAATTTTTGTTTGTGCCAATTAAGTTGGAGAGAGTCCTCCAATGAGAGTTTAGTTGGCTCAGGAACATAAAAGTCAAGCACTTCAGTTTACTAGTATTGATTTTATAGGCCAAATAATTAGAATTTAGAATATAGATCAATCTTGGAGAGGAGAGGTAGCAAGGGTTGAACCGGATTCCCTAGGGATATTAAGACATCATACAGTATGTGTATAATGTAATTCTATGCTCAGTAGGACCATCCTTCACAAAAGTGTCTATTTCATTTATAATCTATATATATATAAAAGGCAAAAAAGGAGTTTGACTCACTGATTGACTCATCATGAAATCTCTTAAAACACAAGGCCTACAATCTTGAAACTTGGCAGGTAGCTTCTCATTAGGTCCCAGGTGCTTGCTAGGAACTGTTTTTACAAATGTCACTGTCCATCCATGGAAATTGCCAAAAATGTATGTATGTATGTATGTATGTATGTATGTATGTATGTATGTGTATATGTATGTTCCAGCATAACTCCAGAATGCCTGCAGCAATTTACACCAAACTTGGTAAATATATGACTTACAATCTGGGAACAAACACTGTGGGGGTAACACACCCCTAGCACCTCTAGAGGTGAGGCAGCAGCACAGAGTATTTCAGCAGATAGCATAACTCTGGAATGCCTGGAGAAATTTATACCAAACATAGTACACATATGATTTACAATCTGGGAACAAACACTGTGGGGGTAAGATACCCCTAGCACCCCTAGGGATGGGACAGCAGTACATAATATAACAGGAGACAGAATAACTCTGGAATGCCTGGTGCAATTTACATCAAACTTGGTACACATATGACTTACACTCTGGGCACAAACACTGTTGGGGCAACTCACCCCTAGCACCCCTAGGGGTGGGCCATCAGCACAGACTATATCAGGACATGCATGATATGTCAGTGGCGACAAGGCTTCATGTGACAGTGGCAGTGACATGATGTGAGGAGGGGAATGGAGGTAGCAGGAAGCCACACGCTGAGAGTTATATAGTGGGAGGAGCAGGGTCCCCAGCAGCACAGAGTATATTAGGAGATGCATGATATGTCAGGCAGGACAGGGCTGCATGTGACAGGGGCAGTGACATGATGTCAGGAGGGGAATGGAGGTAGCATGAATCCACACACTGAGGGTTATATAGTGGAAGCAACAGGGTCGCCCAGCCGCACAGAGTATATCAGGAGATGCATAATGTGCTGCGCTATGTAAGAAACTGTAAATAAATCGATCATTTCACAGGATGTGAGGAGGGTAGGGGAATGGAGGCAGCAGGAAGCCACAGACTGAGAGTTGTACAGTGGGAAGAGCAGGGTCCCTTGGGGGACTGAAAAGGGGTACGGCCACTACACAAAGTGGGTCAGGGAAGCAAGATATGCCTATATATTAGATATCCAACCAACGTAAATTAACAAACAACTATCATTCTAATTTACCATCCTCATTCAGCTAGTAACTATATATATATATATATATATATATATATACACACATACATACATACATACATACATACATACAAATAGAGACAGACAGATGTTGTTGCGGCTCCATAAGCCTTGCTGCCTGAGACTGCTGCCTCATTGTAGCTACATTTCTGCCCCCTCCCCCATATTCTGTTCAAATCCCCCCTCCTCTCACTCTTTACGCGCAGCACTTGTACAATGGGTAATAGAAAGCAGGAGAGAATAGAGGTGATGGAAATTGAGCTTACCACAAGGGCAATGAATTTCGTGTTGCAGTACATTGTTCCACCATGTATCACTCTGAAGTAGTACACAGTCATGTTTAGTTTTAGGTAGATGACCCCTTTCCTAGAGGAAATAAATAACATATTCTCAATGTACATTTGAAAATCTGAATTGTTTTGAAAATCCATGGATACGTAGAATTAAGGAGAACTCTATTCATCTGATACAGTAGCATCAATTGTTATGGAAACAGAACTAGTAACGCATGGCTGTGCACATGGAATGAATGTAATAATACAGATTATCGCAACACTTACAATCTCATTAGTCTAATGAATGATAGAATTTCTATATAAGATTTTATTCCTTAACACTTTTTTTTATATAGAATCATGCTTTGCTGGGAATATTCATTCACATCAGTCTCTGCAGCAGTGGAGTTTACACACACACACACACACACACACACACACACACACACACACACACACACACACACACACACTCAGACACTAGGGTTAATTGTGTCAGGTGAATTAACCAACCAGTACAGTATGTATTTATTGGATAATAGGAGGAAACCGAAGCACAATTTCAAACCCACATGAACATGGGGAGAACATACAAACATTGCACAGATACAGCCTCGGAAGGAGCCAAACCCATAATTCAAGTGCTGTGACTCACCCCAATGATGTGAGACTGCGCTAACCACTGTGTATTTGTGGTGCACAAAATGTATTTTATCTTTTGTAACTTTATTTGCATTGTACAGCAATCAGGAAATGTGAACAATAGAGATGTGAAAGCCATGTGCAAGGCTGCAGCTCCAGATGTCCTTATATTCTTCCTTACACTTGACTAAACAGCCAGGGTGAAAAGTGAGACCCCCCCAGCACTTTTTAGCAGAGGACAGGTGATCTTGGGTGAGTAGGAGTGTTTGTGCCCCCCCCCCCCCCCCAGGGCCGGCGACAGAGGGGTGAAAGGGGACACCTGTACCGGACCGCAAGGATCAGTGAGGCCCCAAGGATATGCCATTTAGTGCCCAGCAGAGATGTGAGCCGTCTTGTCCAAATAGGGCAGCGAGCTGTAGGCGGTGTGGGCACAGTCTCAGGAGCCTCTTACACACAGCGACTGTGCTGCGAGAGTGTGCCCACTCTTCTGGGTCCAGCTCTGTTGCAGGCAGTTACGGGACATGGTAGCAGCTCCGCTAGCCAGGATTTCCGTGCCCTGTGCCGGCCTCTTTTGGTGCAGTGTACGGGTCTGGATACTTGGAAGTACAGGTGGGTCTCTTCCCGAGGTAAGAGTGGATTGGGGAGGGGATACCAGGCTTTGGGATGGGGTCGGAGAGCTGGGAATTCAGCATGGAGTCATTGGCAGAGACCGATTGTGGGATGTGTGGGAGCAAGGAGAGAGGAAAACACAGACTGTGGTGTGTGTGGGGGGGAGTAAGGAGAGATATACATATTTATATGTGTATCGGTAAATATATATATATATATATATATATATATATATATGTTTATTGACACTTTCTAGCGCAGCAAATTCTGTTGTTATGTTTTAAAATATATATATACAGATGTCCTGATGAAAATGTATATAATAAATTGAAATGTTCACCTTAGACCCTATGGGCATAATCAGCTACTATATCTATACAAGACCCGTGAGTGCAGCTGCTTTTCTTTTATATATATATATATATATATATATATATATATATTAGAGATGAGCGGGTTCGGTTCCTCGGAAACCGAACCCGCCCGAACTTCTGGTTTTTTTACACGGGTCCGAGCGACTCGGATCTTCCCGCCTTGCTCGGTTAACCCGAGCGCGCCCGAACGTCATCATCCCGCTGTCGGATTCTCGCGAGGCTCGGATTCTATCGCGAGACTCGGATTCTATATAAGGAGCCGCGCGTCGCCGCCATTTTCACACGTGCATTGAGATTGATAGGGAGAGGACGTGGCTGGCGTCCTCTCCGTTTATAGAGAGTGAGACTAGAGTAGAGAGAGACACAGTATTATTTACTTTAGTAATTTTGGGGAGCATTAGGAGGAGTACTACTACTTGCTGAAGTGATAGATAGTGTGACTGTATATCTGACTTGTGGGGGAGACACTGACAGTGGGGAGCAGTTAGAGTCTGAGAGCAGGAGTACATCTTTTAACGTACAGTGCACACTTTTGCTGGCACTCTGCTGCCAGAGTGCCACACTGCCATTGTGACCACACTGACCACCAGTATATATTGTGATTGTCTGCTTAGGAGTACTACTTGCAAGTTGCTGATAGTGTGACCAGTGACCTGACCACCAGTTTAATTAATCACCACCAGTTTAATATATATATATATATATATATATAATTGTATATAATATATATATAATTGTATATGTATACCGCACCTACCCGTGTTTTTTTTTTTTTTTTCTTCTTGATACATACTACTATAGTAGCTTACTGTAGCAGTCTGCGGTGCTGCTGAGCTGACAGTGTCCAGCAGGTCCGTCATCAGTCATTACATAATAAATATATATACCTTTCCGGCTGCAGTACTAGTGATATTATATATATATATATATATATTAATTTCATCTCATTATCATCCAGTCTATATTAGCAGCAGACACAGTACGGTAGTCCACGGCTGTAGCTACCTCTGTGTCGGCAGTCGCTGGTCCATCCATAATTGTATACCACCTACCCGTGGTTTTTTTTTTTCTCTTTCTTCTTGATACATACTACTATAGTAGCTTACTGTAGCAGTCTGCGGTGCTGCTGAGCTGACAGTGTCCAGCAGGTCCGTCATCAGTCATTACATAATAAATATATATACCTGTCCGGCTGCAGTACTAGTGATATTATATATATATATATATTAATTTCATCTCATTATCATCCAGTCTATATTAGCAGCAGACACAGTACGGTAGTCCACGGCTGTAGCTACCTCTGTGTCGGCAGTCGCTGGTCCATCCATAATTGTATACCACCTACCCGTGGTTTTTTTTTTTCTCTTTCTTCTTGATACATACTACTATAGTAGCTTACTGTAGCAGTCTGCGGTGCTGCTGAGCTGACAGTGTCCAGCAGGTCCGTCATCAGTCATTACATAATAAATATATATACCTGTCCGGCTGCAGTACTAGTGATATTATATATATATATATATATATTGATTTCATCTCATTATCATCCAGTCTATATTAGCAGCAGACACAGTACGGTAGTCCACGGCTGTAGCTACCTCTGTGTCGGCAGTCGCTGGTCCATCCATAATTGTATACCACCTACCCGTGGTTTTTTTTTTTCTCTTTCTTCTTGATACATACTACTATAGTAGCTTACTGTAGCAGTCTGCGGTGCTGCTGAGCTGACAGTGTCCAGCAGGTCCGTCATCAGTCATTACATAATAAATATATATACCTGTCCGGCTGCAGTACTAGTGATATTATATATATATATATATATTAATTTCATCTCATTATCATCCAGTCTATATTAGCAGCAGACACAGTACGGTAGTCCACGGCTGTAGCTACCTCTGTGTCGGCAGTCGCTGGTCCATCCATAAGTATACTAGTATCCATCCATCTCCATTGTTTACCTGAGGTGCCTTTTAGTTGTGCCTATTAAAATATGGAGAACAAAAATGTTGAGGTTCCAAAATTAGGGAAAGATCAAGATCCACTTCCACCTCGTGCTGAAGCTGCTGCCACTAGTCATGGCCGAGACGATGAAATGCCAGCAACGTCGTCTGCCAAGGCCGATGCCCAATGTCATAGTACAGAGCATGTAAAATCCAAAACACCAAATATCAGTAAAAAAAGGACTCCAAAATCTAAAATAAAATTGTCGGAGGAGAAGCGTAAACTTGCCAATATGCCATTTACCACACGGAGTGGCAAGGAACGGCTGAGGCCCTGGCCTATGTTCATGGCTAGTGGTTCAGCTTCACATGAGGATGGAAGCACTCAGCCTCTCGCTAGAAAAATGAAAAGACTCAAGCTGGCAAAAGCACCGCAAAGAACTGTGCGTTCTTCGAAATCCCAAATCCACAAGGAGAGTCCAATTGTGTCGGTTGCGATGCCTGACCTTCCCAACACTGGACGTGAAGAGCATGCGCCTTCCACCATTTGCACGCCCCCTGCAAGTGCTGGAAGGAGCACCCGCAGTCCAGTTCCTGATAGTCAGATTGAAGATGTCAGTGTTGAAGTACACCAGGATGAGGAGGATATGGGTGTTGCTGGCGCTGGGGAGGAAATTGACAAGGAGGATTCTGATGGTGAGGTGGTTTGTTTAAGTCAGGCACCCGGGGAGACACCTGTTGTCCGTGGGAGGAATAGGGCCGTTGACATGCCTGGTGAAAATACCAAAAAAATCAGCTCTTCGGTGTGGAAGTATTTCACCAGAAATGCGGACAACATTTGTCAAGCCGTGTGTTGCCTTTGTCAAGCTGTAATAAGTAGGGGTAAGGACGTTAACCACCTCGGAACATCCTCCCTTATACGTCACCTGCAGCGCATTCATAATAAGTCAGTGACAAGTTCAAAAACTTTGGGCGACAGCGGAAGCAGTCCACTGACCAGTAAATCCCTTCCTCTTGTAACCAAGCTCACGCAAACCACCCCACCAACTCCCTCAGTGTCAATTTACTCCTTCCCCAGGAATGCCAATAGTCCTGCAGGCCATGTCACTGGCAATTCTGACGAGTCCTCTCCTGCCTGGGATTCCTCCGATGCATCCTTGCGTGTAACGCCTACTGCTGCTGGCGCTGCTGTTGTTGCTGCTGGGAGTCGATGGTCATCCCAGAGGGGAAGTCGTAAGCCCACTTTTACTACTTCCACCAAGCAATTGACTGTCCAACAGTCCTTTGCGAGGAAGATGAAATATCACAGCAGTCATCCTGTTGCAAAGCGGATAACTGAGGCCTTGACAACTATGTTGGTGTTAGACGTGCGTCCGGTATCCGCCGTTAGTTCACAGGGAACTAGACAATTTCTTGAGGTAGTGTGCCCCCGTTACCAAATACCATCTAGGTTCCACTTCTCTAGGCAGGCGATACCGAGAATGTACACGGACGTCAGAAAAAGACTCACCAGTGTCCTAAAAAATGCAGTTGTACCCAATGTCCACTTAACCACGGACATGTGGACAAGTGGAGCAGGGCAGGGTCAGGACTATATGACTGTGACAGCCCACTGGGTAGATGTATGGACTCCCGCCGCAAGAACAGCAGCGGCGGCACCAGTAGCAGCATCTCGCAAACGCCAACTCTTTCCTAGGCAGGCTACGCTTTGTATCACCGGTTTCCAGAATACGCACACAGCTGAAAACCTCTTACGGCAACTGAGGAAGATCATCGCGGAATGGCTTACCCCAATTGGACTCTCCTGTGGATTTGTGGCATCGGACAACGCCAGCAATATTGTGTGTGCATTAAATATGGGCAAATTCCAGCACGTCCCATGTTTTGCACATACCTTGAATTTGGTGGTGCAGCATTTTTTTAAAAAACGACAGGGGCGTGCAAGAGATGCTGTCGGTGGCCAGAAGAATTGCGGGACACTTTCGGCGTACAGGCACCACGTACAGAAGACTGGAGCACCACCAAAAACGCCTGAACCTGCCCTGCCATCATCTGAAGCAAGAAGTGGTAACGAGGTGGAATTCAACCCTCTATATGCTTCAGAGGTTGGAGGAGCAGCAAAAGGCCATTCAAGCCTATACAATTGAGCACGATATAGGAGGTGGAATGTACCTGTCTCAAGCGCAGTGGAGAATGATTTCAACGTTGTGCAAGGTTCTGCAACCTTTTGAACTTGCCACACGTGAAGTCAGTTCAGACACTGCCAGCCTGAGTCAGGTCATTCCCCTCATCAGGCTTTTGCAGAAGAAGCTGGAGGCATTGAAGGAGGAGCTAAAAGGGAGCGATTCCGCTAGGCATGTGGGACTTGTGGATGGAGCCCTTAATTCGCTTAACAAGGATTCACGGGTGGTCAATCTGTTGAAATCAGAGCACTAAATTTTGGCCACCGTGCTCGATCCTAGATTTAAAACCTACCTTGGATCTCTCTTTCCGGCAGACACAAGTCTGCTGGGGTTCAAAGACCTGCTGGTGACAAAATTGTCAAGTCAAGCGGAACGCGACCTGTCAACATCTCCTCCTTCACATTCTCCCGCAACTGGGGGTGCGAGGAAAAGGCTCAGAATTCCGAGCCCACCCGCTGGCGGTGATGCAGGGCAGTCTGGAGCGACTGCTGATGCTGACATCTGGTCCGGACTGAAGGACCTGACAACGATTACGGACATGTCGTCTACTGTCACTGCATATGATTCTCTCCCCATTGAAAGAATGGTGGAGGATTATATGAGTGACCGCATCCAAGTAGGCACGTCAGACAGTCCGTACTTATACTGGCAGGAAAAAGAGGCAATTTGGAGGCCCTTGCACAAACTGGCTTTATTCTACCTAAGTTGCCCTCCCACAAGTGTGTACTCCGAAAGAGTGTTTAGTGCCGCCGCTCACCTTGTCAGCAATCGGCGTACGAGGTTACTTCCAGAAAATGTGGAGAAGATGATGTTCATTAAAATGAATTATAATCAATTCCTCCGTGGAGACATTGACCAGCAGCAATTGCTTCCACAAAGTACACAGGGAGCTGAGATGGTGGATTCCAGTGGGGACGAATTGATAATCTGTGAGGAGCGGGATGTACACGGTGATATATCAGAGGATGATGATGAGGTGGACATCTTGCCTCTGTAGAGCCAGTTTGTGCAAGGAGAGATTAATTGCTTCTTTTTCGGTGGGGGTCCAAACCAACCCGTCATTTCAGTCACAGTCGTGTGGCAGACCCTGTCACTGAAATGATGGGTTGGTTAAAGTGTGCATGTCCTGTTTATACAACATAAGGGTGGGTGGGAGGGCCCAAGGACAATTCCATCTTGCACCTCTTTTTTCTTTCATTTTTCTTTGCGTCATGTGCTGTTTGGGGAGTGTTTTTTGGAAGGGCCATCCTGCGTGACACTGCAGTGCCACTCCTAGATGGACCAGGTGTTTGTGTCGGCCACTAGGGTCGCTTATCTTACTCACACAGCTACCTCATTGCGCCTCTTTTTTTCTTCTTTGCGTCATGTGCTGTTTGGGGAGTGTTTTTTGGAAGGGCCATCCTGCGTGACACTGCAGTGCCACTCCTAGATGGGCCAGGTGTTTGTGTCGGCCACTAGGGTCGCTTATCTTACTCACACAGCTGCCTCATTGCGCCTCTTTTTTTCTTCTTTGCGTCATGTGCTGTTTGGGGAGTGTTTTTTGGAAGGGCCATCCTGCGTGACACTGCAGTGCCACTCCTAGATGGGCCAGGTGTTTGTGTCGGCCACTAGGGTCGCTTATCTTACTCACACAGCTACCTCATTGCGCCTCTTTTTTTCTTCTTTGCGTCATGTGCTGTTTGGGGAGTGTTTTTTGGAAGGGCCATCCTGCGTGACACTGCAGTGCCACTCCTAGATGGGCCAGGTGTTTGTGTCGGCCACTAGGGTCGCTTATCTTACTCACACAGCTACCTCATTGCGCCTCTTTTTTTCTTCTTTGCGTCATGTGCTGTTTGGGGAGTGTTTTTTGGAAGGGCCATCCTGCGTGACACTGCAGTGCCACTCCTAGATGGGCCAGGTGTTTGTGTCGGCCACTAGGGTCGCTTATCTTACTCACACAGCTACCTCATTGCGCCTCTTTTTTTCTTCTTTGCGTCATGTGCTGTTTGGGGAGTGTTTTTTGGAAGGGCCATCCTGCGTGACACTGCAGTGCCACTCCTAGATGGGCCAGGTGTTTGTGTCGGCCACTAGGGTCGCTTAGCTTACTCACACAGCTACCTCATTGCGCCTCTTTTTTTCTTCTTTGCGTCATGTGCTGTTTGGGGAGTGTTTTTTGGAAGGGCCATCCTGCGTGACACTGCAGTGCCACTCCTAGATGGGCCAGGTGTTTGTGTCGGCCACTAGGGTCGCTTATCTTACTCACACAGCTACCTCATTGCGCCTCTTTTTTTCTTCTTTGCGTCATGTGCTGTTTGGGGAGTGTTTTTTGGAAGGGCCATCCTGCGTGACACTGCAGTGCCACTCCTAGATGGGCCAGGTGTTTGTGTCGGCCACTAGGGTCGCTTATCTTACTCACACAGCTACCTCATTGCGCCTCTTTTTTTCTTCTTTGCGTCATGTGCTGTTTGGGGAGTGTTTTTTGGAAGGGCCATCCTGCGTGACACTGCAGTGCCACTCCTAGATGGGCCAGGTGTTTGTGTCGGCCACTAGGGTCGCTTATCTTACTCACACAGCTACCTCATTGCGCCTCTTTTTTTCTTCTTTGTGTCATGTGCTGTTTGGGAAGTGTTTTTTGGAAGGGCCATCCTGCGTGACACTGCAGTGCCACTCCTAGATGGGCCAGGTGTTTGTGTCGGCCACTAGGGTCGCTTATCTTACTCACACAGCTACCTCATTGCGCCTCTTTTTTTCTTCTTTGCGTCATGTGCTGTTTGGGGAGTGTTTTTTGGAAGGGCCATCCTGCGCGACACTGCAGTGCCACTCCTAGATGGGCCAGGTGTTTGTGTCGGCCACTAGGGTCGCTTAGCTTACTCACACAGCTACCTCATTGCGCCTCTTTTTTTCTTCTTTGCGTCATGTGCTGTTTGGGGAGTGTTTTTTGGAAGGGCCATCCTGCGTGACACTGCAGTGCCACTCCTAGATGGGCCAGGTGTTTGTGTCGGCCACTAGGGTCGCTTATCTTACTCACACAGCTACCTCATTGCGCCTCTTTTTTTCTTCTTTGCGTCATGTGCTGTTTGGGGAGTGTTTTTTGGAAGGGCCATCCTGCGTGACACTGCAGTGCCACTCCTAGATGGGCCAGGTGTTTGTGTCGGCCACTAGGGTCGCTTATCTTACTCACACAGCTACCTCATTGCGCCTCTTTTTTTCTTCTTTGCGTCATGTGCTGTTTGGGGAGTGTTTTTTGGAAGGGCCATCCTGCGTGACACTGCAGTGCCACTCCTAGATGGGCCAGGTGTTTGTGTCGGCCACTAGGGTCGCTTATCTTACTCACACAGCTACCTCATTGCGCCTCTTTTTTTCTTCTTTGCGTCATGTGCTGTTTGGGGAGTGTTTTTTGGAAGGGCCATCCTGCGTGACACTGCAGTGCCACTCCTAGATGGGCCAGGTGTTTGTGTCGGCCACTAGGGTCGCTTAGCTTACTCACACAGCTACCTCATTGCGCCTCTTTTTTTCTTCTTTGCGTCATGTGCTGTTTGGGGAGTGTTTTTTGGAAGGGCCATCCTGCGTGACACTGCAGTGCCACTCCTAGATGGGCCAGGTGTTTGTGTCGGCCACTAGGGTCGCTTATCTTACTCACACAGCTACCTCATTGCGCCTCTTTTTTTCTTCTTTGCGTCATGTGCTGTTTGGGGAGTGTTTTTTGGAAGGGCCATCCTGCGTGACACTGCAGTGCCACTCCTAGATGGGCCAGGTGTTTGTGTCGGCCACTAGGGTCGCTTATCTTACTCACACAGCTACCTCATTGCGCCTCTTTTTTTCTTCTTTGCGTCATGTGCTGTTTGGGGAGTGTTTTTTGGAAGGGCCATCCTGCGTGACACTGCAGTGCCACTCCTAGATGGGCCAGGTGTTTGTGTCGGCCACTAGGGTCGCTTATCTTACTCACACAGCTACCTCATTGCGCCTCTTTTTTTCTTCTTTGTGTCATGTGCTGTTTGGGAAGTGTTTTTTGGAAGGGCCATCCTGCGTGACACTGCAGTGCCACTCCTAGATGGGCCAGGTGTTTGTGTCGGCCACTAGGGTCGCTTATCTTACTCACACAGCTACCTCATTGCGCCTCTTTTTTTCTTCTTTGCGTCATGTGCTGTTTGGGGAGTGTTTTTTGGAAGGGCCATCCTGCGCGACACTGCAGTGCCACTCCTAGATGGGCCAGGTGTTTGTGTCGGCCACTAGGGTCGCTTAGCTTACTCACACAGCTACCTCATTGCGCCTCTTTTTTTCTTCTTTGCGTCATGTGCTGTTTGGGGAGTGTTTTTTGGAAGGGCCATCCTGCGTGACACTGCAGTGCCACTCCTAGATGGGCCAGGTGTTTGTGTCGGCCACTAGGGTCGCTTATCTTACTCACACAGCTACCTCATTGCGCCTCTTTTTTTCTTCTTTGCGTCATGTGCTGTTTGGGGAGTGTTTTTTGGAAGGGCCATCCTGCGTGACACTGCAGTGCCACTCCTAGATGGGCCAGGTGTTTGTGTCGGCCACTAGGGTCGCTTAGCTTAGTCATCCAGCGACCTCGGTGCAAATTTTAGGACTAAAAATAATGGTGTGAGGTGTTCAGAATAGACTGAAAATGAGTGGAAATTATGGTTTTTGAGGTTAATAATACTTTGGGATCAAAATGACCCCCAAATTCTATGATTTAAGCTGTTTTTTTGTGTTTTTTGAAAAAAACACCCAAATCCAAAACACACCCGAATCCGACAAAAAAAATTCGGTGAGGTTTTGCCAAAACGCGGTCGAACCCAAAACACGGCCGCGGAACCGAACCCAAAACCAAAACACAAAACCCGAAAAATTTCAAGTGCACATCTCTAATATATATATATATATATATATATATGTATAGTACACTAGATATGTGCGCCGGCCCGAAGATTTGGATTTGGATTCATTGGGGGGATTTGGATTTTCCAAACAGCCATGACAAGATTTGAATTTGGATTTCAAAAATTTACAAAAAAAAAATGCCAAAAATCACGTAATGTTTGCTTTTTTTTTGGCCCTAGAGTATTATTAATCTCATTAACATTAATTTCCAGTTATTTGCAGACAATTTTGACCACCTTAATGCTCACAATGTTGTTTTCAGACACTTTAGGTGACAGAGCAGCGGCACAAACAGATGGCAGTTTGTAGCATATCTATGAAACACTGCCACACAGCAGAGGGATAAATTAACGGTGGTACAAGATGGATGGGTCCTTGGGCCCTCCCACTCACCCTTATGTTGGATATTAAACAGGACATGCACAAATTAACAAACCAATCATTTCAGGGACAAGGACTGCCACACTTGTAGCTGAAATGATTGGCTTGTTTGGGCCAAAAAAAAACAAGCTACCAATTGCCTTAAAGCAACAGCTCTAACAGTATCTACAAGATGTCATTGCCACTGCCATCCTCATCAGTGTGTACATTCTCCTTATCGTCATACAATATTAATTCCACCCCGCTGGAATCCTCCATTACAGATGTCTCTGTATTTCGATGTAATTGCTGGGACAGTTCTTCCGAGTGGAATTTCCAGTTCATTTTAATGAATATCATCTTTTCCACATTTTGAGGAAGTAGCCTCCTACGGGTCCCAGCTGTGATGAAAAACCGTCTCAGAGTACACACTGGAGGGTGGGCAGCTTAAGTAATACAAAGCCAGTTTGTACAAGGGCATCCAAATTGCCTTTTTTTTCTTCCAGTATGCCAAGGGACTCTGTGACATGCCTACTTTTACGGTGTCATGAAAGTAATCCTCCACCATTCTTTGGACGGTGACCGTATCAGATGAAGTTATGGTAGAGGTGTCACTACTGGGAAATTCATCTAGACTCGACCAGATGTCAAAATGGTCTTTGGACTACTCTGCATCCCCAACATAGTTTTTTCCTGGCTATTTCAGAAGAAATTGAAGGAGGAGACATCACTTCAGCTGCAAATTTGCTCACCAGGAGCTCTTTACATCTCTTAAGATCTATGTCATTTGGAAAGACAACGCATACGACTTAAACCTAGGATCAAGCACGCTTGCCAAAATGTAGTGATCCAATTTCAAGATATTGTCAACCCTTGCATCCTCGCTTACCAAATAAAGAGCTTGATCTATAAGTCCGACATATTTTGCAGATCCGCCTTGTTTTATCCCCTCCTTCAATTTCTCCAGTTGTTTTTCAAAAAGCTTAATTAGGGGAACCACCTGGCTTAAGCTAGCAGCATCGGAACTGACTTCACAGGTGGCTACTTCAAAAGGTTTAAGCACCTTGCACAAGACAAAAAGTAATTTCTAGTATGCTGGGCTGAGGTACATACTACCCCCTCCGCTCCTAAAGCTTGTTGTATAGCTATGAATGGCTTTCTGCTGCTCCTCCATCGGCTGAAGCATATGAAGGGTGGAGTTCCACCTTGTCATCACCTCTTGCTTCAGTTGATGGAAGGGCAGATTAAACTCTTCATGCAGCTTCTGCAATCTCCTGCATGCTGTCAGTAGCGGATCTTGCCACGGGCAAGCAGTACTTTTGCCTGGGGCGCCGCCTTCCAGAGGGCGCCGGTGCCATCCGGAGGGTGCCGCACCATGGCAAGATCCGCTACTGCTGTGTCCCCAGGCTGTGTCCCTCTGTGAAGGGAACTAGACGCTACGCATCTAGTTTCCCTTCGTGGAGAGGACCTTTGCTGTGCGGTGCGCGATGACGTCATCGCGCACCGCTCAGCATTTCAGCGGCGCTACTCTACTGTACAGGGGGCATAACTGACCACTCCCCCTGTACGAAGCCACGCCCCTATTTTCAGCCCGGGGCGCAAATAGGGCTAGAACCGGCCCTGCATGCTGTTGCGGAATGACGAAAATGCCCCGAAATCTTTCGAGCCACAGACAGCATCTCTTGCACGCCTCTGTCATTTAAAAAAAAATGCTGAACCACCAGGATTATTGTGTGAGCAAAACAGGGGATGTGTTGGAATTCACCCAGCTGTAATGCTTCTACGATATTATTGGCATTATCCGAAATTACAAATCCTGAGGAGAGTCCAAGTGGGTTAAGCCATGCCGCTATCACATCCCTTAGTTTCTCTAAGAGGTTGTCAGAAGTATGCCTCTTAGTAAAGCTGATAATACACAGAGTAGCCTGCCTTTAAATGAGCTGGCGATGTTTGCTAGATAGTACTGCTGCTGCTGCTACAGGTGATTCAACTATCCAGTGGGCTGTCAAACTCATATAATCTTTAGTTTGCCCACTCCCACTTGTATACATATCTGTGGTTAGGTGGACATTGGTTACAATGGCATTTTTTAGGCCGTGAATGAGGTTTTCTTAACGTCCTGGTACAGCCGAGGAATGGCCTTTCTGGGGAAATGCAGCCTCCATTGACTGCATAAAAGCCCACTGAATTGATGGCAGATATTGGACGCAGATCTGTTATCAAAGCAGTCATGGCGTCAGTGATACGCTGTGTGACTGGGTGAGAACTGACATACTTGTTTCTCCATGCCAAGCATTGCTGAACAGTCAATTGTGTTTGAGAAATACTACTTGTACTAGCAGTTTCTTAGTCCACTTCTGGGAAGATGAACTACCCCCAGCAGGCCTTGCGCTTAAGGAATCCTGGAAAGTGGAGGATTCACCTAGTATTAACAAATTGGTTTCACGACCATCTCTGGTCAAAACTGAGGATATTGAGGTTGAGGATGAAGATGTTGGTGGTGGAGATTGTAGGTGCTGGGTTCTAGTAGAGAGAAGGGAGACATTTGCTGATGGACTGCTTGTTGTTATTTTCTTAGCACCAGTTTCTGACACCTTACACCTGCCATGAGCTCGCTGCAGATGACGTAATACGGTGGAGGTTCCTAAATGCTTAACGTCCCTACCTCTACTTATTTTGTTTCCACAAAGGCTACAGATGGCTTGGCAAATGTTGTCAGGATTTGGGTGAAAATAATTCCACACATAGGAGGTGGATTTGTTGGTCTGATGCCCCGGCATGACATATCTGTAAAACCCCACTGGTACTAGGTATGCAACAACCGCAGTCACTGTATATAGTGCATCACACTTACTCTGCCCAGGCTTGTCATGGGTTCAGGCACAGATACCAGAGGGTCCCCTAAATAATCAGGTGTTTAATTACAGGTGCATTGTGGGAGTGGACTTCAGGTGTCGGTGCAGCGCATAAAGAATTGGGCGCCAGGCCTTCTCATAAACAGAATAAAATTTATTTTAACATCAAACAGGGATATTGCAGGGATAACTTGTGAACACTCCTCCAGCACAAAGCATAACGGTTACAGTGGATCACATATCAGGGCACCTCCTCCAGCGCATCACATAGTTGCAACGGCATATATATATGGCGAACATCAGTACATACCAGGGCATTCTGTGACCAGTAGTGCTACACACATCAGGTTACCGTCTCTCTCTCTTTTGCATAGCGAGGATTCTTGTCCATGGGGGGCTTCTAATCATGCCGCGTGGCTTTCCGACCACTTCACCCAGATACCTCTCGAGACTCACACCTTTAGCACACTTTTCTCCTGGCATCACCCTTTCACTGAATTCTGAATACTGCTGCTCTCACACTGCAATATCTCCCTCTGTCAGGTGCCTTGCTGTGGCTGGCATCTCTCCCCACCAAAACATGTGGGGAGCCCTCACTGGGGCTACATCTTTCTGGCTAATCCACCACACTTCTGCTAGCTAATACACGTGCTTCTCCTGCTAACACTTCCTGCCTCTGGGCTGCAAAGACAACACACACTACTCACTGTCTGCTCACTGTCTCCCCACTGTCTGCTCACTGTCTCTCCCCTGCTACTGCAGGACAACCTTTTTATAACCTTGCATTCCCAGGGACACATTCCATCTGGGATTTCCCACTCTGAGTTTCCCGCTCTGAGTCTGCAAATGGGTGAGTCATGCCCTTTGCATTTTGCAGGCTGATCTGTATTGCTGTGAGCTGGGCTGTTAACTCCTTCTGTGCTGCAAGCTGTAGGCTGCTGGCTCAGTTCTATATTACACAGCCATGCTGGCACCTGTAGTGCCACAGTTGATTTGTGCTTGCAGTTCCAGGGTATTACATATCATGGCCAACAGATGCTTCCACTTGTGCCTGACTTATACACACAACATCCTCAAGATCCTCATTAGTGCCATTGTCTGCTACACAAATACCCCCTCATCCTCTTGTATCTCCATGGTGGCATCTTCAACAGCTAGGTCACCAGCAATACTTATGCTGCACATCTCCACACATACAGAGGGAGCAGTAACGGTGGAAGGCAGCTTCTATGAGAGTTTAGGCTCACACATAGGATTTGGGGACGCAATTGGACTCTCCTCAGGGATTTTTGAAATTTCTGTTTCTGAAGTTCGCAGTTTGTTTTGCTGCCTTAGTGGTTTTCATTTTTTACATCTCTAAAGTTTGAGTGACAAGGTCTTTTATTGTCACGAGAGGCAGAGGATGCCTCACTAACAATTGCAGAATCATAAGTCATAAATATAGGCAAAGCCCTGAGTCTTTCCTTGCCACTGCATGATGTCAATGTCATGTTGGCAATTTTAAGTTTTTCTGCATGAACCAACTTTCTTTTTCTTACTGCTTGAGGTCTTTTTTTCTTTACCAGTTGTGTAAACTGTCTATGCCCTTAAGCATGGCCGCAACTAGGGGGGCATGTTGGAGGGGGTGTCATCACGATCCATTTAAACCCCCTTCACCTCCCTCCCTATGCGCATCAGTTCCTTAGAGCTCGTTAGGCAGCTGCAGCAGCTAGTAGAGTCTGGAGCTTGTGCTCCAGACTGTACTAGCTGCTGCGGGTGCCTAACAAGCAGTACACTACGCATTGATGTGGTGAAACTGAAAATAAACTACAGCTCCCTGCAGCCCTTGCTGCAGGAGCTGTAGTTTACTTTCAGTTTCTTCTATGCAGTTGCAACTCGCGTGTTGTGCCCGCCCCGGCAGAGCCGGATAAAGAAGGGACACATCGGAACAAGCTAATTCCCAAGCCTCCCCTCCCTGCTGCCTTTAATCATCTCAGCAGTACTGAGCTGGAAATGAAGAGTTAGCTGGAAGGGGACGGGGCTACATGGCACTGTAGAGTGTAGACAGTTCTAGTCCAGCCAGCAGAAGCATGGGAGACAGAGAGCTCACTATGCAGAAGCAGCAGAAGACCCTAAATAGTGAGTGTGACAAAGGGAAGGTGCATGTGTGTGACTGTATATGAATAGGTGTGTGACTACATATATGTGTGCTTGTATGTATACATGTGTGACTCTATTGTCAAAGTCGAAAAATATTGTAATGCATGCCTAATGTACTAACCCCATGCACATGCCCGCTGCGCGTGCACTCGCTCTGCCGTGCGTGCGCATATCTGCAATTTGCGTAATGGAGCTTTACACGGCCATGCGCCTTAGCGCGTGGTATGCGCATTTACGGTAGAGTTTGTGAGCGCATAGAGGGTTATTAGAACATTACATATTTAACCCAAATAGTGTACATTGTAGATATAGTTCCCATAGACCATGTCAGCGAGTATTAATAGTTTAAACAGTGTTATGCACACCAGTGCCTGCAGGAATGTACTGGTGTCAGAACTGTTATGCACTCCAGTGCCTGCAGGAATGTACTGGTGTTTGAACTGTTATGCACACCAGTGCCTGCAGGAATGTACTGGTGTCTGAACGGATAGGTATGCAAAACAAATGAACTCACAGACAGACTGGGGAATATGACATTACGTACACAGAAGGTGATAGGGTAACAAAATACACACAAAGTGAACAGAGAAGCCCAGAGGCTAAGGAACTGGGTGTCTCCCTAGTATTAGGAATGCTCAGATGGGAAAAGCAAGATGTTGTGTTTTAATACGTAGAGAACCCGAAATGCTGTTGCTAAGGGCAACAGCAAAACCCTAAAGGGTTACCAACGGGTGTGGCAGTAAACTCCTTGGTCAGAGATGGAATGATAGACACAAGGAGAGTCTCCACAATCCTAATTCTCACTTGCAGTGCACAGGTTCAGCTTACTGCCACTAAACTGACACCTGACACCTTGCACAGTGAGACAGGATTTAGGCAGGCAAGTCTTAGAATACAGCCGCAAACTTGCTAAGTTCACAGAGTAGTAAAAGAACCCCAGCAAGTTAAATGACTGACTCCAGTCTTACTGCTAGGTCTGGATTGGCAGAGTGTAGTACCAAATCCCCAGGCCTATTTGCAGTAAGCAACAACAAATACAAAGCTACACAGTACTGGCTAACTTTCAGGAACTGACTAACCAACAAAGATTCAGCAGCATCTGCTTAACCTGAGAAGAGGCCTTATAAAGCAGGTGCTGTCCACGCCCCACTCAGACCTCACAGACTGTGAGCATAAAAACCAGCACCGGATCCCCTGCCGTGCACAGAGCCTGTAACCACTGCACAGCAAAAGACCCGAACCGGAGTATCAGCTGCGCTCAGGTTACTCCGCTAGCACTTGTCTCCCGGTTGCCATGACGATGTGGCAGCACAGGGCAGGAGACCCTAACAGTACCCCCCCTCTGACGAGGGGTCAAAGAACCCCTACCACCGGGTTTATCGGGGAACTGCGAGAAGAAAGAGCGTATCAGTCTGGGGGCATGAAGATCACAACTGCGCACCCACGACCGCTCCTCCGGGCCATACCCCTTCCAGTGCACCAAAAATGACAGCCGACCCCGAACCATCTTGGAGTCAAGAATCCTTTCAACAACAAACTCCCTCTGGCCACGTATCAGAAGAGGGGAAGGTCTTCCACTGGAAGAAGGATTACTAATCGCCCGTTTTAAAAGGGAACAATGAAATGTTTTATTGATACCCAAAGAACGGGGCAGATCTAACTGAAATGCCACCGGATTGATAACCCTGGTGATCTTATAAGGGCCGATGAACCGGGGGCCTAACTTATGAGATGGCTGTCTCAACTTCAAATTCTTGGTAGACAACCAGACGAAGTCTCCTAATTTGAAGCTGCAGGGTCTTTTCCGCTTATCAAAAACCCTTTTGGTCACTAATGACACAGACACAAGGGCTTTCTTCACTTTCCGCCAAATACCTCTAAGGACCGAAACCACAGAGGAACCACCAGGCGTGGAGTCCAGGGGGTCAAAAGAATTGGCCTTAGGATGATGCCCATACACACAAAGGAAGGGAGAGATCCCTGTAGCAGAGTGAGCCGCGTTGTTATAGGCAAACTCCGCCATGGACAGATGAGCAACCCAGTCAGTCTGACAATTGGAGACATAACACCTGAGGAACTGCTCCAAGGACTGGTTCACCCTTTCAGTCTGCCCATTAGACTGCGGATGGTAGCCTGACGACAAGCTGACAGAAATCTGGAGATCGGAACAAAATGCCCTCCAGAATTTGGCCACAAACTGGGATCCGTGGTCAGAGACCACATCAAGTGGCAACCCGTGGAGATGCACAACATGCAGCATAAATAATTCAGACAGGCGTCTGGCCGATGGCAGCCCAACCAGTGGAACGAAGTGCGCCATCTTCGAAAACCTGTCAACGACAACCCAGATGGCTGTCATCCCCGAGGATTTGGGCAAGTCCACCACAAAATCCATTGAAATGTGGGTCCATGGCTTAGATGGGATAGAGAGTGGATGTAATGGGCCAACAGGAACCCCTCTAGGAGTCTTATTTTGGGCACAGATGTCACATGCCCGAACCCACTGATCCACATCCTTAGCCACCGAGGGCCACCACACCGCCCTAGATAGCAACTCCCGAGTTCTGGCAATACCCGGGTGACCTGCCGACTTCTTGGCATGGAATTCCAGGAACACTCGCTGTCTTAACCTAGGAGGCACAAACAAAAGACCTACCGGAAGGTCTGGAGGAGCCTGCTCCTGTGCTCTAAGGACTAATGATAAGAGGTCCTGGGTAATGCCCACTTTAATACATGATGGGGACACAATGGGCAACGGCTCATCGGTGGTCTCCTGGATTGGAGCAAAACTCCGTGAGAGCGCATCAGCCTTGATGTTTTTTGACCCAGGGCGATATGTTATCAAAAAATTAAAGTGAGCAAAAAACAAAGCCCATCGTGCCTGCCTGGCATTGAGACGCTTCGCTGACTCTAAATATGCCAGATTCTTATGGTCGGTGAGAATTGAGACCACAAACTTAGCCCCCTCAAGCCAGTGTCTCCACTCCTCGAGTGCATCCTTAATAGCCAACAATTCCCGGTTACCCACGTCATAATTCATCTCGGCAGGCGAAAATTTACGGGAAAAGTAAGCACAGGGATGAAGGCGATTATCAGACACTCCCATCTGAGAAAGCACTGCCCCAATACCCATCTCAGAGGCATCCACCTCCACCACAAAAGGACGCTCTGGATCTGGGTGTCGCAGCACCTTGGCCGATACAAATGCCCTTTTGAGACGGGCAAAAGCCGCTTTAGCCTCACAAGACCAGTGAGCAACATCCGCCCCTTTCTTAGTGAGTGCCACCAAGGGCGCCACTATAGACGAAAATCCAGCGATAAATCGTCTATAAAAATTTGCAAAGCCCAGGAAACGTTGAAGCGCCTTCAAACTAGTGGGCTGCACCCAATCCAGGACTGCCTGTACCTTGGAACCCTCCATTTGGAAACCTTCTGGGGAGATAATATATCCTAGAAATGCGATTTGCTGAACTTCAAATTCGCACTTCTCCAGCTTCGCCCCAAGCCGGTGGTCTCTGAGTTTCTGGAGGACTAAGCGTACATGCTTCCGATGTTCCTCCAGGGAATGGGAGAAGATTAGGATGTCATCTAAGTATACAACTAAGAATCTATCCAAATATTCCCTGAGCACATCATTCATGAAATCCTGGAAGACTGCCGGGGCATTACAGAGCCCAAAAGGCATCACCAAATATTCATAATGCCCTGAGTGGGTATTAAAGGCAGTCTTCCATTCATCCCCCTCTCTTATTCGGATTAGATTGTACGCACCGCGTAGGTCAATCTTAGAAAAAATGGTGGCAGTACGAAGCTGGTCAAACAAGACCGAAATGAGGGGCAGTGGGTATGAGTTTTTAATCGTGATACGATTCAATTCCCTGAAGTCGATGCAGGGTCGCAACGAACCGTCCTTTTTACCCACGAAGAAGAACCCCGACCCAACTGGAGACTGTGAAGGTCTGATAAATCCCTTAGCCAAGTTCTCCTGAATGTACTCTGCCATAGCCTGAGTCTCAGGACGTGACAGGGAGTACAACCTGCTCTTGGGAAGCTTAGCATTTGGCAACAAATCAATGGCACAGTCATAGGGGCGATGGGGAGGTAGTACCTCTGCAACTTTTTTGGAGAACACGTCCGCAAAATCTGCATAACACCCTGGCAATCCTGGCAAACTTAGCTGCGAGAGCCTGACTGGAAGGCTCAAGCAACTCCTGAAACAATCAGTACCCCAACTAAGAATCTCCCCAGAGACCCAGTCAAATTGAGGATTGTGGGCCCTTAACCAGGGTAACCCCAACACCAATGGGGCAAAAGTACAGACAGTCACATAAAAGGACAATGTTTCAGAGTGTGTGGCTCCAATAATGGTTCCCCGTTTAACCCACAAATCTCAATTTCCGATGCCAAGGGTACTAAGGGAACAGAGTGTTTCAGGGCGAATTGGCGGTCCATAAAAACCCCGTCGGCCCCACTGTCCACAAAGGCCTCAGTCTTGACAGTTTGACAGAGGATCTTCAAGGTCACCGGAATGATAAAAGTCTTCTTGGGAAATTCTGACTTCTGGCCTGACAGGATATTTCCCATCACCCTCAGGCCCTGAAGTTTTCCAGCTTTTCTGGGCATGATACTACCACATGACCTTTATTCCCACAGTACAAACACAACCCCTGCTGTCTCCTCCGCGTCTTCTCACGCGAGGAGAGGCGGGTAGCCCCAATCTGCATAGGCTCCTCGGAAAATTCCTCAGAGTCTGTGGTTCCCTTGGGAAAGAAGGAAACCTCAGTCTCCCTTTCAAGCCTACGCTCTCTCAGCCGTCTATCCACCCGGATGGATAACTGCATGAGCTGATCCAAGCTATCAGGCAAGGGATATTGTACCAGTTGGTCCTTTATCTGGTTAGAAAGACCTCTTCGGTACTGGTGTCTCAGGGCTGGGTCATTCCACTGGGTATCATGGGCCAACCTCCGAAACTCCGTACAGTAAACCTCAACTGGCCTTCGCCCTTGCTTAAGGATCGAAATCTGAGCCTCGGCTGAGGCCGTCTTGTCAGGGTCATCATACAACATGCCCAGTGCCGTAAAAAAAGCATCAACACTTTTAAGCGACGGACAGTCAGGCTGCAACCCATATGTCCAGACCTGTGGGTCTCCTTGTAGCAAGGAAATCACTATGCCCACCCGCTGAATCTCCGACCCAGAAGACTGAGGCCTAAGCCGGAAGTATAGCTTGCAGCTCTCCTTGAAACAAAAGAACTGCGAGCGATCTCCAGAAAAACGATCCGGGAGATTTACTTTCGGCTCCTTAACCCCTGAAGGTGCTGCTGCTGCGGGAGCTCCGCCAGCGGCCTGGGAGGTGTGCATTTTAATGGACAAATCATTAAATTGTCGAGTCAGGACCTGCACCTGATCGACCACCTGTTGCAACGTATTTTGAGGGATATGCTCCATATTCCCACAAAATTTCAACAGGAGTATTAGGCTGCTGAATATGTTATGCACACCAGTGCCTGCAGGAATGTACTGGCGTCAGAACTGTTATGCACTCCAGTGCCTGCAGGAATGTACTGGTGTTTGAACTGTTATGCACACCAGTGCCTGCAGGAATGTACTGGTGTCTGAACGGATAGGTATGCAAAACAAATGAACTCACAGACAGACTGGGGAATATGACATTACGTACACAGAAGGTGATAGGGTAACAAAATGCACACAAAGTGAACAGAGAAGCCCAGAGGCTAAGGAACTGGGTGTCTCCATAGTATTAGTAATGCTCAGATGGGAAAAGCAAGATGTTGTGTTTTAATACGTAGAGAACCCGAAATGCTGTTGCTAAGGGCAACAGCAAAACCCTAAAGGGTTACCAACGGGTGTGGCAGTAAACTCCTTGGTCAGAGATGGAATGATAGACACAAGGAGAGTCTCCACAATCCTAATTCTCACTTGCAGTGCACAGGTTCAGCTTACTGCCACTAAACTGACACCTGACACCTTGCACAGTGAGACAGGATTTAGGCAGGCAAGTCTTAGAATACAGCCGCAAACTTGCTAAGTTCACAGAGTAGTAAAAGAACCCCAGCAAGTTAAATGACTGACTCCAGTCTTACTGCTAGGTCTGGATTGGCAGAGTGTAGTACCAAATCCCCAGGCCTATTTGCAGTAAGCAACAACAAATACAAAGCTACACAGTACTGGCTAACTTTCAGGAACTGACTAACCAACAAAGATTCAGCAGCATCTGCTTAACCTGAGAAGAGGCCTTATAAAGCAGGTGCTGTCCACGCCCCACTCAGACCTCACAGACTGTGAGCACAAAAACCAGCACCGGATCCCCTGCCGTGCACAGAGCCTGTAACCACTGCACAGCAAAAGACCCGAACCGGAGTATCAGCTGCGCTCAGGTTACTCCGCTAGCACTTGTCTCCCGGTTGCCATGACGACGTGGCAGCACAGGGCAGGAGACCCTAACAAACAGTTCCTGGACAGAGGGATTCGCCTTTGCATGATAGGAAGGGTCAGATAAAGGTTGGAAGGTGATGTCTAGTATCCAGCTGTAGGGTATTTTGAGGGTAACATTCCGGTGTTAGTTAGAGAAAGATCGCTTGTTCCTGCATATAGTTATGTACAAAAGTAGAATATGAACATTAACTGTATTTACTGTATTTTATGTATGCGGCGGGAATCCAGAGGATACCACCCACAAGAGCAGTTGGGGAAAGACATCGCCCACCTATTCAAATCCACCTATGACCTTTTCTGTAATGTAGAGACATATCCCTGTGTCCAATGGACAATGAGATTACAGTGACCATTGTATTGTGTATGCACGTTGTGTATAAAAAGACCATTGTTGACTGGCCGGTCAGAAGACTCTAAACGCTATCTGTATGACCAGCGGAGGACCGACTCGGGTTGCGCTTGCGAACATTATCACGTATGTACTTTCTCTGTAGCCATTATTCTGTTTAGATTTACTTGTTAGCCTGTAGTGTATGATTTGTATTGTTTTTACCTTTTGGAATTAATCCACTGAGGCCTTAGAACCCTGTGGTTGCAACTACAAATCAGTGTTGTGTTTTCACTTTCCTGCATGGGCTTTAAAGTAGATTTATCTGTATAAGGTGTATAGCATTGATAAGGTGTACGCACTGCGGGTACTTTGTATTGCCAGCGCTACTTAAGGTTTAAAGGTATAACATAATTGCAGTACTTTACTGTTAAGGGTTTAAAGTGTAAGCATATCATTACATTGTATCATTAACAAGGTTTAAAGGTTATCAATTGTGTGTGCGCTCGCTGTGTGTACTCCGTACACTCAGCGCAGCATGTGTACGCCAAGTGCGTACCACGTGCAGGACTCTGTACGCAAATAGCGTACAAAGTGCGTAGCACGTGCTTTTAGTCTAGCGTCCATAACGGCTCCACGGTAAAAGTGTATTTAGAGGTATAGCTTTGCGGTCTAAGATAATATCGACATTATCAATTGGGAGCTCGTCCGGTTCCTTCTCATACCGGCAGCCTAGCAGAGTTTTCGCAGACTTTATCTATCAGCAAAGGGCGGAAGGGTATCCCCTGTAAACCTTCTCTTGGTCGGGGGATACAATAAGTGCTGATTAGATAAGCGTCTGCCCTGCATGGTTTGAAGGGATGCTGGAGGGATCCGTAAGGTAAGAATGCAAAAGCTATTTTTAAAATCTGTAAATTTCTGTTTTGGCACCAAATGCGCACGCAACACACGCACACACCGGTATTTTGTACTTTGCATATCTGCTCGCACTATTGCCATAATTACTGATTACTAGATTCATTTTGACCTGTACTGAGAAAATTTGTTGCTATTTAGTTAAAATATAGTGTTAATAGTTAGAGAAGTAAGTGTAAGACGCACACGCAGCCTGGCCTAGTTGTAAAGGTTTATACAGTAGAAACTGTGTGTGTGTGTTAAGTAAGTGATTATAGTTAAATATCGCTTACATTTATAGAAGTGTGGGGTTTGTAGTACTGCGGACGTACAGCCTTTGTACACGTGTCGCGGACAACGTTCGGGACTGCGTACGCAGCGTAAAGGCCTACATACGTGGCGTGTTTACGCAACGTGCGTACAGGTACGCCCACTAAATACAAATCACACAATAGCATTGTTTCAGTTTAGGCGATACGGTAGCCACGCGATAATAGCACAAATTTGTTCAGTTTCCAATATTTAGGTTAAAAGAACCTTCTCTTACTGTGTCACCTCTGGGACTAAGGCTGTTTATCTGAATGAAAGTAAATTTTCTGTACAGAAAAACCAAAGTGTATATGAGTGTACGAGCGTGAGTGTGCAAACAATAAAGGTTTTGTGGACCCAGGGAATTCGGGATCCCGTAGGAGACCACATCAGGTGAGTGGACACTTGGTGGCGTGGGAGTAGCTTTCTCACGTTAACATTGATTAAGGTATAAAGGAGCAATTAGTATAACAGCAGACCAAGAGGTCAGCGAAGTCAGAAAACCGCTGACAAAGTCAAGCGAAGCTCTGAATACAGTGGCCTAAAAGGTCAGCAGTGAGTTGTATAGAGAGCGCAGCCCCGGGGGTTAGCGTAGTACCCATATAGAGGTCATACTTCTCTGAGGAAGCCGCTGAATGTACTAAAGGCGGAGAAACGCGTAAGAGACCCCTAGCACTCGTCCGGTACCGGTCGGATTTTACAAATTACCTGCAGGCACTTTCCAAACATTTGGACACTCCAGATATGGCACCGCTGATGGGATGATAAAGTACCAGGAGCCGGGAGATACCAATGCATGGGACCAGAATCCAAAACAGGTTCTTTATTAACTGTCTTGTATGGATCACTGCCATTGCTTTTAAGCTATAGAGAACAGCATGCTGTACTAACTACTAAATATTATCTCTAAATAATTGTTGCAACTAATCAGTTAATATCAGTGCTACTAAATTACTGCACCGCTAAGTACTCCTAACCAACTTAAGTCAAGATACTGACTAATCAGCTGATTTTGGAAAACTGACTTACTAACCATACTAATAAGGAGCTACAATTATATCTGTGTTTGATGCTTAGCAGGATCGGCCGATACGCAGGACGAGATTGTTGTTAATATTAATTCCTGAATTTTTTACATTGTAATAATAAAGGTACATATCTTTTTAATAAGCGCTGTGATTTGTGTGTGTTTTAGTACCCATATAGGCCTGTTCTGAAAAGCTCCGGCTGGGGTTTCGCAGCCTGAAAAACGATTCCATTGGTCGTATAGCGGATAAGTAACAGTTACTTATACGCCGTGCGATTGTACGGCGCGTTAGTGTGTGCAATATTTAGTTCTACGTGATACCCTTTACGACATTTGCGTAAAATCGCGGGATCATAGATGATAATTGTAGCACACGCAACGTGATTTGTGTAACAGTTTTTTTATTTTAAGGGAGTTTCGCTGGTCACTCAGGAAATCTCCAACGACCAATATTTACTGGGAAGGGTAAGTCACTCCCACACACTCTCAGTAAATAGAGGTTACACAGGGCCCTAGGTTGGGTACGACCGGTGCTGACAACAGTGCTTAGGTGTATTGGCCAACGTGGGCGTGAGTGTGTGAGAGCGCTCTGAGAACTTTCACCGTTGCCTTACCACTGAGTATTTTGTTTTTTTGTAGGAATTAGCTGAGAAGGCAATACCTGCAAAAGAATGGGGGCCAGTTGCTCAAGTAAGGGACGATCAACCAGGGTTCAGGTTGATATTCCGCGGCCCAAAGGGTCGGCGAGGTACATAATGTGAGACATATGGATCACACGCAGAGGTTTTATGCAATGAATGGGAACGTATGACTGCGGAAGATAGGGAACCATTCCCTAAGGTAGGCAGTTTTAGTCCAGAGGTGTTGCAATATTTAAGGAGAAGGATATGTCTAATAAAATCCAGAAAACAAAGGATTAGACATACAGATTGTTTACATTTATGGCAACAGGAGGGTGATATGCAAAGGGGATTAGCTCAAACAGCTGGTTCCAACCCTAGCAGGAAACTGATAGCAACTGCACCACCACCACCGTACATTACAGGAGAGAAAGTGACTACAGAGAATGGCATACTAATATATGATAACAGTGAACTTGATAAATGTATTAATGCTAACCCGTGCAAGTTGTATCCCATCTTAAACTTCCCTCAGGACTGCGACCAAGAAGATGAGCCCAGCACGATATCGGCACTCTCTCTGGCAGCCACCATACAAGACACACAAGTGGGCACGGCCCAACCAGTAAGAGTAGTAGCAAAGGCCCCTAGCGGAGGGACAGGTGAGGTCGTGTCCACAGGTAAGTACGGTACAGTACATTATGCAGAGACAATTGCACCTCACATTGTAGAAGCAACCCAGAATGATGTAATTGAACTAAATCCTGTCAGGGTGATCGCAGTCCCCAATGGAAAGACTGACGCTCAGGGAATCACTCCCGTCAGGAACATTGCTATGCATTATCCCTGGTCCCGGACAGAATTGAGGACAATTATGTCTGAATTTCCCGATCCCAGAAAAGATCTAGCCGCATGTCAGAGGTTTATTAGAGAACTAGGTAACACCACCGAACCCACAAACAAAGATTGTCGGACAGTGCTACGGGCATGTTTGCCCTCCAATATTGACCCTGTGAAATTCATTGCTGACTGTAAGTTAGACGCAGAGGTACCTCTCACTGATGAATACACTCAGGAGAATGTACGACAGATCAATCTGCAATTAGGAGTATATTTCCCAACTGTTGTCAAGTGGAATAAAATCTTCTCCATTAGACAAAAAGAAGGTGAAACTGCTTCTGAATATTTCCATCGAGCACTGCAGGAAATGGCTAGATACACTGGGGTCGAGGATATTAAGGAAAATGTACATCATAGGGAGGTAGCGGTGTCCGTATTAATGGACGGTTTAAAAGAAATGTTGAGAACAAGGGTACAAACCACTCAACCAAACTGGAGAGGTATCTCGGTGGCTGCATTAAGAGAGTCCGCTATTGAGCATGATCGGAACATCATTAGGCACAGGGAGTCACAGGGGGATAAGCTGATGACAGTAAGTATAAAAGCCCTGACAACGAAGCCACATCAGCCTAAACCCCAGACCCCTGATGGTAAGTCGCATGTGGTAAAATGTTATAAATGTCAGAGGGAAGGACATCACGCACGGAACTGTAATTTTAAAGACCCACATAAGGTATATCGACCCCCTAGACCAGAACATGACTCACAGGGGTATATCTACTAAGCTCCCGATTTTGACCGAGATGCCGTTTTTTCTTCAAAGTGTCATGTCGGGAATTTACTAAGCAAAAATCTCGGCAGTGATGAGGGCATTCGTAATATTTTGGAAGTCCTAGGAAAAAATCACGAATCAATACACCATCGGTCAAATACGCCTGCAATTTGGTAGAAATCGGTAATTTACTAAAAAGTGCAAATCACAAACACTGCCGACAATAGCCAAACACTGCCGTGCAGAAATACAAATCGTGAAAAAGTGCTAAAAAAAAACAGACCTGCTTTTTTATCACGTGTTTGGATAGGCATGCAGGGATCCATGAGATCCGTGCATGTTTATCAGTGGGAAGGGGATGGGAAAGTGTTATTTTTTTGAAAAAAAAATGCGTGGGGTCCCCCCTCCTAAGCAAAACCAGCCTCGGGCTCTTTGAGCCGGTCCTGGTTGAAAAAATATGGGGGAAAAAATGATAGAGGTTCCCCCATATTTAAACAACCAGCACCGGGCTCTGCGCCTGGTCCTGGTTCCAAAAATACGGGGGACAAAAATCGTAGGGGTCCCCCGTATTTCTGAAACCAGCACCCGGCTCCACTAGCCAGATACATAATGCCACAGCCGGGGGACACTTTTATATAGGTCCCGGCGGCCCTGGCATTGCATAACCAACTAGTCCCCCCTGGCCGGGGTACCCTGGAGGAGTGGGGACCCCTTCAATCAAGGGGTCCGCCCCCTCCAGCCACCCAAGGACCAGGGGTGAAGCCCAAGGCTGTCCCCCCCATCCAAAGGCTGCGGATGGGAGGCTGATAGCCGTTGTGTAAAAAAATGAATATTGTTTTTTGTAGCAGTACTACAAGTCCCAGCAAGCCTCCCCCGCAAGCTGGTACTTGGAGAACCACAAGTACCAGCATGCGGAGAAAAACCGGGCCCGCTGGTACCTGTAGTACTACTACAAAAAAAATACCCCAATAAAAACATAAGACATACACCTTGAAAGTATAACTTTAATGCATACATCCACACCTCCATATACACATACTTACCTTATGTTCACACGAGGGTCGGTCCTCTTCTCCATGTAGAATCCATAGTGTACCTGTGGAAAAAATTATACTCACAAAATCCAGGGTAGAAGGCTCTTCTTGTAATCCATTTGTAATCCAGGTACTTGTCAAAATAAAAAAACGGACACCCGACCTCGCACTGAAAGGGGCCCCATGTTTTCACAAGGGACCCCTTTCCCCGAATGCCAGAAACCCCCTCTGACTGATGTCTAAGTGGGTTCCATCAGCCAATCAGGGAGCGCCACGTTGTGGCATCCTCCTGATCGGCTGTGTGCTCCTGTACTGTATGACAGGCGGCACACGGCAGTGTTACAATGTAGCGCCTATGCGCTCCATTGTAACCAATGGTGGGAACTTTGTGGTTAGCGGTGAGGTTACTTTCGGTCACCCGCTGACCACAAAGTTCCCACCATTGGTTACAATGGAGCGCATAGGAGCTACATTGTAACACTGCCATGTGCCGCCTGTCATACAGTACAGGAGCACACAGCCGATCAGGAGGATGCCACAACGTGGCGTTCCCTGATTGGCTGATGGAACCCTCTTAGACATAAGTCAGAGGGGGTTTCTGGCATTCGGGGAAAGGGGTCCCATGTGAAAACATGGGGCCCCTTTCAGTGCGAGGTCGGGTGTCCGTTTTTTTTATTTTGACAAGTACCTGGATTACAAATGGATTACAAGAAGAGCCTTCTACCCTGGATTTTGTGAGTATAATTTTTTCCACAGGTACACCATGGATTCTACATGGAGAAGAGGACCGACCCTCGTGTGAACATAGGTAAGTATGTGTATATGGAGGTGTGGATGTTTGTATTAAAGTTATACTTTCAAGGTGTATGTCTTATGTTTTTATTGGGGTATTTTTTTAGTAGTAGTACTACAGGTACCAGCGGGCCCGGTTTTCCTCCGCATGCTGGTACTTGTGGTTCTCCAAGTACCAGCTTGCGGGGGAGGCTTGCTGGGACTTGTAGTACTGCTACTAAAAACAATATTCATTTTTTTACACAACGGCTATCAGCCTCCCATCCGCAGCCTTTGGATGGGGGGGACAGCCTCGGGCTTCACCCCTGGTCCTTGGGTGGCTGGAGGGGGGGGACCCCTTGATTGAAGGGGTCCCCACTCCTCCAGGGTACCCCGGCCAGGGGTGACTAGTTGGTTATGTAATGCCAGGGCCGCCGGGACCTATATAAAAGTGTCCCCCGGCTGTGGCATTATGTATCTGGCTAGTGGAGCCCGGTGCTGGTTTCAGAAATACGGGGGACCCCTACGCTTTTTGTCCCCCGTATTTTTGGAACCAGGACCAGGCGCAGAGCCCGGTGCTGGTTGTTTAAATATGGGGGAACCTCTATCATTTTTTTCCCATATTTTTGCAACCAGGATCGGCTCAAAGAGCCCGAGTCTGGTTTGGCTTAGGAGGGGGGACCCCATGCAATTTTTTTTTAGATTTTAACACTGTTTTTTTTTTTAACAAGGTGCACAATGAAGCCCAGCACGGATCTCTCAGATCCGGCCGAGATTCATTGTATTAAAGTCGGCAGTGTTTTACAAGTCACTCACGTAAAACACTGCCTAAAAAAACGAATGACATCGACATCGGTAAAACCGAAAATGCAGAATACGGCAGCTTAGTAAATTAGTCGTACTAAATTCAAAAAGTTGCATATTTACACTTTCGATGTCATTCGTGATTGAACTTTGACCTCAAACGGGAAAATACGATTTTTTGTAAATATACCCCACAGTATGACACACATAATTGGGATCGGGGGCCGCATAGGAGGAATTATGAGCCACATGCAGGGGAAACAAGGAGGTACCCACCTAGGAAGGACTGGCAGACCTCCGGAAATTCTCAGCTACCCCCCTCACATATTGTAGCGGCCAGCGCGCTGCGCGATGGTCACAACATACAATAGGGGTTAGGCCACACCTGTAGTTTGCAGCCAGTAAAGTTGATTGCTTGCCTTGGAAATGAACCCGAGGTTACAATTGATGTAGCTGGTAGATCACTACCTTTCCTGGTAGATACAGGGGTGGCCAGGTCAGTGTTAAATTCAACGGTAGGTATGAAAACAACGGGTAAAACAATTTCAGCAATGGGGGTAACAGGAGTAGTGCAACATTATCCCTTAAGTAGACCAGCAGAGATTACGATAGGGCCTTTGCAAACCAAGCATTCCTTTTTGCTAGCTGCATCGGCTCTGACTAATCTACTTGGGAGAGATTTATTGTGTAAGATGAGGTGTGTCATATATTGTACTCCTGAGGGTGTCTTCTTAGATATACCCGAGAATCACGTTCAGGAAGTGCAGGATATGTTAGACACCCCACAAAGGTTAATGTCACACTCTGCTGTTATAGACAAGTGTCCATCCAAGGTAGAGGAAATGATCTCCCAGATACCGGAATCCCTCTGGACCTAAGATGGACAAGACACTGGATTGATGGCAAACGTAGCTCCTGTAGTAGTGCAAGTAAAAGATGGTAGGATAACTCCAAAAATCCCACAGTATCCTCTGAAGCCAGAGGTGAAATTAGGAGTGTACCCAGTCATAGAGCGCTTGCTAAAACTGGGCATCCTAGTTAGGACGTCCAGCACTGCCAATAGTCCCATCTTCCCTGTGAAAAAGAGTGGGGGGAGGGGTTACAGGCTAGTGCAGGATCTAAGGGGGATAAACAAGATAGTTGAGAGCCAATTCCCCGTAGTGCCAAATCCAGCTGTCATCGTCATGCAAATTCCCCCTACTGCGAAGTTTTTCACTGTCATTGACCTCTGTTCCGCTTTCTTTTCGGTCCCTCTGCACCCTGACAGCCAATACTTCAGTACAGTACACCTGGACTCGCTTACCCCAAGGCTTCATTGACAGCCCAAGTATTTTCTCCCAGGCTTTGCATGACTGTTTACAATCCTTTCAACCTGAGAGCGGATCAGTATTAATACAGTATGTAGATGACTTACTGCTGTGTTCTGACTCACTCGAATCGTCCTTGAGAGACACGAAACAGCTTCTGTTTCACCTTTCTAATACGGGACACAAGGTTTCAAAGGATAAGTTACAGTTGTGCCAGACCAAGGTGAAATATTTGGGACATTGCTTAACACAAGGACTGAGACACCTCACCGCTGATAGAATACAGGCGATTCGCGACATGACTCTGCCACAAACCCAGCAACAGATCCGCACTTTACTTGGAATGTCTGGGTACTGCCGAAACTGGATCCCAGGGTTCTCCATACTGGCTTTACCTTTGCAAGAGATGGTCTCGTCAAACAAACCAGATCAGATTTCGCACACAGATGAGTCCGAGCTGGCATTTGAGAGACTCAAACAGTGCCTATCACAGGCACCTGCATTAGGTATGCCAGATTATGGGAAACCCTTTGAATTGTACGGCACAGAGAGTGCTGAGTGTGCGGCAGGTGTTCTAACCCAGAGACATGGTGATGCCAGCAGGCCGGTAGCTTACTACAGTGCACAGTTGGACACCGTAGCACGGTCTCTCCCCACATGCTTGCGAAGTGTTGCAGCGATAACATTGCTAGTGAGTAAAAGCGAAGATGTAGTGTTGGGACACAACCTGACCATCCATACACCTCATGCAGTATCAGCCTTACTGAACTCTGCCCATTCCAGACATGTCTCATCAGCACGGTTTACAAGGTGGGAATTAGCACTAATGGCCCCTGTAAACATCACCATAAGGAGATGCAGCGCACTAAATCCTGCAACTTATCTCCCAGGTGTGCCTGGACAGGCACAAAGGGTGGAGGATGAGAGTGATGGTGAAGGAGGATTTAGTACAGACACTGACACACATGATTGTATGGAATATCTGAACCAAACTTTCACTGCAAGACCAGACATTAGTGACAACCCACTGGAAGGCGTAGATTTTACTTTTTACACTGACGGTAGTTGCCACAGACAGACGGACTCGGGAGACTTGTGTACTGGATACGCAGTCGTAGATGACAAAGGTATCATAGAAGCTGAACCCCTGTGCCCACCGCACTCAGCACAAGTTGCTGAGCTGGTCGCCCTAACCAGAGCGTGTGAATTGGCTAAGGGTAAGTCAGCCAATATTTATAGAGATTCTAGGTATGCCTTTGGAGCAGTGCATGATTTCGGGGCCCTATGGCGCCTCAGAAATTTCATGACGGCAGCTGGCACACCGGTAGCGCATGCATTCCATATAAAAAGGCTTCCAACAGCGATACAGGAACCTGACAGAGTGGCTGTTATCAAGTGCAAAGCCCACACTTACAACCAAGACCCAGTATCACTTGGTAACAGCCGGGCAGATGAAGCTGCTAAATCAGCAGCCAGCACCCCCATACAGACAGACATCACACAACTGACGGTATTCAATACCGTCAACACACAAAAATTAAGTGAAATGCAAAATTTGTGTTCCCCACAGGAAAAGGCAGTCTGGAGGTCAAAAGGATATGGCCAGGAGTCCTCAGGACTCTGGACAGATGGACAGGGTAAGCCAGTAGCCCCCCGAGCATATCTTCCAAGCTTAGCTGAGGCGGCACATGGTCTGACTCATCTGGGCAAAGAGGGTATGTGTAAGCTGGTGAGAGCCTACTGGTGTGCGCCAGGATTCTCTTCTCATGCGGGTAAGAGAGCAATGACATGTCTTACCTGCTTGAGGAAAAATATTGGAAAGTCAATACCAACAGAACCATCCCATATCCCGCCAACAGACGGCCCTTTTCAGGTAATACAAATTGATTTCATACAGTTGCCACCCTGCAGAAATTTAAAGTATGTGTTAGTTTGTATTGACGTGTTTTCAAATTGGGTAGAAGCGTTCCCCGCTGCCACAAATACTGCTACGTTCACTGCAAAGAAGATTGTGCAGGAATTTGTGTGCAGATATGGTATCCCTAGGATGATTGAAAGCGATAGGGGTACCCATTTTACAGGTGAAGTCTTTCAGGTTATGTGCAAACTAATGGGAATTAATAGTAAGCTGCATACTCCGTACCGCCCACAGGCAAGTGCGAAAGTGGAAAGAGTAAACAGCACTATTAAGAACAAGTTGAGCAAAGTGATGGCTGAAACTGGATTGTTGTGGCCAGAAGCTTTGCCACTTGTATTGTACAGCATCAGAACCACTCCCTGGTCCCCCCTTAACCTATCACCCTTTGAGATTCTTTTTGGTCGACAACCCCATGTAATGATTGACCCCCAGGATGATTTGAAATGCAATAATGAGGTGACTGTAAAATATATGGTTAAGATGAGCAAGCAGTTGAGGAATCAAAACAGCAATCTAAAGCTGGTGATTCCTGACCTACCGAACAGCAATTGTCATGACATTGAACCTGGGGATTATGTAATGATTTGAAATTTTCTACGCTCAGGTTGCCTTATTGACCGGTGGGAAGGACCGTACCAAGTCTTACTGACCAGCACGACAGCATTGAAGGTTGCCGAGAGAGAGACTTGGGTCCACTCGTCCCACTGTATGAAGGTCGCTGACCCAGAGAAAGCCCGTGACAAAGAGCAGAGTGTAGAGGAAATCGTATCAGTGGAGGGCCTATTCCGGGAAGGTTGAGAGGCAGGACTGTTGTCACGGCACCTGAGCACAGAGAACTACAAGACCAGAGGCGGTTGTCGCACAAAAATTTCTTTTTCCTTTTTATTATTTTCTCCATCTCCCATTACCCTCCTTTCCCCCCTTCCTTGCTCCTTTTTCTCCCCCCTTAGCAAGATGGACTTACCCCAAGAGACTGCATTCCGGGTTTTCCTGTTGACCCTGTTGTTGACCAGAGCAGTCTGTTCCGGTGAAAGTACCAGAGAGGTCGAGAAAGGATCTGGAATGGGTTCTGATGACAAGGACAGATTTGTAGAATTCCAAGAGCAACACATTCACCGAGCAAAGGCGAGTATCAGAAAACGATCTGGTAGTCAAGAAACTAGGAGGCACTGTGAAGGGTTATTGGCTGAGGAAAATTGTATTTGTAGAAACTGTGAAAACATAGTTAAGGACGGGTGCATCCAGAGATGTCAGTCCAGCCTTAATATCAACATGGACCGTCATCCATTGAGTGACTATCACTCATTAGTGGGTAAGGTTTTAAACCAAACAGAATGCTGGGTGTGCTCACAAGTACCTCAAGGTCAGAGCAAGTCAGGACTAGTACCGTATCCCTTAACCATAGATGAGGTACTTGAATTAAGGGGTGGGAGACCGGTGGACAAGAAATTTAATATTTCTAGGCCCCCTAGTTTGAGACTCCACCAATATCATGTGGATAGATCCTTAGTATGTTTCAACATTTCCAATCCCCGAAAGCCGGGAAATTGGGAAGTGACATGGAATAACCAAACCATGGCATTTCACACAGAGCCGATAGAATGCCTGTAGACACTGAACTTATACGCCAAATAGCCGACGGTGGGAGGTATTTTCGGTATAGGTATACCCTAGGAAGTAGGACCATGTGGGTTGGAGAAGTATCTCCAGGGTACTGTGCGCATATCATACAGCCTGATTCGTGTACTGAACAGATGAGAGAGTTAGGGATAGGATTTTTCACTTGGAAGGTTTGCAATATGGTAATGTCATATTCTGTCCCATATGTTCTCCCCGATGATGCATATTTCATATGCGGGAGGAAGGCGTATAAGTGGCTCGCCCCAAACTCAGAGGGATTGTATTACATTGGAAGAGTGTTGCCAGAAGTTATGACCATAACCCATAATAAGATGAAAGACATTCACCGCAATGCTCAAGCTCCTTACACTCACACTCACTATGAACACATCGTTAAGAGACACCTTATAGATAGGACAGAGCACGCAGCCTCTGATTTGATCTACGAATCCACCGGGATTCAATTCCTACTTGCGTTAGATATCACCCGTACCGCCAGAGAAATTATAAATTTTAGGTATATTCATGCGCTAGCGAACCTGATAGATAATATCACGAGATGTATGATGACACCTTCAGGTATACAGGGAGGGAGTTGCAAGCTTACAAAACGGAACTGATCCAGCACAGGATGGTTCTCAATTACATCACAGCAACTCAGTATGGTGTAAAGTGCTGCACGTACATTACAAACACACTGATGACCCAACCGAGGTCATAGATCAAAAGATGGACGATATCTTGTAATTGAAGTGGGAGTTCCGGAGGAGACACAACCTTACCCTTACTGCTGATAAATGAACTGACCGGCTGGGTCTCATGGTTGAACCCACGCAATTGGTTCTCAGGTTTAGGAGAATGGGCTCAAAATGTTATCATGAGTGTAGGAAAGTTTCTCCTTTGTATCCTGGGAGTTGTCATAATGATTGGTTTGATATTTAGATGTGTTCGAAGTTTAACGCGGCGCAAGCGCAGTACCAAAGTGATGAGTTTGAGGAGCGGGGGCATTGTTACAACAACTGATTTAATTTATGACCCATCAATTGAGACAATGTTGTGATAAGACATGATTCCATGATCCGTTTCTTTCACCCGTTTCTCCTTTGTTGTCCCTCAAGCAAAAATACATCCATTAGGAAGAGGAGTTGATGAATTATACATCCATTTGGAAAAGACTCTTTGATGGACACTCTAAAGACTTTTATGGACACTCTAAAGACTTTTATGGACACTCTAAAGACTTTTATGGACACTCACGGCAAAGATACACCCATCCGGACAAGACTTCAACCAACACCCAAGGACGATTGCACAAATGTTATGTGATTGTATTTGTGATACATGTCTTATCTTCATCTCTACAACCTTCAGGTAGTGACACACATAGTCGACAGGAGATATAGATATATATATTAGCATTCACATGTGTTTCCCCCTCCATGTATCATCAACTAAATGTGCACCCCATTTTGTTGGAACAAGAAGCCGAAAAGAGCTCGGTAGTGTTTGTTGGCCCACTTACAGACCCTTAATACGGGATGAGAAGGATTTAATGTATACTTCGCAATACCCCGAAGCTTATCTAGAACATGTACGGCACAATGATACATGCCCCATAGACATGGATTTCATACATACATGCTTTTACTATCCCACTAGGCCATACATTTCCTGCCTACTCCTCTCCTCCTACCAGCCAATGATTTTATAAATATTGTATTGTAAATTTTTCTGTTTAATGCTTAGATAGTGGCAGTTATTGTTGACTGCCAAAGGGTGGACTGTCAAAGTTGAAAAATATTGTAATGCATGCCTAACGTACTAACCCCATGCACATGCCCGCTGCGCATGCACTCGCTCTGCTGTGCGTGCGCATATCCGCAATTTGCGTAACGGAGCTTTACACGGCCATGCGCCTTAGCGCGTGGTATGCGCATTTACGGTAGAGTTTGTGAGCGCATAGAGGGTTATTAGAACATTACATATTTAACCCAAATAGTGTACATTGTAGATATAGTTCCCCTAGACCATGTCAGCGAGTATTAATAGTTTAAACAGTTCCTGGACAGAGGGATTCGCCTTTGCATGATAGAAAGGGTCAGATAAAGGTTGGAAGGTGATGTCTAGTATCCAGCTGTAGGGTATTTTGAGGGTAACATTCCGGTGTTAGTTAGAGAAAGATTGCTTGTTCCTGCATATAGTTATGTACAAAAGTAGAATATGAACATTAACTGTATTTACTGTATTTTATGTATGTGGTGGGAATCCAGAGGATACCACCCACAAGAGCAGTTGGGGAAAGACATCGCCCACCTATTCAAATCCACCTATGACCTTTTCTGTAATGTAGAGACATATCCCTGTGTCCAATGGACAATGAGATTACAGTGACCATTGTATTGTGTATGCATGTTGTGTATAAAAAGACCATTGTTGCCTGGCCAGTCAGAAGACTCTAAACGCTATCTGTATGACCAGCGGAGGACCGACTCGGGTTGCGCTTGTGAACATTCTCACGTATGTACTTTCTCTGTAGCCATTATTCTGTTTAGATTTACTTGTTAGCCTGTAGTGTATGATTTGTATTGTTTTTACCTTTTGGAATTAATCCACTGAGGCCTTAGAACCCTGTGATTGCAACTACAAATCAATGTTGTGTTTTCACTTTCCTGCATGGGCTTTAAAGTAGATTTATCTGTATAAGGTGTATAGCATTGATAAGGTGTACGCACTGCGGGTACTTTGTATCGCCAGCGCTACTTAAGGTTTAAAGGTATAACATCATTGCAGTACTTTACTGTTAAGGGTTTAAAGTGTAAGCATATCATTACATTGTATCATTAACAAGGTTTAAAGGTTATCAATTGTGTGTGCGCTCGCTGTGTGTACTCCGTACACTCAGCGTGGCGTGTGTACGCCAAGTGCGTACCACGTGAAGGACTCTGTACGCAAATAGCGTACAAAGTGCGTAGCACGTGCTTTTAGTCTAGCGGCCATAACGGCTCCACGGTAAAAGTGTATTTAGAGGTATAGCTTTGCGGTCTAAGATAATATCGACATTATCACTATATATGTATGTATGTATACAGGTGTGTCACTATATGTGAGTGAATATATGCATGTATGTATGTGTTTAGGTGTGAGACATTATGCATATATGTGTACAGGTGTGTGATTTTACTTATATGTATCAATGTATGGGTTACTTCCTATTTGTCCTTTATTCGTAGATCAAATAATAAGAATTTACTCACCGGTAATTCTATTTCTCGTAGTCCGTAGTGGATGCTGGGAACTCCGTAAGGACCATGGGGAATAGCGGGCTCCGAATGAGACTGGGCACTCTAAGAAAGAATTAGGACTACCTGGTGTGCACTGGCTCCTCCCTCTATGCCCCTCCTCCAGACCTCAGTTAGGGAAACTGTGCCCGGAAGAGCTGACACAATAAGGAAAGGATTTGGAATCCCGGGTAAGACTCATACCAGCCACACCAATCACACCGTACAACTCGTGATACTATACCCAGTGAACAGTATGAACAACAACTGAGCCTCTCGAATAGATGGCTCCAAACAATAACCCTTTAGTTAGGCAATAACTATATACAAGTATTGCAGACAATCCGCACTTGGGATGGGCGCCCAGCATCCACTACGGACTACGAGAAATAGAATTACCGGTGAGTAAATTCTTATTTTCTCTGACGTCCTAGTGGATGCTGGGAACTCCGTAAGGACCATGGGGATTATACCAAAGCTCCCATATGGGCGGGAGAGTGCGGATGACTCTGCAGCACCGAATGAGCAAACTCAAGGTCCTCCTCAGCCAGGGTATCAAACTTGTAGAATTTTCCAAACGTGTTTGAACCCGACCAAGTAGCAGCTCGGCAAAGTTGTAAAGCCGAGACCCCTCGGGCAGCCGCCCAAGAAGAGCCCACCTTCCTCGTGGAATGGGCTTTTACAGATTTCGGATGCGGCAGTCCAGCCGCCGAATGTGCAAGTTGAATCGTGCTACAGACCCAGCAAGCAATAGTCTGCTTTGAAGCAGGAGCACCCAGCTTGTTGGGTGCATACAGGATAAATAGCGAGTCAGTTTTTCTGACTCTAGCCGTCCTGGAAACATATATTTTCAGGGCCCTGACTACGTCCAGCAACTTGGAATCCTCCAAGTCCAGAGTAGCCGCATGCACCACAATAGGTTGGTTCACATGAAAAGCTGATACCACCTTAGGAAGGAATTGGGAACGAGTCCTCAATTCCGCCCTATCCATATGAAAAATCAGATAAGGGCTTTTACATGACAAAGCCGCCAATTCTGATACACGCCTGGCCGACGCCAAGGCCAACAGCATGACCACCTTCCACGTGAGGAACTTTATCTCCACGGTTTTAAATGGCTCAAACCAATGCGACTTTAGGAAATCCAACACCACGTTGAGATCCCAAGGTGCCACTGGGGGCACAAAAGGGGGCTGAATATGCAGCACTCCCTTCACAAAAGTCTGAACTTCAGGCAGTGAAGCCAGTTCTTTTTGGAAGAAAATCGACAGAGCCGAAATCTGGACCTTAATGGAACCCAATTTTAGGCCCATAGTCACCCCTGACTGTAGGAAGTGCAGAAATCGACCTAGCTGAAATTCCTCCGTTGGGGCCTTCCTGGCCTCACACCAAGCAACATATTTCCGCCATATGCGGTGATAATGTTTTGCGGTCACATCTTTTCTAGCTTTAATCAGTGTAGGAATGACTTCCTCCGGAATGCCCTTTTCTTTTAGGATCCGGTGTTCAACCGCCATGCCGTCAAACGCAGCCACGGTAAGTCTTGGAACAGACAGGGCCCCTGCTACAGCAGGTCCTGTCTGAGCGGCAGAGGCCATGGGTCCTCTGAGATCATTTCTTGAAGTTCTGGGTACCAAGCTCTTCTTGGCCAATCCGGAACCACGAGTATAGTTCTTACTCCTCTCCTTCTTATTATTCTCAGTACCTTGGGTATCAGAGGCAGAGGAGGGAACACATAAACCGACTGGTACACCCACGGTGTCACTAGAGCGTCCACAGCTATCGCCTGAGGGTCCCTTGACCTGGCGCAATATCTTTTTAGTTTTTTGTTGAGGCGGGACGCCATCATGTCCACCTGTGGTCTTTCCCAACGGTTTACAATCATTTTGAAGACTTCTGGATGAAGTCCCCACTCTCCCGGGTGGAGGTCGTGTCTGCTGAGGAAGTCTGCTTCCCAGTTGTCCACTCCCTGAATGAACACTGCTGACAGTGCTATCACGTGATTTTCCGCCCATCGGAGAATCCTTGTGGCTTCTGCCATCGCCAACCTGCTTCTTGTGCCGCCCTGTCGGTTTACATGGGCTACCGCCGTGATGTTGTCTGACTGGATCAGCACCGGCTGTTGTTGAAGCAGGGGTCTTGCCTGACTTAGGGCATTGTAAATGGCCCTTAGTTCCAGAATATTTATGTTTAGGGAAGTCTCCTGGCATGACCATAGTCCTTGGAAGTTTCTTCCCTGTGTGACTGCCCCCCAGCCTCGAAGGCTGGCATCCGTGGTCACCAGGACCCAGTCCTGTATGCCAAATCTGCAGCCCTCTAGAAGATGAGCACTTTGCAGCTACCACAGCAGAGACACCCTGGTCCTTGGAGACAGGGTTATCAGCCGATGCATCTGAAGATGCGATCCGGACCACTTGTCCAACAGATCCCACTGAAAGATCCTTGCATGGAACCTGCCAAATGGAATTGCTTGGTAGGAAGCTACCATCTTTCCCAGGACTCGCGTGCAATGATGCACCGACACCTGTTTTGGTTTCAGGAGGTCTCTGACTAGAGATGACAACTCCTTGGCTTTCTCCTCCGGGAGAAACACTTTTTTCTGGTCCGTGTCCAGAACCATCCCCAGGAACAGTAGGCGCGTTGTAGGAACCAGCTGCGACTTTGGAATATTCAGAATCCAGCCGTGCTGTTGTAGCACTTCCCGAGATAGTGCTACGCCGACCAACAACTGCTCCCTGGACCTCGCCTTTATAAGGAGATCGTCCAAGTATGGGATAATTAAAACTCCCTTTTTCCGAAGGGGTATCATCATTTCGGCCATTACCTTGGTAAATACCCTCGGTGCCGTGGACAGACCAAACGGCAACGTCTGGAATTGGTAATGACAGTCCTGTACCACAAATCTGAGGTACTCCTGGTGAGGAGGGTAAATGGGGACATGCAGGTAAGCATCCTTGATGTCCAGTGATACCATGTAATCCCCTTCGTCCAGGCTTGCAATAACCGCCCTGAGCGATTCCATTTTGAACTTGAACCTTCTTATATAACTGTTCAAGGATTTCAAATTTAAAATGTGTCTCACCGAACCGTCCGGTTTCGGTACCACAAACATTGTGGAATAGTAACCCCGTCCTTGTTGAAGGAGGGGTACCTTGATTATCACCTGCTGAGAATACAGCTTGTGAATCGCCTCCAGCACTGCCTCCCTGTCTGGGGGAGCTATTGGCAAGGCTGATTTGAGGAAACGGCGAGGGGGAGACGTCTCGAATTCCAGCTTGTACCCCTGAGATACCACTTGTAGAATCGAGGGATCCACCCGTGAGCGAGCCCACTGGTCGCTGAAGTTCCGGAGACGGGCCCCCACCGCACCTGGCTCCGCCTGTGGAGCCCCAGCGTCATGCGGTGGACTTAGAGGAAGCGGGAGAGGACTTTTGTTCTTGGGAAGTGGCTGTATGGTGCAGCTTTTTCCCTCTACCTCTGCCTCTGGGCAGAAAGGACGCACCTTTAACCCGCTTGCTTTTCTGGGGCCGAAAGGACTGTACCTGATAATACGGTGCTTTCTTTGGCTGTGAGGGAACATGGGGTAAAAATGTCGACTTCCCAGCTGTTGCTGTGGAAACGAGGTCCGAGAGACCGTCCACAAACAATTCCTCACCTTTGTAAGGCAAAACCTCCATGTGCCTTTTAGAATCTGCATCACCTGTCCACTGCCGAGTCCACAATCCTCTCCTGGCAGAAATGGACATTGCATTAATTCTAGATGCCAGCCGGCAAATATCCCTCTGTGCATCTCTCATGTATTAGACTGCGTCTTTAATATGCTCTATGGTTAGCAATATAGTGTCCCTGTCGAGGGTATCAATGTTATCAGACAGGGAATCTGACCACGCAGCAGCAGCACTGCACATCCATACTGAAGCAATAGCCGGTCTCAATAATACCTGAGTGTGTATATACAGACTTCAGGATAGCCTCCTGCTTTCTATCCGCAGGCTCCTTTAAGGCGGCCGTATCCTGAGACGGTAGTGCCACCTTCTTTGACAAGCGTGTGAGCGCTTTATCCACCCTAGGGGATGTCTCCCAACGTATCCTGTCCTCTGGCGGGAAAGGGTACGCCATTAGCAACTTTTTAGAAATCACTAATTTCTTATCGGGGGAAGCCCACGCTTCTTCACACACTTCATTCAACTCATCAGATGGGGGAAAAACCACTGGTTGCTTTTTCTCCCCAAACATAATACCCTTTTTTTGTGGTACCTGGGTTAATGTCAGAAATGTGCAACACATTTTTCATTGCCGTAATCAAGTAACGGGTGGCTCTGTTGGAATGTACACTAGTCTCATCGTCGTCGACACTGGAGTCAGTATCCGTGTCGACATCTGTGTCAGCCATCTGAGGTAGTGGGCGTTTTTGAGCCCCTGATGGCTTTTGAGACGCCTGGGCAGGCACGGGCTGAGAAGCCGGCTGTCCCACATCTGCTATGTCGTCAAACCTTTTATGTAAGGAGTTGACACTGTCGCGTAATTCCTTCCACATATCCATCCACTGAGGTGTCGACCCCGCAGGGGGTGACATCACATTTATCGGCACCTGCTCCGCCTCCACATAAGCCTCCTCATCAAACATGTCGACACAGCCGTACCGACACACCGCACACACACAGGGAATGCTCTGACTGAGGACAGGACCCCACAAAGTCCTTTGGGGAGACAGAGAGAGAGTATGCCAGCACACACCACAGCGCTATATAATGCAGGGAGTTACACTACACAAGTGATTTACCCTATAGCCGCTATATATATAGTATTTGCGCCTAAATTTAGTGCCCCCCCTCTCTTTTTTACCCTATTGAGCCTGGAAACTGCAGGGGAGAGCCTAGGGAGCGTCCTTCCAGCGGAGCTGTGAGAGGAAATGATGCCAGTGTGCTGAGGGAGATAGCCCCGCCCCTTTTTCGGCGGACTTCTCCCGCTTTTATAATAATAATGTGGCAGGGGTGTTTTACACATATATAGCTTCTTAAGCTATATTATGCGTGATTAGCCACTTTAAGGTACTCTAATTGCTGCCCAGGGCGCCCCCCCCCCCCCAGCGCCCTGCACCCATCAGTGACCGGAGTATGTGGTGTGCACAGGGAGCAATGGCGCACAGCTGCAGTGCTGTGCGCTACCTTAATGAAGACCGGAGTCTTCAGCCGCCGATTTCCGTGAAGATCTTCATGCTTCTGGCTCTGCAAGGGGGACGGCGGCGCGGCTCCGGGACTGGACGACCGAGGCTGGGCCTGTGTTCGATCCCTCTGGAGCTAATGGTGTCCAGTAGCCTAGAAGCCCAAGCTAGCTGCAAGCAGGTAGGTTCGCTTCTCTCCCCTAAGTCCCTCGTAGCAGTGAGTCTGTTGCCAGCAGATCTCACTGAAAATAAAAAAACCTAATAAATACGTTCTTTACTAGAAGCTCAGGCGAGCCCCTAGTGTGCAACCAGCTCGAGCCGGGCACAAATTCTAACTGAGGTCTGGAGGAGGGGCATAGAGGGAGGAGCCAGTGCACACCAGGTAGTCCTAATTCTTTCTTAGAGTGCCCAGTCTCCTTCGGAGCCCGCTATTTTCCATGGTCCTTACGGAGTTCCCAGCATCCACTAGGACGTCAGAGAAAATAGATATATATAGTAGAGATGAGCGGATTCGGTTTTACTCGGTTTTACTCGGTTCTCAAAACCGAATCTTATTGGCTATCCAAAACACGTGACATCCGTGAGCCAATAAGATTCGGTTTTGAGAACCGAGTAAAACCGAGTAAAACCGAATCCGCTCATCTCTAATATATAGATATAGATATATATACGGCCGAGGGACTGGCACTCGCTAATAATATGACAATAGCAGCCGGTGCCCTCACAAACCATGCAATACGATACCTCCCCAAAGGTGCGGCACTCCGGGCTTAACAAAGGAGACGAGACGCTTGTGCTTCTATTAACGTTTCAGTTGTTTAAACTGTCATCAAAATATCAAAAAACACTAAAAGAACACATCCTAGATCTGAATGAATTAAATATTCTTATTAAATACTTTGTTCTTTACATAGTTGAATGTGCTGACAACAAAATCACACAATAATTATCAATGGAAATCAAATTTATTAACCCATGGTGGTCTGGATTTGAAGTCACACTTAAAAATTAAAGTAGAAAAACACACTACAGGCTGATCCAACTTTGATGTAATGTCCTTAAAACAAGTCAAAATGAGGCTCAGTAGTGTGTGGCCTCCACGTGCCTGTATGACCTCCCTACAATGCCTGGTCATGCTCTTGATGAGGTGGCGGATGGTCTCCTGAGGGATCTCCTCCCAGACCTGGACTAAAGCATCCGCCAACTCCTGGACAGTCTGTGGTGCAACGTGGCGTTGGTGGATGGAGCAAGACATGATGTCCCAGATGTGCTCAATTGGATTCAGGTCTGGGGAACGGGCGGGCCAGTCCATAGCATCAATGCCTTCGTCTTGCAGGAACTGCTGACACACTCCAGCCACATGAGGTCTAGCATTGTCTTGCATTAGGAGGAACCCAGGGCCAACCGCACCAGCATATGGTCTCACAAGGGGTCTGAGGATCTCATCTCGGTACCTAATGGTAGTCAGGCTACCTCTGGCGAGCACATGGAGGGCTGTGCGGCCCCCCAAAGAAATGCCACCCCACACCATTACTGACCCACTGCCAAACCGGTCATGCTGGAGGATGTTGCAGGAAGCAGAACATTCTCCTTGGCATCTCCAGACTCTGTCACGACTGTCACATGTGCTCAGTGAGAACCTGCTTTCATCTGTGAAGAGCACAGGGCGCCAGTGGCGAATTTGCCAATCTTGGTGTTCTCTGGCAAATGCCAAACATCCTGCACAGTGTTGGGCTGTAAGCACAACCCCCATCTGTGGACGTCGGGCCCTCATACCACCCTCATGGAGTCTGTTTCTGATCATTTGAGTAGACACATGCACATTTGTGGCTTGCTGGAGGTCATTTTGCAGGGCTCTGGCAGTGCTCCTCCTGTTCCTCCTTGCACAAAGGCGGAGGTAGCGGTACTGCTGCTGGGTTGTTGCCCTCCTACGGCCTCCTCCACATCTCCTGATGTACTGGCCGGTCTCCTGGTAGCACCTCCATGCTATGGACACTATGCTGACAGATACAGCAAACCTTCTTGCCACTGCTTGCATTGATGTGCCATCCTGGATGAGCTGTACTACCTGAGCCACTTGTGTGGGTTGTAGACTCCGTCTCATGCTACCACTAGAGTGAAAGCACCGCCTGCTTTCAAAAGTGACCAAAACATCAGCCAGAAAGCATAGGAGCTGAGAAGTGGTCTGTGGTCACCACCTGCAGAACAACTCCTTTATTGGGGGTGTCTTGCTAATTGCCTATAATTTCCACCTGTTGTCTATTCCATTTGCACAACAGCATGTGAAATTGATTGTCAATCCGTATTGCTTCCTAAGTGGACAGTTTGATTTCACAGAAGTGTGATTGACTTGGAGTTACATTGTGTTGTTTAAGTGTACCCTTTATTTTTTTGAGCAGTGTATATATATATATATATATATATATATATATATATATATATATATATATATATATATATATATAGTCACACACCGGGACCGGGGGGAAATCGGGGGTGCCAACTTACTGCCTTGCCCCGGGTCCTGAAGATCCTAGTTTCGGCCCTGCCTTGAGCATCAGCTTTAGTACTAGATAACGTTAAATCGGTATAATGACTGGTGGAAGCAGCTGGAGCGCTAGTATTTGGTTCTATAAACTGTTTGTTATCCAGTTTTTAATTCACAGATCACAAATTGGGTGCAGTGCACACAACAAACAATGTAAAGATGAGCAAATAAATTATTTTTATTTTTTATTATTTTTGGGGGGACGCAACTTGTCCCACACTGCGTTGAGTCAGACCGCTTTAATACACGTTATTAAATACAAGTAACTATGGGGGTCATTCCGAGTTGATCACTCGCTAGCAACTTTTTGCAGCGCTGCGATCAGGTTAAAACTCAGCAACACTGCACATGCACCGCAATGCACAGGCGCGTCATACAAGTACAAAGAGTGCTGGGCGGCGGATTTAACGAAGAATCCATTCTCACAGCCGATCGCAGGGAGATTGACAGGAAGAGGGCGTTTATGGGTGTCAACTGAACGCTTTCTGGGAGTGTTTGGGAAACGCAGGCGTGTCCAAGCGTTTGCAGGGCGGGTGTCTGACGTCAATTCCGGGACCAAAAAGACTGGAGTGATCAGAGCGGCTGAGTAAGTCCAGAGCTACTCAGAAACTGCACAAAATGTTTTTGTACCGCTCAGCTGCAAAGACGTTCACACATTTGCAAAGCGAAAATACACTCCCCCATAGGCGGCGACTATCTGATTGCAGCGCTGCAAAAAGTTCCTAGCGAGCGATCTACTCGGAATGACCCCCTCTGTTGTACTAGTGTGCATTTATTGTGCACACATCAAACAATGTAAAAAGGCAAAGAAAAAATATTTTTGTTTTATTTTTTGGGGGGAACGCACTGACACAGCCCTGATTGACCCTGACAGACCCTGATGGCCACTGACTGACAGCACTGTGATGGGCGTGTAACACCCTTGCACTTCTGGTGAGTATCCAAAAGGTAAGTATTTCTCAATATGTATGTACTCCTACTGTCCGATCTTCTTTGTCTTCACAGAGAGGGGAGATAGAAGAATGTACTGCAAACAAGATCCAGTACCCCTTAATGCACCTTTATTGTTATTAATCTCAACATTAATAAACATTCAAAGATATAACAGTGTCTAACAACACACGGAATAAATATAGTTTATTTTTCTGCAACCGACGGTCTCAGCAACACTTCGGCTAATAGGAATGAAATTAGGTTATATGCAACAGAATTATAGACAGGAAACATTGAATAGATGTCTATATAGATCTATATACCATATTACCTTCCCTCAATATAAGGAATGCAATACATTACTCAACAACAAGTTTTTTACATTAATATCTCTATACTGCGCAGGGAATAATGGCCAGTAAGTTGGTGCACATACAGTTTCTTTTGTGTCAATACCTGACAGATGATATACTGTGAATAGTCTTTCCTTTTTTATCCTGTAAAGTTTAGATGTACTAACTATTCTTTGTACTCTGTCCTGGTGAATACAATACAATTAGGTTCTGTATCTTTCAATACCGGTTAATCCAAAACCTGTATAATCTGTGAACTGTAGTGTCACTGAAGTAATTACCGACGTCTGTCTCCAATTATCGGTAATCAGCTGTATTAATCTGCACTGTACCTATGCTCTCTCCCTATATCGGGAAAACTGATGTTAATTGCTCTTTTCTCATTAGGGTAGTGGGGCTTGAAAGGCAGAGTTTATACACTCACGGAGGCGGAGTAATGGATGATGACAGCACTAATCACTGTGTCTATGTGGCGACTGAGGTAATTTCTGCTTTAAGTCACACTTCGCTGTATATCTGACTACCTTGTAATTAGTGACAAGAATTTATACTGTTCTTTGTCAATTCTGTCCATATTATAATCAAGAACCTCTTGAAGGGCAGCTAAAAGGTTGAAATAATTATAGATGTGATCTCATGCAAGTGCTATCCTGAGTTCCCCTTCGGCTGGAGACCCTTGTTAATTTACAGTGTCTGTAGTGTCGTGTAGCTATAAAAGCCCTTCAGCTGGAGGACCCTGTCCTGACACTAACACTGAGGATACACCCTTTTCCTTATATGGAATACCGGAGCTGCCTACTGCTCTCCCCTGTGTTGTCACTCACTGCTCCGATGTCCTGCCCTCCTCAGTCCGGTTGGCTGGTGAGGTTCCGGCCGCCTCCCGCAGGGCGGTGTTGGAGGATGAACTCGGTTGCTGCAGCCTCCCCGACAGCCCTCCTCTTCAGTCCGAGACACCGGAATCCCGCTGGATGCAATAGACGGAGCCCAGGTCAGTATAATTGACTCCTCCGTTGTCCGGCAGCGGTTCTCGTTGCTTCTCCGTCCCGCAGCTCGAGCCGCACACCATCACACCTCACTTCTTTCTCCTCAGCCACCCTTCCAACCGTCGTCTCACCCCTCTTAAGTCAGCTCCGGACGGGTACCCGGATCTGTCCCGCTCTCCTCACGCGCTAGCCCCCATCTCCCAAGGAGTTCACAGAACTCCCCCACAGCCCTGACAATGGGCCAGTCCCAGGTCCACGAGTCCATATTCCTGCCAGATGCTTTATCAACTCGCCGGGTTCATTTACCCTCTATGAGGGGTTTATAAGTTACTGTCCCTCCATGAGGGCAACAAATCATTATAACAATAATAAAACAAAGAAAAGTCCTTTGTCATCTAGGAAAACAATATTCATTTTATAAACATACATATAAGTGACCTATCTTTAACTAAGATCAGATAACATGAGCCATAACTGCTCCAGCAGGTCATGACATTAAGCTTTATCTGATAATATCAGGGCATTACAGGCGTCTGACACACCCTGATAGCAATGTGATGGATGCACTGACACAGCCTGATTGACACTGACAGACCCTGATGGCCACTGACTGACAGATCTGTGATGGACGTTCCACTTCTGACATAGCCCTGATTGACCCTGACAGACCCTTACAGACACTGATGGCCAGTGACAGCAGAAACTCTGACAGACTGCCCTTGAAAAGGACAGACTGACAGCACCCCACAGCAGAGCTCCTCGCAGAGTGGAAGCGTGCAGGAAAATGGCGCCGAGCCGCGTGACATCAAGCCTTTATAGACTCGAAGTCTTGCAAGAAATCCGATGCGGGATGATGACGTTCGGCCTCTTGCGCGCTCCCAAGCTTGTCGTGACGTTCGCGGGCCGGGCTCGCGAACTCTCGAGCCAGGCATGTTCGGAGCTGTTCTCGTTCCCTGGAATCAGATCCGCTCATCTCTAAAATATATATATATATATATATATATATATATATATATACATATATATATAGCAGATTGGAGTAGGCGGCACTCAGGCAGACTCATAAATAATGAAAGAAAGCGGTCAGTTTATTGATGTTTCGGGGAATTCCCCGTCCTCAGGGCCTAACCAGCCAAACTGAGCCACTGATTGAACATTTATACACACAATACAGGAACAAAACATAATGACATAACCATACTCACCTGTTCCACGGCGCCAAACGCCCGCTCATGGGTCCGGTCCCGCTCCTGCTTCGCCCCCGTATGACGTCACTGTAGGCCGAGTCGCCGGCTCGTCTCCATGGTAACCGGACGCTCCAGCGCTCGGCTCCACTGACCGCCCAACGCGGAGGCGCGCGTCTGCGTCACCAGCCAATGCGGTGCGTCGGTCCGCGTCACAGGGTAGTTGCCTTGGCAACCTATAATAAACAAAACAAAACAAAAACAAGATTAAAGATTACAATAAGAAAAATAAAAATAAAAATAAGAATGACAGTTATTATGATGACACAATACAAGTAGACATATTAAAATGCTGTCACCTAGATCTAATGCCTCTGTGACAGTGTGGTATACCTGATGGAATATATAACACCCCCGGGAGGAGAGACCCCTAAGCCTTCCTAGATGATCTATTAATATGACTAGATATAAGGCAGCCTCCTTATAAACATATCAGTTATATTCAGAAAATATAAAAAAATATTTAAATATTTAAAGGAAACACTGTAACCCGAGGTTCTCGTTGAGACCCCTGGTGACAGCGTTCCCAACTGGTAGATCCATCGTGATTCTTTCTGCAACAAAGTCCTGTTCCTGTCCCCTCCCCTAAGGGTACTTGGTACATGATCAATCAATATGGCCCTTATGCTGGCCACCCCATGTTTAGCTCTCAGGCAATGGCGGGCGAACGGTTGTTCGCTCGCCCCTTTCTCATATGCTTTTTTAATCGCACTTCTATGAAGCGCCATGCATTCCCGAAACTGTCTTATGGTCTTGCCTACATAGGCAAGACCCCAAGGACAGGTAAGTAAATAAACCACATGTGTGGATGTACATGTTAGGCGATGTTTTATCATAAGTTTCTTGCCGGTCATTGGGTGGTTAAAAGAAGTACCTGTAATTAAGGTGTTACAAGTGGCACAGCCGAGACATCCATAGCATCCTTTCTTGGACCTTAAAAAATGCATTTCTTGATTTTAGTGAGATTTGAGACATCAAGTTTCATGACATAATCCCCGATGTTCATGACACGAGTGTGGCTGGGTAATAACGAGGTGTCCGCTATAGATGTCATGGCCGGGTCTGTTTGGACCATCGGCCACAAACGTTTAGCTCTTTTAATCCTATCATCAGACACAGTTGTATATTTGTTAATCCAAGGTAATCTAGGGCCTAACTGGGCCTGTGACTTAATCCTAGGGCGAAGCGTCTGTTCTCTAGGGATCTCCAATGCGTGATTTTTTGCCGGTTCTAATGCTTTCAAGGGGTATCCTCTTTCTGCAAACTTGAGTAACATGCTATCCATAGCGTCCACTGTCTCACCTGGATCAGAAGTGATCCGGCGGACACGCATAAATTGCGAGAATGGTAGACCCCTACGCAACGCGGGTGGATGAAAACTCTGAAAGCTCAATATTGTGTTCCGATCCGTACTTTTGACATATAATGATGAAGACAACTGATTATTGTCAATAGCTATAGTGACATCTAAATAGTTGATCACTTTATCATCTGTCACATAAGTAAATTGCACAGCATGCTGCATACCGTTATGGTCCTCCCACAGCGAATGCAACTGATCCTTAGGACCTCGCCATAGCACCAGCAGGTCGTCAATATAGCGTCTATAAAAGATGACCGCCGGTACTACCGCGATATCCATGTAGAACATTTTTTTCTTCACCTGATACATAAACGGGTTCGCGTACGATGGGGCCACTGCCGACCTCATCGCACACCCCGCGGTCTGCAACCAAAATTTACCATTGAAAACAAAATAGTTCCTCCTAAGGATCCGATCTAGCAATGACAAAAAGAAAGAAATGTCAGGACCTAAGTAATACTCATTATCCTGGATCAGAAGTCTAACCGACTCCACACCTGCATTTTGTGGGATGCAGGTGTAGAGGCTGGTGACATCCGCGCTGCAGAGCAATGTCCCCTCAGGCAATGTGCCCAATTTTTGTAGTTGCAATAGTAAATCCGTCATATCCTTTAGATACGAGGACAGTGCCTGTACACACGGATTTAAATAGGCATCCAGGTAAACCGATATTGGATGGTATAAAGAACCCCTGGCCGACACTATGGGTCGACCAGGGGAGTCCACCAACCTCTTGTGGACCTTAGGCACCGTATAAAAGAGGGGAACCTTGGGGAATTCTACCATTAGACTTTTACAAAACTTGGAAAGTAATCAAGCCCTGCCCAACCGCTGACTCTAATAGTATGTCCAGTTCGTTCTTATACTCTCGGGAGGGGTCCATAGTGAGACACCCATAGGTACTGTTATCACCGAGCTGCCTCTCACACTCCTTAACATAGTCCTCGAGATCCTGTACCACTATGGACCCCCCCTTATCCGCCTTGCGGATTACTATGTCCGGTCTTTGGGACAGTCCCTTGAGTGCGTCCAATTCGGACCTGGACAAATTCAGATGTTTATCCCCTATATGTCCATTATGAACCTCGGATTCCAACATTCTTGTAAAAGTCCGGATAGATGGATTTAAACTTGGGGGGTCGAATTGTGAGCGTGGGGCTATCTTCTGTACTTGTGTGGGGATCGTATGACTAGGGATGGTGGCAGATTCTGCCTCTCTATTGTTAAAGTATCCACATCTCCGAAGTGATCTGCCTAGCCATTGTACTTCTACCTTCCACTCCAATGCATCAGGAGGGACGGTAGGGACAAAAGACAGTCCCTTGGATAAAGTCAGATATTCAATGTCCGTCAGTGGTGTTGAAGATAAGTTAAATACTGTTTCCCTTAGGCTCGTGGAGGCTTGGGTGCGAATGATTCTTTGGTTCTGCTCCGCCCTCCACGTCCTCGTCCGCGTCCTCTGACGGGTGTGCGGTTGGAGCGGGTTTGTACTCCCTGTGGATGCTGGCCTAAAGGGAACTGACCGTCTGAGGGGGCCCCAGAGATATCACTGTACCGGGCCCCAAGATTTCTGTTGCCGGCGCTGCCCCCACCACATACAGGCTACAGACCTGCACTGACAAACGAGGTGCTGGTTATCACTATGTTAAGGCATACTTGCCTACACTCCCTCATTCTGCAGGAGACTCCCTGAAATAGAAGCAATCTCCCTGACTCCCTGAATAGACCAGCAATCCCCTGATTGCACCTTATCCCCATTGTGCAGCTGTTACATTCTTGGGGAGGGGGGGGGGAATAAATCACAGATACATACATTCAAATGGGAACATCAGTGCCATTTCCCTGCATTGGTTATACTGTAAATGAAAGGGTTAAAGCTCGTCTCTGCTTCACATGTCATAGAATTGTTTGTGTTACAGAACTGTTTGTTCCAGCACATTTTTTGCTACTGTCTTTGTCTGTTATCTTTTTATACCGTGTGAATAACTTTTCTATTTGAGTACAAATTTGCCCATATATGTATATCCTTCCGCTGCGGCAGTTTCTAGCCAATCATGTTATGTTAACCCCCTTTTGTGTTCTGTCCAATTAGTTATTGACTTGGGACATACACGCCCTAAATCCTTTCTTTTATATACTTTTGTTAAACAAACAATAAACAGTGTGAATCTTTACTGCTTGTGTTTTGCATGTTACTCGTAGCATAAGGTTTACACTCACGGACGTCTAAGAGACTATCACATCGAGGGTTAAAGAATAGAGGAAGAATCCTTACAAGTGGGGGCTCGTCCGGGATTCAGTTGATCGTCCCCGGACGGTAAGATAGAGAATTTATTGTCTGTCTTTGCCATACGGGATTGCGGTCATACACTGAAGCTGAATCCGTGTCAGTGTTCTGGGAACACGTGACCAAACATCTTTAATGTCTGGGTCTTAAAGATACGTCTGAGAAGTGACCAGGGGTCCAAGCGCAATTCTCCAAAGACGTTAGTATCTGGGATACTTAAAATAGACCTGGGAGTCTATACATAACGTAGATTTTACCTCGATTTGATTGTCTACTTATTATGTTATGGCCATAACAGATATTAGAGTATAAGTTTCATGTATTCAGCTTGACGGGTGGTAAGTGCACGTCTGTTGAATACCCTTATAACTTTCTTGCTTCCTATCACAATACGCTGTATTTCCAAGTCCCTGTACGAGTGGTGAGTAAACGTACAGATTATTACTATCAATTGTTTTGTTAAAATACTATGCAGATGATATTGTGATATTGTCAATAACTAATTAACTGGTTAGCTGATGCATGCATAGAAAGTTGTTGGAAATTGTGTTTTTACTATGGGCTCTGGTCAGAGTAAGAAAACTGTATACCCCCCTCCCCTACCCGGGGAGACATGTAAAGAATACGTGGCCCGTAATTCTACCTCTGATTATTATTTGATTGATCCCTGGGTGGATAATTTAGCAGGGTGGACAGAGAAAGCAGGACAGGACCCATTTCCACGGGAAGGCAGTAATTACCCTTTCTATATGGATATGGTTAAAGGTCTTTGTTTAGGGGATAGGGAAGCCTGGCCGTGGTATGATCATGATCCACAATGGGATATGACATATATGAGGGCCGGGGGTGAGCAGTGGCTGACCATAGCGCCCTATTGGTATGATAAATCCATCAATAAGAAACAAAGGAGGATTAAAAATATCAGTTCCCAACAGCACAGAAGGGAGGAAGTGAGAACCTGTAAATCTTTGAAAACCCTCTCGCTCCCCCTTACATTCCAGTATATCCTGCTCTTAAAGACACAGATCTCTTAGCAGCAGTAACCCTTTCACAGCAGATGGGATCGCCTCCAACTCCACTGCTAGAAAATGCGTCCACTAGCTCTATCCCTAACGCACCAGTAACCCAGAGTTTAGATAATAGTGTAATAACCTCCCAGCCCACATCCCTTAAACAATCAGCCACCCGCCGCACAGCCGATTCCACTATCGCTGCCGAGGGCTCCTTCTCCCCCCATGTCACTCGAGGAGGAACTGAATTCTCTGACGGCGGTGAAGCTTCTTCCACCACCGTTGCCCTCCACTTACCCTTTATGACAGTGGGAGACCAAATGTTAATTAAACCCATTGAAATAGAAGATTTAGACAGGATAGTAAAACACTGTCCCAAGCCCACCATTACCCCCGATGGCTGTATATCTTATTTGCGCAAAGCTTGCAAAGGACGCAGCTATACACAAGAAGACATGAGGCTGATTATAGATGGTGTAATCGACCACTATAATGGATGGGATTGGACAAAGGTCCCTACCATCCACACACCCGCTGCACAAAATAGTGCCGCTGCTTACCCCCTCAACACACTGACAGGTATCGAGAATATGTGGAAGGAAATTGATACACATATGAAGGAAGTCTTTAAAACCCGTGCTTCTTTGCCTGTCGCTGTAGCTTGTAAACAGAAGCCTTCAGAGTCTGTTACTGAGTTTTGGCAAAGGTTTAAGGACTGTTGGACAGATGACGCTGGCTTACCTTTGCTTAACTCGGAAAGCTTACTCATTTCCACCTTCATTAACAACCTTTTACCTTCTGTCATAGTTTCTGTTAAGCAAAGCGTCTCTTCCTGGACTTCTGATAGTACGAAAGATTTTGAAAAACATCTATATGAGAAAGAGGCTGCAGGGTGTTTTGATGTAAAGAAACCTGCACCCACTCATAACTATCAGAACTCCAGACGCTTTGACAGACAGAACCAACCCCGCAGTCAGGGAAGATTCCAAAGACCCCAACATAAATCACCTACAGGAGACATGGCCGGCAAACGGCACACCTCCTGTTACAACTGTGGCCAGGATGGTCACTGGGCAAGAGATTGCCCCCAGCCCCCTCAGACACCTCGACAGCCTGCTCTGAATCCTGCCCCCCAACAACACCCCCGCCCACGCCATGACAACCCTCTCTCTGATCATGTACGTTTCAGAGTTGACTGGCAAGACCCCGCGCACTGACGGGGCCCGGAGGAGGGTATCCCAGCCTTTATTCAACTCACCCGTCATTGGAAAGATTCACCTCTGCTGCCACTTATTATAAATGGAAGTAAAATTCCCTTTTTAGTGGACAGCGGTGCAACAACCAGTGTTTTGTGTTCTGACCTATATGATGGTGATTTGGAAAAGACTGCTCCTTCAATGGGAATCAATGGGATACCCACCGATGCCTACCTAACCAAGGCCCTCTCTGTCTCCACAACAAAGGGGTTGCGCATGGGCAAACATAGGTTCACAGTCATACCTGAGTGCCCCATTAACCTACTAGGTAGGGACCTGCTTAGCAAACTTTCCATCTCTATCCTGCCCTCACCTACTGGTACTGGGTTGGATATTGAATCCCCTCATTTTCCAATTTGGGAAATGACTACCAACATGCCTGACCTCGCCCAAGTAAACCCCGCTCTTTGGTCAGAAGGTCCATATGACACTGGCCTAATCTCATGCACACCATATAAGGCCAATCTCAAACCCGACTCACACCCTGTTTATCAAAAACAGTATCCCCTCTCACCAGAAAAGATAGAAGGTCTCCGCCCCATGATACAGCAATTCTTACAACAGGGTATTCTCAGACATATTGTATCACCATACTGTACTCCTGTGAACCCTGTTGCCAAAGCTGATGGCAGTATAAGATTTGTACAGGATCTCAGAGCGATCAATCAGCTAATAGTCCCAATTGCACCAATTGTTCCAGACGTAAACTCACTCATTTCTGCAATCCCTGCAGATGCTGCGTTCTTCTCTGTAATTGATTTGAAGAATGCCTTTTTCAGCATACCTGTAGATTCACAGACACAATTACTTTTTGCCTTTTCTTTTGAGGGTAAACAACTTACCTGGTGCAGATTACCCATGGGCTATATTGACTCACCCGTTGTCTATAGCATTGTACTCCAGGCCACATTGAGGCCCTGGCAACCTCACCATGGTTCAGTCCTGCTACAGTATGCAGATGATCTGCTGCTCTGTAGTCAAACTGAGGAGGCCTGCCGAGAGGATGGTGTTTCATTACTAAACTGGCTTTGTGAATGTGGACACAAGGTGTCCAAAACAAAAATGCAATGGTGTAAAAAGCATGTTGATTACTTAGGTTTTGTGCTCACTCAGGGAGAGAGGAAAATCAGTCCACAATGCATACAGTCTGTATTGGGCCTGGTCACCCCAACTACCCAGAAGGAACTACTGTCCTTCCTGGGTATGGTAAATTACTGCAGACAGTGGATATCTGATTGCTCCTATTATGATAACATTTTGAGACAAGCCACACTGAAGGACAAACCTAAAACTGTACAATGGTCACAAGAAATGTTAACTGCATATGAAAGTTTAAAATGTATGTTGATGAAAAGTCCGGCACTTGGCCTCCCCAATTATGTACTACCTTTCCATCTATATGCAAGGGACAATTGTAAAACCATGGCGGGGGTGCTCACACAGTTTCATGGAGGGAAGTTGCGCCCCGTGGCATTTTTTTCCAAAGTCATGCCAGTGTCTGTGCAAGGTATGCCTGCCTGCCTCAGGGCTTTGGCAGCCTGTGCAATGGTTGCAGAAATGGCCACTACCCTCACTTTAGGCCACACCACAGTACTCCACACCACACATGATGTCCTGGCAATACTTAAAGGCTTACACACACAGCACATGTCTGCTCAACGCCTTAGTGGATATGAAGTACTCCTTTTGAGTAACCCTACCCTTACCATCAAGTACACTGCTAGTTCTTCTGGCCCAGCACCCATTCTCAATGCCCTTTTAGGCTTGAAAGGTCCCGAGGATGAACCACCCGACCTACATGACTGTGCTGCTTCCATTGAAGCTGAAACTTCTCCCAGACTTGACATGTCTCCCGTTCCCATACCAGGCGCAGACATAGTTTTTGTTGACGGCTCCTGTAGTAGGCCCAATGACAATACATACCAAGCTGGCTATGCCATTGTCACCCTCCCTGACACTGTGTTGGAAGCCCTACCAATACCTTATCAGTCCGCGCAAGCTGCAGAACTCATTGCACTCACTAGAGCATGTCAGCTCTACCAGAACAAGCCTGTTACCATCTACACTGACTCCAGATACGCCCACGGCGTTGTTCATGACCATGGGGTCATTTGGCAACGCCGTGGCTTTCTCGGGGCAGATGGTAAGGGTATCTCGCATGCGCAGCTCATCTCTGATCTGTTACATGCCATTACCCTCCCATCTGACATTGCCATTATCCACTGCAAGGCACATACTGGCGGCAAGGATAATATCTCCCTTGGCAACGCCCTTGCAGACACTACTGCTAAACAAGCGGCCCTACAGCCTACTGCCCATTCTCACATGGCAGTCATGGCCCCTCCCTCCCTTGACAACGTCCATCTGCTCACTCAACTTCAAGCTGCTGCGACTAATACTGATCTCTCCGACTGGACTTACCCAATTCTGCAGAAAAATCCTAAATCAGGATTAATCTGCAAAGAGGGGAAACCCTGTATACCCCAGTCCAGTGCCCCTTTGCTCATTGCCCATTACCATGGTGTTGGTCACCATAGTAAAGCCACAACACTCCTCCTACTAACCAAGGATTTTTATGTTACTGAGGCCAAAACACTTGTGGACCAATATGTTAGCAGATGCATCACCTGCCTCAGGAACAACCCTAACAACCCTAATAAAGCGAAACGCCAGCATCTTGAATACCCCACTACCCCTTTTACACACTTACAAATTGATTTTACCCATATCCCTGGCATAGGCAAACAAGAATATGCCCTGGTCATTGTAGATATGTTCTCTCGCTGGCCAGAAGTATTCCCAACTAAGTCAGAGGATGCTAAGACAGTAGCTAGAATCCTAACACAGGAAATCATCCCGAGATGGGGATGCCCATTGCAGATAAATAGCGACAAAGGCACAGCCTTTACAGCCAAAGTCACACAGGCCCTAGTGAAGGCCTTGCAAATAGAATGGAAGTTTCACATCCCGTACCACCCGCAGAGTTCAGGGGTCGTAGAAAGAATGAATAGGACCCTCAAAGACAAACTAAGGAAGGCCACAGGAGGTACCTTCCACAAATGGAAGCAAGTCCTCCCTATCATCCTAGCAGAAATTAGGATGACCCCACAGAAAACCCTAGGGTACTCCCCTTTTGAGATATTGATGGGTAGGCCTTTTCCCACCCCATGGGCAAAAAAAAAACCGTTGATAATACAGGAAGGAGATCTAGAACTTATAAGGGAAGAGTATGTCAGGGCCCTCATAACCAAACTTGATGAGATTGAACATGATGTTGTTTGTAAAAATCCTTTGAACCCACAGGAACCAACACATCCTTTCAAAGTTGGAGACAGAGTCGTGGTAAAAGTACTCCCAAAGAACAAGACTCCGGGAGACTTCACCTATGGTCCCGAGACAGAAGTCGTAGCAGTGACCAGAACAGCAGTCCTGACTGACGAGGGGCCCACTTGGATTCATGCATCCCGAGTAAAGAAAGTTCCCAGACCAGACCTTGAAGAAGAAGCAAGTGATTCCAGCGAGGTACTAACGGGGGCAGACAGCCCTGACCTCCAACAAGGAGAAGATGGAGGTCTAGAAGGAAACAATTAAATGAGAATCATATAGTATAACAATAATGATTCTAAGAGGGGAATGAAAGGGTTAAAGCTCGTCTCTGCTTCACATGTCATAGAATTGTTTGTGTTACAGAACTGTTTGTTCCAGCACATTTTTTGCTACTGTCTTTGTCTGTTATCTTTTTATACCGTGTGAATAACTTTTCTATTTGAGTACAAATTTGCCCATATATGTATATCCTTCCGCTGCGGCAGTTTCTAGCCAATCATGTTATGTTAACCCCCTTTTGTGTTCTGTCCAATTAGTTATTGACTTGGGACATACACGCCCTAAATCCTTTCTTTTATATACTTTTGTTAAACAAACAATAAACAGTGTGAATCTTTACTGCTTGTGTTTTGCATGTTACTCGTAGCATAAGGTTTACACTCACGGACGTCTAAGAGACTATCACATCGAGGGTTAAAGAATAGAGGAAGAATCCTTACAGTAAGACACAATGGTTCCTATGGCTACATTCATTTTAAATAAAGTTTCTCGTGGCCACTTACAGCATATGGAACCTCTTGTAAAGCACAATACACAAACAAATTCTGCAAAATATAAGAGTCTTTTCTTCACCAAGTAGATCTTACTAACTTTGGGGTTCATTTACATTTAGATGTACACGCCTGCGCTGATCGGTGTTACTTTCACATCTCCCTGAAATGCTTTTTCAAAAGTAGGCAAGTATGCGTTAAGGGGACAACACACTTGTGTCTTCCTGTTATAGTGGTAACAAACCCAGGCTTCTCTAACTGCTGCTGGGGCTGGTTGAGGCTTTTGTAGAAGGAAGAACTTTCCCATTCATTTCATTGGAGATTTTACAGGTAGCACTAATTCTTGTAACCCTACTGAAACGAATGGGAAATGCTCTGTACTGCTTGCATTTCATTTGCAGTCAATTTGCGAGAGCACATCAAGCACACGTCAAATGTTTATGAACCGCATATCAAATATCTGTTGGATGCATGTGTAAATGTATGGCAGTTATATTCATCTCAGTATGTGGTTTGCACTTACAGTTTGTGGGGGTGATTCAGAGTTGATCGAAGATGTGCTAAATTTAGCACATCTATGATCAGTTTTAAAGACGTGAGGGGAGCACATGGCTAGTCCGCCCCGCATGTCAGTCCCTGCCCCGTCGCACAAGTACAAAAGCATCGCACAGCGGCGATGCTTTTTTACTTGAAGAATAGCGCCTCACTAGCGCAGCTCCTGCACGCTGGCAGCGAGCTACTCGTCGCTGCCCATGTCGCAGCGGCTGCATGTGACATCACGCAGCCGCTGCGGCCCGCCCCCCAATGATCTGGGCATGCCTGCGTTGCCAGGACCACGATCCCCTAAACAGCGTCCAAACGCCGCCAGCCCGCCCCCTCCCGCCCAGGCAGAGGCGATCGCTAGCTAAAGACACCGGCACTTGCGCAGTACAGACCCGATCGCTGTGAAAACGCACATCGGGTGAAAACGCAGAGCAGCGATCGGGTCTGAATGACCCCCTGTGTCACCTCACCAGTAGTGGGTAAGGGACCTGTTACATTTGATGTACTGATTCTTTGAACTAGAATCTTGATACATGCTCCCAACGTTACAGTGCTGTTGAACATGTCAATATATAATAATAATAATAATAATAATAATAATAATACACATTATTTATATCAATCCCTGTCAGTGCTGGAATAAACTCAGTGTGAGTATATGGGAGCAAGCGGTTGTTACTCATAAACTGACAAGTCATTTATATTTGTACCCATTGTTATTTTAAAAGTAACTCTGTCCCCATGGCAACCATAGACCTGCATGAGTAAAATTAGCTAATCCCTGTCAGGTTCTAGTTCTCTCAAGCAAGATGAGATTTTTAACATTCGGTAATGAACATTGAGATATATGGAAAGACATTTATCACTTGTGATATGCAGATACATTTATCACTTGTGAAATGCCAAATGATTCTATAGGTATTTTTTTATATTCTAGATTTCAAAAGTTTTTTTTATCAGCACTGTAGCACCTGAGACTACACTGAAGTATCTGGATCTATTTGTATATACAGTATGTCTGCAGGGGTTGACAAGTTTACTATTTTCTAAACCAGTGGTTCTCAAACTGTGTACCATGGCACCCTGGGATGCCTCAGTACACTTGCAAGGGGGCCTTGGATTGGTGATCCAGGACCAGTTCACATTATTTATGGTTTATGTAATAGGCTAAACCAGCACTGGTGGCTGCTAATCAGAGCTGGCCCTAGGCATAGGCAAACTAGGCAAATGCCTAGGGGCACAAGCAGTTTCTGCTGATTAAAATGATATGCAACATACCTATATTCTGTGTGTGATTGCAGCTATATCTGCATACGAAATGCTATGTTACAATGTATTCCTGGAAATCACTGGAACGTTGCATTTCGTATGCAGATACAGCCACATTCACACACACAGAATATAGGCATGCCGCATATTATTTTAATCAGCAGAAGCTGTTTGTGCATCCTAGTCACATAGTAATGCAAATAAGATGCATTTTCATTAAAAAAAGGCACCCAACGTTAGCAGAGCTGCCAACTGACTCACGCCTGGCAGCTCCTGCTGCATGGCGTATTGAGGCAAGATGTATGAGGACACATCTGTATCCAAGCAGAGGCAGAGGTCAAATGTTAGCAGTCGTGTGAGTGCTGTGTGTGAGTGGGTTGGTTGTGCAGTAGTGTTCGGCATATGTGTAAGGGGCATTATATGTGTCATTATGTGTATAAGGGTATTAATAATGTGCAGCACATGTGTAAGGGACATTATGTGTATAAGGGCATTAATAAAGGTTGGCATAATATTTAAGGACATTAATAATGTGTGCCATATGTGTAAGGGGCATTACTGTGTGGTATTAGGTGTATAAATGCATTACTAATGTGTGGCATTATGTGTATAAGGTGCTCTACTGTGTGACATAACGTATAGAAAGGGCACTAATGTGTGGTCTAATATGAATAAAGAGCAATATGGTGTGGTATTATGTGAATAAGAAGCAATTCAGTGTGATGTTATGTGAATAAGTGCACTACTGTGATGAGTAACGTTTATAAGGTAAAGTGGTACTATTGTGTGATGTAACGTAAATTAGGGGCATTATGGCATGATAAAATGTGAATAAAGTTGCAGTACTGTGTGGCGTAATTTGAATTTAAAATATAGCGGGTAGGAGCACCAAAATGAGGACTACTATGGGTGAGGGGTGATGGTGCTGGGAAAGGAGTACAGTGTCAGAGGCGGAACTAGCGGCAGTGCTAGGGGGCACCAGCCAAAATCTTGCCTAGGGCATCATATTGGTTAGGGCCGGCTCTGCTGCTAATCATAACATATATGGACAAACAAGCAAATCTAGTCTTCCACCTCATAACTGAACCTAGAATGACATATAAACACAATTTACTTAATTTAATATTTCTTTCTTAATTTCTCAGTATGAAACCTTTGGCCTAGGGGTGCCGTGTAAAAAACTCTGATACTCTAGGGTGCCGTGATTCAAAAAAGTTTGAGAACCTCTGTTCTAAACAATTAAAATAACTGTATTGTATTTATTTCCCTTCTATTGACAATATGAAAGTTTCTATTTGGATTTAACTTGATAGAAAATGCCCCATTTCATGTGCCGCGATGACCGTGGGCCTGGCTGCTTCACGCTGCAGACTCTGCACAGACCCCCGTTGTGTAGAAGCAGCTTGTCACTGCAAATCAGCTTAGTGAACCAATTAATAAATTCCTTCAAAACACATTGCAGTCATTCTACTTAGCAGGGTGTTTGGTTTGTATTATCCTTCAAGGTCTCCGTGCAGCACCAGTGAGGCTGCGATTTGTATGTGCTGCGGATGTTTGGCTTTCTCCTGCAATGTGGAATAGTAGGAAGCATCCTTTTTGGATAATTACATTTTTCCTCTGCTTTGGTTTCATCCTCATGGAAGCGCCTGCTGAATCCCGCCATGAGGAGACCAACCAGACTTACAACCACAGAGGGCTCTTGCAAACTCTTCATACTTTCCTCCCTGGAAATGAGACCGAGCTCCGCAGGAACAGCTCAAAGGAGATTTTAACTCTGTTGCTGGAAATGGTTGAATGTCCTGGAAACTTAAATGGCAAGCAGCAAACATGTGCTCGGGTCAGTATACATACATTGAAATGAACTGGGTGTTTAATGTTTTTGAAAAAACATAGTTAAAAATTTGCATATTAAAAAAAAAATACATATTTGAATCCTATTTTAATTACTTTAGTATTTTACATTGGGAGGTTTTATTGGTAAAAATTAGCTTTTTCATACAAGAGAGCATATTATTTCAGTCCCTAACCCATTCAAGTATTCTTCTATATATTAAATATATATTACCATTAAATACATATTATAATTATATATTAAATTATATTACGTATTACATAAATAATTATTAAAATAATAATGCACATGTGCATCCAAACCAAGAAAGGTACCGTAAGGAAAGCTAAACTTGTTGTGTTATTCCTTCAAGTTAGATACTGGCGAATAGATAGATAGATAGATAGATAGATAGATAGATAGATAGATAGATAGATAGATAGACCTGTGTGTGTGTGTGTATGTATATATATATATATATATATATATATATATAGATATTTATATAGATATATATATATATAATATATAGATATATATATATATATATATATACAGTAGATATATACACACACTCACACACATATTTAAATAATCTTTATGCTTCATTGTAAATGTAAATAAATAAGTGTAAAGAGTAAAATAATGAGTACATGATGTTAGTGAGTGTGAGTGAGTTTAGTTAGGGATAAGTGCGTCCCCACACGATTAGTATTCCAGTGGGACTCTTTACACCACACCACAGTTAATTGTGTCAGCAGACGTGCTCTGAATATTTTATCTACCGTCATGCAACATTGAGCTACTACGGAACATTGGTTAAACCTAGGCTGGGAAATACTCAATTCTTTAAATGACATGGTAAATTAGTTTAAAATAAACTTTGTACAACTTTCATTCCAGTTGCACTGAAGTTTATTGCTACAGCTATATTAAATAATATTAACTAATTAAGCAATTGTAAACTCTATGGGGCCTATTTATCAAGCTTTTTCCCATTAAATGATATAGAAACTGAAGTTTCTGCATACAGTGCTTTTATACGTTGTGGCTATGTACTAATATCATAATACAGGAGATAGCACAGAAATCTTCTGCAGAATACTAATTAGCAGTACAGATTATTATCAATGGGGACTACAATCTAACCCCTACAGTATATACTAAACCCTGAAAAGCAGATTTGGCCATGTTAGTTTGCACCATCTTCAGATGGTGTAAACTCCTTTCAGCCTACAGAGGTATGGTAGCAGGAAAGAGATCTTTCGAACCCCCACCAGAAGTCTCCATCCGGCGCCGACCCCCCAAATCTGGAAACTGACATACGCAGTGTCAGATTCCCCTGGAGGAGTCTTTCACAAATTCCTCCAAAATGCCGGGGATAATGCTCGCAGGGACAGGGGTTATCGCTACTGCTGTCCCTGCGGGCTTCCGTAAGTACACAGTGGGAATATTTTCATTCCAAATTAAAATATCTGCTGAGGAACGGAATATTAATAATTGTGGCAATGCTGCAATCATTAATACATAGGCCCTAAATAACAAATATAAGTATTCTGTTCTATGTGACACTGTTATATGACTTTTTCATGCTTTTTTCTTTGTACTTGCCTGTAAATGGAATTTTGGTGGTCATTCCGAGTTGATCACTAGCTGCATTCGTTCGCTGTGCAGCGATGAGGCAAAAAAACGGCACTTCTGCGCATGCGTATGCGGCGCAATGCGCACGTGCAACGTACTATTACAACGAATGATGTCGTTTCACACAGGGTCTAGCAAAGCTTTTCAGTCGCACTGGATGCCGCAGAGTGATTGACATGAAGTGGGCATTTCTAGGTGGCAACTGACCGTTTTCAGGGAGTGTTCGTAAAAATGCAGGCATGCCAGGAAAAAACGCAGGCGTGGCTGGGCGAACGCAGGGCGTGTTTGTGACGTCAAAACAGGAAATGAACAGTCTGAAGTCATCGCAAGTGCTGATTAGGTATTGAGCTACTCTAAAACTGCACAAAAAACGTTGCCACCGCTCTGCGATACTTTCGTTCGCACTTCTGCTAAGCTAAAATACACTCTCAGTGGGAGGCGGCATAGCGTTTGCACGGCTGCTAAAAACTGCTAGCGAGCGAAGAACTCGGAATGACCACCTTTGTCCAAACACACAAGTTACCACTTGAATAAGCTGAAGGCTGCATAAGCCTGAGGCCATATAAGAGATCAACTTTTTGTGATTGGTTGTTTAATGTCTTAAGCAGTTGCTAGGCAGATCAGTTTTTTCCCTGTGGTTTTTTCCTATTGGATTAGAAGGTTGTACATCAGGCTTAAGAGGTGGGTCTTGGGATAGTATATAGGGCAGGGCCATTTTCCTAGACTTCCTCTTGCCATTCATTGCATGGCCCAGGACGGATAAGTACCTGTCACAGCACTTGATTTGATTCCTGTAATACTCTCCTTGCTGTTTCTGCACCCTCTCCCCCCTCCCTTGTTTCCCACTGCTGCATAATTTGTTTCCCACTGCTGCATAAATTTTATATTTATCCGCGGTTCACCCCCCCTCCCTATGATGCCGCGTCCACGCCGCTCTGCCCCTCCACCCCGCCGCCTTATGGAGGCTGGGGGCACCCCCCGCGCCCGCTCCCGCAGTGCTCCCCCCGGAGGTTGCCTACAACGGCGGCTGGCATGCGGCGGGGTCGGGCCGCGACGGCCCGCTACCCTGCCAGCGGGAGACCAGCAGCCGGCGGCCTCCCGCCACGTGGCGTCGGGACGCGCGTCTCGGCCGGGCCTCGGTCGCCAGCGCCCCCTGCACCCTCGGTTGCTCCTGCGGCTCCCTTGCCCGGCGCTAAAGGCAGCGGCGGCTCTTCCCCACCTTCCCCGCCAGCGGCTCTCGGCGGCGGCTCGAGCTCCCACGTGGTGCCGGGCGGCCGCGGCGGGGGTGCGGAGGGGGATGGGGGGACTGGCTCAACAGGTGGTGATATGGTTCTGGGGCAGCAGGGTGAGGTGCCCGCTGTCCCCAGTCCGGCTTTGATTGGGCATGTACCCCTCCCTGCGGAGGGGCCGGTGGCGCCCAGGTATAGAATAGTGCACGGGGTGTCAGGGGCGATGTCGGGGATTCCCACGGCGGGGGGCGGGGCTGGGGCTGTTGCAGCGTCCGCTCCTCCTGCAGTTCCATGGCAGGCTTGCCCGGAAGGGAATCCCGCAGCGGGGGCATTTTTTTAGGCTGGGCCCTCGGTCGCCCGTTGTGCGGCTGCCCGTGGCGGCGTCCCCGTACGTCGGGTTTCAGCGCCCCCCCCCTCCCCCCCCCCCCCCCCCCCCCCGGCCCGGCGGGGGCATTGCAGATGATGGCAACTCAGTCGTCCATTGCGGCGACTTACCACCTACCCGGCCCTGCTCCCTCGTTTGCCACACCGCAAGGCTTCGCCGGGGGCCATTTTGTCTCCGGTGGCCTTCCTTGGCCCCTGGCGGCGGCGTTCCCAGCAGCTGCCGGGGCGTCCTCCATGGGCCTAACCGTAGCGCCCGCTCCGCAATTTTCCCCGTACTTTTCCGGCTCGGGCGCAGGCGTCCAGACCACATGGTCGGTCGGCGGCCCCCGGGTTACGGTTCCCCTCCCTGCTTTTGCGGGCTCGCAGCACTGGCCGTCCCTGTCTGGAGCGAATCAGTTGGCGCACATTTTGCCGCCCCTCCCTGCCCCTCCGGGGTCCCTCCCGGGATCGTCCGGACTTGCGGGGGCGGGCGACTACACGCCGCATACGTCATGGGGGCCTGCTTACTCCATGGGGGTCGATTCGGGGGTCGGGGCTGTTTTTCCCCACGCCGTTACGTACCCCTCAGGCGGGGGTCCTCCCCTGCAGCTTCCCGCCGGCCCTCCGCCACAGGGCGTATGGGCTTGGCCTCCTCCCCCGCAAGTTCACCCCATTGCGAATGATGCGCTGGTTTCCCCCGCGCCTGTTGTTCCCTCTGTTTCTCCCTCACAGGTGCTGGCTGCTTCCGGGACTACGTCACGTCGGGGAGGAAGGCCGCAGGGGGCCGCGGCATCGACGGGAGAAGTTAGGCCGCCAACGGAGTCGGGTGCACCGGACGACGCGGTTCCTGGGCCTTCTAACGCTGGTGAGCATGCCCTTCCTTTACACAGTTCATCCTGTAGTTCTTCCTCATCTAGCAGTGTTTCGTCAGGTGCGCCACGGCGCCCGCGTAAATTAGCTAGACTTATTGCACGGCGCATGGCGAAGGATGCGCAGAAAGTGACAGCGCCAGCAGTTCCCCTGGACCCCCCCCCCCCCCGTTATGCGGAGATGGTGCATTGCGCCAACACAGCGGTTTCGCGGGGGGTTCGTAAGCGTATGCGGGGAAAAATCCGCAAGGGGAAGTACGTTGACATTTTCACCCTTACGGATGAGATGCGTCAGGGTTTTGAGGCAGCCAAGAAACCGGGTGGCATGGGTGAAAATGCTTTCCGCAATTTTCACCAGTGGTTGCGAGGTTTTTCGGTTTTTACTGCTTGCTACACGGAATCGCGTCCCGCGGAGTATCCCAACTTAGTTAAGTATTTGTTTTTAGTACATGACATGTACTTAAAGTCCAAGGGTTCCGCTTGGCGGGATTACGATGAGAAATTCCGTCGCAATCAGGATGGCAACCCCATTCTGCCCGCGGGTTTTAAGGATGTCGAGGTGTGGTTGGAGGTCACGCAGCAGGTTAAGCCCACCCAGGACGTCTCGGTCAAGAAGCCCGGGGCGGCCGGGGCTCCGGGTTCCCACTTGATAGGGAAAGGGAAGTGTTTTGCCTACAACGAAGGCAAATGCGTCAAAGGGGCGAATTGTCGTTTTCGCCACTCGTGTAAGTTGTGCGGGGCAAGTCACCCGGCCAAGGATTGCACCGCCGCAACAAGCGGTAAGCCCTCCGCTCCGGCCGAGGCCGGGGGAGTTGGCAAGTAAGGCCTTCTCCCCGATTCGAGTTCCCGAGTTGCGGCGCTGGCTTAGCTTATACCCCGACGAGTCGGCCGCGTCGTTCCTTTTGGAGGGTTTTCGGCACGGGTTTCGTTTGCCCATTTCGGATTCGGTGCACGTGGTGGCGCGCCAGAATTTGAGATCGGCTCGCGAATTCCCGCAGGAGGTCCGTCGGAAAGTGGACGGGGAGATCAGCCTGGGGCGCATGGCGGGGCCCTACGCCTTTCCCCCGCTGCCCTCCTTGTGCATTTCCCCAGTAGGGGTGGTGCCCAAGAGGGCCGCGGGCAAGTTTCGCTTGATACAGCACTTGTCGCACCCTCCGGGTTTGTCGGTCAACGATGCTATTCCAGAGGCAGAGTGTAGGGTACGTTATCAGTCTTTTGATGACGCTCTGCGCTTGGTGCGAGATTGTGGTCCGGGGGGTCTGTTGGCAAAATTGGACGTGGAGTCGGCCTTTTGGCTACTCCCGCTGCACCCGGATTCCCTACGGTTTCTGGGCTTCAAACTAGGGGGCGAATTTTACGTAGATCGGTGTCTCCCCATGGGTTGTTCGGTCTCCTGTGCCTACTTTGAGAGTTTTAGCACATTTTTGCACTGGTGCGTCCAGACCGCCTCCGGCCAGCGGGGGGTGGCTCACTACCTGGACGACTTTCTCTTTGTGGGGCCGGGGGACAGTTCGATCTGTGGGGATATTCTGTCGGTAGCTAGATCATTATTTGACGATTTAGGGGTGCCGGTCACGCAGGACAAGTGTGAGGGCCCTTGCACTTGTCTTAGCTATCTAGGTATCGAAATAGACACGGTGGGGGGTTGCTGTCGCCTACCCGAGGATAAAGTGCGTAAGCTTTTGGGTTTAATTACGGACTGTTTAGGCAAACGCAGGGTGCGACTTAAGTAGGTGCAGTCTTTGCTGGGTTCTTTCAATTTTGCGTGCCGGATTATCCCCATGGGTAGGATTTTCTGTCGCAAACTTGAACGGGCCACGGCGGGGACGGTCCGGCAGCATCACACCGTGTACCTTTCCCGCGAGATCAGAGATGATTTGCGGATTTGGGTCTCTTTCCTGGTGTCCTTCAACAGGGAGGTTTTGTGGCCGGCGCCTTGTTGTTCCAGTAAGCAGCTGCAATTGTTCACGGATGCCTCGGGCAGTCAAGGTTTTGGCGCGTTTTTTGCTGGGGCATGGTGCGCTGCTGCTTGGCCGGCCTCTTGGGTGACGCGTGGGTTTACCAAGAATCTCCTGTTGCTGGAATTGTTCCCGATCATAGTGGCACTTGAATTATGGGCCTGCCAGTTCGCAAATAGGGACATCTCGTTTCGTTGCGACAACTTGGGGGTGGTACATGCGATTAATAATCAGCGTTCCTCCTCGCCGCAGGCTCTGAGGCTGCTCCGGCATCTAGTGTTAGTTTGCTTGCGGCACAATATTAATTTCAGTGCCCGCCACGTTCCCGGAATTGACAATGGAATTGCGGATGCATTGTCGCGGTTCCAATTTGACAAATTCAGGGCGTTGGTTCCGGGAGCGGCGGCGGAGGGGTTACAGTGCCCGCCTTCTGTCTGGCAGATTGTCGAGTCGGGTTAGCTGCTTTAGCCAGGTGTGCTCTGGCTCCCTCCACTCTCAGAGCGTATGATGCAGCCTGGCGGGATTGGTCGGTCTTTCAGCGTAGGTACGGAGTAGCAGGTGAGTCCTCAGCCGACGCCCTGATGACCTTTGTTTGGGAACATTACCAAAACGGTAGGTCAAAAGCGGCCATGGCATCTGCCCTTGCGGGCATTTCTTTTCACTCGCGGCTCCACGGGATGACGGACCCCACGGGGTCTTTTGTCCTTTCCAGAGCGCTGAAAGGTTGGGCTAGGTTGCGCCCGGCGCCCGCGGACTCACGTAGACCCATGATTATGCAGCTGCTAGCAGAGTTACTGCGTGTGCTGCCCCAAATTGCGACCTCGGATTTCGAAGTGGCGTTGTTTAGTTGTGCGTATGCCCTGGGCTTTTTTGGGGCTTTCCGGGTGAGCGAGTTGGTGGCATGCAGCAAGGCGTCACGGGAGTCGGGTTTGCTTTACGAAAATGTGCGCTTGCAGGAGGGCCTGTTGCTCTGTAGGATTGTGCGATCCAAGACAGATCAAACAGGTCGGGGTCGCTGGGTGTCCTTGGAGGCTCAGGGGGAAACGGGTGTTTGCCCGCTGCGGTTGACGCAGGAGTATATACGGTGGAGGCCTCCGGGGGGCGACCAGTTGCTGGTGCACGCACAGGTTGACCCGCTGACAAAGTTTCAATTTGCTGCTGTGTTTAAAAAATGTTTGGCGGCATTGGGCTTGCAGGGGGCGGACTTCAGTACCCATTCCTTTCGGATTGGGGCGGCTACCCATGCAGCGGCTACGGGTTCATCCCCTGCGGCTATTCGGGAGCTGGGCCGTTGGAAGTCGGCCTCCTATAGGTCTTATGTCCGTTTAGATAAGTTATAGGTGCGCCTGTTGCGCTAACCCAAAAACGTGTTTACTCGTCGGTTCTTGAACGCTTACCGTTCCAGAATCGAGGGTGTGAAGTGAATTTTTCAAAATTTTCCTCCGAGGGGGCCTAATTTCAATTGGCTGTTCTATCAAGGTTCACGGGAGGTTTTTTGATTTTTCTCCTTCACTTGGGTTCTTGTTAAGTTGTGCTTTATATATGTATTATGTTCACAATTCTGATGTTAGGATGTTTTCTTTTACAGCTATCGACAATTTTGGGGAACATGTATGGCTGGTTGGCCATTCCTATATTTTTTGGGCGGCAAAGCATCCCATGGCGCTTAGGGCAGCTGAAGTTTTTGGGTCCAGGCAATTGCGATGGTTAGGTGTTAGAGGTATGTTGTGGGGTGATTTGTTGCGGCTCCTTTTTTCTCGGGAGCGCCGCTGGGGTCGCCCTAGTTGTATCGTCCTTCATTTAGGTGGTAATGATCTAGGTCGAGTGAAGGGCATAGATTTGATCTTGTCCGTTAAGGCGGATTTGGTGGCGATCCGTTGTCACTGGCCGGGAGTCTGCATTGTTTGGTCGGAAATAGTGCCCCGTTTTCATTGGCGTGGTGCGGTGCGTTTCTCGGCGCTGGAGAAGGCACGCAAGAAGGTGAATTCGGCGGTGTCTCTTTTTGTCAGGGCCATAGGTGGAGTAGCGATCAAGCATCCTCTACTTGTGCTAAGGAATAGGCAGTTCTACAAGGAGGATGGGGTTCATCTTTCTCCGGAAGGAGTGCAGATGTTCCTGGAGGATATTTTTGGTCTTTTTCGGTAGGGCTATTTAGTTGTTCTTAGGTGGTTATTGTTGCTGGTTGCGGATGGCGGTGGCGGTTTTTTGTAAACCTTGGTGGCGGGAAGTCGCTACCAACCAGCTGTCACACAGGCATAAGTGGTCATTGTGGGGCTCCCTCTTTAGAAGGACGGCAGGTGTGTCCTTCTCTTGCGGTTGGACATTTAGACGTTCCCCTGCGGGAACCGAACGTTTGCCAGAGAAAAGAGGGGTGAGGCCAGCACAATGCGGGTTATGCGGGAAGGAGGCGGGGTCGGGATACTCCCCTCCTTGGTTTGGTGGTTTTTCATCTAGGTGACTGGTGCTGGTGTTTGGTAGCGACTTTCTGTTTGCCATCCTCCAAGCTAAATTTAAATCTATATTCTAAATCAATTCTAATTCGATCACAATTATAGTTTAAAGAGTTGGTCAGCGATCAATAAACATCGTCTGACCTTTAACTCCAGCTACCGTGTCCGTGTCTTTATTTCAGTGTGTGGTGTTGTTTATTTTAGTGATAAGCTAGCTTAAAGAAAAGGTTTATGTAATCACAATAAAGTTATGAGCGCCTTATTATCACCCAGCGTTTGTTTTTTTTTGTGGTTTTTTTTTGCCATACAGGTAAGCTAGGCACATGCCTTGAGCCACAATGTTTATGGGGTAGATTATTGCTTCTTGGTGTTTAACAACTATTACTTTTGCCAATAAAAATAATAAAATATAGAAGCAGGATGCTAGTTAAATGGACATGAATAGGGTTTTTGCTGAATATAATTCAGGAGCAAATAAAAAAAAAAAGTGAAGCAAGTAACTGCACCTTGGCAGAACCACGCTGCACTGCAGATGGGGGGGGGGGAGATGTAACATGTAGAGAGATGTAGGTGTGAAAAGTGCATGTCCAAAGGGCCTAATTCATGTTTGTACGTAAGTAAAGCAGAAAGGCAAGTAACTGGGCAAAACCATGTTGCACTGCAGATGGGGCAGATGTAACATGTGCAGAGAGAATTAGATGTGGGTGTGTTCAAACTGAACTCTAAATTGCAGTGTAAAAATAAAGCTGTCTAATATTTGTAAGCTACATGCATAAGCAGCCAGTATTTACCCTGCACAGAAAAAAATCTAAGTGTATTTGCTCCACTTGCATTGCAACATGGGGGTATATTTACTAAAATTCGTAATTTTCAGAATGAGGTTAAAGTTCAAACACGAATGACATCGAATGTGTGAAATTGCAACTTTTTGAATTTATTACGACTAATTTACTATGCTGTCGTATTCTGCATTTTCGTGTTTTCCGATCTCGATGTCATTCGTATTTTTTGGCAGTGTTTAACGGGAGTGAACAGTAAAACACTGCCGACATTAACACAATGAATCTACAGGTACCAGCGGGCCCGGTTTTCCACCGCATGCTGGTACTTGTGGTTCTCCAAGTACCAGCTTGCAGGGAGGCTTGCTGGGACTTGTAGTACTGCTACTAAAAACAATATTCTGATTTTTTACACTTGTCTATCAGCCCCCCATCCGCCGTCCTTGGATGGGGGGGGGGGGACAGCCTCGGGCTTCACCCCTGGCCCTTGGGTGGCTGGAGGGGGGACCCCTTGATTTAAGGGGTTCCCACTCCTCCAGGGTACCCCGGCCAGGGGTGACTAGTTGGGGATGTAATGCCAGGGCCGCCAGGACCACAATAAAAGTGTCCCCCGGCTCTGGCATTATGTACCTGGCTAGTGGAGCCCGGTGCTGGTTCAAAAAATACAGGGGACCCCTACGCTTTTTGTCCCCCGTATTTTTGGCACCAGGACCAGGCGCAGAGCCTGGTGATGGTTGATGAAATATGGGGGAACCCCTGTCATTTTTTTCCCAATATTTTGACAACCAGGACCGGCTCAAAGAGCCCGAGGCTGGTTTTGCTTAGGAGGGGGGACCCCACGCATTTTTTTTTTCTTACATTTAACACTTTCCCACCCCTTCCCACTGATAAACTTGCACGGATCTCACGGATCCGTGCATGCCTATCAGAACACGGTAAATAAACCAGGTCTATTTGAAAACTGCTTTTTTTACGATTTGTATTTATTCACGGCAGTGTTTGGCTATTGCCGGCAGTATTTGTGAAATACAAATTTTAGTAAATTACCGAGTTCTACCAAATAACAGGCGTATTTGACCGATGGTGTATTCATTCGTAATTTTTTTCTTTGACTTCAATAAAAATACGAATGCCCTCATCACTGCCGTGATTTGAGTTTAGTAAATTCCCGAGATGACACTTTGAAGAAAAAACACCATCTCGGTCAAAATCGGGAGCTTCGTAAATATACCCCATGGTTTGTTCCAGGCACAAATGTACGTGCTTTTTTAAATTTACTTACAAACATGAATCAGGCTCAAAGCCCAATCTAAATTTTAGTGTAAAAATGAAGTGGTCTAGTATTTGTGGGCATCATGCAAAAGCAGTCGGTCTTTACCATGCTTGGGAAAGCAATACAGTAAATCTATGTGCACCCCTTGCATTGCAACATGGTTTGTTCCAGATACAAAGTTACATGCTTTTTTTTTCTTTTTTCTTGGCTTGCTCCCAAGAACAGATTTTTTTTTTTGTTATCATATTTTATATTGTGGAACATGCATTAAATCATTAGTAATGCACTTAAGATGTTTTCTTCCATTTCTTGTCCCATGGTAGAGTCCTTCACTTGGTGATTTTACAGGCTTGAAAGGGACCAGTCTCTCAAAATACTTATCCAGGGTACACACTAAACGATACTTTGAACGATGTGCCCGATTCCGAGGGATCGGAACAACACATTGTTCAAATCGTCCAGTGTGTACACACAATGTCGCTGATGCAGCACGCTCCCACGCATCATTAGCGAAATCCTCCATCAGACCTGCATACAGGTCTGATTGCCAACAGGCAGCATAGCCCCTGCTGTCACGGCATCGACAAGTGTGTATACCCCCCCCCATTGGGTCCCATCACCACCGATATCACTGGGTACACACATTGTCTAGTGTGTACCCAGCATATCCCTGAAGAGAGGATTCTGAGATAACTACAGTATAAGGTCACTATTGTGTGCTTTATCCACTTTGTTGGGAATTTGAGAACGGTCCCTTTCATATTATTATCTTTTGGATACGGTAACACTTTTTTACTTTCCTGACTACCTAGGGCCCTACACACATACCGATCCGCCGCCGAGCTGCCCTACCGTATTAGTTATAGATTTTGAGTGACTGTCATTTCCTCTACGCATGAGAATATGAAGTGGACATCATAGTGTACAAACAAAGCGGCAACAGACTTTAAATAACTTTCATAATTTGGATTTGTTGCAGGAAATAGTCCACACCCCTGCAGAGCACACACTTCACACTGACTGCACCAAACAGGATTTGGCCACGGCCCCAATCAGCCAGGTCCCCAGCATCAGCCAGGACCACCGATGCTCTCAGCTGGTGCAGGCAAAGCATGCTACTGTTTTTGAGCTGATGCATTTTGAGATGCATCTGGTGATGTTATTTTCACTTACATATTTTCCTATAACAAATGTGTCTTGCAGCAATCTTGATACAGCGATGCCTGCATCCATCTATGTCTTCTTCTCTTTTCATAAATGGATGGTGACAGGGCAGTCTTCCACCAGAGACTGACTTCAGAGTCTCCTTTCACACACACACACACACACACACACACACACACACACACACACACAGCCACTAATCTCAGCAACAATAGGCTGGTGGTACGTATGCTCTTTCAAACACTTGTCCCCCATACACTCTCCAAATGCCCATGACAAACTTGCACAACCTTCCTATTGATGACTGAATACAAAAGAATCCTAACTAGTTCTAAAACCTATTCTAAAGAACACATCGCCAATGCTGGATCCCAATCGGGAATTGGAAACTGGTCCATCCCGGGTGGGATCCGGTATTGGATGCTACTGCTGGCTTCCCCGACCTGGCAATATGCCGGGCGGGTTGTCATAACGACGGGGGCGGAGACGGCAGCAGGGGCGGTGCTGGGAGATGAGATCATCTCCGCGCCGCCTCTTCCTGTTGTAGTGAACGGGTCCCGGGTGGCATCGACCCGGGAGCCCATTTACACTGCCACTGACTCTGTATTCAACCTGGGAATAACACTGCTTTATTCCTGGGTTGAATTACCGGGTCAGATGACCCAGGATTTCGACTATGGCGCTTTCACACTGCACGCCGACCCGTGTCGACCGGCAATATGCCGGGTCGATACCAGGTTATATGTGCGGTGTGAAAGGGGTATAAGATAGCATTGGTGCACATACAATGTTACACCCGGGTCACATGTGGGATAATACAACTAATACCCCTTTCACACCGCACAAATAACCCGGTATCGACCCGGCATATTGCCGGTCGACACGGGTCGGCGTGCGGTGTGAAAGCGCCATAGTCAAAATCCCGGGTCGCCTGAGTCCGTAATTTAACCCGGGAATAAAGCAGTGTTATTCCCGAGTTGAATACAGAGTCAGTGGCAGCGTAAACGGGCTCCCGGGTCGATGCGACCTGGGACCCATTCACTACAACAGGGAGAGACAGCCCAGAGATTATCTCACCTCCCAGCGCCGCCTCTGCCTCCGCCCCCGCTGCTGGCTCGCCCCCCGCCACTATGGCAATCTACCCGGCATATTGCCGGGTCGGAAAAGCCAGCAGCAGGGTCCAAAGCTGGATCCCACCCGAGAAGGACCCGTTTCCAATTCCCGGGTGGAATTCGGCATTGGCGGTGTGAAAGGGGTATAAGATGATAGCGCTTCAACTGGGATGCTTGGGATAGGCATATGAATATCCTTACAAAGAATTAAGGTTCAAAAAGGGTTGAGATTACCTAAAGGATAAAAAAAAAAGGGGCAGACTAGATGGGCCAAGTGGTTCTTATCTGCCGTCAAATTCTATGTTTCTATGAGTTTTTCAAGAAAATACTTCTGAAGCTTATGGACTCTCTGATGTCAGGATACTCTGGTAATTAATATCTGTTGTCTTCCCTGGATAAATCATAGTTCCAGAAACTTCTCTACTTGCTCGATGTCCCTTTCACAGCTTACCCACTTTCAACCATACCTGGAGACTCCCTTTCTGGTAAGGGACTCACTTTGCCTGCTAATAAACTCTCACAGAGGGATGGGTCTGGATTACAACTGACAAGTTTATTACTAGATGCTGGCTGGGACCTGTAGTTCCACAAGTTGCTTGCGGTTTTCTTTGTTCTCTCTCTAGTGCAGCCTCTGTTCTATCTGCTTCTGCAAGATTGTACTGTAAGTGTGGAATGATGATTTCTTGAGTCCCGTAGTTTCACTGAGGGAACTGGTAGAATTACAGCTTCTCCCCTGTCAGTCTCAGCAGTTGATATAAGCAGTGTCTGCATGCAGAGCCGGATTAAGTCGCTGGGGGGCCCGGGGTACTTAAAACAGTGGGGCCCCTATTCAAGAGAGGAGGAGGAGGACCGGGGGGGGGGGATGTCACTCACATACCATCCAGTGAACGAATTGCGCTCCCGTCCCCGCCAACCCCACAGACAGCAGAGCGACGGATCAGCTCTCCAATCATGTATGAATGAAGCAGCCTGCCGCTCAGCCATTGGGGCAGCCTACTTCACTCATACGTTATTGGATAGCTGAGCCGTCCGTGCATTTCACAGTTTTTTGGTCTATTCGACCCCCCCAAAAAAGGCATGGAGAAAACGGTGCAAAACACTGTCGAATACTCCCGCTATTGGCTACCAAACGGTCGAATTAGTGCCGATTTTCCGACTGTCGGAAAACTCGGCACTAATTGAATATCCCCCTATGCCTCAGACATGGGCACACTAGTCATGAGCATGGCTATATCTGTAGATATTGATATATGTACTGTATACACACACATAGTAAAACACACACATTAGAATACATATATACACACACACCCATAGAGAAAAAACACCCACACCTACAGCTAAACACACATAGCAAAACACATATATACACACAAACACACACCCATAGGAAAACACATACACGCACTAAACACCAATAGCAAAACACATACCCATAGGAAAACAGATATACACATATACACACCCATAGCAAAACAAACACACACACAGCTAAACATACACACAGCTAAACATACACACACAGTCAGCAAAACACACACACCCTTGTATTTACAGTACATGTGTTTTCTTTATTCACAACTTACTTTGCGGCACTTCCTGGCTCTGGCTCTGGCTCCGGCAAGGCTCTTCACTGCAGGGGCTGAGTGCTGACGTCTCCAGTGCACATACAGCTGCCCTGTCAGTGACTCTCCCTCCTCCCTCCCCCTTCTCCCAGCATGCAGTGTGGACAACACACAGTAACAGAGCCAGCAGGAAACTGATAGCTGCTGCAGCAGCGCGGTGCCGAGTTGAAGGGTGATGAGATCACCCTTCTCACTCACTGGCGCCGTGTTCCGTGTGCAGACTACCTTCTTTGACAGGGCCCACGGCGCAGCGGCAGGCAACGTGTAATGAGTCAGGCTGTCTCATTACACTGCTGCTGGCTGTGGGCCCCTTCATAGTGCTGGGCCTCTCTGCATTGCACTGGCTGCCCTGGCGCAAGTTCCGCTGCTGGTGGTGTGGCAGGGGGCCCTTTTGGGAAGGGGGGCCCGGGGGTACGTATCCCCGGGACCCCCCCCTTAATCCGGCTCTGTCTGCATGGGTCTTGTAGTCCTACAGCCAGGTCTTCTCACTCATCGTCTTCCTTCAGCATAAAGCTGCTGTGACACTCTTTCTGTGACACCTGAACAGACTTCCCTCCAGTCAGGACCACGGTGTACCCAGTTTTCTGGGAATAGAGACCTGACTTTCCATCAGTTAGTGGCGGCCTTCTTTGTGTAGCCTGCTATGGGGGTGGCCATTTTGTGGTAGTCCCTCCCACCCAATCAGAACTATGAGTTCTGGCAGCAACGGTAAGCTATAATATAGCTGCATACCCTCCAACATGACCCGCCCCACTAGGTACAAAATGCTCTGTTTCTGGACTTCCCTCTTAATTTATTATTGCAATCACCTGTGAAGAAACAGCTTTCTTATCATTTAGCTAGTTCAACACATGTGATGGAAATCATAAATTAAGAGGGAAGTCCAGAAACAGAACATTTTGTACCCAGTGGGGCGGGTCATGTTGGAGGGTCTGTAGCTGTTGTATATGTAATTTAAAGTTAACAAAATTGCACTCAATTCCAAAAGAAGTTCTGAATCTCTAGCCAAGTTTAATCCCCCAACATTCCCTTTAGAATGTAAGCTCTTATGAGTAGGGCCCTCTTCCCTCATGTGCTTATCCTTTTTCTTACTTTAATAGTCTTCAACTGCATCAAATCCAGCAGTCTTCTGCCACCTGTAACTTATTCCAGTGTCATCTGCTGATGTAGCTATGTTTATTTACCCTGTACTTGTCCTATATTGTCGTTAACTTAAGTTGCTGCTTTCCAGTTTTGATTATTTGTTTATGTACTCTGTAATTGGGCGCTGCGGAACCCTTGTGGCGTCACATAAATAAAGGATAATAAATAACTGCAGATAAATCTTTTTTGGAACTTCAAAAGCTTATATTGTAAACCTGATACAGTGGGGCAGATGTAGTAACCTGGAGAAGGCATAAGGGAGTGATAAACCAGTGATAAATGCAAAGTGATAAACACACCAGCCAATCATCTCCAATATGTAAATGAACAGTTAGGAGCTGATTGGCTGGTGTGTTTATTAGAGATGAGCGGGTTCGGTTTCTCTGAATCCGAACCCGCCCGAACTTCATGGTTTTTTTCACGGGTCCGAGCAGACTCGGATCCTCCCGCCTTGCTCGGTTAACCCGAGCGCGCCCGAACGTCATCATGACGCTGTCGGATTCTCGCGAGACTCGGATTCTATATAAGGAGCCGCGCGTCGCCGCCATTTTCACACGTGCATTGAGATTGATAGGGAGAGGACGTGGCTGGCGTCCTCTCCATTTAGATTAGAAGAGAGAGAGAGAGAGATTGACCTGATTTACTGGAGCTTAGGCGTACTGTAGAAGTGTAGAGAGTGCAGAGTTTACTAGTGACTGACCACAGTGACCACCAGACAGTGCAGTTTTGTTTTATTTAATATATCCGTTCTCTGCCTGAAAAAAACGATACACACAGTGACTCAGTCACATACCATATCTGTGTGCACTGCTCAGCCCAGTGTGCTGCATCATCTATGTATATATATCTGACTGTGCTCAGCTCACACAGCTTATAATTGTGGGGGAGACTGGGGAGCACTGCAGTGCCAGTTATAGGTTATAGCAGGAGCCAGGAGTACATATTATATTAAAATTAAACAGTGCACACTTTTGCTGCAGGAGTGCCACTGCCAGTGTGACTGACCAGTGACCTGACCACACTGACCACCAGTATAGTTAGTAGTATACTATATTGTGATTGCCTGAAAAAGTTAAACACTCGTCGTGTGACTTCACTTGTGTGGTGTTTTTTTTTTTATTCTATATAAAACTCATTCTGCTGACAGACAGTGTCCAGCAGGTCCGTCATTATATAATATATACCTGTCCGGCTGCAGTAGTGATATATATATATTTTTTATATCATTATTTATCATCCAGTCGCAGCAGACACAGTACGGTAGTTCACGGCTGTAGCTACCTCTGTGTCGGCACTCGGCAGTCCATCCATAATTGTATACCACCTACCCGTGGTTTTTTTTTTCTTTCTTCTTTATACATACATACTACTACATCTCTTTATCAACCAGTCTATATTAGCAGCAGACACAGTACAGTACGGTAGTTCACGGCTGTAGCTACCTCTGTGTCGGCACTGGGCAGTCCGTCCATAATTGTATACCACCTACCCGAGGTTTTTTTTTCTTTCTTCTTTATACATACATACTACTACATCTCTTTATCAACCAGTCTATATTAGCAGCAGACACAGTACAGTACGGTAGTCCACGGCTGTAGCTACCTCTGTGTCGGCACTCGGCAGTCCGTCCATAATTGTATACCACCTACCCGTGGTTTTTTTTTTCTTTCTTCTTTATACATACATACTACTACATCTCTTTATCAACCAGTCTATATTAGCAGCAGACACAGTACAGTACGGTAGTTCACGGCTGTAGCTACCTCTGTGTCGGCACTCGGCAGTCCGTCCATAATTGTATACCACCTACCCGTGGTTTTTTTTTTCTTTCTTCTTTATACATACATACTACTACATCTCTTTATCAACCAGTCTATATTAGCAGCAGACACAGTACAGTACGGTAGTTCACGGCTGTAGCTACCTCTGTGTCGGCACTCGGCAGTCCGTCCATAATTGTATACCACCTACCCGTGGTTTTTTTTTCTTTCTTCTTTATACATACATACTACTACATCTCTTTATCAACCAGTCTATATTAGCAGCAGACACAGTACAGTACGGTAGTTCACGGCTGTAGCTACCTCTGTGTCGGCACTCGGCAGTCCGTCCATAATTGTATACCACCTACCCGTGGTTTTTTTTTCTTTCTTCTTTATACATACATACTACTACATCTCTTTATCAACCAGTCTATATTAGCAGCAGACACAGTACAGTACGGTAGTTCACGGCTGTAGCTACCTCTGTGTCGGCACTCGGCAGTCCGTCCATAATTGTATACCACCTACCCGTGGTTTTTTTTTCTTTCTTCTTTATACATACATACTACTACATCTCTTTATCAACCAGTCTATATTAGCAGCAGACACAGTACAGTACGGTAGTTCACGGCTGTAGCTACCTCTGTGTCGGCACTCGGCAGTCCGTCCATAATTGTATACCACCTACCCGTGGTTTTTTTTTCTTTCTTCTTTATACATACATACTACTACATCTCTTTATCAACCAGTCTATATTAGCAGCAGACACAGTACAGTACGGTAGTTCACGGCTGTAGCTACCTCTGTGTCGGCACTCGGCAGTCCGTCCATAATTGTATACCACCTACCCGTGTTTTTTTTTTTCTTTCTTCTTTATACATACATACTACTACATCTCTTTATCAACCAGTCTATATTAGCAGCAGACACAGTACAGTACGGTAGTCCACGGCTGTAGCTACCTCTGTGTCGGCACTCGGCAGTCCGTCCATAATTGTATACTAGTATCCATCCATCTCCATTGTTTACCTGAGGTGCCTTTTAGTTGTGCCTATTAAAATATGGAGAACAAAAATGTTGAGGTTCCAAAATTAGGGAAAGATCAAGATCCACTTCCACCTCGTGCTGAAGCTGCTGCCACTAGTCATGGCCGAGACGATGAAATGCCAGCAACGTCGTCTGCCAAGGCCGATGCCCAATGTCATAGTACAGAGCATGTCAAATCCAAAACACCAAATATCAGTAAAAAAAGGACTCCAAAACCTAAAATAAAATTGTCGGAGGAGAAGCGTAAACTTGCCAATATGCCATTTACCACACGGAGTGGCAAGGAACGGCTGAGGCCCTGGCCTATGTTCATGGCTAGTGGTTCAGCTTCACATGAGGATGGAGGCACTCAGCCTCTCGCTAGAAAAATGAAAAGACTCAAGCTGGCAAAAGCAGTAGCACCGCAAAGAACTGTGCGTTCTTCGAAATCCCAAATCCACAAGGAGAGTCCAATTGTGTCGGTTGCGATGCCTGACCTTCCCAACACTGGACGTGAAGAGCATGCGCCTTCCACCATTTGCACGCCCCCTGCAAGTGCTGGAAGGAGCACCCGCAGTCCAGTTCCTGATAGTCAGATTGAAGATGTCAGTGTTGAAGTACACCAGGATGAGGAGGATATGGGTGTTGCTGGCGCTGGGGAGGAAATTGACCAGGAGGATTCTGATGGTGAGGTGGTTTGTTTAAGTCAGGCACCCGGGGAGACACCTGTTGTCCGTGGGAGGAATATGGCCGTTGACATGCCTGGTGAAAATACCAAAAAAATCAGCTCTTCGGTGTGGAGGTATTTCAACAGAAATGCGGACAACAGGTGTCAAGCCGTGTGTTCCCTTTGTCAAGCTGTAATAAGTAGGGGTAAGGACGTTAACCACCTCGGAACATCCTCCCTTATACGTCACCTGCAGCGCATTCATAATAAGTCAGTGACAAGTTCAAAAACTTTGGGTGACAGCGGAAGCAGTCCACTGACCAGTAAATCCCTTCCTCTTGTAACCAAGCTCACGCAAACCACCCCACCAACTCCCTCAGTGTCAATTTCCTCCTTCCCCAGGAATGCCAATAGTCCTGCAGGCCATGTCACTGGCAATTCTGATGATTCCTCTCCTGCCTGGGATTCCTCCGATGCATCCTTGCGTGTAACGCCTACTGCTGCTGGCGCTGCTGTTGTTGCTGCTGGGAGTCGATGGTCATCCCAGAGGGAAAGTCGTAAGACCACTTTTACTACTTCCACCAAGCAATTGACTGTCCAACAGTCCTTTGCGAGGAAGATGAAATATCACAGCAGTCATCCTACTGCAAAGCGGATAACTGAGGCCTTGGCATCCTGGGTGGTGAGAAACGTGGTTCCGGTATCCATCATTACTGCAGAGCCAACTAGAGACTTGTTGGAGGTACTGTGTCCCCGGTACCAAATACCATCTAGGTTCCATTTCTCTAGGCAGGCGATACCGAAAATGTACACAGACCTCAGAAAAAGAGTCACCAGTGTCCTAAAAAATGCAGCTGTACCCAATGTCCACTTAACCACGGACATGTGGACAAGTGGAGCAGGGCAGGGTCAGGACTATATGACTGTGACAGCCCACTGGGTAGATGTATGGACTCCCGACGCAAGAACAGCAGCGGCGGCACCAGTAGCAGCATCTCGCAAACGCCAACTCTTTCCTAGGCAGGCTACGCTTTGTATCACCGCTTTCCAGAATACGCACACAGCTGAAAACCTCTTACGGCAACTGAGGAAGATCATCGCGGAATGGCTTACCCCAATTGGACTCTCCTGTGGATTTGTGGCATCGGACAACGCCAGCAATATTGTGTGTGCATTAAATATGGGCAAATTCCAGCACGTCCCATGTTTTGCACATACCTTGAATTTGGTGGTGCAGAATTATTTAAAAAACGACAGGGGCGTGCAAGAGATGCTGTCGGTGGCCAGAAGAATTGCGGGACACTTTCGGCGTACAGGCACCACGTACAGAAGACTGGAGCACCACCAAAAACTACTGAACCTGCCCTGCCATCATCTGAAGCAAGAAGTGGTAACGAGGTGGAATTCAACCCTCTATATGCTTCAGAGGTTGGAGGAGCAGCAAAAGGCCATTCAAGCCTATACAATTGAGCACGATATAGGAGGTGGAATGCACCTGTCTCAAGCGCAGTGGAGAATGATTTCAACGTTGTGCAAGGTTCTGCTGCCCTTTGAACTTGCCACACGTGAAGTCAGTTCAGACACTGCCAGCCTGAGTCAGGTCATTCCCCTCATTAGGCTTTTGCAGAAGAAGCTGGAGACATTGAAGGAGGAGCTAACACGGAGCGATTCCGCTAGGCATGTGGGACTTGTGGATGGAGCCCTTAATTCGCTTAACAAGGATTCACGGGTGGTCAATCTGTTGAAATCAGAGCACTACATTTTGGCCACCATGCTCGATCCTAGATTTAAAGCCTACCTTGGATCTCTCTTTCCGGCAGACACAAGTCTGCTGGGGTTGAAAGACCTGCTGGTGAGAAAATTGTCAAGTCAAGCGCAACGCGACCTGTCAACATCTCCTCCTTCACATTCTCCCGCAACTGGGGGTGCGAGGAAAAGGCTCAGAATTCCGAGCCCACCCGCTGGCGGTGATGCAGGGCAGTCTGGAGCGACTGCTGATGCTGACATCTGGTCCGGACTGAAGGACCTGACAACGATTACGGACATGTCGTCTACTGTCACTGCATATGATTCTCTCCCCATTGAAAGAATGGTGGAGGATTATATGAGTGACCGCATCCAAGTAGGCACGTCACACAGTCCATACTTATACTGGCAGGAAAAAGAGGCAATTTGGAGGCCCTTGCACAAACTGGCTTTATTCTACCTAAGTTGCCCTCCCACAAGTGTGTACTCCGAAAGAGTGTTTAGTGCCGCCGCTCACCTTGTCAGCAATCGGCGTACGAGGTTACATCCAGAAAATGTGGAGAAGATGATGTTCATTAAAATGAATTATAATCAATTCCTCCGCGGAGACATTGACCAGCAGCAATTGCCTCCACAAAGTACACAGGGAGCTGAGATGGTGGATTCCAGTGGGGACGAATTGATAATCTGTGAGGAGGGGGATGTACACGGTGATATATCGGAGGATGATGATGAGGTGGACATCTTGCCTCTGTAGAGCCAGTTTGTGCAAGGAGAGATTAATTGCTTCTTTTTTGGGGGGGGTCCAAACCAACCCGTCATATCAGTCACAGTCGTGTGGCAGACCCTGTCACTGAAATGATGGGTTGGTTAAAGTGTGCATGTCCTGTTTTGTTTATACAACATAAGGGTGGGTGGGAGGGCCCAAGGACAATTCCATCTTGCACCTCTTTTTTCTTTTATTTTTCTTTGCGTCATGTGCTGTTTGGGGAGGGTTTTTTGGAAGGGACATCCTGCGTGACACTGCAGTGCCACTCCTAAATGGGCCCGGTGTTTGTGTCGGCCACTAGGGTCGCTAATCTTACTCACACAGCTACCTCATTGCGCCTCTTTTTCTTTGCGTCATGTGCTGTTTGGGGAGGGTTTTTTGGAAGGGACATCCTGCGTGACACTGCAGTGCCACTCCTAAATGGGCCCGGTGTTTGTGTCGGCCACTAGGGTCGCTAATCTTACTCACACAGCTACCTCATTGCGCCTCTTTTTTTCTTTGCGTCATGTGCTGTTTGGGGAGGGTTTTTTGGAAGGGACATCCTGCGTGACACTGCAGTGCCACTCCTAGATGGGCCAGGTGTTTGTGTCGGCCACTAGGGTCGCTTAGCTTAGTCATCCAGCGACCTTGGTGCAAATTTTAGGACTAAAAATAATATTGTGAGGTGTGAGGTATTCAGAATAGACTGAAAATGAGTGGAAATTATGGTTTTTGAGGTTAATAATAATATGGGATCAAAATGACCCCCAAATTCTATGATTTAAGCTGTTTTTTAGGGTTTTTTGAAAAAAACACCCGAATCCGACAAAAAAAATTCGGTGAGGTTTTGCCAAAACGCGGTCGAACCCAAAACACGGCCGCGGAACCGAACCCAAAACCAAAACACAAAACCCGAAAAATTTCAGGCGCTCATCACTAGTGTTTATCACCTTGCACTTATCACTGGTTTATCACTTCCTTATGCCGTCTCCAGGCACATCTGCCCCAGTATGTGAAAAATACTGAATCTGTGTTGGAATAAAAACAAAACATAATTACTCAATGACAGGAGATGTGGTTTGTGCACATACTGCAATCATATTAGTACTTGTCCTTCCAAAGCTATTTGTGTATCTCATAATGGAGGACATTTTGAAAAGTAATTAAACCCACTATCGGGGTATTTTTCGTGTTACCCCCTTTACCTGTATTTAATCACAACTACCTATTATAACTTAACAACTAAAATAAAGACACAGACAACAGTGCTGGCATTTAAAATCTTTGTCAAATTTATTATTGAGAGGTACTATTTTTAATTTTTTCTTTAAATGGTGGCGGCACTAAAGAACGGACAGGGAAAACAAACACACACACAAAACCAAGCGTTGGTGTTCAACTCTCCACTGCACAACCCACCCGTTCAGGTGGTCTAACCATTTTCCGTCCAGGACAATTTGTTTACGCCATACCCCACTGCAAGGAGAGCGCACCCACTAAAGCCTAAAAACTTAACAACCAACTGTTCTTTACCGCCACATACTGAACCAACTAACCAATCACACAAACTGGGTGGAAGGGTGGGAAAAACAGGAACCAAGAGGCAGATAATCTGCCTCAGCCTAGCTTCAAACAAAACTCTCATCCCCACTTGACCACCATTGGCTAACCCCTAATCATGCCATATCAAACAAAAACAATCATAACACATCCTTAAAGTGGCAACCCTCAAAACCCCTTGTGGTTTAATATGACCTCAGTGCTTACATATATATATTCAGCCTTTGGTCGGACATCTGCTTAGTGGGCTGTTAAACAAGTGTATACATTATGGTAGGAACAACCTCAGGGTAAGTACAGTATATCAAGCAGATGTTATTAAATTATTTTCTGCATTGAGCCAAAGAATAATTATTGAGAAACCTAATCCTATTGCTGGCACACTGCACAAATTGGGATCTACTGAAGTTCCACAACAATTTGGTTTTATTGGCAAAAGTAGATCATGATTACCAGTTTTGTTGAAGCTGGTGACACACAAGCTACTAGGCTATATGCTGCATATAGCCTAGTAGCTTGTGTGTCACCAGCTTCAACAAAACTGGTAATCATGATCTACTTTTGCCTTATCTTCTCCATATTCTTGAATGGTTAGTTTACCTTTGTACTACTACCTGATGCCAAACTAAGGTTTTCTACTAATGTAATACAATTGGAATTTTTGGCATCTTCGTCTAGCACTTACTAAAAATCCTGCATTGTTTTCTAATAAAATAGAGATTGCATCTGTTCCTTCTACTTTTTTACTGTATTCTTAATTCCAGTGGTACAAAATGGACCACATGATGCAGTTGGCACAAAGCAAATGTTTCTATAGTAACAGAGATGCTACAGTACACTGTGATTGATGAGAGGCACGAGATGCAAAGTTCAAGGAAAGATCAAAATAATAGTTTGGTGTGCCGTCACTGTAGCCACTGACTATGCTAGTGCACCAGCGGAAAAACGCCTAACTGAAGGAATGAATAATTTACTTACAATTAATTTACCTTCAGTATTTGCAACGAACCATCAAACCAAATGTAATTTTTTCTGTGTCTAGTGCATGCTAGAAAATGGATACTGTAGTTTAATGCACATTATGCAACTATGTTAATAAATAAGCAGCAATTACATACTTTTAAGGGCAGACACACAAAGTTAAACACAGACTATGGAGTATATTCAATTGAAGTCGAAAGCTGCCGTCTGTCAAAAAGACGTCAGTTTTCAACTTTTTTAGGTCAGAAGGGGTTCCAACCTATTCAGTATAACCCCAAATTATTCGACAAGTCATGGAATTTCGACTTGTCAAAAAGCACGTGGATTGGCGGAATAGCCTTTTCGACCATCTAAATTCAACTTTTAAAAAAGTCGAATTGTGAAACGGGAGCAGAGACGGGGGAGAGAGGAGGAGACGGGGGAGAGGAGGAGACGGGGGGAGACAGGATAGAGCCGCGGGCAGATGGGGTTGAACACCTCTCCCCCCGTCTCTTCCTCTCCCCTGTCTCCCCCCCATCTCCTCCATCTCCCCCCATCTCCTCCTCTCCCCCGTCTCCCCCCGTCTCTTCCTCTCCCCTGTCTCCCCCTCGTCTCCTCCTCTCCCCCGTCTCTGCTCCCGTATCTCAATTCAACTTTTTTTAAAGTCGAATTGAGATTGCATTGAATAGCCCAGGTCGGATCCATTCCGACAAATGAGTGTCGGAATGGATCTGACTTCAATTGAATATACCCCTATGTTTAAACAGGTTGGGATCGATATGCTGGCCGGATCCCTTTAAAACAGACTAGAGTTAGCATTTGGCAAAATGTGATAACCCCAGATGGGATGTAGTTATGTGACCGGCGGTCAGGAGACTGCCGCAGATAACTTACTGCATCTGATTCCCCGGTTTCCCCATTCCTTAAAAATTCCCTGTGAAGTTTTTTGTTTCCTTAATTGTTAATTCTACATTGTATCATTCCCTGTAACAACTTTAATTCAACTTTTCCTTAAATAAACCTTTTCTTTACCTCATTCTGGACAACACCTCATTTTATATTTTATATTATTTTTTTAGTGTCTTCAAGCTGATACCCTTCTGTCAATGGCCGGAAAAGAGCTTGGGAATAAATTAGATGATGATACATTGCAGAAAGTATCAGTCATTCTGTTGTATTATATATTGAATAAAAAAGACTTTTGCTCTTCACAAACTGGTATTCTCAACATGGACTACCTATTCTACCGCAACAGTATACTCAACCTACACAAGGACGAAGACTGTCATTATCTGTCAGCTAATGAGTTAGAGGATCTCTTACTAAAGGCAAAGCATCATTTTCAAATATCTGATGGGCCAAGGGTGAGATTATGCCTTGTTTATAAAACATACTGGATAATCATGTGTAGAATATGAGCTATGCATGGACTGATGTTTGATAAGGTAAAGGTCAAGATTTAGTTTTGCAGATGCATCTTTCACCTACAATGTACAGGGCAATGTTTACAATTAAGAATAATTAGACAGTGAATGCTCAATTCGTCTCGGGTGCCCTCTACCATAGGGAAACCAGTCCCCGGCTGGTCATTGCACAGCTGGTGACTCTAATGGGGGAAGAATGCAGGGACATTTCTACACAATTTAGTTTCCAGTGCGAACGCTAAAAAAATGTGCCCCACATATACATATAAAAAATACAATTTGTGTGCGCCTCCAAAAGGGGTGTGACCTCACTGTAATGGGCGTGGCTTTTCTGTAATGGGTGTGGCCTTGCAGGAAAATGCTACTTTTCACCAACGTAGTGTCCCTTACTCCATATTATGCCCCACACAGTAATGCCCCTTGCACCATATTAAGCCACCACAGTAATGCCTCTGACACCATATTATGCCCACAAAGAAATGCCCCTGTCACCATATTAAGCACACAGGTATGCCCCCTTGTCACCATATTATACTCCCACTATAATGCACCTGACACCATATTATGCCCCCACATGCCCCTGTCCCCATATTATGCCACTACTGTAATACAGTATACCACAGTACATGCTCGTTGTCAAGGGGTTCTGTTTGTTATCAGGGGAACCCCTTGGCCCCCGCCGCCGCCCGTCTCTGCAGTCCCGGTGGTGTCGGCTATTCACGTCTGCCCCTAGTTCAAAATATTGTAAATGACCTTCTCAAAATAGCCACCAATTCTTCTAGCATCCTTAATAACTGTCTTTTATGAGGTGGTGGCCATTTTGTGAGGGAGTTTCTTAATAGTTTTCCAGACAGAATACTGTAACATGCAGTTGCCGTGGCACCTCATGCAATCATACGGCTCGCCTGGTCCTAGAAATGGCACTGGACGGATGTACAAAGAATCATGCTCCTTTTCTAACAGGTTAGATGTATGATTTCCGAAATCCCTAATTTATCACTTTATTTAATAAAAAAATAAACTCTTCTTTCTTGATCTTGCATAATCCAAATGGGTGACTAGAATTCCCCTTCACTCCCAGTCACCAGGTACAGCTGGGTGAGATTGGAGGATTTAAGGGGGGGTGATATATAGATCTCCATTTTTTTTAAGCAGCAATTGACCACCCCAAATATAAGTTAGGGCAATCAGATGCTCTAGATAAAAAGAAATAGACCACATCTTAATATGTGTGATCATGTTGTATGAAAAAAACTGAGGGACAATAACTGAGCCAGAATTACTGTATATAACTTTGCAGAATACAATCGAGCTAAATATTGTACCAAAATAAACTGCATTGCAAAGAACTGAAACTTGTTTTAGTTGAAGCATTTTCACAAGTAATTCCCAAATCAACTCATAAATATAGAGAGGGAGCAAAAATGTGCATTAATAGTTGAAAACTAAATTCAATATATGTTTGACCAAAAAATAAGAAGTTTCAGTTTTTTTGGTCGGTTGCCACTTGAAAATATATGAGACAATTATTAAGATGATGCCTTTGATAAAACATGGTGATTTTTCAAACTTCAAGGAGACAAATGACTATAATTATTTAGCAAATATTTGAAAACTTTTGAAAGTTTCATGAAACTGAAAACTACAGAAACACCTGTACATTGCTGCCTGTTCTATGTCTAGTCATTGGAAAATGAATTAAGATAATGCTTTTTCCTTGTTCCAAGTGTACAGATTTGCATTCTCTGGAGAGAATGTTTGGCGTGTTGCACAATATTGATGAACTGACGCTTCCTAGACTCGCAGAAGTGATTCTCACATCATCCATTCAGCATACTTGTTTCAGAAGAGAGATATTGCCCAATGCAAACTACTTTACCAATTCCATTTTCAAATCCTTAAACAGAACTAGTGAGCTGTTTGCTAGAGGTGAGATATGTAAGGTAGAAGCAATATGAGATCTCAATAACATATGAGTAATATGTCCATTATTTTTCTTTATTGATGGCGTTACAAACATTATATGCAATATGGTATATGTGCATTGTCAGGGGGCAGAGAGGGGGCAGCAATAGGGACTGTTCCACAAAATGAGCCATGTCATCCCCATTCTGTAGGCATGTCTTGACTCTTGACCAGGGTCCGCATCTTCCAATGCATTTTTCATGGCCCTAGCAGAGTGAAAACACCCATCAGCCTTCATAACCTCAGTGTTACTCAGATGGGCAATGTTTTTGCAGATCCGATGCGGTGTCTTTGGACACAGCAGCAGATCACAGAAGCCGTCAGGAGGCATCTGTTAACACAAGACGCCTCCTGCAGCATTAGTATACTTACACACAGCAGTTGCGTCCAAAGAAGCAGCTGCTGTGTAATCTGACTCCATCTCTGAATTAGGTCCTAAATCTCTACATGGTGGTGAACCAATTACAAGGTGCAATGCGATTAATCCCTACTGAGTAGGGGCCTGATTCATGTTTGTATGGAATTGCGCAGCTGCAATACCATACAATTACAAATCAAACGCAGCAGGAGGCATCTGTAGGCGATAGACGCTTCCTGTTAGCAGTAGCGAGTGCTGAATCGGATCACTGTTGTGTTTTATGCACCGGCCAGCCTGCGTAAGCTGAAGCTTAGTCAGGCTGGCCTTAGGATCTGGACACCGGGGTCCAGGAAGTCTGCAACCGACAACATAGACCTTGGACCTATCAAGTCTTCAAAACGAGGGTCAGGTGACATCCCTGCTCCACCCCCCAAATGCCACAGCTTGTCAATTAAAGGTGGTGAAATGCATTGTAACTGCATTTACAACACAAGTCAAAATCAGAGTTTCAATGCTAGTGGGTAAATATTATTACAGAGTTACAGGAACACAATCATTTAATTATAGTATAAAAGAGGGGATGTAGTTATGTGACCGGCGGTCAGGAGACTGACGGTCACATAACCTCCCCCTACATCCCGCCCCCTCACAATGCCGACGGTCGGCATGCCGACCAACAGGGACTATTCCCACTTGTGGGTGTCCACGACACCCATAGAGTAGAAATAGAACCTGTGGCGACCGTAGGTAACCATCGAGCCCGCAGCGTGGCGAGTGCAGTGAGCCCGCAAGGGGCTTGCTGCATTCACCACCCCCCGCTGGTATTCCGCTGCCGGTCACGCATACCACACCCTAAAAGAGCATATGTATACTTATTAAAATGTCCATTAATTGGTAACTAATATCAAAGCTATAACTTTATTTAGAAAAAAAAGATACTGGTACTATCACAAAACGATGCTGGTACATCTATAAATAGCATAACAATGTATATTAGAAGTATTTCTGTATTTTAATATAGCTATACATATATATGTTAATTGGGAACTGACAGATATTTCAACATATTAATCATATTCTCTATTTATTACAATATCATTGATTTGTGATCTTCTTGAGCGCATTTATGTTAGTACTATGGGATAACATAGATTTCTGGAGATGAATGTGTCCCTAGATTGACTTTTGTTTAGTTATTTATCTTACCCTCAAATCCATGAATCCATAAAACGGGAGGTCTTTCTTTTCTTTTCAGCAGTGCACGGCTTCATTAGTTACACTCTCTGCTGGTAACAATAAAAACACAGATGCATAAATGAAATTAGGATAATTAGATCACTGCATCAAGATGATAAAATAATAGCATTAATGTCTGATATTTTTTGTAGATATAGATGAACTTATTGGAAGACTTAAATTAGTAATGACCTGCACCAAGACAGACCACAACCATAGGAGGAAGGTGAGAAGTCTTGTAATCCCGGGAACGAACCATGAGCAGTTACCTGTTCCTGCAATGGAAACTGATGAAGAACCAAAGGACGGGCATAATTATGTCCCTGAGCCCCAGGGTCACTCGGCAGGATGGAATCAGGTGACGGTGTAATATGTATAATTACCCTGTTTTATGCACACATATAGCTCTTCATAAAGAGAGATCGACTGGTGTGCCCTATGCTAATGCCTGTGCCCAGACAACCATAGTCCTTGTGTTGGTGTTGATCCCAGGGTGTATAGCTCCGAATCCTCAATAACTCCTCTCATTATTTCATTGGGCTCAATCAATTATTTGACACCTGCAAAAGGGAATTACTGTAAATCAATATATGTGTGGCACCAGAGGAGGAACTCTTTTACTAAGATGTCTGCATTTGGAAAAGAAGCTTTCTACATTGCTTGAAAATGTTTTCCTATTTTTAGGGCCAGCCTTGTTTTACTGCATACGAGCTTGTGAAGATATTTCTGCGTAACAGCCGCTCTCCAGTTTCTCAGGAGCACTTCAAGCAAATCAGCCCGGCTATTATTCATCATCTTCTGTCTTGCACGTGTCCAGAAGAGGACTACACAAGTACTCAACTCCCCCCTCCCACCACTCTTGAAAGTGAGTCTTAGCCATGTATCTACTGTATAATGGAGACATGGTATTCTTGGCAATCAGAGAGAAATATAGCAAAGAGAGAGAAAGTGGAGAGAGATAAAGAACCAACTAGTCACCTTCTGTCATTTTTCAAACACAGACTGTAAAATGACAGATGCTGATTGGCTGGTATCTTTCTCCACTTTATCTCTCCAAGGTTTGATACATCTCCCCCCTCAATGTTTTTTGGATGAGTTATATTGCAAAATGATCACTACACCGGTCCTTCCCAATTTCTTTGCTGAAGCTATAAAAAGCAATAAAGAAAAGATAGCAGCGCTGAATTCAATTGATACTAAATTGAGATGGATTAGTGAAAACAGGTAAAAACATTTATTAATATCACTAATAAAACTTTTATTTGTTATTTTATTAGTGATATTAATAAATGTTTTTACCTGTTTTCACTAATCCATCTCAATTTAGTATCAATTGAATTCAGCGCTGCTATCTTTTCTTTATTGCTTTTTATGGCTTCTGGTATCAGGATTGACTAATCCTGTCGTTTAGCAGCAGCATTAGAACAGCAGCCCAATCTGCGCCCGAGCACCAACCTTGGTTATTTTCTTTTTTGTCTTTGCTGAAGCTGGCTGGCCGCACACAGGGGGTAATTCCAAGTTGATCGCAGCAGGATTTTTGTTAGCAATTGGGCAAAATCATGGCCCTCATTCAGAGTTGTTCGCTCGGTATTTTTCATCGCATCGCAGTGAAAATCCGCTTAGTACGCATGCGCAATGTTCGCACTGCGACTGCGCCAAGTAACTTTACTATGATGAAAGTATTTTTACTCACGGCTTTTTCTTCGCTCCGGCGATCGTAATGTGATTGACAGGAAATGGGTGTTACTGGGCGGAAACACGGCGTTTCAGGGGCGTGTGGCTGAAAACGCTACCGTTTCCGGAAAAAACGCAGGAGTGGCCGGGGAAACGGTGGGAGTGCCTGGGCGAACGCTGGGTGTGTTTGTGACGTCAACCAGGAACGACAAGCACTGAAATGATCGCACAGGCAGAGTAAGTCTGGAGCTACTCTGAAACTGCTAAGTAGTTAGTAATCGCAATATTGCGAATACATCGGTCGCAATTTTAAAAAGCTAAGATTCACTCCCAGTAGGCGGCGGCTTAGCGTGTGTAACTCTGCTAAATTCGCCTTGCGACCGATCAACTCGGAATGAGGGCCCATGTGCAGTGCAGGGGAGGCAGATATAACATGTGCAGAGAGAGTTAGATTTGGGTGGGGTGTGTTCAATCTGCAATCTAATTTGCAGTGTAAAAATAAAGCAGCCAGTATTTACCCTGCACAGAAACAATATAACCCACCCAAATCTAACTCTCTCTGCACATGTTATATCTGCCTCCCCTGCAGTGCACATGGTTTTGCCCAATTGCTATCAAAAATCCTGCTGCGATTAACTTGGAATTACCCCCATGGACTGTTCCTTCTGCTCAGTGCAAACATCTTCAGCAAGCCCAATATCGAACTTGTTCATACAAATAGGTCCTGATTCTACACAAGTCTGTCTGCAGATGGACCTCATTATTTTTACCAAACTGCACATGCGTCATAGCCTGCATACGCAACTTACAGTAATTACAGGTGATTCAGAGTCGTGCCAGTCTCAGTCCTATCGCCACTTACTGCTGAGTGGGTGTAATAGGGGGGCAGTGTTCTGAGGGTGTGTCATGGGTGTGGAGATGGAAATACAGACTATTCAGTGATGAGCATATGCAGAGATCCTTCTGATTTAAAACTGATCTTTTGCACCAGTGATAGGGCTAGTGCAATTGTGTGCTGATAGTGAAGGAGACTACTTTCCCAAAAAGATTATGATAGCCAACGCTGAATACAGATTGACATTAGCATTTAGTTCTGAGCATGAAAAGTGGCTGCAATTATACAACTCTGAATTAGGCACATAGCGTCCAAAATGGATAAGACTAGTTTGTCCTGCTGCTTGACCCAACTGGTTGGATAACTTCCATCATGACTGGGGTATGGTAGTGCGGATGAAGCTGAAGGTTCATAGAGATGTTCTGTGGTCATCTTCTAACTGCATTTACCTACATGCCCAATGAGAGCAGGAGGATATGATCCGTGATCTTGTCTATCTGTCACTAGGCAACAGGAAATTTTTACTTGGACATCCGGTCTCATGGTTGTAATAATAGGATTTTAATTACCTGACGGTAAATCCTTTTCTCGTAGTCTGTAGAGGATGCTGGAGTCCATTTTAGTACCATGGGGTATAGACGGTTCCACAGGAGCCTTCGGCACTTTAAGACTTTTCAACAGTGTGAACTGGCTCCTCCCTCTATGCCCCTCCTCCAGACCTCAGTATAGGAACTGTGCCCGAGGAGACGGACATTCTCGAGAGAGGAATTACTATTAAACTTGTGGCGAGATTCATACCAGCTCACACCATCCATAATCAACATGTCGACTAACATGGCCTTCAACATAAGTCATGCCAACCAGCATGCATAACGCAACAGCAACAGCTGTTAACAACTGAACACATGAAAAAATGTCCAAAAAGATAAACGTAATCAGCAGCAAAAATGAGCACTGGGCGGGCGCCCAGCATCCTCTACGGACTACGAGTAAAGTATTTACCGGCAGGTAATTAAAATCCTATTTTCTCTTACGTCTTAGAGGATGCTGGGGTCCATTTTACTACCATGGGGATGTACCAAAGCTCCCAGTACGGGCGGGAAAGTGCTAATGTTCCTGCAGAACTGACTGACCAAACCTTAGGTCGTCAGCAGCCAAGGTGTCAAACTTATAAAACTTAGCAAACGTGTTTGCAACTGACCAAGTAGCAGCTCGGCAGACACCCCGGGCAGCCGCCCAGGACGAACCCACTTTTCCTGTAGAGTGGGCTTTTACCGAAGTTGGTAACGGCAATCCTGCCGTGGAATGAGTGTGCTGAATGGTACCCCTGATCCAGCGCGCAATAGTCTGCTTAGAAGCAGGACCCCCAATCTTGTTGGGGTCATAGAGGACAAACAAAGATTATGTTTTCCTTATCCTAGCCGTTCTTGCAACATAAATCCTCAACGCTCTGACGACATCCAAGGATTTTGAGACGGCTGAGATGTCAGAAGCCACTGGCACCACCACAGGTTGGTTGATATGAAAATAAGACACAACCTTCGGAAGAAAGTGCTGACGTGTCAGCCCTATCTTCATGAAATATTAAGTAAGGACTCTTGTGTGACAGAGCTCCTAAATCAGACACTCGTCTGCCTGAGGCCAAGGCCAACAGCATGAACACTTTCCAAGTGAGAAACTTCAACTCTACCTCTTGTAGAGGCTCAAACCAGTTCGATTTAAGGAACTGCAACACCACATTAAGATCCCATGGCGCCGCAGGAGGCACAAAGGGAGGTTGGATGCACAGAACTCCTTTCACGAAGGTCTGGGCCTCAGGAAGAGAAGCCAATTGTTTCTGAAAGAAAACTGACAAGGCCAAAATCTGAACCTTGATAGATCCTAATCTCAATCCAGCATCCACACCTGCCTGTAGAAATAGGAGTAGAAGTCCTAATTGAAACTCCACCGTAGGAGACTTCTTGGATTCACACCAAGATACATATTTTCTCCAAATACGATGGTAATGTTTGGACGTTACCCCTTTCCTGGCCAGAATAAGTGTGGGAATGACTTCATTGGGAATACCCTTACGGGCTAGGATCTGGCGCTCAACAGCTATGCCATCAAACGCAGCCGCGGTAAATCCTGATAAACTAACGGCCCCTGCTGAAGCAGGTCCCCGTGAAGAGGAAGAGGCAGAGGATCTTCCAGTATTAACTCCTGAAGATCTGGAGACCAGGCCCTCCTTGGCCAGTCTGGAGCAATGAGAATTGGAAAAAGGGGGGAACCTGGATTGCACATCCTATTACTAAAGATATCAAGAGGTGCTATCATGCTGAGGCTTCTAATACTATGCTGGGGGAAGAGAGATGCAGATGCACACTCTTAGCACTAAGAACACCGATAATAAAAATAATTTAAATAAACCCTCACAATTAACATGGAGTATAATTGAAGTTCTTAGCACACATTTGCGCAAATATGCGGGCCCATGTACCGCGGCCAGGTGACTTCATCACATGGGTCCCTAACATCCCTAATACTATCACATTCTATAAATTTATACAGGACTTACCTCTAAATAGGGCCTTATCAATGTGTGATCTGAAATGCAGGAACCCAGCTAATTAAAACACCTGAGGGTGAATGGGAGGAGTGCCAATCCAGAGGAAGGAAGCCTTGCCTTCCAGTGTACAATATATACACAAATATAGTGGAAAAAGGGGGGAACCTGGATTGCACATCCTATTACTAAAGATATCAAGAGGTGCTATCATGCTGAGGCTTCTAATACTATGCTGGGGGAAGAGAGATGCAGATGCACACTCTTAGCACTAAGAACACCGATAATAAAAATAATTTAAATAAACCCTCACAATTAACATGGAGTATAATTGAAGTTCTTAGCACACATTTGCGCAAATATGCGGGCCCATGTACCGCGGCCAGGTGACTTCATCACATGGGTCCCTAACATCCCTAATACTATCACATTCTATACATTTATACAGGACTTACCTCTAAATAGGGCCTTATCAATGTGTGATCTGAAATGCAGGAACCCAGCTAATTAAAACACCTGAGGGTGAATGGGAGGAGTGCCAATCCAGAGGAAGGAAGCCTTGCCTTCCAGTGTACAATATATACACAAATATAGTGGAAAAAGGGGGGAACCTGGATTGCACATCCTATTACTAAAGATATCAAGAGGTGCTATCATGCTGAGGCTTCTAATACTATGCTGGGGGAAGAGAGATGCAGATGCACACTCTTAGCACTAAGAACACCGATAATAAAAATAATTTAAATAAACCCTCACAATTAACATGGAGTATAATTGAAGTTCTTAGCACACATTTGCGCAAATATGCGGGCCCATGTACCGCGGCCAGGTGACTTCATCACATGGGTCCCTAACATCCCTAATACTATCACATTCTATAAATTTATACAGGACTTACCTCTAAATAGGGCCTTATCAATGTGTGATCTGAAATGCAGGAACCCAGCTAATTAAAACACCTGTGGGTGAATGGGAGGAGTGCCAATCCAGAGGAAGGAAGCCTTGCCTTCCAGTGTACAATATATACACAAATATAGTGGAAAAAGGGGGGAACCTGGATTGCACATCCTATTACTAAAGATATCAAGAGGTGCTATCATGCTGAGGCTTCTAATACTATGCTGGGGGAAGAGAGATGCAGATGCACACTCTTAGCACTAAGAACACCGATAATAAAAATAATTTAAATAAACCCTCACAATTAACATGGAGTATAATTGAAGTTCTTAGCACACATTTGCGCAAATATGCGGGCCCATGTACCGCGGCCAGGTGACTTCATCACATGGGTCCCTAACATCCCTAATACTATCACATTCTATAAATTTATACAGGACTTACCTCTAAATAGGGCCTTATCAATGTGTGATCTGAAATGCAGGAACCCAGCTAATTAAAACACCTGAGGGTGAATGGGAGGAGTGCCAATCCAGAGGAAGGAAGCCTTGCCTTCCAGTGTACAATATATACACAAATATAGTGGAAAAAGGGGGGAACCTGGATTGCACATCCTATTACTAAAGATATCAAGAGGTGCTATCATGCTGAGGCTTCTAATACTATGCTGGGGGAAGAGAGATGCAGATGCACACTCTTAGCACTAAGAACACCGATAATAAAAATAATTTAAATAAACCCTCACAATTAACATGGAGTATAATTGAAGTTCTTAGCACACATTTGCGCAAATATGCGGGCCCATGTACCGCGGCCAGGTGACTTCATCACATGGGTCCCTAACATCCCTAATACTATCACATTCTATAAATTTATACAGGACTTACCTCTAAATAGGGCCTTATCAATGTGTGATCTGAAATGCAGGAACCCAGCTAATTAAAACACCTGAGGGTGAATGGGAGGAGTGCCAATCCAGAGGAAGGAAGCCTTGCCTTCCAGTGTACAATATATACACAAATATAGTGGAAAAAGGGGGGAACCTGGATTGCACATCCTATTACTAAAGATATCAAGAGGTGCTATCATGCTGAGGCTTCTAATACTATGCTGGGGGAAGAGAGATGCAGATGCACACTCTTAGCACTAAGAACACCGATAATAAAAATAATTTAAATAAACCCTCACAATTAACATGGAGTATAATTGAAGTTCTTAGCACACATTTGCGCAAATATGCGGGCCCATGTACCGCGGCCAGGTGACTTCATCACATGGGTCCCTAACATCCCTAATACTATCACATTCTATAAATTTATACAGGACTTACCTCTAAATAGGGCCTTATCAATGTGTGATCTGAAATGCAGGAACCCAGCTAATTAAAACACCTGAGGGTGAATGGGAGGAGTGCCAATCCAGAGGAAGGAAGCCTTGCCTTCCAGTGTACAATATATACACAAATATAGTGGAAAAAGGGGGGAACCTGGATTGCACATCCTATTACTAAAGATATCAAGAGGTGCTATCATGCTGAGGCTTCTAATACTATGCTGGGGGAAGAGAGATGCAGATGCACACTCTTAGCACTAAGAACACCGATAATAAAAATAATTTAAATAAACCCTCACAATTAACATGGAGTATAATTGAAGTTCTTAGCACACATTTGCGCAAATATGCGGGCCCATGTACCGCGGCCAGGTGACTTCATCACATGGGTCCCTAACATCCCTAATACTATCACATTCTATAAATTTATACAGGACTTACCTCTAAATAGGGCCTTATCAATGTGTGATCTGAAATGCAGGAACCCAGCTAATTAAAACACCTGAGGGTGAATGGGAGGAGTGCCAATCCAGAGGAAGGAAGCCTTGCCTTCCAGTGTACAATATATACACAAATATAGTGGAAAAAGGGGGGAACCTGGATTGCACATCCTATTACTAAAGATATCAAGAGGTGCTATCATGCTGAGGCTTCTAATACTATGCTGGGGGAAGAGAGATGCAGATGCACACTCTTAGCACTAAGAACACCGATAATAAAAATAATTTAAATAAACCCTCACAATTAACATGGAGTATAATTGAAGTTCTTAGCACACATTTGCGCAAATATGCGGGCCCATGTACCGCGGCCAGGTGACTTCATCACATGGGTCCCTAACATCCCTAATACTATCACATTCTATAAATTTATACAGGACTTACCTCTAAATAGGGCCTTATCAATGTGTGATCTGAAATGCAGGAACCCAGCTAATTAAAACACCTGAGGGTGAATGGGAGGAGTGCCAATCCAGAGGAAGGAAGCCTTGCCTTCCAGTGTACAATATATACACAAATATAGTGGAAAAAGGGGGGAACCTGGATTGCACATCCTATTACTAAAGATATCAAGAGGTGCTATCATGCTGAGGCTTCTAATACTATGCTGGGGGAAGAGAGATGCAGATGCACACTCTTAGCACTAAGAACACCGATAATAAAAATAATTTAAATAAACCCTCACAATTAACATGGAGTATAATTGAAGTTCTTAGCACACATTTGCGCAAATATGCGGGCCCATGTACCGCGGCCAGGTGACTTCATCACATGGGTCCCTAACATCCCTAATACTATCACATTCTATAAATTTATACAGGACTTACCTCTAAATAGGGCCTTATCAATGTGTGATCTGAAATGCAGGAACCCAGCTAATTAAAACACCTGAGGGTGAATGGGAGGAGTGCCAATCCAGAGGAAGGAAGCCTTGCCTTCCAGTGTACAATATATACACAAATATAGTGGAAAAAGGGGGGAACCTGGATTGCACATCCTATTACTAAAGATATCAAGAGGTGCTATCATGCTGAGGCTTCTAATACTATGCTGGGGGAAGAGAGATGCAGATGCACACTCTTAGCACTAAGAACACCGATAATAAAAATAATTTAAATAAACCCTCACAATTAACATGGAGTATAATTGAAGTTCTTAGCACACATTTGCGCAAATATGCGGGCCCATGTACCGCGGCCAGGTGACTTCATCACATGGGTCCCTAACATCCCTAATACTATCACATTCTATAAATTTATACAGGACTTACCTCTAAATAGGGCCTTATCAATGTGTGATCTGAAATGCAGGAACCCAGCTAATTAAAACACCTGAGGGTGAATGGGAGGAGTGCCAATCCAGAGGAAGGAAGCCTTGCCTTCCAGTGTACAATATATACACAAATATAGTGGAAAAAGGGGGGAACCTGGATTGCACATCCTATTACTAAAGATATCAAGAGGTGCTATCATGCTGAGGCTTCTAATACTATGCTGGGGGAAGAGAGATGCAGATGCACACTCTTAGCACTAAGAACACCGATAATAAAAATAATTTAAATAAACCCTTACAATTAACATGGAGTATAATTGAAGTTCTTAGCACACATTTGCGCAAATATGCGGGCCCATGTACCGCGGCCAGGTGACTTCATCACATGGGTCCCTAACATCCCTAATACTATCACATTCTATAAATTTATACAGGACTTACCTCTAAATAGGGCCTTATCAATGTGTGATCTGAAATGCAGGAACCCAGCTAATTAAAACACCTGAGGGTGAATGGGAGGAGTGCCAATCCAGAGGAAGGAAGCCTTGCCTTCCAGTGTACAATATATACACAAATATAGTGGAAAAAGGGGGGAACCTGGATTGCACATCCTATTACTAAAGATATCAAGAGGTGCTATCATGCTGAGGCTTCTAATACTATGCTGGGGGAAGAGAGATGCAGATGCACACTCTTAGCACTAAGAACACCGATAATAAAAATAATTTAAATAAACCCTCACAATTAACATGGAGTATAATTGAAGTTCTTAGCACACATTTGCGCAAATATGCGGGCCCATGTACCGCGGCCAGGTGACTTCATCACATGGGTCCCTAACATCCCTAATACTATCACATTCTATAAATTTATACAGGACTTACCTCTAAATAGGGCCTTATCAATGTGTGATCTGAAATGCAGGAACCCAGCTAATTAAAACACCTGAGGGTGAATGGGAGGAGTGCCAATCCAGAGGAAGGAAGCCTTGCCTTCCAGTGTACAATATATACACAAATATAGTGGAAAAAGGGGGGAACCTGGATTGCACATCCTATTACTAAAGATATCAAGAGGTGCTATCATGCTGAGGCTTCTAATACTATGCTGGGGGAAGAGAGATGCAGATGCACACTCTTAGCACTAAGAACACCGATAATAAAAATAATTTAAATAAACCCTCACAATTAACATGGAGTATAATTGAAGTTCTTAGCACACATTTGCGCAAATATGCGGGCCCATGTACCGCGGCCAGGTGACTTCATCACATGGGTCCCTAACATCCCTAATACTATCACATTCTATAAATTTATACAGGACTTACCTCTAAATAGGGCCTTATCAATGTGTGATCTGAAATGCAGGAACCCAGCTAATTAAAACACCTGAGGGTGAATGGGAGGAGTGCCAATCCAGAGGAAGGAAGCCTTGCCTTCCAGTGTACAATATATACACAAATATAGTGGAAAAAGGGGGGAACCTGGATTGCACATCCTATTACTAAAGATATCAAGAGGTGCTATCATGCTGAGGCTTCTAATACTATGCTGGGGGAAGAGAGATGCAGATGCACACTCTTAGCACTAAGAACACCGATAATAAAAATAATTTAAATAAACCCTCACAATTAACATGGAGTATAATTGAAGTTCTTAGCACACATTTGCGCAAATATGCGGGCCCATGTACCGCGGCCAGGTGACTTCATCACATGGGTCCCAAACATCCCTAATACTATCACATTCTATAAATTTATACAGGACTTACCTCTAAATAGGGCCTTATCAATGTGTGATCTGAAATGCAGGAACCCAGCTAATTAAAACACCTGAGGGTGAATGGGAGGAGTGCCAATCCAGAGGAAGGAAGCCTTGCCTTCCAGTGTACAATATATACACAAATATAGTGGAAAAAGGGGGGAACCTGGATTGCACATCCTATTACTAAAGATATCAAGAGGTGCTATCATGCTGAGGCTTCTAATACTATGCTGGGGGAAGAGAGATGCAGATGCACACTCTTAGCACTAAGAACACCGATAATAAAAATAATTTAAATAAACCCTCACAATTAACATGGAGTATAATTGAAGTTCTTAGCACACATTTGCGCAAATATGCGGGCCCATGTACCGCGGCCAGGTGACTTCATCACATGGGTCCCTAACATCCCTAATACTATCACTTCTATAAATTTATACAGGACTTACCTCTAAATAGGGCCTTATCAATGTGTGATCTGAAATGCAGGAACCCAGCTAATTAAAACACCTGAGGGTGAATGGGAGGAGTGCCAATCCAGAGGAAGGAAGCCTTGCCTTCCAGTGTACAATATATACACAAATATAGTGGAAAAAGGGGGGAACCTGGATTGCACATCCTATTACTAAAGATATCAAGAGGTGCTATCATGCTGAGGCTTCTAATACTATGCTGGGGGAAGAGAGATGCAGATGCACACTCTTAGCACTAAGAACACCGATAATAAAAATAATTTAAATAAACCCTCACAATTAACATGGAGTATAATTGAAGTTCTTAGCACACATTTGCGCAAATATGCGGGCCCATGTACCGCGGCCAGGTGACTTCATCACATGGGTCCCTAACATCCCTAATACTATCACATTCTATAAATTTATACAGGACTTACCTCTAAATAGGGCCTTATCAATGTGTGATCTGAAATGCAGGAACCCAGCTAATTAAAACACCTGAGGGTGAATGGGAGGAGTGCCAATCCAGAGGAAGGAAGCCTTGCCTTCCAGTGTACAATATATACACAAATATAGTGGAAAAAGGGGGGAACCTGGATTGCACATCCTATTACTAAAGATATCAAGAGGTGCTATCATGCTGAGGCTTCTAATACTATGCTGGGGGAAGAGAGATGCAGATGCACACTCTTAGCACTAAGAACACCGATAATAAAAATAATTTAAATAAACCCTCACAATTAACATGGAGTATAATTGAAGTTCTTAGCACACATTTGCGCAAATATGCGGGCCCATGTACCGCGGCCAGGTGACTTCATCACATGGGTCCCTAACATCCCTAATACTATCACATTCTATAAATTTATACAGGACTTACCTCTAAATAGGGCCTTATCAATGTGTGATCTGAAATGCAGGAACCCAGCTAATTAAAACACCTGAGGGTGAATGGGAGGAGTGCCAATCCAGAGGAAGGAAGCCTTGCCTTCCAGTGTACAATATATACACAAATATAGTGGAAAAAGGGGGGAACCTGGATTGCACATCCTATTACTAAAGATATCAAGAGGTGCTATCATGCTGAGGCTTCTAATACTATGCTGGGGGAAGAGAGATGCAGATGCACACTCTTAGCACTAAGAACACCGATAATAAAAATAATTTAAATAAACCCTCACAATTAACATGGAGTATAATTGAAGTTCTTAGCACACATTTGCGCAAATATGCGGGCCCATGTACCGCGGCCAGGTGACTTCATCACATGGGTCCCTAACATCCCTAATACTATCACATTCTATAAATTTATACAGGACTTACCTCTAAATAGGGCCTTATCAATGTGTGATCTGAAATGCAGGAACCCAGCTAATTAAAACACCTGAGGGTGAATGGGAGGAGTGCCAATCCAGAGGAAGGAAGCCTTGCCTTCCAGTGTACAATATATACACAAATATAGTGGAAAAAGGGGGGAACCTGGATTGCACATCCTATTACTAAAGATATCAAGAGGTGCTATCATGCTGAGGCTTCTAATACTATGCTGGGGGAAGAGAGATGCAGATGCACACTCTTAGCACTAAGAACACCGATAATAAAAATAATTTAAATAAACCCTCACAATTAACATGGAGTATAATTGAAGTTCTTAGCACACATTTGCGCAAATATGCGGGCCCATGTACCGCGGCCAGGTGACTTCATCACATGGGTCCCTAACATCCCTAATACTATCACATTCTATAAATTTATACAGGACTTACCTCTAAATAGGGCCTTATCAATGTGTGATCTGAAATGCAGGAACCCAGCTAATTAAAACACCTGAGGGTGAATGGGAGGAGTGCCAATCCAGAGGAAGGAAGCCTTGCCTTCCAGTGTACAATATATACACAAATATAGTGGAAAAAGGGGGGAACCTGGATTGCACATCCTATTACTAAAGATATCAAGAGGTGCTATCATGCTGAGGCTTCTAATACTATGCTGGGGGAAGAGAGATGCAGATGCACACTCTTAGCACTAAGAACACCGATAATAAAAATAATTTAAATAAACCCTCACAATTAACATGGAGTATAATTGAAGTTCTTAGCACACATTTGCGCAAATATGCGGGCCCATGTACCGCGGCCAGGTGACTTCATCACATGGGTCCCTAACATCCCTAATACTATCACATTCTATAAATTTATACAGGACTTACCTCTAAATAGGGCCTTATCAATGTGTGATCTGAAATGCAGGAACCCAGCTAATTAAAACACCTGAGGGTGAATGGGAGGAGTGCCAATCCAGAGGAAGGAAGCCTTGCCTTCCAGTGTACAATATATACACAAATATAGTGGAAAAAGGGGGGAACCTGGATTGCACATCCTATTACTAAAGATATCAAGAGGTGCTATCATGCTGAGGCTTCTAATACTATGCTGGGGGAAGAGAGATGCAGATGCACACTCTTAGCACTAAGAACACCGATAATAAAAATAATTTAAATAAACCCTCACAATTAACATGGAGTATAATTGAAGTTCTTAGCACACATTTGCGCAAATATGCGGGCCCATGTACCGCGGCCAGGTGACTTCATCACATGGGTCCCTAACATCCCTAATACTATCACATTCTATAAATTTATACAGGACTTACCTCTAAATAGGGCCTTATCAATGTGTGATCTGAAATGCAGGAACCCAGCTAATTAAAACACCTGAGGGTGAATGGGAGGAGTGCCAATCCAGAGGAAGGAAGCCTTGCCTTCCAGTGTACAATATATACACAAATATAGTGGAAAAAGGGGGGAACCTGGATTGCACATCCTATTTCCACTATATTTGTGTATATATTGTACACTGGAAGGCAAGGCTTCCTTCCTCTGGATTGGCACTCCTCCCATTCACCCTCAGGTGTTTTAATTAGCTGGGTTCCTGCATTTCAGATCACACATTGATAAGGCCCTATTTAGAGGTAAGTCCTGTATAAATTTATAGAATGTGATAGTATTAGGGATGTTAGGGACCCATGTGATGAAGTCACCTGGCCGCGGTACATGGGCCCGCATATTTGCGCAAATGTGTGCTAAGAACTTCAATTATACTCCATGTTAATTGTGAGGGTTTATTTAAATTATTTTTATTATCGGTGTTCTTAGTGCTAAGAGTGTGCATCTGCATCTCTCTTCCCCCAGCAATGAGAATTGCTCAAACTCTTGTTCTTCTGATGATCTTGAGAACCTTTGGAAGAAGTGGAAGTGGAGGGAACAGATACACTGACTGAAACACCCACTGGGTCACCAGTGCATCCACTGCTATTGCTTGTGGGTCTCTCGACCTGAAACAATATGTCGGAAGAGATGTTGAGAAGAGATGCCATCATGTCCACTTGAGGAATGCCCCAATGACTTGTTACCTCTGCAAAGACTTCTGGGTGGAGGCCCCATTCTCCTGGATGGAGATCGTGTCTGCTGAGTAAGTCTGCTTCCCAGTTGTCCACTCCCGGAATGAAAATTGCCGACAGAGCTTTTGCATATCTTTCTGCCCAGAGGAGTATATTTGTCACCTCTGCCATTGCCACCCTGCTTTTTGTTCCACCTTGGTGGATTATGTAAGCTACTGCCGTTACATTGTCTGACTGGATCTGTATGGGACAACCTTGAAGAAGGTGTTGTACACAGCTATCAACTCCAGAATGTTTATGTGAAGGCAAGTTTCTTGACTTGACCATCTTCCTTGGAAGCTTTCTCCTTGTGTGACTGCTCCCCATCCTCGGAGACTTGCATCCGTGGTCACCATGATCCAGGCCTGAATCCCGAACCTGCGTCCCTCCAGGAGGTGAGAAATTTCTAGCCACCACAGGTGTGAAATTCTGGCTTTCGCTGACAAGATTATCTTTTGATGCATGTGGAGATGCGACCCTGGCCACTTGTCCAGTAGGTCCCACTGGAAGACCCTGGCATGGAAACGGCCATATTGTAGCGCCTCGTAAGCCGCTACCATTTTCCCCAACAGGCGAATGCACTGATGAATTGATACTGTTCTTGGTCTCAAAAGTTGTTTGACAGTGCTCTGGATCTCCTGAGCCTTTTCCACCAGTAGAAATATTCTCTGTACCTCGGTGTCCAGTATCATTCCCAAAATTGATAATCTTATTGTCGTTTCCAACAGGGATTTTGAAAAGTTGATGATCCAACCGTGCTGTTGAAGCACCTTCAGGGATAATGCTATGTTCTGGAGTAGCTTGTCCCTGGATCTCGCTTTTATGAGGAGATCGTCCAAGTATCATCTCCGCCATCACCTTGGTGAATATTCTCGGAGCCGTGGAGAGCCCGAACGGTAAGGTCTGGAATTGGTAGTGGCAATCCTGAACCGCAAACCTCAGGTATGCTTGATGTGGCGGGTAAATGGGGACATGCAAGTAAGCATCCTTGATGTCCACTGACACCAGAAATTCCTTTTCTTCCAAGCTGGGAATCACTGCTCTCAAGGATTCCATCTTGAATTTGAATCTTTTCAAATAGAGATTCAGAGATTTTAGGTTTAAAATCGGTCTGACCGAGCCATCCAGCTTCGGTACCACAAACAGGCTTGAATAAAAGCCTTGGTTCCTTTGTTCGGCAGGAACCAAGGCAATTATTTTGTCTTGACACAATTTGTGTATTGCATTCAGAACATTTGAGCTGTCTTGAGCGGAAACTGGCAAGGCTGATTTGAAAAATCGGCATGGGGGAGGTCTTGAAATTCCAACTTGTAACCTTGGGATATTATCTGTAAAATCCAAGGATCCAGATCTGGGTGAAGCCAGACCTGGCTGAAAAATAGTAGACGTGCCCCCACCCGATCGCACTCCCGCAGAGGAGCCCCAGCGTCATGATGTGGCTTTTGCAGAAGTAGTTGCTGAATTCTGCTCCTGGGAGCCTGAGGGTGTAGTAGGTTTTCTACCTTTTACTCTCCCCTTTCCTGTGAAAAAAGGGGTAGTTTTAGCCTTTTTGTACTTGTTGGGCCGAAAGGACTGCATAGTATGAGAATGATATACTTTTTTAGCCCGTGTAGCTGCCGACGGCAGAAATGCTGACTTGCCAGATGTAGTAGTTGATAGCATGGCATCTAGTTTCTCTCCAAAGAAGGCCTCACCATTGTAAGGGAGCTCCTCAATATTTCTTTTGGATTCTGCGTCAGCATTCCATTGACGGATCCAGAGCACCCTGCGGGCTGAAATCGCCATAGCAGAGGCCCGTGAGCCCAGTAAGCCTACGTCCTTCATAGCCTCAACCAAGTAACCTGCAGAGTCTTTGAATGACCTAGAATTTGCAGCATGTCATCCTTATCGACCGTGTCAATATTAACAATTAAGTTATCTGCCCACTTTTCCACTGCGTTACCTACCCACGCATAAGCATTTGTGGGCCTGAGTAGCAACATAGATGGACTTTAAAGTCGTCTCTAATTTGCGGTCAGCAGGTTCTTTTAATGAAGCTGACCTCGGGGCAGGTAAAATGATTTTCTTTGACAACCTATAGACTGAGGTGTCTATCATTGGGGGTGACTCCCACTTACGCCTATCCTCTTCAGGGAAAGGGTATGCTACCCGCAACCTTTTAGGGATAGCAAATTTCTTTTCCGGGTTAGCCCAGAATTCCTCAAAAAAGGCATTTAAGTCCTTAGACGGAGGAAAAGCCACCACCTGTTTTTTATTTAATTTAAAATAATCTTTTTCCTCAGGTGGAGGTGTTGTGTCAGGAAATTCCAACACCTCTTTTATAGCGACTATCATACATTAAATGCTTTTAGCCAGTTTGGGATCTACCCCCCTCAAATCCCCAGTGTCGACGTCAGTGTCGGAATCTGTGTCAGTGTCCCTTTGCATAATTTGGGCCAGTGACCTTTTCTGGGAACTGGAGGGGTCCCGAGTGGATGTTGTAGGTGAATCAGCAAATAAAGCATCTTCCACAGACTGTCTCCAATGCTTTGTCTGTTCTTCAGACTCAGAGAATTTCCTTGCTAGTTTAGCCATATTACTCTGCAGCTTTCTCACCCACACAGGCTCAGAACACTCTTGTTCCTCCAAAATGGGTTCCTCTGGGGAACTACTTTCTCTAGACATGATACACACATGTACAGTCACACCATTCACACACATGGGAGCTAATGGGGACAGACCTACACTAATGTCTGTCAGAGGGACCCAGAGGGAATTGCCAGTCCACACCACGCGCCCTATATGTATTACATACAATGAATATACATATATACCAAAACAGCGCTTTATATCCAATGTGAAGCCCGCAGAACTTCAATAATTTATGTGCTCCCCTCCCCTTCTATTACACCCTGGTACTTGTATCAGCGATGTTTGAGGAGAAGCAGGCTGTAGGATCAGCGCTCCGGCGTCTCTGTGAGGAAAAAATGGCGCCAAATGAGTGTTACAAGCAATTCTGAGGTGAAGCCCCACCCCCTGTAATGGCGCGGTTCAGCCACAGTAATATTTATACTGGCGGGGGTAGTGTACATCAGTGGCTAACATGTGTGTACATTTTTCCAGTGAGAGTAAGGATTTAGCATTTCCCTTTAGAGCGCGCCCCCCCCCTCCCCCCCTGCGCGCCCTTCACCCTGTGCTGAGAGACATGTTGCTGCGCAGCGTCCCACGCTGTGCTGGTACCTTTATGCCGCCATGATGACCAGAGGGCCCCTCTCTGCAGGTCTCCGGTTAATACTCACCAGCCTTCTGACTTCTGGCTCTGTTAGGGGGTGGCGGCAGTGCTGTGGGAGTGAGCAGCAGCCAGGCAAGGGCTGTGTTCAGTACCCTTCAGGAGCTAATGGTGTCCTGTCAGCGGAAGCAGAGCCATTAAACTAACTGAGAAGTTGGTTCCTACTTCCCCCCCTAAGTCCCACGAAGCAGGGAAACTTGCCAGCAGCTTCCCTGTAAAATAAAAAACCTAACAAAGTCTTTTTCAGCAAAACTCAGTAGCGCTTCACTGATGTGCAGCCAGTCTCCCGGGCACATTTTCTAAACTGAGGTCTGGAGGATGGGCATAGAGGGAGGAGCGAGTTCACACTGTTGAAAAGTCTTGAAAGTGCCGAAGGCTCCTGCGGAACCGTCTATACCCATTGGTACTAAAATGGACCCCAGCATCCCCTAGGACGTAAGAGAAACTATACAAAGTCACCAGGTGGGTGGCCTGGGGATATGTTTCCATCTCCTTCATAGGCTCCCTCACATGCTAAAAAATTAGGGTAAGAGCTAGCATAGGAGTAAAACCCCACTTGCTTATAAGAACCATGCAAGGCCGACGGATCAGTGGATGGAAATTTTTGATCTAGAAAAATATTGAATTGCAGCTGATTAAAGTATGATTAAGGGGTCAATTTATCAATATTCGTATTTGCAGTGCAAACTAGATGTGATATAAGCACCCAAAAGCTCATTGCAGGATGCAAATAAACTGCCCAGACGTATGAAGGAGCACACATAGGGACAGAGACCCTCATTCCGAGTTGTTCGCTCGCTAGCTGCTTTTAGCAGCAGTGCAAACGCTAAGCCGCCATCCTCTGGGAGTGTATCTTAGCAGAAGTGCGTACGAAAGGATCGCAGCGCAGCTACAAAAAAAGATTGTGCAGTTTCAGAGTAGCTGCAGACATACTCCTACCTTGCGATCACTTCAGACTATTTAGTTCCTGTTTTGACGTCACAAACACGCCCTGCGTTTTGCCAGCCACTCCCCCGTTTCCCCAGCCACTCCTGCGTTTTTATCTGGTACGCCTGCGTTTTTCAGCACACTCCCCAAAAATGGTCAGTTACCTCCCAGAAACACCCACTTCCTGTCACTCAACGATCAGCAGTGCGACTGAAAAGCGTCGCTCGAGCTTGTGTAAAACCGCATCGGCTTTTGTGAAAGTATGTCGCACGTGTGCAGTGCGCACCATACGCATGCGCAGAAGTGCTGATTTTTACCCTGATCGCTGCGCTTCGAACAACGGCAGCTAGCGATCAACTCGGAATGACCCCAAGAGGCTCTTGTTGTAACCCTAGTTTACCATAGATTTCAGTTAGTGTCAACTAATTATGCTTTCGAAGCTTCCACCCAATTCTCAGGTGTAGATTGACATTTTTAAGTGGACTCAAGAACACTTCAACAAGTAAGTACTGTGCCAGGCTAAGTAATATGTATATACTATAATATTCAAAATGACAATAGGTATATTAATAACCTTACTCAAGCTGATGTCAATAAGTGTATTTTACTGTGTCACTTCCACAGCTGCAAGTAAATATGGTTAGGGTCCAATGCAAGTAATGACACTAGATAAATGTAGCTGTTCCCAGTCAGTGTATTTGTTAACTCACAATTTAAACTAAATCCATACAGAATACAGTAACTCCCATAAAATGTTGTGTCGATCCAGGTGCCGGTATTCTGACCTCCGGGGATTCCATCCCCAACCCATAGATCCACCTAAACCCCACTGGACCACACCAAAAACTACAACCTAACATGAGTAATCCATCCAACATCCTACAATTATTAACCCTATCTGACCCTGACTTGTAGTTTAAAAGCCTATTCCTCTCTCCATTATCCAAAGAAAGAACAATTGATAACTGTGAGGCCAGTTCTACCTCTCTCCGACCACCAGAGAGGGCTTAGGTACAGCTGGCGGCATTGTTTGTTATCCCAGTAAATATCGTGCGTATGGTCTGTGAGATCCTCATAGCAATTGATGAATTACTAAATTGAAGACTATTTCTGCACTGTTCAGATTCCATGATTGCAACCAAGGGCACCATCTGTAATACAACCACTATAACCACACTTAAGTATGTATTCTTTAAACGGGTGGTCTTCACTTTGCCGGCGGTCGGGCTCCCGGCGACCAGCATACCGGTGTCGGAATCCCGACAGCTCTTCTCCCTCTTGGGGGTCCACGACCCCCCTGGAGGGAGAATAGATAGCGTGGCGCATGTAGCGCGCCACCGTGCCTGCAGCGTGGTTAGCGCAGTGAGCCCGCAAGGGGCTCATTTGTGCTCGTCCAGCTGCCGGTATGCCGGCGGTCAGGATACCGGCATCGGTATGCTGGTCGCCGGGAGCCCAACCGCCAGCATAACATACTACACCCCCTTTAGACTGGTACATCCAGGAGCAGTAATTAGAATCTTATCTGCCTAGAGAGATACTTGCTATGTTAATTCTTCCTTACCTTGTTTTTCTTGGATTGTGACCATCTCCTGGTCGTGTCCATGTCGCTAACAAGCCAATGGAAGTAGCTAGTGTCAATAAACAGGACTAGGGGGCAATACATATGGGTACACTGAGCTACCATATGTGCCTGGTCACTTCTCTGCCCTTTATGTTCTGAACAGAGTTAAGGAGAGGTCCACAAGGATAATAAGAAATAATGTAGGCTCCTTTTTTTTTTTTTTCATCCAGGGATGCATACCTCCCAACTGTCCCAATTGTGGCTGGGCAGTCCCGTTTTTCTGGGACTGTCTCGCTGTCCCACCCCGGATCGCAGTGTTCCATGGTGGGGGGGGGGGGGACGACAGTTCGGAGACCCTCTCTCACTCGCTGCTCTGCTTAGCAGAGCAGCGGTGAATAGACGCTGTGCGCATGCACAAAGCATCTGCTCACCGGGAGAGAGGGATATTTGGCATGCCAGCTACTCACAGAGCGCTGGACAAGCCCCCATAGCGGCAAAAACGGGGGCATGGCCCAGGATCCGTGAGGCCATGCCCCATAATTTCGGGTGAACACTGAAGGCGTGCGTCTGTGTCCCCCATCCCAACTTTCTAAAGTTGGAAGGTATGGGGATGTATATTTTGTACTGGGTTTGCTTGCGATTATACATACTTTCATATGTATTGATTTGTAAAAATAAGATTGTAGATATTTTTCAAGTCATTATGCGCCTTTTTTCAAAGTTCCAAGTGGCTTTAAGAAAGCAAACTCACTCTGGCTTCTTTTTTAAATGAATCTGTATCAGATTTTGAAGAGAAATGTAAACTAAAATGTCTTATAAAAGCCCCTCATCTAGAAGATTCCAGTTGTGATTATATCCAGTGGTGCAAGTAGAAATTTTTTCTTAGTGGTACTGATAGTAAAAATGGGCAAAGTCACGTGTCATTAGGGGGTATGGTCACAAAAAACTAGGGGAGTGTCTACATGACAATAGGGACATGGCCATGTTATGCCACACACAGTAATGCCCCTTACACATTATGCCACACACCGTAATGCTTATTACACATTATGCTACACACCGTAATGCCCATTACACATTATTCCACACACCGTATTGCCCATTTACACATTATGCCAGACACCATAATGCCCATTACACATTATGCCACACACAGTAATGCCTATTGTGAGCAGGGCCTTCCTACCTCTATGTCTTTCTGTTTTTACCCAGTTTTGTTCTATTACTGTTGTTCTAATTGTAAAGCATAACGGAATATGCTGCGCTATATAAAAAAATAAATCACATATTATACCACACACCGTAATGCCTATTACACATTATGCCCCACACTGTAACACCCATTACACATTATGCCACACACCATAATGCCCATTAAACATTATGCCACACACTGTAATGCCTTACATATTATACCACACACTGTAATGCCTATTACATATTATACCACACACTGTAATGCCTATTACATTTTATACCACACACCATAATGCCTATTACATATTATGCCACTGACACCATTTTTTCTCCCACACACACACAAATGCCTCTTATAAATTATGCCCCAGCTGTGGGCTGGTGGTACTGAGTACCACCAACATATTTCTTAATGGTACTCCGTTCCACCCCGTACCACCTTACTTTCAGCACTGATTATATTCAGGATAACTGGTTTCCAGTCAGTGTCGGACTGGGGCATGTAGGGCCCACTGGGGGAATGCAGTGGTAGGGGCCCATGTTTATGGGGGTGGCCAGTCTTTAGAGGGGGTGTGCCCAGCTGCCACATTGGTTAATCTAACCATTTTGCAAGTGTTGGTCCCCTAGATAAATATATACAGTAAATACTGTATTGCATGTTAATGTATTAGATTAGTAACAGTACAGTCTGGAACCTGATGCCTAGAGGAGGGGGTGGGCCCCCAGGCAGTAGGGCCCACTGGTGGTTTCCCCTGTACCCCTGTGGGCCAGTCCAACCCTGTTTCCAGTAAACAACTCTATGTAAGTAAATAAATAAATAAATAGTTATTGTATGTTAATATATAATTCATATGCATTATTCTACCCAACATTAATTGTTCATTTAAAGTTGGCTGGTGTTTCAGACAGCCAATCAACCATGTGTTTTTTGCCCAGACCCCAAATGCAAAAGACTGTGGAATTTTTAAGTTATTTCTTTATTGTCTAGAAAAAGCAATATTTTTTTTATTCACACCAAGTGCACTTATATTGCATCTGAGGAAAATATCAAAACAATACTTGTATAATCAATATTTCGGGAGATCTCTGTACAATTTTATAACCAGTAGAACAAGCTACACGAAATTTGTCACTGATTTATAACAGCTCCATAAGAAAGCTGTAAAGATAACATATCTGCCTAAGGAGCCTATACAGTATATAATGATCATGTTTCCTATGTATATGTGTAATTACTGTTAATTGGCCTTAATGTCCTATCTTTGCTAAGTTCTGGAAGAAAGTTATGATATATGTAGAACTCAGTACTAGAAATTGTTATGACAAACTGCAATAATATGGTTTTAAAGCAGATTTGCTTAACTGAGCACCTCGTTTAGTGATGTTACAGAGGAGTGGGGTGGGCGGTTGATGGGCAATATAGATAAAGGTTTCATTTTAAAAATGAATAAATAACATTTAAAACAGTTTCAAAACTAGAGATGAGCGGGTTCGGTTTCTCTGAATCCGAACCCGCCAGAACTTCATGTTTTTTTTCACGGGTCCGAGCGACTCGGATCTTCCCGCCTTGCTCGGTTAACCCGAGCGCGCCCGAACGTCATCATGACGCTGTCGGATTCTCGCGAGGCTCGGATTCTATCGCGAGACTCGGATTCTATATAAGGAGCCGCGCGTCGCCGCCATTTTCACACGTGCATTGAGATTGATAGGGAGAGGACGTGGCTGGCGTCCTCTCCGTTTAGAATTAGAATAGATTAGAGAGACACTTGATTTACTAATTTTGGGGAGCATTAGGAGTACTCAGTAGTGTACAGTGCAGAGTTTTGCTGATAGTGACCAGTGACCACCACTTTTATTTATAATCCGTTCTCTGCCTGAAAAAAGCGATACACAGCACACAGTGACTCAGTCACATACCATATCTGTGTGCACTGCTCAGGCTCAGGCCAGTGTGCTGCATCATCTATTATCTATATATAATATTATATATATCTGTCTGACTGCTCAGCTCACACAGCTTATAATTGTGGGGGAGACTGGGGAGCACTACTGCAGTGCCAGTTATAGGTTATAGCAGGAGCCAGGAGTACATAATATATTATATAGTGAGTGACCACCAGACACACAGTGCAGTTTATTTAATATATCCGTTCTCTGCCTGAAAAAAGCGATACACACAGTGACTCAGTCAGTCACATACCATATCTGTGTGCACTGCTCAGGCTCAGGCCAGTGTGCTGCATCATCTATATATATTATATATCTGTCTGACTGCTCAGCTCACACAGCTTATAATTGTGGGGGAGACAGGGGAGCACTACTGCAGTGCCAGTTATAGGTTATAGCAGGAGCCAGGAGTACATAATATTATATTAAAATTAAACAGTGCACACTTTTGCTGCAGGAGTGCCACTGCCAGTGTGACTAGTGACCAGTGACCTGACCACCAGTATATAATATTAGTAGTATACTATCTCTTTATCAACCAGTCTATATTAGCAGCAGACACAGTACAGTGCGGTAGTTCACGGCTGTGGCTACCTCTGTGTCGGCACTCGGCAGCCCGTCCATAATTGTATATACCACCTAACCGTGGTTTTTTTTTCTTTCTTTATACATACATACTAGTTACGAGTATACTATCTCTTTATCAACCAGTCTATATATTAGCAGCAGACACAGTACAGTGCGGTAGTTCACGGCTGTGGCTACCTCTGTGTCGGCACTCGGCAGCCCGTCCATAATTGTATATACCACCTAACCGTGGTTTTTTTTTCTTTCTTTATACATACATACTAGTTACGAGTATACTATCTCTTTATCAACCAGTCTATATATTAGCAGCAGACACAGTACAGTGCGGTAGTTCACGGCTGTGGCTACCTCTGTGTCGGCACTCGGCAGCCCGTCCATAATTGTATATACCACCTAACCGTGGTTTTTTTTTCTTTCTTTATACATACATACTAGTTACGAGTATACTATCTCTTTATCAACCAGTCTATATTAGCAGCAGACACAGTACAGTGCGGTAGTTCACGGCTGTGGCTACCTCTGTGTCGGCACTCGGCAGCCCGTCCATAATTGTATATACCACCTAACCGTGGTTTTTTTTTCTTTCTTTATACATACATACTAGTTACGAGTATACTATCTCTTTATCAACCAGTCTATATATTAGCAGCAGACACAGTACAGTGCGGTAGTTCACGGCTGTGGCTACCTCTGTGTCGGCACTCGGCAGCCCGTCCATAATTGTATATACCACCTAACCGTGGTTTTTTTTTCTTTCTTTATACATACATACTAGTTACGAGTATACTATCTCTTTATCAACCAGTCTATATATTAGCAGCAGACACAGTACAGTGCGGTAGTTCACGGCTGTGGCTACCTCTGTGTCGGCACTCGGCAGCCCGTCCATAATTGTATATACCACCTAACCGTGGTTTTTTTTTCTTTCTTTATACATACATACTAGTTACGAGTATACTATCTCTTTATCAACCAGTCTATATATTAGCAGCAGACACAGTACAGTGCGGTAGTTCACGGCTGTGGCTACCTCTGTGTCGGCACTCGGCAGCCCGTCCATAATTGTATATACCACCTAACCGTGGTTTTTTTTTCTTTCTTTATACATACATACTAGTTACGAGTATACTATCTCTTTATCAACCAGTCTATATATTAGCAGCAGACACAGTACAGTGCGGTAGTTCACGGCTGTGGCTACCTCTGTGTCGGCACTCGGCAGCCCGTCCATAATTGTATATACCACCTAACCGTGGTTTTTTTTTCTTTCTTTATACATACATACTAGTTACGAGTATACTATCTCTTTATCAACCAGTCTATATATTAGCAGCAGACACAGTACAGTGCGGTAGTTCACGGCTGTGGCTACCTCTGTGTCGGCACTCGGCAGCCCGTCCATAATTGTATATACCACCTAACCGTGGTTTTTTTTTCTTTCTTTCTTTATACATACATACTAGTTACGAGTATACTATCTCTTTATCAACCAGTCTATATTAGCAGCAGACACAGTACAGTGCGGTAGTTCACGGCTGTGGCTACCTCTGTGTCGGCACTCGGCAGCCCGTCCATAATTGTATACTAGTATCCAATCCATCCATCTCCATTGTTTACCTGAGGTGCCTTTTAGTTGTGCCTATTAAAATATGGAGAACAAAAATGTTGAGGTTCCAAAATTAGGGAAAGATCAAGATCCACTTCCACCTCGTGCTGAAGCTGCTGCCACTAGTCATGGCCGAGACGATGAAATGCCAGCAACGTCGTCTGCCAAGGCCGATGCCCAATGGCATAGTACAGAGCATGTCAAAACCAAAACACCAAATATCAGTAAAAAAAGGACTCCAAAACCTAAAATAAAATTGTCGGAGGAGAAGCGTAAACTTGCCAATATGCCATTTACCACACGGAGTGGCAAGGAACGGCTGAGGCCCTGGCCTATGTTCATGGCTAGTGGTTCAGCTTCACATGAGGATGGAAGCACTCAGCCTCTCGCTAGAAAACTGAAAAGACTCAAGCTGGCAAAAGCACCGCAAAGAACTGTGCGTTCTTTGAAATCCCAAATCCACAAGGAGAGTCCAATTGTGTCGGTTGCGATGCCTGACCTTCCCAACACTGGACGTGAAGAGCATGCGCCTTCCACCATTTGCACGCCCCCTGCAAGTGCTGGAAGGAGCACCCGCAGTCCAGTTCCTGATAGTCAGATTGAAGATGTCAGTGTTGAAGTACACCAGGATGAGGAGGATATGGGTGTTGCTGGCGCTGGGGAGGAAATTGACCAGGAGGATTCTGATGGTGAGGTGGTTTGTTTAAGTCAGGCACCCGGGGAGACACCTGTTGTCCGTGGGAGGAATATGGCCGTTGACATGCCAGGTGAAAATACCAAAAAAATCAGCTCTTCGGTGTGGAGGTATTTCACCAGAAATGCGGACAACAGGTGTCAAGCCGTGTGTTCCCTTTGTCAAGCTGTAATAAGTAGGGGTAAGGACGTTAACCACCTCGGAACATCCTCCCTTACACGTCACCTGCAGCGCATTCATAATAAGTCAGTGACAAGTTCAAAAACTTTGGGTGACAGCGGAAGCAGTCCACTGACCAGTAAATCCCTTCCTCTTGTAACCAAGCTCACGCAAACCACCCCACCAACTCCCTCAGTGTCAATTTCCTCCTTCCCCAGGAATGCCAATAGTCCTGCAGGCCATGTCACTGGCAATTCTGACGAGTCCTCTCCTGCCTGGGATTCCTCCGATGCATCCTTGCGTGTAACGCCTACTGCTGCTGGCGCTGCTGTTGTTGCCGCTGGGAGTCGATGGTCATCCCAGAGGGGAAGTCGTAAGCCCACTTGTACTACTTCCAGTAAGCAATTGACTGTTCAACAGTCCTTTGCGAGGAAGATGAAATATCACAGCAGTCATCCTACTGCAAAGCGGATAACTGAGTCCTTGACAACTATGTTGGTGTTAGACGTGCGTCCGGTATCCGCCGTTAGTTCACAGGGTACTAGACAATTTATTGAGGCAGTGTGCCCCCGTTACCAAATACCATCTAGGTTCCACTTCTCTAGGCAGGCGATACCGAGAATGTACACGGACGTCAGAAAAAGACTCACCAGTCTCCTAAAAAATGCAGTTGTACCCAATGTCCACTTAACCACGGACATGTGGACAAGTGGAGCAGGGCAGGGTCAGGACTATATGACTGTGACAGCCCACTGGGTAGATGTATGGACTCCCGCCGCAAGAACAGCAGCGGCGGCACCAGTAGCAGCATCTCGCAAACGCCAACTCTTTCCTAGGCAGGCTACGCTTTGTATCACCGCTTTCCAGAATACGCACACAGCTGAAAACCTCTTACGGCAACTGAGGAAGATCATCGCGGAATGGCTTACCCCAATTGGACTCTCCTGTGGATTTGTGGCATCGGACAACGCCAGCAATATTGTGTGTGCATTAAATCTGGGCCAATTCCAGCACGTCCCATGTTTTGCACATACCTTGAATTTGGTGGTGCAGAATTTTTTAAAAAACGACAGGGGCGTGCAAGAGATGCTGTCGGTGGCCAGAAGAATTGCGGGACACTTTCGGCGTACAGGCACCACGTACAGAAAACTGGAGCACCACCAAAAACTACTGAACCTGCCCTGCCATCATCTGAAGCAAGAAGTGGTAACGAGGTGGAATTCAACCCTCTATATGCTTCAGAGGTTGGAGGAGCAGCAAAAGGCCATTCAAGCCTATACAATTGAGCACGATATAGTAGGTGGAATGCACCTGTCTCAAGTGCAGTGGAGAATGATTTCAACGTTGTGCAAGGTTCTGATGCCCTTTGAACTTGCCACACGTGAAGTCAGTTCAGACACTGCCAGCCTGAGTCAGGTCATTCCCCTCATCAGGCTTTTGCAGAAGAAGCTGGAGGCATTGAAGAAAGAGCTAAAAGGGAGCGATTCCGCTAGGCATGTGGGACTTGTGGATGCAGCCCTTAATTCGCTTAACAAGGATTCACGGGTGGTCAATCTGTTGAAATCAGAGCACTACATTTTGGCCACCGTGCTCGATCCTAGATTTAAAGCCTACCTTGGATCTCTCTTTCCGGCAGACACAGGTCTGCTGGGGTTGAAAGACCTGCTGGTGACAAAATTGTCAAGTCAAGCGGAACGCGACCTGTCAACATCTCCTCCTTCACATTCTCCCGCAACTGGGGGTGCGAGGAAAAGGCTCAGAATTCCGAGCCCACCCGCTGGCGGTGATGCAGGGCAGTCTGGAGCGACTGCTGATGCTGACATCTGGTCCGGACTGAAGGACCTGACAACGATTACGGACATGTCGTCTACTGTCACTGCATATGATTCTCTCAACATTGATAGAATGGTGGAGGATTATATGAGTGACCGCATCCAAGTAGGCACGTCACACAGTCCGTACTTATACTGGCAGGAAAAAGAGGCAATTTGGAGGCCCTTGCACAAACTGGCTTTATTCTACCTAAGTTGCCCTCCCACAAGTGTGTACTCCGAAAGAGTGTTTAGTGCCGCCGCTCACCTTGTCAGCAATCGGCGTACGAGGTTACATCCAGAAAATGTGGAGAAGATGATGTTCATTAAAATGAATTATAATCAATTCCTCCGCGGAGACATTGACCAGCAGCAATTGCCTCCACAAAGTACACAGGGAGCTGAGATGGTGGATTCCAGTGGGGACGAATTGATAATCTGTGAGGAGGGGGATGTACACGGTGATATATCGGAGGGTGAAGATGAGGTGGACATCTTGCCTCTGTAGAGCCAGTTTGTGCAAGGAGAGATTAATTGCTTCTTTTTTGGGGGGGGTCCAAACCAACCCGTCATATCAGTCACAGTCGTGTGGCAGACCCTGTCACTGAAATGATGGGTTGGTTAAAGTGTGCATGTCCTGTTTTGTTTATACAACATAAGGGTGGGTGGGAGGGCCCAAGGACAATTCCATCTTGCACCTCTTTTTTCTTTTCTTTTTCTTTGCATCATGTGCTGATTGGGGAGGGTTTTTTTGGAAGGGACATCCTGCGTGACACTGCAGTGCCACTCCTAGATGGGCCCGGTGTTTGTGTCGGCCACTAGGGTCGCTAATCTTACTCACACAGTCAGCTACCTCATTGCGCCTCTTTTTTTCTTTGCGTCATGTGCTGTTTGGGGAGGGTTTTTTGGAAGGGACATCCTGCGTGACACTGCAGTGCCACTCCTAGATGGGCCCGGTGTTTGTGTCGGCCACTAGGGTCGCTAATCTTACTCACACAGCTACCTCATTGCGCCTCTTTTTTTCTTTGCGTCATGTGCTGTTTGGGGAGGTTTTTTTGGAAGGGACATCCTGCGTGACACTGCAGTGCCACTCCTAGATGGGCCCGGTGTTTGTGTCGGCCACTAGGGTCGCTAATCTTACTCACACAGCTACCTCATTGCGCCTCTTTTTTTCTTTGCGTCATGTGCTGTTTGGGGAGGGTTTTTTGGAAGGGACATCCTGCGTGACACTGCAGTGCCACTCCTAGATGGGCCCGGTGTTTGTGTCGGCCACTAGGGTCGCTAATCTTACTCACACAGCTACCTCATTGCGCCTCTTTTTTTCTTTGCGTCATGTGCTGTTTGGGGAGGGTTTTTTGGAAGGGACATCCTGCGTGACACTGCAGTGCCACTCCTAGATGGGCCCGGTGTTTGTGTCGGCCACTAGGGTCGCTAATCTTACTCACACAGCTACCTCATTGCGCCTCTTTTTTTCTTTGCGTCATGTGCTGTTTGGGGAGGGTTTTTTGGAAGGGCCATCCTGCGTGACACTGCAGTGCCACTCCTAGATGGGCCCGGTGTTTGTGTCGGCCACTAGGGTCGCTAATCTTACTCACACAGCTACCTCATTGCGCCTCTTTTTTTCTTTGCGTCATGTGCTGTTTGGGGAGGGTTTTTTGGAAGGGCCATCCTGCGTGACACTGCAGTGCCACTCCTAGATGGGCCCGGTGTTTGTGTCGGCCACTAGGGTCGCTAATCTTACTCACACAGTCAGCTACCTCATTGCGCCTCTTTTTTTCTTTGCGTCATGTGCTGTTTGGGGAGGGTTTTTTGGAAGGGACATCCTGCGTGACACTGCAGTGCCACTCCTAGATGGGCCCGGTGTTTGTGTCGGCCACTAGGGTCGCTAATCTTACTCACACAGCTACCTCATTGCGCCTCTTTTTTTCTTTGCGTCATGTGCTGTTTGGGGAGGGTTTTTTGGAAGGGCCATCCTGCGTGACACTGCAGTGCCACTCCTAGATGGGCCCGGTGTTTGTGTCGGCCACTAGGGTCGCTAATCTTACTCACACAGCTACCTCATTGCGCCTCTTTTTTTCTTTGCGTCATGTGCTGTTTGGGGAGGGTTTTTTGGAAGGGCCATCCTGCGTGACACTGCAGTGCCACTCCTAGATGGGCCCGGTGTTTGTGTCGGCCACTAGGGTCGCTAATCTTACTCACACAGCTACCTCATTGCGCCTCTTTTTTTCTTTGCGTCATGTGCTGTTTGGGGAGGGTTTTTTGGAAGGGCCATCCTGCGTGACACTGCAGTGCCACTCCTAGATGGGCCCGGTGTTTGTGTCGGCCACTAGGGTCGCTTATCTTACTCACACAGCGACCTCGGTGCAAATTTTAGGACTAAAAATAATATTGTGAGGTGTGAGGTATTCAGAATAGACTGAAAATGAGTGTAAATTATGGTTTTTGAGGTTAATAATACTTTGGGATCAAAATGACCCCCAAATTCTATGATTTAAGCTGTTTTTTAGTGTTTTTTGAAAAAAACACCCGAATCCAAAACACACCCGAATCCGACAAAAAAAATTCGGTGAGGTTTTGCCAAAACGCGTTCGAACCCAAAACACGGCCGCGGAACCGAACCCAAAACCAAAACACAAAACCCGAAAAATTTCAGGCGCTCATCTCTATTCAAAACTGGAATTACCTGTGGTTTAGGCTTTCTACTAATGATTTGTCCATACACTCTGATAATATCCAGTGAGCACATTACTCAAAGAAAATATGAGTGTGTAATTTCTGATTTTATTGTTTCATTTGTTATTTGCTTATTGTGACTTTTGTCATTTTGATCTCTTTCTCATAATATTCTGTCTGTCAAATATATATCATGTCAGATTTATTTGTGTCAGTTATTTTTCATATTAATATGAAACCGTACAGATTAAATTAGGCTATGATCCCATTTTGGAATCAGTCAGAATCTAACAGTAGGTATGAGCTCTTGAACTGAATCTTAATAGTGACAGAACCTTGGTTTAATGTGACAGTGAGATATACTTTTATGGAATTTTACACATTTTTAGACAGACCAGGCAGTTTTCTTAAGATTCATTATTTCACACCCACATGTCATGTATGCTTAGGTGGGTATGGTTGTGAAAACCTATACAGAAATGAGGAATAAGGGTTGGAGTCATAATATTGTCATTCTGAATGTTAACATCGGGAGAATGTTGACACATACAGTAATTGGAGGAATTTCAATTGTGCTGAAATATTTTCTGGAGAAAAAAATAGACCTTACCGTGATTTTTTGCCCAATGTTTTTATCAGGCAATTCAATTGAAGCCCTTTTTTTTACCCAAACACTGACCCGTTTTGGGCGAAAACACATAGGTTCTGGGATAAGTTCTAAGACCTATGCGTTTTCATGATCACGGCCACGAAAACAGGTCACCTAGCAGGAATTTTTTTCAGGACCTCAGCGGGTTTAAAAAAAAATCTCCCATAAGTGCCAGCGTTAGAACTAATTGAATGGCCCCAGGGGGATCAATTATTCATTGTATATAACCGCAGCTAATTGAATTACCCCCATAATGTCAACATTGCCACAATGTTGGCAGTCATTTTAGGGTTAGCCTGCCATAATGGTTTGAGCAAGGCTCAAATCCACTGAAAACGTCATACGGACAATCAGGTGTATTTAATTCAAGTCGGATTTCACGACTTGTCGGATTAATGGGAGTTTCCGACAATTCAAGGTTGAATCCAGATTCGACCTATTCAATCAGGCTCCCGTTTATCCGACAAGTCAGAAAATCCGATTTGTCGGAAAGCACGTGGATCGGCGGATTAGCCGCGGATCTACGTGCCTTTGTCGGAAACGCAGCCAAATCCAACAGGTTTTGGTCCTGTTTCTGACAATCTCAATTTGACTTTAAAATAAGTCGGTTTGAAGAGATGAGACGGGGAGCCGGGTCATGTTTTGAGGGGTGTGCGGACGAGACGGCGGGCGGGTGAGGAGAACAGGAGAGGAGATGGAGCGGGAACGGGTGAGGGTTATGAGGAGCTGAGAGGAGGAGCCAGGTGCCAGAGCCAGGACCTCGCTTGCTGGAGTCGGGTGCCGTGAGGTCTAGCAGCGCCGCCCCATCCACCTGCTACGCTGCTGCAGCCGTAGCGTTCCCTGCTATCCCCGCCGATGACCGGAGGGCACCTGTCTGTGTCCTTTCAGACATGTCAATCCGACTTTAAAAAAAGTCGGACTGGCATTGCCGTTCATTGATTAGTGCTTTGTCGGATCCTTTCCGACAATACTTGCTGGAAAGGATCTGAATTGAATTGAATATACCCCAATGTTGACATTGTAGTGGAGACACTCTGAATGCTGATATTTTGTACCACACCCAGAATAAAAAATGATGGGCGTTCTGACTACTCGGTTACTCCAGAAAGTCCACCATGTTTCTCAGCTACCAAGCACAGGACAGCCATGACACAGCACGGTATACGCCTATTTTTTGAAACATGATGTTTTAATGTTGTCAGAATACTGTGATACCATCCTATTACAGTTGCCTTGTCATTGTAAAGTGATATAATTTGTAATGTTTCTCAGGATATGGGTACAGCACAATAGCCGTGCTGCTTCTGACACTGGGATCCATGCTTGGTGCTACTCTTATCATCTTCAGTTCTTGTGAGGAGAGCTACAAACTCATCTTACAGCTGTTTGTGGGACTGGCTGTCGGGACTCTCTCTGGTGATGCCTTGCTGCACCTTATTCCTCAGGTAACGCCAGTTTTATAAAATGCTTGAAATTAGTTACTTTATTCATGGAGGCCAGTCACCTGATTGGAGGTGTAGAGACACCTGAAAAACAATTAAACAATGAGAAACGCACAGAGCACACAGGCCTGGTACCGACTGGTACATGGTAGACTAAATGCATTGTCCTCAAATTAGGCTATATATAATTAAATTCATGGATAATAATCTAATTATCATAAATAATGGATTTAGGGCCCGATTCAGCATGGGTTGTAGTTGTGTGAAAAATCACACCGACATGCGTGGGAGACGCCCGGAACAGGGAAAGTCTGCACCGCATGCCGGATCCTCCCCCCCTGCTAACAAGCAACCGCTTCGCTAAGCAGTGAAGCGCTGATATGATAAGGGCACCCCCTTAGTCTGCATAGGCAGATGGAGGGCCACCATCTTTTGGGTCGCAGCGGCTGCATGTGATGTCATGCAGCAGCTGCGGACCACCCCACAAATGGTCTGGACACATCTGCGTTGTCTGGTCCGCGCCGCATTTTATGGGCGTCGATGCACCATACCCGCCCCCCGGGAGAAGGCAGTTTAAGACCTTGCACGTGTGTGCACTGGCGTGCGCACATGCGCTGAAGTGCTAAAATCTGCAAAAAGCGACTTTAGCACACTGGGGTCATCACCAGAGTACTGTCATTACAGGCACTCATTGTAGGGTGAGGCTCACTGTATTGCATTGCAAAATATTAATCCATTCCTAGCTGCCACAAGTGTAGCTTATCACCAGTGCCGGAATAACTGTTCCCCTGCGTGTGAGGGGACCCAGGGCAGTCCCTACACACAGGGAGCTCCCACATATAGCTACTTCACCACGGTGTAGCACTGTGGCATATGTGAACTGGGGTTTCTTTATGGCGTAATGTGTACTGGGGGCACTACTGTGTGGTGCTCTGAATATTTACACATCAAACTTTCCAATACCATCTTCAGCATGTCCTATTGACAATTTTATTGGTGGGGGACCCCACAAGCCTTAATACAGCCCTGGTTATCACAAATATGTATCACTGAAGTTCCTTCAGAAGACTCCGGGGGAACAGAGTTACAGCTCCCACAAGTTTCCCCCTTGGTACGGGTAGCAGGCAGAACCACCCTTCTTTTTACCAAATGGGTGGAGAGAGTACAGTAGTGGGGGATGTACAGTAAGCTGTGGGTGAAAGATTGGAGAATATAGAATTGTTAGAGGAAAAGTAAATGTCCAAGACAAGTCAGTAAACTGCTAATCCTTAAACAAGGCAATGCTGTCAGTTAGGGGCTGTAATAGGATGTACTGTGGCACCTCAGCCCTGATTATTGCACTTTGAAAGATTACAATGTTATGCATTAGAGTTCCTGCAACCAATTACACCTGTGTTTGTGGTTCGTGCAGAGCTGCCATCTATCATGTATCACTGATATGGTATTGAGTTCTTATAGCAATATACTGCTCAAATATTCTTGTCTGAAGTTCCCATACATGCAACTAAAGAGCTATTGTTAAATTAATTACAATTTCATTTTGGAGCCTTTTCCTCTCCCATGAAATTGTCCAATTTCTCTGGGAGGTCAGAGGTGCAAGAAAATTAATGGCATCCTATACTTTTAATTGCACTCATTTTACACCATCCACCATTGTGGTGGAAAAGAACATTTCTAGGTGCACTTAGCCCAATGTAATAAAAACTTTCAAATACACAAAATTCCTCAAGTTCTGAACACTATTAAGATAAACCAAGCAGTATAGCTGAAAGTAATGATGGACATGGTCAAAAAATAAAAGTAGGAATTACACTTATTATTTTGTCCCACCATGACAATTTTCAGTTAAAACCATAAACCTAAACTAGTTGCAAACTGACAATCTAGAAGTAGCGCCAAGGGCTACAAAGTGAGTGTGGAGCATTAAATTCTCTTGGCGGACAAATTGCATCAAGTGTAATGAAAGAAGTGCAGGTGTATATTTTGGAGGTTCATAAATCAGTCTTTATAACCATGCTTTCAATTGAATATAATCTTACCACTAGAAAGAGTTGCATCATACGTATATGTTTGCAGTCACACACTAGCTGTGTCAGAAAAGACCTCTCCTTGGGTGAACGTTGACCATTCCTACAGAGGGTCACATGCTGTAAGGGTAGCAATGCATCATGGGAAGGCTGGTTTTAGGACTTACTTAATTTATCAATTTTGAAAGGGAAACTCAACCATACAAACTAATTTAAAAATAGGGATGAGCGGGTTCAGTTCCCTGAGAACCAAACCCGCCCGAACTTGGGTATCCGAGGCCAGATCAGAGTTAGGCTTGGTTTTTCACACCTAACTCAGGTCCAAAAACGAGGCAAAACGTCATCATCCCGCTGTCAGATCTCGCGGGGTTTAGATTCTATATATAGTCCCGGTGATCGGCGCCATCTTCACTCCGGACTTGGAGAGGGCACAGTAAGGACGTGTTTCTTCTGTGCTGTAATCGGATAGGCAGGTTAGGGAAGGGGGGCAGGAGAGAGCAGAGGGGTTGCAGCAGGAGAGATGAGTTACAGTAAGCTGGGGTGCTGCTTGTGTAGGTGTGCCGTGACTGTCACTGTGTTAGGGTTCTGCATAGTAGAGAGTGCACTGCATATAGCATACTGTGGCTGTGTATAGGACCAGGTGTTGTTCTCTGTCTAAGGGGCTGTGTACTGCCATACACTACTGCTATATATCCTCTGTATGTGATCCAAAGCAAAAAAATCTATTTCTATTGGTGCGTCACTCTGACTGACTACTACTACTGTGGCTGCCGTACACTATTGCTATATTTCCTCTGTGTGTGATCCAGAGCTAAAAATATATTTCTATTATGTATTTGAAAGGGGTGCTCTGTCTGCTGTATCTGAAAGGGATGATCTGTCCATCCATCCAGGGCTCCACCACAGTGTAAAATGAAAATAATAAAAGCTAAAAACCAAAAACCTAAAATTCTAATTATAAAAAAAAATTTTTGTTTGTGCTGTACCCCAGTGTGCTATACAATTTTTATTTTATTTTCATAAGTACTGTGACACTACCGGTCAGACCTCAGTATATTATTTCCTACTCATAAACGCATTGTGCGACGCTGTCGGTTTAGTCAACCACAGTGTGTAATTATTATATATATTTCTGATTCATTTGTGAGACACTGTAACCGCCGGTGTGTGATATACAAAATACTTCTACATATATAATATTTTGTGCTGTGTCATCCCATTATACATCCAGGGACTGCAGCTGCTCCATCCATCTAGGGGTGTTCAGTCAGTTAACCCAATATAAATGACATCTTTTTTTTTATATTTTGTGCTGTATCCTCCCAGAATACATCCAGGCATGCTCTGTCCATTTCAGGGTGTGGTGTCTGTCGCTCATATTCATATTATAACTTATTGTCCTATTTTCATAAGTCTTCTTATCACCACATTGTAATTAATTCAAATTAATACTATTTATAATAATTATAAATTAGATAAATTTAATTTAAAGGAATATCAATAAACTCTCCACACTCATATAGTGAACTTTCTGCAAATCAAAGATATCTTGGAGGAAATTAAGAATTTGATTCTAAATAAATTAAATTAAAATAAATTTAAATTAAAATACATTTAAAATAAATTAAATAAATTACATTTAATATAGTCTTTTTTTTCTTCTTTACCTTAATTATCTGTGAATTGTGAACTGAAATCTTGAGCCTTGCCTAATGCATCTTCTTTAAATACATTCTTTTTTATATATATATTTTGTCCTCCCAGTATATACATCCAAAGGCTGCTGCTGCTCCATCCAGCTACCTCGGTCCAACCTTTTGGCCTAAACTAGATAAAAATATTGTGAGCTGTGAGGTGTTCAGAATAGTCTGGAAATGAGTGGAAATAAAAAAGTTAAGGTTAATAATACTGTAGAAACAAAAACACCCCCAAATTCTGTTATTTTAACTGTTTTGATTTTTTTGAAAAAAAAAATCCAAATCCAAAACCCGCAAGGGTGGTTTTGGCAAAACCAATCTAGTTACAAAACACGAAGGAGATCCAGATCCAAAACCAAAACACAAAACCCAAAACCCGAAAAATGGCCCGGTGCGCACCCTTAATTAAAACCAATACTCTTAATTAATGAGATGGTCTGATATAAAGATTATAGACTTGAAATGTATGTTCATATTCTTAATACTTTTTTCCTTGCACAATTTTCTAGGTTCTAGGTATCCATGAAAATATTTCCCATGACCATCATGGACAAGATGGAGAACTGTACTTAGAAGAAAAACAATATTTATGGAAGATAATGGGGATGATTGGCGGCATTCATGGGTTTTTCCTCATCAACAAGCTTTGCTTTCTTCTTGTTTCGTCCACAAGACAGGTTTGGATATTTTTATTGCTTTTTGTAATATATATATATATATATATATATATATATATATATATATATATATATATATATATATATATATATATAATATCCAATTGTCCGGCACTCCCTCCCGGATAAGCATTATTCTTGCTGCGGTGCCATCTTAAGCTTATTGTAGTATATGCAAATAAGCGGCACTCACCAGGCTTCTTATAAAATTAAAACGGTCCTTTATTAGATCCTACGTTTCGGGGATACCCCCGTCGTCAGGGACAGCATGAACATAATCACATAGTGCCAAAAAACATACATTTATACCCACCCCCAAACGCAATCAAGCAGTCTTACCTGTCCCACCTGGAGGACGCCAGCCTTCTGCATCACGGGTCTTCCCGCCGGTCACACATCCTCGCACGGACGAACGGAGCCCATGACGTCATCAGGCGGCGCCCTCTGGCGCAGACGGCACACTCTGCGTGGTTGCTATGCAACATACAAACAATCCATGTTAAAAACCAAGTAACAGCAAATGACACTTTAAAATATACAATGTATCCGATTAGTTATATTAACAGTGCCAACAGCAATAACAACTATAATATCACAATTGTCACCACACAAGTCCCCACTATTGATGGATCACTGACACCTGAAATAAAATTAAAGAAAGCATTGTAAGCCGAGGCTCTCATTTAACCCCCGAGGTGCTATTGTATCTAAAACAAAAATCCACCTGCATTCCTTTTGCTTCAAACGTAGGATCTAATAAAGGACCGTTTTAATTTTATAAGAAGCCTGGTGAGTGCCGCTTATTTGTATATATATATTTTATATATATATATATATATATATATATATATATATATATATATATATATATATATCTATATCACATCACAATATTCAGGCAGCACACCTTTCAAGAAGATAATGATACCGGTGCCAGCTTCAGATCCTCCCCAGCAAGGAGTTCCATACAGCAGCAATTTGGAAGCGGCACCCGGATAAATTAACTCACGATAATGCAGGCATGAATAACTGCAACGTTTCGATGTATTTTATTATCACATCATCATCAGGCATATAACAGTAAAACCAAGCTCACCTTATATCCCCACCGAGTGACACACGCCGCCAGCAGTGTCCGGAACAGGAAGCATGGCGCCCACAAATGACGTCATCATGCCCAGTCCGTAGCCCTGGTAACCGGCACTAATAAAAACATATAGTGAAATGGCAGAGGATCAACGGACAAATATACAAGATACCAATCAGACTAAGAAATAATCTAGAAACAGTAGAGATAAAGCGCCAATAGTGAATAAATATTAAGTATATAAATATAATGATCTTTATATAAATGCATGGAGACCCAAAGTATCATTTAAACCACGAGGTACTAGTGTACCTAATCTATGAATCCAACCTGACTCGCACTTAAGTAATTTAAGTGAGCGATTACCGCCCCTTAAAGACGCAGGCACATGATCAATAATCATGTATTGTAGATTGGCCATACTATGTTCTGCTTCTACCAAGTGCCGTGCAACTGGCTGATTGCTACTGCCAGCTTCCAACGCAGCCCGAATGGTGGAACGATGCCCAGCCATTCGTTCGCGTAACGTATTGTCGGTCTTGCCGACATAATAAAGTCAGCAAGGACATTTAATGAACTAGATAATGAATTTGGTGGTACATGTAACTTTGTGTCTAATGTAGAACCTTTTGCCACTGAATGGATGACAGAAACTGTCACCAGCAATAAGATATCTACATGTAACACAATTAATACATTTGTAGCATCCATTACGTCGACTAAGGAAATGTTGAGTAGAGGAAACATTAGACATGTTAGTGATGTCAGTTTTAAACACCCAATCACGAATATTCTGCCCTCTAGTATAACAAGGCATAAGTGTCTTATCTTGCAAATTTAGATCTCCATCAGTACTCACAATCGGCCATAGTTGTCTAGAGGAAGATTTAATAGCCCCACTGGAAGTATTAAAATGTTTAACCCAGGGCATACGATTTTCTTGGCTATTTTTCTTAACAGATTGCAGCAAGATGTCCCTAGACTTGGATAATGCTTTTTCTTTAGCTAACAACAGGGTAGATAGAGAATATCCCCCAACTAAAAACTTGTCAATCATCTTATTAATTTGACACATAGCATCCTCCCTATTACTGCAAATTCTACATGCCCTTAAAAACTGAGAATATGGGAGACCATATTTCAGTGGTTTAGGGTGAAAACTACTAGAATGTAATAGCGTGTTTCAGTCAATTATTTTTGTATACAGATCGGTCGTAATCATCTGATTATCCAATCTAATCAACACATCAAGAAAGTTCATAGAACAAATTACTGATATCATATGTAAATTTAATGGGACAATTGGATTGGTTGTGATCACTAATGAAAGATACCAATTCTGTCTCTGAGCCAGACCATATCATAAATAAATAGTCAATATATCTGACGTAAAAGAATATATTCTCAGAGATAGTTCTATTGGAAAAAAAGAGGTCACGCTCAGCTTGGAACATGTATGAATTGGCATACGATGGGACTACATTGGACCCCATCGCACAACCGGAAGTCTGCAAATAAAAATTACCATCAAAAATAAAATAAATTGCAGGTCAATATCATTTCAAGAAGATCACAAACCAAATCAATATCAGGTCCCACATAAAGCGGGTTGTTACTCAATAGTCGACGTACAGCATGAATACCATCATTATTAGGAATCACAGTGTATAAGCTTGACACATCAAGACTACACAACAGACAATTAGGAGGTACCCTGCCGACAGATGCAAGCTTATTCAAGAAACTGGTAGTGTTAAGTAAATAGTTTGGATGTCCTAAAATACATGGCTGTAATAAACCATCCAGATAAATAGAGCAATTCTGAAAAAGATTCAAGAGCCGCTATAATGGGGCACCCAGGAGGGCACACAAGATCCTTATGTATTTTTGGCAAGGAATATAAAAGTGGTGTAACCGGCCATTTAGGTATTAAAGCGTCACATAAACGCTGAGATATAAGCCCATCACTAACAGCTCGTGATAATCTATCAAAGACAATCTTATCTCTAGTTCATATGTGCGCCCCAATAAAACAAATGACAAATGAGAATGAAATATACTCCCCTGTTTTAACACACTTCTCTTCAAAACTCCATTTTTCTTCAAGAGTGATGTTTATAACATAAAAGGAAAGATAAAATATAGAAATCCTTGTGTAGTACTGTTTAGGTATAATTGCACGTTCAGAGATGGACAGCAAGTCACCACACCAATAGTGATATATAAATTTGTATCAGGGTTTTAACCCCCTAAATCCAACCAACTCTTGTGGTGACAACTGTCCATATGAATATATGTAGCAGAGTCTGTGGGCTTGTGATATGTTTTTGTTTCCAATTTACCTTCTTTAATATAGATGGTAATATCTAGGAAATTTATGCAGGAGTCACTAATATCAAAAGTAAGTTTAATGTTTTGGGTATTAGTATTTAAAAATGAACAGAAAGTCCTAGACTTTCCCTCAAACCCCTCCAGATGAACAAAATATCATCTATATAACGCGACCATGACACCAGGTTCGCCCCCAGGCTCTCATTCTGCCAAACATATGTCTCCTCCCAGAGCCCCATAAATATGTTTGCATAACTGGGGGGCGAACCTTGTGCCCATGGCTGTGCCTGTACTCTGAATGTAAAAATTTCCCTTAAAAAGGAAATAATTATGATCCAAAATAAACATTATCCCTTCAATGAGGAAATCCTGCAGAGTTTGATCCATATTGGATCTGGACAAAAAGGTTTTTACTGCTTCAATCCCATGAGAATGTGAAATAATGGTGTAAAGCGAGCTGACATCCGCGCTCACCAAAAAATAACCTTCTTCCCATGAGATGGAATTTAATAGATTCAAAATATCTCTTGTATCCTTCAAATGGGACCTATTGGTAAGAACCAATGGTTGGAGATGATAATCAATCAGCTTGGACAAATTAGCAGTTATAGAGTCCACTCCAGAGACTATCGGTCTCCCTGGTGGACACACAGGGTCCTTATGAACTTTAGGTAGGACATATATGACCGGTACCTGTGGTTTTTCAACAATAATGAATTTAGCCTCCTTCTCACTTATGGTCCCATTTGAACGGTACATATCTATGATAATTCTGAGTTGTGTTTGAAAAGTATCTGTGGGGTCATTCTTTAACTTTCTATACACTGTTGTGTCATTTAATTGTCTCATTACCTCCTGTTCATATTTTTTCACATCTATGAGTACGACCCCTCCAACCTTATCTGTGGGTTTTAGAATGATGGTGTCATTCTTTTTCAACTCTTTTAAAGCTGCTCTTTCCTTCACTGTAAGATTAAATTTAATCCTTTTCTTACTAATTTCCTTGATATCTTCTAATATCTGTGCTGAAAAGGTTTCCAAAAAACTGCCTTTAACATGGGAGGGGAAAAAAATAACTGACTTCGGTCTAAATGGGGTGTCCACCACACCTCCTCAATTGCAGCCGATTCCCCATTTTGCTCTTTGTTCAAGAAAAATTTCTTAACAGTCAATTTTCTTATATATTTCTGTACATCAATATAAAAAGTTAAGGAAATTTTTTAATAAAGTGTTTTATACTTTCCAAAACCGGTATATTCTCTCACTTTACATTGAGGATTTATCCTGGAAGCTGAATGTGAATTTCAAAAAGGGAATAAAGACCTACCTGTTTTGCATTACATACAAGGCTCAGTCTGTGAGTGTTTTGGTGAAGGGGATATCCCCTGCCTCTTATTTTCTCTTTGTGATGGAGTTATGAGGATGAAGTGTTTTTCACGCTTTACACAAGTTATCATTTTGTGAGTTCTTTGCTGAAGGGGGCATCCCCTGAGATTTATGGTGACGGTGTTTCATCAATGAATGATCCTTTATGCCTCTCCTTTTCCTCACAATTGTGAGTGGTTGGATTTAGGGGATTAAAACCCCAATACAAATTTATATATCACTATTGGTGTGGTGACGTGCTGTCCATCTCTGAACGTGCAATTATACCTAAACAGTACTACACAAGGATTTCTATATTTTCTCTTCCCTTTTATGTTGGAGTTTTGAAGAGAAGTGTTTTAAACCAGGGGAGTATATTTCATTCTCATCATTTGTCATTTGTTTTATTGGGGTGCACATATGAACTAGAGATAAGATTGTCTTTGATGTATTAGTGTTGGGGATCTTGGGTGTGATCCCATATCTTCTAGTCCATTAGAGATGCCCGTTTGTGCGCAAGAAAACAGCACCAATTTCCATTCGTTCAGCTCGTGATAATCTACCAGACAATTTCAAAGTAAATTCGGCAGTGGGATCGTGATCCAACAATCTATATACTTCGATATCTGCTAACTGCGTCAAAAGCTCATTCCTGTAATTATCTAAATCCTGAACCATAATCGCCCCGCCTTTATCCGCGGGGCGAATAATATCATTATAATTAGAAAGATTTTTCAAAGCTTCAAACTCCATGGCAGAAAGATTATTAGCATGAGGCATAGAAGAACAATGGGATTTAACCACCGTCTCAACATTGCAATTAAGCATCCTAGAAAAGGTTTTAATAGATACATTATTAGTATATGGTTCAAAGCTAGATTTCTTTTGTAATTTACGCAACTGAGGCGGTAAAACCTCAGTGTCCTTAATACTGCTAGATGCTTTGGTGCCATGAAAAAATTCATGCAACCGAAGTTGTCTGTTGAGACGGTACTGTTCAATCTCCCAATAGAAATCATTAAAACGTACAGAAGGGACAAAAGACAATCCACGACTCAAAACTTTAAGCTCAATAGCTGATAAGTCCCGAGAAGATAAATTAAACACTACTTTAGTCTCGGAAGCGGCGGCCTGCCTGGCCTTCCTCGACCTCGCTTTGAGGCCACCCCGCCGCGTCTTCCGTCTCGTATTTGGGTACGGGTGAGAACCCCTAAAGGGGCTGCAGCATCAGTATTGGTACGGGGGGTGTGGGGGATGTCATTATAATCAGAGTCACTAGTAGTTGGATTGTCCGGTAATGAATCAGAATCACCCCTGGATTTCCGTTGATATCTTCTCCGATTTGGATATCCCCTCCTATTAGGCTCAGAACCAGTCCACAAATACACTTTATTTTGATCGTAATCTGCGGTTACTTTATTGAATTTATGTCTCTTAAATTGTACCAGATCGCGCTTATACACAGCAATCTGTTTCTCTAATTTTTCAAGCCAATTAGTATCAGTATCGGACTCCAAAATTCCTTTAAATGATGTCTCAAAAGATTTAATCTTATCACGGATCACAGTTAACTCCCTACTTGCCTCTTCAATAACAAGCAGCATTAGATCATGACTGCATTTATTCAAGATGGCAATCCAGCATTTGCAGAATGTAGCATTGTAACGCCCAATCGTAGGGCAATTTTTCACCCTGAAACCGCGTGGTATAATTTTTTCTTTATAATAATTGCTCAGTCACACCATGATAATAAAAATCTAATTCACGTTGTTTCAATCTCAAAAGATCACGGTATAAATGTTCAACAGATTTCTCAGTCTCATCACCGAAATCATCCTTAAATAGAATTTTATCGGCCTCCGTTTCAGAGAAAGTCAAATATGTGCCCTGAGTAATCTTGGCTAAATTAATGGCATCATAAAGGGTATCCTCAATGCAGTCCGTTTCCTCAGCCATTATGAATAAAAACAATTCACAGCTTGTGAAAAAAGGTAATGTCCTGGATATGAAGAATATCAATGAAAAACAGGGTGCTCTAGCCCAATAAGGTCAGCTCCTGCCGCATAACCTTTATAATATAGCACAATATTCAGGCAGCAACCTTTCAAGAAGATTTGAACCATATAATAATAATGTATCTATTAAAACCTTTTCTAGGATGCTTAATTGCAATGTTGAGACGGTGGTTAAATCCCATTGTTCTTCTATGCCTCATGCTAATAATCTCTTTCTGCCATGGAGTTTGAAGCTTTGAAAAATCTTTCTAATTATAATGATATTATTATTCGCCCCGCGGATAAAGGCGGGGTGATTGTGGTTCAGGATTAAGATAATTACAGGAATGAGCTTTTGAGGCAGTTAGCAGATGTCGAAGTATATAGATTGTTGGATCACGATCCCATTGCCAAATTTACTTTGAAATTGTCTGGTAGATTATCACGAACTGTTAGTGATGGGCTTATATCTCAGCGTTTATGTGACGCTTTAATACCTAAATGGCCGGTTACACCACTTTTATATTCCTTGCCTAAAATACATAAGGATCTTGTGTGCCCTCCTGGGTGCCCCATTGTAGCGGCTCGTGATTCTCTTTTTCAGAATTGCTCTGTTTATCTGGATGGTTTATTACAGCCATGTATTTTAGGACATCCAAACTATTTACTTGACACTACCAGTTTCTTGAATAAGCTTGCATCTGTCGGCAGGGTACCTCCTAATAGTCTGTTGTGTAGTCTTGATGTGTCAAGCTTATACACTGTGATTCCTAATAATGATGGTATTCATGCTGTACGTCGACTATTGAGTAACAACCCGCTTTATGTGGGACCTGATATTGATTTGGTTTGTGATCTTCTTGAAATGATATTGACTTGCAATTATTTTATTTTTGATGGTAATTTTTATTTGCAGACTTCCGGTTGTGCGATGGGGTCCAATGTGGCCCCATCGTACGCCAATTGATACATGTTCCAAGCTGAGCGTGACATCTTTTTTTCCAATAGAACTATCTCTGAGAATATATTCTTTTACGTCAGATATATTGACTATTTATTTATGATATGGTCTGGCTCAGAGGAAGAATTGGTATCTTTCATTAATGATCACAACCAATCCAATTGTCCCATTAAATTTACATATGATATCAGTAATTGTTCTATGAACTTTCTTGATGTGTTGATTAGATTGGATAATCAGATGATTACGACCGATCTGTATACAAAAATAATTGACAGAAACACACTATTACATTCTAGTAGTTTTCACCCTAAACCACTGAAATATGGTCTCCCATATTCTCAGTTTTTAAGGGTATGTAGAATTTGCAGTAATAGGGAGGATGCTATGTGTCAAATTAATAAGATGATTGACAAGTTTTTAGTTAGGGGATATTCTCTATCTACTCTGTTGTTAGCTAAAGAAAAAGCATTATCCAAGTCTAGGGACATCTTGCTGCAATCTGTTAAGAAAAATAGCCAAGAAAATCGTATGCCCTGGGTTAAACATTTTAATACTTCCAGTGGGGCTATTAAATCTGCCTCTAGACAACTATGGCCGATTGCGAGTACTGATGGAAATCTAAATTTGCAATATAAGACACTTATGCCTTGTTATACTAGAGGGCGGAATATTCGTGATTGGGTGTTTAAAACTGACATCACTAACATGTCTAATGTTTCCTCTACTCAACATTTCCTTAGTCGACGTAATGGATGCCACAAATGTATTAATTGTGTTACATGTAGATATCTTATTGCTGGTGACAGTTTGTCATCCATTCAGTGGCAAAAGGTTCTACATTAGACACAAAGTTACATGTACCACCAAATTCATTATCTATTTCATTAAATGTCCTTGCTGACTTTATTATGTCGGCAAGACCGACAATATGTTACGCGAATGAATGGCTGGGCATCGTTCCACCATTCGGGCTGCGTTGGAAGCTGGCAGTAGCAATCAGCCAGTTGCACGGCACTTGGTAGAAGCAGAACATAGTATGGCCAATCTACAATACATGATTATTGATCATGTGCCTGCGTCTTTAAGGGGCGGTAATCGCTCACTTAAATTACTTAAGTGCGAGTCAGGTTGGATTCATAGATTAGGTACACTAGTACCTCGTGGTTTAAATGATACTTTGGGTCTCCATGCATTTATATAAAGATCATTATATTAATATACTTAATATTTATTCACTATTGGCATCATCTTTACGGTTTCTAGATTATTTCTTAGTCGGATTGGTATCCTGTATGTTTGTCCGTTGATCCTCTGCCATTTCACTATATGTTTTTATTAGTGCCGGTTACCAGGGCTACGGACTGGGCATGATGACGTCATTTGTGGGCGCCGTGCTTCCTGTTCCGGACGCTGCTGGCGGCGTGTGTCACTCGGTGGGGATATAAGGTGAGCTTGGTTTTACTGTTATATACCTGATGACGATGTGATAATAAAATACATTGAAACATTGCAGTTATTCATGCCTGCATTATCGTGAGTTCATTTATCCGGGTGCCGCATCCAAATTGCTGATATATATATATATATATATATATATATTTATTTATTATGGAAACGAGTGTCACTCACAATATTCCTTGCAACATCATGCTGGGGTACATATTCTCAAGCATCGCAGTCTCTCTTTACTGAGAGTCTTACAATAAATTTATAAAAGGAGAGCACTCACCAGGCTTCTTCATAATGTAGTTAATGTAACATTGATTCTTTAATAACTTACAGCAGCATAACAATCACTGGTATCAACGTTTCAGTTCTCGCTGGCCCCTTTGCCAAGACAGGACAGTTGAAGTGAAATTGGTGCAAAAGCACTTGTATTCTCCCCAGAAACTATAAATACCTCAACTAACATCTACACTCCACCCACCAACACAGATAATGACATAATCAGCGGACCATGCATTATGATATCATTAATCAACAAATAAATAATCATGCAGCTGCTTTAGATGCAGCCCATAAGCACATGAACTATGGTGGCCAATCCCAGGATTGGGATCGGTGGGATCCCGAGATTTAGGCCTAAAATTGGCCGGGATTGGAGCATTCAATCCCGGGATTGGAGCTTCCAATCCAGGGGATTTCAGGATTAGCCAGCCCCCATTTTTTTTCAATGCCAGGCACTGTTGAGCAGCTTCAGCAGGCTCAGACGCTTGCCGGCTCCCCCTGACCAGTTCCCCCTGCCCCCGGCTGTGCACACTGCGCAGTGTGACGTGATGTCAGAGGTTGTGCTGTGCAGCCTGTCTCCAGCCGTCCGGACCTCACCACACCGCCCACAGCAAGTGGAACCTGCCTTCCATCCATCCATTATATTTAAACACACAACAAACCAATCCGAGGTATCCTGGGATTCCCAGGATTGAAGAAAAAAAAAACTGCCTGGGATTGGCCTTCCTAACATGAACGGGAGGATACATAACCTAATGCTCCACAGTATAGTATAGTATAGTATCAGTGGCGATCCAACCTCCATTATTACATAAAACTAACTAAAAGACAGGCAGTGATGGCAAAATATCTCTTGTAATCGGGAGTGCCTTGTGACATTATGTACTGTGCTGTGATTTGTGGAGTTTACCGTATCTTTTGTCCTGTGAATTAGATTGGTGCTGATCAGGGCCGTAACTAGGTGTTGACAGATGAAGCTTCACACACATCGCATCTGCGTCCACCCTGATTGGCCACTGCCAGCTGCAGTGCTGCCTGCTATAACATATAGAAGTATTGTTACACACGGCTCCTCTGCCGGATGCACAGCTGCTTGCTGCTGATATACAGTATATTATAGCCAGCAGCACTGCGCAGACTATCTCTGTGTTCCTGTCCAGTGAGCTGCAGCTACACCTGCTTCTCCCCCTCCTCCTTGACTGGTGTAGCAGCACAGTGGCCCTGCACCATACAGTCTGGGCCGGAGACGCTTCTCCTCCCGGCAGGGAGCCGCTCCGGGGATGCCGGGAGGATATAGTGGTGGCAGTCCAGCAGCAGGTCTGATTCCATAGTGTACCGCAGCTGCAGCGGTCACCAGCACAGGGACATCCCCTCTGCCACTGCCATGGCTGCCTGCACTCCAGCCATCATATCATAGGTACCACTCTGTGTCTCTCTCCCCCTCTCCTCTCTTACCCCTCTCTCTCTGTCTCTCTACCTGCCACCTTTCTTTCTCTCTCCATCTCTCTATATCTCTCTCTCTCGTGACTCTACCTGGCATAATGTTTAAAAGGGGACTCTACAGTACCTGCCGTAATAAGTAAAAAGGAACTCTACCTGCCGTAATGTGTAAAAGGGAGCTCTGCTTGCAGTTATGTGTAAAAGGGGGCTCTACCTGCCGTAATGTGTAAAAGGGGACACTACCTGTCGTAATCTGTAAAAGTGGACTCTACATGCTGTAATGTGTAAAAATATTGGTATATAAAAAATGATGTCAATAACATAAGGGAAGATACTAACATGGGGGGGGTTAGAAAGTCTTAATAGGTCAAATAGAGAGAGTGGTGAGGAAGGACGTATTAAGTATGATGGGGTGGAAACGGAGGGAGGAGGAGAATAACAGTCGGTATGGGTAATTCTAGAAAGGCACTTGTAAATATAGATCAGATACAATTAAAACAAACGGGCAAGGGAGAGGCTAAGCTAAAATGTATGCTTGCGAACGCAAGAAGCCTACCAGGTAAAATGGGGGAATTGGAATGGCTTGTATCAAATTCTCAGTATAATATTATAGGTATTACGGAAACATGGTGGGATGACTCTCATGACTGGGTTGCGAATTTGGAGGGATAGGGCTACCAAAAGGGGAGGAGGGGTATGTCTCTTTGTTAAACCATCTCTAAAACCAAACCTAATAAATGGTATTTATGAGGGACTGGAGATAACGTGGAGTCACTATGGGTTGAGAAACTAGTCATTGGCACGTGCTACAAGCAACCGGATATTAGCGTACATGACGAGGAACAACTTGGAAAAGCTGCGGGAATGGGGGATATCCTAGTGTTAGGGGATTTTAACTATCCTGATATAAATTGGAGTAACGATTAATGTGTAAAAATTAGGAGCAGCAGGTTCTTAAATACATAAAAGGATCAATACTTGACTCAATTAGTCGAGGAACCAACCAGAGGTAAAACTATTCTGGACCTAGTAATTACCAATAATGTAGACATTATATTAAACACTAAAGTTGGGTAGACTTTGGGAAACAGTGACCACTATACTGTATGATCACATTCGACATCAGTTTCAAGAAACATAGCTATAAGGGAGCACCTAAAACATTTAACTTTAGAAAAGCTAACTTCAGTATGCTGAGACAGGCACTAAACGACATTGACTGGGAAGTTTTGTGTCATGGTAAAGACACAATGGAAATGTGGGATGCTTGAAAAGGGTTGCTTGATAGCAATATTCACAAATTCATTCCCATGAACAGTAAACGGAGGAGTACTAAACTCAAACCAATTGGCTTAATAAGGAGGTCAAAGCAGCAATGGCTAAAAAGAGGTGTGCTTTTAAAACATTTAAATCTAATGTAGGGGAGGAGTCATTCCAGTATTAAGGAATGTAATGAAAAATTCAAAAAAGTAATAAGGGCAGCTAAAATTGTAAACAAATCCCTGTAGAGACTAAAACCAATCCTAACATGTTTTATAAATACATAAACAGTAAAAGGTTAAAGAAGGAGAACGTAGGCCCACTAAAAAATGAATTGGGAGCTTTGATAAACAATGATAAAAAAAAGAGGAAATACTGAACAATTTGTTTTCCTCAGTATTCACCAGGAAGGATCAGACGGCGATTGGCTTGATGCTTGTTTAAGTGAGGAAGAGGTCCTAGAGAAACTAAGCACCATAAAGATTAATAAATCACAACGCCCAGATGGTTTTCATCCGAGGGTTATTATGGAGCTTAGGTCACAGCTAGCAAAACCCCTATACTTGATTTTCCATAGTTCAATTAGATCACGCATGGTACCAAAGGATTGTCACATAGCTGAGGTAGTGCCTTTTTAAAAAAAAAAAAAGGAACTAAAAATAATCCTGGTAGCTATAGACCAGTTAGTTTAACCTCTATAGTGGGTAAAATATTGGAGGGTATTTTGAGCGACAGCATAGAGGATAATCTGCAGGTTAATAAGATTATTAGCAAAAGTCAGCATGGGTTTGTAAGGGACAGATTATGTCAAACTAACTTAATTAACTTCTACGAGGAAGTGAGCGAGAATCTTGACCAGGGAAAAGCAGTGGATGTGATGTATTTATATTTTGCAAAAGCCTTCAATACAGTGCCTCACAGGAGACTGATCATCAAATTAAGGGAACTTGGCCTAGGATAAACTATTTGTACATGGATAGGTAATTGGCTGTATAACAGAGTACAACATATAGTGGTCAACGGGATGTTCTCCAGCTGGGCACCAGTAGTCAGCGGAATACCACAAGGGTCCGTACTTGGCCCACTACTGTTCAATATATCTATCAATGATCTAGGAATAGGCCTGGAAAGCACAGTGTCAATCTTTGCAGATGATACTAAACTGTCTAAGGTAATTAATTCAGAAAGCCATGTGCAGTCTCTACAGAATGACTTTTTTAAACTTGAAACCTGGGTGTCTAAATGGGGAATGAGGTTCAATATAGAAAAATGCAAAGCTATGCATTTTGGGACAAAAAAAAAACACACATGCATCCTACACTCTAAATGGGGAAAATATAGGGGTAACTGGTGGAAAAAGATTTGGGGGTGCTCATAGATAATATGCTTAATAACGGTACACAATGTCAAAATGCGGCAAAAAATGGCAAGTAAAGTGCTTGCGTGCATAAAACGGGGCATTGAGACAAGGGACGAGGATGTAATCCTGCCACCATAAAAATCATTGGTACGTCCGCACCTGGAATATTGTGTTCAATTTTGGGCTTCATATTCTGAACAAGATATCGGGGAACTAGAAAGAGTTCAAAGGCGAGCTACTAAATTGATTAAAGGGTTAGAGACACTGGAGTACAAGGAAAGGCTTACTAGGTTAAATATGTATACACTAGAAAAGAGGCATCTGAGAGACATTATTAATATCTTCAAATATGTAAAGGGTCATTACAAGGAAGTAGCAGGGGATTTGTTTATTAAAAGAACTGTATAGGACACGTAGGCATTCGCTGAAGCTACAGGAGAGAAAAGTCCGTACACAATGTAGGAAAGGGTTCTTCATGGTAAGGGCAATAAAGATTTAAAACTTCCTGCCAGAGAAGGTAATAATGGCAGACTCTGTAAATGCATTTAAAAATGGATTGGACAAAATTTCTAACTATAAAAAGTATCCAGGGTTATAGCATTTAACATAGTGACATTAATATCTAAGGGTGGTAAGAACCATAGGTCTTCTGAAAGTTCCAACCTTAAACTTTCTAGAAACAAATGCTGATATGAATAACAAACAATGAAAAGCAGGGCTGCCACCAGAAATTGTGGGGCCCGGGACTGAAAAAATAGGCAGGCCCCCCCGTCCCCCTCATGGAGGTAATAGCCATGTTAGTAAAGCAGTCCCCGCATCACAACCTACCAGCAGCAGCATCGGTGGAGGGCTGCTGCTGCTGCTCGGACGGCATGGCCCACAGAAGTACAGGCGTGGACCCAGCGCCGCTAGCGGTGGCTTCAATTCTCAAATCCGCCACTGACTCGCAGCAGGCCAGCCGCGGTCAGTGTCAACGGCGGCCAGTGGTGCAAGTAGAAAAAAATGTCTTACAGGTACTGTGTGCTCGCATGCGCCAAAAAATGGATGTGGCCAAATGCCACATGGGGTGTGGCCAATGAAAATGGGGGTGTGATACACATATGGGGGAGGGGCAGATACACATATGACCCCAATGGTGCCAGATACACGTTGCCCCACAGTGCCAGATATACTTTGCCCCACAGTGCCAGATACACAAATGCTCCCACAGTGCCAGATACACAAATGCTCCCACAGTGCCAGATATGCCCCCAGTGCCAGGTACACATGTCCCCCCAGTGCCAGATATGCCCCCAGTGCCAGATATCCCCCAGTGCCAGATATACATGTCCCCCCAGTGCCAGGTATACATGATCCCCCAGAGCCAGATACACATGTCCCCCCAGTGCCAGATATGCTGCCACTGCCAGGTATACACCCCGCCCCAGTGCCAGATGTGCCCCCAGTGCCAAATATACCCCCATTGCCAGATATACATGTCCCCCAAGTGCCAGATATGCATGTCCCCCCAGTGCCAGATATGCCCTCAGTGCCAGGTATACATGTCCCTCCAGTGCCAGATATGCCCCCAGTGCCAGATATACATGCCCCCAGTGCCAGATATGCCCCCAGTGCCAGATATACATGAAGCCCCCCCCTACCCTGCCGTTCACCGCTGCTGTCCTGTGTCTGTGTGAGAGGAGGAAAGCGCAGCCTGCACCTCTCCTTCCCCTCAGTCTCCGGCGGGTGCGGGTGTCTCCGTTCAATTCAGCGCCGATCCGTGAGCCAATCAAAGGTTGCGGTACGCAAGCTCTGATTGGCTCACGGGCGGCGCTGAATTGAACAAAGACACAGAGGGGCAGGAGAGGCGCAGGGCTGCGCTCTCCTCCCCTCACATCAGTGGGAGCAGCGGTGAGCAGCAGAGGGAGGGGGGAGGGACGGTGAGAGGCGAGGAGCGGCAGCCCGCGGGTATGGCAGCGGCAGCTGCCGCCGGGTATATCCACGGGTGGCTGTGTGTGCAGTCCGGGCCCCCCACTCTGTCAGAGTGGCCGGACCTGGGACAACTGTACACAGGGCACCCCCTTGATGGCGGCCCTGATGAAAAGTATTATTAGTCCTTAAATATCTGGGCAGCTGAAGGCGGAAAGCAACACGATTGATTTTTTTAATTATTTGAAATGGCCCGATGTAACGGGGACCCAACTTTTGAGATGATTGACGGAACTTGATGTTCCGAACTGACAGCCACACCATGTCTCCCACTTTAAAAGTGCAAGGCCTCCGAAATTTATCAGCAAATCTCTTGGATTGGACAGCAGCATCTTCCAAGGCTTGATGTAATTTCTTCCAGATTTTCCTGAGATGCAATACTGGAGGAAAAGGAGAACCTGATTGTAGTGATGGAATGAAATTACTACATTTGGGATGAAAACCAGAACAACAAAAGAACGGAGACATGAAAGTTGAAGAATGCCCAGAATTATGCAAATTCCGCACAGGGTAGATGGTCAACCCAATCATCCTGACATTTTGAAACATAACACCATAGATACTGCTCCAAAGACCCGTTCAGTCTGTCCATTGGATTGCGGAAGATATACAGAAGAAAGGCTTATGTTGTTCCCCAATTCAGAACAAAAAAAGACTTCCAAAAACGTGCCACAAACTGACAATGTCTAAGGGCAACCCATGAATTAGAAAGATATGTTGAATGGATAAACAGGCTAACTCTTTGGCACTAGGTAATTTGGACAAGGGAGTGAGCGATTTTACTGAAACGGTCAACCACGACCCAGATGACTGAACACTTGGAGGACTTAGGCAGATCCACAAAATACATAAATAAGTGGGTCCATGGCTTGGTGGGTACAGACAAAGGAAGCAATTGTCCAGAAGTAAGAACTCGAGAAGACTTGTTTTTGGCACAGACATGACATGCCCTAACAAACTCTTGAACGTCTGTTTTGATAGTTGGCCACCATACTGGCCAAGAGAGAAGGTCCAAAGTCGGATGCCCCGTTGAAATGGAACTCGGTAAAATGGCAGACTTGAGTTTCTCTGAGATGAACAGAAGTCCAGAAGAGGTCTCAGATGGGGCCTGCATCTGTGCTGACTTAATTCATGAAGCAAGATTCATGGTGAGACCGGCAAGAATGCATCCTGGGGAAAGAATAGACTCCAGAGACTAGGAGACCTCAAGGCTTGGCAAAAAAGTCCGGGATAAAGTGTCAGCTTTAATATTCTTGGAAACCGGCCTAAAGGTAATTACAAAATTGAACATAGCAAAGAACAACGCCCATCTGGCTTGCCAAGAATTCTGTCTTTTTGCTGATTCAATATACGCTAAATTTTTGTTACCATATACCTTGCCCCCTCCAGCCAGTGCCTCCATTCCTCCAAAGCCAATTTGCCTGCCAAAAGCACTCAATTTCCAACATCATAGTTGACTTCAGCAGAGGAAAATTTCCGAGAGAAAAAGGCACAGGGGTGGAGTTTATGACTGACTGGATCCTCTTGTAAAAGAATAGCTCCAACTCCCACTTCAGAGGCATCTACTTCCACAATGAAGGGCAGATCTGGATCTGGATGCTGGAGAACAGGAGCAGAGATAAATGCGGTCCTCAAATGCCTTAACCGCCTGTGGTGACCAATGAGCAGGATCCACACCTTTCTTGGTTAAACTCAAAATTGGAGCTACTATAGAAGAGAATGAATCAATAAATCTCCTGTAATAATTACCAAAGCTGAGGAAACATTGAGTAGCTTTCAGATTAGAGGGACGAACCCATTCAACAATTGCCTGGAGTTTCTTAGGATCCATAGAGAATCCCTTGGACGTGATGATGTATCCTTGGAAGGCCACCTTCTCTACCTCAAATTCACACTTCTTCAGCTTTGCATTATGATGATTTTCCCTGAGCTTGGTGAGAAATGCTTTGACATGAGCTCGGTGTTCTTTGAGGCAGAGTAGATCAAGATATCATCTAATTAGACGACCACAAATCTTCCCAGGAATACCTGAAGAACATCATTTATGAGATCCTGAAAGACAACAGGAGCATTGGAGAGTCCGAACAGCATTACTAAATACTCGTAGTGTCCTAAATGTGTATTAAATGTGGTTTTTCACTCGTCCCCCTGCCGGATCCGTATTAGATTATACGCTCCTCGCAAATCAGTCCTGGAGAAGACTGTAGCATCTCTGAGCTGATCGAATAAGACAGAGATCAGAGGCAAAGGGTATGAATTTTTGATTGTTATTATATTCAGTCCCCTGTAGTCTATGCATGGCCGCAACGAGCCATCCTTTTTGCCAATGAAGGAAAACCCGGCTCCCACCGGTGACTTTGAAGGACTAATAAAGCCTTTTTCTAAACTCTCCTGCACGTACTCCTCCATAGCTTTAGTCTCAGGCAGATACAAAGTATAAAGCCGGCTTTTAGGGAGTCTCGCTCCAGGTATAAGATTGATAACACAATCATAAGAACGGTGAGGAGGCAAAGATTTGGCTTGCTGCTTGGAGAAGACATCAACAAAAGACATATATTGGGTTGGCAATCCTTCAGGGACTGGATGTACCGAGCAGATCGGCACAGTCAAACATTTGGCAGCATATTCCGTGCCCCAAGAAACAACATCTCCTGTACTCCAGTTGAACACTTAGTTATGAGTTTTTAGCCAGGGCAAGCCCGGAACAATTGGAGTAAGAGGACAATGGCCCTCATTCCGAGTTGTTCGCTCGTTCTTTTTCATCGCATCGCAGTGAAAATCCGCTTAGTACGCATGCGCAAAGTTCGCACTGCGACTGCGCCAAGTAACTTTACTATGAAGAAAGTATTTTTACTCACGGCTTTTTCTTCGCTCCGGCGATCGTAATGTGATTGACAGGAAATGGGTGTTACTGGGCGGAAACACGGCGTTTCAGGGGCGTGTGGCTGAAAACGCTACCGTTTCCGGAAAAAACGCAGGAGTGGCCGGGGAAACGGTGGGAGTGCCTGGGCGAACGCTGGGTGTGTTTGTGACGTCAACCAGGAACGACAAGCACTGAACTGATCGCACAGGCAGAGTAAGTCTGGAGCTACTCTGAAACTGCTAAGTAGTTAGTAATCGCAATATTGCGAATACATTGGTCGCAATTTTAAGAAGCTAAGATTCACTCCCAGTAGGCGGCGGCTTAGCGTGAGCAACTCTGCTAAATTCGCCTTGCGACCGACCAACTCGGAATGAGGGCCAATGTACAAGGAAAAAAAGACAACCCTTCAAAATGAAAAATACAGACAAAAAACTGGAGGACTGGAGTACCTTTAAGAAGAGGATTGCCATCTGAACCACAGACAGAAATCGATGGATTAAGAATTCCCATAGGAATTCCTCAGGCATGAGCAAATTCCAAGTCCATAAAATTTCCGGCAGCACCCGAATCTACGAAAGCTGTAACTTCAATCTGACCTGAAGGGATAACAATCCTAATAGGTTGCAATAAAGAATTATTCGGGTAGATAGAACAGAGACCCGAGAAGACTCTCCCTAAACCTCTCGAGTCTATTTGTTTTCCACTTTTTGCGGACAAGCGTTCGCCAGATGCCCCTTGGCCCCGCAATAAAGACATAATCCCAGATTGTGACGCCTAGCCTTCTCTTGAGGTGTCAAGTGGAAAGCCCCGATCTGCATGGGTTCCTCAGTATCCCCCGCAACTTCAGGCACCGTCCAATGAAATGATAGCGTGGGAACCTCTTTTTCCTTCCTCCGTTCCCGGATCCGCCTATCTACTTTGATGGCTAACTCCATAAGAGCATCCAAAGTAGCTGGAGAAGGATATTGAACAAGAAAATCATTAATTTGCTCTGTTAGTCCCAAATGGAACTGACTCCGAAGTGCCGGGTCATTCCAACCGTAATCATTGGCCCATCGGCGAAATTCGGTACAATATACCTCGGCTGAGATTCTCCCTTGCTTCAGGGAACAAAGATGGGCCTCCATGGATGCTGCCCGATCTGGGTCATTATAGAATACTCCCAGGGCTTTAAAGAAAGCATCCACGGAATGCAGACTGGGGTGATCTGCTTGTATGCCAAAGGCCCAAGATTGCGGGTCACCTTGCAAAACAGAAATAATGATTCCCACTCGCTGGATCTCAGAACCTGAAGAGTGAGGCCTGAGCTTAAAGTAAAGATTACAGCTTTCCCGGAAGTTCATAAACTGTTTACGTTCCCCAGAAAACCTATCAGGGAGGTTGAGTTTTGGCTCCCTCGCAGCAGCTGACGAGACAGTCTGGGACCTATGACTCTCCTCCTGGGTTTCCACATGAAGGGTAAGGCTCTGTTGCTGCTGGGTCAAACCCTGGATCTGGCCTGCCAGAATCTGAGCCAGATTTTGACCTGGATCCATCCGGAAACGAACGACCCATCAGGCTGCGGTTTGTTTAGGTTGGTTATACTGTTACGAGGACTACACTGGTACGAAGGCTACCGGGTGGTACCAGGTGGCGCTCACATGATTACACTTGCCCAGCAGTCTTTTAGCCTCCTGCAATGCTAGGCTTCACCTTTAGCAGCCACCTTTCCAGGGTGAATTAGGTCCACCCCGTACTCATATGCCCCAGGACTTATGGATGGACAAGGTGGACTATTGTAGGCTGGGTAAGAGTAAACTACAAGTGCAGAGAGATGCTCACTGGATATAACCTTGATTAAGCTGCCCAATTCACAAGCTGAGATCAGTAACAGAATGTATATGAGTGCAACAATGCACAGGATGCTGTTAGCAACTAAACCAGGAATGGGGAACCTTTGGCACTCCAGCTGTTGTTGAACTACACATCCCAGCATGCCCTGTAACACTTTTAGCATGGCATGCTGGTATGTGTAGTTCAACAACAGCTGGAGGACCAAAGGTTCCCCATCCCTGAACTAAACAAACTGTATGTGAATGCAACAATGCACAGGGTGAAATAAGCGACCAAGGATAAACTGTATATGAATGCAACAGTGCACAAGATGATAAACAATAATACAATGAAAAGGAGCAAAAAAAAGATAAGAATCTGTGTGGAAGGTAAACACAAAATCTGATTTAAAGGTGAGCTGGATCTGATCAGGAAAATGATCTAGACTGTCTAACCAAACTTCAGGAATACACAGAGCTGACAGGTTCTCACATGTAGGAGGAACTATAACCAGCAACAGGAAGTGCCCAGGGACAGAATATAAATGGTGCAAAATCCAATTAGGAGCTAGCTGCAATAATAAGATAAATGAATGCCGCTGCCCCTCAGCACGTCTCTTTTAATTACTAGGCAATGGGGAGCATGGTCTGCCTCCGGCATCCCCATTGTTAAGCATCCGGTGGCCCCCAGTGCCCGGCGTCAGCCTGTTGCCAGGCTCCGGGCAGGGACCAGGAAGTTTTGCGCCCAGCATTAGCCTATTGCTAGGTGCTGGGCAGAGACCAGCAAGTGTTGCACCTGGCATCAGCCTGTTTCTAGGCGCTGGGTGGGGACCAGCAGCCCTGGCGGCCTGGAGAGACGTGGTGTCCTGGTCACCAAGCAACTGCTGGGAACCACATCTCCCTGCCATGCTGCTGCTGACAAGGGAGCTCTGCCTGCTATAATGTGTAAAAGGTGACTACCTGCCGTAATCTGTAAAAGGGAGCTCTGCCTGCCATAATGTGTAAAAGGAGATTCTACCTGATGTAATGTGTAAAAGGGAGCTCTGCCTGCCTTAATGTGTAAAAGGGGGCTCTACCTGCCATAATGTGTAAAAGATGACGCTACCTGCTGTAATCTGTAAAAGGGAGCTCTGCCTGCCTTAATGTGTAAAAGGGGACTCTACCTGCCATAATGTGTAAAAGAGAACGCTACCTGCTGTAATCTGTAAAAGGAAGCTCTGCCTGCCGTAATGTGTAAAAGGGGACTGTACCTGCATTTATCTGTAAGAGGGAGCTCTGCCTGCCGTAATGTGAAAAAGGGGACTTTACCTGTCATAATGTGTAAAAAGAGCTGTGTCTTCTGTGATGTGTAAAAGAGGACTCTACCTGCTGTAATATGTAAAAGGGGGCTCTACCTGCCGTAATGTGTAAAAGAGAGCTCTGCCTGCTGCAGTGTGTAAAAGGGAGCTCTGCCTGCCGCAGTGTGTAAAAGGGGACTCTACCTGACGTAATGTGTAAAAGGTGCTCTGCCTGCCGTAATGTATAAAAGAGGACTCTACCTGCTGTAATATGTAAAAGGGGGCTCTACCTGCCGTAATGTGTAAAAGGGGGCTCTACCTGCCGTAATGTGTAAAATTGAACGCTACCTGCCGTAATGTATAAAGGGGGACTCTACATGGCGTAATGTGTGATAGAGGCTTTACCTGGCGTAATGTGTGCTAGGGGCTCTGCCTGGAGTAATGTGTAAAAATGGGGACCTACCTGGCGTAATGTGTGACAGGGGCTCTACCTGATGTAATGTACGACAGTGGCACTACCAGCCGTAATGTGTAAAATGGGGCTCTACCTGGTGCAATGTGTGTAAGTAGCGCTTCTGTGCGCCATAATTTGAATAATGGTGACTACTGTGCAGCATAATCTGTATTGGTATTATTTTGTGGCTACACCCCTTCCCCATGAAGCAATGCCCCTATATTTTTGGCATGCACCTACGGCGCGCACTTGCCTTGTTTTAAATAAATGGGGGGCGCCGATGCGGTTTCTTGCACACATCATTAAAATGTCTAGATACGGCACTGGTGCTGATTGACAGTACATTTTTATTTGGCAACTTCCTGAAAAGTTGCTAGATTGAAAACACCATGCAATTCAACCACAGAGACAAATTTCCACCTGTATTCAATGTCAGACTAATCTATGTAGCTGCACCGCCCCTATACATCTACACACTTGTCCTAATTTGCCTCAAGTGGAAGTCTGTCTGACTTACAGTAAATATGACTCTGAAAAGATTGCAGATCCACACGAATGTCTGTCCCTTCTTAATGAGTAAAGCAATTGGCTGGGAGACGTTTAGTCTAGAAATGAATGCTTGATGAAAGTATTGCAATTGCTACTGATATTGATAAATACAAAAGTGCCCTTATCCTGCGTTACAAATTATTATTGAAAACAGCTGCACAACCAAGTAGTTCCCCTGTAAGCGGAATCCAAGAAGAAAATGTACACAAATACCAAAAGGGTGTTACCAATCTGGCAGTCCTGGAGGTAGGAAACACCTCCCAATGGGACTGCCTGTAGTGTCTGTGACTGACAGGACTGCATCTGGCTTCAACGACACTGAGTTGGAGGGGGATATTTTACCTGGGAGGACTGCAGTTCTGTAGCCCATAGGTAGTGGTGGATTGCCACCGCTGGTATAATACTTTTGTAGCAAATGAATTTGTATAACATGTCGCAGATTAAACATAATGGAATGTGCTGATAGAAGTAGACGCAGCTGCTCCAATCAGAACATTTTTTTACACAGATTTGAAACTTAGTCTTACACAATAGTACAATTACTGCAAGCTCCAGTGGTCAGTGTATACTATCAATATAGATTTGTCATTTTAGCGGTGTGAATAAAATGCAAATGTTGAGGAAAAAAATGTGTCTAAATCGTAAGGCCCATGGCGCACCAAGCGGTGCTGCTTAGTGCAATTACAGCAAAGGTGTATGCGGACACATATGTAATAATTACAGTGTAATTCCAACTCTATTAAAATGAATTAAAGTAAGTTACAAACCCCTTACCTTTCCTGGCTGTAAGATTGGTTTATCGTGGTCCCCGTTCAGTAACCTTCCTGGTGAAGTGGCAGTCTCGAGCTTTCCTGGCACTTGGTCCATGTGCCGTTGTGCATGCGTGTAGCACTCGTCCACCCAGACACTCTATTTACAGTAAAATCAATTCAGAGACTGACACTTTGCTAGCCTATTGAGCGCTTGGTGTTAATCCTGTACCCCTGACTGGGACCTGTCTCACTTCTGGTTTGTCATTTGAATTCTTTACCCCTCCTAACATTCATATGGGCCTGTCTGGAAAATAACTATTGGTGCATGGACCTTAAAGTATGCTTAAGTGCCATAGGGGCCGATTTATCACTTATCCTCAGATGCAAATGGGACCCACTGCAATAATTGATTACATTGCATGGGTGTATAAAATATTTCATGCGAGTAAGCTCTATCCCTGTGATGCCACTCCGCAGCATTATTAGGGTATTTTCACAAAAAAGACCTTGATGTCCTGCTGCGCATGTACCGCCACCGCCGACATTGCCGCTACTGCCACCGGGTCGACCCCCCATCGCCTAGGACAGGGATGGGGAACCTTTGGCCCTCCAGCTGTTGTTGAACTACACATACCAGCATGCCTTGCTACAGTTTTGCTATTTGGCCATGCTAAAACTGTTGCAAGGCATGCTGGGATGTGTAGTTCAACAGCAGCTGGAGGGCCGAAGGTTCCCCATCCCTGGCCTAGGAGCAGAGAAATCTGTACAGAAGTACACAATCCGCAGTGAGTCCAGTGAAGCTGGCGGAATTATTACAGGACTCACTGCTGTGTTTAAAAAAAAAAAAAAATGTAATAGTAAATTCGTCCAGATCGCATTTCCAATTCTAAGTATGGGAAATGTGTTCTTACTTACCAAAGACAAGTGAATAAAAGGGTTTGGAGCAGTCTTTCATGAAAACTGTTCCAAAAGCCTTTTAATACATTCAGGTGATACTAAAATAATTTGAAAAGGGAGTGAAAATGTATCCATCAGCACATAGGTAGCTGTCCAAGGAAAAGATCCTCCATTCTTATGGCACAGGATTAGTGGGAAGACTCAGTGGAGGAACAATGCAGGGCTATTTGAACTGGGTGTAGTGTGGTTTGCCGGCGGTCGGGGTCCCGGCGACCAACATACCGGTGCCGGAATCCCATCCGCTGGCATACCGACAGCTGGGCGAGCGCAAATGAGCCCCTTGTGGGCACGGTGGCGCGCCACGCTATCTACTCTCCCTCCAGGGGGGTCGTGGACCCCCAAGAGGGAGAAAAGATGTCGGTATGCCAGCAGTCTGGATTCCGGCGTCTGTATGGTGGTCGCCGGGAGCACGGCCGCCGGCAACCTGAAGACCACCCATTTGTACATATAGGCACCCTGGAAAACTGCCCAGGGCTCCACAATTCTAAGCGCCTCAAGTGCAGGGGTGGTTCATGGTAACTCAATCCGAGTGGCGAGGCAGCATTCTCTACCCGCCTTCCAGTCTGCAGCCAGACAGTGAATGGCTGTCAGCATACAGACTGATCGATGGCTGGAGCTATCCACCAATCAGAGTACTGACAGCCATTCACTGGGGTAAAAATGAAATTCCTGGGGGTAATGGACGGTCACGCTGCCGAGACACAGCCCCGTCCGGCTCGATATGTGACGTGCTGACGTCACACCGCGCTCCCTCCTGCCCGCCCTGCGCTGTGCTCCTTGCCGCCCTGTGCTGTGTTTCTGGTCGCGGTGTGACGTGCTGATGTCACACCGCGCTCCCTCACGCCCGCCCGTCCTGTCCTGTCCTCCCGCGGCCCGCCAACCCACACACAGAACTTGAAGTGTTCTGTGGCTGACCGCTGATGGAGTTCCACAGGATCAGACAGTGTCCCACATAACAGTGGGAAATTCCCACTGACATTACTGAGGTGAGGATGTGACCATCTGTCTCCTAAAAGTCGTGTATTCCCCCCCACCTTCCCCCCTCATCCATCTTTCTTATATTCATTCTGGTGTTTTGGGGGGAAAGTGTTAAATAACCCATTCATTGCCAAAAAATAATTGACGAAAAGAATAATAACAAAAGAAATATATATATATATACACACACACACACACACACACACACACAAATTCCCAAGTGCGCTAAAGTGGAATGTAATTACACAGTTCTTCCAGCTTTATTTTCGTCGGAATGTAGACTGGAGGGTATTTAAATCTGGTGACCTGTAACAGACACCCCTCACCAAATAGTCACCCAAACAAGAGGCCAACAGGCCAATTAGTAAAAAGTTATTTTAATAACGTATACACAGTTCAAAGTATAAAATTGTGTCAATAAAATGCAACTAAAAGAGTACACAGCCAACACGTTTGTAAGGTGGAATCTAGATATCCCTTCACCTTTTTGCAAGGTGTGAGCTCGACAGGGAGTATCTTTACAGACTAGGTTGTGATTCTCTGACTGACAAACCCAACGCGTTTCGTCTTATCGACTTCATCAGGGGTAACTTGTTTGGGGGGAAAATAAAAATAATGGACTATTTGAGAAAAACTGCTACTTTAAATTGGGAAAATTATATGTATGTGGTTTGTAAACAGTACCTACCGAATATAGTAAAAGGCTAATTTGCTCATGATGAATTAATATAAAGGATCATAACCTGAAATAAATATGTAAATAACACATTCTTAGATGTGTTTATTTTAAGGAACTAATAAAACATTGTTATTATTGTCGTCATTACTACAAATATTGACTGGACATACCTCTAATGTACGATTATTCAGAATCTCCTATATCTAGACTTAGTGGATGAAGCTCTTATATCAGGGCTCCTGATTAGAGCTTAAGAGGTATTCCTTCTTAAATGTGTAATCAGTTGGATAATGGTGTTTTGTATAAACTACCTAATGAAAAGAGGAAAGAAATCCACTATGGACAAATTTATCATCTATTAGATTCTATTAATTAATTATAGGAAATACCATACCTTAAAACTAATTGGGCGTAAATCCTTACAGGGTCGCCTAGGAATACTATTGGTTATAATCTCTTAGGAGTGCTGACAACCATATGTCAGCATTTTTGCAAACTACCTAATAAGATATATATATATATATATATATATATATATATATATATATATATATATATATATATATATATATATATAATACAAAAAAATAGTGTTATTTATATAAAAATACCTATTGATGTGATTTAATAGTCCAGTCTATTGAAAGCATACCTAAAGTGTGGTGTCCAATTTTAAATTCAAGACTATTTCTGATTCGGATGTTGACCCACGTACAACGAAATTCTTGAAATATTAATTTTCAATATTAATTTCTACTGAAAGGCGTGTCAGTTATCAAATAATCAATATTAATTTTCAACACTAATTTTTAGTGGAAGGTGTATCAGTCATTAAAGATCACTTACAAATATATAGGTGTACATACCAAGAATTATATAGCTGGTTTAACAATCTCAAAAGTATAAGTGGTGTGGCTTCCTCAATAGGTCTCACAGAATAGATCTTTTCAGAAAAAAAAGGAAACATTGGCCCTCATTCCGAGTTGTTCGCTCGGTATTTTTCATCGCATCGCAGTGAAAATCCGCTTAGTACGCATGCGCAATGTTCGCACTGCGACTGCGCCAAGTAACTTTACTATGAAGAAAGTAATTTTACTCACGGCTTTTTCTTCGCTCCGGCTATCGTAATGTGATTGACAGGAAATGGGTGTTACTGGGCGGAAACACGGCGTTTCAGGGGCGTGTGGCTGAAAACGCTACCGTTTCCGGAAAAAACGCAGGAGTGGCCGGGGAAACGGTGGGAGTGCCTGGGCGAACGCTGGGTGTGTTTGTGACGTCAACCAGGAACGACAAGCACTGAAATGATCGCACAGGCAGAGTAAGTCTGGAGCTACTCAGAAACTGCTAAGTAGTTAGTAATCGCAATATTGCGAATACATCGGTCGCAATTTTAAGAAGCTAAGATTCACTCCCAGTAGGCGGCGGCTTAGCGTGTGTAACTCTGCTAAATTCGCAATGCGACCGATCAACTCGGAATGAGGGCCATTGTCACCAATTTCCAAAGGGCACAGTTCTAGTAATAATAAGAATAATAACAACTTCCAATAAGTCTCACAGAGCCAGTCATTTCAGTGGATGGAATCATTATCATTATTTGCAAAAAGCACATTTCTAACAGTGAAAATAATAACTATATCCGTAAGTCTCACAAAATAGATCTTTTCAAAAAATAGAGACATTATCACTGTTTATAAAGAGCACAGTTCTAACAATAAGGTTAATACCAGCCATAACATTTACAGTGATTGATTCCAACCACTAGATAATAAACCAAAGAATTACATTCATAGTTGCTAATTGAAGCCTTCAAAAATGAAACAAACAGAAATGATGTATGAACTCACCCTGGGAGAGATTTGGCTGCATGTGGAAATCACAGAATGAGGCAGTGATTGCTGCAGCTGCTATTTAAACTACTTGCCCACTTACATCACTTCCCTTAATTAGAATTAACCCTAATAATTAAATCACCCTGATTTGGCTGCATGTGGAAATCACAGAATGAGGCAGTGATTGCTGCAGCTGCTATTTAAACTACTTGCCCACTTACATCACTTCCCTTAATTAGAATTAACCCTAATAATTAAATCACCCTGATTTGGCTGCATGTGGAAGTCACAGAATGAGGCAGTGATTGCTGCAGCTGCTATTTAAACTACTTGCCCACTTACATCACTTCCCTTAATTAGAATTAACCCTAATAATTAAATCACCCTGATTTGGCTGCATGTGGAAGTCACAGAATGAGGCAGTGATTGCTGCAGCTGCTATTTAAACTACTTGCCCACTTACATCACTTCCCTTAATTAGAATTAACCCTAATAATTAAATCACCCTGATTTGGCTGCATGTGGAAGTCACAGAATGAGGCAGTGATTGCTGCAGTTGCTATTTAAACTACTTGCCCACTTACATCACTTCCCTTAATTAGAATTAACCCTAATAATTAAATCACCCTGATTTGGCTGCATGTGGAAGTCACAGAATGAGGCAGTGATTGCTGCAGCTGCTATTTAAACTACTTGCCCACTTACATCACTTCCCTTAATTAGAATTAACCCTAATAATTAAATCACCCTGAATAGAGGGATAAACTTTATTTTGTAGATCCACACTTTTCTTCTATGAGGATCTTTAAGTGAAAATGCCTGCTTCAAGTGCATTTAACCCTTCACTTATACACTAGGTGAGTTTTTTATTCTTTTTGTTCACATTGAAAGGGCTAAATTACCCACACCTGACAGGAAGAACATACTTCCGGTGTGCTCTCCAATATGCGTTCCACCTTCTTATTCCCTGTGACGTGAGTGGCATCGCCTGGAAGGCTACCTTACTGGCGCAACTTCTCCCGTGGGCCACACCTCCCCTCTGATGCGTAACGCGTCATGGGGCACATTGTTTCCTTCCTCCCTGACGCATACCGCGTCACTAGCTTTAAGTGGGCCGGCACGGTCTAAGTCTCCATGCGTGGTGCGTCACGGGCACGTGACCAAGCACATGCATCCTGATGCGCACCACCACGTGATCCCCACCGTCCATCAGCCTGTGGCGCAAAGTGCGTCAAGGTCTCCTAGCAACCTCTGACAACCGCTAGCCGGGTCCACAGAAAAAACATCGCCTGTGGGCTTCCCTTCCACAATAGCCCAGTTTGTGTAAACTGAGGTCCATTAATCCATACATTAGCAATTGGATATTTAATTCACAGTGTATTTAAACATATTAGAAACATACTTTGAAAGTGTTTAAACATACTTTACTCTAATTTTTTAATACAGTGTGTGTGATAATTGGTTTGATAGGAGTGAAAAGTAATTTATTCACATAGTAACTACCACATTCTACTTTAAAAAATAGTGAAGGGTAGAACATGAATTATAATACACCCTATACTACTAAATATGATTTTTTATGTCTTAGAAGGTGCAATGAATTATACTAAGTCCCTTGATACGGCCCAAGATTTAACTATATATTATTAAGTGACAAATTGAATATACGTGATAATTGATTATGTGTTGAATAAAAGGTGAGGTGAATTATGTGTAAAATTCAAGGTGCATTATATTAATACCGCCTATAAAAATTATGAGAAATACACTGTAAACACATAATTGTTTCCAAAGGGGAAAGAATGATGGTAACTTGAATTTTCAATACGGTTCCATATATATACATGTACACATACACATACATATATATATATATATATATATATATATACATACATACATACATACATACATACACGCACACATATACACACGCACACACATATACATGCGGCAATGCACGCGTATATACGTGCAATCTCCCAGTTGGAAATCTTATCTTATTATATGTAATCCCATATACATAAATGCATATTCATATGTGTATATCCAAAACTCTCATAACATACAAGCGATAACTTAATCTTCTGTAGCACATTACAACGGGCAAACTCAATCAAGTAAATCGATAAATAATTAAAAATTATAGGAAATGACCTCTCCATCAGTTCATTTCTTCATTTCTTAAGGCTTCAATTTCATAGGAGATACATTTCAGTTTTATAGTCTAATGGCAGATACAAAAATATGTGAACAACAGTCCCAAAAATATCTCTGAGGAGCCACATAACAATATGATTTGTGGACTAAATGCTATTGTTCTATGTAAACTAAATATTTATAACCTAAATATAACCTGAAAGTGATCCAACCAATACTGTTGCTTTGTATAGACTGGATGTTTATAACCTGAATATGGTCCAACCAATAGGTGTTAAAGAGGTAAACTTAAAGAAATGACTCAACGTCTATACTTTCATTAAGGCCATTTGGATAAAGAGTGTTAAGGGTGAAAATCCAAAAGGATTCCCTTCTTGAGAGCAGAAGTTCTCTATCGCCTCCTCTAGGGCCCAATTTAATCAATTCCAATATAGTGAATTTCAAATCTTTCACGTTGGAATTATGGACCTCTGCAAAATGGCGTGGTAAATTATGGTTGGTAACTTTGTTTTTTATGCCCCGTAGATGCTCCTGAATTCTGAGTTTGACATTGCGTTTTGTTTTGCCTACATACATTAGGCTGCAACTACAGGTTATTCTATAAATGACATATTCGCTATTGCAGTTAACTCTATCCTTTAGAGTGTATTCCAATCCATTTTCATGTTTCCAAGAGAAAGTGGATTTCTCCATATGCTTGCAGCATATGCACCGATTGCATGGGAAACATCCCATGATTTTTTCTGATAGAAAATTTGTTTTGGACTGGGTGGTGTATTTCTTAGATTTTAATACGCTTGGTGCTAGAATGCTCTTTAAGTTGTTAGCCCTTCTTAAAACTACTTGTGGTTTGGGGGGAAGTGAGGGTCCAAGGATTGGATCTTTTAATAAAATAGGCCAGTGTCTATCTAATATCTTGGTGATTAAACGATTTTCTTTGTTATATTGAGTTATAAAGGGCCTATAATTAGAATCCCTCCTCTTTTAGGGGGCTGAGTTTGAAGATAGAAGATTTGCCCGGTCAGTATTACTTGCTTTCTGTATGGCTTCTTCAATTTTAGTCTGATCATAGCCTCGCGCTAGGAAACTTTCCTTCAGTGTGTTTGCTTGTGCTGTAAACTCGCTGAAGATGCTACAATTTCTCCTCAGTCTAAGAAACTGGGAATAAGGAACTCCTTCAATCCATTTAGGATGATGACAACTTGATGTCGGAATAAAGTTATTTGCATCGACTTCTTTAAAAAAAAAGTCGATGTCTGAACCTTTTTCCCTACTATGCCTTCCAGTTTCAAATCCAAATAGTCTATCACATTTGTGTTCGTCTTGAACGTGAATTTTAAATTGAAAGGATTGACTTGAAGGTATTCCATAAATTGTGCTACACTTTTTTCATCTCCTTTCCATATAAAGATTAGATTATCTATATACCATCGGTATAATTTGATATGATCTTTCTTGTATTCAGATCCATAAATGAAGGACTCCTCCCACACCCCCATCAGCAGGTTGGCATACGATGGGGCAAATTTAGTCCCCATCGCAGTTCCCTGCTGCTGGAGGTAGTGGGAGTTCTCAAACCTAAAATAGTTGTGTTTTAATATAAAGTTAATACTTTCCAGAATGAATTTGGTTTCTACCTCTGATTTCTCTAGGTCGGCTCCTAGGAAAGACTGCACTGCTTCAATACCTTTTGTGTGGGGTATAGAGGAATATAAAGCTTGTACATCAATTGTAAGCCATCTTTCCTCGATGTCCCACACATATACATCCAACGCTTGTAATAAGCTGGTAGAATCTCTCAGATATGAAGATAAGGTTTTCACGTAGGATTGTAGTTTTAAATCAATATAATGGGAAAGATTCGCTGTTAAGGAATCTATTCCCGAAATGATTGGTCTTCCTGGGGGAAACTGTAAGTTTTTGTGGACCTTAGGAAGATGATAGAAGGTGGCAGTAGTTGGATGTTCCACCCATAAATAGTCAAATTCCTTTTTGCATATTACATTGTTTCTTTGTGCATCATAAAGAAGAACTTTTAAATCTTCTTTGAAACCTTCTGTGGGATCATCTTCAAGTTTGGTATAGGTTGATTTATCGTTAAGTATATTATATGCTTCTTTAAGGTAATCCATTCTATCTTGTAGAACTACTGCCGCTCCTTTGTCTGCACTCCTAATTATGATGTTATCCTCTTTTTTAAGTTGGTTTAAAGCTTTTTTCTCTTCTGGATTCAAATTGGAAGTGTATTTATTATTTTTTATTTTCAATTCCCTAAAGTCATCTTTGACTGACTCGTAAAAGATATCAATATTGCTCCCCCTTGATTCCACCGGGTAGAATTTGGATGGGGGGGCTACTAACGGTTTTTGTGATTCTTGTGTGGCTGAAATTATTGAGGGATGTTTTAAAAAATGTCGCTGTAATGTGAGAGACCTGATATATTTGTTTAAATCAATGAACAAATCGAACTTGTCCGCATGTTGGTCAGGTGCGAATTTCAATCCCTTATTTAGTAACGTTGTCTGTGATGAACATAGTTCTCTACCTGAGAGGTTGATGACACCGGTTTTTGTCCCATTTTCAAGTGGAACAGTGGGCGCCTTCTTTTTGGGGATTTTTCTCCCCCCTCTTTTACCTCTTCCATTCCAAGGCCTCTTTTTCTGCCTTGGGGAGTGCCAAATCCATGCCCTCTTCTAAAAAATGGTCATTAGGTCCATTTGGTGAAGGTGACCTAAGGGTTTCATATTTATTAGTGTGGAAGAAGGTATCATATCTATTTGAGGAACGACGCCTTCTTCTCTGATCACGATAGGAGTTGATTCTATTTCTATATCGATTGGGGTATGGGGAGCGGTAAGAAGACCTTCTCCTATTTCCATATCCTTGATGGTAACCATCTCTCCTCCTGGGTTTGACTCTTTGATTGTCTCTATGGTTATACCGTTCTTGTTGGTATGAATTGATACCACGTTTTTGAGCATGGTATACCACAGGATTATCTGTCTGTCTAGCATCTTTTGCCCAATCAAAGATCAATCCTTTTTGGTAATCTTCCTTATCTCTAGAGAATTTGTTCTTTTTTCTTGAAATAATCTCCCTTTTTGTTATGTCAAGTTGATTTTGAAGTCTACCCACATCTTGTAGGAATTCTTTGCTAGTTTCAAACCTAGTGACTGAGGTCTCTAGTTTCATTAGTTCCTCCTCTAAGTTAGTTAGATCCCTTTTTCTTTCTGCTATTAATAACACAGGGGCGTATCTACCCATTGGCCAGGATGGCACTCGCCAGGGGTGCCAGGCAAGGAGGGGGCGCTGCCTGGTGGTGCCACCCATGGCCTAAGGGTAGAAAAGTAGTACTGTCAGACTGTACCTGCTGGAGCAGCGCCGGTGTCTGGCAGTACCGCACTTGTAATCAGACTCGAAATAAAATACAGCTCCCAGCAGCCCTTGTTGATGTGAGCTCCCAGCAGCAAGGGCTGCTGGGAACTGTAGTTTATTTTGAGTCTGATTACAAGTGTGGTGCTGCCAGACACTAGTATGATCACTAGTGCAGGACACTGGCGCCGCGCCGGCAGTAAAAGACTCTCACCAGGTACACAGCAATTATTATACAGCACAGTGCTATAGATTTATTTGTTGTTGAAGATAATAAAAAAGTGGAAGTGATTGGAAGAAGGGACTGTAGTACCTGGAAAACTACACGATTTTCATGCATGTTAGATGTAAGTAAGTAGTAAGTAAGCGAAAACTTTAACTTGTTGAGTGTAATAAAGAAACTACATACAGTATTTTACCTATTTCAAGGCCAGGTTCAAAGAAATGTATATCAGTTAATTGTGTAATTGGTCATTTTATCTTGGAAGTGATGGCACCCTGATGTTTTTTCTAACAGGAAGTACTTCTGCCATCCAACTAATGGTGTTTGCTTAATGGCTGGGTCCATCTAAGGCTCATCTCACAGCATCTCATTAGCCTTTCATTCGGGATGCAGTCAAGATGCCGGCGTTTGGCAACCCGGCAGTCGGAAAGCTGACGCCAGCATCCCAAAACTGTTTGGAATGCTGATGCTGGCATCCCAACATAGATAGCGATGCAGAATGCCAAAATCTGGATCAAGTTGGTGCCAAAGTCTCCACTGGCAAGCCGCGTGGGAGGGTTAGGGTTAGGCTGCGAGGGCGGGAGGGTTAGGGTTAGGCTGCAGGGAGGGAGATTAGGAAGGGTGGGTTAAGGTTAGGCACCACTGAAGAGGCTGGGGGGGTTAGAGTCAGGCTGTGGGAAAGGTGGGTTAGGGTTAGGGATGGTGTAATGTGAATACAAGACACTAATGTGCGGTGTAATGTGAATAAGGGACACTACTGTTTGGCATAATTTGAATTGGAAGTACTATTGTGTCCACACCCTTCCCCCACAAGACCATGCCCTATTTCCAATACTCACACCTTATTTAAAATGTGTGTAGGGGGCGCCAGCCCCTTACTTTGGCAGGGGCGCACGGACCCCTAGATACACCCCTGTATATATATACATACAGTATCTCAGAAATGGCACTGATAACCAGTATATATGCACAATAATATATTATTTCCTTCCTTTCAAGTCAAGGGGGTAATGTCGGCGTATCTAAATATATTTTGGGGTAAAAGGTAAAAAAGTTCACTGACCCCTGATGTAGAGAGACAATGCAGAACCACAGAAAGGGAAAGTTCTGATTTTTTTTTACCACTGATTCCCGTGAATGGGTGTATAGGGGCCACAGCGCATTGCTTTGCCCAGGGCTTTCTATGTTGTTTAGATTTAAGAAGGCCCTGAAACTATGGGCCCAGAGGTGAGTGCTGACAGAGATAACCCGCTGAAGTCCCTGATTTGCTCTTCTGATCATTCACGGAAACAGCAGCTAGATATTACAGCGTGTGTTCATGCTGAGCAGCGGTCTAGTGAGGGTGGACTGGCATCGCCATTATGACAGTATCTCTCACACCAGGGGCAGAACACGGAACACGGCATTCCCAGGCCTCCCCAAATTTGATTATCAGCCTGGAAATGATGTGTTCTGCCCCTGGTATGAGAGATACTTTCTTACTCACCTAGATTTATAAGATGAAGTCGAATGTATCCTTTATAAAGAATCCTCCTCTTTTTTTTGTTCTTACACAACTGAGAATATCCAACGTAAGCAGAAAAGCATGACTTTCATATGGCTGTTTACCTGTACAAGTAATGTGCTAGGTTTAAATGCATTTTCTATTACATAATTTATAATAATACACTTGAGCTCATTTACGGATTACAGAGACATAACTTTGCAGTTCTTTTGTTTATTTTATGGAGCTCTTACGTGTTGTAATCTCTTAACCTAGCGCCGTCCTTAGCTCTATGCTATATTAACTAACTCACCATGAGGTCTGTTAATGCTTCTAAACAAAACATGATTTACGACAGAATTCTAGTTTGCTTTGTTCTCAACTTCCTCTCGCCTAGAATGCAATAAACAAATGTGTATTAGCTTAATGTAGAATTGCCTTTTGGATTTCAATAAATCTCCACATGCTGCAAGCTTCAGTGTTTTAGTTATGCTGATTATTTGGGGTGGAATGTGCATCTCTTCCATCCACAGAACCATTTGGCACCGAGAGGGGGGGGTGGGCCCCGGTCCAGGGAGGCTGCTGCCACTGAGTACGGCAGTCTCCCTTACCTGCAGGGGGCAGAGCGATTGCACTGATCTCGCCCCCTACATGGATGTGACCCTGGCTGGGGAGCTCGAGGCATCCCCCTGTGCAGGTCAACAATGCTAAAAAGTAATTTGTATACTTATTTCTTTTAAATGAGGCGTGGCTACACCTCAGTGATTAGGCAACACACCCCTTCAATACTGGGGCCCCGGGAAGCTCTCTACGGCTCTGCACTGAACATATCAGATTTCTATGTTACTGGATTCTGTAATCCCACTTACAGTAGAACAAGTTGAATGTACTGTATGACTTAATTTAATATACAATGTGATTAACAAGCACCACAATATTTCCGTATTAGAGTGTAAGGAGCCTCAGATCACTACCCTCTCAGCTGTTAGGGGAACCTGTGCTGCCCTCCATCTAACCAGGGCTGGCTCCAGGCCTACTAGCACCTTGAGCGAGAAATTTTGAAGCGCCCCTACCTCCTAATGCGCACGCCGAAGGGAAAGTGAGCATGGCCTTGCAACTTTATATTATCAAACTATAAATATATTTTCACACCGCCCTCTACACACACAATAAGCAGCCTTACACATAATGCCCACAGTAGGTTTCCTTATATATAATGTCCCCAGTATAGTGGCAGATACACATAATGATCCCAGTATAGTGCCAGGTACACATAATGACCCCAGTAGTGCAGTTTCAGATACACATATGCCCCCAATAGTGCAGTGACAGATACACATATACCCCCAGTAGTGCAGTGCCAGATACACATATGCCCCCAATAGTGCAAAATACACATATGCCCCCAGTAGTGCCAGATACACATATGCCCCCAGTAGTGCAGTGCCAGATACACATATGCCCCCAATAGTGCCATATACACATAAGCCCCCAGTAGTGCCAGATACACATAAGCCCCCAGTAGTGCAGTGCCAGATACACATACAGTGTGCCCCCAATAGTGGCAGATGCATATATGCCCCCAGTAGTGCAGTGCCAGATATACATATTCCCCCCAGTAGTGCAGTGCCAGATACACATAATATGCCCCCACAGTGCAATGCCATATACACATTGTATGCCCCCACAGTGCCAGATACACATTATATACCCCCACAGTGCCAGATACACATTATATGCCCCCATGTTACCAGATACACATTATATGCCCCCACGTTGCCAGATACACATTATATGCCCCAGTATCAGATACACACATGCCCCAAGTGCCAGATACACATATACCCCCAGTGCCAGATACACATATACCGCCAGTATTAGATACACATATACCTCCAGTGCCAGATACACATATACCGCCAGTATTAGATACACATATACCTCCAGTGACAGATACACGTATGCCCCCAGTGCCAGTTACACATATGCCCCAAGTGCAAGATACACATATGCCCCAGTGCAGATACACATATGCTCCCAGTGCCAGTTACACATATACCCCCAGTGCCAGTTACACATATGCCCCCAGTGCCAGTTACACATATGCTCACAGTGCCAGTTACACATATGCTCCCAGTGCCAGTTACACATATGCTCCCAGTGCCAGATACACATATGCTCCCAGTGCCAGTTACACATACAGTATGCTCCCAGAGCCAGATACACATATACCCCCAGTGCCAGGTACACATATACCCACAGTGCCAGGTACACATATACCCCCAGTGCCAGGTACACATATACCCCCAGTGCCAGTTACACATATACTCCCAGTGCCAGTTACACATATACTCCCAGTGCCAGTTACACATATACTCCCAGTGCCAGTTACACATATGCTCTTAGTGCCAGTTACACATATGCTCCCAGTGCCATGTATACATATACCCCCAGTGCCAGATGCACATATGCTCCTAGTGTCAGGTACAAATATACCCCAGTGCCAGTTACACATATGCCCACAGTGCCAGGTACACATATGCCCCCAGTGCCAGATACTCACCGCTGCTCACCACCGCCACTGCCTCTTTTGTTCCCGACATGCTGTGAGGGTATGGTCTCCAGCAGGTAAGTCAAGTCAGGCGCCGATTCGTGAGCCAATGATAGCTCGCGGTCCGGCAGCCAATCAGGAGCCGCCGCCGGTCTGCAAGCTGATTGGCTGATGAACTGGCACCATTTTTTACTTAACTGACAGGCAGGCTGATGGCCACCCTTAGGAGTCGGGCACCCCGCATGGCCGCTCCTAAGGAAGGTGCCTCATGCTGGACCTGCATCTTACTCTCAGCATGTGGTTTTTTGCTCCTTTTACTTCTTCACATCATGAACCACCATGGAACACATGTTACCCAGAGTGTGTGAGCAAAGGCTGGGATCAAGACAGACAGTGTGGTGGAAAAGTGATGGCCTTTCTTGGACGGTAACTGGGAGGTGGCTAGAAATGCACGCAAAATTTAAAAAATTTAAAAAATTATGCAGCGATAAGGAGAAAGTCACAAGAAGTGACGAAACGCGTTTAGGGCTCCTCATCGCTGCAAACAGACTGCTTTTGAACTGACTGGTCCTCTGGGAGCTCCAGCGACTGTTCCTCTGTGCAGGACTCACTACCACCACTACCAACAGCAAGTACGCTGCCAGCCGCAAACCGCAGAGAATGCTCAGTAAGGAATCATACCTCTCACTCCGCAACGGGTCCCAGTATATTGGGATAGAGGGATTAGCGGCATCTGATACAGCTTGTCTACACGTGGTTATGACTAACAGCTTGCCAGAGAACATACTGTGAGTGACACTTTACTAAACTACTTCCAGTGGACTATAGACTGTGATAACGGTCATACATATTTCTCTTACTGGACCTCAGTCCCCAGCCGGGCTATTACAATCGGGATACGGTCATTAGGTCGACCACTATTGGTCGACATGCACTAGGTCGACATGGTCTATAGGTCGACATGTACTAGGTCGACATGCATTTTTCAAATTTGTTTCCATTTTTTGAACTTTTTCATACTTTACGATCCACGTGGACTATGATTGGGAATAGTAACCTGTGCCAAGCGCAGCGGTAGTGGAGCGAGGCACCTTGCACGAAGCATGGCAAGTGAAGCGAGCCATGCGAGGGGACACGGTGCACTAATTGGGGTTCCCCGTCACTTTACAAAGAAAACAACACCAAAAAAAGGGGGGGGGGAATTAATGTCGACCTTTTTCCATGTCGACCTTGTTCATATCAACCTAATGACCATGTCGACCTAGTGACCATATCGACCTAATGACTGTTGACCAATAGTGGTCGACCTAATGACTGTCGACCTAATGACTCATACCCATTACAATCTGCTCAACCAGGTTAGGGAATAAAACACTACTTACTATTTGAACTGCAACTACAGTAATTTATTATGCTTTGGTGATAAATAAGACATTTGCAACATTGTTGCTAAACATCACACTCTGCCTGATGCTAAAAGTAATATGTACAGCATTGTGTTGAATTTTGTGATTTGTATGTATGTATTTTTAATAAATGAATAAATTATTATTCATCAAACCACTGGCTTACAGTATATTGCGACTAGTCTATCTGGTTCAGTAGCGCGACCCCATTTTTATATTCCTTGATCTTTATATTTGGAACTTGTGCAGACAGGTTTCCTGGGTTCTCTGCGTTTGAACTATTTAATGGTATGTCATTGCACTATTAAAGTTAATTTGATATATTCATTCTACCTCTCACGCCGTTAGGGCAATTAATTATTTTTTACCCAAATACTTGTGTCTGTAGACCAGTGATTTTTAACCTTTCTCAACTCACGGCACACTGAACAAGATTTTAAAATTGTCAAGACATACCATCAGGTTTTTTTTAAAAAGGGGAATTTTTAAAAAACACAAGCTCTTCTAGTTTTGTAGGATTGCTTCCCAAACTGTATTTTAAGGTATCTTTTTTTATTGTATTGTAGTTGTGTTTACTGCTTTTGTTGTGTGTTGTGATGTTTTTTTTTTATTATTATTACTTTGCTGTACCGCTGATTCTCTCCAACCATATGGTGGCTCAGATGTTCAGTGCTTCACTAGCATCATTCTCAGTTCCGATGTGTACAAAGATACTGCCACCTCTGAATCGGGTCACAGTCTCTAAACACCACACTGACACTCATATTACAGCTGTGCAACAGCTTAGAACAGGAGCTTCTGAAACATGAAGGCAGCAATCCCATGGGGAAAAAAATGAGGTGTATTAATTTTAACATAAATCACTATGACAGAGTATGAGAAGAATGATAGCATGTCACACTCCCATGATGTTCTCTTTAGCCAGCTAGTAATGATTTATGACTACCGTGGCAACCACAGTCAGATGACACATGGGGGTCATTCTGACCCGATCGCACGCTGCAGTTTATCGCAGCGGTGTGATCGGGTCAGAACTGCGCATGTGCCAGTGCCTCAGTGCGCCGGCGTATGCCAGACGACCGAAGGCCGTCGCTGCAGTACGATCGCCTCTGCCTGATTGACAGGCAGAGGCGGTCGCTGGGCGGGGTGGACGAAACTGCAGCATTTGGCCGTCGTTTTGTGGGCGCGGTCCGGCCAACGCAGGTGTGGCCGGACCGTGACGTTACGCGCAGCCGCTGCGGGCAAAAGTGCAAAAGCATTGCCGCTGTGTGATGCTTTTGCACTTCTGCTGGGGGGGGGGGGGGCACTGACATGCGGGGTGGGATAGCCCTGTGCTGGGTGTCCCCCCGCATGTCTATGGACTTGATCGTAACCCTGCTAAATTTTGCAGGGCTATGATCAACTCGGAATGACCCCCTTGATGTAGTGAGCAGAGACTTTGGAATGGCTGTTTGAGCTCTGGCTAAACTGTAACATTCTCCACCTTCCCCCCTCTTGACATCACATGATATGCTGAGAGCAGAGAGCCTGTGTCTGTACAGCGGAGTGACTGTGTCTGTCAGCTATTTTTGTTTGCCAGCCAGAGAGATTTTGTAAAGGAACTAATGATCTGTAGGAGGATACCTAAGAAAGATGCATGCTTAAGTTGCTATTTAGATAAGGGAATATATACTGTATGTGTGTGTAATTACTGCATTACTGTCAATTTCACTTACTAGTGGTTCACTCTCAGGACTTCAGTGTGCCAGTGACTTACTGAGGAATGAAATACAAGATCAAATTAAAAGCTACTCACTGGGCAGGTCCTTTGAGTTCCCGATTCTTTTTTTCTTTCTTCTTTGGAGTGGTGGACAATTGCCTTAGATTTCCTTTTTCTCCAATCAACACCATACACAATGGCTATGTGTCTCTCTATTGGAGCCAGTCATCCAGTTTGGACAAGGGCTTATGGAAACTTGGCGCCTTATTGCACAGTCATGGAAACAGCTTAATATTATTCACTATGTGCTACCAGCATTTGCATAGAGCTCCACTTGTAAGAAGGTGACATCCAAGGAAGAACTGCTTGTTTATTCCATGCATGACCTTCTCCGTACCTTGCATGGCGCTGTGCAGTGTGCTCTGTGATCGATATATTAGCTGGATTTTGCACAAAAATTCTCATTATGTGGTATTTGATTATTAGAGTTGCAGCTATATTTTACTATTATCAACCTTAAGATGCACCCATGCCCTTTTGGTATCCGGACTCTGGGTCGACACTACTTAGGTCGACACCCATTAGGTCGACACCCATTGGTCGGCAGTGAATAGGCAGGAGCAGTTCTTGGTGCGGGCAAGCAGTGCCTGCGCCCGGGGCGCTGCGGTCTGGAGGCACCACCGCCTACCCGCACCCCGCTTCCCGGCTGCAGCAGACGCCGTGGGCTGTGTGGGCGTCCGCTGCAGCCGGCTCCAGTGACAGACACTAGAGGTCATTATTGACGTCTAGTGTCTGTGCGGCGCTGCTATGGGAGAGAGAGGAGCAGCGGGAGGCCAGACGGAGCAGAAGCAGCGGTCGGGAAGCAGGAGCGGAGCAGTGATAAGTATTGTTTTTTTATTTTTGTGTGTGTTTGTAAGCGGCTACCTTGGGGCACAGCGACAGTGGGCACAACTACTGGGGGCAAATCTACTGGGGGCATAGCTACAGGGGGCACAACTACTGGGAGCACAGCGACAGGGGCACAGCAACAGAGGGCTCAACTACTAGGGGCAAAGCAACAGGGGGCACAACTACTGGGGCATAGCTAAAGGGGGCACAACTACTGCGGGCACAGCGACAGGGGCACAGCAACAGAGGGCTCAACTACTGGGGCATAGCTAAAGGGGGCACAATTACTGCGGGCACAGCGACAGGGGGCACAGCTACTGAGGGCACAACAACAGGGGGCAAATCTACTGGGGGCACAACTACTTGGGGCAAATCTGGGGGCAAAGCTACTGGGGGCATAACTGTGACCACGCCCCTCCCCTATGAAGCCACACCCCTATTTTTTGCTGCACGCCTCCGCCGCGCACAAACTGTTTTGCCGCAGGGGGCGCCAGTGGAAACCTTCGCACTGGGTGCAACAAGGTGAAGAACCGGCCCTGTAGATAGGTCAACACTAGAAATAGGTCAACGCGACCATTAGGTCGACATGAACAATGTCAACATGCAAAAAAGGTCAACATGGTTTTTTTTTTAAATATATTTTTTTGAACTTTTTCATACTTTATGATCCACGTGGACTACGATTGCGAATGGTAACATGTGCCGAGCACAGCGGTAGCAGAGCGAGGCACCTTGTCTGAAGCATGCGAGGGGACACTGTGCACTAATTGGGGTTCCTGGTCACTTTATGAAGAAAACGACACCAAAACAACATGAAAAAATAGGATTTTAATACCTACCGGTAAATCCTTTTCTCTTAGTCCGTAGAGGATGCTGGGGATGCTTCAAGAACCATGGGGTATAGACGGGATCCGCAGGAGACATGGGCACACTTCAAGACTTTGAATTGGGGTGAACTGGCTCCTCCCTCTATGCCCCTCCTCCAGGCTCCAGTTATAGGAACTGTGCCCAGGGAGACGGACATTTCGAGGAAAAGGATTTATTTAATTATTCTAAACTAAGGTAAGATACATACCAGCTCACACCACTAACACGCCGTACAACATGGCATTCAACAACAACGCATGCAACGGCATGACCAACAACAGTCACAGATTGACTGAACTCAACGCACATGAGCGTAACTATAACCAAACTGCAGACACAGCCCGCACTGGGACGGGCACCCAGCATCCTCTACGGACTAAGAGAAAAGGATTTACCGGTAGGTATTAAAATCCTATTTTCTCATACGTCCTAGAGGATGCTGGGGATGCTTCAAGAACCATGCGGTTTATACCAAAGCTCTAGAACGGGCGGGAGAGTGCCGATGCCTCTGCAGCACTTATTGACCAAACAAGAGGTCCTCCTCAGCCAGGGTATCAAACTTGTAAAATTTTGCAAAGGTGTTTGAACCCGACCAAGTAGCTGCTCGGCAAAGTTGTAACGCTGATACTCCCCGGGCAGCCGCCCAGGATGAACCCACCTTTCTAGTAGAATGGGCTTTTACCGATTTCGGCAACGGCAATCCTGCCATAGAATGAGCCTGCTGAATCGTATTACAAATCCAGCGCGCAATAGGCTGCTTAGAAGCAGGAGAACCAATTTTGTTGGGAGCCCACAGGACAAACAGAGCCTCTGTTTTCCTAATCTGCACCGTTCTGGTGACATAGATCTTCAAAGCTCTGACCACATCTAGAGACTTTGACTCCGCCAAGACGTCAGTGGCCACTGGCACCACAAGTGGCTGGTTAACATGAAATTATGAAATCACTTTTGGCAGAAATTGCTGAAGAGTTCTCAGCTCCGCTCTATCAGCATGGAAAACCAAATAAGGGCTTTTGTGAGACAAAGCTGCCAACTCAGACACTCGCCTTGCAGACGCTAAGGCCAACAACATGACCACTTTCCAAGTAAGGAATTTTAACTCAACTTTGCGCAAAGGTTCAAACCAATGTGATTGCAAGAATTGCAACACCACATCAAGGTCCCATGGCACCACTGGGGGCACAAAAGGAGGTTGGATGTGCAGCACGCCTTTTTACGAAGGTCTGTACTTCTGGAAGGGAGGCCAATTCTTTTTGAAAAAAGATCAACAAGGCCGAAATCTGTACTTTAATAGAGCCTAACTTTAGGCCCGCATCCACACCAAGACACATATTTTCTCCAAATACGGTGGTAATGCTTTGCCGTTACTTCTTTTCTAGCCTGAAGAAGTGTAGGAATGACTTCGCTGGGAATACCCTTTCGGGCTAGGATTTGGCGTTCAACCGCCACCCCGTCAAACGCAGCCGCGGTAAGTCCTGATACACGCACGGCCCCTGTTGTAACAGGTCCTCCCAAAGAGGAAGAGGACAGGGATCTTCTACGAGCAACTCCTGAAGATCTGGATACCAGGCCCTTTTTGGCCAATCCGGAACAATGAGGATCGCCTGAACCCTTGTTCTTCTTATAATTTTTATCACCTTTGGAATGAGTGGAAGTGGAGGGAACACATAGACCTACTGAAACACCCACGGTGTCACTAGGGCGTCCACCGCTATCGCTTGAGGGTCCCTTGACCTGGAACAATATCTCTGAAGTTCCTTGTTGAGGCGGGACGGCATCATGTCCACTTGAGGAACTCCCCAACGACTTGTCACTTCTGCAAAGACCTCTTGATGAAGACCCCACTCTCCTGGATGGAGATCGTGTCTGCTGAGGAAGTCTGCTTCCCAGTTGTCAACTCCTGGAATGAAGACCGCTGACAGAGTGCTGGCATGTTTTTCCGCCCAGCGAAGAATCTTCGTGGCCTCGGCCATTGCCGCTCTGCTCTTTGTTCTGCCCTGGCGGTTTATGTACGCCACTTCTGTCACGTTGTCTGACTGAATCAAGACCGGCAGACCTCGAAGAAGATGTTCTGCTTGCAGTATGCCATTGTAGATGGCTCTTAATTCCAGAATGTTTATGTGTAGACAAGCTTCCTGGCTCGACCACTTTCCCTGAAAATTTCTTCCCTGTGTGACTGCTCCCCAGCCTCGGAGGCTTGCATCTGTGGTCACCAGGATCCAACCCTGAATTCCGAACCTGCGTCCCTCCAGAAAGTGAGAACTGTGCAGCCACCACAGAAGGGAAACCCTGGTCCTGGGAGATATAATTATTTTCCGGTGAATGTCCAGGTGAGACCCGGACCACTGGTCCAACAGGTTCCATTGAAACATCCTGGCATGGAACCTGCCATACGGAATGGCCTCGTAGGCTGCCACCATCTTCCCCAGCAACCGAGTGCAGTGAAGAACAGACACCCTTGCTGGTTTCAGAATCTGTTTTACCATGTTCTGTATTTCCAGAGCCTTTTCCACAGGAAGAAAAACTCTCTGCAATTCTGTATCCAGAATCATACCCAGGAACGACAGCCGTGTCGTTGGATCCAACTGTGATTTTGGCAAATTTAGGAGCCAACCGTGTTGTTGCAGAATCGTCATTGAAAGGGCAACATTCTTCAACAATTGTTCCTTGGACCTCACCTTTATGAGGAGATCATCCAAGTACGGGATAATTGTGATTCCCTGCTTGCGCAGGAGAACCATCATTTCCGCCATTACTTTGGTGAAAATCCTCGGAGCCGTGGACAGCCCAAACGGCAACATCTGAAATTGGTAATGACAATCCTGCACAGCAAATCTCAGGTTAAGCCTGATGTGGAGGATATATGGGGACATGTAAGTAGGCATCTTTTATGTCGACCGACACCATAAAATCTCCCTCCTCCAGACTGGTGATCACTGCTCGTAGAGATTCCATCTTGAACTTGAATTTTTTGAGAAAGAAATTGAGGGATTTTAGGTTTAGAATCGGTCTGACTGAGCCATCCGGCTTCGGGACCACAAACAGGCTCGAATAAAAGCCTTCCCCCTGTTGAGCCGTAGGTACCGTGACAATCACTTGATTTTGACACAACTTTAGTATCGCAGCGCTTACAATCTCCCTTTCTGGAACAGAAGCTGGCAAGGACGATTTGAAAAATCGGTGAGGGGGCACGTCTTGAAACTCTAACTTGTACCCTTGGGTTATTATTTCCAATATCCAAGGATCCAGGTCTGAGTGCACCCAAACCTGACTGAAGAGTCGGAAACGTGCCCCCACCGGTGCGGACTCCCGCAGAGGAGCCCCAGCGTCATGCGGTGGACTTGGTAGAAGCCGGAGAGGATTTCTGCTCTTGGGAACTTGCCACAGCCTGTGACCTTTTTCCCCTTCCTCTTCCTCTCTCAGCAAGGAAGGAGGACCCTCATCCTTTTTTGAATTTATTGGGCCGAAAGGACTGCATCTGATAGTGGGGCATTTTTTTCTGTTGTGACGGAACATAAGGTAAAAATGACGACTTACCCGCGGTAGCCGTAGACACCAGGTCAGTGAAGCCATCGCCAAACAAGACCCTACCGTTAAATGGTAGAGACTCCATCGCCTTCTTAGAGTTAGCGTCAGCGTTCCATTAATGAATCCACAACGCTCTTCTCGCTGAGACTGCCATGGCATTGGCCCTTGATCCCAGAAGGCCAATATCCCTCACAGCTTTTTTTAAATATGCTGCAACGTCCTTGATGTGACCCAGAGTCAAAAGCACACTATCCCTGTCTAGGGTATCTACCTCAGATGATAAGTTATCTGCCCACCTTACAATAGCGCTACTCACCCACGCCCCAGCAACGGCAGGCCTGAGTAGCGCCCCTGTAGTGACATAAATAAATTTTAGTGTATCTTTTAGGGCTGCCGTGTCAGGGGACGGGAGCGCCACTTTTTTGGAAAGACGCGATAAAGCTTTGTCTACCGTGGGGATTGACTCCCACCTTTCCCTATCCCCAGCAGGGGAATGCCACTGGAATTCTTTTGGGAACATGAATCCTTTTGTCAGGATTTTCCCAAGCTTTTTCAAAAAGTGCGTTCAGCTCATGAGAGGGAGGAAACGTTACCTCAGGTTTCTTTCCTTTATACATACAGACCCTAGTATCAGGAACAGCAGGGTCCTCAGCGATATGTAATACTTACTTTATCGCCATAATCATATACTGAATACTCTTAGCCAGTTTTGGATGTAATCTGGAATCACTATAGTCGACACTGGAATCAGAGTCCGTGTCGGTATCTGTATCAGTTATCTGGGTAAATGTACGTTTCTGTGACCCCGAAGGGGTCTGGGCCTGTGACAAAGCATCTTCCATGGATTTCCTCCATGTCTGGTTTTTAGACTCAGATTTATCAAATCTCTTAGCCAACTTAGTCACATTTGTGTTTAAAACACTCAACATATTCACCCAATCCTCCGTTGGCGGTGCCGACCCTGCCACTCTCACAGACTTGTCTGTCCCCACTCCATCCTCCTCCTGGGAAGAGCATTCAGCCTCAGACATGTCGACACACACACGTACCGACAGCCACAACCACACTGGGGCTATAGGAGACAGACCCACAATAAAGCCTGCCAGAGAGACACAGAGAGAGCTCTGCCAGCTCACACCCAGTGCCTATCCCGGTACTGAAGCCAGCACAAGACTGCCCAGACCTGCTAGCGCTTTTCACATATAATAAGAAATCACCAAATCACTAGTCCCCCCCCGTTTTTCACCCTATTACTTGCACAGCAGTGTGGAGGTCAGGGCCAGCGTCTCTGCAGCCTTCTGTGAAGAGAAAAATGGCGCTGGTTAGAGCTGTGCGGGCTAAGCCCCGACCACTACATGGCGCGCTTCAGTCCCGCTCAAAAATCTTTATACTGGCGGGGGTCCCTTAACTAGTGCCTGGGCACTGTTATGTCCTATGCCAGTGGTGTTTGAGGTCCCCCATGCTGCCCAGGGCACCCCCCCCTGCGCCGTGAACCCTGCAGTGCAGTGATCTGTGTGGGAGCATGGCGCGTAGCGCGCCCGCTGCGCGGTACCTCAAACGCGTCTTCTGCCGTCACTGAAGTCTTGTGATCTTCTCATACTCACCCGGCTTCTGTCTTCTGGCTCTGTGAGGGGGGTGACGGCGCGGCTCCGGGAACAAGCAGCTAGGCGTACCAAGTGATCGAACCCTCTGGAGCTAATGGTGTCCAGAAGCCTAAGAAGTAGAGCCCTTGAACTTAGAAGAAGTAGGTCTGCTTCTCTCCCCTCAGTCCCACGATGCAGGGAGCCTGTTGCCAGCAGGTCTCCCTGAAAATAACAAACCTAAAAAAAGTATTTTTCTGAGAAACTCTGGAGAGCTCCTCAGTGTCCATCCAGTCTCACTGGGCACAAAATCTAACTGTAGTCTGGAGGAGGGGCATAGAGGGAGGAGCCAGTTCACACCCATTCAAAGTCTTATAGTGTGCCCATGTCTCCTGCGGATCCCGTCTATACCCCATGGTTCTTGAAGCATCCTCAGCATCCTCTAGGACGTATGAGAAACTCATGTCGACCTTTTTTCATGTTGACCTTGTTCATGCCGACCTAATGGCCGTGTTGACCTATTTCTAGTGTCGACCTTGCCACTGTCGACCAATAGGTGTCGACCTAATGGGTGTCGACCTAGACACTGTCGACCCTGAGTCCCATACTCGCCCTTTTGCCTTTTGCCCAGGCAATGAGTGACAGGATCACTATCCAATTAAACCACACATATAGGTAGACTATTTGGGTGTGATCTGTCTACTTAATGCTTGGACTAAATAGCCTCTTCTAGCTTCCACGGGGAGCTTTTAGTACGATCAGAAGATGACCATACAGGGCAATAATGGTCAATTTATATCCAATTTTTTTTAGCTGGAGCAAGTACACGAGTGAGAGAAAAGATTATTATATACGGATACCTAACTTATGCTGTAGGAATATGGTGGACTTGAACTCCTAGTTCCTCTGAGATAATAAAACATTCATTTGGATGTTTACCTACAGTATATTAATAGACTTGAAAAGACGGTAAAGTGATGTATTGGAACAGAGATACAGTATTCATTGACTGCACAGAGCACAATGGTTATTAGTTATTGCAAAATAGCTATGGGTTACATCAGTAGAATTATGCAATATTGAGATTTACTCTATGTATTAGGGATTACGTTAGCAAAATAGTGCTGGTATTATGTAGCCAGACTGTATTGAGAATGGCTTGGTTAGAATAGGATGGAGTCTTGGTTTTACAAGATTGTAGCAATCATGAATATACCCTACATTTAGGTACAGTATGACCCCTCTCTATACTTGTTGTAGAACATCTCCATACGTATACAACATACTTGCCTACCTGACCCTCTGCGTGAGGGAGAAAATGCTCTGTTCCTGGACTTGGACTTTCCTGGTAATGTATGATTGCCATCACCTAGGGTGAGCTAGTTAATTGATAAGAAAGGCGTTTCACCACAGGTGATGGCAATTATACATTACCAGGAAAGTCCAGGAACAGAGCATTTTCTCCCTCATGGAGAGGGTCAGGTAGGCAAGTATGTTGTATACAATACAAAAGAAATGCATACCTCCCAACATGACCCTCTCCAGGAGGGACACAATGCTCTGCTTCTGGACTTTTCTCTTAATGTATGATTGCTGGCACCTGTTTTGAACAGGTTAATGGATAAGAAAGGTGTTTCAGCACAGGTGTTGGCAATCATAAATTAAGAGACAAGTCCAGGAGCAGAGCATTCTGTCCCTCCTGGAGAGGGTCATGTTGGGAGGTGTGGAAATGTGAGACACACTATATAATAAATCTTGCAGGGGATATACTCCACATCCATGGGCCAATTGTGTCTGGAGCCTATGGAAGCTCAGCTTTTTATAACTGCATGAAATTAAATCCCCAACCCCCAAAGTAACTAAAGGCATTGCAATAAACTTTGTATATTGTTAAATCTTGGAGACTGTTGTCAGTTATTCAGCATGTTAACAATAAATACAAAATATCTTAAACTACTTCTGTGTGCATTCTGAGTTATACATTAACTACATATGAATTACTACTCAGAACAGTAAAGTACTTATATTCACTGGTTATCCCTTATAGGCCCTACACACTGGGCGATATTACTGAAAGATATGAACGATCTCGTTCATTAATGAATGAGATACCGTTCATATCTCTCAGTGTGGAGGCACCAGCGATGAACGATGTGCGGCCCCGCGTTCGTTCATCGCTGTTGCCCCGTCGCTTGTGCAAGCAGGCCAATATGGATGATCTCGTCCATATTTGCCTGCACTGCTATGGAGCCGGGTGACGGGGGGGAGTGAGGAAACTTCACTACCCCCTGTTACCCCCCACCCCCCCACCCCCCCCCCGCAGCCGGGTCGCCCGTCGGCCATAGCCGCCGTCGGGCAGCTCGGCGGCGGATCGCATAGTGTGTAGGGCCTTTTACATGTTGCTTAATAATACATTAATTATAGTTGTTAGATGGTCATTATTATATTTGCTTCATTATTATACAACAAAACCCCCTCAGTGCTATAACAGAAAATAAATAACATGCCCCTTATCAGTAACAATAAAAAATATGCATTTACTTGACTAAATTACTTAATCTGTAACTCTTATACAGTATTTACTAAGGCGTGAGGTTTTTTTTTAGAAGTGGTGATGTTGCCCATAGCATCCAATCAGATTCTAGCAATTATCTTCTAGAAGCAGCTAGAAAAAATGCTAAGTGGAATCTGATTGGTTGCTATGGGCAACATCTCCACTTCTAAAAAAAACTAACACCTTAGTAAATACACTCCTTGCTCTACACTTTTGCTTCCTATGTATTATACTCTCTCTATCCCCCTCTTCAATACTCAAAGTAACAAACTTACATGCTAGTTCTATGAAAAGCTAAACACGCAGTGAGGTATCACACCAAGCTATTATCATTTGTTCGATACCTTGCATAACCCATTCCATCAAAGCTGCTGTGCCAAGCTCTGCACCCTCTCTTGTGACTGGCAAGGGAATAAGTACAAAAAAAAAAGGGGGGGGGGGGCTGTCAATGTTACCATTATACAAACCACTAACCTCACACATTGCCCTTCACACTATCTGTCATGGACTTGAGGATCAGATCAGAGTTAGGATCTGTGAACTGGACTGATGACTCATACAGGAATCATGGTGAGCATATCAGATGCTTACTCATGGTTAGCCACCATCATGCGAAGTTGCCCGGCGTCACTGGAAACATAGAAACATAGAATTTGACGGCAGATAAGAACCACTTGGCCCATCTAGTCTGCCCCTTTCTTTTGCCATATTTTTATTTCAAACCTTATTTAATCCTTATTTCTTTGTAAGGATATCCTTATGTCTATCCCATGCATATTAAATTGCTCTACTGTCTTAGCCTCTACCACCTCTGATGGGAGGCTATTCCACTTGTCCACTACCCTTTATGTGAAGTAATTTTTCTTCAAATTTCCCCTGAACCTCCCCCCTCCAGTGTCAGTGCATGTCCTTGTGTTCTATTGCTTATCTTCATTTGGAGAATGTCTCCCCCCTGGACTTTGTTAAAAACCCTTTATATATTTGAAAGTTTCTATCATGTCCCCCCTTTCCCTTCTCTGCTCCAAACTATACATATTGAAATTGTTTAGTCTTTCTTGGTAAGTTTTGTGATGTAGGCCATGCACCATTTGAGTTGCCCTTCTTTGTACAGTCTCTAATGTAATAATATCCTCCTGAAGATATGGTTTTCAGAACTGAACACAGTATTCTAGATGAGGCCGTACCAATTACCTATACAGTGGCATTATTACTTCTTTCTTTCTGCTGCTGATTCCTCTCCCTATGCAACCAAGCATCTGACTAGCCTTTCTCATTGCTTTGTTACATTGCTTACCTGCCTTTAAGTCACCTGAAATAGTGACTCCTAGATCCCTTTCCTCCTCAGCAGTTTCCAGTATAGTGACAGTAATACTATATTTAGCCTTTAGATTTTTGAGACCCCCAGCCTGCACCTGGAATCAATTGAGAGAAACTCAACCTCAGACCTGAACCTCAGGACCGTGGGTGTGGAACCACTGCTTGAGAACATGGTGTAAAACAGATAATCAAAAGCCCACCTGGCATCCACTAGTAATGGCACAACGCGGATACCAGAGCTAGGTGCCTGGAGTGTAAACCCTCAGAAAGGGACATAGATCCTGTACCCAATCCCCAGCACCCAGAATCGATCACAATACTGGAGACTCAGCATGAACACCAACTCTCAGGAAGAGGACCCTCAGGACACAACCACCATCAACGGTCGCACCAATGGTATTCCGAGTAGAGAGACATGGAGATGTGGAGCTGAGAATTGTAGTGAAGTGATGTAGAACTCACTGAGCACTGCAGCAATACAGACTGAAGTATCGGTTAACAGAGACAGCCCACTTAAACCTGCAATGAGGAGACGAGTTGTAAAGCGCAAGACTAGTGTGAGGTCACTAAATGAAGGTAGACTAAAGACTTGGCACTTGAAAGCACTATAGCAGTCAATGATATTCTCAGGATACCTCAGGATACTGTTTCAGTAGCTGGAGCTGGTCTGGAACTGGAATGGAGGGCACAGGTTGAAGCTATACAGGCTTGACCCAAACTGGAACCAGAGGACTTAGCGAGCTGTACTGGGCTGCAACTGGAGGAATACAGCAGACTGGAACTGAAGGAGATAGCAGACTGGACCGGACAAGAACCAGAGGAACACAGCAGGCTGGACTGGACTGGAAATGGAGGCGATAGCAGGTTTGAACTAGACTGGATCCAGAGGAGAACAGCAGCACAAAACACAGGCTGGAATACTACAGACTAGACAATGGCAGTAGCGGTGAGCTGCAGGGTGAAAGATACAGCCTCACAGGTAGCATGATGGAAAAATAAGTTTTTGGGGGGAAAGTGCGTCAATGTGGCGCAAAGCAGCTCAGTTTGTTCAGGTCCAAATAATAAATGTCACCACATTTAAAACACAATTTCACACAACACAAATTTTGGACCTGTATAACATACGGTGCGCTTAATAGGAAAGAAGCTAATACATCCCTTTTTAGGAGAGGTGCAGAGAATTTCTCGTATTTCCAATTCTTTTTCAGGTGATATATATCCGGAATGGGTACCCCAGAAGAAATTATAACAAAAGAAATACAATGTGTAGTTTGTTCTTAAACAAGTAACGAGGTGAGAATACAGATTTTTAGAAGCTGCTCAAGGGCGTACCCCACTCACACAAAGGATAGAGGGAGTATACACATCAAGGTATCTTTTAACCGAGTAGTGCCCTGATCCCTTTAAAAGTCCCGTCTGGTGTCTTTCATTCTCTGAAGTGCAAACCAGTCAGGTGATGTTACCCAAAAGTAGTCAGCTTACAATAATTAGAAGGCGTACCCCAACACTCACAGCAAGAGGGAGGGTGGTAAACGCATCAAGGTATCTTTGTGTTGAATGTTGTCCTAGGTTCTTTTTCTCATAATGTATGTCCCAGACATGTGTCCCAATATGAAAAGATATGATAACAAACAAAAAAAGGTGTAGTATATCATTCACAACCAGGGAGTAAGAATATGGGGTTTTAGGGACTTAATCAAAGGCGTACCCCACTCACACAAAAGGTAGAGGGAGTACACATGCAAAACCAGTTTAGTGGTATTACCCAAGGAATCCTTGGGTAATACCACTAAACTGGTTTTGCACCTAGAGAGTGAAAGACACCAGAGCGGTTTCTAAAGTGATTGGGGCACTATTTGGTTTAAAAGATACCTTGATGTGTGTACTCCCTCTACCTTTTGTGTGAGTGGGGTACGCTTTTGATTAAGTCCCTAAAACCCCATATTCTTACTCCCTGGTTGTTAAGGATATACTACACATTGTTTTGTTTGTTATCATATCTTTTCATATTGGGACACATGTCCCGGACATACATTATGAGAAAAAGAACCTAGGACAACATTCAACACAAAGATACCTTGATGCGTTTACCACCCTCCCTCTTGCTGTGAGTGTTGGGGTACGCCTTCTAATTATTGTAAGCTGACTACTTTTGGGTAACATCACCTGACTGGTTTGCACTTCAGAGAATGAAAGACACCAGACGGGACTTTTAAAGGGATCAGGGCACTACTCGGTTAAAAGATACCTTGATGTGTATACTCCCTCTATCCTTTGTGTGAGTGGGGTACGCCCTTGAGCAGCTTCTAAAAATCTGTATTCTCACCTCGTTACTTGTTTAGGAACAAACTACACATTGTATTTCTTTTGTTATAATTTCTTCTGGGGTACCCATTCCGGATATATATCACCTGAAGAAGAATTGGAAATACGAGAAATTCTCTGCACCTCTCCTAAAAAGGGATGTATTAGCTTCTTTCCTATTAAGCGCACTGTATGTTATACAGGTCCAAAATTTGTGTTGTGTGAAAGCATGATGGAAGTTGCTTGCACAGGGAATACATACGTATTACCGACGGACGGGATCCCGGCTGTCATGATCCCGACAGCGGGATCTCGGTCACCAGTATACCGCCAGCGGGGCTAGGGCTGAAAAGGAGCTGGCTGGCTGGGTCCTTACCTCCATTTACTTTATCAGGTAACTAAGGAAGTTCAACATCCCACAGAAGCTTCTGCTCCTCTTCTACTCCGGGTTTGTGGAGTCGGTACTGTGCTCCTCGATACTGGTATGGTACAGCTCCGCCAGCGCGAGGGACAGATGCAGGCTCCAAAAGGTGGTCAGAACCGCAGAGAAGATCATCGGGGCCGACCTTCCCTCAGTCCTGGACCTGTACCTGTCCAGAGCTAAAAAGCGAGAAACGAAGATAGTAAAAGACCAGCTACACCCCGGCCACAGCATGTTTAACTTGCTTCCTTCAGGCAGGCTTTACAGGGCCGTCCCCACCAGGTCCACCAGAAGCCTCAAAAGTTTCTTTCCCCAAGCGGTCTGCCTGCTGAACTCCTGAACATTGACTGACTAGACGTACATGTAACTAGCTTGTGTCCCTACGGTATACCTATCTGTGTGGCATTACTTGCCCCCCCCCCCCCATTTGCTTATCTGTTATCTACTTGGCTGTTGTATAGCAAACCGAAGACAAATTCCTGATATACCTGGCCAATAAAGCTGATTCTGATTCTGATCTCTTTCCAAGACTTTGTGCAAAGATCCCTAAGTTCCCAGTTTGTGACACTATCTTCCTGCTGTCTACATTAATGCCCCACACATTCTACCAAAACCAATTATATACAAATCTTTAAACTCCACAGAACTATGCAAAGTTATGTCAGATAAACACATATTACATTATATAGCCCAAATACTGCTTTTTAGTTAGAAACTAACATACAGTATCAAACTTATATCCACTTCATAAAATAACATGCCTTGTGTATTCAGTAAGAACCTGTCACAGCATTCTAGTTCCCATATTCTAAGCACCTTTCTCACCAGCTGGACTATGCAATAAAATATATATGTCTGCCTCCAGTGTCGGACTGGGACATGTAGGGCCCACCATGGGAATACAGTGGTAGGGGCTCATGTTTAGGTGTGGCCAGTCTCTAGAGGGTGTGTGCCCAGCCGCCACATTGTTTTGCCTAACCATTTTGCAAGTGTTGATCCCCTAGATAAATATATACAGTAAATATTGTAGTGCATGCATGATAATGTACTAGATTAGTAACAGTACAGTCTGGAACCTGATCCCTAGAGGAGGGGGTGGGCCCCCAGGCAGTAGGGCCCACCGGTGGTTTCACCTCCACCCCTGTGGGCCAGTCCAACCCTGCCTGCCTCCCTCTCATCTTCTTCTATAGGTGTAGATCCACCATTGACTGTCAAACTCTTAATCTGCAGACAATAACTGGAAAACCTTTCCTAGATTTTATGATATTGATTACATGTAGTTGCTGCTCAATGTTGTGACTGTGCCATCGAGCAATGGGGCCAGGGGCCGTGGTGATAAAGCTTACTGCAAATTAGGTCATCAAGCCCCCGGGCTGCCCATTGTGAGTGGAAAGTATCTGTGAGGCAGGTCTCTCTTCCTCTCTTGGAGTCCAGGAGAACATCCCAAAATCCGACAGTCAGCATAAAATATGACAGTGTCACTGTAACATGGCAATGAAATGGAATGGGATAAATATTTGGCATCGTCCAAGTAACATGGTTAAATACCAGTTGATTTAAATGTGTTTTTGTCTACTGTTCTCGGTCTGTATAGCTTTTCATTGTATCTGTTCTGACTCAACTTGAAGAACTGTGTTCAGCATAAACAACTGCGCTCGGTCTGCCCAACATCACGGCAACCTGAAACTGTTTATGTATCAAGAGTAAGAATTTGTGCGTTTGATGTGTAGCTTCTATTTATAGGAAACATGATAACTGTCTTCTCCTGTGGAATGTTAGACCGATGGCTGGCATGCAGCGTAAGGGAGAATGGGCCTGGTCACACTGTTATATAGAGACTTTTATTTTCATTCTGGATTTATAAAGGCATATGAGAGGCCTTCCTACCTCTATGACTGTTATCACCCAGTTTGTTATTGTTATTTCAAATTGTAAAGCGCAACGGAATTTGCTGCGCTATATAAGAAACTGTAAATAAATAAATCAATAAATAATGGAGGCTGAGGTCTCTATAGGAAAGTGGCATTACAGATATTATTGATGGTCCTCTTAGTTTACTTGAAACTGTGCTCTTAGAAAGTAAACACATTAGGGGTTATTCAGATGTTATAACAAACCAAAAAAGTTAGCAATTGAGCAAAACCATGCTGTACTGCAGGTGGGGCAGATGTAACGTGCTGAGCAATTAGATTTGGGTGGGGTGTGTTCAAACTGAAATAAAGCAGCCAGTATTTACCCTGCACAGAAACAATATAACCCACCCAAATCTAAATTTCTTGCACATGTGACATCTGCCACACCTGCAGTACAACATGGTTTTGACCAATTGCTAACTTATTTGGTTTGCCAACAACTTTGAATAACCAGTTAATTCATCATTAATTCTTTAAATCTGATTAATTAAAACTGAATATAAATACTTATGTCTGCATTTGGCTAATTTATTATAAATTCAAACTTCATGGCTGATTTATTAAGGATGGGGGGGAAGGGGGGGTTATATAAGGTTGACACCAGTTTACAAATTCAAACTTCGGTTTTACATGAAATCAGCAGAAAAGCAGCCCTCTTACTGTCACATGAAAGACACAGCCCCTGCATGCAACATGTGACACATTTCCTATACAAGCCCTAAAACTGAAACAAAATATAGAATGTGAAGCAGTTTGCTTCCCAAAGGATGGGATCCCGGCGGTCAATATACCTACATACTGACGCCACATGGTATTCCGGCGTCACATTACCGACAGTCAGCATGCCGATCGTCCTCACAGCGGGACGCACTGGCGCCCTGCTGCGGGGGGTGGGAGGTTAGGTTTAGGCAGGAGAAGGGGGGTTATGGTTAGAGTGCAGGGACAGGAAGGTTAGGGTTAGGGACCGGAGAGGGAGAGTTAGGTTTAGGCACTTAGAGGGGGAGGTTAGGCTTAAAGCGGGGACGGTTAGGTTTAGCCAGTGGGGAAGTGAGGGTTAGGGTTAGGCACCAGCAGGGAGGGTTAGGGTTAGGCACCACTGGAAAGCGGGAGGGTTAGGCACCAGTGGGGAGGGTTAGGGTTAGGCACCACCGGGGAGGGTTAGGGTTAGGCACCACTGGAAAGCGGGAGGGTTAGGCACCAGTGGGGAGGGTTAGGGTTAGGCACCACCGGGGAGGGTTAGGGTTAGGCACCACTGGGAAGCGGGAGGGTTAAGCACCAGTGGGGAGGGTTAGGCACCAGCGGTTAGGGTTAGGCACCACTAGGAAGGGGGAGGGTTAGGCACCAGTGGGGAGGGTTAGGCACCAGTGGGGAGGGTTAGGGTTGGGCACCACCGGGGAGGGTTAGGGTTAGGCACCACTGGGAAGCGGGAGGGTTAGGCACCAGTGGGGAGGGTTAGGCACCACTGGGGAGGGTTAGGGTTAGGCACCACTGGGAAGCGGGAGGGTTAGGCACCAGTGGGGAGGGTTAGGCACCACCGGGGAGGGTTAGGGTTAGGCACCACTGGGAAGCGGGAGGGTTAGGCACCAGTGGGGAGGGTTAGGCACCACCGGGGAGGTTTAGGGTTAGGCACCACTGGGAAGCGGGAGGGTTAGGCACCAGTGGGGAGGGTTAGGCACCAGCGGGGAGGGTTAGGGTTAGGCACCACTGGGAAGGGGGAGGGTTAGGCACCCACAAGGAAGGGATAGGGTAGGGAAAAGGTGAGGGTTAGGGGCCTTAATGGGGGAATGTTGGTATTCTGATGGACGGGATGCCGCTGTCCCTATACTGACATCCCGTCCATCGGCAAATCATACTGATCCCGTATTGTACACAGAGAAAACAAATGTAATTATCATGCTACCAATTTATTGGCCACATTGAAAGGTTCAAGGTTTATCTGTACATTTCATGGCTGCCTAATATCAGTAGGTTTAATGATGGATAAAAAAGCTGTGATCACATTTTTGTCCTTTAGTGAATAAAACACAGATACAATATATATTAACAGCGCAGCAATAGGAAACCTCCCAGAACTCTGAGACCAAACTGTCACTCCAATACCTGGCCTGTGCACAGTCTGCCCTGCTTGGCTGACTGTGAAAGCATTAGGATAACCTCAGCAGCCTTCATATATTTGTCTACAATACTTGCAAGTGCAACCCACTTTTATATATATATATATATATATATATATATATATATATATATATACTGTATATTCTAGTCACCAGCTCGTCAAAATGACAAACAACATAACAGTAATGTCTTAAATTGCTCCGTCGGGTGCCATCTAGAGGCCGCCAATGCGCAAAACTATTACATTCTTCCCATAGAGGTGCAGAACAGTGTTAGCCTTTTATTATATAGGATATATATATAATATATTGAAGTCCAAAAATTCAGCACTCCCAGTAAACTAATAGGTCCAGCACTCTAGTAGAAAGTTTTAACTTGACCCAGTGCCCCCACAAAGAGGAAATCATATAATAGCAGAGCAGTGGATACAATAACTAACACACTACCCAGGGGCTATACCAGCATTTCAGTGTATTCACTTTTTTATGTTTTATATAACTGTCCTATCTGATCCCACTTTCTGTGAGATTAATTTCTAGTAGTTTATGTTTAATGTTATTTTAAACTCATTTCAATAATGTGTTAAACAGGGTCTGTCCTTAGTGAACGGGCACCTGACGCATTCCCATGACCTGGCATTAGACTCCCATTTGAATGATCAGTCAAGAAAAGCTAAATCCACTTCTACTATTCAGCTGGTAAGTCGTTTCCATAGTCAGATGATTAGGTTTACTTACAACTGTACAGCAATAAGTATTTGCTTTTTGTTCTAGTTTTTGGAATACTCTGAGTTTATTTTTGACTATTATGTGTACTAATTATTATTATTTTCTCTGACGTCCTAGTGGATGCTGGGGACTCCGTCAGGACCATGGGGATATAGCGGCTCCGCAGGAGACAGGGCACAATAATAAAAGCTTTAGGATCAGGTGGTGTGCACTGGCTCCTCCCCCTATGACCCTCCTCCAAGCCTCAGTTAGATTTTTGTGCCCGACGAGAAGGGTGCAATCTAGGTGGCTCTCCTGAGCTGCTTAGAATAAAAGTTTAAGTTAGGTTTTTTATTTTCAGTGAGTCCTGCTGGCAACAGGCTCACTGCTACGAGGGACTTAGGGGAGAGAAGAAAACTCACCTGCGTGCAGGATGGATTTGCTTCTTAGGCTACTGGACACCATTAGCTCCAGAGGGAGTCGGAACACAGGTCTCACCCTGGGGTTCGTCCCGGAGCCGTGCCGCCGACCCCCCTTGCAGATGCCGAAGTTGAAGAGGTCCAGAGGTCCAGAAACAGGCGGCAGAAGACTTTCAGTCTTCATAAGGTAGCGCACAGCACTGCAGCTGTGCGCCATTGTTGTCAGCACACTTCACCAACAGTCACCAACTGTCACTGAGGGTGCAGGGCGCTGGGGGGGGCGCCCTGGGCAGCAATGTATAATACCTTTTTATGGCTAAAATACATCACATATAGCCCTTGAGGCTATATGGATGTATTTAACCCCTGCCAGATCTCACAAACTCCGGAGAAGAGCCCGCCGAAAAGGGGGCGGGGCCTATTCTCCTCAGCACACGGCGCCATTTTCCTGCTCAGCTCTGCTGTGGGGAAGGCTCCCAGGCTCTCCCCTGCACTGCACTACAGAAACAGGGTTAAAACAGAGAGGGGGGGCACTTATTTGGCGATATGATTACATATATAAAAATGCTATAAGGGAAAACACTTGTATAAGGGGTTGTCCCTGTATAATTATAGCGTTTTTGGTGTGTGCTGGCAAACTCTCCCTCTGTCTCCCCAAAGGGCTAGTGGGGTCCTGTCCTCTGTCAGAGCATTCCCTGTGTGTGTGCTGTGTGTCGGTACGTGTGTGTCGACATGTAGGAGGACGATGTTGGTGAGGAGGCGGAGCAAATTGCCTGTATTGGTGATGTCACTCTCTAGGGAGTCGACACTGGAATGGATGGCTTATTTAGGAATTACGTGATAATGTCAACACGCTGCAAGGTCGGTTGACGACATGAGACGGCCGGCAAACAAATTAGTACCTGTCCAGGCGTCTCAGACACCGTCAGGGGCTTGTAAAAACGCCCATTTACCTCAGTCGGTCGACACAGACACGGACACTGACTCCAGTGTCGACGGTGAAGAAACAAACGTATTTTCCTTTAGGGCCACACGTTTCATGTTAAGGGCAATGAAGGAGGTGTTACATATTTCTGATACTACAAGTACCACAAATAAGGGTATTATGTAGGGTGTGAATAAACTACTTGTAGTTTTTCCTGAATCAGATAAATTAAATGAAGTGTGTGATGATACGTGGGTTTCCTCCGATAGAAAATTATTGGCGGTATACCCTTTCCCGCCAGAAGTTAGGGCGAGTTGGGAAACACACCTTAGGGTGAATAAGGCGCTCACACGCTTATAAAAACAAGTGGCGTTACCGTCTCCAGATACGGCAGCCCTCAAGGAGCCAGCTGATAGGAAGCTGAAAAATATCCTAAAAGTATATACACATATACTGGTGTTATACTACGACCAGCAATCGCCTCAGCCTGGATGTGCAGCGCTGAGGGGGCTTGGTCGGATTTCCTGACTGAAAATATTGATACCCTTGACAGGGACAAGATTTTATTGACTATAGAGCATTTTAAGGATGCATTTCTATATATGCGAGATGCGCAGAGGGATATTTGCATTCTGGCATCAAGAGTAAATGTGATGTCCATATCTGCCAGACGACAGTGGTCAGGTGATGCAGATTCCAGACGGCACATGGAAGTATTGCCGTATAAAGGGGCGGTCCATCGGACCTGGTGGCCATGGCAACAGCTGAAAAATCCACCTTTTGTTACCCCAAGTCACATCTCAGCAGAAAAGGACACAGTCTTTTCAGTCTCAGTCCTTTCGTCCCCATAAGGGCAGGCGGGCAAAAGGGCCAGTCATATCTGCCCAGGGGTAGAGGAAAGGGAAGAAGACTGCAGCAGGCAGCCCATTCCCAGGAACAGAAGCCCTCCACAGCTTCTGCCAAGTCCGCAGCATGACGCTGGGGCCGTACAAGCGGACTCAGGTGCGGTAGGGGGTCATCTCAAGAGTTTCAGCACGCAGTGGGCTCACTCACAAGTGGACTCCTGGATCCTACACGTAGTATCCCAGGTGTACATTGGAAATTCGAGACGTCTCCCCCTCACAAGTTCCTGAAGTCTGCTTTACCAACGTCTCCCTCCGACAGGGAGGCAGTATTGGGAACAATTCACAGGCTGTATTCCCAGCAGGTGATAATCAAAGTACCCCTTCTACAACAAGGGAAGGGGTATTATTCCACACTATATTGTGGTACTGAAGCCAGACGGCTAGGTGAGATCTGAAATATTTGAACACTTACATACAAGCGTTCAAATCAAGATGGAGTCACTCAGAGCAGTGATAGCGAACCAGGAAGAAGGGGACGATATGGTGTCACTGGATATCAGGGACGCTTACCTACATGTCCAAATTTGCCCTTCTCACCAAGGGTACCTCAGGTTCGTGGTACAGAACTGTCACTATCAGTTCAGACGCTGCCGTTTGGATTGTCCACGGCACCCCGGGTCTTTACCAAGGTAATGGCCGAAATGATGATTCTTCTTAAAAGAAATATGGACGCTTTCCTGATAAGGGCAAGGTCCAGAGAACAGTTGGAGGTCGGAGTAGCACTATCTTAAGTAGTTCTACGACAGCACGAGTGGATTCTAAATATTCCAAAATCGCAGTTTTTTCCGACGACACGTCTACTGTTCCTAGGGATGATTCTGGACACAGTCCAGAAAAGGATGTTTTCTCCCGGAGAAGAAAGCCAGGGAGTTATCCGAGCTAGTCAGGAACCTCCTAAAACCAGGAAAAGTATCAGTGCATCATTGCACAAGGATCCTGTGAAAAATGGTGGTTTCTTACAAAGCGATCCCATTCGGTAGATTTCACGCAAGAACCTTTACGTGGGATCTGCTGGAAAAATGGTCCGGATCGCATCTTCAGATGCATCAGCGGATAACCCTGTCTCCAAGGACAAGGGTGTTTCTTCTGCGGTGGCTGCAGAGTGCTCATCTATGAAAGGGCCGCAGATTCGGCATTCAGGACTGGGTCCTGGTGACCACGGATGCCAGCCTGAGTGGCTGGGGAGCAGTCACACAAGGAAAAAATTTCCAGAGAGTGTGATCGAGTCTGGAGACTTCTCTCCACATAAATATACTGGAGCTAAGGGCAATTTACAATGCTCTAAGCTTAGCAAGACCTCTGCTTCAAGGTCAGCCGGTATTGATCCAGTGGGACAACATCACGGCAGTCGCCCACGTAAACAGACAGGGCGGCACAAGAAGCAGGAGGGAAATGGCAGAAACTGCAAGGATTCTTCGCTGGGCGAAAAATCATGTGATAACACTCTCAGCAGTGTTCATTCCGGGAGTGGAAAACTGGGAAGCAGACTTCCTCAGCAGGCATGACCTCCACCCGGGAGAGTGGGGACTTCATCGGGAAGTCTTCCACATGATAGTAAACCGTTGTGAAAAACCAAAGGTGGACATGATGGCGTCCCGCCTGAACAAAAAACTAGATATTGCGCCAGGTCAAGGGACCCTCAGGCAATAGCGGTGGACGCTCTGGTAACACTGTGGATGTACCAGTCAGAGTATGGGTTCCCTCCTATGCCTCTCATACAAAAAGTACTGAGAATCATAAGAGGGAGATGAGTAAGAATGATACTCGTGGTTCCGGATTGGCCAAGAAGGACTTGGTACCCGAAACTTCAAGAGATGTTCACGGAAGACCCGTGGCCTCTACCTTTAAGAAAGGACCTGCTCCAGCAGGGGCCTTGTCTGTTCCAAGACTTACCGCGGCCGCGTTTGACGGCATGGCGGTTGAACGCCGGATCCTGAAAGGGCATTCCAGATGAAGTCATCCCTACCCTGGTCGAAGACAGGAAGGATGTAACCGCAAAACATTTTCACCGCATTTGGCGAAGATATGTTGCGTGGTGTGGGGCCAAGAAGGCCCCTACAGAGGAATTCCAACTGGGTCGTTTCCTACATTTCCTGAAAACAGGACTGTCTATGGGCCTAAAATTAGGGTCCACTAAGGTTCAAATTTCGGCCCTGTCGAATTTCTTCCAGAAAGAACTGGCTTTAGTGCCTGACGTTCAGATGTTTGTAAAAGGGGTACTGCATATACAGCCTCCTTTTGTGCCCCAGTGGCACCTTGGGATCTCAATGTTGTTTTGAGTTTCCTAAAGTCACATTGGTTTGAACCACTCACCACTGTGGACTTAAAATATCTCACATGGAAGGTGACGATGCTATTAGCCCTGGCTTCAGCCAGGCGTGTGTCAGAATTGGCGGCTTTATCATATATAAAGCCCTTACTTAATTTTTCATTCTGACAGGGCAGAATTGAGGACTCGTCCTCAATTTCTCCTTAAGGTGTTTTCTGTTTTTCACATGAACCAACCTATTGTGGTACCTGCGGGTACTAGGGACTTGGAGGACTCCAAGTTACTTGACGTTGTCAGGGCCCTGAAAAATATGTTTCCAGGAAGGCTGGAGTCAGAAAATCTGACTCGCTGTTTAGCCTGTATGCACCCAACAAGATGGGTGCTCCTGCTTCTAAGCAGACGATTGCTCGCTGGATTTGTAATACAATTCAGTTTACACATTCTGTGGCAGGCCTGCCACAGCCAAAATCGGTAAAAGCCCATTCCAAAAGGAAGGGGGCTCATCTTGGGCGACTGCCCGAGGGGTCTCGGCTTTACAACTTTGCCGAGCAGTTACTTGGTCAGGGGAAAACACGTTTGCTAAATTCTACAAATTTGATACCCTGGCTGAGGAGGACATGGAGTTCTCTCATTCGGTGCTGCAGGGTCATCCGCACTCTCCCGCCCGTTTGGGAGCTTTGGTATAATCCCCATGGTCCTGACGGAGTCCCCAGCATCCACTAGGACGTCAGAGAAAATAAGATTTTACTTACCGATAAATCTATTTCTCGTAGTCCGTAGTGGATGCTGGGCGCCCATCCCAAGTGCGGATTGTCTGCAATACTTGTACATAGTTTTGTTACAAAAATCGGGTTATTCTTGTTGTGAGCCATCTTTTCAGAGGCTCCTTCGTTGTTATCATACTGTTAACTGGGTTCAGATCACAGGTTGTACGGTGTGATTGGTGTGGCTGGTATGAGTCTTACCCGGGATTCAATATCCTTCCTTATTATGCACGCTCGTCCGGGCACAGTATCCTAACTGAGGCTTGGAGGAGGGTCATAGGGGGAGGAGCCAGTGCACACCACCTGATCCTAAAGCTTTTATTATTGTGCCCTGTCTCCTGCGGAGCCGCTATATCCCCATGGTCCTGACGGAGTCCCCAGCATCCACTACGGACTACGAGAAATAGATTTATCGGTAAGTAAAATCTTATTATTAAAAGCACATGTCTGATCTTCACACAGTAAATGCAGCAATTTTGTGGGCGTATATATATGAAATATTAGAGACATGTAGTATATGGATGTGATGAGGGCACTGTAAGTTAAACTTCAAAATTAAAATTTTCTGACACTGGATTTATATACATTACCTCCCCAATATATTACAGATAGCTGATCCCAGTTCTTTAGATCTTAATATGATCAAAAAGCTGGGACTACAGTCATTTGAGGTGCTGTGACATCATGGACTGGCACTGTGTAGGAATCCACTAAACCACACAATGGCCCTCATTCCGAGTTGTTCGCTCGGTATTTTTCATCGCATCGCAGTGAAAATCCGCTTAGTACGCATGCGCAATGTTCGCACTGCGACTGCGCCAAGTAACTTTACTATGAAGAAAGTATTTTTACTCACGGCTTTTTCTTCGCTCCGGCTATCGTAATGTGATTGACAGGAAATGGGTGTTACTGGGCGGAAACACGGCGTTTCAGGGGCGTGTGGCTGAAAACGCTACCGTTTCCGGAAAAAACGCAGGAGTGGCCGGAGAAACGGTGGGAGTGCCTGGGCGAACGCTGGGTGTGTTTGTGACGTCAACCAGGAACGACAAGCACTGAACTGATCGCACAGGCAGAGTAAGTCTGGAGCTACTCAGAAACTGCTAAGTAGTTAGTAATCGCAATATTGCGAATACATCGGTCGCAATTTTAAGAAGCTAAGATTCACTCCCAGTAGGCGGCGGCTTAGCGTGTGTAACTCTGCTAAATTCGCCTTGCGACCGATCAACTCGGAATGAGGGCCAATATTTATGCTGCTCCCTGTAAACTCAGTTAGATTAGCACCTCCTGCTGTACCTAACATGTCAACCTGCTGCAGAGGAGGGAAAGAGAGCATGGTGGGCATATTTTTTTAAAATAAGTATAAAAACTGCCGTTATTGCACTTATATTATGCGTCTCAGTAATACTCAACATTTCTTATGTATTACTACCAAATGCTGGGTTCCTCTCTAATAATAATACCTATTATAAATTATAATATCAATGCAAAGCCATTCACTAGATGCTACCAGTATCAGATGGGGGTACTCACATACTCCATTAAATCTAGCTACATTAGCCCATTTTTATTTAATAGTAATAATAATTATAACAATAATATATTATCTGAACATATTTGTTGAATTGTTTAATGATTTTGTAATTATTAATACACTTTTTCCATGCCTTTCCTTATAATTAGCATGCTTTTTTTTGTGTCAGTTTATATTGGATTTCACTTGGAGCATCCTATAACCAAATACTTAGTGCCCATTTTGCTTTTTTTTATTATATTGCTGTAAGTAATTGTATATGTGCCCTATTATAATGCCATTGTAGTATGTAAGTGTATGTGTGTCCTATTACAGTGCCATTGTAGTATGTAATTGTATATGTGCCCTATTATAGTGCCATTGCAGTATGTAAGTACTAAGAGGCTAAGACTGTAGAGCAATTTAAACATGCTTGGGATAGGCATATGAATATCCTTACAAAGAATTAAGGTTCAAAAAGGGTTGAGATTACCTAAAGGATAAAAAAAAAGGGGCAGACTAGATGGGCCAAGTGGTTGTTATCTGCCGTCAAATTCTATGTTTCTAAGTGTATGTGTGTCCTATTACAGTGCCATTGTAGTACATAATTGCATATGTGACCTATTACAGTGCCATTGCAGTAAGTATATATGTGCCCTATTATAGTGCCATTGTAGTTAGTATGTAATTGTATATGTGCTCTATTATAGGTCCATTGCAGTATGCAATTGTATATGTGTCCTATTACAGTGCCATTGTAGTATGTAAGTGTATATGTGCTCTATTATAGTGCCATTGCAGTATGTAAGTGTATATGTGCCCTATTATAGTGCTATTGTAGTATGTAAGTGTGTATATTCCCTATTGTAGTGCCATTGTAGTATGTAAGTAGTGTACAGTGTATGTGCCCTATTATAGTGCCATTGCAGTATGTAATTATATATGTGCCCTATTATAGTGCCATTGTAGTATGTAAGTGTGTATATTCCCTATTATAGTGCCATTGCAGTATGTAATTGTATATGTGCCCTATTATAGTGCCATTTTAGTATGTAATTGTGTATGTGCCATATTATAGTGCCATTGTAGTATGTAAGTGTGTATATTCCCTATTGTAGTGCCATTGTAGTATGTAAGTAGTGTACAGTGTATGTGCCATATTATAGTGCCATTGCAGTATGTAATTATATATGTGCCCTATTATAGTGCCATTGTAGTATGTAATTGTGTATGTGCCCGATTACAGTGCCAATGTAGTATGTAAGTGTATATGTGCCCTATTATAGTGCCATTGTAGTATGTAAGTAGTGTACAGTGTATATTCCCTATTATAGTGCCATTGCAGTATGTAATTGTATATGTGCCCTATTATAGTGCCATTTTTGTATGTAATTGTGTATGTGCCATATTATAGTGCCTTTGCTGTCAGTATATGCGCCCAATTATAGTGCCACAGCAATCATTTATTTGCTCCAATGAGCAGGGAAGAGAAATAGGTGACACTGTAGGCTGTGATTTGCATGTTTGATGTGTTTGGGTAGATCCTGGGTAAAGCAAAAACTAAAAGAAGCCCTACCTATTAACACTGCAAAGCCAGTCACTAGATGCTACCAGTATCAGATGGGGGTACTCAGAGCCTCTATTAAATCTAGCTACATTAGCCCATTTTAATTTAATAATAATAATAATAACAATAATAATAATCAGAGGCGTATCTAGGGTAGGGCGAGTGGGACACGTGCCCTGGGCGCCTTGGCAGGCCCAGGAGAGGGGGGCGCTGCCGGCGGCCAGGGCATCATGCCCCACTCGCCCCCGTCAACCCGAAATGTGAGGGGAGGAGAGCGCACCGTCTCTCCCTCCCCTCACCACCGCTGAAAGCCCTAGCAGCGCTGCCAGCAGCGCTGCTGTGTCCGGTCTCCGGCGTTAGCCAATCAGAGCTTGCAGACCGGCTCCTGATTGGCTGCCGGTCCGCGAGCTCTGACTGGCTAGCGAACCGGCGGCAAACAGCCGCCGGAGACCTGGAGCGGTGAGGGGAAGGAGAGGCGCTGCGCTGCGCTCTCCTCCCTTCACATATCAACAACAAGCGGCCGGTGAGTGACCGGGGGGGGGGGGGGGGGGGCGGCGGCACTGTGGGGCATGTATCTGGCACCAAATGGGGCATGTAACTGGCACTGAGTGGGGCCTGGCACTGTTGGGCATGTATCTGGCACTGTGGGGCAATGTAACTGGCACTGTGGGGCAATGTATCTGGCACTGTGGGGCACTGTATCTGGCACTGTGGGGCATGTAACTGGCACTGTGGGGCAATGTAACTGGCACTGTGGGGCATGTAACGGGCACTGTGGGGCATGTAACGGGCACTGTGGGGCATGTAACTGGCACTGTGGGGCATGTATCTGGCACTGTGGCGCAATGTATCTGGCACTGTGGGGCAATGTATCCGGCACTGTGGGGCATGAATCCGGCACTGTGGGGCAATGTAACTGGCACTGTGGGGCAATGTATCTGGCACTGTGGGGCAATGTATCTGGCACTGTGGGGCAATGTATCTGGCACTGTGGGGCAATGTATCTGGCACTGTGGGGCATGTATCTGGCACTGTGGGGCATGTAACTGGCACTGTGGGGCATGTAACTGGCACTGTGGGGCAATGTAACTGGCACTGTGGGGCATGTAACGGGCACTGTGGGGCATGTAACGGGCACTGTGGGGCATGTAACTGGCACTGTGGGGCATGTATCTGGCACTGTGGCGCAATGTATCTGGCACTGTGGGGCAATGTATCCGGCACTGTGGGGCATGAATCCGGCACTGTGGGGCAATGTAACTGGCACTGTGGGGCAATGTATCTGGCACTGTGGGGCAATGTATCTGGCACTGTGGGGCAATGTATCTGGCACTGTGGGGCATGTATCTGGCACTGTGGGGCATGTAACTGGCACTGTGGGGCATGTAACTGGCACTGTGGGGCCATGTATCTGGCACTGTGGGGCCATGTATCTGGCACTGTGGGGCAATGTATCCGGCACTGTGGGGCAATGTATCCGGCACTGTGGGGCAATGTAACTGGCACTGTGGGGCAATGTACCCGGCACTGTGGGGCATGTATCCGGCACTGTGGGGCAATGTAATTGGCACTGTGGGGCAATGTATCTGGCACTGTGGGGCAATGTATCCGGCACTGTGGGGCAATGTATCCGGCACTGTGGGGCAAGGTAACTGGCACTGTGGGCCATTTTCAGTGGCCACACCCCTTCTGGAGCGCGCACATGCTTCTTTTTGTGTGTGTGGGGTTTTTTTTTGGGGGGGGCGCCATTTTCCATCTTGCCCTGGGCTCCGAAAACCCTAGCTACGCCTCTGATAATAATATATTATCTGAACATATTTGTTGAATTGTTTAATGATTTTGTAACTATTAATACACTTTTTCCATGCCTTTCCTTAAAATTAGCATGCTTTTGTGTCAGTTTATATTGGATTCCACCTGGGTCATCCTATAACCAAATACTTAGTGCCCATTTTGCTTTTTTTTATTATATTGCTGTAAGTAATTGTATATGTGCCCTATTATAATGCCATTGTAGTATGTAAGTGTATGTGTGTCCTATTACAGTGCCATTGTAGTATGTAATTGTATATGTGACCTATTACAGTGCCATTGCAGTATGTAAGTGTATATGTGCCCTATTATAGTGCCATTGTAGTTAGTATGTAATTGTATATGTGCCCTATTATAGTGCCATTGTAGTATATAAATGTATGTGTGTCCTATTACAGTGCCATTGTAGTATGTAATTGTTTATGTGACCTATTACAGTACCATTGTAGTTAGTATGTAATTGTATATGTGACCTATTACAGTGCCATTGCAGTATGTAAGTGTATATGTGCCCTATTATAGTGCCATTGTAGTTAGTATGTAATTGTATATGTGCCCTATTATAGAGACATTGCAGTATGGAATTGTATATGTGTCCTATTACAGTGCCATTGTAGTATGTAAGTGTATATGTGCCCTATTATAGTGCCATTGTAGTTAGTATGTAATTGTATATGTGCCCTATTATAGTGCCATTGCAGTATGTAAGTGTATATGTGCCCTATTATAGTGGCATTGTAGTAAGTAATTGTGTATGTGCCCGATTACAGTGCCAATGCAGTATGTAAGTGTGTATGTTCCCTATTATAGTGCCATTGTAGTATGTATTTATGTAAGTGTATATGTGCCCTATTACATACCTCCCAACATGACCCTTTCCAGGAGGGACAGAATGCTCTGTTCCAGTACTTCCCACTTAATTTAAAATTTCCCTCACCTGTGTTGAAACACATTTGTTATCAATTAACCTGTTTAAAGCAGGTGAGGGCAATTCGAAATTAAGAGGGAAGTCCAGGAACAGAGCATTCTGTCCCTCATGGAAAGGGTCATGTGGGGCGTATGCTATTATAGTGCCATTGCAGTATGTAATTGTATATGTCCCTATTATAGTGCCATTGTAGTATGTAATTGTGTATGTGCCATATTATAGTGCCTTTGCTGTCAGTATATGCGCCCGATTATAGTGACACAGCAATCATTTAATTGCTCTAATGAGCAGGGAAGAGAAATAGGTGACACTGTAGGCTGTGATTTGCATGTTTGCTATGTTTGGGCAGATCCTGGGTAAAGCAAAAACTAAAAGAAGACCTACTGTACCTGTGTTTTTCTATATTAACCAGAAAGACTTACAGCTAACATATTAAATATCATGTACATGAGAGTCTGTCAAATAATTATCGCATTTTCTTATTATGTGGAATCAAAACTGATTTATTGCAGGAGTTCTTACCACTGATCAACAAAAAACATTGTAAGGTCAAATAAAAAACAAGTATTCACCACTTTTTTAAGTTATACCTTAACAAACCCTGGTGCAATGAGTTGTCTTCAGATGTGACATTGGTAACTGATAGACGTCCACCTGTGTACAGGTGTTTTCTTCTCACTGATAAATATTGAAACCTAAACTGAAAAAAGGTTTTTGAGAACCATTAATCAGGAAAATTACTTGAGAAGATTTCATTTCAATATCCACTGGACTAATGCAATTGACAGCTAATCGTAAAGGAATGGAGAAACCACTATACCACAGGTTCTCAAACTCGGTCCTCAGGACCCCACACAGTACATGTTTTGCAGGTCTCCCCACAGAATCACAAGAGAAATAATTAGCTCCACCTGTGGACCTTTTAAAATGTGGCAGTGAGTAATTAATACACCTGTGCACTTGCTGGGTTACCTGCAAAACATGCACTGTGTGGGGTCCTGAGGACCGAGTTTGAGAACCACTGCACTATACCATTGTAATTTGTCTACAACAGATTGTGGGGTCCATTTACTAAGCCAGAGGTTCCGAAATGCGGTCCTCAAGGCACCCCAACAGTCCAGGTTTTAGGTATATCCATGGCTCAGCACAGATGGTTAAATCAATTTGACTGAGTTGCTAATTAAGTCACCTGTGACCAAACATGGATACATTTAAAACCAGGATGGTTGGGGTGCCTTGAGGACCGCGTTTGGGGACCTCTGTACTAAGCTTTGGATGGTAATAGAGTGGACGGAGATAAAGTACCAGCCAATCAGCTCCTCGTTGTCACTTTTCAAACATGACCAGTAAAATGGCAGCTAGGAGCTGATTGACTGGTACTTTACCTTCGTCCACATTCTCTACATCCAAGGCTTAGTAAATAGACTACTAGCCTCCAAAACAGAGCAATGGTAATGCATACCTCTCAACATGACCCTCTCCAGGAGGGACACAGTGCTCTGCTTCTGGACTTTTCTGTTAATGTATGATTGCCAACACCTGGTTTAAACAGATTAATGTATAAGAAAGGTGTTTCACCACAGGTGATGGCAATCATACATTAAGAGGGAAGTCCAGGAGCAGAGCATTCTGTCCCTCATGGAGAGGGTCATGTTGGGAGGTATGGTAATGGCTGTCAGATCTGCAAACCTGGTAAATACCCAGACTCACTGCTGTAATAATAGCTATAGGTGCTGCAAGTTTTTACTATACGTCCGTCCTCGTTACCTCCCAGCCTGTTCTTATCAAAGAGAGGGAGGTTTTGTTCTTCAATTATTGCCCATGATACAGCTTTCAATTTCTCATTTTATTTGTTCTATTCTTCCAGAGAAGTCCTGAAGACTGTGAGCCGTCAGAGGCCGCTATACCGGATATTACTCCAGTCAGTCGGAGAGTAAGGAAAAAACGTAAGTGCACGGTAGGCACAGAGGGAACCCATATCCTCTCCGCCCATATTCACAGAATCATGTTAGTACATAATTAAAAGGAGAACTTTACCTAAAACTAAAAGTTTATTTTTGGTTGGAGTTCAGTGAGTTATTAATATAACCCGCATCCACAGTACATAAAACTAGAGCTGTGCACCGGACATTTTTCGGGTATTGTGTTTTGGTTTTGGATTCGGTTCAGCGGCCGTGTTTTGGATTCGGAAGCGTTTTGGCAAAACCTCCCTGAAATTTTTTTGTCGGATCTGGGTGTGTTTTGGATTCGGGTGTTTTTTTTTCAAAAAACCCTCAAAAACAGCTTAAATCATAGAATTTGGGGGTCATTTTGATCCCATAGTATTATTAACCTCAATAACCATAATTTCCACTAATTTCCAGTCTATTCTGAACACCTCACATCTCACAATATTATTTTTAGTCCTAAAATTTGCACCAAGGTCGCTGGATGACTAAGCTAAGCGACCCAAGTGGCCGGCACAAACACCTGGCCCATCTAGGAGTGGCACTGCAGTGTCAGACAGGATGGCACTTAAAAAAATTTGCCCCAAACATCACATGATGCAGAGATAAATAAAATAAAAAAAGAGGTGCAAGATGGAATTGTCCTTGGGCCCTCCCACCCACCCTTATGTTGTAGGACATGCACACTTTAACAAACCCATCATTTCAGTGACAGGGTCTGCCACACGACTGTGGCTGAAATGACTGGTTGGTTTGGGCCCCCACCAAAAAAGAAGCAATCAATCTCTCCTTGCACAAACTGGCTCTACAGAGGCAAGATGTCCACCTCCTCCTCATCATCCGATTCCTCACCCCTTTCACTGTGTACATCCCCCTCTTCACAGATTATTAATTCGTCCCCACTGGAATCCACCATCTCAGGTCCCTGTGTACTTTCTGGAGGCAATTGCTGGTGAATGTCTCCACGGAGGAATTGATTATAATTAATTTTGATGAACATCATCTTCTCCACATTTTCTGGAAGTAACCTCGTTCGCCGATTGCTGACAAGGTGACTGGCTGCACTAAACACTCTTTCGGAGGGGGGGCAACTTAGGTAAAATAAAGCCTGTTTGTGCAAGAACCTCCAAATTGCCTCTTTTTCCTGCCAGTATACGTACGGACTGTCTGACGTGCCTACTTGGATGCGGTCACTCATATAATCCTCCACCATTCTTTCAGTGGTTACAGAATCATATGCAGTGACAGTAGACGACATGTCAGTAATCGTTGGCAGGTCCTTCAGTCCGGACCAGATGTCAGCACTCGCTCCAGACTGCCCTGCATCACCGCAAGCGGGTGGGCTCGGAATTCTTAGCCTTTTCCTCGCAGCCCCAGTTGCGGGAGAATGTGAAGGAGGAGCTGTTGACGGGTCACGTTCCGCTTGACATTACAATTGTCTCACCAGCAGGTCTTTGCACCTCTGCACACTTGTGTCTGCCGGAAAGAGAGATACAACGTAGGCTTTAAACCTAGGATCGAGCACGGTGGCCAAAATGTAGTGCTCTGATTTCAACAGATTGACCACCCGTGAATCCTGGTTAAGCAAATTAAGGGCTCCATCCACAAGTCCCACATGCCTAGCGGAATCGCTCCGTTTTAGCTCCTCCTTCAGTCTCTCCAGCTTCTTCTGCAAAAGCCTGATGAGGGGAATGACCTGACTAAGGCTGGTAGTGTCTGAACTGACTTCACGTGTGGCAAGTTCAAAGGTTTGCAGAACCTTGCACAATGTTGAAATCATTCTCCACTGCGCTTGAGTCAGGTGCATTTCCCCTCCTTTGCCTATATCGTAGGCAGATGTATAGGCTTGAATGGCCTTTTGCTGCTCCTCCATCCTCTGAAGCATATAGAGGGTTGAATTCCACCTCGTTACCACCTCTTGCTTCAGATGATGGCATGGCAGGTTCAGGAGTGTTTGCTGGTGCTCCAGTCTTCGGCACGCGGTGGCTGAATGCCGAAAGTGGCCTGCAATTCTTCGGGCCACCGACAGCATCTCTTGCACGCCCCTGTCGTTTTTAAAAAAATTCTGCACCACCAAATTCAATGTATGTGCAAAACATAGGACGTGCTGGAATTTGCCCACATGTAATGCACGCACAATATTGGTGGCGTTGTCCGATGTCACAAATCCCCAGGAGAGTCCAATTGGGGTGAGCCATTCTGCGATGATGTTCCTCAGTTTCCGTAAGAGGCTGGTAGTGTCTGAACTGACTTCACGTGTGGCAAGTTCAAAGGGTTGCAGAACCTTGCACAATGTTGAAATCATTCTCCACTGCGCTTGAGTCAGGTGCATTCCCCCTCCTTTGCCTATATCGTAGGCAAATGTATAGGCTTGAATGGCCTTTTGCTGCTCCTCCATACTCTGAAGCATATAGAGGGCTGAATTCCACCTCGTTACCACCTCTTGCTTCAGATGATGGCGGGGTAGGTTCAGGAGTGTTTGCTGGTGCTCCAGTCTTCGGTACTGATGTTCCTCAGTTACCGTAAGAGGTTGTCAGCTGTGTGCCTCTTATGGAAAGCGGTGATACAAAGCGTAGCCTGCCTAGGTACGAGTTGGCGTTTGCGAGATGCTGCTACTGGTGCCGCCACTGCTGTTCTTGCTGCGGGAAGCAATACATCTACCCAGTGGGCTGTCACAGTCATATAGTCCTGAGTCTGCCCTGGTCCACTTGTCCACATGTCCGTGGTTAAGTGGACATTGGGTACAACTGCATTTTTTAGGACACTGGTGACTCTTTTTCTGACGTCTGTGTACATTCTTGGTATCGCCTGCCTAGAGAAATGGAACCTAGATGGTATTTGGTACCGGGGACACAGTACCTCAAGCAATTCTCTAATTCCCTGTGGATACCGGACACACGTTTAACACCACCGCAGCTGCCAAGACCTGAGTTATCCGCTTTGCAGCAGGATGACTGCTGTGATATTTCATCTTCCTCGCAAAGGACTGTTGGACAGTCAACTGCTTACTGGAAGTAGTACAAGTGGTCTTCCGACTTCCCCTCTGGGATGACGATCGACTCCCAGCAGCAACAACAGCAGCGCCAGCAGAAGTAGGCGTTACACTCAAGGATCCATCGGAGGAATCCCAGTTAGGAAAGGACTCGTCAGACTTGCCAGTGACATGGCCTGCAGGACTATTGGCGTTCCTGTCTAAGGAGGAAATTGACACTGAGGGAGTTGGTGGTGTGGTTTGCAGGAGCTTGGGTACAAGAGGAAGGGATTCAGTTGTCAGTGGACTGCTTCCGCTGTCACCCAAAGTTTTTGAACTTGTCAATGACTTCTGATGAATGCACTCCAGGTGACGTATAAGGGAGGATGTTCCGAGGTGGTTAACGTCCTTACCCCTATTTATTACAGCTTGACAAAGGCAACACACGGCTTGACACCTGTTGTCCGCATTTCTGTTGAAATCATTACACACCAAAGAGGTGATTTTTTTTTGTAATTTGACCAGGCATGTCAATGGCCATATTCGTCCCACGGACAACAGGTGTCTCCCCGGGTGCCTGACTTAAACAAACCACCTCACCATCAGAATTCTCCTGGTCAATTTCCTCCTCAGCGCCAGCAACACCCATATCCTCATCCTGGTGTACTTCAACAGTGACATCTTCAATTTGACTATCAGGAACTGGACTGCGGGTGCTCCTTCCAGCACTTGCAGGGGGCGTGCAAATGGTGGAAGGCGCCACCTCTTCCCGTCCAGTGTTGGGAAGGTCAGGCATCGCAACTGACACAATTGGACTCTCCTTGGGGATTTGTGATTTAGAAGAATGTACAGTTCTTTGCTGTGCTTTTGCCAGCTTAAGTCTTTTCATTTTTCTAGCCTGAGGATGAGTGCTTCCATCCTCATGTGAAGCTGAACCACTAGCCATGAACATAAGACAGGGCCTCAGCTGTTCCTTGCCACTCCGTGTCGTAAATGGCATATTGGCAAGCTTACGCTTCTCATCAGACGCTTTTAATTTTGATTTTTGGGTCATTTTACTGAACTTTTGTTATTTGGATTTTACATGCTCTCTACTATGACATTGGGCATCGGCCTTGGCAGACGACGGTGATGGCATTTCATCGTCTCGGCCATGACTAGTGGCAGAAGCTTCAGCACGAGATGGAAGTGGATCTTGATCTTTCCCTATTTTACCCTCCACGTTTTTGTTCTCCATTTTTTAATGTGTGGAATTATATGCCAGTAATATATCAATAGCAATGGCCTACTCTACTGTACTTTATATGTATGCTGTTGGTCACAAAATGCCGCACCGTAATACTAGAAGCTATAGAAAAGTATATATATTATTGTATATATCAGTACAGAGCGGTATAACTGTGACACATGTGTCCTGACAAGCAGTATAGAAGCTATAGAAAAGTATATATATTATTGTATATATATCAGTACAGAGCGGTGTAACTGTGACACATGTGTCCTGACAAGCAGTATAGAAGCTATAGAAAAGTATATATATTATTGTATATATATCAGTACAGAGTGGTGTAACTGTGACACATGTGTCCTGACAAGCAGTATATAAGCTATAGAAAAGTATATATATTATTGTGTATATATATCAGTACAGAGTGGTGTAACTGTGACACATGTGTCCTGACAAGCAGTATAGAAGCTATAGAAAAGTATATATATTATTGTACATATAAGTACAGAGCGGTGTAACTGTGACACATGTGTCCTGACAAGCCATATAGAAGCTATAGAAAAGTATGTATATTATTGTATATATTATATATCAGTACAGAGCAGTGTAACTGTGACACATGTGTCCTGACAAGCAGTATAGAAGCTATAGAAAAGTATATATATTATTGTATATATATCAGTACAGAGCGGTGTACCTGTGACACATGTGTCCTGACAAGCAGTATAGAAGCTATAGAAAAGTATATATATTATTGTATATATCAGTAGAGAGCGGTGTAACTGTGACACGTGTGTCCTGACAAGCAGTATAGAAGCTATAGAAAAGTATATATATTATTGTATATATCAGTACAGAGCGGTGTAACTGTGACACATGTGTCCTGACAAGCAGTATAGAAGCTATAGAAAAGTATATATATTATTGTATATATGTCAGTACAGAGCGGTGTAACTGTGAAACGTGTCCTGACATGGCGGCGACGCGCGGCTCCTTATATAGAATACGAATCTCGCGAAAATCCGACAGCGGGATGATGACGTTCGGGCGCGTTCTAGTTAACCAAGCAAGGCGGGAAGATCCGAGGCTGCCTCGGAACCGTGTAAAATAGGTGAAGTTCGGGGGGGTTCGGATCCCGAGGAACCGAACCCGCTCATCTCTACATAAAACTAGTAATATTTTGTACTGGCTAACACAAAGAAAATGAAAATGATAACCCATACATAATGTAATTGCAAAAACATGTTTTGTTACTATTTTCTAGATAAAGGAGTTACCTTGTTAGCCATAATGATCTTAGTGGGAGACAGCCTGCATAACTTTGCTGATGGGATGGTAATTGGCTCTGCGTTCTCATCTTCAACTGAAACCGGCGTAGCAACCACTATAGCCATTCTATGTCATGAGATCCCCCATGAAATGGGTACGTATGTAACTCAGAAGCATATCTCTTACGTTCTAATAAATATGCATACAGTATTTACAGGTCTCAGTAGGCATGGTAAATGAAGACAAACAAGACCCTGGTGTGGAGTGGCACTATATCAGTCCTGACAGAAGGCGCTGCTAGCATCTGGGTCATAGGGCCCTGCTGCGTTATGTACCCCATCTCTACACATAATGACACAGGGTCATTGCTGAACTCCACCCATAATGACACAGGCCCATTTCTGACCTCCACCCATAATGACACAGGCCCATTGCTGACCTCCACCCATAATGACACAGGCACATTTCTGACCTCCACCCATAATGACAGGCCCATTTCTGACCTCCACCCATAATGACACAGGCCCATTTCTCATCTTCACCCATAATGACACAGGCCCATTGCTGACCTCCACCCATAATGACACAGGTCCATTTCTGACCTTCACCCATAATGACACAGGCCCATTGCTGACCTCCACCCATAATGACAGGCCCATTTCTGACCTCCACCCATAATGACACAGGCCCATTTCTCATCTTCACCCATAATGACACAGGCCCATTGCTGACCTCCACCCATAATGACACAGGTCCATTTCTGACCTTCACCCATAATGACACAGGCCCATTGCTGACCTCCACCCATAATGACACAGGCCTATTTCTGACCTCCACCCATAATGACACAGGCCCATTACTGACCTCAACCCAAAATGACACAGGCTCATTTCTTCACCCATACTGACACAGACCCATTGCTGACCCTCACCCATAATGACACAGGCCCATTTCTGACCTCCACCCATAATGACACCGGCTCATTTCTCATCTTCACCCATAATGACACAGGCCCATTGCTGACCTCCACCCATAATGACACAGGCCCATTTCTGACCTTCACCCATAATGACACAGGCCCATTGCTGACCTCCACCCATAATGACACAGGCCCATTTCTGACCTCCACCCATAATGACACAGGCCCATTACTGACCTCCACCCATAATGACACAGGCTAATTTCTTCACCCATAATGACACAGGCCCATTGCTGAGCCTCACCCATAATGACACAAGGCCATTGCTGACCTCCACCTATAATGACACAGGCCCATTTCTGACCTGCACCCATAATGACACAGGCTAATTTCTTCACCCATAATGACACAGGCCCATCGCTGAGCCTCACCCATAATGACACAGGGTCATTGCTGACCTCCACCCATAATGACACAGGCCCATTTCTGACCTGCACCTATAATGACACAGGCCCATTACTGACCTCCACCCATAATGACACAGGCTCATTTCTTCACCCATAATGACACAGGCCCATTGCTGATCCTCACCCATAATGACACAGGCCCATTGCTGATCCTCACCCATAATGACACAGGGCCATTGCTGACCTCCACCCATAATGACACAGGCCCATTTCTGACCTCCACCCATAATGACACAGACCCATTTCTCATCTTCACCCATAATGACAAAGGCCCATTGCTGACCTCCACCCATAATGACACAGACCCATTTCTCATCTTCACCCATAATGACAAAGGCCCATTGCTGACCTCCACCCATAATGACACGGGCCCATTTCTGACCTCCACCCATAATGACACAGGCCCATTTCTGACTTTCACCCATAATGACACACGTCCATTTCTGACCTCCACCCATAATGACACAGGCCCATTTCTGACCTCCACCCATAATGACTCAGGCCCATTTCTGACCTCCACCCATAATGACACAGGCCCATTTCTGACCTTCACCCATAATGATACAGGCCCATTGCTGACCTCCACCCATAATGACACAGGCCCATTTCTGACCTCCACCCATAATGACACAGGCCCATTACTGACCTTCACCCATAATGACACAGGCCCATTTCTGACCTCCACCCATAATGACACAGGCCCATTTCTGACCTCCACCCATAATGACACAGGCCCATTTCTGACCTTCACCTATAATGACACAGGCCCATTGCTGACCTCCACCCATAATGACAATGGCCCATTTCTGACCTCCACCCATAATGACACTGGCCCATTACTGACCTCCATACATAATGACACAGACCCATTGCTGACCTTCACCCATAATGACAGAGGGCCATTGCTGAGCCTCACCCATAATGACACAGGGCCATTGCTGACCTCCACCTATAATGACACAGGCCCATTTCTGACCTGCACCCATAATGACACAGGCCCATTGCTGACCTCCACCCATAATGACACAGGCTCATTTCTTCACCCATAATGACACAGGCCCATTGCTGAGCCTCACCCATAATGACACAGGGCCATTGCTGACCTCCACCCATAATGACACAGGCCCATTTCTGACCCTCACCCATAATGACACAGGCCCATTGCTGACCTCCACCCATACTGACACAGGCTCATTTCTTCACCCATAATGACACAGGCCCATTGCTGAGCCTCACCCATAATAACACAGGGTCATTGCTGACCTCCACCCATAATGACATAGGCCCATTTCTTCACCCATAATGACACAGACCCATTTCTCATCTTCACCCATAATGACACAGGCCCATTTCTGACCTCCACCCATAATGACACAGGCCCATTTCTGACCTCCACCCATAATGACACAGGCAAATTTCTGACCTACACCTATAATGACAGGCCCATTGCTGACCTCCACCCATAATGACAAAGGCCCATTTCAGACCTCCACCCATAATGACACAGGCCCATTACTGACCTCCATACATAATGGCACAGGCCCATTTCTGACCTTCACCCATAATGACACAGGGCCATTGCTGACCTCCACCCATAATGACACAGGCCCATTTCTGACCCTCACCCATAATGACACAGGCCCATTGCTGACCTCCACCCATACTGACACAGGCTCATTTCTTCACCCATAATGACACAGGCCCATTGCTGAGCCTCACCCATAATAACACAGGGTCATTGCTGACCTCCACCCATAATGACATAGGCCCATTTCTTCACCCATAATGACACAGACCCATTTCTCATCTTCACCCATAATGACACAGGCCCATTTCTGACCTCCACCCATAATGACACAGGCCCATTTCTGACCTCCACCCATAATGACACAGGCAAATTTCTGACCTACACCTATAATGACAGGCCCATTGCTGACCTCCACCCATAATGACAAAGGCCCATTTCAGACCTCCACCCATAATGACACAGGCCCATTACTGACCTCCATACATAATGGCACAGGCCCATTTCTGACCATCACCCATAATGACACAGGGCCATTGCTGAGCCTCACCCATAATGACACAGGGCCATTGCTGACCTCCACCCATAATGACACAGGCCCATTGCTGACCTCCACCCATAATGACACAGGCTCATTTCTTCACGCATAATGACACAGGCCCATTGCTGAGCCTCACCCATAATGACACAGGGCCATTGCTGACCTCCACCCAAAATGACACAGGCCCATTTCTGACCTGCACCCATAATGACACAGGCCCATTGCTGACCTCCACCCATACTGACACAGGCTGATTTCTTCACGCATAATGACACAGGCCCATTGCTGAGCCTCACCCATAATAACACAGGGTCATTGCTGACCTCCACCCATAATGACACAGGCCAATTTCTGACCTGCACCCATAATGACACAGGCCCCTTATTGACCTTCACCCAAAATGACACAGGCCTATTCCTGACCTCCACCCATAATGACACAGGCCCATTTCTGATCTTCACCCATAATGACACAGGCCCATTGCTGACCACCACCCATAATGACACAGGCAAATTTCTGACCTACACCTATAATGACACATGCCCATTTCTGACCTTCACCCATAATGACACATGCCCATTGCTGACCTTCACCCATAATGACACAGACCCATTGCTGACCTCCACCCATAATGACACAGGCCCATTTCTGACCTTCACCCATAATGACACATGCCCATTTCTGACCTTCACCCATAATGACACAGGCCCATTTCTGACCTACACCCATAATGACACAGGCCCAGTTATGTTGTAGTGTCAACCAGCACAGACAAGCAGTGGAGGTTTCAGGAGGGGAGGGAGGGGGCAGCAATCAGGTGGATGCATTGTGCCAGAGTCTACTGCTCATGCACATATCTGAACGATGAGTGATGTGGGCATCACACACACTGCACCCACTATAGATAACACCTTGAGCCCGGACTATGAGTTATGTGTGATGTTATATTACTTGGACTGTGCCCAGCTATGTACATTCCTCACCACTGTATGTCACTATAATAGTCCCGCTCTACATGATGAACTCTCATTTCTGCATGTGTCACATGAGAACCCTGCTCATGACTAGTGATGTGCACCGGAAATTTTTCGGGTTTTGTGTTTTGGTTTTGGATTCGGTTCTGCGGCCGTGTTTTGGATTCGGACGCGTTTTGGCAAAATCTCCCTGAAAAATTTTTGTCGGATTCGGGTGTGTTTTGGATTCGGGTGTTTTTTTTACAAAAAACCCTCAAAAACAGCTTAAATCATAGAATTTGGGGGTCATTTTGATCACATAGTATTATTAACCTCAATAACCATAATTTACACTCATTTCCAGTCTATTCTGAACACCTCACAATATTATTTTTAGTCCTAAAATTTGCACCGAGGTCGCTGGATGACTAAGCTAAGCGATCCAAGTGGCCGACACAAACACCTGGCCCATCTAGGAGTGGCACTGCAGTGTCAGACAGGATGGCAGATTAAAAAAATTGTCCCCAAACAGCACATGATGCAAAGAAAAAAAGAGGCGCAATGAGGTAGCTGTGTGACTAAGCTAAGCGACCCAAGTGGCCGACACAAACACCTGGCCCATCTAGTAGTGGCACTGCAGTGTCAGACAGGATGGCAGATTAAAAAAATTGTCCCCAAACAGCACACGATGCAAAGAGAAAAAGAGGCGCAATGAGGTAGCTGTGTGACTAAGCTAAGTGACCCAAATGGCCGACACAAACACCTGGCCCATATAGGAGTGGCACTGCAGTGTCAGACAGGATGGCACTTCAAATAAATAGTCCCCAAACAGCACATGATGCAAAGAAAAAAAGAGGCGCAATGAGGTATCTGTGTGACTAAGCTAAGCGACCCAAATGGCCGACACAAACACCTGGCCCATCTAGGAGTGGCACTGCAGTGTCAGACAGAATGGCAGATTAAAAAATATTGTCCCCAAACAGCACATGATGCAAAGAAAAAAAGAGGCGCAATTAGGTAGCTGTGTGACTAAGCTAAGTGACCCAAGTGGCCGACACAAACACCTGGCCCATCTAGGAGTGGCATTGCAGTGTCAGACAGGATGGCAGATTAAAAAAATAGTCCCCAAACAGCACATGATGCAAAGAAAAAAAAGAGGCGCAATGAGGTAGCTGTGTGACTAAGCTAAGCGACCCAAGTGGCCGACACAAACACCTGGCCCATCTAGGAGTGGCACTGCAGTGTCAGACAGGATGGCAGATTAAAATAATAGTCCCCAAACAGCACATGATGCAAAGAAAAAAAGAGGCACAATGAGGTAGCTGTGTGACTAAGCTAAGCGACCCAAGTGGCCGACACAAACACCTGGCCCATCTAGGAGTGGCACTGCAGTGTCAGACAGGATGGCAGATTAAAAAAATAGTCCCCAAACAGCACATGATGCAAAGAAAAAAAGAGGCGCAATAAGGTAGCTGTGTGACTAAGCTAAGCGACCCAAGTGGCCGACACAAACACCTGGCCCATCTAGGAGTGGCACTGCGGTGTCAGACAGGATGGCAGATTAAAATAATAGTCCCCAAACAGCACATGATGCAAAGAAAAAAAGAGGCGCAATGAGGTAGCTGTGTGACTAAGCTAAGCGACCCAAGTGGCCGACACAAACACCTGGCCCATCTAGGAGTGGCACTGCAGTGTCAGACAGGATGGCACTTCAAAAAATAGTCCCCAAACAGCACATGATGCAAAGAAAAATGAAAGAAAAAAGAGGTGCAAGATGGAATTGTCCTTGGGCCCTCCCACCCACCCTTATGTTGTATAAACAGGACATGCACAATTAAACAAACCCATCATTTCAGCGACAGGGTCTGCCACACAACTGTGACTGAAATGACTGGTTGGTTTGGGCCCCCACCAAAAAAGAAGCAATCAATCTCTCCTTGCACAAACTGGCTCTACAGAGGCAAGATGTCCACCTCCTCCTCATCGTCCGATTCCTCACCCCTTTCACTGTGTACATCCCCCTCCTCACAGATTATTAATTCGGCCCCACTGGAATCCACCATCTCAGGTCCCTGTGTTCTTTCTGGAGGCAATTGCTGGTGAATGTCTCCACGGAGGAATTGATTATAATTCATTTTGATGAACATCATCTTCTCCACATTTTCTGGAAGTAACCTCGTACGCCGATTGCTAACAAGGTGAGCGGCTGCACTAAACACTCTTTCGGAGTACACACTGGAGGGGGGGCAACTTAGGTAAAATAAAGCCAGTTTCTGCAAGGGCCTCCAAATTGCCTCTTTTTCCTGCCAGTATATGTACGGACTGTCTGACATGCCTACTTGGATGCGGTCACTCATATAATCCTCCACCATTCTTTCAATGGTGACAGAATCATATGCAGTGACAGTAGAGGACATGTCAGTAATTGTTGGCAGGTCCTTCAGTCCGGACCAGATGTCAGCACTCGCTCCAGACTGCCCTGCATCACCGCCAGCGGGTGGGCTCGGAATTCTTAGCCTTTTCCTCGCAGCCTCAGTTGCTGGAGAATGTGAAGGAGGAGCTGTTGAATGGTCACGTTCCGCTTGACTTGACAATTTTCTCACCAGCAGGTCTTTGAACCTCTGCAGACTTGTGTCTGCCGGAAAGAGAGATACAATGTAGGTTTTAAATCTAGGATCAAGCACGGTGGCCAAAATGTAGTGCTCTGATTTCAACAGATTGACCACCCGTGAATCCTGGTTAAGCGAATTAAGGGCTCCATCCACAAGTCCCACATGCCTAGCAGCAACAACAGCAGCGCCAGCAGCAGTAGGCGTTACACTCAAGGATGCATCGGAGGAATCCCAGGCAGGAGAGGACTCGTCAGACTTGACAGTGACATGGCCTGCAGGACTATTGGCTTTCCTGTCTAAGGAGGAAATTGAAACTGAGGGAGTTGGTGGTGTGGTTTGCAGGAGCTTGGTTACAAGAGGAAGGGATTTAGTTGTCAGTGGACTGCTTCCGCTGTCACCCAAAGTTTTTGAACTTGTCAATGACTTCTGATGAATGCGCTCCAGGTGACGTATAAGGGAGGATGTTCCTAGGTGGTTAACGTCCTTACCCCTACTTATTACAGCTTAACAAAGGCAACACACGCCTTTGTTAATAATTCCACACCGAAGAGGTGATTTTTTTTGTATTTTGACCAGGCATGTCAATGGCCATATTCGTCCCACGGACAACAGGTGTCTCCCCGGGTGTCTGACTTAAACAAACCACCTCACCATCAGAATCCTCCTTGTCAATTTCCTCCCCAGCGCCAGCAACACCCATATCCTCATCCTGGAGTACTTCAACAGTGACATCTTCAATTTGACTATCAGGAACTGGATTGCGGGTGCTCCTACCAGCACTTGCAGGGGGCGTGCAAATGGTGGAAGGCGCCACCTCTTCCCGTCCAGTGTTGGGAAGGTCAGGCATCGCAACCGACACAATTGGACTCTCCTTGGGGATTTGTGATTTAGAAGAACGCAGTTCTTTGCTGTGCTTTTGCCATCTTAAGTCTTTTAAGTTTTCTAGCAGGAGGATGAGTGCTTCCATCCTCATGTGAAGCTGACCCACTAGTCATGAGGAGCATAGGAGAGGGCCTCAGCCGTTCCTTGCCACTCCGTGTTGTAAATGGCATATTGGCAAGTTTACGCTTCTCAGACAATTTTAATTTTGATTTTTGGGTCATTTTACTGAACTTTTGTTTTTTGGATTTGACATGCTCTCTACTATGACATTGGGCATCGGCCTTGGCAGACGACGTTGATGGCATTTCATCGTCTCGGCCATGACTAGTGGCAGCAGCTTCAGCATGAGGTGGAAGTGGATCTTGATCTTTCCCTATTTTACCCTCCACATTTTTGTTCTCCATTTTTTAATGTGTGGAATTATATGCCAGTAATATATTTATCAATAGCAATGGCCTACTACTATATATACTGCGCACAAAAACTTAAATGCACCACAGGTATGGATGGATAGTATACCTGACGACACAGAGGTAGGTAGAGCAGTGGCCTACTGTACCGTACTGCTATATATTATATATACTGGTGGTCAGCAAACTGTGCAAAACTGAAATGCACCACAGGTATGGATGGATAGTATACTTGATGACACAGAGGTAGGTAGAGCAGTGGCCTACTGTACCGTACTGCTATATATTATATACTGGTGGTCAGCAAACTGTGCAAAACTGATATGCACCACAGGTATGGATGGATAGTATACTTGACGACACAGAGGTAGGTAGAGCAGTGGCCTACTGTACCGTACTGCTATATATTATATATACTGGTGGTCAGCAAACTGTGCAAAACTGATATGCACCACAGGTATGGATGGATAGTATACTTGACGACACAGAGGTAGGTAGAGCAGTGGCCTACTGTACCGTACTGCTATATATTATATACTGATGGTCAGCAAACTGTGCAAAACTGAAATGCACCAGAGGTATGGATGGATAGTATACTTGACGACACAGAGGTAGGTAGAGCAGTGGCCTACTGTACCGTACTGCTATATATTATATACTGGTGGTCAGCAAACTGTGCAAAACTAAAATGCACCACAGGTATGGATGGATAGTATACTTGACGACACAGAGGTAGGTAGAGCAGTGGCCTACTGTACCGTACTGCTATATATTATATACTGGTGGTCAGCAAACTGTGCAAAAACTGAAATGCACCACAGGTATGGATGGATAGTATACTTGACGACACAGAGGTAGGTAGAGCAGTGGCCTTCTGTACCCTACTGCTATATATTATATACTGGTGGTCAGCAAACTGCAAAACTGAAATGCACCACAGGTATGGATGGGATAGTATACTTGACGACTCAGAGGTAGAGCATTGGACTACTGTACCGTACTGCTATATATATAGTTACACTGGTGGTCAGCAAAATTCTGCACTGTCCTCCTACTATATACTACAATGCAGCACAGATATGGAGCGTATAATACTGGTGGTCACTGGTTAGCAAAACTCTGCACTGTCCTCATACTATATAATACTGCTGGTCCCCAGTCCCCACAATAAAGCAATTAGCACACTGAGCACAGATATTTGCAGCACACTGAGCACAGATATGGAGCGTTTTTCAGGCAGCGAACGTAGATATTTGCACTTGCAGCACACTGAGCACAGATATTTGCAGCACACTGAGCACAGATATGGAGCGTTTTTCAGGCAGCGAACGTAGATATTTGCACTTGCAGCACACTGAGCACAGATATTTGCAGCACACTGAGCACAGATATTTGCAGCCCACTGAACATAGAAACTGAGAGGATGCCAGCCACGTCCTTTCGCGATCATCTCCAATGCACGAGTGAAAAATGGCGGCAACGCGCGGCTCCTTATATAGAATACGAATCTCGCGAGAATCCGACCGCAGGATGATGATGTTCGGGCGCGCTCGGGTTAACCGAGCAAGGCGGGAGGATCCGAGTTGCTCGGACCCGTGCAAAAAAAGGTGAAGTTCGGGCGGGTTCGGATCCCGATGATCCGAACCCGCTCATCACTACTCATGACTTCAGAATTATTTTGTATGATTCAAGGACTGTACTGTATTTATTTTATGTACATATTGGGGGTTATTCAGAGCTGTTAGCAACCAAGGGGGGTATGTAATAGGGTGTGAGAATCAGAAAGTGAGAGATTTTGTGAGAGTTCTCCTGTGCCATAGTCTTTGCTTTCTATGTGCGACGCCATCTTCCCGAAGAGATCACCAGGAAAAGACACCACGGATGCCGACAACAGATATACTTGGGGTGGGGGAATCGAACCCGGGCCCCTCCAGCAACCCTGCACCCCTCTTGGCGCCACTGACTGCATTAAGAGTCTGGCAAGGAGGAAACCAGAAATGTGAGAAGAGGAGAGGGGAGGTTTTAGAGGTAGTACAGTCCAGTCCCCTGTAGCTACAGTAGTGTGGATGGGGCTCAGCTGGGAGCTTATGTGCATGAGTTTGTTTCTGGAATTGATCACCCAGGAGCAGCCTGTGGAAGAAATATAATAGGGTGTGAGAATCAGAAAGTGAGAGCTTTTGTAAACAGGAGAACTCTCACAAAATCTCTCACTTTCTGATTCTCACACCCTATTACATTCCCCCCAAGGCCAGTTGCGTATCTGACGTGGGTGCAGCTGCTATGGGGCTTGGGCTGCTCCCAGGGCCCGCTGCTCCACCCTGCCACTGTGTACCTCTGAGGCCTGTCTATCCCCCTTCACCATCACGCCTGGGATAAAAGGCCGCTGCTGATAGCACCCCCCTGAAGCAGCGGAGGATGAGACAGGGGGGTGGGGAGGCCCTACCTGGCAGGATCCGGGCAGCAATGCTATGCACTAACATATGCAAATAACATCGCAATATGGTGACAGTGAACCCACGCGATACCTGTGTGAAGGATTGCGAGGGGTCTCTATGGGGTCCGTCACCTCCCAGCCCCGGGAGGTGACGTTTGCTGGGAGTCCCTGGGCTCCTCCTCCTCCCCCATGCAGCCGGAAGCAGAAATGGCTGTGCAGCGGGGGAGAAGGAGCAGGATCGAGGAAGGAACGAGGAGCAGGAACGAGAAGGATCGAGGTGCAGCACCTGGACAAGGTGATTGGGGGGGTCGGCGGGTGCGGCGCTGGTCGGCAGGTACAGCGGTTGGTGGCGGTGGGTGCGTAAGAAGCTCATAGGCTGCTATAGGGTATCGCCATCTTTTGGAGGCGAAAACCCGGCGGCCGGGTCTTAGTACATATGAAAATGCAGTAAAACCCCCAACTAAACTCCCTTTAGTACATCCCGCCTCCTATCTCTCTACCTGATACTGTCTCTCTCCCTAGCACTGTCTCTCCCTCCCTTTCTCTCTGCCTGGCACTGTCTCTCCCTCCCTCCTTCGCTCTCTCCCCCCCTGACACTGTCTCTCTCCCTGGCACTGTCTCACCCTCCCTGATAGTGTGTCTCTCTCTACCTGACTCTTGTTCTCTCTCTCCCTGTCTGTTTCTTCCTAACACTCTCACTCTCTCTTGCTCCCCCTCTCTTATGCTATTTCTCTTTCTGGCACTTTCTCTCCCTTTCTCTCTCTCATGCTCTGACGCTGTCTTTCTCCCTCCCTTCCTTCCTCCCTGACACTAGCTCTTTCTCTCACTCTCTTGCCCTGACACTTTCTCTCTCTCTGATACTGTCTCTCTGGCACTCTACTGTTACTCTCTCTCCCTCTCCCCCTGACGCTGTCTATCTACCCCTTTCTCTCTCTTTCCTGAAACTGTCTCTGTCCATCCCTGACACTGTCTCTCTCCCTGGCACTGTCTTTTTCTCAATCCCTTTCTCTCTCTCTCTCTCTCTCTCTCTCTTTCTCTCTCTCTCTCTACCTGATACTCTCTCTATCTCTGCCTGGCACTGTCTCTCCCTTTCTCCCTGACACTGTCTCTCTCTCTTCCTCTCTGCCCCTGGCACTGTCTCACCCTTCCTGATATCATCTCTCGCTCCCTGACTCTCTCGCTTGTTCTCTTTTTCCCTGTCTGTCTCCCTCTTACACCCTCACTCTCTCTCTCCCTGATGCCCTCTCTCTCTCTACCCCTCTCACCCCTTTTTCTCTCTTTCTCCCTGACACCCTCTCTCTTGCTCCTTTCTCTCTTTCTCTTATTCCCTCTATTTCCATTAAACCTTCTCTCACTCTCTTTCTTGCTCCTCTCTCCCTCTCTTTCTCTCGCTCTCTACCCCTGACACACTTGTTGTCTCTCTCCCACTCCCCTCACTCTCTCTCGTCTGCTCCCCTAGGGGGCATTGTAGTTACAATGGTAGAAAGGAAAGGGGAGACCTTCAAGATTTTGCTATGGGGCCTTCAAAGTTCTAGTAACACCCAGATTTATCAAGCCTTGGAGAGTGATAAATTGCACAGTGACAAACAGTGTCGGACTGGGGCATGTAGGGCCCACCGGGGAAATGCAGTGGTAGGGACCTATGTTAGGGGTGTGGCCAGTCTGCAGAGGGGGTGTGGCCTGCCATCTCATTGGTTTGATTAACCATTAGAGAGTGCAACGTCTGGGCCCCTTCATAAATATATACAATCAATTCAGCTGATGCATGCATGATAATGTACCAGATTAATAACAGCAATGCACTGTAGAAAATACACCATAGTCCAGTATAATGTAACATATGCATAATGTATGATTCAAGTGCACAGTCTGGAACCTGATCCATAGAGCAGGAAGTGGGCCCCCAGGCAGTAGGGCCCACCGGTGGTTTCCCCTGTACCCCTGTGGGCCAGTCCAATCCTGGTGACAAAGTACCAGCCAATCAGCTCCTAACTGCCCTGTTACAGACTGTGTTTGAAAAATGACAGTTAGGAGCTGATTGGTTGGTTCTTTATCACTGTCCAAGGCTTTATAAATCTGGGCCCAAAAAATTAGCAATTGGGCATAACAATGTTGCACTGCAGGTGGGGCAGATGTAACATGTGCAGAGTATTAAATTTGGGAGGGTTTCGCATTTTGGCGATGTCCGGAATCATATGAGCAAGACCCTACTGTACGGTAAAATAATTCAAAAACCTCTTTACACATAACCATATAGTCACAGTTTACTGGAGGAAGCTGCAGAATCTGCAAGCGTCCAGAAGATCCCATATAACCCCTAGTCACAGTTTACAGGAGGAACCTGCAGGGGTCCAGAAGATCCCACATAACACATAGTCAGAGTTTACTGGAGGAAGTTGCAGAATCTGCAGGAGACCAGAAGATGTCACATAATGATAACTATATAGTTACAGTCTACTGGAGAAAGCATCAGAATCTGCAGGCGTTCAGAAGGGTATACGCTTAATTTGCTGGCTGTCGGGATCCTGGCGGTTAGGATACCGACACCAGAATCCCGACAGCTGTCAATGCCGACAGCCGGAATACTGATGCTACAGTACTATTCCCACTTGTGGGTGTCCACGACACCCATAGAGTGGGAACAGAACCTGTGGCCACCAAGGGACTCTTTGTGCTCACCCTGCTGCCGGCATACTGGTGGCCGGGATGACGCTGTCGGTATATTGACGGCCGGCATCCCAGCTACCGGTAAATCATACTGAATCCTCCAGAAGATCCCACATAACCATCAGACCACTCTGATGCAGGCAGCAGAAGCCAGGGAACAGCTACTCTACATTTTGGGGTTTAAAGTAGAGATGAGCGGCTTCGGTTTTACTCGGATTTATTCGGTTCTCAAAACCGCATCTTATTGGCTCACGGATGTCACGTGTTTTGGATAGCCAATCAGAAAAATCCGGATAAAACCGAACTGGCGTTAATTGTTGCGTTACATCCAAACCCGCTCATCTTTGATTTAAAGTTAAACCTGTGATTTCAAAGCAAATATACTATATAAAAATGAAAACCTGTCATTCTGTCCTTCTGTCTGTCTTTCTATACAAATCCACAGTTTACATGCGAAGATCGTGAAATTTCACATACAAGCGTATTAAGACATGGCGGACGCAACTAAAACAATTTAAAATCCCTAGCACCCCTAGGGGGGCAGACAGCAGCCCAGAGTATATCAGGAGACAGCATAACTACGGAATTGGTGGACCCATGTACTCAAAAATTGGTACACATATGCCTTCCAACAGAGGCGGAACTACTGCCAGTGCAACCAGTGCGTTGCACTGGGGCCCGCTTCTGTCCAGGGGCCCAAAGCATGTAATGAGTCAAACTGACTCATTACATGCCGCTGTGTGCTGCAGGCAACCGCCGCCCGCAGCGCACAGCCGCCCAGAGAGGAGAGGAGAGGAGCAGCGGTACGGGGGAGAAGGAGGAGGAGGGGGAGGGAGGTGGAGGAGGGAGCAGCAGCAGCGCTTTGTTACTGGTTGAGGCGCTGCTTCTGCTGCCCCTCTGCTTCACTATAGGCTGTCTTCCGAGAACAGCCTATAGTGAAGCAGAGGGGCAGCAGCAGCAGTGCCTCCGCCAATAACACAGCGCTGCTGCGGCTCCCTCCTCCACCTCCCTCATCCTCCTTCTCTCCTGCCCGGGAATCGTGACCAGAAGCTGCACCGAGGAGCCTGAGCCAGCGGAGAGGGTAAGTATAATTCTTCTTTCTTTCTTTCTTTCTTTCTTTCTTTCTTTCTTTCTTTCTTTCTTTCTTTCTTTCTTTCTTTCTTGGGACTGCCTGCCGTAATGTGTAACAAGGGCACGCTGTCTGCCGTTATGTGTAAAAAGGGGACGCTGTCTGCCGTAATGTGTAAAAAGTGTACGCTGTCTGCCGCTATGTTTAACAAGGGCACGCTGTCTGCCGCTATGTTTAACAAGGGCACGCTGTCTGCCGTAATGTGTAAAAAGGGGGATGTTGTCTGCCGTAATGTGTAAAAAGGGGACGCTGTCTGCCGTAATGTGTAAAAAGGGGGACTTTGTCTGCCATAATGTGTAAAAAGGGGACGCTGTTTGCCCTAATGTGTAAAAAGAGGAATCTGTCCGCCATAAGGTGTAAAAGGGTCTCTACCTGGTGTAGTGATGCTACTGTGCAGCGTAATTTGAATAATGGAGACTATTGTGCACCGTTTTATGAATTGGTATTATTTGGTGGCCACACCCCTTCCCCACGAAGCCACCCCACTATGTATTTTTGCGCGCGCCTACGGCGCGCACTGCCCCTGTTTTGCATGCAGGGATGGGGCTCCGATCCGGTTCTTGCACACAGTGCTAAAATGTCTAGTTACGGCACTGTTGCTAGGTATCCATTTCTCTGGCCCTGAGCAGGTCCCCCTCACCAGATCCTCTCCAGGGTTGAGGGGGTGGACTTGGATGGGATGGGGGGGTGACCAAAGCATTTTGTCGCATCTGGGCCCACCGCTCGCTAGTTCCGCCACTGCCTTCCAATCTGCCAACAAACACTGTCGGAGGAAGACACCCCTAGCACCCTTAGGGGTGAGCCAACAGCACTGAGTATTTCAGCAGACAGCATAACTCTGGAATGCCTGCAGCAATTTACAACAAACTTGGTACACATATGACTTAAAATCTTGGAACAAACTCTTTGGGGGCTAAACACTCCTATCACCCCTAGGGGTGGGACAGCAGCACAGAGTATTTCAGGAGACAGCAAAACTATGGAAGGACTGGAGCAGTTTACACCAAACTTGGTACACATTTCACTTACAATCTGGGAACAAACTCTGTTGGGGTTAGACAATCCTAGCACCCCTAGGGATGGCACAGCGGCACAGAGTATTTCAGGAGACAACATTAATCGCGAATGGGTAGACCAATTTACTACAAACTGGGTACACATATGACTTACACTAGGGAAAAAAACAATGTGGGGGTCAAACACAGCGAGCACCCCTAGGAGTGAGAAAGCAGCACAGAGTATGTCAGCAGGCAGCATAACTGTGGAAGGCCTGGAGCAATTTACACCAAACTTGGTACACATTTGACTTAAAATCTCAAAAACACCCCTATCACCCCTATGAGTGGGACAGCGGCACAGAGTATTTAAGGAGACAGCATAACTCCCGAATGGCTAGACCCATTTACAACAAACTGGGTACACATATGACTTACACTCGGGAAACAAACAATGTGGGGGTCAGACACCCCTAGCACCCCTAGGGGTGGGACAGCAGCACAGAGTACGTCAGAAGACAGCATTACTGTAGAAGGCCTGCAGCAATTTACACCAAACTTGGTACACATCTGACTTACAATCTGGGAACAAACTCGGTGGGGGTTATACACCCCTACAACCCCTAGGGGTGGGACAGCAGCACAGAGATTTTCAGGAGACAGCATAACTCCAGAATGCCTAGACCAATTTACAACAAACTTGCTACACATATGACTTACAAGCTGGGAACAAACACTGTGGGGGTAAGACACACCTAGGGTTGAGGCAGCAGCACAGAGTTTTTTAGTAGACAGCTGGGAACAAACTCGGTGGGGGTTATACACCCCTACAACCCCTAGGGGTGGGACAGCAGCACAGAGATTTTCAGGAGACAGCATAACTCTGGAATGCCTGGAGCAATTTACCCCAAACTTGCTACACATATTACTTACACTCTGGGAACAAACACTGTGGGGGTAACACACCACTAGCACCCCTAGGGGTGGGCCAGCAGAACAGAGTATATCATTCAGGACATCCATGATATGTCAGTGATGACAGGGCTGCATGGGACAGGGGCAGTGACACGATGTGAGGAGGGGAATGGAGGTAGCATGAACCCACACACTGAGAGTTATATAGTGGAAGTAGCACGGTCCCCCAGCAGCACATTGGGTTTTCATTTTATTGATGTGTATAACATTGCTTTTTTTATACTATGTTATTTATACTGTGTGTTTAATATTGACATTAATTTTTGTCAACAAACATTCGTAAAATCCCGGACAACGCTGGGTACTCCAGCTAGTTATTAATAAATGTATGGGAAATGTACTTATTGATGCAAGAGAAAAAATTACTGGCCCATAGACATATATATGTTATCTCCTAGGTGATTTTGCAGTGCTTTTGAACACGGGGCTTTCAGCAAAAATTGCTTTTCTGATGAACTTTATAAGTGCTTTAACAGCCTTTGTCGGTCTCTACATTGGCCTTTCGGTGTCCAGCAACCCTGATGTACAGATCTGGATATTTGCTGTCACGGCAGGAATGTTCCTATATCTGTCACTAGTAGAAATGGTGAGTGACCCTCATATTACATTTGTATCATATTATTATTGCTCTTTTGTTGCAGTTCACAAAGGGCCTGTTTCTGAACCGGCCACATTAGCATTAGATAATGACTAGTTTATGCTAATGAGAGTGTGAGCCTGTCTGTGCGAGTATCCATGTGTCTGCATGCATAGGATTGCCATAATACCCCCTTATTCCTGGACACCTATGATTTACACAGGTTCTGTGGCCGATTAAAACCAGGGAAAATGCGGGCTTGGATTTCTGCAGCCACAGTACCTGTGTAATTCATAGGTGTCCCGGACTAAGGTAATATTATAATACCCTATGCATGCTTATATTATCCAGTCTGTAATTGTAAGGAAAGTTAGTGCAAATCGCACCGTGTGTACACAGCTTGTGATACTGATGCGCACTCCCGTGGGGTCGGTATTGCAAGAAAAGATACACTGTGCAGGCAAGTCAGTCTTGACTATATTGTGTACAATCTAGTACATGGCACTAAGTCAAAATCTCACATAGGGGGTAATTCCAAGTTGATCGAAGCAGGAATTTTGTTAGCAGTTGGGCAAAACCATGTGCACTTCAGGGGAGGCAGATATAACATGTGCAGAAAGAGTTAGATTTGGGTGGGTTATTTTGTTTCTGTGCAGGGTAACTACTGGCTGCTTTATTTTTACACTGCAAATTAGATTGCAGATTGAACACACCACACCCAAATCTAATAGGCCCTACACACATGCCGATTTGTTTGAAAGATATGAACGATCTCGTTCATAAATGAACGAGAACTCGTTCATATCTTTCAGTGTGGAGGCTCCAGCGATGAACGATGCGCGGCCCCGCGCTCGTTCATCGCTGGTCCCCCATCGGCTGTGCATGCAGGCCAATATGGACAATCTCGTCCATATTTGCCTGCACTTCAATGGAGCCACGTGATGGGGGGAGTGAAGAAACTTCACTCCCCCCGTCAATGCCCCCCCCCCCCCCCCGCCGCCGGGTCGCCCGTCGGCCGTATCCGCCGTCGGGCAGCTCGGCGGCGGATCGGCCAGTGTGTAGGGCTCTTAACTCTCTCTGCACATGTTAAATCTGCTTCCCCTGCAGTGCACATGGTGTTGCCCAACTGTTAACAAAATTCCTGCTGTGATCAACTTGGAATTACCCCCATGGTCAAAATCTCAAGTAAAGATAGTCAGTACCGGTGGTTCAGGGCTCTGGGGAGTTCAGGGGAAATTGGAGATAGTCAATACTGTGTGTATGCACCTTAGATTATTGAAAAGAGCTAAAGGGGGATATTTAATAAAACATAATTATCTCATAAAAGCTGGAAAATGTGATATTTATGATAAATATCTCCTCTCCAGTGACAGTTGCAGCACAGTCCAAAATTTAAAAAGGGGAGCCACACCCACTACCAGTGAGTTTCGATCAGCAATATCTGGCAGTCAGAGCCGGATTAAGGGGGGGGTGCGGGGGTATGTACCCCTGGGCCCCAGTCTGCAGCGCTGTGCTGGTAGTCACTGACTGCATAGCTTTGCTGCCCGCGCCGGTGCGTCACTACACGGCGGCAGTCATTCATAGGGGAGGATGCAAAATGAAAGTCTGCATCTGCGCAATGTGCAGGCTTTCAATGTAACCAGATTGACTGGCTATCTCGTGGGCAGCAGGGACGAGCTGGGGAGGCAGCGGGTACATGAAGGGGTAATGTCGGCAAAGGAACGTGCTGCGGGCACTGCTGTATTTGCAGCCAAGCAGCTCGAAGTAAGCCAGAAGTAATTTTTTATTCTTTTCGTTTTAATCAAAATGAAATGGTCATGGAATATATATATATATACACACACACATATATATATATATATATATATATATATATATATATATATATATACTATATTTAGTCCTTAGGGGCACCTTGCCTTCTGTACCCCGGACACCCCACCAGAGCCTTAGTCCGGCTCTGCTGGCAGTGGTTGGGGTGGCAGTTGGTGTGGCTCCCCTATCTGAATTGTGGACTGCTCTGCAACTGCCACTGGAGAGGAGATATTTATCTCTATCTCCAGAGAACATAAATATAAAATTTTCCAGCTTTTATGAGATAATTATGTTTTATTAAATATCTCCCAAAGAGCTGGAGAGGCGCAGATCTATCAGTACATCTGCTTGTGTGTACAGGAAACCAACCAACCCGTTATGCTGGCCGCAGGAGTCACCAACAATGTCATCACAACTTGGCGGTCATTTAAATGCCCACCCAGTTGTGGTGGCCAGACATAATGAGCGGCTGATTGGTATGTGTATGCTGACCAAATCAGTCACCCAACTGGCCGGTGTGTCGGTCGGGTGTGCCCCAAGCCTTACTGTAGCATCATTTAACATGTACTTATTTTTTACATAACAACATATCTCTGCATGTTTCTAACTGTATTCATGTGATTCATATCTATCTCATTCATTTTTAGCTTCCTGAAATGACTCATATTCAGACACAGAGACCCTGGCTGATGTTCTTCCTGCAAAACCTAGGACTGCTTCTTGGATGGCTATGCCTGTTGCTATTAGCAATTTATGAACATAAAATTAAACTATAGCATGTACAGTACATTTGCTGTTATTCTGAACATAATGCATTTCATTCAGGCATGTGCCTAGCCAAAACTTTGTGGGCCCCAGAGCAACGTTATGAAAGGGCCTCAACGCCTGTTTCTGCAGTGGTTATTGTATGCCCCAGTTACTTTTAAGACCCATAGTATGAACCCTTGTAGTGTCTTAGTTTATTTTAGGTAACATTACAGTGCCCCTCAATTCAGATTATGCCACAATACAGTGCTCCAGATTAGATTATACCACAATACAGTGCCCCAGATCTGATTATGCCACAATACAGTGCCCCAGATCAGATTATACCACAACACAGTGCCCCAGATCAGATTATGCCACAATACAGTGCCCCAGATCAGATTATGCCACAAAATAGTGCCTCAGATCAGATTGATTATGCCACAATACAGTGCCTCAGATCAGATTATACCACAACACAGTGCCCCAGATAAGATTATGCCACCAAACAGTGCCCCAGATCAGATTATGCCACCAAACAGTGCCCCAGATCAGATTATGCCACAATACAGTGCCCCAGATCAGATTATGCCACAACACAGTGCCTCAGATCAGATTGATTATGCCATAATACAGTACTTCAGATCAGATTATGCCACAACACAGTGCCCCAGATCTGATTATGCCACAATACAGTGCCCCAGATCAGATTATGCCACCAAACAGTGCCCCAGATCAGATTATGCCACCAAACAGTGCCCCAGATCATATTATGCCACAACGCAGTGCCTCAGATCAGATTGATTATGCCACAATACAGTGCCCCAGATCAGATTATGCCACGACACAGTGCCCCAGATCAGATTATGCCACAACACAGTGCCTCGGATCATATTAATAATGCCACAATACCGTGCCTCGGATCAGATTATGCCACAGTACAGTGCCCCAGTTTAGATTATGCGACAATACAGTGCCACTAATCAGATTATGCCCCAATACAGTGCCCCAGATCAACTGTGCCTGTCAGTGTGAAATGGGAGTGAAGAAATGGATCATATTTGTGTTGAGATTTACTGAGATGGAGAGCCCTCCACCGATAGATACACTGGCGTATTTCTAGTGGTTGCAGTGGCCCACACCGCACACCCTGCACCCATTTTTTTTCAATACTTACCCTCCATAATCCCACGCTGAAGCAGCAGTGCTGCAAAAATCACTGGGAAAATGGTGTGGCAGCCATTTTCCTGGTGTTTCACGCATGCAGAGTAGGGAAATCACTGGGAAAATGCCCAATGCAACATTTTCTCACAGACCTTCACATGCGCACTAGACTCTGGGAAAGCACTAGGGTCACCTAGTTACCCTAGTGCCCAGAGTCAAGACCGCTGCTGGCAAGAGAGGAGGGGCCCAGAAGAAGACTGCACACGGGCCTCCTCCTCTCTGTAGATACCCCTGGACAGATAAGTTCACATTGATCGCACCCACAACTATTCGCAGGTGCTACTGGATTGCTGCGACTAGCGTGCCCGCCTATGGGCATGTGCAATGGCACCCACTGTACCCACTATAGCTATGCCCATGCATTCAGATTAGGTATACGTTTCTAGTATCAGTGTTTTATGTTTTGAATGTGTTAAAGGTAAATGATCATATACTGTATTTAGTATCCAATTTATGCTGAACACATTTTTCATCACTAGATTTGTACAAATAGGTAAAGAAATCAGTGAAAGTACAGTAAGTTATTTTATTTTTCTGTACTTGCACAGTGTGTAATATAACATGTTTAATAAAAATGCCCAGGATTTTACAAACAATGGAACAATCTCAAATGTTCCAAACTAAAAACAAAATAATATCCATCCATCTATGTAATTATCAATGGGGGTGATTCAGATCTCATCGCTGGGCTGCTAATTTTGCTGTTCTGCAATCAGATAGTCGCCGCCTCTAGGGGGAGTGTAAATTCGCCGTGCAAGTGTGTGATCGCATGTGTACGCCAACCTGCAAAAATCCAGTGTATGCAGTGTGTGCGCAGCCCAGGACTTACTCCTACAGTGTGATGAGAACAGGCTGATTGGGGCCGGAGCTGACGTCAGACACCCTCCCTGAAAACGCTTGGGCACGCCTGTGTTTTCCGGACACTCCCAATAAACGCTCAGTTGCCACCCAACAAAAACGCCCAACTCCTGTCAATCACCTTGCGGACACCCATGGGATCGGATTTTTCGCACTGTCCTGTTGCTGACCAGCGATGCCCTTTGTTGTTGTCCGACACGCGTGCACATTGCGGTGCATACGCATGCGCCTATCTATTTATTTATGTATCTATTTATCTGTGTGTCTATCTATATTTCTGTCTATCTGTCTGTCTATCTATTTATCTATCTATCTATCTATCTATCTATCTATCTATCTGTCTGTCTGTCTGTCTGTCTGTCTGTCTGTCTGTCTGTCTATCTATCTCTACCTATGTCATATCTATCTATCTCCCTATGTCATATCTATCTATCTATCTATCTATCTATCTATCTATCTATCTATCTATCTATCTATCTCTACCTATGTCATATCTATCTATCTATCTATCTATCTATCTATCTATCTATCTATCTATCTATCTATCTATCTATCTCATTGTCTGTCTGTCTGTCTGTCTGTCTGTCTGTCTGTCTGTCTGTCTATCATACTGTCTGTATTCTTTTATTTTGTATTGCCCTAATCACCCTGTGTACTTGCTATTTTACTTTCAAAGATGCCTTTAAAACAAGAATAGAATTATTCCCCCTGGGTGTTCTCCTACATTGTGCTGGTACTGTATAATAGATCCATGACACATAGGATTCCTGATTCTACACTAATATTTACAGTTAAAAAGTATTTTATCTCTTGAGCCCACATACTGTAGATTTCAGTAACATTGGCTTTTCCACATCAATGGCTCAGTGAGTCACCCAATGTACTGTACATAGCAAAATGGGATTATAGAAATAAAACAAAGTAAATGTATTTCTTCTATTTATATGTACAGTACTAGTCCATACTTTTATATACTATAACCAGGGGTGCCAACAGCTCTGCTGAGCCTCTGTTCAAGGAGGGGGGGTGGCCAAGGGAAGGTGTGGCCAGACCCTCTCTTTTAAAGGGAACTTAAAACATAAAAACGAGCAAATAAGAGATGTAAGTTCCCAGTTTACATTAATTAATAAATGATTTTCCCCACCTTTCATGCTAGACCTAATGTTTCCTACTAAAACTACACCTTAAAGTGCATATTTATCACAATCCACATCTCAGATGCGGATGGGTTGTGATAAATTTGCACCATATCGCATTACAATAATTGAATACATTGAAGGGATGTATAAATTATTGCATGCAAGAAAATCTCTTTACCTGCGAATCCACTTACCGCAATTCTCAGGGTATCTTTTGTGAAAAATACCCTGTGAAAGTACCCCCCCATCCCCCTCTCACACACACACTCCCCGCAGCAGGACAGTCACGTTTTTTGGGGAGGTTAATTGAGGTCACCCACAAGTGACCTCAATTAACCTCGCAGTCTACCGCAGACCACAATTTTCCCACCATTGACTATAATGGAGGACCGCTATCCTCTATTATAGTCAGTGCGCTCCACCTGATTGACAAGCCAGAAGCGCACACAGCCAATCAGGAGAGCGCTATGACATGGCACTCCCTGATTGGCTGCCGAGTCCTCTAGTGACAGGAGTCTAGGGGTTCCTGGCATTTGGGGAAAGGGGATCCATATGTAAACATGGATACCCTTTAGTTTGAGGGTTTGGGTTTTTCGCGGCCTATTTTTTTTTAACCTATGGATGCCTACAGGGAAAGAAGAGGACTAGACATAAGGGGTAGGTAAGTATTTATTTTTTACAGTGATTGTGGATGCTACGGGACAAGTGGTGGATTTGAATGGCTACGTTGGATGTAGGTAAGTATGTGCAAGTGTGTGTGTGTATGTATGTGAGTGTGAGTGTGCAAGTATGTTTTATTAAAGTTTTACTGTCACGGTGTCTGTGTATTTCTTTTGTTGTAGAACTACAGGTACCAGCAGACCCTTTAATGGCCCGCATGCTGGTACTTGTATTCTCCAAGTACCAGCATGTGGGGGAGTCTTGCTGGGACCTGTAGTTCCACAGCAAAAGACAATATTTTATTTTATTTTTTTACACTTCATGGACTATGAAGTCGCCACCCACAGCTCAGGGGTGGTGGCCATAGCACCGGGCTTCAACCCTGGCCCTTGGGTGGCTGAAAAGGGGGACCCCTTTATTGTAGGGGTCCCCACTCCCTCCTTGGAACCCTGGCCAGGGGTGACTAGTTGGGGGGTTTGTGATGCTTTTTCCAAAGGAACCTATATAACCTATATAGAAGTGTCCCCCAGCTGCGGCATCAACTCCCTGGCTAGTGGAGCCCGGTGCTGGTTTCAAAAGTATGGGGGACCCCTACTTCCTTTGTCATCCATTTTTTTGAGCCAGCAGCGGTCCAAGAGCCTGGTGCTGGTTGTTTAAATACGGTGGAACCCCTGTCAATTTTTCCCCCGTATTTTTGTAACCAGGACCGGCTCAAAGAGCCCGGGGCTGGTTATGCTTTTGGGGGAGGGGCCTGCATGTCATTTTTTTTTTTTTTTTTTGTACTTTTACACTTTCTTCACATATACAAACAGAAGCATGCACGGATCTCACTGATATGTGCATGCTTCTGACTAAGTAATAAAAACATGACCTAAAAACCGCATGTTTTTATTACTAAAAATCGCATGTTTCCTTTACTAAATATCACCAATAATCGCATGCGAATTCCGTTTTTAGCCTTAAAATTCGCTCCCCTACTACATTTGCGATTTTTTGCAAAAAATTGCAAGTTACAAACTGCGATTTGGTGCAATTTTTTTAGACACCTAAAAAATCTCACCCTATTACATCTACCCCCGGTCTGAGATATGCCTTGAGAATGTAGTGGGCGTTCCTGGACTGCTGCATGGAGATAGTCCTTCTTATGAGTGCATTATTCAAGTGTTACAGGTATGTCGCTGAACGGATTGCCAACTCAGGCGCACAATCGTTCACAACCGTTACCATACTCTGAAGGACAATTTGCACATATCATGGGGCTTGTGGCCGGGTCCCAGTCCCGAGCCGGTTTCCCCACTTAGCCCCACGTGGCTGATAGCGGCTGCAGCACTAAAGGAGTTAATCCCCGTTCTGTGGTGCCATTTTTAAAGGGACTTATCCAATTCGAATGTATTGTTGGCACCAGGAACAGTTGGCTAATAAGTGTAAATGTCAATGTCTTAATGTCCAAGGCCAAGCTGTGTGGGCTGAACACTGTGGTCCAGGAATCAACACCCAGCATCGTCGTTGCCAATGGAGATGGTCCAGGGTTTCCGGCAAATCAAAACATTGATGTTTTCACTTATTAGCAAACAGAGCCTGGCACCGACAATATATTCAAAATTAGTGCCTAGATCCGATAAGTCCCTTTAAAGATGGCACCACAGCACATGGGATTAACCCCTTCAGTGCCAGATCTGAATAACCCCCACTGTGCATTAAGGTTGGAAAAGGCTTATACCAAATGGTTACGCTGTCATTTGTTTTTACGTTAGCTGTGTTTTGTGTCAGGAAAATGGGGAAATCAGCCTACACTATACCCCAAAAAAGTGAAAGCTTTTATTGAAAAACAGTACAGAAGTATAGTAGTGTTCAAATGCAAAGTTATTGTGTCTCTTCAAAGGAATCAAGTGGCTGATTTTATATAGCATTTAAAAAATAATGGAAAGCAAGTGTTTTTGAGCAAATTAATGCTCTGGATAAATTAGGGGTGTCATTTTAAGGTACACCTGTAACTCCCACCTGCAAGCCTAAAAACAACTGTCACAACAATACAATACCTCCATATACCTGTCTCACATCATTTAAGCCATTATTCTACATTTGCAGAATATCACCCCAAAAATAAAATGACATTAATTGCAAAATTGAGCTAATTAAAAATGTCTAAGTGCAATCTTTCGTGGGGTGGTGTAGGGAGAGTCCCAGGGGTTCTAAACCAAGTCCCAACATTTTTACCTTAAAATAGGGATTTCCAAAACTTTTCACTTGATCAGAAGAATAGACTGCATTAAATCATATCGAGGGTCAACACTTTTTAATTTACATGATTAATTGAAGGCCAGTCGTGTTATATTTCAATAATAATAAAAATAATAATAATTTTATTTATATAGCGTTTTTCTCTCATAGGACTCAAAGTCGCTTAACAGACATCAAAAACAGGATACATTACACAGAGAATTTATTATTACAAGTACTGTACAAAATTACACTGAAATAATTAAGTACAACAAAAACCTAGAGAGCACAATAAGCAAAATTGCAGGGTTTGGTGAAGACATTCTGAGTAATAACTTCCACGGGTTGTCCACGCCACTCACACAAGGTACCAGGTGAGGCAGCCATCTTGGATGCATTACATAGGATTACCCTGGATGGTATAGGTTACACCTACTGTATAAAAGATTATACAGTAGGGGTCATTGCAGCATCCTAATGCTAGGCGTAAAGTCCCAACATAACAGTCAGGTACATGTATTTCCATCCCATCCACAAACATACCAGGTGAGGCAGCCATGTTTGGGCGCACTACGAAGGTTACACAGTGGAAGTTAGGTTGTGGTCCAACCGGTTCTCACCTCCAGTGAAGTTCCAGGGGAGCTAGAGGCAGAGTCCATGAGAAGCAGTGATGGTTGTGAGAGGCCTCATGCAGCAAGATGGTGGTTGTGACCTGGTCTCATACTCTTACCCCCTCTGCTCCCCTGTTAGCCCTGTTAACGGGATGCGGTCAATTTACCTACAATCAAAATCCCGACGGTCAAAATCCCGACAAGGTCAAAAACCCGACATGGCCAAAATACAGACATTTAAAATACCGACAAGGTCAAAATACCAACATTTAAAATGTCGACAGGTCGAAAAGTCGACATGAGTTTTTCTTGATTTTTTTATTGAAACTGACTTGTTCATACTTTACCATCCCAGTGGACCTGGAGGGGGGATATAATAGTGTGCCGAGCCCAGCGAGCCACCGTGCCCAAAGCGCGAGCCATGCAAGGGGACGTGATACACTTATACAGTGTCCATGTCAACCTATGTCGACAAACACACACAAAAAAATGAAAACATCAGTAGACTTTTTGACCTGTCGACATTTTAAATGTAGGTATTTTGACCTTGTCGGTATTTTAAATGTTGGTATATTGACCTTGTCAGTATTTTGACCTTGTCGGGATTATGACCGTTGGTCAACTGTTGTGGGGATTATGACTGTCAGGATTTTGATTGCAGGTATTTCATACTGATCCCCTGTTAACCCCTGTAAATGCGTTATCACGGCTAATTGAATTCCCTCCTCAAATTATCGATCAGAGCTGATGATTGATGGTTTTGATATACTCCCTCATTGATAAATAAACCCCTAAGAATGGCCAGGGTGATACAAAATAGAACAGTAGCACAACGGATAGTCAGAAATAGAGAAGATTTCAAAGAAGTCTGAACGCTATAACCTGCAACCTGTGATTGCCCCAGACCAGTATGTGACCAATCACAGGTCCTAAATCATACTTCAAATTCCCACAGCATACCTCCCAACTTCTATATAAAAAACGGGACCCTGCTGTGCGCCAAAGGCGCGTCGCCCCACAAAAAGGGGCATAACCTTGTGCCAGGGTGTGTGGCCAGGACCGGTTCAAGACCTTGTGGCGCCCAGGGCGAAAGTTTCCTTTGGCTCCCCCCTCCCCGCGGTAAAATAGGGTTAGTGCACGCCGCAGGTGTGTGTCGAAAAATAGGGGCATGGCTTCATAGGGAAGGGGCCCCATTAGTAGTAGTAGTAGTTGTGCCCCCATTAGTGTGCCCACCAGTAGCTGTGCCCCAAGTAAAATAAATATAAAATACTTACTAGCCACGTTCCTGCTTCCCGACCACTGCTGCACTCCGTCTCCGCCGCCGGCGCCGCTCCTCTGATCTATGGGAGAGACATCTGTCCCATAGCGCCGCACAGAAAGGTGCTACCTCACTGCGCGTCTAGTTTCCCTTCGCGGAGAGAACCTTTTCCTAACCACCGCCGCCGCCATCCCAGTTAGTAGCGGCTCTTGTCACGGCGGCGGCGCCCCGGGCAAAAGTCCTGCTTGCCCATGGCAAGAGCCGCTACTGGGTGTGGCTTCATGGGATCTGGTGTGACCGCAAGCCACGCCCTCATTTGCATCAGTGTGGGAGCTGCTGGACATGCCCTCAGTCCCCCTCTCCAGTATATAGACACCGTGTGCATGCACACAGCAACCATTCACTGCTACTCTGCTAAATATATGCTCTGATAAGCATAGCAGAGATTGACAGAGAGCCTCCCAACCCCCAATCCCACCCCCCTCCACACACACACACACACACACACACATACACACAGCGGGACACTGTGGCCCCCAGGTGGGACAATGGGACAGTTTCCGAAAAACAGGACTGACCCGCCAAAATCAGCACAGTTGTGAGGTAAGGCAGCCACATCAGGGAATGAGAACAGGATGGCCAAATGTGAGAAGCAGTGATAATACTGTGGCTAATGATGATCATATCTGACATTAGTGACCAGTGCTGCATCCTAGGACACAGCATCAGACCACCTGCAGCACCATTGGCCGGCCGCGTGAACCATGGGATCACGCAAGCAGGCCATCTCAGATCCAACAAAGAGGCCAGATAATCTCTGTCTTCTGATGGAGGTCCTGGCCTCGTCACTCCAGCAAAACAGAGGTGTCACGCCTCCTCCCCAATCGCATACGGCAGCAGACTGTCAATCACTGACAGTCTGCAGCTTATCTGCTGCCGACATCAGACCCATACTGCACATGTGAAAAGTCACTCCTTAGCGCACCAGCGCACCTCCGTCCACATCTGAATCAGTATTCATACAGGTCGTACTGGTTGCGTAATGGTGACTTGCACCTGTCTCCTGGTCTGAGCAGATCAAATTATAGGCCCCTTAAGATCCACATTGATAATTGATAATTGAAAGTTTAGCAGCCCATAATCCTAATAACTCTGATAATAAATAAGTATAGATTCTGCACTCTGTGTTTGCATTCTGGGGATAGTAATCACTGCAGGAACATAAATATCAATCAATAACACAGCACATGTGCCCTGCAGCCCCTGCCCGTGTGCTGTCCTGAAAACATTGCTGGATTGAGACTGATTCGGGACTGCGTGCGGGTTTGAATCAGCCCCTATAATTCCAGAGCTGCATCTAGTGTTAGTCGTTGACTAACCTTCTCAACACAAACTGAGTACATGGTACATACAGTAGCCAAGCTGTCATTGCTTCCCACGTGTCTGCATTTGCTCAGCAGTATGTGTATATACAACGGTTGTTGTATATAGATACATATATATATCAGATCGACAAAGTAAAACAAACTCCGCCCGTGTTTTCCCTTTGGCCAATGAACGCTCCTGCTCAGATCAGATTTTGCAGATCATCTTAATCACATGATTTTGAGAAGAGACAGTTTCCCCCACTGTCCAGAGTATCTCCTGCTTTGCCTTATATGTCGTTCTAAGCACCAGCGCCTGATGGCAACGTTGCCTTATTGTGCAGCATTTCATATTCTTTTTTTGATGTTTATTTGATTTTTATCAAATGAATTCTGCTTTTATTATTTATTTTTTATCTTATTTTAGAAGCGCATAGTTTATTTTTAACACAGAGGAGTCGTCCAGAAAAATATTTGCAGGAATGAAAAGACTTCAAGCCAACTGGAAAACCCACGATCAAAGAACAGCCATGTGCTTGTGCCAAGAAGACTACAGTGTCCTAGATATAACATGCGATATCAGATTTCATCATATATCTCAGATGTTACTAAGTGTACAATATAACGTTTATCTGGCATTGGCGCGCTCAGTGTTATAGACTTGTTGCTTAAACATGTGATAGTCATTAAGTTAAAGAAGTGCTGTTTTAGGAATGTATCCCATTCATTGGTGTTCCATAACGGGTGCAGAGGGTCCCCATTTTCAGATGAGCCAGTGGGCAAGCTTATCCCCCCTTAATCTAGGCAATTTATTGTCATGTGACCATAAATTCGGGAAGCACCCATCATTTCCTTCTGGCTGTGATGGAGAGAAACACATGGTAAAGTGGTCAGTACTGTGGTCCTCATTCCGAGTTGTTCGCTCGCTAGCTGCTTTTAGCAGCCGTGCAAACGCTAAGCCGCCGCCCTCTGGGAGTGTATCTTAGCTTAGCAGAAGTGCGAACGAAAGGATCGCAGATCGGCTGCAAAATATTTTCGAGCAGTTTCTGAGTAGCTCCAGACCTACTCCTAGCTTGCGATCACTTCAGACTATTTAGTTCCTGTTTTGACGTCACAAACACGCCCTGCGTTCGGCCAGCCACGCCTGCGTTTCCCCAGGCACGTCTGTGTTTGCAACTGACACGCCTGCGTTTTTACACACACTCCCCGAAAACGGTCAGTTACCTCTCAGAAGCACCCACTTCCTGTCAATCACTCTGCGGCCAGCAGTGTGACTGAAAAGCGTCGCTAGACCTACATTGTTTGTTGTGAAAGTACGTCGCGCGTGCGCATTGTGTCCCATACGCATGCGCAGAAGTACCGCTTTTTTGCCTAATTACTGCGCTGCGAACAACGACAGCTAGCTATCAACTCAGAATGACCCCCTGTATGTTTTGTGGGTTTTTTACACAAGAAACAGTTTTTGGCTTGTCAAAGTAAATTTTCTACATGTTGGGTATATTTACTGTTATGTCAAAGCAGATTTATCCAGGTCTAAAAATATATATCATACATGTTGATGATTTACAAATGTATGAAACCATATGAATCATTTAGCTAAAGATTAGCCTGAATTACTAAACTACAAAAGGTATGTATCCAAAATGATGGCTGTGGGGTAAATTGAGCCAGTTTGAAATTGAGAACGACAAAGGGGTCTATTCATGAAGCAGTGAAAAGATTGGAGAAGTGAGCCAGTGGTGAAGCTGCCCATGGCAACCAATCAACTGCTACGTATAATTTAATATAATGCTCTTGATAAATGTTACTTCAATGCTGATTGGTTGCCACGAGCACTGTGAGTACAAGATTTATCTGAAGAATCTGGGGGAGCACCAGCAAAGAGAGACCCACTTTTGCCTTTAAGAAGAATGATGTGCCAATTTTCCCACAAAGGGTGAGGTTTATCAAAGCTTGGAAAAAGATAAAGTGACAAGAGATAAAGTACCAACCAATTAGCTCCTAACTGTCATTTTTCAAAAACAGCATGTACAATGACAGTTTGGTTGGTACTTTATCGATCTTCACTTCATCTCTCTCCAAGTGTTGATAAATTTCCCTCAAAGTGATTTGCTGAAGAAGCTACCTCATCCTCAAAAGGCTGGAGAAAAAGCAAGAAGGGAGCATCACTTCAGAATTCCCTGCAACGTTGATGGATGGAATGTTGAATAGTCGTTGGAATGCTGAACAGAGGATGCATGAATTGAAAACTGTTTAATTGTTAAAGAATAAACTTTATTTGGTTGGTTTTATATTGTTTTTAGTTACCTTTAAGAAAAGAAATAAGACTATTTGGAAAAAGAAAATGCATTAGTATTTTTAATTTTTTTTATTATGCTCATGTTTTAACTTGGAAAAGTTAATTGGTCAATTTGCCCATAGATGGCTCAGATTACCCATTGACTCCAATCAACGTAACCCTAATGTGGGGCAAATTGAGCCACAAGACCACTTTCTCTTGAGAAGTCATTTTTTTTAGAGCCCTATATCATAGATGCACGTTATCATTTCTAATAACAGGCGACATCCTGAAATAAATGTAGATGTTTTTGCTTTACTTCTGTCTCATTATTTTCCTCACCAATGGGACAATATTTGTAAAAATTGCCTCATGATATTACCCACTTTCCACTATGGCTCTAAATGTTGGGATAAACACATTACTTTCTCTGCTCTTTTTTAATTTATTTTCATTTATGCCCATTTTATCAACAACTCTGTATCAGCCTTTATGTTTTGAAATGCCATTATATTCAGTATTTAATATACACTATGTAGACAAAAGTGATTGGACACTGACAGGAAATAGAGCAATAAGATTTTAATGACGTCAGTACTTTGTAGATCCACCACGTGCAGTGATTACTGCAGGCACCATTCTTGGCAACCTGTCCACAACAGCATGTTTTGCCATTCTGCCTTAAGTACAGTCACCAACTGCGACACTGAGGAAGGTCGGTCTAGAATGTACCCGTTGCTCCAATCTGTCCCAGAAGTTTTCAGTGGGGTTAAGATCTGGATTATCCCCTTTATGACTATGGGGGTCATTCCAAGTTGATCGCTAGCTGCCGTTGTTCGCAGCGCAGCGATCAGGCTAAAAATCGGCACTTCTGTGCATGCGTATGGCCCGCCAGTGGCAAACGCAGGATTTGCATGGGGGGGTTTCCAGAACTGGGTGGAGCCAATCACGGAGGCGGGGGCTGAGGTGACCCAGCATATGCTGGGTCTGTAAAACTAGTATGTCTGTGTGTGTCTGTGTGTGTGTGTATATATATATATATATATATATACATACAATATAGCTGGGTCCGGCACTCCACCTGTATATCTTGGATACTTTGCCTGGGTGCCTTCTATGAGAGGACAGCACCTCTCCAGCATACACACCAAAAGCAGCGGCACTCCAGGACAGCCAATATATTCAAAATATCTGTGTCGTTTTATTGCATATCATCAAGCCCACTGACGAAGTCGAATGTATGGGCGTGGTCTGACGTATGGACTTTGAACTGAGAATGCTGGTTTGCACAGTGGGGTAAATCTTATGCTGGTTATACGAGCGGTGGTTTAACCGCCTTTTATGGTACGGGTTCACACTTGTTACCGACTTGGATTTTTAAATAAAATTGTTATACACTTTTAATGCACTATTGGCGCTCCCTGCTTCTTCAATCTCTTGGCATATATATATATATATATATATATATACCATATATACACATATATATATATATATTTATATATATATACATACATATACATAGCATATTAAACATGCATACATATATATATTGTCGAAGTCAGAAAAATGTCTCTATGCACGTTGCCATATTTGCACCGCACACTGGTCCGTGCTGCGCATGCGTGCGCTCTCCCGTGGAGGCGCATACCCGCAATAGCGTGCACTCGCAGGCGCGGTATGCGTATTTACGGTAGAGTTTACGTAGTCGTAGCGTGCGACCCATTCGTTACAACTGTTCACAATTAATGTAGTTTATAGATCATGGTCCCTTTGATAGATTCTGAAAGTTTGGTTAAAATAGAATGTCCCTGAGCTGAGGAATCCCTCTTTATATCGTACAAAGGGTCTAACAGGAATCATACAGCAGTGTTTGGTACCCATCGGAAGAGTATTTAATTAGCAATATTCCGGTGTTGGTTTGGAGCGTATTAATCGCTCGTGCGAATAGTTATGGACATAAGAAGTTTATGTCCATTTCTATTATTTACACATACTCAGGTATGCGGCGGGAAACCCAGTTTCCCACCCACCTGAGCTGTTGGAAATCGTCACAGCCCACCTGTATGAATCACCCTATGACCTTTTGTTATGATACAGGGCCGAATTCCTTCGGCCAATGGACAATGGGATTGTAGGACCAGGAGATTGCATTGTGTGTGGGGCATAAATAGGCAGGCCGACCACATCCAGCTCTCACTCTCTCATCAACGGTTATCTGCTGATAGCCGGGAGCTGGATATCGAGGCGCAGGCGATCATACCCTTTGTGCGTAAGTTTCTCTCCGTTATCATTGTCTTTCTGTGAGCCAATTTCTCTCTCTCTCTCTCTCTCTCTCTCTCTGTTCTGTTCTCTCATATCTCCCCTAGACTAGGCTAGTATTGTATTGTATTAGATAGTATTGTATTGTATTGCATTTAGGTCAGTGTAGTATTGTCTTTTTGTATTTATTGTTTAGTTCTGTGGTTAGGAAGTCTCTGTTATATTGTAGTGTATCATTTGTACTGTTATCCCCTTTTACAAGTATATTAGATATAATACAGTCAATAGGCTTTGGAACCTAAACCAGCATCTGTGTATTTCCTATAGTGTTAAGTGTTCACTTGAGCGTCGGTGACGCTCAAGCAGCTTTGTAGTTAGTCAGGTTACACAAGGTTGCACTTACACCCTGTACTCACATTAAGGTATTCTTTGTATTTCATTGGTATAAGGTTTTAACATAAAGGTATAGTGTTGTGAGCGTCTGCATCGCTGGTGACCTCCTCGTGGTCTCGAGCGTAAGCTACGCCATAGCGAATCATTACCCTAGACATAACCAATAACGTGTCCTGTGATCGCTGGGCCGTGAGCGAACGTGACGCTTGAGCGTCTCGCCTACGGCTGAGCGATCGTTACGCAACTAGCGTACCATTACGGTACTTCTTAAGTAAACAGCGTACAGTGTTCTTAGCTTCATAAAGGGTTGTTATACGACAAAGGAACTTAGCATTGTCAATTGGGGACTCGTCCTATCCTTCTCATATCTGCACTAGGTAGATCAGCAGACATTATCCCTCCAGCAAAGGGTGGGAGGTTGTCTCACAGTGCTGACGGGATAAGCGTCTGCTTCGCTTAGATAAAGAATGCTGAAGGAATCGCGGCCGGAAACATCGATTCCATTGATCTTTCAGTACATGACAAGTAGTGCTCGTGTACTGAACGATTGGACCGCACGTAATTGTGTGCAGTAGTTAGTAATCTGACCTAATACCATTAGAGTAAAGTGGTCACAAACGCTATTTGTACATTCTGACGTGATTTGTGTAATTTTTTATTTTTGGAAGGGAAGTTCGCTGGTCACTCAGGAACTATCCAACAACCGATACTTGCTGGGGAACGCGCCCCAGTAAATAAAGGTTCACAGGGGCCCTGGGTTGGGTACAGCAGCTCTGGTTACAGTGATTGCAGCACAGGCCAACGTGGGCGAGAAGTAAGTGGGGTACTTGATAAACCACCACCGCCGGCCTGCCCAAGGACATCTTGGTTTGTTTGTAAGGGTTCGCTGAAAACCTTGAGATAAAGATCCAAGGAGGAATAAGCAACGCCTGCAGATTATGGGGGCCATTTGTTCAGGTAGGGGGCGATCAACCCTGGTTCAGGTTGATTCTGTGAACCGACCAGTTGGGTCGGCACGATATGTAATGTGTGAAAAATATGGAATTCACACCGAATCTTTATGTGATGAATGGGAGAGAATGACTGTACAAGACAGGGACAAATTCCCAAGAATAGGTAGCTTTAGTCCAGAAGTGTTACAAAATTTAAGGAGGAGGATATGTCTCGTAAAATCAGCAAAGAGACGAATTCAGCATCATGATTATTTACAGTTATGGCACCAGGAAGGTGAGATACAGAGAGGTTTGGCTCTGGCGGCAGGATCTGGGGCAGTCAGGAAGTTGATTGCCACAGCTCCTCCTCCACCATACATTGCAGGAGAGAAGTTGATTGCGGAGAGAAACGCACTGGGTTGTAAAACACAAACTCTTAGTAACACTGTAAATGTTAATGATGTTAACCAAATAACTCATGCAAGTATTAACCCGTGCAAGATGTACCCTGTTTTGAACCTTCCTCAGGAGTGTGATCAAGAAGACGATTCAGCAACAATTTCAGCTCTCTCTCTTGCAGCCACCATAGCAGAGACCACAGTAGGCACAGCGACACCCACGAGATTAGTGAAAGCCCCTAGCGGAGGGATAGGTGAGGTCGTGTCAACGGGTAAGTACGGCACCATGCACTACACTGAAACAATTGTACCACAACAAGCTGTAGAATCTACACAGGAAGAGGCTGTTAGAATTGCTCCTGTAAGGGTAATAGCAGTTCCCAATGGAAAAACAGATGTGTCTGGAGCCACTCCCATAAGGAACATTGCCATGTACACTCCATTTTCCAGAATGGAATTAAGAACAATAGTGTCCGAATTTCCTGACCCCAGGAAGGATTTAGTTGCTAGCCAAAAATACATCAGGGATCTAGGTAACACTGTAGAACCCAACAACAAGGATTGGCAGATACTGCTAAGAGCTTGTTTACCTTCCAATGTTGATGCAACTCAGTTTTTAGCTGATTGTGCATTGGATAAAGATGTACCGCTTACAGACGTGTACAACAAGGATAATGTAAAAAGGATAAATTTACAGCTAAAGGAGTATTTCCCAGCCGTTGTTAAATGGAATAAAATATTTTCCATTAAGCAAAAGGAGTCCGAAACGGCAACAGAATATTTTCACCGGGCACTATTAGAAATGGCAAAGTACACTGGTATAGAAGACATTAAGACCAACCCAAACCATCGGGAAGTAGCAGTATCTGTACTGATGGATGGTTTAAAGGAAACATTAAAGACTAGGGTTCAGACCACGCAACCGTGCTGGCGAGGTCTGTCAGTGTCCGGCTTGAGAGAGGCTGCTATTGATCACGACAGAAACATCACTAGGCACAGGGAATCGCAAAGTGATAAGTTGATGTCCGTAAGTATACAGGCGCTGACCACAAGGCAGCCTGCGTATGTACCACCGAATCCTGTGGGTAAGGCAAGTGTAATAACATGTTTTTCTTGTAACAGACCGGGACACTTTGCACGAGAATGTAGAACAAAGAATGTACAAAGATCTTTTCAACCCCCTAGACAACAACACAACACACGACATTGGGAGCAGGGTCCACAGAGGCGGAGTTTTGAGCCACATACAGGGGAAACAAAAAGATATCCCCCGAACAGAGATTGGCATGCCTCTGGTAGTTCCCAGCTAACTCCCTCACAAGTAGTTGCTGCCAGCGGGATTCAGGGAGGTCAGCATACCCAATAGGGGTGTGGCCATACCTGTAATCTGCAGCCAGTTAAGTTGATTGCTAGTCTTGGAAACGAACCAGAAATTGCAATCAATGTAGCTGGTAAAACTTTAAACTTTCTTGTAGACACAGGGGCGGCCAAGTCAGTGATAAATTCGACAGTGGGCATGAGAACCACTGGTAGGACAATTCCAGCCATGGGAGTAACAGGAGTAGTCCAGCACTACCCTGTTAGCAAACCAGCCGAGATTACAATAGGGCCTTTGCATACCAAGCATTCCTTTTTGCTGGCTGCATCGGCACCAACTAATCTCCTGGGGAGAGACTTACTATGTAAAATGGGTTGCGTCATTTATTGTACTCCTGAAGGTGTATTCTTGGACATTCCTGAGAATCACGCTCAGGAAGTACGAGACATGTTAGACTCCCCATCAAAATTAATGTCACATTCCATTATGACAAATAGGAATCCATCCCAAGTAGAAGAGATGATATCTCAGATACCAGAGTCGCTTTGGACAAAAGATGGACAGGACACTGGATTAATGGCAAACGTAGCTCCAGTAGTTGTGCAAGTAAAAGATGGTAGGATAGCTCCAAAAATCCCACAGTATCCTCTGAAGCCAGAGGTGGAGCTAGGAGTTTTTCCCGTAATAGAGCGCTTGCTACAACAGGGCATTCTAGTAAGAACGTCCAGCACTGCAAATAGTCCCATCTTCCCTGTTAAAAAGAGTGGGGGGAGGGGTTACAGGCTAGTGCAGGATCTAAGGGGGATTAACAAAATAGTTGAGAGTCAGTTCCCCGTAGTGCCAAATCCAGCTGTCATCCTAATGCAAATTCCTCCCACTGCCAAATTTTTCACTGTTATTGACCTCTGCTCCGCTTTCTTTTCGGTACCTCTGCACCCTGACAGCCAATATTTGTTTGCATTCACATACAGAGGAGTCCAATACACGTGGACTCGGTTACCCCAAGGTTTCATAGATAGTCCAAGTATATTTTCTCAGGCTTTGCATGATTGTTTACAGTCTTTCCAACCAGACAGTGGATCAGTATTGATACAGTATGTGGACGATTTATTACTGTGTTCAGATTCACTGGAAGCATCTCTGAAGGATACGAAACAGCTCCTGTTTCATCTTTCAGACACAGGTCACAAGGTTTCCAAAGACAAGTTGCAATTATGCCAAGCTAAGGTAAAATATTTGGGACACTGTCTAACACAAGGACTGAGACACCTGACCGCTGATAGAATCCAAGCCATTAGAGACATGACACTGCCACAAACCCAACAACAGATCAGGACGTTTTTAGGAATGTGTGGGTATTGCCGTAATTGGATCCCAGGGTTTTCCATATTGGCGCTACCTTTGCAGGAGATGGTCTCTTCAAACAAACCTGATCGGATTTCGCATACAGACGAATCTGAAACAGCATTTGAGAGACTCAAACAGTGCCTAACGCAGGCACCAGCACTAGGTATGCCAGACTATGGGAAACCCTTTGAACTATACGGAACAGAAAGTGCTGGGTGCGCAGCAGGTGTACTAACACAAAAACACGGTGACGCCAGCAGGCCAATTGCATACTACAGCGCCCAGCTAGACACGGTAGCGCGATCCCTCCCCACATGCTTGCGTAGCGTTGCGGCGATAGCATTGCTAGTGACGAAAAGCGAAGATGTCGTGCTAGGCCACAACCTCACAATCCATACACCGCATGCGGTATCTGCCTTATTGAATTCTGCCCAAACCAGACACGTCTCATCAGCAAGGTTTACAAGATGGGAATTGGCATTAATGGCCCCCGTAAACATCACCATAAGGAGATGCAGCGCATTAAATCCTGCAACATTTCTCCCAGGTGTGCCTGGTCAGACACAAAGGGTGGAAGGTGAGAGTGATGGGGAAGGAGGATTTAATGCAAAGGAAGATACACATGATTGTATGGAATATTTGACCCAAAATTTTACCGCAAGGCCTGACATCAGTGACAATCCACTGAAAGATGCAGAACTCACGTTCTACACGGACGGTAGTTGTCACAGACAGTCAGACTCGGGAGACTTGTGTACTGGATACGCAGTCGTAGATGACCAAGACACCATAGAAGCGGAACCGCTAGGCCCACCTCACTCAGCCCAGGTTGCTGAACTGGTCGCCCTAACCAGAGCATGTGAATTGGCTAAGGGTAAGTCAGCCAATATCTACACCGATTCCAGATACGCGTTCGGGGTAGTCCATGATTTCGGAGCCCTATGGCGGCTCAGAAATTTCATGACGGCAGCTGGTACACCGATAGCGCATGCAGCTCACATAAAAAGGCTTCTAACAGCGATACAGGAACCCGACAGAGTGGCTGTTATCAAATGTAAAGCACATACATATAGCCAAGACCCAGTATCCCTTGGTAACAGCCGAGCAGACGAAGCTGCAAAGCTTGCAGCTGCTACCCCCACACGGACAGACACCACACAGTTGATGGTATTTAATACCATCAACACACAGAAGTTGTGTGAGATGCAGAATTTGTGTTCCACACAGGAAAGAGCAGTCTGGAAGGCAAAGGGATATGGCCAGGAGTCCTCAGGGCTCTGGACGGATGGACATGGTAAACCAGTGGCCCCCAGGGCATACCTTCCATGTCTGGCTGAAGCAGCTCACGGGCTGACTCATCTAGGCAAGGAGGGGATGTGCAAATTGGTAAGAGCATACTGGTGCGCCCCAGGATTCTCCTCTCATGCGAGTAAAAGAGCAATGTCATGCCTTACCTGTCTGAGAAAGAATATTGGAAAAGCAATACCTACAGAACCATCCCATATCCCACCTGCCGGCGGCCCTTTCCAGGTAATACAAATTGACTTCATTCAATTACCCCCATGTCGAAATTTGAAATATGTACTTGTCTGTATAGATGTTTTCTCGAATTGGGTCGAGGCTTTTCCAGCAGCTACAAATACCGCTATGTTTACAGCTAAGAAAATTGTGCAGGAATTTGTATGTAGATATGGTATCCCTAGAATCATTGAAAGTGATAGGGGTACCCATTTTACAGGTGATGTCTTTCAAGGAAGGTGTAAATTGATGGGTATTGATAGCAAGCTGCACACTCCGTACCGTCCACAGGCGAGTGCGAAGGTCGAAAGAGTGAACAGCACTATTAAAAATAAATTGAGTAAAGTAATGGCAGAGACAGGATTGACGTGGCCAGAAGCTTTACCCATTGTTTTGTATAGCATCAGAACCACTCCCAGGTCCCCTCTTAATCTGTCCCCTTTTGAAATCTTGTTTGGTCGACAACCGCATGTCATGATTAACCCTCAGGATGATTTGAAATGTAACAATGAAGTAACTGTAAAATACTTAATTAACATGAGTAAACAGTTGAGGAATCAAAATGATAATCTGAAGTTGGTGATTCCTGATTTACCAGATAGTAATTGTCATGACATTGAACCTGGGGATTATGTAATGATACGAAATTTTCTACGCTCAGGTTGTCTTATTGATAGATGGGAAGGACCATACCAGGTCTTATTGACTAGCACCACAGCATTGAAGGTTGCTGAGAGAGAGACTTGGGTCCATTCATCCCACTGCAAAAAGGTTGCTGATCCAGAGAAGTCCCGTGATAAGGAACAGACGGTAGAGGTTGTATCACTGGAGTGTCTGTTCCAGGAGGACTGAGGCGGCACCTGAGCCTTGAAGACCGAAAGCAGTTGTCGACTCCCTTCTCCCTTTTATTGTTTTTCTCCACTTCCCATCCCCTCTTCCTTGAAATTTCTTTTTTCCCCCTTCTCATTCTTCTCTATTTCCTCCTCAAAGATGGACTTGCCCCAAGAGACTGTGATCCGGATTTTGATGTTAACCATGATGTTGACCAGAGCAGTCTGTTCCGGCGAGAGTACCATAGAGGTCGAAAGAGGTTCTGGAATGGGTTCCGATTATGATGATGGAGGCGTAGTTTTCCAAGATCAACCAAACCAACAAGCAAAGGCGAGTATCAGAAAACGATCCGATAGAAGAAATTGTGATGGATTGTTAGCTGAAGAAAATTGTATCTGTAGGCTCTGTGATAATCTGGTTGAAGATGGATGCATAAAGAAATGCCAATCTAGTTTTAATATCCATATAGACCGGCATCCATTGAGTGACTATCACTCCTTAGTGGGTAACGTGTTAAACCAAACAGATTGTTGGGTATGCTCTCAAGTACCTCAGGGTCACAGCAAATCAGGGCTAGTACCATTTCCTTTAACGTTAGGGGAGGTACTTGAGCTAAGTGGTGGGAGACCGGTGGACCGGAGGTTTAACATCTCCAGCCCTCCTAGTTTGAAGCTCCACCAATACCATGTGGATAGGTCCCTCATATGTTTTAACATCTCCAATCCCAGAAAACCGGGAAATTGGGAAGTGTCATGGAGCAACCTTACCATGACCTTTTCACACAGAGCAGATAGAATGCCTACAGATACAGAGCTGGTACGCCACATAGCCAGTAGAGGAAAATCTTTCCGGTATCGATATACCTTAGGAAATAGGATTACTAGAGTTGGAGAGGTATCACCAGGATACTGTGCACATATCATACAAACTGATACGTGCATTAGGCAGATGGAAGAATTAGGGTCAGGAGATTTCACCTGGAAGGTTTGTAACATGGTCATGTCCTTCTCCGTCCCATATGTTCTCCCCGATGATGCATATTTCATATGCGGGAGAAAGGCGTACAAGTGGCTTGCCCCAAACTCTGAAGGATTGTGTTATATTGGAAAAGTATTGCCTGAAGTGATGACTGTTACACATGACAAAATGAAGGACATACACCGTGGTGCCCAAGCTCCTTATACTCACACTCATTACGAGCACCGAGGTAAAAGACAACTGTCAGAAAGGTTAGAGCATCCGGCCTCTGATCTTATCCATGAATCCACCGGGATTCAGGTTCTGGTAGCGTTAGATTTCACTCGTACCGCTCGGGGAGTGATGAATTATAGATACATTTCCGCACTCGCCAATTTGTTAGATAATATCACTGAAATGTATGATGACACGTTTAGATACACTGGAAGAGAACTTCAAGCTTACAAAACAGAACTAGTTCAGCATAGGATGGTTCTTAATTATCTTACAGCAGTAACAGGCGGATATTGTGTTACATTGGCAACACAGTACGGCATAAAGTGTTGCACGTATATCACGAATAGCACCGAGGATCCGGTAGAGGTCATAGACCAAAAGATGGACGATATTCTCCAATTGAAGTGGGAATTTCGTCGAAAACACAATCTCACCCTTGCTGCTGTAGGTAATGAGCTGACTGGTTGGGTGTCATGGTTGAACCCGCGAAATTGGTTCTCCGGTTTGGGAGACTGGGCTCAAGGAGTCATAATGGATGTTGGAAAGTTTCTACTATGTATCTTAGGTGTTGTTATATCGATTGGATTGATATTTAGATGCGGGCAGGCTTTAATGAGGTGCAAACAAAGTACAAGAGTGATGAGCTTGAGGAGTGAGGAAACCGTAATTAACCTGGATTTGATTTATGACCCAATGATAGAAACCAGGATGTGATGAAAATGCGATTATACGGTCCGTTTCTTTCACCTGTTTTTCTGCTTTTTCTCCAAGATACAAAGACCCCCTTGGACGAGGAAGCTGACGAGACGAGATGTATACAGACAACAGACAAGCACCAAAGAAGAAGATTTGACAACTTTAAATATGGACACTTGATGAACTTTGCCATGGATCCCCAGTTTCCCTAGTATCTTTAAACTCACGCTAGCCCAACATTTTTGTAAATCTGATGGCTCAGACAAAGCTATTTGCTCATGCCTAAGGAGCAATACAGCGCAAAGAAGACGACTCTCAACAGATACCGAAAACAACTTCGACGACAGATGTACATTTCCCTGACATAGAATATCATTGCATTCTCCATAAGTGTTCTTTATCTTCATCTCTACAACCCTCAGGTAATAACACACATAGACGATAGGGAATACAGGCACAGATATCAGCAACCACATACCTCCCCCATTCATGTATCATCAACTAAAATGTGCATCCCCATTTTGTTACAACTAAAAGCCAAAATGAGCTCGGTAGAGTTTGACAGCCCATCCACAGACCCTTGATACGGGATAAGAAGGAATTCAAATGTATACTTCGCAATACCTCGAAGCTTGATTTACCACACGTACGGCACGATGATACATGACCCTCCAAACATGGACTCATACACACATGCTTCTACTCTCTCACTAGGTCATACCCTTTTCACACCTACTCCTCTCTTCTTCCTTACCCCACCATGGAAATCAATTAACCCCTGACTTACATTTTTCTCCTTAAACGTTTTGTGGCAGTTATTATTGACTGCCAAAGGGTGGACTGTCGAAGTCAGAAAAATGTCTCTATGCACGTTGCCATATTTGCACCGCACACTGGTCCGTGCTGCGCATGCGTGCGCTCTCCCGTGGAGGCGCATACCCGCAATAGCGTGCACTCGCAGGCGCGGTATGCGTATTTACGGTAGAGTTTACGTAGTCGTAGCGTGCGACCCATTCGTTACAACTGTTCACAATTAATGTAGTTTATAGATCATGGTCCCTTTGATAGATTCTGAAAGTTTGGTTAAAATAGAATGTCCCTGAGCTGAGGAATCCCTCTTTATATCGTACAAAGGGTCTAACAGGAATCATACAGCAGTGTTTGGTACCCATCGGAAGAGTATTTAATTAGCAATATTCCGGTGTTGGTTTGGAGCGTATTAATCGCTCGTGCGAATAGTTATGGACATAAGAAGTTTATGTCCATTTCTATTATTTACACATACTCAGGTATGCGGCGGGAAACCCAGTTTCCCACCCACCTGAGCTGTTGGAAATCGTCACAGCCCACCTGTATGAATCACCCTATGACCTTTTGTTATGATACAGGGCCGAATTCCTTCGGCCAATGGACAATGGGATTGTAGGACCAGGAGATTGCATTGTGTGTGGGGCATAAATAGGCAGGCCGACCACATCCAGCTCTCACTCTCTCATCAACGGTTATCTGCTGATAGCCGGGAGCTGGATATCGAGGCGCAGGCGATCATACCCTTTGTGCGTAAGTTTCTCTCCGTTATCATTGTCTTTCTGTGAGCCAACTCTCTCTCTCTCTCTCTCTCTCTCTCTCTCTCTCTGTTCTGTTCTCTCATATCTCCCCTAGACTAGGCTAGTATTGTATTGTATTAGATAGTATTGTATTGTATTGCATTTAGGTCAGTGTAGTATTGTCTTTTTGTATTTATTGTTTAGTTCTGTGGTTAGGAAGTCTCTGTTATATTGTAGTGTATCATTTGTACTGTTATCCCCTTTTACAAGTATATTAGATATAATACAGTCAATAGGCTTTGGAACCTAAACCAGCATCTGTGTATTTCCTATAGTGTTAAGTGTTCACTTGAGCGTCGGTGACGCTCAAGCAGCTTTGTAGTTAGTCAGGTTACACAAGGTTGCACTTACACCCTGTACTCACATTAAGGTATTCTTTGTATTTCATTGGTATAAGGTTTTAACATAAAGGTATAGTGTTGTGAGCGTCTGCATCGCTGGTGACCTCCTCGTGGTCTCGAGCGTAAGCTACGCCATAGCGAATCATTACCCTAGACATAACCAATAACGTGTCCTGTGATCGCTGGGCCGTGAGCGAACGTGACGCTTGAGCGTCTCGCCTACGGCTGAGCGATCGTTACGCAACTAGCGTACCATTACGGTACTTCTTAAGTAAACAGCGTACAGTGTTCTTAGCTTCATAAAGGGTTGTTATACGACAAAGGAACTTAGCATTGTCAATATATATATATATATATATATATATATATATACAGTACACGTGTATATATACACATGTGTATATATATATCATATATGTGTGTTTATATGTATGTATTGTAACACTGTAGGGGTGCAAGGTGCCTTTTCCTGGGGAATATGGCAGCACGCAGCAGCTGAGGAACAACACAAGTCCAGTTTCTGGTACAACTGACCCCGGCCAGTTTTATTGAAACAGAAAATAAAACAAACCCCAAAATAAAAATACCTTGCCTGTCCGGCACTAACTAAACATAAGATGTTCCTAACTGTCACTAAACAAAACACAGAGTTCTTCAGTACATACTGTATAGCTTACTTGCATCAGAAAGCGTGTCTCTCACACACAGATCCTGCAGCCTTCCCAGGCAGTCTGCCCATACTAATCAGGTTAGAAGCACTATATCACTCTTACACAGCTGAAACCCTGATTAGCCCTCTGTGAGGCCAAAGACCCGAACTGGGCCCAATGTCTAGAACTCGCCTTATCTCTCTCTCAGAGCCTTTACCCAGCTTTTACAGCAAACTGAAAAGGTTCAGACAAAACAAAAAGCATTTTTCCTAGAAGTTAACATTTTCTAAAACATGTAAGACAAGAACCTGGGACAAATATACCTGCCCTCAAACACTATCCCAGTGTTCTTGTCACATATCCCCCTCCCCTGTTTCGACCTAGGGGCCGGAACACTTGTAGCCCCCAAACAGAAGATGCGAGACAATGCATCTGCGTTGGCCAATTGTGTTCCCGGTCTATGTTCGACAGTAAACTTAAAGTCCTGCAACGCTAGAAACCATCTAGTTACACGAGCATTCTTGCCTCTATTTACATACATCCATTTTAAAGGGGCATGGTCTGTCACTAGTCTGAATTGTCTACCCAAGAGGTAATATCTCAAGGTATCTAGTGCCCACTTAATGGCCAAAGCCTCCTTTTCCACAATGGCATACCTTTTTTCATGCTCATTGAGTTTCCTACTCAAATAAATGATAGGGTGTTCGTCCCCATCTCTGGTTTGGGACAGCACAGCACCTATCCCTACCTCTGAGGCATCTGTCTGTACCACAAATTCTTTTGAAAAATCTGGTGTTATCAACACCGGTTGTGAACACAAAGCCACTTTTAACGCTTGGAACGCCTTTTCTGCATCAGGGTTCCATTTCACCACATTTGACTGCTTCCCTTTGGTAAGGTCTGACAACGGCACCGCTGTGGTCGCAAAATTAGGAATAAACCGTCTATAGTACCCAGTAATTCCCAAAAAAGCCCTTACCTGTTTTTTATTCACTGGACGAGGCCAGTTTTGAATAGCATCAACTTTATTCAATTGGGGCCTAATCAGACCTCTGCCTATGGTGAAGCCCAAGTATTTGACCTCCTCCATTGCGAGGCAGCACTTCTTTGGGTTAGCAGTTAACCCTGCCTCTCTGATTGAGTCCAGTACTGCTTGTACTTTAACCAAATGTGACCCCCAGTCTGTACTGTGAATTACCACATCATCCAAATAGGCAGCTGCATATTTTCTATGGGGCCTCAAAATTTTATCCATCGCCCGTTGAAAGGTTGCTGGAGCCCCATGCAACCCAAAGGGTAACATCTTATACTGGTACAGCCCCTCCGGAACCGAAAAGGCTGTTTTTTCTTTGGCGCTATCAGATAAAGGTATTTGCCAGTAACCTTTGGTCAGGTCCAATGTGGTGAGAAACCTGGCTGTTCCCAGCCTTTCTACAAGCTCATCCACACGGGGCATGGGGTATGCGTCAAACTTGGACACCTCATTTAACTTACGAAAGTCATTACAGAAGCGTATGCTACCGTCGGGCTTCGGGATGAGCACTATGGGACTGGACCACTCACTGTTAGACTCCTCTATGACTCCAAGTTCTAACATGGTTTTAACTTCCTTAGAAATAGCTTCTCGCTGAGCTTCAGGAATCCTATATGGCTTTAAATGAACCCTGACCCCTGGTTCTGTGACAATGTCATGTTTTATTATGGTCGTTCGGCCAGGCAGCTCTGAAAATACCTCCCTATTTTGGATGAGAAATTCTTTAACCTGATTGTTCTGATCAGCTGATAATGTCTCTGACACCTTCACTGCGGGAAGCAACCGGGGTGAAGACACCGAAGGGCAAGGCTCCGCTGACAGAGACAACCTATCTTTCCAGGGTTTGATTAAGTTAACATGGTAGATCTGTTCGGGTTTTCTCTTTCCCGGCTGGTATACTTTGTAATTAACCTCATTCACTTTTTCCCTAATCTCAAATGGACCCTGCCATTTAGCTAGGAATTTGCTTTCCACAGTGGGTACCAAAACAAGAACTCTATCTCCAGGAGCAAATTCCCGTATCTTGGCACTCCGGTTATAGACCCTCTGTTGAGCACTTTGGGCCTGTTCCATGTGCTCTCTGACAACAGGTACCACGGCTGCAATCCTATCCTGCATTTGTGTTACATGCTCAATAACGCTTCTATAAGGAGTGGGCTGTCCTTCCCACGTCTCTTTGGCAACATCCAACAGCCCTCTGGGGTGTCTACCATACAACAAATCAAATGGAGAAAACCCCGTAGAGGACTGAGGAACTTCTCTGATGGCCATTAACAAGTAGGGCAACAAACAATCCCAGTTTTTCCCATCTCTCTCAACAACCTTTTTTAACATACTTTTTAATGTTTTATTAAACCTTTCCACCAACCCGTCAGTTTGGGGATGGTAGATGGACGTCCTGAGGTGAGTGACCTTAAATAACTTGCACAATTCTTTCATGATCCTTGACATAAATGGAGTACCTTGGTCAGTCAAAATTTCTTTTGGTATTCCCACTCTACTAAATACCTGCACCAGCTCCCTAGCTATCGCCTTGGTTGTGATAGTGCGTAAAGGGACAGCCTCAGGATATCGAGTGGCATAGTCCATAATTACCAGGATATACTGATGGCCCCGAGCAGACTTTAACAAGGGCCCCACGAGATCCATGGCTATTCTGTCAAACGGGACCTCTATAATAGGCATGGGAACTAGTGGACTCCTGAAATGGGGTCTAGGGGCATGATACTGGCATTCAGGACAGGAAGAACAATATTCAGACACTTCTTTATAAACCCCTGGCCAAAAGAACCTTTGTAAAACTCTTTCAGTGGTTTTTTTCTGCCCCTAAATGTCCTGCGGTAACGTGACTATGAGCTAAATCTAGTACCGTTCTCCGATAAGGCTGGGGAACTACCAGCTGTTCCACCACATCCTCACCCCTTTTGACAATGTGGTACAAGAGCTCATTACAGATGGCCATGTGGGGATACGTAACCCTGTCACCTGGTACCACAGGTTCCCCATTAACGATCTTAACATTCTCTCTAGCCTTTATTAAGGTAGGATCCTTTAACTGTTCAGACGCAAACAGATCCTTCTTTACCTCCAGGTCAGGCACGCTTTCAGTTCTAACTACTATGTCTCTGTTCCCGGCAAGAGGGTCCTCACTGGACTCCCCATCTGTCACTTCCCCAGCCAAACTAGCAAAAGGCAAAGGGCCAGAAAGTTCCGAAGACCCACGTACATCCAAAAAATCACCGGTATTATCAACTGGCTTTTTACTTCTCACATCTGTTGATAACCGTGATTCCCACAGTTTCCAAAAATGAGGAAAATCCCTCCCTATTATGGCCTCATGCACCAAGGTAGGGACCAGTCCCACTTTAACCATTGCTGACCCACAACAAGTTTCTATATTCACCTCAGCCGTGGCATAATATTGGGTATCCCCATGTATGCAAGTTACCCCAATAGGTATTTGCTGGACCTTTAAGGGGTTCACTAACCCAGCTTTCACGAGGGTAACTAAACTTCCTGAATCTAGCAAGGCCTCTACCCGGTTACCTTCTAAGAACACATCACACATTTGTTTTTCCAGCTCAGGTGAAGGTACCACAGTACAGGCTAACCTAGCAAAGAAAGACATTCTGCGACATTCAAAGGCAGCATCACATTGCATGGGTTCTTGCGTGACTGGGCAATTGGCAATAACATGACCTGGCATACCACACCTAAAACATTTAACCACACGATTATCAACCCATTTGGGCAGCATAGACCGTTCTAGCCCCATTGGCCTGTTTCCAGGGCCAGTGTTTACAGTCTCTCCAGCCTTGCGTTCTCTTAACCGCCCAGCAACGTTTTCCCACGGAACAGTCTTACCAGTCTTTACTGAAGGGCGCTGTCGAGGATCTATGGGTTGCTGGGTGGTCATCAGTAGTTCCTCTGCTGCCAAATACCTCTCTACCATGTCCACTAATTGGTCAGCAGTACCCGGGTTTCCATGGCTCACCCACTTGCGCAGGACCATGGGCAAAGATCTCAAGTAGCGGTCCATGACGACTCTTTCCACCATCTGGGGACCAGTTAATGTCTCTGGCTGCAGCCATTTTTTTGTTAGCTGAATAAGGTCGTGCATCTGGGAGCGCGGAGGCTTCTCCATGGCGTACAGCCAACGGTGCACCCGTTGTGCTCGTACTGACAGCGTGACTCCCAGGCGGGTCAGGATCTCAGTCTTTAGTTTATCATAGTCCCGAGCCTCAGCAGGGCTTAAATCAAAGTAAGCTTTTTGGGGCTCACCTGACAGGAAAGGTGCCAGCAGACTGGCCCACTGTGCTTTCGGCCAGTTCTCACGCTCGGCAGTCCTTTCAAACGTGGTCAGATAGGCCTCCACATCATCAGCCTCTGTCATTTTCTGCAGGAAGTGACTGGCTCGTATAGAACTAGAGCTGGTTGGAGCACTGACGGCCACATCTCCAACCCGAGCTGCAAGTCTCTGCACCACTTCTGCTAAGGCCTCTCTATCCTGACGCTGTTGCTTGTAAAGTTCATCAACAACTGCCTGCTGTTGTCTCTTATTTTCCTCCATTGCCACCTGCTGCTGTCTGTTGGCCTCCTGCTGTAGTCTCCAATTTTCCTCCATTGCCACCTGCTGCTGTCGGTTGGCCTCCTGCTGAGCCGCTGTAGCTTGCAGCAAGGCTTTAAGCAGATCCTCCATGTCAACAGATTTTTCAGGCGGCTTTGCAGCTGCTTTCACCCAGGACATATATCAAACCCTCAGGGGTGAGTCTCAGTAACTTCACGCTGGGCTGTATCTGCATAAACCACCGTTTTCTGCAGGCCTCACAAAGCTGCTGCTTTCACTTATGCGCAGAACGGCCTGCTCGCATTCTCCACCAAGTTGTAACACTGTAGGGGTGCAAGGTGCCTTTTCCTGGGGAATATGGCAGCACGCAGCAGCTGAGGAACAACACAAGTCCAGTTTCTGGTACAACTGACCCCGGCCAGTTTTATTGAAACAGAAAATAAAACAAACCCCAAAATAAAAATACCTTGCCTGTCCGGCACTAACTAAACATAAGATGTTCCTAACTGTCACTAAACAAAACACAGAGTTCTTCAGTACATACTGTATAGCTTACTTGCATCAGAAAGCGTGTCTCTCACACACAGATCCTGCAGCCTTCCCAGGCAGTCTGCCCATACTAATCAGGTTAGAAGCACTATATCACTCTTACACAGCTGAAACCCTGATTAGCCCTCTGTGAGGCCAAAGACCCGAACTGGGCCCAATGTCTAGAACTCGCCTTATCTCTCTCTCAGAGCCTTTACCCAGCTTTTACAGCAAACTGAAAAGGTTCAGACAAAACAAAAAGCATTTTTCCTAGAAGTTAACATTTTCTAAAACATGTAAGACAAGAACCTGGGACAAATATACCTGCCCTCAAACACTATCCCAGTGTTCTTGTCACAGTATGTATATACATGTGTATATATGTATGCACATGGATATATATGTACTATAATTAAAATAAAGTAAACTTTTATTAAGCACTTACAAGTGCCACCAGGAAGACAGCAGGCTGCAGAGGATGCCAGACAGCCATTAATAATACTCATACAGGTGTAGGGGGGTTTCTGGGTGCTCGGAAACCCCCCTGGGTGCACCACTGCCCGCAGTGCGCACGCGCTACGTGCTTTCACAAAAAACTATGCAGTTTCACACAAGGCCGAGCGACTCATTGCAGTTGCTCTGCTGATCGGTGAGTGATTGACATGAATGGGGCATTTCTGGGAGGTAACTGACCGTTTTCCAGGAGTGTGCAAAAAAACGCAGGTGTGTCAGATGAAAACGCAGGCGTGCCTGGGGAATCGGGGGAGTGGCTGGCCGGACACAGGGCATGTTTGTGACGTTAAAACAGGAACTAAATAGTCTGACGTGATCGCAAGGTAGGAGTAGGTCTGGAGCTACTCAGAAACTGCTCGAAAATATTTTGGAGCAGTTCTGTGTACCTTTCGGTCGAACTTCTGCTAAGCTAAGATACACTCCCAGAGGGCAGTGGCTTAGCATTTGCACGGCTGCTAAAAGCAGCTAGCGAGCGATCAACTCGGAATGAAGGCCTATGTGTCTGCTGCAGAAGCACACCATCTTGCTTGCACATGGGGGAGGGTGGATGTCCAATGACTTCTGCCTACACAGTGTATATTCTTATTCAAGCATTCATGTTAGTATACCCAGTCTATTTCATCGAGTCTCCCATGTTCAAATGTAATCATGAATTATCCTAATCTTTTTGGGTTTAATAATGGTCTATAGTAATATTTAAACATTTGACAATAATTGCAGTGTAATTCGCCTCCTGCCTTTCTCGTCCCATGGTTCTTTCTTTCAAATGCACTGAATCCTATACAGTATAACAAAAGGCTAGTGCTGCTCCTCACCTCTTTGGGGAGATTTCAAGTGTTTTACGCACCGGCGGCCACTAGATGGCACCCAATGGAGCAATTCAATTGTTGCTCCGTTCAGGCGCGCACAGCCCCCGGCGCTGACATGACTGTAATGTTGTGTCGTCATCTTGAAGGGCTAGTAACTAGTTGTGTTATATAATAAGAGAGAAAAAAATCAACTGTTGCAGTTTTGTATATTGATTGGTGTTATGATCGATATTTCTGTCTCTGGCACCAAAACTGTGTAAATTACTGTATAGTGCAGTGGATCCCGAACTGTGTGCCTAGGCACACTGAGATGTTGCGAGGCTCTTGCACGGGTGCGGTGAGGCTCTTCCAGGGGTGTCTTGGATTGGTGGTCCAGGACCAAATCAGATTAATTATGGTCAACTCATAAGCGCAGCTCTGTACACCACCACATAACTGGCCCTCAGGATGACAGGTAGGCACAATTTACTTCATTTAAAAAAAATGTTTTCATATGTGTCAATAAAAAAACGTTTAGTATAGGGGTGCCTTGAAAAAAAAATGCTGATATGCTAGAGTATATACATGCTGCAGTGAAGGAACACACATAATACATTTGCTGAATTGTTATGCGATCCTTATTTGGATAGATCCCGGAGCCTGTGAAGATCAGATAAAAACTATCTATGGTTTATTTTGCTGTGGATATCCAGAACCCAGAGATGTAACTCTCTAACAGCCTCACTTTGTAAGCGGTGCAAAAAAAATAGCCAAAACAAATTGCACTGTGTACTGTAGGTGTAGAATTTACATATATACATAGGTGTGCGCAGGGGGGGTGCCTGGTGCGCACAGGCACCCCCTAATGTCTGGCACCCCGATCTCACATGCCTGATGCAGCAATCACCGAGCAGGCAGATTACTGTCCCCTCTGCGCTGCACCCTGTCAGGACTACATTACTGACCGGATGACTGGGTTAATCAAGGGTGCCACTGCAACCGGCTTTCAAATTCCCAGCTCCACCTCCACGTACAAAAACAGTGTGATGCTCGCACGCCCACCCGTCACACCCGCCAAATGCCCACCTCTCTCCTTCTTTGCTATGCCAATGCCAGCCACTGATGAGGAGCAGCATGCAGCCAGCGTTCCTCTTAGGAAGACAAGTTCAATACTGGCAGGCGCCGGCAGCAGCATTGACACGTCACTTGTTTTTCCAGCAGCAGCAGTAACTAGTCTGCGACTGTCAGTTCAGTTACCAACTTGTAAGTAAGCTGCTGCAGCTTGCAGGGGAAAGAGAGGGGCAGCCAGACCAGGCTGAGTAGGAGCAGTGTAATTGCAGTGAGTGCCATCAGGGGTGTTTGTTTGATGCACACCACAACATCTGACAATGTATCTGCTTTATTAGGATTGGTACAAGGGTGGATATTTTATATGCGTTGATCATCAATAGATGTGCTAGACATGCCCAAAAGGCGGTGCTAGACACACCCCTCCGACAGTGCACCCCCTAATAAAATGTGCTGCGCACGCCAGTGCATATATAGATATACATAGATTTTTCACTAATGTCCCTATGCGTTTGGAGGCATTTTGAGGCTTTAAGGGTGTGAACACAAAATTTAGCCAAATCTCTGAACACTCTATTATTTCCAAAAAGACATCTAAAAGCAGTGACATGCGGTGAGGTGAGGCAGAGCCTTTCCTGTCATACTCCAGTATACCTCAGAGCTTTGACTATATAAAATATATGGAAAATACAAAGAATATATTATAAATATCTTCTTGATATTATTCCAATCATTTTTAAAGTCAAAATTCTGAAGTAAAAAGTCTGTGGCAGTGTCTCCCTGCCCACTGTGTCCGCACATCTCTGGACAGAGGAGAAGACAGAGAGGAGAGGGAGGCGGGACAGCAACAGACTGACGGTGCGGAGTGGAACAGACCCCTAACAGTGCTAGTGGTAGGGAACATGCAGCCTATTCTGCAGTCCCATTGGTTTTCCCCCACGTAAGTACACACAGATAATCGCTGGTAACCGCATAATGACATCATCGGATTACCCAGCATTCTTCACAATAATATACTGAAGTGCTTTATTTACTGTAGTTATATGTGCAACATACACACACAACACAAACACATACAAGACATAATGGGCTAAGACCCTAAGGCAGTGGTTCTCAAACTGTGTGCCGTTGCATAGTGGGGTGCCTGGGGACTTTAAATTTCTCAAAAAGAAACTTTTGGCCTGGGGGTGCCATGAAAAAAATACTGATACTCTAGGGCGTCGTGATTCAAAAAAGTTTGGTAACCACTGCCCTAAGACATCGGCAGGTTTGGCGACAGGGGGGGTCAAAGGGGACACCTGTACCAGGCCCCAAGGATCAGAGGGGCCCAAATGATATCCCACTTAGTGCCTGGCAGGGATGTGAGCCACCATGTCTAAATAGGGCAGCGAGCTGTAGGTGGTTAGGGCACAGCCTCAGAGTGACAGGAACTTCTCACACAGAGTGACAGGAGCCTCTCACACACAGTGACTGTGCGGCACAAGTGTGCACTGACTCTTCCAGGTCCAGGACTGAATAAAACAATGAGACAACGCTACTACTTTGACAACAAATTTATATATATAGAATGTAAACCTCAGTGTAATAGAGGAAGCCGCCGATAATGGTCCACAGGCAGAGAAACGCATTTAAAGGACAGGACACCATTGCTGCAGTCTGCTGCATTCACCTGCGGGTGAAATATCATTTTGAGCCGGCCGGCTGCATTATTTCCTTACCCCAGTGCTAAGGGGAGAACAAATAGGAGTGCATTTCCTGCTTGGGACTCTGGAGAAAAGTTGCCAGTCCTCATTACCCTCACAGCTACGGGGGAGAGGTATTTAAAGCAAGTATATTGCATGGTATACAACTAATGATCCTATGCTGCATTGCATGTGTGCATGAACTACTAACCATTTACTAATTAATAACGTTGTGGAAATAACTGCATGCTGCACTAAAACTCCATTCAATCATCCCTTCATATGGAATCCAAATTGGAATAGCTACCAGTTGTGGGGGAATAAGACTGAGGTCTGACAATTTATATTGTGTTTGGAGACACTGGAATTTATGAACATTGAATTGTGCCCAAACTTTGGTTGTTTGGAGAAAGGCTCACAGTTAGCTATATATATATATATATATATATATTTTTTTTTTTTTATTCTTTATTTTGCGCGGCGAATTAGAATAGGTAAACAAACATTGACAAGGGGGACAAGCGGTCAGGAGGACCAACGTCTAACAGAAACCACAATTTTTAGAATAAACAGTAAAAGTAATCAAAAATAACATATCAGTAATCAAGTATCCAATTTAGGGGGGGAGGGGAGGAGGGGAGAGGGGGGTGGGGGAAAGGGGGGACCACGACATAATAACCCAATCACAGTATATATGCTGAGAATAATGAGTTCAGAACAAAAGATAGAGAAGGAGGGCAAGTGAAAGACGAGAGAAGATAGGAAGGAAGAGAAAAAGAGGAGGAAAGAAGAGAGAGAAGAAGAAAAGGATGAAAAGGAGATGGAGAAAGATCAGTAGGCAATGCCCATGGGTCTACGGGTGGGGCTAGGGACAAGAGGGGGGAGACGGCGGTCGACGTTCAGCGGCGAGCCAGGGGGCTAAAACCTGCTCAAAAACATGACCTCGGTCATGAAGGTAATACATAATCTTCTCCATTGATGCAATATGCCAAATTTTGGTTTTAAGGGCTAAGAGAGAGGGAGGAGAGGGGTTTTTCCAATTGAGGGCTATCAGTGATTTTGCCAATTGGCTCACGAACCTGCGGCTGGTTTGAAGTCCGCAACACGCCGCCAGATAGCCGCGCTCTCCTCCTGACAGCTGAGACACGCTGCCGCCGGACTGAGCGGCAGCGTGTCTCAGTGACACAAGCGGGGGGGGGGGGGGGGCGGATGGGGCCACAAATGACAGGGGGGGCACGGGCCCGAGTGCCCCCCCCCTGGATCCGCCACTGATCATATCGCCTCTAGATCCGCAGTTTCTCCAGCAAGCAGGGGATGCAGACAGAAAGAGTTTGTTTAGTCTATCCGGGGTGTAGTACCATCGATAGTAAATTTTGTAAGCCGTCTCTTTAAAAGCAGTGGCAATGGAGCATTTAGCAATCCCCAGTCTCATGTCCTCCCAGTCTCCACTCTCTGGAGGGGGCCCTAGATCACGCTCCCATGCGAGCTCGTGGGACCAAGAGGAGGGAAGGGAAGAATCCAGTAAAAGGGAGTAAAGTTGAGAGATTAAGCCTTTGGAGGGGTGAGAGTGTACGCATAAACTTTCCAAGGGAGTGAGGGCTCGGAGCAGGGCGGAGGAGGGAAGAGAGCCCAAGAAGTGCCGGATTTGTAGGAATTGAAAGGGGTTAAGTGAGTGCGAGGGGGTCTTCTGTTGTAAGTAAGGGAGGGACAGCCATTGACCCCGATCTGCAAAATCAGATGGGAATTTAAAGCCCAGCGTTATCCATGTACGGAATCTCGTAGCCGAGTATCCAGGAGGAAACATAGGGTTCTGCCAGATAGGGGTCAAGGGTGAAGGGGTAGTGGTGAGACCCATCTTCAGTGGGTGGGAGTCCCAAATTTTAAGGTTAAATTTGATCGTGGGGAGGAGTTTGGAGGCTGGAGGTCGGGAGGCCGAGGGCAGGCCCCACAGGGGGGTCAGGTCCGATAGGTTGATATAGGCTGCTTCGATATCTAACCAGGATACGGATCCCGGAGGGGCATAAGAGGCGACAACATGGGAGAGGTGAGAGGCCAGGTAGTAGAGTTTGATATCCGGAAGGCCTCTGCTGCCCGCAGAGGTTGGCCGTTTCAGGGTATTGGCAGCAATGCGGGGAGGTCTGTGGTTCCAGATAAAACGCACGAGTGCACGCTGGGTAGTACGAAGAAAGGAGGCCGGGACTGCCACAGGGAGGGTCTGGAAAAGGTAGAGCCATTTGGGGATTATGGTCATTTTAACCGCTATGATCCTGCCCAGCCACGAAATAAAAAGACTCTTCCAGGACGTCAGGTCAGCGAGCGTTTTGGTGAGGAGGGGTGGGAAGTTTTCCCTAAAGAGAGAGTCATAGCGGGAGGTCAAGTAGATCCCCAGGTATTTAATCTTTGTAGGCTGCCATTTAAAATTGAAATTAGTGCGGAGGGATTCAGCTTCACGGAGGGGGACGTGGAGCAGCATGTCCTCGGATTTGGAATAATTGATCTTGTAGCCTGATACAAGGCTATAAGAATGGAGGACTGAAAATATATTCGGGAGCGAGATAAGGGGCTGGGTCAGGGAAAGTAGAACGTCATCTGCGAAGAGGGAGATTTTGTAATCGGTACGGCCCACTGGTATACCATGTATACCCTGGTGAGCTCTAATTTGGGAGGCGAGTGGCTCAATAACAAGGGCGAATATCAATGGCGACAGGGGGCAGCCCTGACGCGTACCATTCGATTTGCGGACCGGGGCAGACGGGACACCATTGATTAGGACTGTGGCGGAGGGGGTGGATTATAGTGCCAGAACACCAGTGAGGAAGACACCCGACAAGTCGAAGGCCTCCAGGGCGGCTCTTAAAAAACTCCAGGAGATCCGGTCGAAAGCTTTTTCAGCATCCAAGGAGAGCATAATAGTGGGGGATCCCCTGGAGTTCGAGATATGTATAAGATCAATAGCGCGTCTGGTGTTATCCCTTGCCTGGCGGCCCGGAATAAACCCCACTTGATCGTAGTGGACAAGGGAAGGGAGATATGGGTTAAGGCGGTTAGCTAGGATTTTAGCAAAGATTTTAAGGTCCAGGTTCAGGAGAGATATAGGGCGGTAGCTAGCGCAGTTGAGGGCGTCCTTGCCTTCCTTAGGAATCACCACAATTCTAGCCTCCAGCATCTCAGGAGGAAATGAGTCGCCATGGATAATCTTATTAAACAGGGATTGAAGGTGGGGGGAGAGGAGATCGGAGAATTGTTTGTAGTAGAGAGCTGTGAACCCATCCGGGCCAGGAGATTTACCGATCTTTTGCAAGAGAATAGTCTGGGCAATTTCTTCCACCGAGATCTCGCTGTTAAGATGGTCCATGGCGTCTCGAGACAATTTAGGCAGGTTAGAGGGTGAAAGAAAGTGAGAGACCAGGTCAGAGTGGGACTGGGAGGGGGGACCAGACGGGGAGGGTGGAAGATTGTATAAGTCATTGTAATAGGATTGGAAAGCCGCCCTAACGGCAGTAGGGTCATGGACTAACCGATTAAGAGGGTCTCTAATAGAAATAATATTAGTTTTGTATCTAGCGGAGTGGAGTCGTGCCGCCAGGATCTTGTCCGCCTTATCCCCCTTCTCATAAAAAGACTGGCGGAGCCATTTGAGATGTTTAGCCACCCGTCTAGAGAGTAGGAGATCAAGTTCCGCCTTAACAGTACGGAGTTCAGACAAGATGGCCTGGTCGGAGGACGCCTTGTGCTGGGTCTCAAGTGTGTGGAGTTTAATAGAAAGTCTGTTAAACTGGGTGAGGGATTGTTTCTTGGCTTGTGAGGCTAGGCTGATGATGTGCCCACGGAGGACCGCCTTGTGTGCCAGCCAGAGAGTGGACCTGGAAGTGTCGGGGGAGTCTTTCAGGGTAAAATAGTCAGAAAGCTTATCCCGAAGATGGGAGCGTATCTCCGGGTTGTGAAGGAGGGAGTCGTTAAGGCGCCAGGTCATGGGGCGGGGGCGAGAGAGCAGACCCGAAAGGTCGCAGGAGATAGGGGCATGGTCGGACCAGATCAGTGGGTGTATATAGGCAGCGTGGAGATTCAAGGCAAGTTCGTGGCTGAGCATGATCATATCGATGCGGGAGTAAGAATTATGAGGAGCAGAATAGAAGGTGTAGTCGCGCGCTGAGGGATCTTTTATCCTCCAGGAGTCGTAGAGAAGCTGGGATCGCATGAGACGGAGGAGGGATCTAGAGCGGAGAGAGTCCGACGGGGAAGCAGAGGGCAGAGAAGGAGAGCGGTCTATGTTTGGATTTAACACAGAGTTGAAATCTCCAGCTAGTATGAGGTCGCCCTGTCGGACTTGAGTAAGAAGCGTGTCTAGTTTCGCAAAGAACAACTCTTGTCTCTGATTAGGGGCATAAATGTTGGCTAGGGTGCATAGTTTGTTATTGAGTTTCCCCACCAACACAAGAAACCGGCCTTCCTTATCAGCGTGGGAGTCGAGGAGTTCAAAGGTGAGGTGACGGGCAAATAGGATCGCGACTCCTCGCTTTTTGGCCGAATGGTCACAGGCATGAAACGCGTCAGGGTACGGTTTACATTGTAGGGTAGGGTGGGCATCATGTAGAAAATGAGTCTCCTGAAGGAAGACCAGGTCACCTCTATGAAGCTTAAGGGTGGCAAAGAGCTTACCTCTCTTTTGAGGGCTATTCAGGCCCTTCACATTAAAAGAAAGTACGCGGAGACCCATGGGCACGCAGCAAAGAGGTAGGCAGAATAAGGGGAGCGCCGAGTTCCAGAAGTAGGGTGGAAGGGAAAAATAGTAGATGACAGAGAGGCAAAACAGAGGATAGCGTGGTCAGAAAGGAGGGGGGAGGGAAAAGAAACCGGGAGAGGGGGGAGGGTAGGTGCTCGTCTGGCGGTAGAGGCCAGGACCGGTGGTGCTGACAGGGGGAAGGGGTGCTAGGTGTCGGGAGGGCACCTAGGTCAGCAATAGGGCTCGAAGCCCTAAGGGGGCGCAGCCTGGTGTCCAGACGATGCATCACTAACCGCTTAGCAATGACCAAGAGGCAGGCCCCCCCTGGAAGGACCTTCAAGGAAAGGCTGGAGAGAAGACAGGAGTGAAGAACGGGTGGAGCGCCAGCTCCAGAGAGATATTGAAGAGAGAGAAGAGGGAGCAGGAGAAAGAAGAAAAAGGAAAATGAGAACAAGAAACAGAGTATCACACCGTATCAAGAGGTAACATCATAACAGTTGAGAACCGACTAAGGGATTGGGGAGTGAGAACATGGGAGATCTAAAGGTAAACAGCTCCCCAGGTAGGGAGTACGACAAGGAAGGCCGACACAAACATAGGCAAGGTATATCAACTCAGAGAGCTACAAGTCCATCAGGGAACTGGTGGAGGAGCCCGAGAGGCCGAAGATGCTGGAACCGTGAACCACTCCGAGCTGGGGGGCGGAGGCGGGTTTTGCGGCAGAGAAGATGTAGAGGGGTCCCGTTCGTCGGTGTGGATACCCAGCTTGGAGAGCAGCGATTGAGCCTCGGATGAGTTTCTGGCTGTTAGTAGCTTTCCCCGATGCCAAACCAGGATATGGAACGGGAAACCCCAGCGGTACTTGACATTGTGCTGGGAGAGCAGGGAAGTAATGGGCTTAAAGTCTCTACGTTTGGCCAGGGTGAGAGGGGATAAGTCCTGGAAGATCTGCAGGGAGACATTTTGGAAGGACACAGACCCCAGTCGCCGTGCTTCTCTCATAACGGACTCTTTCGCGGTGAAGTAGTGCATTCGGAGAATGACGTCTCTAGGCTGGGAAGAGTCTTGGGAGCGGGGCCGGAGGGCTCGGTGTGCTCGGTCCAGGAGAAGATGGTCTTCAGGGGTATCAGGTGACAGGAAGGTGAAGAGGCGTTTAAGGTAAAGCTCAAGGTGGGCCGCTTCAACATCTTCAGGAATACCCCGAATCCTGAGATTATTTCTCTTCGCCCTATTATCCTGGTCCTCATGCTCCTCCCGCAATTGGGCAATATCTTGGCGGAGTTGATGGAAGTTGGTCTCAACCGTTTGCCATGCTCAAGCCTCTTCTGGTTGGGTGTGAGGGCCACATGGTACCTGCTGTGCGGTGTTTGGGTCTGGATACTGGGGAGTGTAGCACAGATGAGTCTCCGGTGAGGGGATACAGGGCTTTGGGATTGGGTGGGAGAGCTGGGAATGGAGCATGGAGTCATTCGGGAGAGACAGACTGTGGGGTGTGTGGAAAGAAAGAAAGAGAGAGGGAGACAAAGACTGTGGCGTGTGTGTGGGGAGGAGAGAGATACATATAAATATATTTGTATAAAGAAATATATACATATTTTTTTATTAACAGTTTCTTATATAGCACAGCAAATTCTGTTGCGCTTTAATAAATATATATAATCTGAGGGGGCCCTGGAGATTTTACTTTAAGGGGCCCCGAGATTTCTGTTGCCAGCTCTGGGCATCGGGGCCTACTTTTTGAGTCGTATACCTTGATTTATATTATGTTTACCTATCTCTGACCTAAAATATAACTTTTATCAATTTCATTTTAAAACGACAAATTATAAAACTCATAGTGATGTACAAAGAAGTATAAAAATAAAAAGGTGACTGGTAAAAAATGAGTCTTAATGGCAAAAAGGTTAATAATCTTTGATACTAATGACATGGAAAAAAAATAAAAACATGTTGTTGTTTAATCCCAGGCCAGAAGTACCACAGACTATGCCAGGAGCGGACTGGGTCAGTCTGTAATTGGGCCGCCTTGGGCCTCTCTGGGTCGGATCGCTGACTGTGCATCTATACTATTCAGCAAGGTAGAAGTATGAAGGGTGCCCTCTTTTTTTATAAGGGACCCGGCAGCTGGTGCAATAAAGTGCATGGCCAATTTCTAGCTCCAGTATTTTAATTTGTGGTGCAAAGCATGTGATGTCATGACATTGCATCAATGAAGGTAAGAGGAGCAGCCACCAACCATAGAAAGTAAGAAGTATCAGGAGAGAACTAAGAGGTATGGAACCAGAGAGATTTGGGGAGATGAGGTTAGAGAGACAAGGAAGTGCTGCTGGAGAGACATAGGGGGAGGAGACTCTAGAGACAGAGGGGGAATCAGGCTGGTGAGACACAGGAGTATGAGGCTGTAGAGACACGGGGGAATCAGTCTGGAGAAGCGCAGGAGGAATCAGGCTGGAGAGACACAAGGGAATCAGGCTGGAGAGACACCTGGATTAGGTTGCAGAGACACGGGGAAATGTAGCTGGAGGGATGCAAAAGGAATCAGAGAATCAGATGGGAGAGATACAGAGGAATGAGGCTTGAGACACACAGGGAAGGAAGAGGCAAGAGAGACACTGGGGGAATGAGGCTGGATATACACAGGGGGGATGAGGCTGGAGAGACAGGAGTGTGAGGCTGGAGATACACAGGGGTGATTAGGCTGGAGAGATACAGTTTACATGAGGTTGAAGAGACACAGGGGTAATAAACTTAAAGAGACTGAGAAATCAAGCTGGAGAGACACACAAGGAATCAGTCTTGAAAAATGCAGGAGGACTCAGGCTGGAGAAACACAGGGGGATGAGACTGGAGAGATACATGGGTGGAAGAGGCAGCACAGACTGTCACAAAGCTGCTACTTACTACCCATCTCAGCTTGACAGACATTTCAGGATTCACCTGTAGCTGTGGTCCAGCGACGTTTAAGGTCAGCTGAGCTATTCCAGCCATTCACTCAGATGACTCACACATCCAATCCATTGCTAGGGCTCCCTATTTTAACTGCTTCTGGCCACCTGTACCTTGCCAATACAATAAGTCTCCTAGGACTCCTGGTCCCCTATGGCAGAAGCGGTTTCCTGAGCTCCAGCATCTAAATAAAAAACCTGCATTGTTACCTGAGTGCTCCCTTCCCATGGTTCAGCCTGTATCAGTGCTTTCCATTCCTCAGCTGAAATGTACCATCTTCTGCTGTAATCAGTGCTTCCTCCAAACCCCAGTATGCTGTCTGCATCCTGAAGGCTAACCTGTGCTTGTTCCAGTCTCCTCTCAAGCCTCATGCATGCAGTATCTTCACTCACACATCTGTGTCCTGAACTGCTACTGACTGTCCAAGTTATTCATCTGCTACTGCAGATACACATGCATTAGTATGTTCATAGACTGATCCATCCAGTACTCACTAAGTACTCATTTGTTCTACGTTATTATGTATTGCTATTACAGCCAGCTAGCATACTGTTATTCCAAGATGTATTTATTTTTTACTACAATCCATATTGATTAACCTTATGAGTAGTATTCAGCCACCTTTTTTTCACCATCCTTGGTAGGGGCCAGAGATGGTTGCATGCTGTCACAACTGAGGGCCTGAGCTGACGGGAGGCAGCCTCAGTTGTAGGGGCTGAGATGTACCGGAACCTGGGAGGTTGTATCAGACCCCTGGACATGTAAGTAACATGAATAATAACTGCCCGAAGGCGTGACCACGACAACTTGGATAAAAGTCAATGATGTTTATTATGACAACCCCGCAACACAGCAGCAGTAAAAGAAAACGTAAAGTCAGCAAAGAATAAATACAGTTCCTGGGTACTACAGGATGGCAGGAGCCACAGGGCACTGGTAGTGTGAGATAGTTCTTATGATCTTCTAGATGGTAAGTCCTTACCAGGCCCGACTGTAGCAATGGAGATAACCCAGGATTGTGCCAGCTGGTGTTCCAGGAAAAGCTGGGTTGCTGAAGATAAAACAGCTGCTGTGGATACTGGCTGGAACCAGACTGTTGTTAGCACGGAGTGGATACTGGCTGGAACCAGTTAAATAATAAATGAACTTGGGAGCGATGAAATATGAACTGAAATGTAGAACTTGAGAGCGGAGAAATAATAATACCGGTGGAGAGTGGTAAAGTGTAGAAAGGACACCGGCCCTTTAAGGGAAGCTGTACTCTGCTGGAAGCTGAGCTGGGAGCAGGTAATGTTGTAGCTGGAAACAGATGAATCCACAATGGATTGGAGAGTCAGGCTACACCGCAGGTGGAATGCTGGTGCGGGTCTCTATGGTGGAAGTCTTGAGACAGGAGCTGGAACCTGGAAGACAATCACAGGAGAGAGACAAACAGGAACTAGGTTTGACAACCAAAGCACTGACGCCTTCCTTGCTCAGGCACAGTGTATTTATACCTGCAGCAAGGAAGGGATTGGCTAGGCAATTATGCAGATTAACAATACTGACAACAGATTGGAGGAAATGATCAGCTGACAGAATCCAAGATGGCTGCGCCCATGCAGACACTTGGAGGGAAGTTTGATTTGTAATCCATGTGGTAATGAAAACAGTAATGGCGGCGCCGGCCACTGGAGACAGGAGACGCCAGGCTGACAAGTGCACATCCAACCACGCGGACACAGCGGAGGCCGCGGCTGACGTAATCGCCACTCTGACACTCTGCATGCAGAAGCTCAGGGACGGCGGCGGAGGCCGCGGGAGACGCCATGCCAGATGTAATAAGGCGTTACTGTGACAGCGTCTCAGAGAGACAGGAGAGGATGCAGGAATGTGAACATTAGGATAACAGATGGGATCCGGTCCTGGAGCGCTGAGCCAGCCTTAGGAGGCATCTGATGGGTAAGAAATGGCGTCCAGATACCCGGATCGTGACAGCACCCCCCCCTTTAGGAGTGGCCCCAGGACACTTCTTTGGCTTTTGAGGAAACTTGGAATGGAATCTCCGGACCAAGGCAGGAGCATGGACATCAGAAGCATTGGTCCATGAACGTTCCTCAGGGCCGTAACCCTTCCAGTCAATAAGATACTGTAGTTGACCGTAACGGTGACGTGAGTCCAGGATCTTGGCCACTTCATACTCAACGCCTCGTTGAGTTTGGACTTTCGGAGTTGGAGGAAGTGAGGAATGAAACCGATTCAAGATCAGCGGTTTCAACAGGGAAACATGGAATGTCCTGGGTATTTTTAAGAAGGGAGGCAACTGGAGTCTGTAAGCAACAGGATTGATGACTTGTTCAATCTTGAAAGGACCGATATAGCGAGGTGCAAACTTCATACTGGGAACTCTTAACCTCAAATTCTTCGTGGATAACCATACCCGATCACCCACCTTGAGAGCAGGAACTGCTCGACGCTTCTTATCCGCAAACTTCTTGTACCTGAACGATGCCTTGAGCAGAGCTGATCGTACGCTCTTCCAGATATTGGCAAACTGATGCAAGGTGATATCCACTGCGGGAAGAGAAGTTGCTGGAAGCGGTTGGAACTCAGGAACTTTAGGGTGGAATCCAAAGTTAGTGAAGAATGGTGTTGAAGCAGATGAAGAATGATACTGGTTGTTATGACAGAACTCGGCCCAGGGAAGTAATTGAACCCAGTCATCTTGAGAGGAGGACACATAGATGCGGAGGAAGGCCTCCAAGTCCTGATTCACCCTCTCGGTTTGACCATTGGTCTGAGGATGGTAAGCCGTGGAAAACTTTAGCTTGACTTGGAGGACTTGACATAAACTTCGCCAGAATTTGGCTGTGAATTGAACTCCTCGATCTGAGATAATTTCTTCAGGAAGACCGTGGAGTCGGAAGATCTCTTGTATGAATACTTGAGCCAACTTGGAAGCTGACGGAAGACCGGTGAGAGGAATGAAGTGTGCCATCTTGGTGAACCGGTCAACTACCACCCAGATGGTATTGAACTTGTTGCACATGGGTAAGTCTGTAATGAAATCCATCGACAAGTGGGTCCATGGTCGACGGGGAACGGATAGTGGAACCAGTTGCCCCGCAGGCGACTGGCGGGATACTTTATGTTGGGCACACTTTGGGCAAGATGCAATAAACTCCAAGACGTCCTTTTTCAGAGTTGGCCACCAATAGGACCTAGAGATAAACTCCAGGGTTTTTTGGATACCTGTATGTCCGGCAAAACGGGAAGCATGGGCCCAATGCATGAGCTTCTTCCTTAGCATCGGCTTCACAAAACTTTTCCCTGATGGGGGCGTAGAGTCCATCCCTACCGTGGAGAATGCCAACGGATTTATAATAGGATGCTTGTCTGAAGACTCTGACTCATTTTCTTGCTCCCATGAGCGGGAAAGGGCATCGGCCTTGCGATTCTGAGAGCCCGGACAGAACTGGAGTTTAAAGTCGAACCTGGAAAAGAAAAGTGCCCATCTGGCCTGACGAGGGTTGAGACATTGTGCGCCCTTCAGGTATAAAAGGTTCTTGTGGTCTGTAAGTATGGTGATTGAATGAGAAGCTCCCTCCAACAGATACCTCCACTCTTCTAGAGCGAGCTTGATGGCTAGCAACTCCTGGTCGCCAATGGCATAGTTGCGCTCAGCTGGGGAGAACTTCCGGGAGAAGAAACTGCAAGGGTGTAAATGGCCATCTTTAGCCCTCTGAGATAACACCGCTCCTACTCCAACGGAGGAGGCATCCACCTCTAAGATGAAAGGAGAGTCGATGTCAGGCTGTTTCAGAACAGGCGCAGAGATGAACCTTTGTTTTAAAAGATGAAATGCTTGCATGGCTTCTTCAGACCACTTGGACGGGTTAGCACCCTTCTTAGTGAAAGCAGTAATAGGCGCCACAATGGTGGAAAAGTCTCGTATAAACTTTCGGTAATAGTTGGCGAACCCTAAGAACCTCTGGACCCCTTTGAGGGTTAAGGGTACCGGCCAATTTTGGATTGCTTGTAGTTTCTCAGGATCCATCTCTAGTCCGGAACCGGACACAATGTACCCTAGAAACGGAATGGACTTGACTTCAAAGACGCATTTTTCTAATTTGCAATAGAGATGATTGACACGGAGACGGGACAGAACCTCTTTAACCCAAAAACGATGTTCCTCTAAATCGTTGGCAAAAATGAGGATATCGTCTAGATAGACCACGACATGACGGTATAGAATGTCTCTGAAGATCTCATTGACAAAATGCTGGAAGACAGCTGGAGCATTGCTCAATCCGAAGGGCATGACGAGGTACTCATAATGTCCGTCACGGGTGTTAAAGGCGGTCTTCCACTCGTCACCCTCACGGATCCGGATGAGATTGTATGCACCTCTCAAGTCCAGCTTTGTAAAGATGGTAGCTCCGCTAACTCTGTCAAAGAGCTCAGTAATCAGGGGTAAAGGATAACGGTTCTTGATGGTAATGTCGTTCAAACCTCTGTAGTCGATGCACGGCCGCAGACCACCATCTTTCTTTTTTACAAAAAAGAAGCCTGCGCCGGCTGGAGAAGAAGAAGGTCGAATGAACCCCCTTGCTAGGTTCTCTTTAATATATTCCTCCATAGAATGCGTCTCAGGCAGAGACAACGGATAAGTTCGGCCTCGAGGTGGAACCTTCCCTGGAACGAGATCAATCGGGCAGTCCCATTCTCTATGAGGAGGAAGGATATCAGCAGAAGCTTTACTGAACACATCCGTGAAATCTTGATATGGAGGAGGTGGAACATCAGACGACCTGGGGGAGGAAGAACAGACAGGCAAAACTTTAAACAAACATGTCTCAGCACAGGAGGAGGAACCCCATGCCAGGATTTGCGTAGTCGTCCAATCAATTGTAGGATTGTGAAGACGGAGCCATGGAAGGCCCAGGACCACAGGATGTGTGGCTCTTGGAATCACTAAAAAAGAAATAAGTTCGGAATGAAGAACTCCCACTCTCAGACGAACTGGTAGAGTCCTTAAAGAAATAACTGCATCAAAAATTTTGCTGCCATCCACGGCAGTTAAAGAAATGGACGAAGGAAGTCTCTCGGTGGGTAGGGACCACCGTTTAACATAGGCTTCGGTAATAAAGTTTCCAGCTGCTCCGGAATCAAGGAGTGCAATGACGTTCCGATAACGTTGAGCAACTTGAAGCGAGACTGGGAGATTACAATCTTGAGGAGATGGAGAGGAGATCATTACTCCTAGCCGGCCCTCTCCTTGGCGAGCTAGGATTTGGAGTTTCCCGGACGTTTGGGACAGGCATTAATGGTGTGAGACGGAGCTGCACAATAGAGACAGAGAGACTCGGAGAGACGTCTTCGGCGCTCAGCAGGAGTTAAACGGGAACGGCCAAGTTGCATGGGCTCATCTTTAGATGGTGACAGTTGACGAGGAGGAGGAGCAGAAGATTTTGGAGCAGATGATCTTCCACGCTCAGTTGCTCTCTCTCTGAAACGTAAATCAACTTTCGTGCAGAGTGAGATTAGCTCATCTAACTTAGAAGGTAAGTCTCTGGTAGCTAACTCATCTTTAATACGCTCAGATAAGCCATGCCAGAATGCAGCATACAGGGCCTCGTCGTTCCATGCCAGTTCGGATGCCAGGATCTGGAACTGTATCAGATATTGTCCTACAGTACGTGACCCCTGGCGTAAACGGAGAATCTCGGATGAAGCTGAGGTTACCCGGCCTGGCTCGTCGAAGATGCGCCTGAATGTTGACACGAAGGCAGTGTAGGAAGATAGCAGGGTGTCGGACCTCTCCCATAACGGTGATGCCCAATCAAGGGCTGAGCCACTGAGAAGTGAGATGATGTAGGCAATTTTTGTACGGTCACTGGGAAAATTGCCAGGTTGTAGCTCAAACTGAATCTCACACTGGTTGAGAAATCCCCTGCAGAATCTTGGAGATCCGTCAAATTTTGCTGGCGTTGGAAGATGAAGACGTGGAGCAGAAATGGGTAAGGTGGGTGGGGTTATAGTTGGAGTCACTGTGGTTGACGCCCCAGATGCGCCTGATCCACGGAGAGTTGTCTGAATCCCATCCAGCCGAATAGAGAGATCCTGGAGACAGCGGATGATGTGGCCCTGTGCAGCCTCCTGATGTTCTAGTCGGGCTGCCAGTTCTTGCATCGGCCTGGCCGCTTGATCCTGGTCTCCGGCTGGATTCATTAGGTCAGTGCTTACTGTCACAACTGAGGGCCTGAGCTGACGGGAGGCAGCCTCAGTTGTAGGGGCTGAGATGTACCGGAACCTGGGAGGTTGTATCAGACCCCTGGACATGTAAGTAACATGAATAATAACTGCCCGAAGGCGTGACCACGACAACTTGGATAAAAGTCAATGATGTTTATTATGACAACCCCGCAACACAGCAGCAGTAAAAGAAAACGTAAAGTCAGCAAAGAATAAATACAGTTCCTGGGTACTACAGGATGGCAGGAGCCACAGGGCACTGGTAGTGTGAGATAGTTCTTATGATCTTCTAGATGGTAAGTCCTTACCAGGCCCGACTGTAGCAATGGAGATAACCCAGGATTGTGCCAGCTGGTGTTCCAGGAAAAGCTGGGTTGCTGAAGATAAAACAGCTGCTGTGGATACTGGCTGGAACCAGACTGTTGTTAGCACGGAGTGGATACTGGCTGGAACCAGTTAAATAATAAATGAACTTGGGAGCGATGAAATATGAACTGAAATGTAGAACTTGAGAGCGGAGAAATAATAATACCGGTGGAGAGTGGTAAAGTGTAGAAAGGACACCGGCCCTTTAAGGGAAGCTGTACTCTGCTGGAAGCTGAGCTGGGAGCAGGTAATGTTGTAGCTGGAAACAGATGAATCCACAATGGATTGGAGAGTCAGGCTACACCGCAGGTGGAATGCTGGTGCGGGTCTCTATGGTGGAAGTCTTGAGACAGGAGCTGGAACCTGGAAGACAATCACAGGAGAGAGACAAACAGGAACTAGGTTTGACAACCAAAGCACTGACGCCTTCCTTGCTCAGGCACAGTGTATTTATACCTGCAGCAAGGAAGGGATTGGCTAGGCAATTATGCAGATTAACAATACTGACAACAGATTGGAGGAAATGATCAGCTGACAGAATCCAAGATGGCTGCGCCCATGCAGACACTTGGAGGGAAGTTTGGTTTGTAATCCATGTGGTAATGAAAACAGTAATGGCGGCGCCGGCCACTGGAGACAGGAGACGCCAGGCTGACAAGTGCACATCCAACCACGCGGACACAGCGGAGGCCGCGGCTGACGTAATCGCCACTCTGACACTCTGCATGCAGAAGCTCAGGGACGGCGGCGGAGGCCGCGGGAGACGCCATGCCAGATGTAATAAGGCGTTACTGTGACAGCGTCTCAGAGAGACAGGAGAGGATGCAGGAATGTGAACATTAGGATAACAGATGGGATCCGGTCCTGGAGCGCTGAGCCAGCCTTAGGAGGCATCTGATGGGTAAGAAATGGCGTCCAGATACCCGGATCGTGACACATGCTCTCAGAGCTCCCATCCTCGGCTGCCGCAATATGGTACCCACCAGTCTCCTGGAGATGCCCGCTGGGTACAGCGACTTGTCTTGCTGCTTCGGGGTCCGGGAGCTGCGCTGCAGCCCCCACCACTTACCGACCCCCCACCACCTCCCAGTGCTCACCGGCCCTTGCATCGCCTGCACACTCTGCCCATTGGTCTCCTCCTCCTGGCTCCTCATTTCAGCGGCAGGTGCTGGAGTGGCCAGCTTGGGTGGTTGCCTTTCCAACCGCAGTGTGCTTCTGTGCTGAGCTGCCCCCATGCTGCCGGATGCTTGCTGGCCTGGAGACCCTGCCTACTGCCTGGCTCGATCCTCTGAACTTCCTGAGCCCCCTGCACTGCTGGGGAGACCTGGGCAGAGAGGAGTAAATTCGGGACCATGACCCGTGCCACTGAGTGAGGACCCGAGGACCTGCCCATCAGAGTGAGCTGTGTTGTGAGGGGGAGATTGCCAGGGCCACATGGCAGCCGCCATCTTGCTGCCAGCACACTTCTCAGCTGACTGCAGCTGCCATGTGGCTGTGGCTGGATCCTCCTGTGGCTGCAGCTTTACTGGCAGCGCTATAAGGTGGATCAACATTTTGCCACTCCACTTCCAGGCTGCTTCCATTCCCTGACTCAAGGCCATTACACACACACACACACACACACACACACACACACACACACACACACTTGAGTTCTACGTACTTTTGCTGGGCTCTACCTTACAAATCTGCCCTATGCTCGTACTGCCACCTATGGCCTCTTCTACCCACTGCCTCATGGACCCCATCATGTACAATGTACTTTCACCTCACCATGGGGGTAATTCCAAGTTGATCGCAGCAGGAATGTTGTTAGCAGTTGGACGATACCATGTGCACTGCAGGGGAGGCAGATTTAACATGTGCAGAGAGAGTTAGATTTGGGTGTGGTGTGTTCAATCTGCAATCTAAATTGCAGTGTAACAATAAAGCAGCCATTATTTACCCTGCAGAGAAACAAAATAACCCACCCAAATCTAACTCTCTCTGCACATGTTATATCTGCCTCCCCTGCAATGCACATGGTTTTGCCCAACTGCTAAAAAATTTCCTGCTGCGATCAACTTGGAATTACCCCCCATATGCTATACCTTCATGTGGTGCAGGACATGCTTCACGTGGATATTTTCAGACAGGGTATACCTTACTACTATACATGTTAGCTGCTCCCATGTATGTCTTGGGTCCTTGTGTGGCTTATCTCTCACAGTGTAACCTTCATAGTGCGCCCACCATGGCTGCCTCATCTGGTGCGCTCTTGGATGGGATGAAAAATACATGGACCTGACGGTTATGCTGGGACCTTACCCCTAGCATTAGGTCACTGCAACCATCCATTTTGTGTCATCTCTTCTAGGCGTAACCCATTTCACCAAGGGCTACCCAATGTAGTGCACCCAACATGGCTGCCTCACCTGGTACCTTTGTGGATAGAATATATAACCCATTTAACTTACTACACAAAATGTCTGTACCAACCATGCATTAAGCTTACTGTGTATTGTACCTTAAGTTTTCTTTTTTACTTCTGTATTACTGTATTAATCTTTTACTATGTTTTTCATGTCTTTAAAGCGCCTTGTGTCCTATTGTAGAAAGAGCGCTATATATATATAAAATTATTATTATTATTATTATTATTATTATTATTAGTATTATTATTATTATCCTAGCCATAGTCAGTCCTGCCCTGTGGCTCCAGCTTCGGGTACGATACAAACTCAGAACCAGACACAGCGAAGATAAGACTGGAAAGACACACGAGGAATCAGTCAGGAGAAATCAGGCTGAAGAGACAGAGGGGAAGAAGGCTGGAAAGACATGGGACATCAGGCTGGAGAGACACAGGGGATGAGGCTGGGCAGACACAGGAGGATAATGCTGGAGAGACAGAGGGGGTAGCACTGAAGAGACAGGTGGGATGACACTGGAGAGACATGGTGGGTGGTTCTGGAACGATGCAGTGGGGATGGCATTAAATAGATACAGGTGAGTTTAGCACTGGAGAAATACTGGTGTAGATGGTGCTGAAGAGATGCCAGTGGGGATAGCACTGGAAAGATACCGTGGTAGATGGATAGATGGCACTGAAGAGATACAAGTGGGGAGAAATACCGGGAAGGGGGCAGGAAACGGTACATTAGAGATACAGGTAATATGGGGCTGGAGAGACACAGGTGGGATGGAGCTGCAGAGGGACTGGGGGATGGCATTGAAGAGAATTAGGGGACATGGGGCTGGATTATTCATAACTGGCAGTATTAGAAAGAAATGTGTGTGTAGGGTGGTAATAATACACTCCATTATAGCCAGCTTTACATAACTATGATCGGTTCCCTACTGGCGTATTTATAATGCGTGCAGTGTGTGCAGTGTACACTGGCCCCCAGGGTCCATGGAGGTCCTCACCACACCCTGCACCCATTTTTTTCAACACTTACCCTCTGGCGTCCCACGTCGGCAGCAGCACCGCTGCAGAAATTACCAGGAAAATGGACCCTTCTCTTCTCTTGATGCGCCCCTGGCGGTCCCAATGGTAGTTTGTTCAATTATTCTTTACTTTTGTCAAATTACCCAATTTTACAAAGTAAATTGCACAAGTACTGAATAAGCACTTTAGTTGTACCACACAAATCGCTGACTGGTACAGTATAATGTATGGTAATGGATCAATGGGTTGACCTTTAAAAGGTCAACAGTGTCTAGGTCGACCCCAAAAGGTCAACAGGCACAAGGTCGGCATAGGAAAAAGGTCAACATTGACAAAAGGTCGACATGAGGTTTGGGGGTTTTTTTGGTGTCGTTTTCTCCGTAAAATGATTGGGAACCCAAATTAGTGCACCACGGCCCCTTGCATGGCTCACTTCACTTGCCATCCTGCAGGTTGCTGATCCCAATCTTAGTCTACCTGGATGGTAAAGTATAAAAAAGCTGAAAAAGAAATAAATTGTAAAAAAAACTCATGTTGACCTTTTCCTGTGTCGACCATTGTCACGGCAACCTTTTGTCAATATCGTCCCTTTGTCCATGTTGACCTAATGCATGTCGACCAATAATGGTTGACTTATGGACTGTCAACCTTAGTACTGTCGACCTATCATCCGGATACCAAAATGTATATGAAAGTGCTTGCACAGTTTCTGGCACTGTGTTGAAGTTCAATATTGAAAGATGTTTGAAACTTTGATGTTTTTACAATTACATCAAGGTTTGTATAACATATATTTTTTAACCATTTCTGAAATTAAAAAGATGTAACAAAAAGCCTTCACTTGAAAGTGGTCCAAATATAATAACAAACATGATAATGTAAAAATCTAGTTCCAAAATTAAAAATTTATAAAAAAAATAAAAAAGTAGAAAGTCTTAGAGAAAAAGATTACAAGCGCCTATAAAAATATTAATAGTGTACATGTTAATAGTTGTAATTGTACCCAGGGGAAATTCATGCTAGGAAATTCTCAGAAGATCCAGGGATAGTCATAGATGGTAACCAAAAATCCTTCTGGGTGAAAGGGTGAGCTACAATATATTCACTGTCCTCTCTCTAGTTCCAAATCAAACAACCAATAAAATATATGAAGCTGGAAACACACTAAATTATACATGAAGCTAACGGAGTTCAGTCAGCCTTTAGCTTTCCAAAAAATCAGACTTCACTCTGGTGGTCATTCCGAGTTGTTCGCTCGCTGCTATTTTTAGCAGAATTGCTAATAGGCTAAAATCCGGCAGTTCTGCGCATGCGTATGCACAGCAGGGCACACGCGCTAAGCAAATTTACACAAAACTATGCTACTTTACTCATGGGCGAACTAAGCTTTTCAGTCGCTCTGTTGATCGGAGAATGATTGACAGGAAGTGGGTGTTTCTGGGTGGTAACTGAGCGTTTTCCGGGAGTGTGCTAAAAAAACGCAGGCGCGCCAGCAGAAAACGCAGGAGTGGCTGGAGAAACGGGGGAGTGGCTGGCCGGACGCTGGGCGTGTTTGTGACGTCAAACCAGGAACTAAACGGACTGAGGTGATCGCAATCTAGGAGGAGGTCTGGAGCTATTCAGAAACTGCAAGGAAATACTTAATAACAGAATTGCTAATCTTTCGTTAGCAATTCTACTATGCTAAGATACACTCCCAGAGGGCGGCGGCTTTGTGTTTGCATTTCTGCTAAAAGTAGCTAGCGAGCGAACAACTCGTAATGACCACCTCTATTTTTAAATTATTTTACAGCTTAGTATTGGCCCAGGTTTGTATTAAAATTTGATGTGAAAAAGATCTTCCTTATACTGTATGTCCCTCAAAATGAACTCAATTTCATATCACACATTTTATTCTATATAAAACTAGGGTAACCAAATGTCTATTAAAAGATCTGCTCCAAGTCTCAGCTCTGCACACTTGTACACCAGGACTCTGTCTCTCAGTCTCTGCGTGTGTCACTCTCTCCTCACTCTCTCAGAGATGGAGGAACAGGAACCTAGTGTACATCATATACCTCCGCCTCCGAGTGACTCCTGGCACTAGAGGTCTAACACTAGGGGATGCTCCCATAGACTGGAACACAGAAGGAGACAGGTACAGAGCGCAGCATATACTAACACACACCCTCGCTCAAGATTGTTTCCAGTCACAAGTTTAAAGAACATGACATTTTATCAAACAAATCAATAAAGTCACTCCTGTAACCAAAAACATAACATTAAGCAAAACAGTAAGAATAAATGATCATTAACCATATTCTAGTCCACATTCCATTAGGAGTGCATGTAGCAAGTGTGATGACAGTCCTTTTCTCAACATGTCGGCAATATTTTCTTCACTTGCAACATACAGATGGAGCCACGCTCATCTTGGCCTCTCTGGTGCACCTAGGCACACCATGGTTTATTAGCATAAGCCTGTCATCTATTGTTCTCAGCTACAATACAATACAGAGAGAACAATACAGCAGGGGATTAAGTCATTACAGCAGGGGATTAAGTCCGATTGCCCTGGCTCACTTAATCCTATTAAAGGCCAAGATACCACATTGACGGACTTGTTTTCCACCAATTCACGATGAAATTATGTCTTATAGCAATGTGCTTAGACCGTCCATGATGCTTTGTGCTACAAGAAATATCAATTGCTCCCTTGTTATCACACTTTATGTTGATGATCTCACTGTGGTAAAGAAGACCTAATTTGCATAAAGTCTCTCTTATCCAAAGTGCTTCTTTTGAAGTTTCTGTGAGCGCCATGTACTCTGCCTCTGTTGTAGAAAGAGCAACTGTGAGTTGTTTCCTACTTTCCCAGTTTACGCTGCGCCTGCTAGTGCAAGCAGGTATCCAGTATAAGAACATCTATCATCCTCATCTGATCCGCAGTTGGCGTCACAGAATACTTTTAAGCTGGTATCTGATGATCTTGTAAATTTCAGGTTTAGTGAACTTGTACCTTTGAGGTACCTTACTGCAATCAAGTGTTGTCTCCCCGGATTATTTGCAAACTGGCTTGCCCGACTCACTGCATGTGTGAAGTCTGGTCGTGTCCTAATGCTTGCATACATCAAACTACCAATTTTATCAATGGGAGTACTTACTGGTTTTGCATCTGTCATTCCGTACTTGGAAATGATTGCCTCAATGTATGTTTGTTGGTCAATTGTGACAGATCCCTCTTGCAGGTTTTGTACAATTTTCATACCTAATAGATGATTTGCAGGGTCTAGATTTTTCAACTTAAATCTTTGTTTAAGCTGGTGCTTGACATCAGTGCTGTGATCTTCTTGACCTGCCAAAAGTAAATCATCCACATAGACAGCTATGATGAACAACTTTTCTTTGATGGTTTTGTGGTATAGGCAGTGATCAGTCTCTGACCTAACAAAGTTAATTTCTAGTAATTCTGCATCCAACTTTACATACAAGCAATGACCACTTTGCTTGAGGCAATATAGCGACTTCTTTAAGAGACAAACCTTCCCAGTTTAGAATATGTCCATATCATAATGTTCAGGTGGTTCCATATAAATTTCCTCTATCAATTCTCCATTAAGGGATACGGAATCAAAGTCTAGTTGCTATATCAGTAAATCATGTAGTGTAGCAACAGCAATCACTAACCTTAAGGTGCTATAGCTTGCGACTGGTGAGTAGATCTCTCTGTAATCGATTTCATACTTCTGGGTATATACCTTGGCAACAAGGCGGGCTTTGTAATGAGCTACTGTCTTGTCTGCGTTCAACTTCTTGCAGAAAACCCACTTGTTCTTAATTGTTTTACTGTCACTTGGTCTATCAACCATAGTCCATGTAGTGTTATAATTTAGTGCTGACAGTTCTGTATCAATTGCTGACTTCCACTCTGTCCAATCACTGCTTGATTTTGCTTCCTGTATATTTTGAGGTTCACAGTAAGCTATGTTTGCATACTCCTCACTGTATTTCTTGCTGGAATACCTTTGTTACTCCTCATTAAACTTCTGTTCTCTGACTTGTTGTCTGCTTTGACACTCTCACATTCAGACACGTTTTTTGCTGCCTGTATATCCAATAATACATTTTGTTGTTGCTCCACTGCTCCAGTTAGTGGCGCTGTCTCGTAGAATACCACATATCTGGATTTAAGGAGACGTTTACCTGTAACATCCCAAAGTCTGTGTCACGATCCATGCAGTTTCTCCTCCATCCCTGGGGTGGCGCTCTCTGCTCTGGTGCTCAGCACTCTGCTCTGTATCTGCAGCTTGATAATTAGCTGTTACCACAGCTGTGAGCAGCACCTGAACTCACTACTTAGGCCAGCCACACAGGCCCCCTGTTGCCAGTTCATCGTGTCAAGGTTGTCTCAGTTCCTGGTCCTGGTTATACTGCTCTCTACTGCTAAATTATCCATAGAAATGCCAGGTTCTACCACAGTGCTATCCTGTGATCCAGCTACAGTGCAATCCTGTTATCCTGCTACAGTGCATACTCTACCACAGTGCTATCCTGTGATCCAGCTACAGTGCAATCCTGTTATCCTGCTACAGTGCATATTCTACTACAGTGCTATCCTGTGATCCAGCTACAGTGCAATCCTGTTATCCTGCTACAGTGCATACTCTACCACAGTGCTATCATGTGATCCAGCTACAGTGCAATCCTGTTATCCTGCTACAGTGCATACTCTACCACAGTGACGCCACAATAATGACACATGTTTACTTTCTTAAGGAGAAAAGTGAAGCTGTCAACAAAATTGTGGAGTATAATGGTGGAAAGTATGATAACAAAGTCTTAGTCACATTCCTTAGGAAATATGGCATAAAGCATCAGCTAACAATTGCCTACAGACCGAAACAGAATGGCATGAGTGAGCGGGCAAACCGCACAATTGTTGAGAGAGCATGGACTATGTTAAGTGATGCTGGCCTGGAAAAGAAGTTCTGGGCAGAAGCAGTATCTTCTGCAGTATACCTAAAGAATCATGCACCTACAGTGGTTGTCAAAGGTAAAACGCCACTGGAGGCGTGGTCCAGGAAGCCGAGTATCAGTCATCTTCGTGTCTTCGGAAGCCAAACTTTTGCACATATACCAAGGAGAAAAGGAGAAAGCTAGATCCAAAGTCTATAGAATGTACAATGCTTGGATACTGCGACAAAAGCAAAGGATACAGACTGTCAGAATCCGTTTGGATTTCCCATTGTGAGAACATATTAGCAGGGACTGATGTTCACGGTACAATAGCAAGTTTATTAAAGCAGTGTACAACTGTAAACAATAAATATAAACCAGGAATAACTAGAGAACACAAAATGTGTCCGGGTGCGGGTGCGGGCGGGCGGCCTCCAAAGCGCTTGTGTGTGCTATGCGCGCTGCGCGGCACCGGCGTCTGACGTTAGACACCGGCGCCGCTCAGCGCGCATAGCGCACTCAAGAGTTCACGGCCAATGCTGCACAGGGCCGGCTCCAGGTTCGAATATGGCGGCGCCAGCGCGCGGCGCCCAGTAAGGGTGGCGCCCTGCGCGGCCGCTCTATTCGAACATGCCTGGAGCCGGCCCTGCTAACGGTAATGAGGTGTATGAATCAAAAAGTTAAAGATTTTGTAAGAATTCTCCTGTTGATTTTGCCATGTAAATGATTGCCACTTTAAATAAACAGGAGTACTCTCACAAAATCTTTCACTTTCTCACTCTTATTATTATTAAGGGCATGGAGTGTAAAAGGAGTGTAAAAATAGAAACTTTTTGTAAATTAGAGATGGTCTGGCGCCTATTTACTATAACACCAGCATGCACCACCACCAGCGCCGTAACTAAGTAACTAGGCATTTTAGTGCTGTGTGAAAGAAACGGTATTGGCGCCACCCCCCCCCCCCCATGCAAGATAGGGGTAGGCGCGCAAAAAATATATAGGGCCGTGGATTCATGGGGAAGGGGCGTGGCCACAAAATAATACCAATTCATACTATGGTGCACAGTAGTCTCCATTATTCAAATTACGCTGCACAGTGGCGCCACTACACCAGGTAGAGCCCCTTTTTACACATTACGGCAGATAGCGCCCCCCTTTTTACACATTATGGCAGACAGCGTCCCCCTTTTTACACATTACGGCAGACAGTCCCCCTTTTTACACATTACAGCAGACAGCGTCCCCTTTTTACACATTACGGCAGACAGTCCCTCTTTTTACACATTACAGCAGGCAGCGTCCCCCTTTTTACACATTACGTCAGACAGTCCCCCTTGTTACACATTACGGCAGACAGCGTCCCCTTATTACACATTACGGCAGACAGCGTCCCCCTTTTTACACATTACGGCAGACAGCGTCCCCCTTTTTGCACATTACAGCAGACCGCGTCACCCTTTTTACACATTACGGCAGACAGAGTCCCCTTTGTACACATTACGGCAGACAGCGTCCCCCTTTTTACACATTACGCCAGAGAGCGACCCCTTTTTACACATTACGGCAGACAGCATCCCCTTTTTACACATTACGGCAGACAGCGACCCCTTTTTACACATTACGGCAGATAGCGTCCCCCTTTTTACACATTACGGCAGCCAGGCTCCCCCTTTCTATACATTACGGCAGACAGCATCCCCCTTTTTACACTTTACGGCAGACAGTGTCCCCCTTTTTACACATTATGGCAGACAGCGTCCCCCTTTTTACACATTACGGCAGACAGCATCCCCCTTTTTACACATTACGGCAGACAGCGTCCCCTTTTTACTCATTACGGCAGTCAGCATCCCCTTTTTACACATTACGGCAGACAGCATCCCCCTTTTTACACATTACGGCAGCCAGTCCCCCTTTTTACACATTACAGCAGTCAGCCCCCCTTTTTACACATTGTGGCAGAGAGAGAGAGAAAGAGAGAGAGAGAGAAAGAAAGAGAGAGAGAGAGAGAGAGATACCATCACTCCCCGCTGGCAGTCAGGCTCCTCGTGCTGGGAGATCCCTCGGTGCAGGCAGGGGAGGAGGAGGAGGAGGAGGGAGGGGGACTGTAGCCGCAGCAGCGCTAAGTAATTGGTAGTAGCGCCGCTGCACCAGCCCCCTCTCCTTCCGCATTGGCTGCCCTCAGCTGTGAATGCTGGGATGAGGGAACCGCATCCCAGTATTCACAGCAGCGCCTGGCAGCCAATACGAAAAGAGAGGGGACTGCTGCAGCGGCGCTACTACCAATGACATAGCGCTGCTGCGGCTCCAGTCCCCCTCCCTCCTCCTCCTTCCCTGCCTCCGGCGCTGCTGCTCTCCTCCAACGTGGCGCACGGCACAGAACAGGCGGCTTGTAATGAGTCAATTTGACTCATTACAAGTAGTGATGAGCGGGTTCGGTTCCTCGGAAACCGAACCCCCCCGAACTTCACCCATTTTACACGGGTCCGAGGCATACTCGGATTCTCCCGTATGGCTCGGTTAACCCGTGCGCGCCCGAACGTCATCATCCCGCTGTCGGATTCTCGCGAGATTCGGATTCTATATAAGCAGCCGCGCTTCGCCGCCATTTTCACTCGTGCATTGGAAATGTTAGGGAGAGGACGTGGCTGGCGTTCTCTCCGTTTATTCATTGTTGATGCAAATATTTGTGCTTGCTTATATCTTAATTGTGGGGACTGGGGAGCAGCTGTATTATTAATATAGGAGGAGTACAGTGCAGAGTTTTGCTGATCAGTGACCACCAGTTTTATCCGTTCTCTGCCTGAAAAAAACGCTCCTTATCTGTGCTCAGTGTGCTGCATATATCTGTGCTCACACTGCTTTATTGTGGGGACTGGGGACCACCAGTATATTATATAGGAGGAGTACAGTGCAGAGTTTTGCTGACAGTGACCACCAGTATACGTTGTCTGCCTGAAAAACACTCCATATCTGTGCTCAGTGTGCTGCATATATCTGTGCTCACACTGCGTTATTATGGGGACTGGGGACCAGCAGTATTATATAGGAGGAGTACAGTGCAGAGTTTTGCTGACCAGTGACCACCAGTATACGTTGTCTGCCTGAAAAACACTCCATATCTGTGCTGCATTGTAGTATATAGTAAGAGTACAGTGCATAATTTTGCTGACTACCAGTATATAATATATAGGAGTACGGTACAGAAGGCCACTGCTGTACCTACCTCTGTGTCGTCAAGTATACTATCCATCCATACCTGTGGTGTATTTCAGTTTTGCATAGTTTGCTGACCACCAGTATATAATATATAGCATTACGGTACAGTAGGCCACTGCTGTACCTACCTCTGTGTCGTCAAGTATACTATCCATCCATACCTGTGGTGCATTTCAGTTTTGCACAGTTTGCTGACCACCAGTATATAATATATAGCATTACGGTACAGTAGGCCACTGCTGTACCTACCTCTGTGTCGTCAAGTATACTATCCATCCATACCTGTGGTGCATTTCAGTTTTGCACAGTTTGCTGACCACCAGTATATAATATAAAGCATTACGGTACAGTAGGCCACTGCTGTACCTACCTCTGTGTCGTCAAGTATACTATCCATCCATACCTGTGGTGCATTTCAGTTGTGCGCAGTATATATAGTAGTAGGCCATTGCTATTGATACTGGCATATAATTCCACACATTAAAAAATGGAGAACAAAAATGTGGAGGTTAAAATAGGGAAAGGTCAAGATCCACTTCCACCTCGTGCTAAAGCTGCTGCCACTAGTCATGGCCGAGACGATGAAATGCCATCAACGTCGTCTGCCAAGGCCGATGCCCAATGTCATAGTAGAGAGCATGTAAAATCCAAAAAAACAAAAGTTCAGTAAAATGACCCAAAAATCAAAATTGAAAGCGTCTGATGAGAAGCGTAAACTTGCCAATATGCCATTTACGACACGGAGTGGCAAGGAACGGCTGAGGCCCTGGCCTATGTTCATGGCTAGTGGTTCAGATTCACATGAGGATGGAAGCACTCATCCTCTCGCTAGAAAAATGAAAAGACTTAAGCTGGCAAAAGCACAGCAAAGAACTGTGCGTTCTTCTAAATCACAAATCCCCAAGGAGAGTCCAATTGTGTCGGTTGCAATGCCTGACCTTCCCAACACTGGACGGGAAGAGCTTGCGCCTTCCACCATTTGCACGCCCCCTGCAAGTGCTGGAAGGAGCACCCGCAGTCCAGTTCCTGATAGTCAAATTGAAGATGTCAGTGTTGAAGTACACCAGGATGAGGATATGGGTGTTGCTGGCGCTGGGGAGGAAATTGACAAGGAGGATTCTGATGGTGAGGTGGTTTGTTTAAGTCAGGCACCCGGGGAGACACCTGTTGTCCGTGGGACGAATATGGCCATTGACATGCCTGGTGAAAATACAAAAAAAATCAGCTCTTCGGTGTGGAATTATTTCAACACAAATGCGGACAACAGGTGTCAAGCTGTGTGTTGCCTTTGTCAAGCTGTAATAAGTAGGGATAAGGACGTTAACCACCTCGGAACATCCTCCCTTATACGTCACCTGCAGCGCATTCATCATAAGTCAGTGACAAGTTCAAAAACTTTGGATGACAGCGGAAGCAGTCCACTGACCACTAAATCCCTTCCTCTTGTTGTAACCAAGCTCCTGCAAACCACACCACCAACTCCCTCAGTGTCAATTTCCACCTTACACAGGAAAGCCAATAGTCCTGCAGGCCATGTCACTGTCAAGTCTGACGAGTCCTCTCCTGCCTGGGATTCCTCCGATGCATCCTTGAGTGTAACGCCTACTGCTGCTGGCGCTACTGTTGTTGCTGCTGGGAGTCGATCGTCATCCCAGAGGGGAAGTCGGAAGACCACTTGTACTACTTCCAGTAAGCAATTGACTGTCCAACAGTACTTTGCAAGGAAGATGAAATATCACAGCAGTCATCCTGCTGCAAAGCGGATAACTCAGGCCTTGGCAGCCTGGGCGGTGAGAAACGTGGTTCCGGTATCCACCGTTAATTCAGAGGCAACTAGAGACTTGATTGAGGTACTGTGTCCCCGGTACCAAATACCATCTAGGTTCCATTTCTCTAGGCAGGCGATACCGAAAATGTACACAGACCTCAGAAAAAGAGTCACCAGTGACCTAAAAAATGCAGTTGTACCCAATGTCTACTTAACCACGGACATGTGGACAAGTGGAGCAGGGCAGACTCAGGACTATATGACTGTGACAGCCCACTCCCGCAGCAAGAACAGCAGCGGCGGCACCAGTAGCAGCATCTCGCAAACGCCAACTCGTTCCTAGGCAGGCTACGCTATGTATCACCGCTTTCCAGAAGAGGCACACAGCTGACAACCTCTTACGGAAACTGAGGAAGATCATCGCAGAATGGCTTACCCCAATTGGACTCTCCTGGGGATTTGTGACATCGGACAATGCCACCAATATTGTGCGTGCATTACATCTGGGCAAATTCCAGCACGTCCCATGTTTTGCACATACATTGAATTTGGTGGTGCAGAATTATTTAAAAAACAACAGGAGCGTGCAAGAGATGCTGTCGGTGGCCCGAAGAATTGCGGGCCACTTTCGGCATTCAGCCACCGCGTGCCGAAGACTAGAGTACCACCAAACATTCCTGAACCTGCCCTGCCATCATCTGAAGCAAGAGGTGGTAACGAGGTGGAATTCAACCGTCTATATGCTTCAGAGGATGGAGGAGCAGCAAAAGGCCATTCAAGCCTATACATCTGCCCACGATATAGGCAAAGGAGGGGGAATGCACCTGACTCAAGCGCAGTGGAGAATGATTTCAACGTTGTGCAAGGTTCTGCAACCCTTTGAACTTGCCACACGTGAAGTCAGTTCAGACACTGCCAGCCTGAGTCAGGTCATTCCCCTCATCAGGCTTTTGCAGAAGAAGCTGGAGACATTGAAGGAGGAGCTAAAACAGAGCGATTCCGCTAGGCATGTGGGACTTGTGGATGGAGCCCTTAATTTGCTTAACCAGGATTCACGGGTGGTCAATCTGTTGAAATCAGAGCACTACATTTTGGCCATCATGCTCGATCCTAGGTTTAAAGCCTACGTTGTATCTGCTGGTGAGAAAATTGTCAAGTCAAGCGGAACGTGACCCGTCAACATCTCCTCCTTCACATTCTCCCGCAACTGGGGGTGCGAGGAAAAGGCTAAGAATTCCGAGCCCACCCGCTGGCGGTGATGCAGGGCAGTCTGGAGCGAGTGCTGACATCTGGTCCGGACTAAAGGACCTGCCAACGATTACTGACATGTCGTCTACTGTCACTGCATATGATTCTCTCACCATTGAAAGAATGGTGGAGGATTATATGAGTGACCGCATCCAAGTAGGCACGTCAGACAGTCCGTACGTATACTGGCAGGAAAAAGAGGCAATTTGGAGGCCCTTGCACAAACTGGCTTTATTCTACCTAAGTTGCCCTTCCTCCAGTGTGTACTCCGAAAGAGTGTTTAGTGCAGCCGCTCACCTTGTCAGCAATCGGCGTACGAGGTTACTTCCAGAAAATGTGGAGAAGATGATGTTCATCAAAATGAATTATAATCAATTCCTCCGTGGAGACATTCACCAGCAGCAATTGCCTCCAGAAAGTACACAGGGATCTGATTCCAGTGGGGACGAATTAATAATCTGTGAGGAGGGGGATGTACACAGTGAAAGGGGTGAGGAATCGGAGGATGATGATGAGGTGGGCATCTTGCCTCTGTAGAGCCAGTTTGTGCAAGGAGAGATTGATTGCTTCTTTTTTGGTGGGGGCCCAAACCAACCAGTCATTTCAGTCACAGTCGTGTGGCAGACCCTGTCGCTGAAATGATGGGTTCGTTAAAGTGTGCATGTTCTGTTTATACAACATAAGGGTGGGTGGGAGGGCCCAAGGACAATTCCATCTTGCACCTCTTTTTTCTTTCATTTTTCTTTGCGTCATGTGCTGTTTTGGGACAATTTTATTGAAGTGCCATCCTGCCTGACACTGCAGTGCCACTCCTAGATGGGCCAGGTGTTTGTGTCGGCCACTTGTGTCGCTTAGCTTAGTCACACAGCGACCTTGGTGCGCCTCTTTTTTCTTTGCATCATGTGCTGTTTGGGGACTATTTTTTTGAAGTGCCATCCTGCCTGACACTGCAGTGCCACTCCTAGATGGGCCAGGTGTTTGTGTCGGCCACTTGGGTCGCTTAGCTTAGCCATCCAGCGACCTCGGTGCAAATTTTAGGACTAAAAATAATATTGTGAGGTGTGAGGTGTTCAGAATAGACTGAAAATGAGTGTAAATTATGGTTATTGAGGTTAATAATACTATGGGATCAAAATGATCCCCAAATTCTATGATTTAAGCTGTTTTTGAGGGTTTTTTGTAAAAAAACACCCGAATCCAAAACATACCCGAATCCGACAAAAAATTTTCAGGGAGGTTTTGCCAAAACGCGTCCGAATCCAAAACACGGCCGCGGAACCGAATCCAAAACCAAAACACAAAACCCGAAAAATGTCCGGTGCACATCACTAATTACAAGCCGCTGGCCGTGCGCCCTCAGGGTAACTGCGCTGTGTGCCAGGCACACCTGGCACACAGGTAGTTACGGTGCTGACCACCACTATACCAGCCTTGTATCCTCAAATGAAAGTTGTAAGACCTACAGGAATGCACCCAAAGCAGTGCAAAGAAGTAGGTGCATCACTAATATGTAGATAATGAAGAGGAGATGTTCTATATCAAACTTTAGAGAGATAAAGTGGAAAAGTTGCCCAAAGCAAACACCTTCTGTCATTTTATACACTGTTCTAGATAAAAAAATATCTACTATATAAGCTCTCTAAAAAAGGTTTGATACATCTCCCCCACTAAGAGATGGAGGAAGAGACTGGCAGGAAGAGAGAGGGACAGGAATTCAGAGAGATGGGAGGAAGAGACTGTCAGCGCTCCCCCTCAGTCTCTTCCTCCGATTCTCCCAGAGAGAGATTGGAGGAAGAGACTGCAGGGGATGTTTTCTAAGCCTTGGAGAGAGATAAACTAGAGAGAGATAACGTACCCACCAATTACCTTCTAACTTTCAGTTTACAGGCTGTGTTTGAAAAATGACAGAAAGGAGCTGATTGGTTGAAACTTTGGGCGAGATGTTTCAAAGATTGGCTAGAGATAAAGCAGTGAGCGAAAAAGTACCAACCAATCAGCTCTTTTCTATTATTTTTCATACTCAGCCTGTTAAATGACAGTTAGTAGCTGATTGGTTAGTGCTTTATCCTTCTCCACTTTATCTCTCTCCAAGCTTTGATAAATCAACTGCTATGTTTAGCTGTCCCTTTATATGTCAGCAGTCTATTGTTTGTACTGTTGCTAGGTAACAAGAACTGTCGTGTTTGCGGGCTTTGTGCTCCTGATTTTTAGTATCCGTTGAGGCCTTATGGCTTTATTTAAGGCACATATGCAGTACATTTTGTTGAGCACAGGTTGCCTAGAGACCACACTTTTCTACTGTATCAAGGTTATCTATGGGAAGAATTGATGTTGCGTGTTTTGATATGTGATTTTTTTGGCATTATCTCCGGATTGCTTTCAGTTTTGTATAGTGATGAGCGGGTTCGGTTCCTCGGAATCCGAACCCGCCCGAACTTCACCTTTTTTTGCACGGGTCCGAGCAACTCGGATCCTCCCGCCTTGCTTGGTTAACCTGAGCGCGCCGGAACGTCATCATCCCGCTGTCGGATTCTCGCGAGATTTGTATTCTATATAAGGAGCTGCGCGTCGCCGCCATTTTTCACTCGTGCATTGGAAATGATAGTGAGAGGACGTGGCTGGCGTCCTCTCAGTTTCTATGTTCAGGGGGCTGCAAATATCTGTGTTCAGTGTGCTGCAAATATCTGTGCTCAGTGTGCTGCAAATATCTGTGCTCAGTGTGCTGCAAATATCTACGTTCTCTGCCTGAAAAAAGCTCCATATCTGTGCTCAGTGTGCTGCAAATATCTGTGCTCACACTGCCTTATTGTGGGGACTGGGGACCACCAGTATTATATAGGAGGAGTACAGTGCAGAGTTTTGCTGACCAGTGACCAGTGACCACCAGTATTATACGTTCTCTGCCTGAAAAACGCTCCATATCTGTGCTGCATTGTAGTATATATAGTAGGAGTACAGTGCATAATTTTGCTGACCACCAGTATATAATATATAGCAGTACGGTACAGTAGGCCACTGCTCTACCTACCTCTGTGTCGTCAATTATACTATCCATCCATACCTGTGGTGCATTTCAGTTTTGCACAGTTAGCTGACCACCAGTATATAATATATAGCAGTACGGTACAGAAGGCCACTGCTCTACCTACCTCTGTGTCGTCAAGTATACTATCCATCCATACCTGTGGTGCATTTCAGTTTTGCACAGTTTGCTGACCACCAGTATATAATATATAGCAGTACGGTACAGTAGGCCACTGCTCTACCTACCTCTGTGTCGTCAAGTATACTATCCATCCATACCTGTGGTGCATTTCAGTTTTGCACAGTTTGCTGACCACCAGTATATAATATATAGCAGTACGGTACAGAAGGCCACTGCTCTACCTACCTCTGTGTCGTCAAGTATACTATCCATCCATACCTGTGGTGCATTTCAGTTTTGCACAGTTTGCTGACCACCAGTATATAATATATAGCAGTATGGTACAGTAGGCCACTGCTCTACCTACCTCTGTGTCGTCAATTATACTATCCATCCATACATGTGGTGCATTTCAGTTTTGCACAGTTTGCTGACCACCAGTATATAATATATAGCAGTACGGTACAGTAGGCCACTGCTCTACCTACCTCTGTGTCGTCAAGTATACTATCCATCCATACCTGTGGTGCATTTAAGTATTTGTGTGCTGTTTGGGGACTATTTTTTGAAGTGCCATCCTGTCTGACACTGCAGTGCCACTCCTAGATGGGCCAGGTGTTTGTGTCGGCCACTTGGGTCGATTAGCTTAGCCATCCAGCGACCTCGGTGCAAATTTTAGGATTAAAAATAATATTGTGAGGTGTTCAGAATAGACTGAAAATGAGTGGAAATTATGGTTATTGAGGTTAATAATACTATGGGATCAAAATGACCCCCAAATTCTATAATTTAAGCTGTTTTTGAGGGTTTTTTGTAAAAAAAACACCCGAATCCAAAACACACCCGAATACGACAAAAAATTTCAGGGAGGTTTTGCCAAAACGCGTCCGAATCCAAAACACGGCCGCGGAACCGAATCCAAAACCAAAACACAAAACCCGAAAAATTTCCGGTGCACATCACTAGTTTTGTATCACAATAGTTATGTAACTTTTTCATAGTGATTCACTCACAAGACTTTGGCTGTTTTGCTTTCTTACATTTAGGTTACCGTCAGTGATAGTATGCATATTTTGTGTAGCTAGCCTTTTATGCGTCTGCAGTATGTAGCCTTCTGTCACTATGGGGTCTATTCATTAGTGATGTGCACCGGAAATTTTTCGGGTCTTGTGTTTTGGTTTTGAATTCGGTTCCGCGGCCGTGTTTTGGATTTGGACGCGTTTTGGCTAAACCTCCCTGAAAATTTTTTGGCGGATTCGGGTGTGTTTTGAATTCGGGTGGTTTTTTTACAAAAAACCCTCAAAAACAGCTTAAATCAGAGAATTTGGGGGTCATTTTGATCCCATAGTATTATTAACCTCAATAATCATAATTTCCACTCATTTCCAGTCTATTCTGAACACCTCACACCTCACAATATTATTTTTAGTCCTAAAATTTGCACCGAGGTCGCTGGATGGCTAAGCTAAGCGACACAAGTGGCCGACACAAACACCTGGCCCATCTAGGAGTGGCACGTCAGTGTCAGACAGGATGGCAGGTTTAAAAAATAGTCCCCAAACAGCACATGATGCAAAGAAAAAAAGAGGTGCAATGAGGTAGCTGTGTGACTAAGCTAAGCGACCCAAGTGGCTGACACAAACACCTGGCCCATCTAGGAGTGGCAATGCACTGTCCTACTACTATATATATATATATATATATACTGCACACAACTTAAATGCACCACAGGTATGGATGGATAGTATACTTGACGACACAGAGGTAGCTAGAGCAGTGGCCTACTGTACCATACTAGAGATGTGCACCGGAAATTTTTCGGGTTTTGTGTTTTGGTTTTGGGTTCGGTTCCGTGGCCGTGTTTTGGGTTCGAACGCGTTTTGGCAAAACCTCACCGAATTTTTTTTGTCGGATTCGGGTGTGTTTTGGATTCGGGTGTTTTTTTCAAAAAACCATAAAAAACAGCTTAAATCATAGAATTTGGGGGTCATTTTGATCCCAAAGTATTATTAACCTCAATAACCATAATTTCCACTCATTTTCAGTCTATTCTGAACACCTCACCTCACCTCACAATATTATTTTTAGTCCTAAAATTTGCACCAAGGTCGCTGGATGACTAAGCTCAGCGACCCAAGTGGCCGACACAAACACCTGGCCCATCTAGGAGTGGCACTGCAGTGTCACGCAGGATGGCCCTTCCAAAAAACACTCCCCAAACAGCACATGACGCAAAGAAAAAAAGAGGCGCAATGAGGTAGCTGTGTGACTAAGCTCAGCGACCCTAGTGGCCGACACAAACACCTGGCCCATCTAGGAGTGGCACTGCAGTGTCACGCAGGATGGCCCTTCCAAAAAACACTCCCCAAACAGCACATGACGCAAAGAAAAAAAGAGGCGCAATGAGGTAGCTGTGTGAGTAAGCTAAGCGACCCTAGTGGCCGACACAAACACCTGGCCCATCTAGGAGTGGCACTGCAGTGTCACGCAGGATGGCCCTTCCAAAAAACACTCCCCAAACAGCACATGACGCAAAGAAAAATGAAAGAAAAAAGAGGTGCAAGATGGAATTGTCCTTAGGCCCTCCCACCCACCCTTATGTTGTATAAACAGGACATGCATACTTTAACCAACCCATCATTTCAGTGACAGGGTCTGCCACACGACTGTGACTGAAATGACGGGTTGGTTTGGACCCCCACCAAAAAAGAAGCAATTAATCTCTCCTTGCACAAACTGGCTCTACAGAGGCAAGATGTCCACCTCATCATCATCCTCCGATTCATCACCGTGTACATCCCCCTCCTCACAGATTATCAATTCGTCCCCACTGGAATCCACCATCACAGCTCCCTGTGTACTTTGTGGAGGCAATTGCTGCTGGTGAATGTCTCCATGGAGGAATTGATTATAATTCATTTTAATGAACATCATCTTCTCCACATTTTCTGGAAGTAACCTCGTACGCCGATTGCTGACAAGGTGAGCGGCGGCACTAAACACTCTTTCGGAGTACACACTTGTGGGAGGGCAACTTAGGTAGAATAAAGCCAGTTTGTGCAAGGGCCTCCAAATTGCCTCTTTTTCCTGCCAGTATACGTACGGACTGTCTGACGTGCCTACTTGGATGCGGTCACTCATATAATCCTCCACCATTCTTTCAATGGTGAGAGAATCATATGCAGTGACAGTAGACGACATGTCCGTAATCGTTGTCAGGTCCTTCAGTCCGGACCAGAAGTCAGCATCAGCAGTCGTTCCAGACTGCCCTGCATCACCGCCAGCGGGTGGGCTCGGAATTCTGAGCCTTTTCCTCGCACCCCCAGTTGGCAGTGTCTGAACTGACCTCACGTGTGGCAAGTTCAAAAGGTTGCAGAACCTTGCACAACGTTGAAATCATTCTCCACTGCGCTTGAGACAGGTGCATTCCACCTCCTATATCGTGCTCAGTTGTATAGGCTTGAATGGCCTTTTGCTGCTCCTCCAACCTCTGAAGCATATAGAGGGTTGAATTCCACCTCGTTACCACTTCTTGCTTCAGATGATGGCAGGGCAGGTTCAGGCGTTTTTGGTGTTGCTCCAGTCTTCTGTACGTGGTGCCTGTACGCCGAAAGTGTCCCGCAATTCTTCTGGCCACCGACAGCATCTCTTGCACGCCCCTCTCGTTTTTTAAATAATTCTGCACCACCAAATTCAAGGTATGTGCAAAACATGGGACGTGCTGGAATTTGCCCATATTTAATGCACACACAATATTGCTGGCGTTGTCCGATGCCACAAATCCACAGGAGAGTCCAATTGGGGTAAGCCATTCTACGTTGATCTTCCTCAGTTGCCGTAAGAGGTTTTTAGCTGTGTGCGTATTCTGGAAAGCGGTGATACAAAGCGTAGCCTGCCTAGGAAAGAGTTGGCGTTTGCGAGATGCTGCTACTGGTGCCGCCGCTGCTGTTCTTGCGGCAGGAGTCAATACATCTTCCCAGTGGGCTGTCACAGTCATATAGTCCTGAGTCTGCCCTGCTCCACTTGTCCACATGTCCGTGGTTATGTGGACATTGGGTACAACTGCATTTTTTAGGACACTGGTGAGTCTTTTTCTGAGGTCTGTGTACATTTTCAGTATCGCCTGACTAGAGAAATGGAACCTAGATGGTATTTGGTACCGGGGACACAGTACCTCAAACAAGTCTATAGTTGGCTCTGCAGTAATGATGGATACCGGAACCACGTTTCTCACCGCCCAGGATGCCAAGGCCTCAGTTATCCGCTTTGCAGCAGGATGACTGCTGTGATATTTCATCTTCCTCGCAAAGGACTGTTGGACAGTCAATTGCTTGGTGGAAGTAGTAAAAGTGGTCTTACGACTTCCCCTCTGGGATGACCATCGACTCCCAGCAGCAACAACAGCAGCGCCAGCAGCAGTAGGCGTTACACGCAAGGATGCATCGGAGGAATCCCAGGCAGGAGAGGACTCGTCAGAATTGCCAGTGACATGGCCTGCAGGACTATTGGCATTCCTGGGGAAGGAGGAAATTGACACTGAGGGAGTTTGTGGGGTGGTTTGCGTGAGCTTGGTTACAAGAGGAAGGGATTTACTGGTCAGTGGACTGCTTCCGCTGTCGCCCAAAGTTTTTGAACTTGTCACAGACTTATGATGAATGCGCTGCAGGTGACGTATAAGGGAGGATGTTCCGAGGTGGTTAACGTCCTTACCCCTACTTATTACAGCTTGACAAAGGCAACACACAGCTTGACAAATGTTGTCCGCATTTCTGTTGAAATACTTCCACACCGAAGAGCTGATTTTTTTGGTATTTTCACCAGGCATGTCAATGGCCATATTCCTCCAACGGACAACAGGTGTCTCCCCGGGTGCCTGACTTAAACAAACCACCTCACCATCAGAATCCTCCTTGTCAATTTCCTCCCCAGCGCCAGCAACACCCATATCCTCCTCATCCTGGTGTACTTCAACACTGACATCTTCAATCTGACTATCAGGAACTGGACTGCGGGTGCTCCTTCCAGCACTTGCAGGGGGCGTGCAAATGGTGGAAGGCGCATGCTCTTCACATCCAGTGTTGGGAAGGTCAGGCATCGCAACCGACACAATTGGACTCTCCTTGTGGATTTGTGATTTCGAAGAACGCACAGTTCTTTGCTGTGCTTTTGCCAGCTTAAGTCTTTTCATTTTTCTAGCGAGAGGCTGAGTGCTTCCATCCTCATGTGAAGCTGAACCACTAGCCATGAACATAGGCCAGGGCCTCAGCCGTTCCTTGCCACTCCGTGTGGTAAATGGCATATTGGCAAGTTTACGCTTCTCCTCCGGCGATTTTATTTTAGATTTTTGAGTCCTTTTTTTACTGATATTTTGTGTTTTGGATTTTACATGCTCTGTACTATGACATTGGGCATCGGCCTTGGCAGACGACGTTGATGGAATTTCATCGTCTCGGCCATGACTAGTGGCAGCAGCTTCAGCACGAGGTGGAAGTGGATCTTGATCTTTCCCTATTTTTGGAACCTCAACATTTTTGCTTTCCATATTTTAATAGGCACAACTAAAAGGCACCTCAGGTAAACAATGGAGATGGATGGATACTAGTATACTTATGGATGACGAGTGACTGACGACACAGAGGTAGCTACAGCCGTGGACTACCGTACTGCGTCTGCTAGTATAGAGATGATAATGATATAAAAAATATATATATATCACTACTGCAGGTATATATAATATAATGACGGACCTGCTGGACACTGTCAGCAGACTCCTAAACTACTAGTATGAAGAAGATAGAAAAAAAAACCCCACCACAGGTAGGTATACAATTATGGACGAGCACTGATGACACAGAGGTAGCTACAGCCGTGGACTACCGTACTGCGTCTGCTAGTGTAGAGATGATAATGATATAAAAAATATATATATATCACTACTGCAGGTATATATAATATAATGACGGACCTGCTGGACACTGTCAGCAGACTCCTAAACTACTAGTATGAAGAAGATAGAAAAAAAAAACCACCACAGGTAGGTATACAATTATGGACGAGCACTGACGACACAGAGGTAGCTACAGCCGTGGACTACCGTACTGCGTCTGCTAGTATAGAGATGATAATGATATAAAAAATATATATATATCACTACTGCAGGTATATATAATATAATGACGGACCTGCTGGACACTGTCAGCAGACTCCTAAACTACTAGTATGAAGAAGATAGAAAAAAAAACCCCACCACAGGTAGGTATACAATTATGGACGAGCACTGACGACTCAGAGGTAGCTACAGCCGTGGACTACCGTACTGCGTCTGCTAGTATAGAGATGATAATGATATAAAAAATATATATATATCACTACTGCAGGTATATATAATATAATGACGGACCTGCTGGACACTGTCAGCAGACTCCAAAACTACTAGTATTAAGAAGATAGAAAAAAAAAACCCACCACAGGTAGGTATACAATTATGGACGAGCACTGACGACACAGAGGTAGCTACAGCCGTGGACTACCGTACTGCGTCTGTTAGTATAGAGATGATAATGATATAAAAATATATATATATCACTACTGCAGGTATATATAATATAATGACGGACCTGCTGGACACTGTCAGCAGACTCCTAAACTACTAGTATGAAGAAGATAGAAAAAAAAAACCACCACAGGTAGGTATACAATTATGGACGAGCACTGACGACACAGAGGTAGCTACAGCCGTGGACTACCGTACTGCGTCTGCTAGTATAGAGATGATAATGATATAAAAAATATATATATATCACTACTGCAGGTATATATAATATAATGACTGACCTGCTGGACACTGTCAGCATACTCCTAAACTACTAGTATGAAGAAGATAGAAAAAAAAACTCCACCACAGGTAGGTATACAATTATGGACGAGCACTGACGACACAGAGGTAGCTACAGCCGTGGACTACCGTACTGCGTCTGCTAGTATAGAGATGATAATGATATAAAAAATATATATATATCACTACTGCAGGTATATATAATATAATGACGGACCTGCTGGACACTGTCAGCAGACTCCTAAACTACTAGTATGAAGAAGATAGAAAAAAAAACCCACCACAGGTAGGTATACAATTATGGACGAGCACTGATGACACAGAGGTAGCTACAGCCGTGGACTACCGTACTGCGTCTGCTAGTATAGAGATGATAATGATATAAAAAATATATATATATATCACTACTGCAGGTATATATAATATAATGACGGACCTGCTGGACACTGTCAGCAGACTCCTAAACTACTAGTATGAAGAAGATAGAAAAAAAAAACCACCACAGGTAGGTATACAATTATGGACGAGCACTGACGACACAGAGGTAGCTACAGCCATGGACTACCGTACTGCGTCTGCTAGTATAGAGATGATAATGATATAAAAAATATATATATATCACTACTGCAGGTATATATAATATAATGATGGACCTGCTGGACACTGTCAGCAGACTCCTAAACTACTAGTATGAAGAAGATAGAAAAAAAAACCCCACCACAGGTAGGTATACAATTATGGACGAGCACTGACGACACAGAGGTAGCTACAGCCGTGGACTACCGTACTGCGTCTGCTAGTATAGAGATGATAATGATATAAAAAAATATATATATCACTACTGCAGGTATATATAATATAATGACGGACCTGCTGGACACTGTCAGCAGACTCCTAAACTACTAGTATGAAGAAGATAGAAAAAAAAAACCACCACAGGTAGGTATACAATTATGGACGAGCACTGACGACACAGAGGTAGCTACAGCCGTGGACTACCGTACTGCGTCTGCTAGTATAGAGATGATAATGATATAAAAAATATATATATATCACTACTGCAGGTATATATAATATAATGACGGACCTGCTGGACACTGTCAGCAGACTCCTAAACTACTAGTATGAAGAAGATAGAAAAAAAAACCCAACACAGGTAGGTATACAATTATGGACGAGCACTGACGACACAGAGGTAGCTACAGCCGTGGACTACTGTACTGCGTCTGCTAGTATAGAGATGATAATGATATAAAAAATATATATATATCACTACTGCAGGTATATATAATATAATGACGGACCTGCTGGACACTGTCAGCAGACTCCTAAACTACTAGTATGAAGAAGATAGAAAAAAAAACCCACCACAGGTAGGTATACAATTATGGACGAGCACTGACGACACAGAGGTAGCTACAGCCGTGGACTACCGTACTGCGTCTGCTAGTATAGAGATGATAATGATATAAAAAATATATATATATCACTACTGCAGGTATATATAATATAATGATGGAACTGCTGGACACTGTCAGCAGACTCCTAAACTACTAGTATGAAGAAGATAGAAAAAAAAACCCCACCACAGGTAGGTATACAATTATGGACGAGCACTGACGACACAGAGGTAGCCACAGCCGTGGACTACCGTACTGCGTCTGCTAATATAGAGATGATAAAGATGATAGAGATGAACAAAAAAAATATAACACTACTGCAGGTAAATATTTATATAATATAATGAATGACGGACCTGCTGGACACTGTCAGCAGAATGCGTTTATAGAATAAAAAAAAAAACACCACAGGAGTGTTTAACTTTTTCAGGCAGACAATATACTGGTGGTCACTGGTCAGTCACACTGGCAGCAAAAGTGTGCACTGTACTCCTGCTATAACTGCACCCCAGTCTCCCCCACAATTCAGCTGTGTGAGCAGTGAGCACTCAGCACAGTCAGATATACATAGCTATATCATGCAGCACACTGAGGCTGAGCACAGATATGGTATGGAGCGTTTTTTTTCAGGCAGAGAACGGATTAAAAAAAACTAGCAAAACTCTGCACTGACTGTACTCCTCCTAACAGCTCTCCCCAATCCTCCCCACAATAAGCTAAGCAGCAATCAGATCAACTAACTAGTACTAACAGTAACTATAAACGGAGAGGACGCCAGCCACGTCCTCTCCCTATCAATCTCAATGCACCTGTGAAAATGGCGGCGACGCGCGGCGACGCGTGGCTCCTTATATAGAATCCGAGTCTCGCGATAGAATTCGAGCCTCGCGAGAATCCGACAGCGGGATGATGACGTTCGGGCGTGCTCGGGTTAGCCAAGCAAGGCGGGAAGATCCGAGTCTGCCTCGGACCCGTGTAAAAAGGCTGAAGTTCGGGGGGGTTCGGATTCCGAGGAACCGAACCCGCTCATCTCTATACCATACTGCTATATATTATATACTGATGGTCAGCAAACTGTGCAAAACTGAAATGCACCACAGGTATGGATGGATAGTATACTTGACGACACAGAGGTAGGTAGAGCAGTGGCCTACTGTACCGTACTGCTATATATTATATACTGGTGGTCAGCAAACTGTGCAAAACTGAAATGCACCACAGGTATGGATGGATAGTATACTTGACGACACAGAGGTAGGTAGAGCAGTGGCCTTCTGTACCGTACTGCTATATATTATATACTGGTGGTCAGCAAACTGTGCAAAACTGAAATGCATCACAGGTATGATGGATAGTATACTTGACGACACAGAGGTAGGTAGAGCAGTGGCCTTCTGTACCGTACTGCTATATATTATATACTGGTGGTCAGCAAACTGTGCAAAACTGAAATGCACCACAGGTATGGATGGATAGTATACTTGACGACACAGAGGTAGGTAGAGCAGTGGCCTACTGTACCATACTGCTATGTATTATATAATGGTGGTCAGCAAAATTATGCACTCTACTCCTACTATATATACTACAATGCAGCACAGATATGGAGCGTTTTTCAGGCAGAGAACGTATAATACTGGTGGTCACTGGTCACTGGTCAGCAAAACTCTGCACTGTACTCCTCCTATATAATACTGGTGGTCCCCAGTCCCCACAATAAAGCAGTGTGAGCACAGATATTTGCAGCACACTGAGCACAGATATGGAGCGTTTTTCAGGCAGAGAACGTATAATACTGGTGGTCACTGGTCACTGGTCAGCAAAACTCTGCACTGTACTCCTCCTATATAATACTGGTGGTCCCCAGTCCCCACAATAAAGCAGTGTGAGAACAGATATTTGCAGCACACTGAGCACAGATATGGAGCGTTTTTCATGCAGAGAACATATAATACTGGTGGTCACTGGTCAGCAAAACTCTGCACTGTACTCCTCCTATATAATACTGGTGGTCCCCAGTCCCCACAATAAAGCAGTGTGAGCACAGATATTTGCAGCACACTGAGCACAGATATGGAGCGTTTTTCAGGCAGAGAACGTATAATACTGGTGGTCACTGGTCAGCAAAACTCTGCACTGTACTCCTCCTATATAATACTCGTGGTCCCCAGTCCCCACAATAAAGCAGTGTGAGCACAGATATTTGCAGCACACTGAGCACAGATATGGAGCGTTTTTCAGGCAGAGAACGTAGATATTTGCAGCACACTGAGCACAGATATTTGCAGCACACTGAGCACAGATATTTGCAGCCCCCTGAACATAGAAACTAAGAGGACGCCAGCCACGTCCTCTCACTATCATTTCCAATGCACGAGTGAAAAATGGCGGCGACGCGCGGCTCCTTATATAGAATACGAATCTCGCGAGAATCCGACTGCGGGATGATGACGTTCGGGTGCGCTCGGGTTAACCGAGCAAGGCGGGAGGATCCGAGTTACTCAGTCCCGTGCAAAAAAAGGTGAAGTTCGGGCGGGTTCGGATTCCGACGAACCGAACCCGCTCATCACTGCTATTCATCATCACTAAAATGTCACAATTTCTACACTCTCCAGGGGATGTAGAAATTGTGACATTCATCAAACTTAGAAAAAGCAATTTTTTCGGAGTTTGACCGTGAAACTGTTTGCTGTCAAGAGATGGCGAACAGCCTCCGAATCTCTGTACAAGCTGCCATTTACCCGGCAGCTTGTGCAGCAGAGAATGAAGGATGGGGGTGTACCGCGTCTGCAGCGTGATCTCTACAGCCGGGCACACTGAGCCGGGGGTTCCGGTGGTGAGCTCGGGGTGGCCGTGGCTGCAGCACGATCCCGGCGGCCGCAAGATCTCTGTAGTCGGGCAGCTACAGAGAGAGGGAGGGGGGGTGCCATCGTCACTGTTGCAGTGGTCCTGTCCCGCAGCAGTGGGGAAATCCCGGCAATTACATGCCGGCCGGGGGGTGGGGTGGTGAGGTGTGCCGGGGGGCGCTGCTGCACTGGCAATAACATGCCGCAGGAAGTTTACACGGCAGCTTATGCGGCAGGGGGGGGCGGGCGCAGCTGCAGTGTGATCTCTGCGATCCCAGCAATTAGTAGCCGCCCAGGGGTGGAGAAGCACCGCCACCGCCCTGGCAGACACAAGTAACATGGTGCCAGAGGAGGGGGGTGGTGGGTGCTGCAGCTTCAGAGGGTGAAAGCTATTACTTTCTGAAAAACTTATCAATAAGACCAGTTTTTCGGCAGTGGGGGCATAATGAATAGTGAAAAAATTGTGAGAGAATACAAAAAGAATTGAAGGAAAGAAATTCTCATTGCACTATTTTTTCATGATGAATATGCGAATATGCCCCTCTGTCACTTCCTCTCATCTCTCTGTGGGGCATATTTTCTAATTATCGGGTTTTAGACCCAATAATTATAATTTATTGACACAATTTTCGGCAATAAGAAATTAACAGGACTATAATAACAATTACATGCAGATGGGATCCGAAAGAAGTTAGGGGGTCATTCCGAGTTGATCGTAGCTGTGCTAAATTTAGCACAGCTACAATCATGAACTCAGACATGTGGGGGGACGCCCAGCACAGGGCTAGTCCGCCCCGCATGTCAGTGCACCCCCTGCAGAATTGCAAAGGCATCGCACAGCGGCGATGCCTTTGTACTTCAAGAGTAGCTCCCGACCAGCGCAGCTTTAGCGTGCTGGCCGGGAGCTACTCGTTGCTCCTCGGCCCGCAGTGGCTGCGTGTGACATTATGCAGCCGCTGTGGGCAACTCCCCGCACGGTCCGGCGACACCTGCGTTGGTCGGACCGCGCCCACAAAATGGCAGCCAAACACCGCTGTTTCGCCCCCTCCCGCCCAACGACCGATTCTGCCTGTCAATCAGGCAGAGGCGATCGTAGCGGGCGGCCATGCGCTTGTGCACTGCGTTGCCGGTGCATGCACAGTTCTGACCTGATGACTACGCTGCGAAAAACTGCAGCATGCTATCGGGTCAGAATGACCCCCTTAGTCCCTGTGAAAATCAGTAAAATTTTCATAAAAGCAATCATTTCAATTCTATAATCGGGAGCCATGCAGATCTGCGCATGCGTGGTCTACTGGCCACACATGTGCGGCGGCTGGTGCCAGTAAGGGTTGCACAGGAACCCTCTTCTGGTAAGTTTTGCTAAATCATAGCTGTGACCAGATGCACCTCACAGGCAATCACAGATTTGTTTGATCCCACAGGACCTGGGATACTAGGGGACAGTGCATCACAACAGGGGTGCGGGGGTTACGCCAAGGGGTGTCACCAAACTGTCAGCTCCTGCTTAGTAACAGGAGCCGGGTGCTGCACAGTAACATTACGTGCAGTGCCCAGCTCCTGTCACCATGAAGAAGCCGACACTGCAGTATCCAGGGTCAGCCTGCACCTCCCATACCCCTATAGTGACAGAAATGGGGTCGGGAAGCATAGCCACGCCCCTCTGCATCGAAACCACACCCCATCTTGCGAAGCCATGCCCCCTTCTGATGCCGCCCACGAAGCCATGCCCATTTTTCAACAGGATCCGCACCAGGTGTCACACCTGTAACCTCCTGTCACTGACTCCACCCACTGCACAGTGGGCAGGTAATGTGCTGCAACCACCAGGCTCCTACAAACTGCACCTGGAACCGTTTGCTGCTGTGTATGCATGGACACACTCCTGACGCACTGCCTGATTGACGTTGACTGATACCCACTTGTCAGCCAACATAAATCAGTCACTGCACAGTAGCTGGCATGGGCGGAGCTTGGAGACACTGGGCTCAACCCAGAAGAGCCAGATAATGGAATAGCGTTTGGCGCAATTCTGTTGGTCACAGAATACAGATGTCATCTTAAAAGGCAAGATGTTTATTGCTCAAAAAGTCTTCAAAAAGGCAAGTCTGCAAAGAGACTCTTCCCCTTGCAGATATTGCTTGGTGGTATCACAGCATACAGGTGTTCAATAGCAGTGCAATTCCTCTTGATGTCACAGAAGATATCCACATACAGGGATGTAGTTATGTGACCGGCAGTCAGGGGACCGACGGTCACATAACCTCCCCCTACATCCCGCCCCCTCACAATCCCAGCGGTCGGCATGCCGACTAACAGGGACTATTCCCACTCATGGGTGTCCATGACACCCATAGAGTAGGAATAAAACCTGTGGCGACCGTAGGTGGTCACCGAGCGTGCAGCGTGGCGAGCCCACAAGGGGCTCAATGCATTCGCCACCCCATGCCGGGATTCCGCTGCCAGGATCCCGGTGTCGGTACCGCAGAGCCGCAACTAGGGGGGGGCTAGGGGGGCAGGCGACCTGGGCGCTGGATTGGAGGGGGCGCCGAGACCCCCAAACATGCAGCTCTCCTATGCGGCAATGCGGCAATGGTATCAGTTCAGAGCCGAGTCTCGTCTGTGAGTAAACTGAAAATAAACTACAGCTCCCAGCAGCCCTCGGGAGCTGTAGTTTACTTTCAATTTCCTCTCTGCAGTCAGTGGCGGACAATCTGTGCTTCCGCCTCTCACAGTCCCGCTGCCCGTCACCCACCCGAACGCCTCTCATTTCTCCTCACCCCCGCTGCCCGACTCCCGCCTGAACATCTTTATTTTCAACCACCCGCTGGCTGCCCTTCTCCCGCCCGGAAACCTCTGATCTCTCCCCAGCTCCGCTGCCCGTCTCCTGCCTGAAGGCTTCTCCTCCCGCCTGTCTCCTGCCCGTGATGAGCAGGGTGCGAGGAGCATACTATAGGTGAGCTTTCTGGCAGAGGATATTGACGGGGTGTGCAGTCTGGATCAGGACAGGTGGGCAAGAAGAGAACATAAGTTTCTTAGTATGTGTGTGTGCATATGGCTGTGTACGTATGTGGCTGTGTGTGTATGCGTGCGCATGTGTGGCTCTGTATATATGGCTGTGTATATATGTGGCTGTGTGTGTGCATGTGTGGATTTGTATGTGTGGCTGTGTGTGTGTGTGTGTGCGCGCGCACTTGTGTGTCTTTACATATGTGGCTGTGTGTGCATATGGCTGTGTGTATGTGAGAATTTACATGTGTGACTGTGCATCTGCATATGCCGCTAAATTTAATATGGATCCAGCTTGTGAACCCACACCCACTATATAGTACTGTCCACTATTAAATCCACCCTGTGCATTGCAACATTTGGGGATATTTATCATATTTATCAAAACTGGCGCACAGGTTTAAGTAGAGTTGCCCTAAACAACAATGGAGAAAATGGTGTAATGTACTGTTTGCCTAATACAGACCTGATCGCTGTTGTGCAGCGGCCGATTACTAAATGACTGCGCATGCGTATGGATCGTAATGTGGAGACGCGACGCCAAACAGCTACAAAAAAATCCTGCGTCCTTTATAATCACTAGGTGAACGCATGCTGATTGACAGAAAGCGGACATTTGGTGGTAGTAACTGGACTTTTTCTGAGAGTGTCAGGAATAATGCAGGGGTTTCCAAGCGTTTTCAGGGAGGGTGTATGACGTCAGCTTCGGCATGATCAGCCTGTTTGTATCGCACTGTAGGAGTAAGTCCTGGGCTGCACAGACTGGAAAAATCATTAGATGGTGAGTGAGTTGCGAACGGATTTGCAGATGTCCGCTGTGTAGCGAAGTTTTTGCAGAGCCAAGGATGCACCTGCCACCAACAGGAAAGCCGGAGAGCCGGACGGGAGGAGAGAGATCCTGCAGAATGGGAGGTATGTGTGCACCTACCACACACACATGCAGGTCCCTGCTAAAATTGCTAAGGCAATTTTTCATGTCAAAAAGTTCTGAAATATATATATATATATATATATATATATATATATATTTATTTATATATATATTATTTCATTTTTTATTTATTTTATTTTTTGGGGAGGGGGCGCCAAATGACTACCTTGCCCCGGGTGACAAAAATCCTAGTTTCGGCCCTGGGTACCGCCAGTCACGCATACCACACCCTCACATACACAGGGTTTACATCAGCCCTTTATATAATCAGAAGACACAACCCAGCATGTTGAACACCTCTCCTAATCCCAATCAGACCAACTATCTTACAACAAATAAATAAATACAGCTCGCTTTTAAAAGCAACTAAACAACTGGCTAAAACAATTTACAACGTCCTTTCACATAAATACAAAACCCAAGAACATCACATGGTGCAATCACCACAATCAAAGGCCTTCTCAATCACCAGACCACCTGCTAGGAATGGACAATTACCTCTTATTTCCTACAGTAAGAGAAGATGGTGATTCCTTATACTGTACAGTCACATAAATACATTTTACATCTACACACATCTTATAAATATATTTAAGCATGTTATAGACTATTAAATATACTCCGCTTTATACATCAGGCTGATCTGCAGTGCTTTCAGCAATACACAGTATATTTTAAATACAGTTAAGTGTATGTGTGCATTACTGTAAGCAATAGTCACAGCTGCCAGCGCTGGTTGTTCCATTCAAAAATGGCGTAGAAGCAGATAGGTTAACCCCTTCAGTGGTGCCGCTGTGGCCATTTTAGTCACGTGGGCCGGATCTCCGGCCAGAGTAGCTTAAAGGCTATAGAATTATGCCATCTGAAGACGGTGTTAACATATCATGTCCAAGCTCCATAATGCTTTGTAAATCCGTAAGCATGGCACATGGCAGCTCCCATAGAAACCTATGAAGAAAGGAAGGACTGCGGCAAATATGTGACATATCTGCTGCTATCCCTCCATAGTACATGTACATCTGGGAGGCACTTAATATTTGTACGTCCACCCCCCCTCTAATTTCACAGAAAGTCAGAAAGACACTGATAGGGACTGGCATGCCTCTCTCTGCGATGTATGATAATGATGGTGACTGGCATGCCTCTCCCTGCACTGTATGATAATGATGGTGACTGGCATGCCTCTCTCTGCAATGTATGACAATGATGGTGACTGGCATGCCTCTCCCTGCACTGCATGATAATGATGGTGACTGGCATGCCTCTCTCTGCAATGTATGACAATGATGGTGACTGGCATGCCTCTCCCTGCACTGTATGATAATGATGGTGACTGGCATGCCTCTCCCTGCACTGTATGATAATGATTGTGACTGGCATGCCTCTCCCTGCACTGTATGATAATGATGGTGTCGAAGTCAAAAATATTATATAGAAAAAACATACAAACTACACACATTATGAGTCGCTATACTTGCAAATACGCGCAGCGAGCACAGCAATATATGGTAACACACGCATTTACACGGACATGCCACAGAGATGGATTCGACACTTATTTCATGCAGTACATAATTATAATAATATCAAGCGCCAGACATCATGATGATTTAAAATTATATAATGAAGTAATGTCATGTATGTGTATTATTTGAACGAAACAAGATAGACCTGTCATATTTACTATTCAAGCAACCAGATTAATGTGTAGATTCATTTGATACTTGTTATTAAGTTGTAGGACATTGCAACACGGAAATATGATTCAATGTATAAAAGCTAAAATCACTTTTATTAGAACAATAGATATTCCAAACAGGTAGTGGACAGGAAACTCAGGCCAGACCTTTGGATGTCTTCAAGGCTGAACCTGATTAGCATATACAAAGGGACTGGTGACTCATCGTGAATCCCTCCCCCAGAAACTAGATAACACATTGCTGACCACACAGGAAGTTAGTTGCTTTTTGGGACCAGAGGATGAAGGAGTTGCTGGCAGACCAGTTCCTGCATTTATTTACAGAGAGAGAGAGATATGGAAAGACGAATTTATATAACTTAAGGATAATGGTATTGTATGCTGGCATGTAACTGTATGTAACTGTATGTATTAACTGCTTACTGTGTGAATTGTAATCATGTAACTATAGGTATACTGTACTTTGTAATATATATTGAATCTATATCCTTTTTAATAACAAATATATACATCAATGAGCTTTGGAACTCAGATAATGTGTGGGTGTATTGTTTTCTCTTATGGGATGCAGTGTTTTGCGATGTATAGCGCACATTCATGGGATATGGTAATAAGAGGTGCAGGCATTTACAATATATATTAGAGCGGGCATCTTAAATATTTGTGAGAAATCAATTTGGCATTCTTAGATGGGGGCTCGTCCGGGATATCATGGTCTTAATGATGCACTGTACATTATAAACGTGACGCTGTGGTCGATCAGCTTGTGATGGACGCATCCTGACGCTGAGAAAATCATATCCACGTGTATTGTTGTGATATCAGTAAGCCAATGATATGAAATTTCAAGGGACAATGCGTTTCTCATAATATTTAAGATGCTAAAATGTATTTTTATTGTTGCAAAACAAGGTTCAAATAAGCCATATTGTGTTTGATTCAGATTGGATTGTTTATCTGTTAAGTAGGTTTAAAAGTTGCTGCATAGCCTTGATATAGTTTTTTTTTTAACTCAGGCCTAAAATAACTTCTGGTGCTTGTATGATGTGTGATTTCTTTGTGACAAAGGAAGCCGCATGGTCTGTCCTCCATTTTGGACTAACCACATGGCCTGTCCACCATTTTGTGTAATCCTCATGGATGTGGAAGGGGGAGGAGCAGCGGCCATTTTCTGAATAGCTGATTTTCAGTCTGCTCAGAATAATCAGCTTTCCTTGGTCACATCAAGCACAATTTATGAGTTTCCAATGCATTTATTTAACCCATGCCAAAGTCAATTACAAATAGTTTCAATTGGGCCTAGTGAAAGTTAATAGTGAAAGGAATACTTGATGTAAGAATTACACAAAGATATTTTTTTTAAAAAAGGTGTTTTTTTTCTTTTTCCTCCAGGATTTAGTTAACTCTGTTTGCTAGTTTAGGATAGCCATTGAAATGTTAATTAACCTGTCCCACTACCCTCTTGAACAGGCATATGAACCTCTGTTGATATGCAAATTAGAGACTTTGAAGGAAATGCATTCATTCAGTATGTGTGTACTGTGTGGGGGTTCTATGAGAGTCAAGTGGTATATATTATATAAATATATATTATATATAATATTATTATAATTATGTGTATATTTATATCAGTGTATGTTCTGCAAGATAGCTATCCAATCTGAATCATATCATTTAAATTATTGATTATTGCTAGAGTCATTATAGATCTGTGTGAAATAGGATACATTTGTTGCTATATAGGTAAGTTTGAAATAACAGTATTTTAAGGAAGTAAGTGAAAAGACACAAACGCAGTCTGGCCTAGTTGTAAAGGTTTATACAGAAAAAACTGGGTGTTGTGTTAAGTGAGCGATTATAGCTAATATTGCTCACATTTATAGAAGTTGTGGGATTTGTTTTATTGCAGACGCAGGGTTTTGTACATGTGTCTCAGACAAAGTAAAGGACTGCGCACGCAGCGTAAAAGACACGCAAGGTCGCGTGTTTATGCAAAGTGCATAAGAATGCGGGCGCTAAGTACAAATTACACAATAGTGTCGTTTAGTTCAAAGGTGGGATAGTAGACATTTAATACAATAGCACAAAACTTAGTTTAAAAACTGTATTGCCTCTGGGGTAAAGCTGCTTATCTGAATAAATCTAAATTTTCTGTACAGAAAAGACAAAGTCTACTTGAGCGAGCAAACGTAGGAGTGAGTGGAACTGAACCCCGGAAGTCGGGTCCCGTGGTACACCAAGTAAGAGGAGGCTTGGTGGCGTGAAGTGGCTGACACGTTAATATAGATTGAAATACGCAAATCGTGAGGTGATTTGCAGAGGAGCGTGATAGTGCATAGTATTGCAAAGTATTGAAGTAAAAAGGTTTTTTGTATTACGCTCCGGGCTGAGGGTCGCAGTTTATACATCGACCCGTGGTCCTACGGCAGATAGGTAACAAGTACCTATACGCAGTGCGATTGGACCGCGCGTTTGTGGGTGCGATATATACAGCACAACTTGATACCCCTTTTACGAGCTTTTGCGTAGAATCGCGGTATTAGTGGTGCTGTGTAGAGCATACGCAAGCGTGATTTGAGTATAAGTGTATAGGGAGTTTTCGCTGGTCTCTATCAGGAAATTCTCCAGCGGCAGATATTCACTGGAATAGGTAAGTCACTCCTAAACACTTCCAGTGAATAGAAACAAGTTAGGGCCTTACTGAGTACGCGGTGGTCACTATTGGAGTGAGTCGTGGTACTCAGCGGAGAAGGAGTGGGTGAAAGTGCTCTAAGAACTTTCACCGTCTATTCGTATTGTGCATTGGGGATTGCGTAAAAAGGGAAAAAGTCCGCGATGGGATCCAATTGCACAAGCGGTGGACGTTTTGTAGCCAGGGTTCAGGTTGAAGAGCCGCGGCTCAGGGGGTCAGTGAGGTTTGTTATGTGTGGAAAATATGGTTCACACACTGAAGACTTTTTGTCTGAATGGGTACGTATGAATGACAAAGATAGGGTATCATTTCCTAGGGTGGGCAGCTTTGAACCAGAGGTATTGCAGAACTTAAGGATAAAAATATGTCTGATAAAATCCCGAAAACAAAGGGTCAGACATACAAATTGTTTAAACCTGTGACAGCAAGAGGGGTTGGCGAGTTTGATCCTAAGGTATTGCAGGTGGTATGTCTAACCAAAGTCATTTAAGACAAGAATGGAAATATAAGGACTGTTTGAACTTGTAGCAACAATAAACAAGTAGGAAGAAAAAAAAAAAGAATGCAAGTACACCGCCATATGTAGATGTGGAAGCAGTTACGGCCAGCATACAAACTATAGAAAATAATAAAAATATGAAAAATATGACTGTAACCTATATATATATACTAATGAATGTTGAAGTTTTATTTAGGAGGAGAAGGTGACCTGATTGTTTTCAGCCATTTCTCATGTACACAGAGGAGTATCCAACCGGTCAAAGAAGAGCAGTAGCCTGTGGGGGAAGTGGCTGAGACCAGTGGAACAGGTAAGTATGGTATCATTCGTGTACATATATAGTAAAATCAAAAAAATACAAAAATAAAAAATCAAGAAAGTAACGTCAGAAATGGAGAAAAACCTGTCCGCACATTAATATTTGGCAGTAGGAAAGCGGACAGAGACAAGGTAACCCCCGGGTATTTCTTTCAGTTACCATATAAGAAGTATTCATTCCTAATAATGCCCCTAGTCAAGATGAGCTCGGAAATATTTGTTGGACCATGTACAGAACCTTAATACGGGATGAGAAGGATTGAATGAATACTTTGCATGACCTAGAAGCTTGTTAAACTTTTTTTTTGTTTGTTTTTTGTCTCTTGCAGTAATAGAAAACTCTCCATCTGGATAAGACCACTGGTAAACACTAATTTGGCAAATGGGAGGTGGCTGTCTCTGTGCAAATGGACGGGGTCAATAAGGCATTGAGTGACAGGGTGCAGACTTCTTTGCAAAATTGGAAAGGGGTCACAGTAGCTAATTTTAGTTAGTGTGCTATTGAACATCACAAGAATAGTGCTAGGCGCAGAGAACAACAGGTGGAGAGGTTGACGATGGTAAGTATACTGGCACATACAGAAAAGACCCATCAGTCCAAACCCCAGATCCCTAATGGTCAATAATATGTTACACTTGTAGGAAGGAAGGGCATTTTGCCTGAGATTGTAGGAGTAGTAGGACACATAGTCAATATAGACCCCCTAGACAGAGAAAACAAGCCACATTATTAAACACATAGACGGAATCAAGGGACATATAGTAAGGAATAATGAGCCATATAGAAAACACAGATTCGGGCAATGGGAGTAACAGGAATGGTGCAACAATACCCTTTGAGTAGACCTGCAGAGATTACGATAGGGCCCTTGCAAACCAAACAGTCTTTTCTGCTAGCTGCATCGGCTCCGACTAATCTACTCGGCAGAGACTTATTGTGTAAAAAGCGGTGTGTCATATATTGTACTCCTGAGGGTGTCTTCTTGGATATACCTGAGAACCATACTCAAGAAGTACAAGATATACTAGACACCCCTCAAAGGCTAATGTCGCATTCTACTGTTCTAGATGCATGTCCATCACAGGTAGAGGAAATTATCTCACAGATACCGGGTTCCCTATGAATTTAGGATGGACAGGACACTGGATTGATGGCTGGGATAGTCCCAATAGCGATACGATAAACACAGAATTTTTTTTTAAGGGGAGTAGACCAAGTAGAGAATCACTTCCCCGTAGTGCCCAATCCAGTTGTCAAAATTTTTATAAAATCTTCTCCACCTCTACAAACTCATCTGTCACCAACCTCTATTCTGTTTCTCTACAGTTTTCCTCTTCATCTTTTGCGTTCACACAGGGTGGTACAATACATGGACCCAAGTACAGTTCAAACTCCACATGCCTAGGTCCTTCAGAGTTCTGCCCGAAACCCAGTATATCTCAACAGCACGATGACACCAGTATTACTGCAGTGTGCCTTGTCATGCACAAAGGGTGGAGAATGGGAATACTGGTGAAGGGAAATTTTGTATAGACACTGATATGCCTGTTGGTGAATGGCAAACCCGACATTTTCTTTTTCATTTTCTTCTTCTTTCTCTCCTCTAGAGATGTTTTTTTTTTTTGAGTTATGCTCATGGTACTCTACATTGCAAACACACGATAGTTAAATTAAGATATAAAAAATTTGTGTTCCCTACAGGAAGGAAAAGGCAGTCTGGAGGACAAAGGGATATGGCCAGGAGTCCTCAGGACTGTGGACAGGTGGACACGGTAAGCCAGTTGCCCCCAGAGCATACCTTCCAAGTCTAGCTGAGGTGGCACACGGTCTGACTCATCTAAGCAAAGAGGGTAGGTGCAGGCTGATGAGAGCCTTCTGGTATGCGCCAGGATTCTATTCTCATGCAGGTAAGAGAGCAATGACCTGTCTTGCTTGCTTGAGGAAGAATATTGGTAAAGCAATACCAACAGAGCCATCCCATATCTCTCCTGCAGACGGATCTTTTCAGGAAATACAAATCGACTTCGTACAGTTAACACCCTTTAGGAATTATTGTTATGTATTGGTGTGCACTGATGTTTTCTCAAACTGGGTAGAGGCATTTCCTGCCGCCACGGATGCTGCTGTGTTTACCGCAAAGAAAAATTGCACAGAAATTTGTGTGTAGATAATGGTACCCCTAGAAGTAGGAGCAAAGCTTGAAATTGTACTATTGTGATCATAGATACTGCCACTAGTATTATGTAGCTTCGGAACCACTCCCAGATCTTCACTCAACGAGTCACTCTCTTCGAAAAAAAATTTGTTTTTGTATTTGTGTCTTTTTGGGTTGTTTTTGGAAGACAACCTCATGTCATGATTGATCCGCACAATGATCAGAGATACACCAATGAGGTGACAGTACAGTACCTTATTGAGATGAGCCAGCATTTGAGAACTTGACAAAATAACTTGAAACTGTTGATTGCTGGCATGCCAAATACTAACTGTCTTGATTGTGAACCAAGAGACTGTGTGATTGTTCTTACGCTCAGGTTGCCTAATAGATAGGTGGGAAGGACCATACCAAGTTTTGTTGACAGCACGAAAGAGAGACTTGGGTCCACTCGTCCTACTGCAAGAAGGTCGCTGACCCGGAGAGAACTCGTGACAAAGTAGTTTATTGCTCACATTCGAGTTTGTGTAGTTTGGTAACTGTGTGTTCAAAGAGCAAGGTGGAGAGCAAAGTGAACTGTGTGTTCCAAGTGAACTGTGTGTTCAAAGAGCAAGGCAAAGAGAACCTCATATCACCAGAGACTCTGTTCCGTGAAGACTGAGAGGCGGCACTGTTGAACACTACCTGAGCGTACTAAAGGATTGCAGAAAGACCAGTCATTGTAATTGATTTGTTATGAACAAGAGTTGTTTTGTTCTATTTCTCTTTTCTCTCTTTCCCGCTGACAAACATTTTCTTTCAGGATATTCTATTTTTGCGAGGTTTTTTTTATGAGGAGTCGAGTGTGGGACTGGAACTGGTTCTGGAGAAAGGAGTGATTTCCTTATAGGATCCCAGGGTTAGCCGATCAGTTTGTTAAAATCAGAGAAAAATCAAAGGTCTAGTAGTTATGGAGTTCAGAGGTAATCAGGAACAATCAGACAATGGCTATTCACACATTGCAGATAAAGAGCTCATTAATATGTGGAAGAAAGGTTTATGAGTGGCTCTCCCCGAACTCCGAAGGTTTATGTTATTTAGGAAGGACACTACTTATAACCCTTGTTCAATGATTAAACAGACCTAGCATACGTTCCAGAAATGGAAACAATGTTCAGAAAATGATAGGAATATGTAGATCATGAAATTTTTATATGCCACTGTCACGATTTGTTTGTGTCTTCTTCATCTACCCAGCAGAACCTCAATCGAATCCAAACATCAGTGTACAATGACGCAGGAACATGTATGTGTGAAACGTTCGTCGCAAATCAGACATTATAGGCCAAAGCACTGTCCCAGCATACTCTATAGGTTGAATGTTGTCCCACACCCAACCAGTGGTCCCGTGACCGCCGAGTGCATATAGAGGATGTCTCGTCCTCCTCTCTGTCTTCCCCAAATATAGTCAAGTGTCTAATTTGCGAAATGAATACATACTTGTGTCTAGGTCACCGATTATTGTATGAAATATTTTTTTTCTTATGTTAATAATTGATGGCAGTTATTGTTTACTGCCAAAGGGTGGACTGTCGAAGTCAAAAATATTACATAGAAAGAACATACAAACTACACACATTATGAGTCGCTATACTTGCAAATACGCGCAGCGAGCACAGCAATATATGGTAACACACGCATTTACACGGACATGCCACAGAGATGGATTCGACACTTATTTCATGCAGTACATAATTATAATAATATCAAGCGCCAGACATCATGATGATTTAAAATTATATAATGAAGTAATGTCATGTATGTGTATTATTTGAACGAAACAAGATAGACCTGTCATATTTACTATTCAAGCAACCAGATTAATGTGTAGATTCATTTAATACTTGTTATTAAGTTGTAGGACATTGCAACACGGAATTATGATTAAATGTATAAAAGCTAAAATCACTTTTATTAGAACAATAGATATTCCAAACAGGTAGTAGACAGGAAACTCAGCCAGCCCTTTGGATGTCTTCAAGGCTGAACCTGATTAGCATATACAAAGGGACTGGTGACTCAATGATGGGGACTGGCATGCCTCACCCTGCAAAGCATGACAATGATGTGGACTGGCATGCCTCTCCCTGCTCTGTATGATAATGATGGTGACTGGCATTCCTCTCCCTACACTGTGTGACAATGATGGTGACTGGCATGCCTCTCCCTGCACTGCATGATAATGATGAGGGGTGGCATGCCTCTCCCTGCACTGTATGATAATGATGGTGATTGGCATGACTCTCCCTGCACTGTATAATGATAGTGACTTATGGGATGCAGTGTTTTGCGATGTATAGCGCACATTCATGGAATATGGTAATAAGAGGTGCAGCCATTTACAATATATATTAGAGCGGGCATCTTAAATATTTGTGAGAAATCAATTTGGCATTCTTAATGGTGACTGGCATGCCTCTCCCTGCACTGTATGATAATGATGGTGACTGGTATGCCTCTCTCTGCAATGTATGATAATGATGGTGACTGGCATGCCTCTCCCTGCACTGTATGATAATGATGGGGACTGGCATGCCTCTCCCTGCAAAGCATGACAATGATGTGGACTGGCATGCCTCTCCCTGCACTGTATGATAATGATGGTGACTGGCATGCCTCTCCCTGCGCTGTATGATAATGATGGTGACTGGCATGCCTCTCCCTGCACTGAATGATAATGATGATGACTGGTATGCCTCTCCCTGCACTGTATGATAATGATGGTGACTGGCATGCCTCTCCCTGCACTGTATGATAATGATGGTGACTGGCATGCCTCTCCCTGCACTGTATGACAATGATGGTGACTGGCATGCCTCTCCCTGCACTGTATGATAATGATGGTGACTGGCATGCCCCTCCCTGCACTGTATGATAATGATGGTGAGTGGCATGCCTCTCTCTGCAGTGTATGATAATGATGGTGACTGGCATGCCTCTCCATGCACTGTATGATAATGATGGGGACTGGCATGCCTCTCCCTGCAAAGCATGACAATGATGTGGACTGGCATGCCTCTCCCTGCTCTGTATGATAATGATGGTGACTGGCATGCCTCTCCCTACACTGTGTGACAATGATGGTGACTGGCATGCCTCTCCCTGCACTGTATGATAATGATGAGGGGTGGCATGCCTCTCCCTGCACTGTATGATAATGATGGTGATTGGCATGACTCTCCCTGCACTGTATAATGATAGTGACTGGCATGCCTCTCCCTGCACTGTATAACAATGATGGGGCTGGCATGCCTCTCCCTACACTGTATAACAATGATGTGGAATGGCATGCCTCTCCCTGCACTGTATAACAATGATGGGGCTGGCATGCCTCTCCCTGCACTGTATAACAATGATGGGGCTGGCATGCCTCTTCCTGCACTGTATAACAATGATGTGGACTGGCATGCCTCTCCCTGCACTGTATAACAATGATGTGGACTGGCATGCCTCTCCCTGCACTGTATGATAATGATGGGGACTGGCATGCCTCTCCCTGCACTGTATAACAATGATGTGGACTGGCATGCCTCTCCCTGCACTGTATGGCACTCACGTGGGTTGGCATGCCTCTACCTGCACTGTATGGCACTCATGTGGGTTGGCATGCCTCTCCCTGCACTGTATGGCACTCATGTGGGTTGGCATGCCTCTCCCTGCACTGTATGGCACTCATGTGGGTTGGCATGCCTCTCCCTGCACTGTATGGCACTCATGTGGGCTGGCATGCCTTCCTCTCTCTGCACTCACTGTATGACACTCATGTGTTTTGTCATGCCTCTCCCTGCACTGTATGACACTCATGTGGGCTGGCATGCCTCCCTCTCCCTGCACTCACTGTATGACACTCATGTGGGCTGGCATGCCTCCCTCTCCCTGCACTCACTGTATGACACTCATGTGGGCTGGCATGCATCTCTCTGCTCTGTGATGGATCACTGCATCCAGCTCAGCTGGTAAATGAGTAAGAGCACCGCTTTCCTCAGTGATGGAGTGCAGTGTGTGCTGAAATCTCATTGCACTGTGTAATTCAGCTTTCTGCCAGTGCACATGCGTCCTGGGGACAGTCAGTGTTGGCAGCTCCCTGCAGGGTTCCTGGCTGGAATAACTGAGCTGTCCGGGGAGCTGTGGGCGCAGAGTTTGGATCAGGAGGACGTTGGGGGCTCTGCAGACACCTCTGATGATCTGCCAGCAATGATTCTGCAGGGTGTGCACTATCTCCCTACTCTGTAGGCTGCCGGCCGGGGAGGGGGCTCAGCTGCTGCTGGTGGAGCCCCTCTTGCTACAAGTCACGGGGAGAGAAGGGGAGCTGCAGGGTTCCTGGGACTGGCCGGCTGATGCTATCCCAGCCATGATACCATATCAGGCAATCTAACAAAGACGCGGTGCCTGGATCTCAGAGCGGCTGGTGCTGCTGCTGCCTCATTTATTTCCACATTTCAGTCTCTTCTTTTAGAGTGTACTTTATTCTCTTCCAATGGTCCAAAACAACATGTCCAAGACTCCCTCAGCCTCACAGGAGATCCACACGGACGTCCTGGAGAACCCTGTCCCTACCATACAGGTACACGGCTAAAGCAGCAGGCTTCTCTCTTGTTTGCTATGTTGTTTCCAGTGTCTTTCCGCGTAGGAAGTGATGGGATGCAGACTGCTGTATGTTACACTGGAGAGGGATATGCCAGATTTTCTATTAATGCAGAGTTCAGCAAATGTATCATATGCAAGAGTTAGGCTAGGTACCCCATGGCTGTGCAGCTGGTGCGGAACTACAAGTGACAGCAAGCCCTGTGGGAGCTGCACTGTAGCCCCAAGTTTCCTAATGCTTTATGCACAGATACAGCAGTTTGTTTCTTTTATTATCAGCAGAGGGGGTGTAAATGGCTGGAAAGTCATGGTAGGACTTGTAGTTCCACAGAAGGAAGACTTTGGCTAGGCTAATCTGTACAGCATCAGTGTTTATTATAAGCAAGGTGTGTGTCAACATTTCTTAGCCATAGAAGTTGGCACTTTGATTGTAAGTAGAAATCCAGACATGGCTAGTATGCATTGTGGGGCCAGTGACTGAATGCACCTGTCTTAGGTGGCGCTCTGTACACAGCAAATGTGTGCCTTGGGTATGCTCAGCGTATACCATGGTGCAGCCTACATGTGGGAAAGCGCATACAAGTGTAAAAAAATCACATCATTACCCTTAATCACCATGGGCAATGTACCCACAGATGTTTGCAGTGCATTTGTTAAAGACAAGTAACAGTGTATAGGAGTCACACTGATCCTGATGCTGTATGACACATGTTAAATCAAATGTAGTTTACGTAAAAAACAATGCTGCTTGGAAAAATAGGTATTATATTTAATAGGTATATATTCGTGCTGAGGCTTCACAGCATGCACCCAGCTGTGTGTCAATGTTGCACACAAGACATACATTATTTTTATAATTTATATAGTACTACCAACTTACGCAGTGATGCACAGAGAATAGTCGCCATTCATATCCGTCTCTGCCCCATTGGAGCGTACAGTCTAAAGCTGGCCATACAATAGTACGATATCGCATACGAATGTTGCATTGTGTGCACATTGTAGGTGTTTTGGGTATGATTACGATGCAATGCGCCCGGGGGTATGATTAGGATGTACAGCCCCCGTGGGTCGAATGTCGCATCCTCAGATCTTATGTGCAGCCCATATTATCCGTCGTAATCGTATGCACATTGGGGGTTATTCCGAGTTGATCGCTCGCTAGCAGTTTTTAGCAGCCATGCAAACGCTATGCCGCCGCCCACTGGGGAGTGTATTTTAGCTTAGCAGAAGTGCGAACGCTTGTGCAGCAGAGCGCCTGTAAAAACATTTTGTGCAAAACAAGACCAGCCCTGGACTTACTCTTCATGTGCGTTGATTCTTACGTTGGAGGGTTGGCTTTTGACTCACACACCCGCCCAGCGTTCGCCCAGCCATGCCTGCATTTTCCCTGAAAACGATAAGTTGACACCCAGAAACGCCCACTTCATGTCAATCACTCTGCGGCCGTCAGTGCGACTTAATTCTTTGCTTAAGCCTGTGCAAAATCAAATAGTTCGTTGTACCCATACGTCGCGCGTGCGCATTGCGGCCCATACGCATGCGCAGAAATGCCGATTTTTAGCTGATCGCTGCACTGCGTAAATCGGCAGCGAGCGATCAAGTTGGAATGACCCCCATTGTACCTTGTTTTATGCACATACAATGCATCGTATACGATCATCATTTTATTGAGTGCCATTTCCTTCCAGGTAATCAGGTGCTTTTTGTGAGGCACGCAATCGATTGATAGATTGTATGCTTCATGGCATGCACATAAAACTCCAAATCATGTGCTAGGGGTTCCCGGGGGGATTGAAGGAAATCTTATGAGGTATCGGATGCTGGTTGTCCTAATGTGTGGCCAGCTTTGAGTCCCTAACATACAAGAAGACCAAACTTTTTGAAATCACTGCGCCCTAGAGTATCAGAATTTTTTTCACAGCACTTCTAGGCCTAAAGTTTCTTATTTATCCTTAGGCAGTGGTGTAACGCGATATTTCTAGGCTCTATAGCAAAAGTTTGTAATACCAACCAATGGTGATAAATGTATATGGCACATGTAACTTTACACAGAGATCATTGGCTCCACTCAGCTCTGGGTTCCAAAGCAGCTGCACCATACTTGCCTACCTTGCTGGGCAGTCTGGGAGGCGTGACATCACGATCGTGTCATCGTGGCACCACCCCCCCTCCCCCCACTATACAGTGCAGAGAAACTAGGCACTGTATAGCGGGGAGCAGAGCTACAATGATGCGACTCAGCTCGAATTGCGTCATCGGATCCCCTCGGCCTCCCACTTGTTCTCTGCTGTGGGTGGCCAAGGGGGGGAGTGGAGAGCCTGACAGGGAAAATGGGAGGCTTGCCCACCCTTTCGGGGGGCCGGGAGGGCCACCCGAATTTCGGGAGCTTCCTGCCCATTACGGGAGGGTAGGCAAGTATGAGCTGCACCCCCTGCACCTATGGTAGTTACACCCTTGTCCTTAGGGTCAGTTATATGGTGAGAGACAGGATTCCTGTTTGTACACATATTTTATGACTGCAGGCCACAAGCACTGGTTTTGTCTACTACATTGACTGTCAATAATTTGAATTGTTCCTGGACCACCAGCCCAGGCCACCCCTTGAGGCACCCCAGGGTTGCTCGGCACATAGTTTGAGAACCACAGCACTAGGGCAAACACACTAGGGCAGATTTGTCATAATCCAATGATGACCATTTTTTTGGGGGGGAGGAACCTGCAAGAACACACAAACTCCACACAGATTACATACCCTCCAAAATTTTACACATAAAAATCGGTACAAATTAGGAAAGGGGGCGTGGCCACTGATAACCACGTCCCCTTTCCTATACTTTCAATGGAAATTTGGAAAGTCAAAAATCTGTACAGACCATAAAAAAAAAGGTACTGTACCTGCCAAAGAGGTACAGTCGGAGGATATGAAATAAGGCCCTGGTCAGGAATTCAACGCATGGCCTCAGAGTTGTGAGACAGTAATGCTAACGTTACATTAACCCACATACAAAGACACACAACCAAGCTATAAGCACAAGAAAAGCTTGTTAACATTTTGCCACTAGGCCTGATTAGATAAAAAAACTAAAAATATCACACAGCATATGTAATGGGCCCTACACACTGGTACGAGTGAAAGATATGAACGATATCATTCACTACTGAATGAGATACCGTTGATATCTTTCAGTGTGGAGGCACCAGCGATGAACGATGCGCGGCCCCTCGCTTGTTCATCGCTGGTGCCCCGTTGCTTGTGCATTCAGGCCAATATGGACGAGATCGTCCATATTTGCCTGCACTGCTATTGAGCCGGGTGACAGGGGAGTGAAGAAACTTCACTCCCCCCGTCACTGCCCCCCCGCTGCCGCGTCGCCTGTCGGCCATATCCGCTGTCGGGCAGCTCGGCTGGGGATCTATCAATGTGTAGGAATAACAATGTGTAGGAATAACTTTAACGGTTACTTGATAAGGAATAACATTCCTTATCAAGTACCCGTTAAAGTTTTATATAAAAAAAAAAAACAATATAAAATGATGAAAAATCTGACACACACTCAATGGGCACGATTCAGTTCTGAGAGAGTTAAACAGCGCTAGAAATTAGCTGACGGTGCTTTTCAATCCAGCCCGATGTAAATCGGAGAATGCTCGTTCTCCCGGACTAAACAGGGTGTTTTGTTGGGAAAACCGGCATTCTCCGACTTAGGGGGCAATTCAGAGTTGATCGCAGCAGCAAATTTGTTAGCAGTTGGGCAAAACCATGTGCACTGCAGGGGGGGCAGATGTAACATTTGTAGAGAGAGTTAGATTTGGGTGGGTTATATTGTTTCTGTGCAGGATAAATACTGGCTGCTTTATTTTTACACTGCAATTTAGATTTCAGTTTGAACACACCCCACCCAAATCTAACTCTCTCTGCACGTTATATCTGCCCCACCTGCAGTGCACATGGGTGGTCATTCCGAGTTGTTCGCTCGCTAGCTGCTTTTAGCAGCATTGCAAACGCTAGGCCGCCGCCCTCTGGGAGTGTATCTTAGCTTAGCAGAATAGCGAACGAAAGAGTAGCAGAATTGCTACTAAATATTTTCTTGCAGTTTCTGAGTAGCTCCAGACCTACTCCTAGATTGCGATCAGCTCGGTCCGTTTAGTTCCTAGTTTGATGTCACAAACACGCCCTGCGTTCGGCCAGCCACTCCCCCGTTTCTCAAGACACTCGCGTTTTTCCCTGACAAGCCTGCGTTGTTAGCACACTCCCGGAAAACGCTCAGTTACCACCCAGAAACGCCCCTTTCCTGTCAATCACTCACTGATCAGCACTGCGACTGAAAAGCGCCGCACGAACAACAGCAAAACTGCTAAGTTTTTAATTAAATAACTAAGCACATGCGCCCTGCGTACCATGCGCATGCGCATTTAGCAACAAATCGCTGCATAGCGAAAATCGGCAACGAGCGAACAACTCGGAATGACCACCCTGGTTTTGCCCAACTGCTAACAAATTTGCTGCTGCGAACAACTCTGAATTACCCCCTTAAGTGCCTGGCGCAACGTTGTTTCTGCTGCGCTAAGGGCAGATATCAGCATCATGCCAGCACTTTTTTCGGATTTCGGCTTGCACTCTCGGAGGGTGCGAGAAGAAATCCCATTGTCAGGTTTCACAGTGAGCTGTATTGAATAACCCCGGGAGCTAATTCTCGGCGCTATTGACTCTCTCAGAATTGTATCGTGCCCAATGAGAAAAGTAAATGTCAGCTTTGTAGATGAGTTTGCAATCAGCCAATCAGTGCTGTCATCGAGCTAGACTGAGAAATATTCACAAACTCCATGGTTTGAGTACATGTCTGTCGTTTTGTGACTTGCGCATGTGTACGATCTGAGGTGCGCATGTACCCTATAAGCCGCAGCCTGATTGAAAGGCTGGGTACATTTGGGGGCGGGGAAGAGATGGCGTTGTTCAGCATTCCATAAAAATGGGAGCGAGTCACCCCAGTTTTCTAGGCATGTCGAGGCCAGAGGCTGTGACCTTAGATGCCCCTTCTCGCACTCTTCTCGTCTCTCCGGATGCAGGAGCAAGCATCGATGCAAGAATATCTGCATATGGACGTATTCATGCGGTTTGATCTGGGGGCATCACAATTCACAGAATTTTCACACTACACAAACTATGCATGCGTGGGGCACCCGGATAATGGTGCCCTACACCAACACACCCATGTCGGAAAAATAACAAAAAGAAATGAAATTATTATTTTTATTATTATTATATTTAGTACATATTTCTGTAATTACTTCTATCCTTTTTCCAGCTAGCATATCCTTTGATTATATAGTTATACAGTTTTAGAACTTTGTTAAACTAATCTCACAAGTTTACTGCAAGTGCTAATATACAAGACACATATTAGGTGGGATGTACTATATGTCATCGCCGCCCCTCGACGCCTACCGCAGCGATACTAATCGCATATGTACTAACATATGCGATTAGTATCGCAATGCGGTATAGGAGGCCCCCGCGATGATGTCTGCAGGGGTCGGCGGGGGTCAGCACAGGTCTCCGTCACCTCCTAGACCCGGGAGGTGACGTGTGCAGGGAGTCCCCGGGCTCCTCCTCCTCCCCCCTGCAGCCGGAAGGGGATAAGGCTGTGCTGCGGAGGAGAAGGAGGAGGGGGGCCGCACCAGCAGCAGCTCAGTGATACACAGGTATGCCGGGGGGAGGGGGGTCGTCATGAGCAGCGCGGGGCGGCGGCGGGATGCAGCGGCGGTGGTAAGAATCCCATAGGCTTCTATAGGGTATCGCCATATGATTTAGATTTTGCTCTCATAGGGGGTCATGCTAGGTGTTTTCGCTGCGGTGCGATCAGGTCAAAATTCGGCAAAACTGCGCATGCGTATGCACCACAATGCACAGGCGCATCGTACGGGTTGTGGGGGTAGTTCCAAGTTGATCGCAGCAGGAATTCTGTTAGCAATTGGGCAAAACCATGTGCACTGCAGGGGAGGCAGATATAACATCTGCAGAGAGAGATAGATTTGGGTATGGTGTGTTCAATCTGCAATCTAATTTGCAGTGTAAAAATAAAGCAGCCAGTATTTACCCTGCACAGAAATAAAATAACCCACCCAAATCTAACTCTCTCTGCAAATGTTATATCTGCCCCCCCCTGCAGTGCACATGGTTTTGCCCAACTGCTAAAAAATTTCCTGCTGCGATCAACTTGGAATTACCCCCACAAAGCGGTTCGTTGCTGAGCGATGGATTTAACGAAGAATCCATTCGCACAGCTGATCGCAAAAAGATTGACAGGAAGAGGGTGTTTGTGGGTGTCAACTGACCGTTTTCTGGGAGTGGTAGGAAAAACGCAGGCATGTCCAAGCGTTTGCAGGGTGTGTCTGACGTCAATTCCGGACACGAACAGGCTGAAGTGATCGCAGCGGTTGAGTAAGTTCAAACCTACTCTGAAACTGCACAAAACCTTTTTTGTACCGATCGGCTGCAAAAGCGTTTGCACACTTGCAAAGCAAAACTATACTCCCCCATAGGCGGCGACTATCTGATCGCAGCGCTGCAAAAAGTAGCTAGCGAGCGATCAACTCGGAATGACCCCCATGGTGCATAGCAGCCATTGTCAATTTCAAAAAGAAGCTAAAATTATTATGTAATGGGCCTATCCACAAGAAGCACGTGACCACAGTTTTTGTATGAAGCTATAATTCATTTATTTGTATGGCAATACATGTTTCAGAAATATGCCCCATGAAATTTAACACAAGCAGCTGAATTGTGAGACCGAGGAGCTTGATTAGATGGATGATGCAGCATAGGAGCTTGGTTAGATGGATGATGCAGCACTGGAGTATGGTTAGATGGATGATGAAGCACAAGAGTATTGTTAGATGGATGATGCAGCACAGGAGTATGGTTAGATGGCTGATGCAGCACAGGAGTATGGTTAAATGGATGATGCAGCACAGGAGTATGGTTAGATGGATGATGCAGCACAGGAATATGGTTAGATGGATGATGCAGCACAGAAGTATGGTTAGATAGACGGTGTAGTACAAGAGTATAGTTAGATGGATAATGCAGTACAGGAGTATGGTTAGATGGATGGTGCAGCACAGGAGTATGGTGAGATGGATGATACAGCAGCACAGGAGTTTGGTTAGATGGATGGTGTAGCACAGGAGTATGGTTAGATGGATGGCACAGCACAGGAGTATGGTTAGATGGATGGTGCAGCAAAGGAGTATGGTTAGGTGGATGGTGCAGCAGCACAGGAGTTTGGTTAGATGGATGGTGCAGCACAGGAGTATGGTTAAATGGGTGGTGCAGCACAGGAGTTTGGTTAGAAGCATAATGCAGGAGTTTGGTTAGATGAACAGTGCAGCACAGGAGTTTGAGTAGATGGACGGTGCAGCGCAGGAGTATGTTTAGATGGAAGATGCAGCGCAGGAGTATGGCTAGATGGGCACTGCAGCACAGGAGTTTGGTTAGATGGACGGTGCAGGGCAGGATTATGGTTAGATGGATGGTGTATCGCAGGAGTTTGGTTGGTTGGACGGTGCAGCACAGGAGTTTGGTTGGAAGGACGATGCAGTACAAGAATTTGGTTGGAAGGACAGTGCAGCACAGGTGCTTGGTTGGATGGATGATGCAGCAGCACAGAAGTATGGTAAGTTGGATGATGCAGTACAGATGCATGGTTAGATGGATGATGCAGCACAGGAGTATGGTTAGATGGATGGTGCTGCACAGAAGTATCGTTAGATGGATGGTGCAGCACAGGAGCTTGGTTGGATGGATGATGCAGCAGCAGCACAGAAGTACGGTTAGATGGATGATGCAGTACAGATGCATGGTTAGATGGATGGTGCAGCGCAGGAGTATGGTTAGATGAATGGTTGCTGCACAGGAGTATCGTTAGATGGATGCTGCTGCACAGGAGTTTGGTTAGATGTATAATGCAGCATAGAAGTATGGTCGGGATCCCGGTGCAAGAGGGCTATTCCCACTCGTGGGTGTCCACGACACCCATAGAGTGGGAGTAGATCCTGCGCGAGCCACCGAGCCTGCAGTGCAGCGAGCATGCAAGGTGACTCTTATCGCTCGCCCCGCTGCCGGCATTCTGCTGTCGGGATATTGACAGCCGGCATCCTGCCCGCCAGTAATCCATACCGAACCTGTTAGATGGATGGTGCAGCACAGGAATTTGGTTAAATGGATAGTGCAGCACAGGAGTATGGTTAGATGAACGGCGCAGTACATGAACTGTGCAGTACAGGAGTATGGTTAGATGGACGGTGCAGTACAGGAGTATGGTTAGATGGATGATGCAGTACAGGAGTATGGTTAGATGGATCGTGCTGCACAGGGGTATGGTTAGATGGCTCATGCAGCACAGGAGTACTGTTAGATGGATGGTGCAGTGCAGGTGTATGGTTAGATGGTTGTTGTAGCACAGATGTTTGGTTAGATGGTGCAGCACAGGGGTATGGTTAAAAGGATGGTGCAGCACAGTCGTTTGGTTAGATGAACAGTTCAGCACAGGAGCATGGTTAGATGAACAGTTCAGCACAGGAGTATGGTTAGATGAACAGTTCAGCAAAGGAGTATGGTTAGATGGATGGTGCAGCGCAGAAGTATGGCTAGATGGACTTTGCAGTGCAGGAGTTTGGTTAGATGGACGGTGCAGCGCAGGAGTATGGGTAGAAGGACGGTGCAGCGCTGGAGTCTGGTTAGATGGACGGTGCAGTGCAGGAGTATGGATAGAAGGACGGTGCAGCGCAGGAGTATGGTAGATGGACGGTGCAGCGCAGGAGTATGGTAGATGGACGGTGCAGCGCAGGAGTATGGGTAGAAGGACGGTGCAGTGCAGGAGCATGGTAGATGGACGATGCAGCGCAGGAGTTTGGTTAGATGGACGGTGCAGCACAGATGTTTGGCTAGATGGACGGTGCAGTACAGGAGTTTTGTTATATGTGTTTTTTGAGAGCTATCCACAAATATTAAATAGTCCCCAAATTGCCTACGAATGGGGCGCAGCTGTTAGCTCCATAAAGTATGTTCCGCTGTCCCTCCATTTCCGATAGCAGATGCAGACCTCATAGGTATCCATGGGACAGCGAGGCTGTCAGATTCACCAAGTTTGGCCCTGGCAGCTAGCGCCGTTAGCCTATTGAAGCCTATGGGCTACATTTCATAAAAATTACCAGAAGAGGGTTCCTCCTGGCAATGGCCGTTGCACGTGCGTGATCAGCAGACCTCGCATGCACAGGAGTCCCGATAGAGGATTGAAGAGACTGCTGATGTGGTCACTTAACTCCGAACAAATCGCAGAGATAGGCTCCTTACGGAGCCCCTGTCCCAACTGTCAGAAGGGCCAATGGGCAAGTGGGCCAGTCCGGTCATAGAGAGAACAGGGAAGGCCGCGCGCACCGCAGCTCCCGGCTCTCTGTTTGTGCCCCCCGCAGCCCGGAGTACCTGTTTCTAACAAAAATGGGGGGAGGGGTTCCGCAAGCCCCCCCCCCTTACTTGTGACACGCCCCTGTGCACTGTGCCTGTGTGTCCCCTCCGCTGTGTGTGTGCAAAGGCGAACGCACACACGAGAATGCCAGGGTCCAATTCTGGCCCCAGTCCATCCCTGACTACAGGGTATCGACTCCTAAGGGGGTGAAAAGGGGTAACATGTTCTGCCCAGCAATCCTTTGCTTGGTGGAAACTGGGCACATCGGCTGGTGATTATTAACACAAATATTGCAAAGCACTAATTTGTATAACATTACAATACTAATGCCTAGATTTATCAATCCTTGGAAAGTGATAAATTGCACGGTGATAAAGGGGTCTATTCAAGAAGCAGTGAAAAGAGTGGAGAAGTGAGCCTGTGGAGAAGTTGCCCATGGCAGCCAATCAGCTGCTCCGTACAACTGTATAGTATGCAAATGATACATGTTACTTTAATGCTGATTGGTTGCCATGGGCAACTTCTCCACTGGCTCACTTCTCCAGATTTTTCACTGCTTCACGAATAGACCCCAAAGCAGTGCAGTAACTAGACATTTTAGCGCTGTGTGCCGTAGGCGTGCTTAAGAAATATAGGGGTGTTGCTTCATGGTGATGGGGTGTGGCCACAAAATAGTAACAATTCATATTACGCTGCACAGTAGTCTCAATTCAAATGACACCGCACAGTAGCGCCACTACACCATGTAGAGCTCCTTTTACACATTACGGCAGGCAGAGTCCCCTTTTTACACAGTCCAGCAGACAGAGTCCCCTTTTTACACATTTCGGCAGGTAGAGTCCCTCTTTTTACACATTATGGCAGGCAGAGTCCACTTTCTAAACAATACGGCAGGCAGAGTCCCCTTTTTACACAGTACGGCAGGTAAAGTTCCCCTTTTTACACAGTACGTCAGGCAAAGTCCCCTTTTTATACATTATGGCAGGTAGAGTCCCTCTTTTTACAGATTACGGTAGGCAGAGTCCCCTTTTTACACAGTACGGCAGGTAAAGTCCCCCTTTTTACACAGTATGGCAGGCAAAGTCCCCTTTTTATACATTACGGCAGGTAGAGTCCCTCTTTTTACAGATTACGACAGGCATAGTCCCCTTTTTACACATTACGACAGGCAGAGTCCTGCTTTTACACGTTACGTCAGACCAGGGGCGTAAGTACATACCAGATGCCCGGAGGCGGAAGAGACAATGGTGCCCCTCTCCCCCACACACAGAACCACATATATGCACACAGCCACATACATACATATACACACAGCAAGATATATACATATATATACACACACAGCCACATATATGCACAGTGCATACAGCCACATATATACATATATATATATACACACACACACACCTAGTCACATATATACACAAACACACACACACCCAGCCACATATAAACACACACAGCCACATGTACTCATGTACATGCAAAGCCACATATGTACACACTTTCTTTATCCCTGCCCCGGCACTCTCCCCTGTCAGCCCCCTCTCTTGTCACTTCCTCCTCATGTAGTTGCTGCTGCCGCTGCTGGACCTGCCTCTGCGTTCGGGAGCCGCTGCCGCTGCTGGACCTGCTTCAGCCGGTGTGTCAGGAGGCGGGAGCCGGAGAATGGGTGCGGGATCCGTGCACTCGGGAAGCCCTAATGCAGGAGCCAGGCAGCCAGACTCGGAGTGTCAGGCGGCGGGCAGCGGGGTACAGTAGGCAGGAGACAAGCAGCGGGGTCAGTAGGCGAGAGCCGGGCAGCAAGGGACAGGAGGTGGGAGCCGGGCACGGGAGTCAGCTGCAGCACACAGTACAGGCAGCTTGTAATGAGTCAGTCTGACTCATTACAATGCCGCAGACTTTGGGGATGCGGTCAGTTGCGCCATCAGGGCGACTGTGCTGTGTGCCAGGCACTGCTGGCACACGCATAGTTATGGCCATGCCCCAAAGTACCAGCTCCCAACTGCCATGTTACAGTGTTTGAAAAATGACAGGAGCTGATTGGTTTTCACTTCATCACTATGCAATTTATCAATCTCCAAGGCATGATAAATCTGGGTCTAAACCCTTAAAATAATAGACATGGTTCTGCTGCAGCTCTCAGAAAAAGAGTGTTACCAGCAATTTGAAATGCACAATGCACACATCACAGGGCATCATTGTCAACCAGCTCATTCAGTGCATTTATGACCAGCAAGTCTTCATAGCTGCCAGTCACTGTTCCGTTAGGGGAGCACCTCCATCCAACATTGCAACCTGCTGCAGAGGAGTGATTGCAGACCATGGTAGACACATACAGTACAGCTCACTGTAACCACTCCAGTTCTTTAATATATTGTATTTCTGCAGCGGGGTACACTGGGGTTCCACAGGGACTTACATCGGGGTGTAGAGTTGGATCTTGATCCAAGGCACCAACAGGCTAAAAGCTTTGACTGTTTCCAAGATGCACAGCGCCACCTCCTCTATAACCCCGCCTCCATGCACAGGAGCTCAGTTTGTAAGTTGGTGCCTGCGCTGCAGGCAGCTAACAGGGAGGGCTGCGCTAGGCAGCCCTGAAAAGAGCTTTTTAAGAAGACGGAAGACTTCAAGGGCCGCAGCACAGGCACTTAAAAGTGCTATATGTCATTCTGACATATCGTGCTGCGGCTCCCTCACCTCCCCCAGCGGTGCTGTATACTCCCGTGCCCTGGTTGCTGGGTACTTACAGAGGAGGGCTCCAGTTTCTCTTCAGGCACACACACTCGCAGCTGCTCTCCAGGATCGCGGGGCCGCATTACAGGGAGGAGGTAAGAGGGTCCCCCAGACGGGACATGCTGAAAATCGCGATCCGCCGCGGCCTCTAGCAGACGGGCCGCACGCGCTGGCGTGGACACTGTGGCCGTACAGGGACCCCACGAGACCACCAGGGCAAGGGACACAGGTCGGATTACCTCATAATCCGCTTTAATAGGCCCCGCAGTAGCCGGTGGTGAAGTCCTGCAAGGGGTTAAGGCTCTGACCTGTAGACCCTCCCCCAGGCGCCATTTACTGCAAATGTTCCCGCCCTGGAGCTGCATCTCTCTGTCTCCCTCACTCCCTGTCAGCGTTTGGGCGCCATTACACACATGCTGAGCTGATTCTGGGACTGCTGGGCCTGCATCATCAGCGCTGTGCATTTACAGGACACTTAAGTAATTTAGACAGTGTTAGTTAAGAACAAGTGCATTACTACAGGAATAGTTAGTACAAGTACCCTGTGATATACATCCTGGGGGTCATTCCGAGTTGGTCGCTCGTTATTTTTTTCTCGCAACGGAGCGATTAGTCGCTAATGCGCATGCGCAATGTCCGCAGTGCGACTGCGCCAAGTAAATTTGCTATGCAGTTAGGTATTTTACTCACGGCATTACGAGTTTTTTTCTTCGTTCTGGTGATCGCAATGTGATTGACAGGAAGTGGGTGTTTCTGGGCGGAAACTGGCCGTTTTATGGGTGTGTGCGAAAAAACGCTACAGTTTCTGGAAAAAACGCGGGAGTGGCTGGAGAAACGGAGGAGTGTCTGGGCGAACGCTGGGTGTGTTTGTGACGTCAAACCAGGAACGACACTGACTGAACTGATCGCAGATGCCGAGTAAGTCTGGAGCTACTCAGAAACTGCTAAGAAGTGTCTATTCGCAATTCTGCTAATCTTTCGTTCGCAATTTTGATAAGCTAAGATTCACTCCCAGTAGGCGGCGGCTTAGCGTGTGCAAAGCTGCTAAAAGCAGCTTGCGAGCGAACAACTCGGAAATGACCCCCCCAGTCTTTACTGTGCATTGTTATATCTATATACGTATATAGCTTTACTTAGTGGTACAGTTTGTACTTAGTATCCAGTGCAGTTTTATTGTTTGTAATAATTTCTGCATTGTATATGTGACTGAGTGTGTGCCAATAGCTGCGGTGTGATTTCTATTTCGTGTATCTCACACGTATTGCTATCCCTGTATTCTGTAACCTGAGTGCGGCTAAGTGCATCAGGGTTATTATATAATATAGTGTTTCATAGGATATACTACCTTGGTATTTTTCTCTGTGTTTTACAGTCACCACATACTTCTTAAAACCTCTGTTTGTGTTCTGCGTTGCGGTCATACTATACAGGGTTTTTTTTGTAAGGTAATTTGTCTGCTTATTTTATACTATTTCACCCTTAAGTTACGCTTACATACCGTATAATGGGGGTGATTCCGAGTTGTTCGCTCGCTAGCTGCTTTTAGCAGCATTGCGCACGCTAAGCCGCCACCCTCTGGGAGTGTATCTTAGCATAGCAGAATTGCAAACGAAAGATTAGCAGAATTGCGAATAGAAATTTCTTAGCAGTTTCTGAGTAGCTCGAGACTTACTCCTACAATGCGATCAGCTCAGCCCGTTTCGTTCCTGGTTTGACGTCACAAACGCCCTGCGTTCGGACAGCCACTCCCCCGTTTCTCCAGACACTCACGCGTTTTATCCTGGCACGCCTGCGTTTTTCCGCACACTCCCAGAAAACGGTCAGTTTCCGCCAGAAACACCCACTTCCTGTCAATCACACTACGATCAGCAGAACGATGAAAAAACTTTGTTACGCCGTGAGTAAAATACCAAACTCGGAATGACCCCCAATGTCTGCTAAACAGGGTAATAGATCCATTGCTGATCGGTTGTGTCTATGTTACCTTCGGGACCTGAAAGTGACATAACGAGAAAGCAGGAGAGAATTTCCGCCCTTACACCACCTAAGTGTTTTGTCCGTTCTCCGTTCGTTAGTGGTTAATTTTTATTTCTATGCTTCTATGCACGATTGAACCCTCGCGGGCTCGCCACGCTTCAGGCTTGGTGTCGCCACAGGTTACTATTCCATATAGTTTGTGACATGGACCCAGGGGCTTATGGGAAAGGTCCTCTCCACGAAGGGAAACTAGACGCTACCATCCTGCACCATGCAGTGCTGACGCCACAGATTACATAGCAGCTGAGGGTTCAGGTATTGGGGGTTCTATACCACATGATCAGTCTGCAGCAACGGGGGCAAATCAAGACCCATCTTGGGCTGCTTTCTCTAACTTTCTCTAATTTACTGACTACGCTAGTCACTAGACTTGCGCCCCCTATGGGACCTCCTGTGCCGTTACAGCCAGATACACTGTCCTCTCAATTACAGCAATTAAATCAGTCTCTGGCTAAGCAAAATCCTGACTCTCGCCCACCTAAGACCAAGGGGTCATCTAAACGGGCCATTATTTCCTCACAATGCACACATGTTTCGGATACCTCGTCCGATGAAGATGGCGCTTACACTGACACTTCAGACACTGATGCAGATGCTTCTGATGGGGAATCTCTGACACAAGTGGATGTTCCTGACCTCTTGGAGGCTATCAGGCTGATTCTTCAAATCGATGATGACGAAGAGCCTCCAGCTACCTCTAAGAAACCAGATAAGTTTAAACGTCAGAAGGTTACTAAATTAGTTTTACCTCATTCTGACCACATGGTTGACATTCATCAGGAATCCTGGGAAAACCCAGGAAAGAAATTTCCCTGTCTAAAAAGATTCTAGCTCGTTATCCTCTCGCTGCAGAGTTAAGTAAAAATTGAGAAACGCCTCCGTCAGTGGATTCACAAGTCGCACGTCTGGTGGTGTCCTCTGCTCTGCCTCTCAATACCGTCACCTCACTGAAGGAACCGACGGATAAGCGTGTGGAGGGTTGCTTGAAGTCCATTTTCACTCTTGCTGAAGCTGTGCATAGGCCCACTTGCGGCTTCTTGGGCGGCAAAAGCTATTGAAGCCAGGGTTCAGGAAGTTGAAGTGGAACTACCATCGGATTTTCCTGATAATGCTAGACAGTGTCTTTCATATATTATTACAGCCTCTCATTATATTCAGGATGCGGCATCTGATGCAGGTATCCTGGTGGTAAAGGTGTCTACTACATCCATTCTGGCTCGCCAGATTCTCTGGTTGCGGTCCTGGTCTGGCGATCTGGACTCTAAAAAGACCTTGTAGGTGATCCCTTTTAAGGGAAACATTCTTTTTGGGGAAAAATCTCAACAAGATTATTGCTGACTTGGCATCAGCTAAGACTGAGTGTCTGCCTAGTACTTCTCCTTTGGCTCCGAAGGCTAAGAGTACTTCCTTTTGTTCCTTTCAACCTCCAGGTAAAGCAAAGGGTCAGGCATACCCGAAACAGGCTTGCACTTCCAAAACCTCTAAGCCCAAACCTAAACGTGCCTGGGCTGTCCGTCAGCCTGCTTCCAAAACAGATAAGCCTGCTGCATGACGGGACGGGCCTCCCCCTTGGGGGAACCCAGGGTGGGAGGCCGACTTCTGCGGTTTGCTCAGAGTTGTTTACAGACCACTTCGGACGCCTGGGTAAGGGAAGTCATCACTCACAGATACGCCATCTCTTTCAGGAAACGTCCCCCTCGCCAGTTTTGCTCAACAAACATCTCTTCGGATCAGGTAAAAGCAAAAACTCTCCATTTGGTGGTATAATCTCTCCCTGATACAGGAATGATAGTGCCGGTGCCTTTGGCTCAGAGGGGCAGGGGGTACTATTCTACGCTGTCTCTAGTCCCGAAACTGAATGGGTACTCTCTGCCTATTCTCAACGTCAAGTCTTTGAACACATTTGTGAAAGTTTCCAAATTCCGTATGGAAACGCTTCGCTCTATTGTTCTAGCTTTGGAGCCCAAGGACTATATGGTATACCTGGACATACAGGATGCTTACCTGCATATACTTATGCAGTGTCGTATCAGCAATACCTGTGGTTTGCTATTGGCAACCTACATTTTCAATTCCAGCCTTTACCTTTCGGTCTGACCATGGCTCCAAGAATTTTCACCAAGGTCATGGCGGTCATGATGGCTCTGCTCCACCGTCAGGGTATCAGGATCCTACCATATCTGGATGACTTGTTGATCCTGGCAAACTCTCCAGAGGTTCTCCTCTGTCATCTGCAACTGATCATCCAATTACTGCAAGCCCATGGGTGGCTCATCAACTGGAAGAAATCTTCCCTGGTCCCTGCTCAGAGCATGGTGCACCTGGGAGCGCTCTTGGACACCCACAACCAGGGGTTGTTTTTGTCTCTGGAGAAGGTCCTGAAACTTCAGGACAAGATAAGATGCTTCCTCTCTCGCCCACGTGTGTCGGTACACTTGGCGATGCAAGTACTAGGCCTCATGGTGTCGGCTTTATACATGGTAGAGTACGCTCAATTTCATTCCTGCCATCTGCAGCAGTTGATACTCTCCAAGTGGGATGGCCTGCCTCACCGGATCAGGACTCACATGATCTCCTTGACTCCGGAGGTCCACTTGTCACTGAGCTGGAGGCTACAGGACCAGCAACTGAGCAGGGGTCGTCCCTTCTGGATCTCCAACTGGGTCCTTCTGGCCAGTCTGCAGGGCTGGGGAGCGGTTTTGGAGCAACACTCTCTTCAGGGTCGGTGGACCAGGGAGGAATCTCTCCCCCAGATAAACATTCTGGAATTGCGAGCAGTGTTCTATGCGTTGACACTAGCCCTGCCTCTAGTACAGAGCAGGCCTGTTCAAGTACAGTCAGACAACGCCACAATGGTGGCGTACATAAATCATCAAGGCGACACTCGAAGCCGCATGGCAATGATGGAAGTGTCACAAATCCTTCGTTGGGCAGAACGCCATTTGCCAGCCATATCGGCAGTGTTCATTCCGGGAGTCTTCAACTGGGAAGCAGACTTCCTCAGTCCTCAGGACGCACACGACGGAGAGTGGAGCCTTCATCCAGAAGTCTTTCAACTCCTAGTAGACAAGTGGGGCCTACCAGATGTAGACCTGATGGCGTCTCGACACAATCACAAGGTTCCGGTCTTCGGAGCAAGGACGAGGGATCCTCAAGCAGCGTTCGTGGACACACTGGCAATTCCATGGAACTTTCGGCTGCCGTACATGTTCCCTCCGGTGTCACTTCTGCCCAGGGTGATAAGGAAGTTCAAGCAAGGAGGAATACTACTTCTTATCTCTCCAGTGTGGCCCAGGCAGCATTGGTTCTCACACCTGCAGGGTCTCTCGATAGAGCGTCCTCTTCTACTTCCACAGTGCCCAGTCCTCCTCGTTCAGGGCCCTTGTGTCTACCAGGATTTGGCCCGGCTGGCTTTGACAGCGTGGCTCTTGAAGCTTCCGTACTGAGGGCCAAAGGATTTTCTGAGGCGGTCGTTCAAACTATATTGAAAACTATATCGTAAACCGGCGTCTGCTCAGATTTATTATAGGGTCTGGAATTCTTACTTCACCTGGTGTGCGACTAACTATTATGACGCATATAAGTTCAGTACTGCCAAGCTTTTGGCTTTCCTGCAACAGGGCCTGGACTTAGGCCTTCGTCTGGCCTCCCTCAAGGTTCATATTTCTGCCTTGTCGATATGGTTTCAGAGAAAAATTGCGACTCTGCCTCATGTTCATACATTCACTCAGGATGTTTTACGGATTCAACCTCCCTATGTCCCGCTTGTGGCTCCTTGGGATTTGTCGGTTGTTCTGGACGCCTTACAAGAGTCTCCGTTTAAACCTCTTGAGTCAGTGGACCTTAAGTGACTTACTCTTAAGGTCTTGTTCTTGCTGGCTATTGCCTCTGCTAGACGGGTTTCAGACTTGGGTGCCTTGACCTGTAGGTCTCCCTTTCTGATATTTCACCGTGACCGGGCAGTTCTTAGAACTCGTCCTGGTTATTTGCCTAAGGTGGTGTCGTCTTTCCACCTTAACCAGGAAATTGTGGTTCCGGCATTTACCTCTCCAGGTTTATCCTCCAAAGAGCAGTCTTTGGATATTTATGTGAATAGAACAGCTTCTCTTCGGAGATCTGATTCCCTCTATTTCCTTTTTGGTTTTCACAAACGTGGCTGGCCTGCTAATAAGCAGACCTTGGCCAGATGGATTAAAATGGTGATTGCACATGATTATGTACAGGCTGGTCTTCCAGCTCCTGCTAGCATCAAAGCCCATTCTACTCGGTCTGTTGGACCTTCTTGGACGGCCCGGCGTGGTGCGACCCTTGATCAGTTGTGGTCCTCAGTGAACACGTTCATAAGGTTCTATGCCTTCGATACTTCCGCCTCCCAGGATGCCTCCTTTGGACGCCAGGTTTTTGTACCCGCTACAGTGCGTCCCCTCCCACGAGGAACTGCTTTAGGACACCCCCGATGTTATTCCCTGTGGAAACATAGAAACATAGAATTTGTCGGCAGATAACAACCAGTTGGCCCATCTAGTCTGCCCCCCTTTTTTTTTAACATTATTTTTATCTCTAACCTTAATTGATCCTTATTTCTTTGTAAGGATATCCTTATGTCTATCCCATGCATGTTTAAATTGCTCTGCTGTCTTAGCCTCTACCACCTCTGATGGGAGGCTATTCCACTTGTCCACTACCCTTTCTGTGAAATAATTTTTCTGCAAATTTCCCCTGAACCTCCCCCCCTCCTGTCTCAGTGCATGTCCTCGTGTCCTATTGCTTCTCTTCATTTGGAGAATGTTTCCCTCCTGGACTTTGTTAAAACCCTTGATATATTTGAAAGTTTCTATCATGTACCCCCTTTCCCTTCTCTGCTCCAAACTATACATATTGAGATTTCTTAGTCTTTCTGGGTATGTTTTGTGATGTAGGCCATGCACTATTTTAGTTGCCCTCCTTTGTACAGTTTCTAATGTATTAATATCCTTTTGAAGATATGGCCTCCAGAACTGAATACAGTATTCTAGATGAGGCAGTACCAATGACCTATACAGTGGCATTATTACTTCTTTCTTTCTGCTGCTGATTCCTCTCCCAATGCAGCCAAGCATCTGACTAGCCTTCCTCATTGCCTTGTTACATTGCTTACCTGCCTTTAAGTCATCTGAAATAGTGACTCCTAGATCCCTTTCCTCCTCAGTAGTTTCCAGTATAGTGCCATTAATACTATATTTAGCTTTTGGATTTTTGAGACCCAAGTGCATGATTTTGCATTTTTTGGCATTAAACTGTAATTGCCACACTCTTGACCATTCCTCTAGTCTACCTAGATCCTCAATCATTTGTTTTACCCCACCTGGTGTGCCTACCCTGTTGCATACCTTTGTGTCATCTGCAAAAAGGCATACTTTCCCTTTAATGCCATTTGCAATGTCACCAATAAAGATATTAAAAAGCACTGGTCCAAGTACAGATCCCTGGGGTACTCCACTGGTAACATTTCCCTCCTGTGAATGCACTCCATTTACCACAACTCTCTGTTTTCTATCCTTCAACCAAGATCTTATCCATTCAATAATCCTAATATCCAATCCCAAACTTTCAAGTTTATTTAGCAGTCTGCGATGTGGAACAGTGTCAAAAGCCTTACGAAAGTCTAGGTAAGCTATATCCATGGCTCCACCTTTATCCATCACTTTAGTCACACAATCAAAAAAGTCAATAAGATTTGTTTGACATGATCTCCCCCCAGTGAATCCATGCTGTTTGGGATCCTGTAAATTGCCGGATTTGAGATAATCTACAACTCTTTCTTTTAAGAGTGTTTCCATCAATTTCCCTACTACTGATGTAAGACTCACTGGTCTGTAGTTGTTTGCCTCTTCCTTGCTTCCACTTTTGTGCAGTGGGACTACGTTTGCTCTTTTACAGTACTCTGGAATTACTCCTGTAGCTAATGACTGGTTGAATAATTCTGTCAATGGTGCTACCAGCACCTCTTTAAGTTTTTTTAGTATCCTTGGATGTATTCCATCTGGCCCCATAGATTTGTCCACTTTCAGCTTTGAGAGTTCTGTTAGGACCTTCTCCTCTGTAAATGTACTTGTTTCATTTTCCTGAATATCCCTGCAACTTAACTGTGGCCCCTTCCCCTCTCTTTCAGTAGTAAATACGGAGCAAAAATAATCATTAAGATGCTCTGCTATTAAATTGTCTCCTTCAACAAGACTCCCAGTGTCCGTCTTTAGTTTTATAATTCCGCCTTTTGTTTTTCTCCTTTTGCTTATATACCTAAAAAAAGTTTTGCCTCCTTTACCCACTGACTGGGCCATTTTCTCCTCAGCTTGTGCCTTTGCACATCTGATTACCTTCTTAGTCTCCTTCTGTCTAATAAGATATATCTCTTTGTCTTCATTATTTTGTGTCTGCTTATATTTCCTAAAAGCCATCTTTATTGCTCTCACAATATTTGCTTCTTCTTTTGCAAACCACACTGGCTTCCTTGTCCTTGTGTTTTTCCTAACAGTTTTGATACAAAGGTCTGTTGCCTTCAATATTGCACATTTTAATGTTTCCCACCTCTCCTGCACTGCTTCCAAGTTCCTCCACTCTGCCAAAGAATCGCTTACACATTTTCCCATCCCTACAAAATCAGCCTTCCTAAAATCCAACACCTTTGTTTTTGTATGGGATAAGTCAGTCTCTGTCTTAATGCTGAACCATACTGCTTGATGATCACTGGATCCCAGGTTTTCACCCACTTTTACGTCCGATAATCTGTCTCCATTTGTAAGTATTAAGTCTAATATTGCGTCTTTCCGAGTGGGCTCCCTCACCAGTGTACCCCGCTGCAGAAAAGGAGATTTATGGTAAGAACTTATCTTTGTTAAATCTCTTTCTGCGAGGTACACTGGGTTCCACAGGGCGCCCACCCTGACGCACTTAGCTTCTTTGGGTTTGTATGGCATTAGCCGCTGGTACCTTCTCCTGTTGCGAGAATGTGGTATATGTGGCTACTAACGATTGTCGTCTCTTTTACCTGCTACTGCATTGGACTGGTTAACAAAACTGAGCTCCTGTGCACGGAGGCGGGGTTATAGAGGAGGCAGCGCTGTGCATCTTGGGAACAGTCAAAGCTTTTAGCCTGTTGGTGCCTCGGATCAAGATCCAGCTCTACACCCCAATGTTATTCCCTGTGGAATCCAGTGTAACTCGCAGAAAGAGATTTAACAAAGGTAAGTTTTTACCATAAAGCTCCTTATCTTAGGTTCTCAAGCTATGGTACATGTACCCCAACACTTGCCTGAAATACGTTCAAGAGGCACCTTAGTCTGTTAAAATTATCACAAAAAAATTGCATTGAATGCTAATTGTATAAAAGTTTATGACAGAACCCCAACAAGCAATCTACAACTGATTGGACTGTCTGTCCAGCATTAGGGGGAACAGGAAGGTTTAAAAAATTATTTCTCTGGCATCCATAAGAGATATTGAGGACAGAATTAGTAAGATGGGGTATAGATGGGTCCAAAGGAGCCAGTGCACTTTAAATTTCTTCCACTGGGTGTGCTGGCTCCTCCTTTCTATGCCTCCTCCTACAGCTCAGTTTAGAAAAAAGTGCCCTCAGGAGAGGATGCACACTCTGAAGCTCCAGAGTTTTTCTTCATTTTCTTTTTAAGTTTTATTTATTTCGGTATGCTGTTTGGGCAACAGCATACCTGCGCCGTGGGAGTTAGGGGGGGTCACCGGCCTCTGGAGGTGCAGGGCCGCTTCCCCGCTGCAGGACCACCGTCCTGAGGGGCTGTTTGTTCAGCAGGGCATGGCGCCTTGGCTGCCGCAGCACGCCGCACGCCCCTAATGCTGCCTGAAGGTGATCGTCGGTGGTGAGTACCAGGGGGGTCTCCCTGTTTTTCTGTGCGGCTGACAGCGCGGGTGTGGTGGACGGATCCCTCCTGGGGGGGGCCCGCTATGGCCCCCGCGTGAGACTGGCATAATATGAAGTAAACCAAGCATTTATGTGAGGTTTTTACACATAGGGAGACACGGCCAGTATAAATATACAGAAGTAGCTCCGGCGCCATGGCGGGGGCCGGGGGCGGAGCTAGATGAGAGCGGGCTCGGCAGCATTTTGGCGCCTTTTTCTGCATAGCAGCAGCTGCAGCAGCCTCCACAGCTCCTCCATAAACTGTCCCTGGATCGCTGGTACCGGGTGTAGGGGTAGAGAGCAGCTATTATTGTGCACTCTAACGCCCCCTTGAGGGATTTTATCAGTTACAGTCTCACTGTGTTTACACATAACAAAATCACTGACAGCCTCACTGGGGCTGTGCAGTGCTGTGTGTGCTCAGGTCCTCTCTTCCCTGTCTCCTCTCACATGCAATTAGGGAGGCCAATCCCGGGATTGGCGGGATCCTGGGATTTGGACCCAAAAATGCAGGGATTTGAATCCCGGGATTGGAGCCTCCAATCCCGGGATTCAAGGGATTACAGTGCGCATGTGCGGGAGGGTGGGTGTAAGTAATATTACTTACTAATATTAGGCGGGCGCCAGCCATGGACAAGCTGAACGCGGCGGCACTTCAAATGTAGCGCCGCCCGCCAGCCAATCAGAGCTGGCGGACCGGCAGACAATCAGGGAAGCTGCCGCAGGAGCGGCAGCCAATCAGGAGCGACTGCTGCGGCCGCTTCCCTGATTGGCTGCCGGTCCGCCAGCTCTGGTTGGCTGGCGGCCGGCGCTTCATTTGAAATGCTGCCGCGTTCAGTGTGTCCATGGCTGCCGCGGCCGCCCGCCTAATAGTAAGTGCTACTACTTACACCCACCCTCCCTCCCGCGCCGCTACCAACCCTCCCGTGCCGCTACCTACACCCTCCCTCCCGCACCGCTACTTACACCCACCCCCCGCACCGCTACCTACACCCACCCTCCCGCACCGCTACCTACACCATCCCTACCTCCCACACCGCTACCTACACCCTCCCTCCCTCCCACACCGCTACCTACACCCTCCCTCCCTCCCGCACCGCTACCTATCCCGGGATTGACCGTTTTTCAATCCCGAATCCCGGGATTGAAAAAACGGCCCGGGATTGGCCTCCCTACATGCAATAGGGCAGGCTTGTAATATATATTATCAGGCTGTGTTTTGTGTGTGTATTATACCTGTTTATCTGATCACAATGGTAAAACAGAAGTCATGCATCCAGCTCAATATCATGTGAGCAGTGTAGTCAGCAGTGACGTGCGGTGAGGACAGTGACTGGTGAGGCACTGGCGCCACCTCTCCTCCTTCCCCCCCTCCCCCCCCCCCCAAAAAAAAAGCATAGGGTTCACCTTCTTTTACAAAGACCAGCACTAGGCTGAACCAGCCAGGGAGAATAATGCCATAGCAGGGGAGACACTCAGTATGGGGTCCCCCTGCCATAGCATTAAGCATCCCCCAAACCAGCCCAGGGTTGGAATTCCTCAGGAAGTAGGGGCCCGAAAATTTTATATGGGGTCTCCCCTCCTGAGCAACAACCAGACATGGGCTGAAAGCGCTATGCCCCGCACACCTGGTGGTGGTGGGTGCGGAGTTCATGGCATACTAATATTGTTCTTTACAGTCGGCCTACAGGTCCCAGCAAGCCTGCCCAAGTATGCCGGCACTTGGTGAACCACAAGTGCCAGCATGCCCGGACATTAAGTTGAGGGGGCGGGGCGATGACACGGTGAACCGTGATTGGCTCGCGGCGGCCATCTTGAATTAAAAAATTACGCTGAGGCGTAATTTTTGAAATTGGAAGCCGCTCTCCGCTGCTGAACTCTGCAGAGTGGCTGGCAGGGGCTGGATCCTCCCGGATCCAGGTCTGCCGCCAGCCACTCTTTCCCCGCCGGGTCCCGCCACCACGATGCCGCGTCACGCCGCCACATGTGCCCGCTGGCCAGCGGATCCAGTGGTTCCGCTGGCCCAATCACATCTGGGGGACTGACAGAGGCGTGCATTCATGTGGGCTGAATGCACGCACCTGTCATTGAGGCACCTGTAGTGGTGCCGCTTCCCCATACATTTTCAATGGGCTTTTACAGCCCATTGCTTTGCCCTGCCACCTGCCCGCCCTCCGCTGCCCGGACTTTAATGTTAGCAGCGGGAGGCACCTCTCCCGCTGCCTCCAACCCTAAAATGCATGGATTTTCTAGGGGGGGGAATGGTTGAAATAATAAAAGAAGATATTTATCACAGACTCTGTGGTAGAAATATCTTATTTTTTTATTATTTTAATCATTATGACAGGGAAGGCACTGCCTCCCTTGACTGCACGTCCCTGGTAGTCAGCCATCTCAGCATGCTGATATCAATGTGGGAGAGAGTCCAGAGCCCTCCTGGTTGGGGGCTATCAAAACTATGATGTCTGATATGTCATCTCGGCTCACTGCAAATGCCAATAAGACTCAGGAACTGCAACAAGCAGTGGCTAGCCTATCTGCTACACGTCCCCCCCTGTCTGCTTCGGGATCCGGTCTGAAGATCGACAGTGTCTAGGTCGATAATGTTTAGGTCGACCACTATAGGTCGACAGTCACTAGGTCGACATGGATGGAAGGTCGACAGGGTTTCTAGGTCGACATGTGCTAGGTCGACAGGTCTAAAGGTCGACATGAGTTTTTCACATTTTTTTTCTTTTTTTGTAATTTTTTCATACTTAACGATCCACGTGGACTACGATTGGAACGGTAAAGTGTGCCGAGCGAAGCGGTAGCGGAGCGAAGGCACCATGCCCGAAGCATGGCGAGCGAAGCGAGCCATGCGAGGGGACGCGGTGCACTAATTTGGGATCCCGGTCACTCTACGAAGAAAACGACACAAAAAAAATAAAAAAATCCTCATGTCGACCTTTAGACCTGTCGACCTAGCACATGTCGACCTAGAAACCCTGTCGACCTTCCATCCATGTCGACCTAGTGACTGTCGACCTATAGTGGTCGACCTAAACATTGTCGACCTAGACACTGTCGATTTGATGAACCACACCCGTCTGCTTCAGGTGCACAAAAATGTGCTCTACCTGCACTCCTATCGGATACTGATGATATACAGGATGCTGGGGATGATGTGGACCCCATAAGTGGGGATCCCACCCCTATCCAGGGTATCGAACCCCTCATATTGGCTATTAGGGATGTGTTAAAGTTCCCCCTGGGGGATGCAACTACTCAGCAGTAATTTTTCCTCCCTCAGGAGGAAGTAAAAGTCACATTTTCTGATTCCAAGGATTTGGATGACTTATTTAAAAGAGCCTGGAAGAATCCAGATAAAAAATATCAAGTGTCAAAAAGGTTTTTGAATACTTTCCCCTTTGCCCCTGAAGGCCGAAAATTCTGTAAAGAGTCTCCAGCAATAGACGTCTCAGTCTCTCGCCTTTCTAAAAAGGCGGTACTCCCTGCTCCGGGATCCCTTACTGTAAAGGACCTGGCAGATAGGAAAATTTAGACCACTCTAAAATCTATTTACATTGCTGCAGGTGTTGCTCAAAGGCCGATCATTGCAGGTTGCTGGATGACACATGCAATTCATTCCTGGCCTAGTCAAATTAAGGAAGGTCTCTCGGGTGATATGACCTTAGTTGATACTGTTGCTTTCCTGACTCACATTCAGGACACGGCAAGAGTCCTTTGTGACTCCGTTAAAGAGATTGGCACTATTAATGCTAGGACCACGGCTGTGGCTGTGTCTGCACGCAGAGCCATATGGTTACGTCAGTGGATTGCTGATGCTGACTCCAAACGTAATGTGGAATCTCTCCCCTTCACAGGTGAATGGCTCTTTGGAGGTGACTTGGACGCATGGATTTCCAAAGCTACCGCTGGGAAGTCCACGTTTCTCCTAGTGATGAGCGGATTCGGTTTTACTCGGTTCTCAAAACGGCATCTTATTGGCTCACGGATGTCACGTGTTTTGGATAGCCAATAAGATGCCGTTTTGAGTACCGAGTAAAACCGAGTAAAACCGAATCCGCTCATCACTAGTCTCCCTTCGGGGGCTCCGCCTGCTAGACGTACCTATCCGGGACCGTCTACTCAGTCCTTTCGGTCCTCCAGATTTTGATCTACTGTAGGGCCAGAGGGGCCTCCAATGCAGCTAGAGGCTCCAGAGAAAAAACCTAGAAAACCAGCTGCTGGATCTCAGGACCAGAACACCAGTTCTGCTTCCGCAAAAACTTCAGCATGATGGTGCCCACCCACTCCGAGGAGATCTCGTGGTGGGAGCTCGGTTACGTCACTTCAGCCACATCTGGGAAGGTTCCTGCCAAGATGCTTGGGTAAGAGACCTTATCTCTCAGGGTTACTAGCTGGAGTTCGACGGTACTCCTCACCAACAATTTTTCGAATCAGGCTTACCAGCTTTGGATAGTACGCGTGGCATGCTACTACTGGCCATAAACAAGTTGGTCCAGTTCCAGGTCATTGTTGCAGTACCACTCCTACAAGAAGGACAGGGTTACTACTCCAGTCTGTTTGTAGTACCAAAACCATACGGGTCTGTGAGACCCATTCTGAATCTGAAGTCCTTGAATCCTCACCTGAAGGTTTTCAAATTCAAGATGGAATCTTGAGGGCGGCGATCGGAGGCTTGGAACAAGAGGAATTCCTAGTGTCCCTGGATATCACGGACGCTTACCTTATCCCAATTTGGCTTCCTCATCAGGCCTATCTGAGGTTTGCCCTGCTGAACGATCACTACCAGTTTCAAGCGTTACCCTTCGGCATGTCTACAGCTCCGAGGGTGTTCATGAAGGTGATGGCAGAAATGATGTTTCAGCTCAGGGTCCAGGGGGTCAATGTGATTCCATACCTGGACGATCTCCTGATATAAGCGAGTTCCACGGAGCTTCTATTGCTCCATATAGATCGCACTATCTACCTTCTGTCTCACCACGGGTGGATCCTCAATCTACAGAAGTCCCACCTGGAACCGTCTCAGCGGCTCCTGTTTCTGGGGATGCTAATGGATACTGTAGCGCAGAAAGTGTACCTCCCAGAGGAAAACGCAAGAACACTCCAGGAAATGGTTGCATGGTGCTCAGACCTGCTCAAGTCTCCATTCATCTTTGCATAAAATTGTTGGGAAAGATGGTGGCCTCCTACGAGGTGATACCGTGTGGAAGGTTCCATGCCAGACCTTTCCAATTGGACATCCTGAACAAGTGGTCCGGTTCCCATCTTCAGATGCACCGGATGATTCAGCTGTCACCCCAGGCCAGGATTTCACTCCTCTGGTGGCTACAATCTTCCAACCTCCTGGAAGGCCGAAGCTTCGGGATTCAGGATTGGATCCTCCTCACGACAGATACAAGTGTCAGAGGATGGGGAGCTGTCACCCAAGGGGCGCAGTTCCAGGGAAGGTGGTCTGCCCAAGAGACCGTACATCCAATCAACATTTTGGAACTTCGTGCTATCTACAATGCTCTGCTTCAGGTGTCTCACCTACTATGGGATCAGGCGATCCAGGTGCAGTCGGACAACGCCACGGCGGTGGCGTTCATCAATCGACAAGGAGGGACAAAAAGCAGGGCCTGCATATGAGAAGTGTCAAGAATACTTCTCTGGGCAGAAAGAAATGCAAGAGTGCTGTCCGCAATCTTCATTCCGGGAGTGGACAACTGGGAGGCGGACTTCCTAAGTCGCCACGACTTACCCTGGGGGAGTGGGGACTACAACCTCAGGTGTTCCAACTGATCGTCGACAAGTGGGGTTGCCCACAGATCGACTTGATGGCCTCTCATCTCAAAAAGAAGCTTCGCTGCTATTGCTCACAAACCAGGGACCCTCAGGCGAGCACAGTGGATGCGCTGACGTCGCCTTGGCCTTACAAGCTGGTCTACCTGTTTCCTCAGATTCCTGTGATCCCAAGGGTGCTCAGGCGGATCAGACATCAAAGAGTGGAAGCAATCTTGATTGCCCCGTATTGGTCCCGAAGAGCGTGGTACACTGCTCTCCTAGACTTGTCCGTAGCGGACCCTTGGCCTTTACCACTAAGAAGGGATCATCTTCAACAAGGACCGTTCGTCTAACAGGACTTACGGCGGCTTTGTTTGATGGCATGGAAGTTGAGCGGAACATCCTAGCTCACAAAGGGCTTTCCAAAAAGGTAATTGCCACCATGGTGCAAGCCAGAAAACCTGTGACGTCAAAACACTATCATCATACCTGGCGGAGATATGTCTCTTGGTGCGAGGAACGCAAATATCGGTCGGCAGAATTCCACTTGGGAAGGTTCCTCCGTTTTTCTGCAGGCCGGTGTGGATAAAGGCTTGCGTCTGGGATCCAGATTTCAGCTCTTTCCATCTTCTTTCAGAAGAAGTTGGCTCTTTTGCCGGAAGTTCAGACCTTCTAGCAAGGGGTGTTTCACATACAACCTCCTTTCGTGCCGCCTACGGCACCTTGGGATCTGGATGTAGTGTTACGCTTTCTACAGTCCTCCTGGTTTGAACCTCTGATGATGGTAGAAGATAAGTACCTCACGTGGAAAACGGTGATGTTACTGGCCCTGGCTTCTGCTAGGCGTGTCTCAGAATTGGGGGCCTTGTCGTGCAAAAGTCCGTACTTAGGGGGTCATTTCGAGTTGATCGCTCGCTAGCTAGTTTTAGCCGTGCAAACGCTATGCCGCCACCCACTGCGGAGTGTATTTTAGCTTAGCAGAAGTGCAAACGCCTGTGTAGCTCTGAACCTACTCAGCACTTGCGATCACTTCAGCCTATTCGTGTCCGGATTTTATGTCATACACCCGCCCAGCGAACGCCCAGCCACGCCTGCGTTTTTGCAAACACTCCCTGAAAACAGTCAGTTGACACCCAGTAACCCCTTCCTGTCAATCTTCTTGCGGCCGCCAGTGCGAAGGAAAACTTTGCTAGAACCTGAGCACAACCACAAAGAGCTTTGTAACCGTATGTCGCGCTTGCGCATTGCGGGGCATGCGCAGTAATGCCATTTTTTCACCTGATCGCTGCGCTGCAAAAATCGGCAGCGAGCGATCAACTTGGAATGACCCCCGTGGTCTTTTACGAGAACAGAACGGAGCTCAGGACTAGACAGCAGTTACTGCCGAAGGTGGTCGCCGCGTTTCACTTGAATCAACCTATTGTGATTCCGTCCGGTTCTGACACTGCTATGCTTCCGGAGGCATTGGATGCTGTACGAGCCTTGAAAATCTATGTAAAGAGAACGGCTCAGATCAGAAAGACGGATTCCTTGTTCGCGCTGTATGATGCGCAAAAAAAGGGTTGCCCTGCTTCAAAGTAGTCCATTGCTCGTTGGATTAGGCTTACTATCCAACAAGCTTATGCGTCGGCAGCCTTACCACAGTCTCTTAAGGCCCACTCTACTAGATCGGTGGGTTCTTCCTGGGCGGCTGCCCGTGGAGTCTTGGCCCTGCCACTATGCCGAGCAGCTATCTGGTCGGGGACGAACAGCTTTGTGAAGTTATACAAATTTGATACCCTGGCCAAAAAGGATACCCAGTTTGGGCAAGCGGTGCTGCAGTTGTCTCTGCAAGTTCCCGCCCATTCTGGAAGCTTTGGGACATCCCCATCATACTAATTCTGTCCCCAATATCCCTTATGGATGCTAGAGAAAATAGGATTTTAAATACCTACCGGTAAATCCTTTTCTTGAAGTCAATAAGGGATATCGGGCGCCCGCCTTTGTGCGGTGACTTTCTGAAGGTTCTCTGTTACGTGTTCCTGTTCAGCTGTTGCTGTTAATGTTGCCAGACTTTGCTGGCTAAGTTATGTTTTGGTGTGCTGGTGTTTAAATCTCACCACACCTGTTATTGTTATGTTTCTTCTCTCAAGTATGTAATTCTCCTCCGGGCACTGTTTTCCATATAACTGAGCTGTAGGAGGAGGCATAGAGGGGAGGAGCCAGCACACCCAGTGGAAGAAATTTAAAGTGCACTAGCTCCTTTGGACCCATCTATACCCCATCATACTAATTCTGCCCCCAATATCCCTTATGGACTACGAGAAAAGGATTTACCGGTAGGTATTTAAAATCCTATTTTTGCAAGAGAGTTAGAGACACTTGTTTCCACCTCCACTGATACATTAGTTGCTTCAAAGCCCAGATTCTAAGAAAATCTGCATCATAAGATATTCCCAGTGGCATGAACCACAGCTGTTGTGGTAGAAGCAGGACATATGGGATCCATAAGGTAAAACTCGTTCTCGGAATAGATCAGGAGATTTACAGATCCAGAGCAATACACTGCAGACGTTTATATACTGTGTGTGTGTGTGTGTGTGTGTGTGTGTATATATACTGTGTGTGTATGTGTATATATATATATATATATATATATAAAAACTCCTGTCGGTCTGGCACTCCCTTCAACAAATTATATCACCTGCACCGGTGCCTTCATGTAGATATAAATACAGTCCCGGAGATGCGGCACTCTGGTCCACTTAGCAAACAAAAAGCGGGCGTGGATTCCCAGTATGAATCAACGTTTCAATATTTATTTATATTGTCATCAGGATACCTGATGACAATATAAATAAATATTGAAACGTTGATTCATACTGGGAATCCACGCCCGCTTTTTGTTTGCTAAGTGAACCAGAGTGCCGCATCTCCGGGACTGTATATATATATATATATATATATATGGAAAATAAAAAGTGAGAATAGGCGCCTCCTAGTGTAATATTAAATGTATGATATGACCATCACCCTTAGTCTCACCCTGTAAAGTGGAACTATACCGTATATAGTGGAATTCCAACCACTTTTGAAATAGCATAGGGTCACAATCTGAGCGACGTCATCAGTGGTGTTCTATTGGTGTTCCTCCTTGTTGTTAACACGTGGGAATAATTCGCAAGCGCGTCCTGGACCAGCCCTCAGCCTTCAGTGTGAAAACCTTTGTAGAGAGAGTGAGTGACTCACTCTCTCTACAAAGGTTTTCACACTGAAGGCTGAGGGCTGGTCCAGGACGCGCTTGCGAATTATTCCCACGTGTTAACAACAAGGAGGAACACCAATAGAACACCACTGATGACGTCGCTCAGATTGTGACCCTATGCTATTTCAAAAGTGGTTGGAATTCCACTATATACGGTATAGTTCCACTTTACAGGGTGAGACTAAGGGTGATGGTCATATCATACATTTAATATTACACTAGGAGGCGCCTATTCTCACTTTTTATTTTCCAGACCTACAATCGGTTGGCTTGAACAGCTAACCACTGGAGAAAAGGGCTGCCACCCCATGAAATAGAATATTGGGGGAGTGTATTCTAGAACACAGAAATTTACCATTACGGAAAGGATAGGTCGTTATAAGAAGGACTCAGCGCCATTTACCACCACCACTACCAAAAAATATATATATATATATATATATATATATATATATATATATATTGTGACAAGGATCACAAACACGGGGACTCAGATGAACACTTTCGGTGTTTATTTTGAACAGCAGGTCACCACATAGCAAGTTGAATTCATGCAGTCGGTATTACAGGCAGTAGCATACAGGCACTCTCAGCATAGCAGACTCTCGATAGGCTCCAGTGGTCCCTAGTCTAAACCACACAACCCGGCCTATCACTTGGGTAGCTATTCCACCGTCAAGAGCAAGGTGACTCAGCCCTGGAAACTCTATATCAGGAAATCCCAGGTTCTGCTGATCACACACCTGGGATTCTGCTACTGCTTCCAAAACCTGGTCTGGATCCTCCCACATTACTTTCACATGGAAAAATGCTGTCTCTGCCACTATATATATATATATATATATATATATATATAGCGGTGTGGGGATCGGCACTCACAATGGGGGCTGCTGGAATACTTGCTGTGGTGCCTTCTGTGATCCTGTGCTGGATCCAATACAATAGAAGAAGAAATCAGTGGCACTCAGCAGTCGAGAATAAATGGTATAGAAAACTTTTAATGGACTGGATTAAAAGTTTTCTATACCATTTATTCTCGACTGCTGATTTCATTTATTGAGTGCCGCTGATTTCTTCTTCTATTATATATATATATATATATATATATCTATCATACAAATTCAGCACTCACCTAATATTAACACTTCAAACTGTAATTCATCTGAATTCAGGGAATGTTAGTTCCAAAATATTGCAATAGTTTGTTAAACTGACCAGCCACTTCACGGCCATTCCCATTTGGTCAGTCCCTACACTGACTTTCACAAATCTGAGCATTGCTCTCAGGCATCTTTTGGATTTTAAATACACAGTATGCTTCTATCATGGGTTTAGGCACTGTCTTTTAAAGAGACAGGAACCACACCCAAGCATATCAGTTATACCCCTTTCACACCGCAGCTTTAACCCGGTAAATTGCCGATTTTTCAGCCTTCCTAAACGGTTCTAGCTGCGATGTGAAAGGGCCACCTTGAATTTACCGTTTTCAAAATACTGGTACTTTGAAACGGTTAAAAAGCAGGGTCCTACCCGGTTCAGAACCGTTTCACTGTGCAGTGTGAAAGGCTCTGAAACGGTATTTCCAAGCCACAGGAGGTGATAGGCTGTCTCCATGTGTGATGTCACCAGGCAGAAGCAGGAAGCTGGAGGAAAAACACATCAGACACATGAGAGTGGGTTTAGAAGCGTTTTCTTACTGCAAATATATTATACAAGGGCAACTTGGAGTGATGAAGAGGTGAGGGAGCTGCTAAGAATCAGAGGGGATGAGGAAATCTGCAGACAAATTACTGGGACAGTCAAGGATGCACACATATATAAAAACATGGTTAAAATGCTTCAAGCTGCTGGGTTCCATCGTACGACTATCCAAATTATTAATAATTAATTAATTAATCATTATTAATAATGTGTGGGCCAGAAAAGTCCATTTATAATGACAACCACTGTTTTCTATGCGTGAAACGGGTTCAGTGTGAAAGGTACCAAAACGGTAATGAAATGGTAATATACTGGTTACAACATGCGATGTGAAGGGGGTTTAACTGCTCAGACCCGTTTAAAGAACCGTTTCAAAAGCAGGTTTTGCAATGTGAAAGCAGCATACATAAACACCTGGGGAATTTCTTAACATTTAATTTACATATGGACAATAGGGGTGCATATATATACACTAGCTGGAGTACCCCGCGTTGCCCGGGATTTTAAGAATGTCTGTTTACCAAAATATATTGTAATATTAAACACACAGTATAAATAACATTGTAGATGTCTGTTTACCAAAATATATTGTAATATTAAACACACAGTATGAATAACATTGTAGATAGCTGAGTACCCATGCTTCGCTAGGGGATGAGGATGGTAAATTAGAATGATAGTTGTTTGTTAATTTACGTTGGTTGGAGATCTAGTATATAGGCATATCTTGCTTCCCTGACGCACTTTGTGTAGTAGGCGGACGCCTTTTTGGTCCCCCAAGGGACCCTGCTCTTCCCACTATACATTTCAAATTCATTTAGTTGCCTCGGCCGTGTTTTGATACGCTCGTATGTAAAATTTCACGATCTTCGCTTGTAAACTGTGGATTTGTATAGAAGGACAGAAGTACAAATTTTCACTGTTATATATTAGATAAGTACCTGGATAGATCCTCCTCCCCCAAACACTCCACAGTTTCTTATATAACACAGCACATTATGTATCTCCTGATATGCTCTGTGCTGCTGGGGGGCCGTGTTACTATATAACTCTCAGTGTGTGGGTTCGTGCTACCTCCATTCCCCTCCTCACATCATGTCACTGCCCCTGTCACTTACAGCCCTGTCATCACTGATATATCATGCATGTCCTGATATAGTCTGTGCTACTCGTCCACTAGGGGTGCCAGTGGGGTGTTACCCCCACAGTGTTTGTTCCCAGAGTGTAAGTAATATGCGTAGCAAGTGTTGTGTAAATTGCTCCAGGCATTCCAGAGTTATGCTGTCTGCTGAAAAACTCTGTGCTGCTGCCTCAACCCTAGGGGTGCTAGTGGCGTCTTACCCCCACAGTGTTTGTTCCCAGCTTGTAAGTCATATGTGTAGCAAGTTTGTTGTAAATTGGTCTAGGCATTCTGGAGTTATGCGTTCTGCTGAAAAACTCTGTGCTGCTGTCCCACCCCTAGGGGTGTTAGGGGTGTATTACCCCCACCGAGTTTGTTCCCAGATTTTAAGTCAGATGTGTACCAAGTTTGGTGTAAATTGCTGTAGGCCTTCTACAGTAATGCTGTCTGCTGACGTACTCTGTGCTGCTGTCCAACCCCTAGGGGTGCTAGGGGTGCCTGACACCCACATTGTTTGTTTCCCTCGTGTAAGTCATATGTCTACCCAGTTTGTTGTAAATTGGTCTAGCCATTCGGGAGTTATGCTGTCTCCTTTACTATTCTGTGCCGCTGTCCCACCCCTGGGGGTGGTAGTTTTTTTTTTTTGAGATTGTAAGTCAAATGTGTACCAAGTTTGGTGTAAATTGCTCCAGGCCTTCCACAGTTATGCTGCCTGCTGACATACTCTGTGCTGCTGTCCCACCCCCAGGGGTGCTAGCGGTGTTTGGCCCCCACATTGTTTCTTTCCTTAGTGTAAGTCATATGTGTACCCAGTTTGTTGTAAATTTGTCTACCCATTCGCGATTTATGTTGTCTCCTGAAATACTCTGTGCCATCCCTAGGGGTGCTAGGGTTGTCTAACCCCCACAGAGTTTGTTCCCAGATTGTAAGTGAGATGTGTACCAAGTTTGGTGTAAATTGCTCCAGGCCTTCCATAGTTTTGCTGTCTCCTGAAATACTCTGTGCTGCTCTCCCACCCCTAGGGGTGATAGGGGTGTTTAGCCCCCACAGAGTTTGTTCCAAGATTTTAAGTCAGATGTGTACCAAGTTTGGTGTAAATTGCTCCAGGCCTTCCACAGTTTTACTAGCCGCTGACATAATCTGTGCTGCTGTCCCACCCCTAGGGGTGCTCGGGGTGTCTGACCCCATAGTGTTTGTTTCCAGAGTGTAAGTCATATGTTTACCAAGTTTGTTGTAAATTGCTGCAGGCATTCCAGAGTTATGCTGTCTGCTGAAATACTCAGTGCTACTGCCTCACCCCTAGGGGTGCTAGGGGTGTCTTCCTCCCACAGTGTTTGTTGGCAGATTGGAAGGCATATGTGTACCAATTTTTGAGTACATGGGTCCAGCAATTCCGGAGTTATGCTGTCTCCTGATATACTCTGTGCTGCTGTCTCCCCCCTAGGGGTGCTAGGGATTTCAAATTGTTTTAGTTGCGTCCGCCATGTTTTAATACACTTGCATGTGACATTTCACGATCTTCGCATGTAAACTGTGAATTTGTATAGAAAAACAGACAGAAGGACAGAATGTCAGATTTTCATTTTTATACAGTAGATATATATATATATATATATATATAGTGAGTGCAAAGTCCACGGCACTCCCTATTCCCAAAGGTCAATGTGACACAATAATAGAGCCGGTGCCCTCCCTGGTAACAGCAGCGCTGTGTCCAATATTGAATGCAGAATCGGGCGGCACTCTCGGCATAAAAATAAAGACAGACAAGCAAGTCTGATGTTCAATCTTGATGTTCAATCAACGTTTCAATGTCAAAGCGGCATTTTCGTCAGGATAAACGACAACAAAGTGTTACTCACCAATTTATCTCCGTCTGGTGATCCATGGCGCCCACGGCCAGTCGCGTCCCGCTCCGTCCAAATGATGACGTCATTACGAGGCGCCGGCTGCGGCGTCACGGAGCACCCGGACCGGAGCACACAGAAACAACCCCCCTGTGATGTGCAAACATAAAACAAACAGTATTATCCACACAATACAGCAATGGCCTAACGTAAAGCAATTTGACAAACACTATAAATGTGTCAAAAAAAGGAGTTCAGCATGAAAAGCTACATATTGTATGTTCATGAAAAATGGATACATTAAGACCATGTTAGTATCTTAGAGTAATGCATAAAGTCCATAGATGATTAACGTCTGGTGACAATAACACTGTACAAGGTATTAAGATTAATTAAACACATTAAACACTGTTGCCAGATAAAGCATCATGGCAATGAATATTAGGGGAATATTCCGCTAACTGTGAACCTATAGAAAGGCTGACAAGCCAGTTTGTTCATTTAACCCACGAGGGGACAGAGTGTCCAAGACAAATATCCACTTGGCCTCTGCTCTAAGTAACAATTGAGCACGGTCACCCCCTCGTTTAAGTGGGGGGATGTGATCAATTATGCGGTGTCGCAATGCGGCCACCGAATGTTTAGCCTGCAAAAAATGCCTGGCAACGGGTTGGTCACTTCTACCTGCGGAGACTGCCGCTCTGATGGAGGCTCTATGTCCTGCCATCCGTTCTTTAAACATGCAGTCAGTTTTCCCCACATAGTGGAGACCGCAAGGGCAGCTGAGTAAATAGACCACAAGGGGAGGGGACCTGGGGTGCACACCGGTAATGAGAGGTGCGACCCTGCGGAGACCTTTCAGTAGAACTGCATACAAAGAAAAAGGTTGCAGGTGCACAATTCAAACATTACCAATTTATTAATAATAATAATTGCAATAAAATTTTGCATTTTAAGCGAGGTTCTTCGCATAGTTATGGCCATAAGTAACGGCTTGCCCACCGCGTCCAGGTGACCTCATTAGTCGGGCAAGTCCCTAACATTTTGGGGGGTACAAATCTAGGGTGCGGGACCCCCCAAAATGAAGCAGCTGAGTGATCAGTTTTTTTGGTTGAATTCAACGTGCTGCTTCTTGGTATTTTAAGTACTTTTTCCTTGATGGCTATAAGTGCTGGTTGTAGCCCCTTTGAATAAATTTAGCTATCATATTGTCGCATGCGACTTCTAGTTGTGTTTCGTCGCTGATGATGCGTTTGAGGCGCAGCATCTGCGAATAGGGGAGACCTTTACGTAAGGAAATTGGGTGATGACTGGACGCTAATAGAATGTTATTTCTATCCGTGCTTTTAGTGAATAAGGCCGTTTCAATTTTGTCACCCCGTAACGAGATCTGTACGTCTAAAAAGCTGATACGGCTCTCGTGTATGGTGTACGTAAATTTCACTGGGGAATCAGACAAATTGTGTGTGTTAAGTAGAGATTCTAGCAGATTACGAGGTCCTGTCCACAGTAATAACAGGTCATCAATAAATCGTAAATACAACAGTACATATGGTTTGGTTGCTTCATTGGACAGAAACAGCTCGTCCTCAATCCGCAACATGAAACTGTTTGCAAACGAGGGCGAGACGTTGCTCCCCATGGAGCAACCTGAAAGCTGTAAATAAAAATTATTGTTAGAGAAGAAATAATTTCTCTGTAAATATGAAATAATAATAATAGTAAATAATTTCGACAATATGATAGCTAAATTTATTCAAAGGGGCTACAACCAGCACGATCTTATAGCCATCAAGGAAAAAGTACTTAAAATACCAAGAAGCAGCACGTTGAATTCAACCAAAAAAACTGATACGACAGATAGATTAATTTGGGTGAATCAATTTAACACCGAGTCCAGAAATTAGTAAAATAACGAGAAAATTCTGGCCTATCATACAAACAGACAAAAAAAGTGGCATTCAACCTAATACACAAATTATGCCAGCCTATCGCAGAGGAAAAAACATACGCGATTTTCTAGTAAAAACCAATGTCAAGAGTACCATCAAAAAAAATCTTCTTGTGCGGGATGTTTTAAATGTCTAGGCTGCACTACTTGCAGCCACATGCTGACAGGAGACACCTTCTGTCACCCATTTACCGGCAAGAAATTTAAGATACGGCATCGTGTAACCTGCACCACAAGGTTTGTGGTCTATTTACTCAGCTGCCCTTGCGGTCTCCACTATGTGGGGAAAACTGACTGCATGTTTAAAGAACGGATGGCAGGACATAGAGCCTCCATCAGAGCGGCAGTCTCCGCAGGTAGAAGTGACCAACCCGTTGCCAGGCATTTTTTGCAGGCTAAACATTCGGTGGCCGCATTGCGACACCGCATAATTGATCACATCCCCCCACTTAAACGAGGGGGTGACCGTGCTCAATTGTTACTTAGAGCAGAGGCCAAGTGGATATTTGTCTTGGACACTCTGTCCCCTCGTGGGTTAAATGAACAAACTGGCTTGTCAGCCTTTCTATAGGTTCACAGTTAGCGGAATATTCCCCTAATATTCATTGCCATGATGCTTTATCTGGCAACAGTGTTTAATGTGTTTAATTAATCTTAATACCTTGTACAGTGTTATTGTCACCAGACGTTAATCATCTATGGACTTTATGCATTACTCTAAGATACTAACATGGTCTTAATGTATCCATTTTTCATGAACATACAATATGTAGCTTTTCATGCTGAACTCCTTTTTTTGACACATTTATAGTGTTTGTCAAATTGCTTTACGTTAGGCCATTGCTGTATTGTGTGGATAATACTGTTTGTTTTATGTTTGCACATCACAGGGGGGTTGTTTCTGTGTGCTCCGGTCCGGGTGCTCCGTGACGCCGCAGCCGGCGCCTCGTAATGACGTCATCATTTGGACGGAGCGGGACGCGACTGGCCGTGGGCGCCATGGATCACCAGACGGAGATAAATTGGTGAGTAACACTTTGTTGTCGTTTATCCTGACGAAAATGCCGCTTTGACATTGAAACGTTGATTGAACATCAAGATTGAACATCAGACTTGCTTGTCTGTCTTTATTTTTATGCCGAGAGTGCCGCCCGATTCTGCATTCTATATATATATATATATATATATATATATATATATACTGTATATATATATATATATATATATATATATATATAGCATAGTTTGTGGCAGCACTCCTCACATAAATGGATTACTTGCCTGGTGCCCTCCTAGGTACCTCAATAGCTGTAAGGTCCAATATAGCAAACGGACGGGCGGCACTCAGAAAAATGACAGGCAACGAGCAGGGTATAGCAACGTTTCGAAGTGTATTACTTCTTCATCAGGACAATAAATGTAATACAAAAATACCTTAAATAGACTCACCACAGCGTGTCAAACAGCTCCGGCGCGGGACGCGAATGCCGACGCCCACAAATGACGTCATCACCGCTCGCCGCGTAACCGGGGTAACTATAAACAAACAACTTCACAGTTTACAGTATGAACGGTGAAAACACCGATCCGTGAACATAATAAAGCACCAAAATACATGTATAATTAAAAACAAACTGAAGCAAATGGAAACATAGCAGATGCAACCAGGCAATTCCTAGTACTTTTAAATGAAACACAATGTATGCAAAAGCAGCGCAGCGTGGACAATCAGGCATACATGGCACACTGATGTTAATTTAATGAGACACCTATAGAAAGCAATCATAAAAAATCATGAGAAAAATCATAAAAAACAATGTAAACCCAAGGATTCATTAAGGCCACGGGGCACAAGGGTTTGCAATTCATGAATCCACCTTGATTCTTTTTGTAATAATCTGCGGGATCTGTCACCTCCACGGATTCTAAAGGGTTCATGATCAATGATCATGTATTTTAAACAGGCAACATTATGTTTTGCCTGATAGAAGTGACGAGCAACTGGTTGGTCACTGTAACCAGTTGCAACCGCATTTCTGATGGCCAATCTATGATTAGCAATCCTCTCTCGTAGTGTACGGTCGGTCTTACCGATATAATTGTATCCACATGGACATGTAATCATGTAGATAATGAATTTGGTGGTGCATGTAACCCTATGCTGGATATAATATTTCCTACCACTATATGGATTACAGAAAAATTTACCAGTGGTAAGGGCTCTACAGGTGGTGCAATTAAGGCACCGAAAACACCCTTTTTGAAGTGTTAAAAAGGTGTTTTGTTCACTCTGAGCATTATCTAGGCCAGTAATGTCAGTTTTAACCACCCAATCCCTAATGTTCCTACCTCTAGTATATGCCGACATGATAGAGGTGTCATGTAGTTGTAAATTGCTGTCAGTACTGACGATAGGCCAAAGTTTCTTAGCAGTATGTGAAATATTGTTGCTCATGGTGTTAAAATGATTGATCCAGGGAAGCTTCTTCTTTTTAGATGTAGACTGACTCGAAGTTAGGAGTTTTTCCCTGGTGCAACACAGTGCCTTAGATTTAGCTTGAAGAAGAGATTTATGCTCATAGCCCCTTTGGATGAATTTATCAATCATCCGATCAATCTGGGCACTGGCAGTATCAGAATCACTACAGATTCGTACTGCCCTGAGAAACTGAGAGTACGGCAAGCCGAACTTCAGTGATTTTGGATGACAGCTATCTGAATGAAGTATCGTGTTTCTGTCTGTCGGTTTATGATACAATTCAGTCACTAGATGTCCTTGGACAGAACGAACAAGGACATCTAAGTAACACACACTGTCAGGACTGATGTTATATGTAAATTGTATAGGGTGCCCAGAAGAATTATGTGCCTCAATGCCCTCAATGAAAGATTCCCTGGTGTTGTTCAATATAATGAAAAGGTCGTCTATATACCTACAAAAAAATATTATAGACTCTGAAAAATGAGGATTGTCAAAGAAAATCTCTTGTTCAACCAAGAACATGTAGGAGTTAGCGTACGATGGGGCCACAGGGGACCCCATCGCACAGCCAGATGTCTGAAGATAGAATTTCCCATTAAACATAAAATAATTAAGTGTCAGTACCATCTGCAAAAGATCAAGAAAAAAATCCACATCTGGACCCTGATATAAGGGGTTATTAGTAATCAATCTCCTCACTGCATTTAAGCCATCACTGTTAGGAATTACCGTATATAAGCTTGAAATATCAATGCTGCATAAGAAGCACCCAGGAGGTAAATTACCCACCAATTTAAGCTTATTCAAAAAAGAGGTAGTATCTAACAAATACCTGTCATTAACAGTGATACATGGCTGTAACATCGCATCAAGAAATGTAGAGACTCTCTGAAACAATCCATCACGGGCTGAAATTATTGGACGCCCGGGTGGATGTATCAGCGATTTATGCACTTTGGGCAGAGCATAAAGCACTGGTACAATGGGTGTATCAATGATTAATGCTTTCATCAGTGTCTCAGAAATCACACCAGAATGAAATGCCGACAATAATTTATTATGCAGTAGCTTGGAGAATTCACGAGTGGGGTCTCCCGCTAGTGCCTTATAAACTCTGGTATCACTTAATTGACGTTCCAGTTCAACTTTATAATCAGAAACATTCTGAATCACGATACCCCCGCCCTTATCTGCGGGGCGTATTGTGATATCAGTATAGCTAGACAAATCCCTGAGGGCTTGATATTCCTCTCTATTCAAGTTATTTCTAACCATATTAGGCAAACCAGAAATCACATGTTTAGAAACAGAATCACTAAGCATTCTACCATAAGTCTTAATGGAAGGATTGTAGGAAACAGGATCAAAATGGCTACGTCTCTGTAATCGAGCCAATTGAGGTGGTAAAGATTCAACAGGAATATGAGTAGAAGTGTTTTTAGTCCCATTGAAATGTTCATGAAGTTTGAGCTGACGATTCACCGTTCATACTGTAAACTGTGAAGTTGTTTGTTTATAGTTACCCCGGTTACGCGGCGAGCGGTGATGACGTCATTTGTGGGCGTCGGCATTCGCGTCCCGCGCCGGAGCTGTTTGACACGCTGTGGTGAGTCTATTTAAGGTATTTTTGTATTACATTTATTGTCCTGATGAAGAAGTAATACACTTCGAAACGTTGCTATACCCTGCTCGTTGCCTGTCATTTTTCTGAGTGCCGCCCGTCCGTTTGCTATATTGGACCTTACAGCTATTGAGGTACCTAGGAGGGCACCAGGCAAGTAATCCATTTATGTGAGGAGTGCTGCCACAAACTATGCTATATGTGGAATTCTTGGTCTGCAGGGACTAAGATTCTTGGCTTTAGCACCCCGTTGTATTCAAGTGGGAGCTTCATCAGTGTGTCTGTCAGCTTATTGTATGGCTGTAATGAATTCTGCAGCAACAATGGAATCTGTGGAGACTGTGAACCTTGCATTGTTGACACAGGGAACTATGCTTAATTTCTCTGACCTAGAGGCTGAATCTATCCTTCTTAACCAAGCTTTGAATGATGAGGCTGATGCACAATCTACTGAATCTTTATATAAAGACTGGCTCAGGTTAAAACAAAAGGAAGTCGACTACCGTTATCATGCCATTACACTCAGTGACTATTATAAGGAAAAACGAATACCGCGTGGTTTTCGTATTCGCAATACACCCACGATCGGTAGATTTAACACCACGTTCTGTAAACGCTGGATAGCGATTTTAAATAAATGTAGTTTTGATTTGTTACTTTTGGTGATCGAAGAATCATCTAGAGAATTATCCATTGCACAGGATAAGATCACTACCTTTGAAGCCAAATTTAAAGCCACACTTGCTGCTGATACCAAAACTAATTGGTTAGAAAAATTGGAGGGACAGATTACCAGCTATAGAAGAGATTTGATTCAATTCAAACGTCAAAAATTAGCTAAAGTCAATGCAGACTATGAGCAGAACCGTGTGTACCTTTGGGCATCTGGCACCCGGAATGAAAGACAACAGAGATTTAGACAAAGAAACTACAAACAATTATGGCAATCAGATTCATCTGGTGATAGAAACACCAATAGTGACTCTGACACTAGATCTGACATCCAGGCTTCAGGATCTAATTCCCCTTTAGGGGCACGTACCCGCCGGGTGGCCGGCGGAAAAGGAGGTGGACGCGGCGAGGGGGCCAGTGTAAAAGAGCGAGGCAGAGGAAGGGTGGGCAGACCCCCTCTGGCCAGGAGGAAATAATCTTTAATCTCTCCGATCATGCCCTGACCCCTCCTGAGATGCGCGTTTTGAATAGAGGTTTGTCATTTGTACCGACAGTACAGTTCTCATCTCATCAATGGGAAATTGAAAAGTACAAGCTGAATCGTCAGCTCAAACTTCATGAACATTTCAATGGGACTAAAAACACTTCTACTCATATTCCTGTTGAATCTTTACCACCTCAATTGGCTCGATTACAGAGACGTAGCCATTTTGATCCTGTTTCCTACAATCCTTCCATTAAGACTTATGGTAGAATGCTTAGTGATTCTGTTTCTAAACATGTGATTTCTGGTTTGCCTAATATGGTTAGAAATAACTTGAATAGAGAGGAATATCAAGCCCTCAGGGATTTGTCTAGCTATACTGATATCACGATACGCCCCGCAGATAAGGGCGGGGGTATCGTGATTCAGAATGTTTCTGATTATAAAGTTGAACTGGAACGTCAATTAAGTGATACCAGAGTTTATAAGGCACTAGCGGGAGACCCCACTCGTGAATTCTCCAAGCTACTGCATAATAAATTATTGTCGGCATTTCATTCTGGTGTGATTTCTGAGACACTGATGAAAGCATTAATCATTGATACACCCATTGTACCAGTGCTTTATGCTCTGCCCAAAGTGCATAAATCGCTGATACATCCACCCGGGCGTCCAATAATTTCAGCCCGTGATGGATTGTTTCAGAGAGTCTCTACATTTCTTGATGCGATGTTACAGCCATGTATCACTGTTAATGACAGGTATTTGTTAGATACTACCTCTTTTTTGAATAAGCTTAAATTGGTGGGTAATTTACCTCCTGGGTGCTTCTTATGCAGCATTGATATTTCAAGCTTATATACGGTAATTCCTAACAGTGATGGCTTAAATGCAGTGAGGAGATTGATTACTAATAACCCCTTATATCAGGGTCCAGATGTGGATTTTTTTCTTGATCTTTTGCAGATGGTACTGACACTTAATTATTTTATGTTTAATGGGAAATTCTATCTTCAGACATCTGGCTGTGCGATGGGGTCCCCTGTGGCCCCATCGTACGCTAACTCCTACATGTTCTTGGTTGAACAAGAGATTTTCTTTGACAATCCTCATTTTTCAGAGTCTATAATATTTTTTTGTAGGTATATAGACGACCTTTTCATTATATGGAACAACACCAGGGAATCTTTCATTGAGGGCATTGAGGCACATAATTCTTCTGGGCACCCTATACAATTTACATATAACATCAGTCCTGACAGTGTGTGTTACTTAGATGTCCTTGTTCGTTCTGTCCAAGGACATCTAGTGACTGAATTGTATCATAAACCGACAGACAGAAACACGATACTTCATTCAGATAGCTGTCATCCAAAATCACTGAAGTTCGGCTTGCCGTACTCTCAGTTTCTCAGGGCAGTACGAATCTGTAGTGATTCTGATACTGCCAGTGCCCAGATTGATCGGATGATTGATAAATTCATCCAAAGGGGCTATGAGCATAAATCTCTTCTTCAAGCTAAATCTAAGGCACTGTGTTGCACCAGGGAAAAACTCCTAACTTCGAGTCAGTCTACATCTAAAAAGAAGAAGCTTCCCTGGATCAATCATTTTAACACCATGAGCAACAATATTTCACATACTGCTAAGAAACTTTGGCCTATCGTCAGTACTGACAGCAATTTACAACTACATGACACCTCTATCATGTCGGCATATACTAGAGGTAGGAACATTAGGGATTGGGTGGTTAAAACTGACATTACTGGCCTAGATAATGCTCAGAGTGAACAAAACACCTTTTTAACACTTCAAAAAGGGTGTTTTCGGTGCCTTAATTGCACCACCTGTAGAGCCCTTACCACTGGTAAATTTTTCTGTAATCCATATAGTGGTAGGAAATATTATATCCAGCATAGGGTTACATGCACCACCAAATTCATTATCTACATGATTACATGTCCATGTGGATACAATTATATCGGTAAGACCGACCGTACACTACGAGAGAGGATTGCTAATCATAGATTGGCCATCAGAAATGCGGTTGCAACTGGTTACAGTGACCAACCAGTTGCTCGTCACTTCTATCAGGCAAAACATAATGTTGCCTGTTTAAAATACATGATCATTGATCATGAACCCTTTAGAATCCGTGGAGGTGACAGATCCCGCAGATTATTACAAAAAGAATCAAGGTGGATTCATGAATTGCAAACCCTTGTGCCCCGTGGCCTTAATGAATCCTTGGGTTTACATTGTTTTTTATGATTTTTCTCATGATTTTTTATGATTGCTTTCTATAGGTGTCTCATTAAATTAACATCAGTGTGCCATGTATGCCTGATTGTCCACGCTGCGCTGCTTTTGCATACATTGTGTTTCATTTAAAAGTACTAGGAATTGCCTGGTTGCATCTGCTATGTTTCCATTTGCTTCAGTTTGTTTTTAATTATACATGTATTTTGGTGCTTTATTATGTTCACGGATCGGTGTTTTCACCGTTCATACTGTAAACTGTGAAGTTGTTTGTTTATAGTTACCCCGGTTACGCGGCGAGCGGTGATGACGTCATTTGTGGGCGTCGGCATTCGCGTCCCGCGCCGGAGCTGTTTGACACGCTGTGGTGAGTCTATTTAAGGTATTTTTGTATTACATTTATTGTCCTGATGAAGAAGTAATACACTTCGAAACGTTGCTATACCCTGCTCGTTGCCTGTCATTTTTCTGAGTGCCGCCCGTCCGTTTGCTATATATATATATATATATACATATTGTGGCAAGAAAGGTACTTCGCCACCTGTAAGCTACACACAGGGTCCTGGGGGTAGGTGGGAAGTGTGAATGGACCAGGTTCCCATCCATTTGGCCCAGACCAGGTCGTATAGGCTTCTTAGCCCAAGAAGCTGCTTATCAGCCAGCACCTGGGTGCTGGGTTTAAAGCAGAGTCTCTCCCATGAGTCAGGGCTCCTGAAGGCAGTTAGTGTCCAGGTGATAGGCCTGCTAGGGACAGTGGGATCCGGAGGGCTGGGCCACTAGTGTCAGGATGCCGGGACCTGAAGGGTTCCTTATTAAGTAAGAGGGAGTGAGGCGGGGCCTAACCGCCCTGGTAGTTTATACTAAAGACAGTGATCTTTGTTTTATGTATATCTTTGTTTTTGAGCTACCTGAATAAAAGGTACTTGTTGTTTTTGCACAAGCCTGGAGTCGGTCGTTGGTGGAATTTTTGTAGCAGAGCACATTCTAGCAAGACTCCTGTTACAATATACAGTGGGGATCGAAAGTTTGGGCACCCCAGGCAAAAATTCATTTTAATGTGCAAAAAGAAGCCAAGGAAAGATGGAAAAATCTCCAAAAGGCATCAAATTACAGATTAGACATTCTTATAACATGTCAAAAAAAGTTTGATTTTCTTTCCATCATTTACACTATCAAAAGAACAGAAAACAAAAAATGGCGTCTGCAAAAGTTTGGGCACCCTGTAGAGTTAATACCTTGTACTGCCCCCTTTGGACAGCTGAGACCTGGCAGTGTCATGGATTGTTCTCAATCATCGTCTGGAAAGACCAGGTGATGTCAATCTCAAATGTTTTAAAAGCCCAGACTCATCTGACCTTGATCCAACAATCGGCACCATGGGTTCCTCTAAGCAGTAGTGTAGAACACTGAAACTGAGAATAGTTGACGCTCACAAAGCTTGAGAAGGCTATAAGAAGATAGCATAGTGTTATCAGATGCCCATATCCTCTGTTCGGAATGTAATTAAGAAATGGCAGTCATCAGGAACAGTGGGAGTTAAAGCATGATCTGGAAGACCAAGAAAAATATCAGATAGAACAGCTCGCAGGATTGTGAGAAAAGCAAGTTAAAATCCACGTTTGACTGCACGATCCCTCCAGGAAGATCTGGCAGACACTGGAGCTGTGGTACAATATTCCACTATAAAGAGATACTTGTACAAATATGGTCTTCATGGAAGAGTCATCAGAAGAAAACCTCTTCTACGTCCTCACCACAAAAATCAGCGTTTGAAGTTTGCAAATGAACATATAGACAAGCCTGATGCATTTTGGAATAAAGTTCTGTGGACCGATGAGGTTAAAATAGAACTTTTTGTCCAGAATGAGCAAAGGTACATTTGGAGAAGGAAGGGCACAGAATTTAATGAAAAGAACCTCTGTCCAACTGTTAAGCATGGGGGTTGATCAATCATGCTCGGGTTGTATTGCAGCCAGTGGCACAGGGAACATTTCACGAGTAGAAGGAAAAATGGATTCAATAAGATTCCAGCAAATTTTGGACGCTAACTTTTTGCCATCTGTGAAAAAGCTGAAGTTAAAGAGAGGCTGGCTTCTACAAATGGATAATGATCCTAAACACACCTCAAAATCCACGGTGGCTTACATCAAGAGGCGTAAACTGAAGGTTTTGCCATGGCCTACACAATCTCCTGACCTCTACATAATTGAAAATCTATGGATAGACCTTAAAAGAGCAGTGCGTCACAGACAGCCCAGGAATCTCAAAGAACTGGAAGACTTTTGTAAGGAAGAATGGGCGAAGATACCTCAAACAAGAATTGAAAGACTCTTGGCTGGCTACAAAAAGCGTTTACAAGCTGTGATACTTGCCAAAGGGGGCAGTACAAGGTATTAACTCTGCAGGGTGCCCAAACTTTTGCAGACGCCATTTTTTGTTTTCTGTTCTTTTGAAAGTGTAAATGATGGAAATAAAATCAAACTTTTTTTGACATGTTATAAGAATGTCTAATCTGTAATTTGATGCCTTTTGGAGATTTTTCCATCTTTCCTTGACTTCTTTTTGCACATTAAAATGAATTTTTGCCTGGGGTGCCCAAACTTTCAATCCCCACTGTGTGTATATATATATATATATATATATATACATTTATATCAATATATATATACATATACACACACATACCTATATATATATATATATATATATATATGTAGAGAGAGAGAGAGAGAGAGTGGTGGCCAAAATTGCAGACACTTTTTTTAAATTGTAATGTTTTTCAACTTTGAATGCTTATAAAAACTGTTACACTTCACGCAGTGCAATGATTGATATATCATATGAAAGGTAATTTAATGCTGAATTCAACACAGTAAACAGAGGTCAAATATTTGTATTACAAGGGAAGTTATGCAGTGAAAACTACACTTAGGGTGAAAATCCCTGTGTACTTTTGATGTCACTGTCCTATCAGTATTTCGTTGAATATCCTTCATTTTTCAAGACAGCAGCACAGGGACGTGGCATTGAGCCAACCAATGTTTGGAGCTCTTCCTTCTTTATTATGTGGTGCCATGAGACAATTAATTCTCATTTATTGGATGGATGCCTCAGATGTACCAGTTTTTTCAAACGGAACCACAAATGTTCTATGGAGTTCAAGTCTGGGCTGTTTGCTGGCCATCCCAGCACCTGTATGTCATTATCCGTCCGTGAACCACTGTTTGCATATCCGTGCAGTGTTTCAGGCTGAATCCTGCTGGAACAAAATGGGGCATTATCTGGAAAAAGATCCCTGATAGAAGGTAGAAGTTTTCGTTGTAGGATGGTGTCAATGTACTTTCTGCTGTTCAGTGTGCCATCTATGACATGAAGGCGGCCTACAGGATCTGCTGTCATACATGCCCGGATCATAAAACTTGTAGGATTCTTTGTTGTCGCTTGAATGCAATCTGGATGTACCTCTTCCCCGATGCAACGGCTCACATATTTTCTCCCATCACTACCAAATATCGATACCTTAGTTTCGTCACTCCATATCACTTGTTTCCACTGACCTTCTGCCCATGCAATGTGTTCTTTTGCTCACTGTATTCGTTTCTGCCGCTGCTTTTTATTCAGGAATGGCTTTTTCGGGAATCCTACCTTTTAGGCCAACCTCCGTTAGTCTTCTCTGTACCGTTCTTGCACTGACAAAAACACCAGTTGCACTCAGTTCACTGCTAATGGCCGCAGATGACATCCATCTGTCCCTGACGCAAATTCGTTTTATTCTCCTATCATCAACAGCTGTTGTGCAGTTTTTCCGGCCTTTTCCTTCTTGTTTTGTATAGATTGTGTTTCCTGATAGCGTAAACAAAACTTTCGTACTCCTGATGTTGTCACATTCCCACCAACTTCTCTCGCAATTGCTGCATACGAAAGACCATTTTCACGTAACACCACAATCCTGGATCTCTTCCTGGGTGACCAGTCATCACTTTGCCTGGACGACATTATTGTATTTTTCTCTTACGTCCTAGAGGATGCTGGGGTCCACATTAGCACCATGGGGTATAGACGGGTCCACCAGGAGCCATTGGCACTTTAAGAGTTTGAGAGTGTGGGCTGGCTCTTCCCTCTATGCTCCTCCTACCAGACTCAGTTTAGAAAATGTGCCCGGAGGAGCCGGTCACAGCTAGGGGAGCTCTACAGAGCTACTTTAGAAAAAGTTTTTTTAGAGTTTATTATTTTACAGGGAGGCTGCTGGCAACAGCCTCCCTGCTTTGTGGGACTAAGGGGAGGAGTAGTGTCCGCCCTGCGGGGTCTGAGGCACTATCTCCGCTGACAGGACACTGAGCTCCTGAGGGGGTCGATCGTTCCCCGCCACAGGGGATCGCTCACCCCAGCAGCATGCCGCCACCCCCTTACAGAGCCAGAAGATTGGTGGCGAGTGAGTCACTGACCCCCCTAGCAAGCGGGGGGCCGGTGTGAAGATGGCGGCAATAGGGTATGGAGCGCAGTACTAACTGCGCTTCGGGGCTCAGCGGTACATAGTGCAGCGCTGTGAGGGGCGCCCTGAGCCAGCGCCTACACCCTATATTGGTCACACAGCCTGTCGGGGTCCCGGGATCTCTGCCAGCATAATTCCTCAGGCCAGTATAATCCTATGAAGATTGGGAAGACAGCACCATTTTGGGGGCGGAGCTTCTCAGAGCGGACCCAGCAGCGTTCAGCGCCATTTTCCTGCCTGCACAACGCTGTAAGTGAAGAGCAAGTCCCTCTAGAACAACTCCAGCTGCTACGAAGAAACCCTTTTCTTCAAATGCATCACAGCCCTTTTGGGCTGCCAAGCCACGAAAGGCCAGACCGTCTAACACCTTCTTTAGGGAAGGTCGGCCCAAATCCAAGAAACATGCTGTTGCGGGTTTCAAGGAACAGAAACCTGCTTCAGGTACACCGAAGTCCTCCGCATGGCGGTGGACTGCACGCCCCGAAGGTGGGGCCGGTGGGAGCGAGACTCAGGCATTTCTGTCACGTCTGGGTGTCGTCCAGCCTGGATCCCTGGGTGCAAGATATCGTGTCCCAGGGGTACAGGCTGGAATTTTAAGATCTCCCTCCTCACCGATTCTTCAAATCAAGCTTGCCAGCTTTGCTGGCAGACTGGGCTGTCCTGCAGGCTGCCATCCAGAAGTTGCTGGAGGCACAGATTATTGTACTGGTCCCTCCTCATATGCAAAACAAAGGTTACTATTCAAACCTTTTCGTGGTACCGAAACCGGATGGTTCGGTCAGGCCCATTCTGAACCTAAAATCGCTAAATCCCTTTCTGAAGTTCAAGTTCAAAATGGAGTCTCTAAGGTCGGTGATACCAGGTCTGGAAGAGGGGGAATTCCTGGTGTCCCTGGATATCAAGGATGTGTACCTCCAGATTCCGATTTGGCCGCCGCATCAGACTTATCTCCGATTTGCACTGTTGGACTGTCACTATCAGTTCCAGGCTTTGCCATTTGGCCTCTCCACAACACCAAGGGTATTCACCAAGGTGATGGCGGAAATGATGGTTCTCCTCCGCAGACAGGGGGTGAACATAATTCAATATCTGGACGATCTGCTGATAAAGGCATCATCCAAGGAGAAGCTGTTAAAGTCCATTCTTCTCATGACCCACCTGCTCAGGGAACACGGTTGGATCCTGAGTCTTCCAAAATCAAATTTGGAACCAACCAGGAGGTTGTTCTTTCTGGGAATGATCCTTGACACGGAAGTGCAGAGGGTGTTTCTTCCAGAGGAAAAAGCGTTGGTGATACAAACAATGGTCTGGGATGTTCTGAAGCCAGCCCGGGTGTCGGTTCATCAGTGCATTCGCCTTCTGGGTAAGATAGTGGCCTCTGAGACGAGGCTCTACAGTACGGGAGGTTTCATGCTCAGTCCTTCCATCTGGATCTCCTGGACAAGTGGTCGGGATCCCATCTACATATGCACCAGAGGATACGTCTGTCACCAAAGGCCAGGATTTCTCTTCTCTGGTGGTTGCAGCTACCTCACCTCCTGGAGGGCCACAGGTTCGGGATTCAGGACTGGATCCTTCTAACCACAGATGCATGTCTCCGGGGCTGGGGCGCAGTCACTCAAGGGGAAACCTTCCAAGGAAGGTGGTCAAGTCTGGAAGCCGGCCTGCCGATAAACATTCTAGAAATAAGAGCCGTCTACAACGGTCTTCTCCAAGCGGCCCATCTTCTGAGAAATCGGGCCATTCAATTGCAATCGGACAATGTAACGACAGTGGCTTACATAAACTGACAGGGCGGAATGAAGAGCAGAGCTGCAATGTCAGAGGTGACAAGAATCATACTCTGGGCAGAAAAACACGCGTTGGGCTGTCAGCAATCTTCATTCCAGGAATAGACAACTGGGAAGCGGACTTCCTCAGCAGACATGATCTCCATCCAGGGGAGTGGGGTCTTCATCCGGAGGTGTTCACGGAGGTAACAGATTTTTGGGGCGTACCCCAAATCGACATGATGGCCTCTTGTTTCAACAAGAAGCTTCGACGGTATTGTGCCAGGTCGCGGGACCCGCAAGCAGTGGCGGTGGACGCCCTAGTGACTCCGTGGGTGATCCAGTCGTGGTATGTGTTTCCTCCACTTCCACTCATTCCAAGAGTTCTCAAACTCATAAGGAGAACAAGAGTTCAGGCAATCCTCATTGCTCCGGACTGGCCAAGAAGGGCTTGGTATGCGGATCTTCTGGATCTACTGCTAGAAGAGCCGAGGCCTCTTCCTCTTCGGGAGGACCTGCTGCAGCAGGGTCCGTTCGCCTATCAAGACTTACCACGGCTACGTTTGACGGCATGGTGGTTGAACGCCAGATACTAGCTCGGAAGGGCATTCCGAACAAGGATATTCCTACCCTGATTCAGGCGAGGAAAGGAGTAACGTCAAAACATTACCATCGTATTTAGAAAGAATATGTATCTTGGTGTGAGTCCAAGAAGTTTCCTGCGGTGGAGTTTCAACTGGGAAATTTTCTCCTCTTCCTGCAAACAGGTGTGGATATGGGCCTGAGGTTAGGATCCATAAAGGTCCAAATTTCGGCCCTATCCATTTTCTTCTAGAAACAGTTGGCTGCTCTCCCTGAGGTGCAGACTTTTTTGAAGGGAGTTTTGCACATCCAACCTCCCTTTGTACCGCCTACAGTGCCTTGGGATCTAAACGTGGTGTTGCAGTTCTCCAAGTCAGACTGGTTTGAGCCTCTACAGGAGGTTGAGGTCAAGTTTCTCACGTGGAAGGCTGTCACTTTGTTGGCCTTAGCTTCTGCTAGACTTGTGTCGGAGTTGGGGGCTTTGTCAGGTAAAAGCCCATACTTGATCTTCCATGAAGACAGAGCAGAGCTTCGGACACGTCAGCAGTTTCTTCCGAAGGTTGTGTCGGCATTTCATATCAACCAACCTATTGTTGTGACAGTTGCGACAGACTCCTCAATTTCATCAAAGTCCTTAGATGTTGTAAGGGCTCTAAAAATCTATGTGAGGAGGACTGCTCATCACAGAAAATCGGACTCTCTGTTTGTCCTGTATGATCCCAAGAAAATTGGGTGTCCTGCTTCTAAGCAGACGATCTCTCGCTGGATCAGGTTCACTATCCAGCATGCATATTCTACGGCAGGATTGCTGTGTCCTACATCTGTTAAGGGCCACTCTACTCGTAAGGTGGGGTATCTCGGACTATCTCGGCATTACAACTTTGCCGAGCAGCAACTTGGTCTGGGTCGAACACGTTTGCAAAGTTCTACAAGTTCGATACTTTGGCCGCTGAGGACCTGAAGTTTGGTCTATCAGTTCTGCAGGAGCCTCCGCACTCTCCCTCCCATTCTGGTAGCTTAGGTACATCCCCAAGGTACTAATGGTACCCAAGGTCCTAGAATCCTCTAGGACGTAAGAGAAAATAGGATTTTGTAAAAAAATGGAAAGGGTATGAGTGCGCTGTCAACAGCAGCCAGTATAGGGGGGGTCAGCCCCTTACAAGAATAAAACAATAGTATAGAGGTATACTGCCGCTGGCTGAAAGACCAATAAGGGACGAAAAAGTATTGTGATAAAGTTTCACATAATTTTAATAAACATTAAAAAATACAATAAAATAATTAAAATATCATGAAGATAAATACAATTACTTTGTATATTCCCAAATGGAGGGATTAAATCCACTAGGATCTCACTTATAATGGTGATTGTATACGCAGTCTCTGGTTAGGACTCACTCCTTAATACTTTGGTTTGGTAATTACCCAGTCCTTATGAAAGTTGTCCCCGTGGATCTCAGTTTGGCAATTAGGGATCCGATTAGCAGCAGGGGTTATTTCAGGTTCCAGGGCTGAAGGTGTCCAAATAAAGGCAAGAGAGTCCAATTGATACCGGAGGTGGCAAGTGGATCCAATAAAAGTGGTCAGTGTCCTTATCTCAACGCGTTTCGCTGGTCTAGTGGCTGCCAGCTTCCTCAGGAGCATCTATCACACTGTATGCCCATTAGGGTTTATATACTCCCTTCATTATACTGGGAGTAGGGGCACCTGATTCACTTCATGATACAATAAATAAAACGTCCCAAAAAAACAACAAGTAATTGTATTCATCTTCATGATATTTTAATTATTTTATTGTATTTTTTAATGTTTATTAAAATTATGTGAAACTTTATCATAATACTTTTTCATCCCTTATTGGTCTTTCAGCCAGCGCCAGTATACCTCGAAAATAGGATTTTGGTTACCTACCGGTAAATCCTTTTCTCGTAGTCCGTAGAGGATTCTGGGCGCCCGCCCAGCGCTTCGTTTTCCTGCTATCGTTATTTGGTTCAGTACAACTTCGTTTTAGTTGCATACTGCATTGTTACTTGGTAAGTAATGTTTCAGCGATTGCTGCGTTTCAAGCTAGTTAGCTTGATGTGCCTTGTATGTGTGAGCTGGTATGAATCTCACCACTGTCTGTGTATAATCCTTCTCTCGAAGATGTCCGTCTCCTCGGGCACAGTCTCTAGACTGAGTCTGGTAGGAGGGGCATAAAGGGAGGAGCCAGCCCACACTCTCAAACTCTTAAATTGCCCATGGCTCCTAGTGTACCCATCTATACCCCATGGTACTAATGTGTACACCAGCATCCTCTACGGACTACGAGAAAAGGATTTACCGGTAGGTAACCAAAATCCTATTATATTTTACACCGTCAATAGCATTAAACAATACACACAAACATCCAACCGTAATTGTCTTCTTTGTCTGACTGAAAGTAGCATAACTTCCCGTGTAATACAAATATTTGACTGTGTTTATTGGTGGTCTTTCCGAGTGGTTCGCTAGCTGTTTTCGGTCACTGTGCAGCGATCAGGCAAAAAAAGGCACTTCTGCGCATGCGTATGTGGCGCAATGCGCACGTGCGATGTACTTTCACAACAGCCAAAGTAGTTTTACACAAGGTCTAGCAACGCTTTTCAGTCGCATTGCTCGCCGCAGAGTGATTGACATGAAGTGTGCGTTTCTGGGAGGTAACTGCCCGTTTTCTGGGAGTGTGTTGAAAAACACAGGCGTGTCAGATACAAACGCAGGCATGCCCGGGAAACGCAGGCGTGGCTGGCCGAACGCAGGGCATATTCGTGACGTCAAAATAGGAACTATTTAGTCTGAAGTGATCGCAAGGTAGGAGTAGGTCTGGAGCTGCTCAGAAACTACACAATCTTTTATTGTAGCAGCGCTGCGATCCTTTCGTTCGCACTTCTGCTAAGCTAAGATACACTCCCAGAGGGCGGTGGCTTAGCGTTTGCATGGCTGCTAAAAGCAGCTAGCGAGCGAACAACTCGGAATGAGGGCCATTGTGTTGAATTCAGCATTAAATTTTCATTAATTTGATATATGAATCATTGCACATTCAAATTTCAAAAAGTGTCTGCAATTTTGGCCACCACTATATATATATATATATATACATATACATATACATATACATACAGTGGGGCAAAAAAGTATTTGGACTGCCACTGATTGTGCAAGTTGACCCACTTAAGAAGATGAGAGAGGTCTGTAATTTCCATCATAGGTACACTTCAACTGTGAGAGACAGAATCTGAAAAAAAAAAAAAAAACTAGGAAATCACATTGTATGGTTTTTAAACAATTTATTTGTATATTCTTGCGGAAAATAAATATTTGGACAGTCAAAAAGTTTAGCTCAATACTTTGTAATATAACCTCGGTTGTCAATTACAGAGGTCAAACGTTTCCTGTAGTTCTTGACCAGGTTGGCACACACTGTAGCAGGTATTTTGGCCCACTCTTCCATGCAGATCTTCTCTAGATCTGTCTTGTTTTAGGGCTGTCGCCGGGCAACACGGACTTTCAACTCCCTCCACAAATTTTCTATTGGGTTGAGGTCTGGAGACTGGCTAGGCCACTCCAGGACCTTGAAATGCTTCTTATGGAGCCACTCCTTAGTTGCCCGGGTGGTGTTTGGGGTAATTGTCATGCTGGAAGACCCAGACACGTTTCATCTTCAATGCCCTTACTGAGGGAAGGAGGTTTCTGCCCAAAATCTCACGATACATGGCCCCATTCATCCTCTCCTTAATACGGATCAGTCGTCCTGTCCCCTTTGCAGAAAAGCAGCCCCAAAGCATGATATTTCCACCCCCATGCTTCACAGTGGGTATGGTATTCTTGGGATGCCATTCATCATTCTTCTCCCTCCAAACAGGGCGAGTGGAGTTTATACCAAAAAGTTTGATTTTGCTCTCATCTGACCACATTACATTCTCCCAATCCTCCTCTGGATCATCCAGATGGTCACTAGCAAACTTTAGACGGGCCTGGACATGTGTTGGCTTAAGCAAGGGGACCTTTCGGGCGCTGCAGGATTTCAATCCATGACGACGTAGTGTGTAACTAATGGTAACCTTTGTGACTGTGGTCCCAGCTCTCTTGAGGTCATTGACCAGGTCCCCCCGTGTAGTTCTGGGCTGATTCCTCACCGTTCTCAAGACCATTGATAGACCATTGATACCCCACGAGGTGAGATCTTGCATGGAGCCCCAGGTCGAGGGAGATTGTCAGTGATCTTGTATTTCTTAAATTTTTTATTAATTGCGCCAACAGTTGATCTCTTCTCACCAAGCTGCTTGCCTATTGTCGAGTAGCTCATTCCAGGCTTGTGCAGCTCTACAATTTTGTCCCTGGTGTCCTTAGACAGCTCTCTGGTCTTGGCCATGGTGGAGAGGTAGCAAGCAGTCTGACTGTTTGAGGGTGTGGACAGGTGTCTTTTATACCTGTTGAAGCGGTGCTTGTGGAAAGGAGGGATTTCCTGATTGTGACATGCACGACTAATATCGTCCGTTTGGTACGCATGAAATCTCTCTTTGTGGCATATATAACTGAACTAGAAATTACTGCACCATGAGGTGTTCTTTCTATTTACATTAATTGTAGATCATCGTATGAGAAGCAAAAGACAGGCAATTTGTGATATGGTCGAATTGATCTAATTATCCGGTACAAAGAATACCTATTCAAGTGTTGTTTGTGATTTAAATTGATGGGAAATATTACACTATGAGGCTCTTGTTTCAACTATATTGATTCCAGATTTCTTGTGCCTCTATCCCAGTGGCGTGTGTGGAAACCGAGCAGCCCTAGATTGAGGAATCTTTGGAACAAAAACGTGTAATCTCCAAACAAGATACAATCTCTTGTATCCCTGTGATCCATGGAGGAGAAAGGAAGCAGCGCACTGACTGACTATTGTTTCTATACATACATATATATATATATATATATATATATATATATATATATATATGTATATCTATATATATATAGCAGTGCAGCTTCAGATGAGATTGTACGCTACATTCTATTGTGTAATTATTTCTTGTAATAGTGTACACTCTGTGGATGTGGCCATTTGCTTGTCTCAAATCTCAGTTATGTCATTAATTGCTATTGAATTGATAACATATTTACAAAGCCACCCAGAATGTCCAGGAGACACTTGATGTTTTTCAAAGCTCTCCGGTGCTGCTGCAGAGGCTAGCCTCCCAGATCATCTCACTTCCCCAGTGAAGTGGACAATTTGTGGTGAATCACATCATTGTAGCCACGTCAAGATGTGAATCATGTCAAGATATGGTTCACTGCACTGCTCCCCTCGCAACTCCGGCCTGCCCCTGGTTAGGAGCCAGATTCAGTAAGCCACAGTAATAAAACCACTTGTAGTCTCGGATTATTGCGCCCCTGAGCTATTCAGTTAGAAGCCCTTTTCCTTTTGCGGTAAATCTGCAGCTAACGCACCTAAACCCATAGATTCCCAGGATAAGTGCCTGGAGCTATGGGCTAAGACTTTTGTGGCACCTGCGATAAAGGCATAAAGCCCTACTTACCGTGTTCGAGCCTACCCCCAGGCTTGATCAGAAATCTACGTTAAGTGTAGTCTGTGGGCTTATCGTGTGCGGTCAAGGGCTGTAATTGAATAGCCCTGGCAACTGGTACAAGCCCATGGTAATTAGCACGGCTAATTGAATACATCTCTAAATGTTGTATGATTGATAAGCTGAATATTAGTTCAACACACAAAATGGCTAACTGCATTGTAGGCCTATGTAAGTGGGGGAAAGTATGCTTGCCAGCTTCTCTGTGGTCCGCTCTGGGAAATTCCAGAGTAGTGAGGTCCAGGTAAAAGAGCCGGGGGGGAGGTGCTTTTCAAGGACTGTTGTTGAGGCATTTCACAACATAGTGATTTTTCTCCAGTCTCGTCATCCTTGAGGTCAACTGTCGCGGACGTCTAGAAGGTTCTCCCAGACATTTAATTGGAGTTGGCAAGAATAACTTTTTTTTTGTAAATGCATGAAAGGCCTGGCCCGGGAATGAAACCTTTTTGGTTCTAATGATATCGTACTTACTACCAACTTCTGCTGGGAACGCCGGCGGGGCAGCCACATCTTTTGACTGCTGCCCCGCTTTTCATTTACTGTGCATTCACAATGAATGCAAAGGGTTAATAGATTGTCTTTCATTCACCACCTCCATAACCACTGTTGTTTGATGTTATGTTAGCACAGGGGGTAAAGATCTTTATCGCCATATCTGTGATGTTGCTGCAGTGAAGAGATTTTAGAAGCCACAGAGAAAATAGCTGTAAGCCTTATAATAGCTGGGAATTGCTGTATTGTTTAAGCGTGCTATTGATGACTGCATGAAAGTTACAGTATGTACTACGAGCCTTCTGTGTAATTATTCATCTTCACTGCCAGAACAAATTGAATTGTCGGCATGGCAACTATCGCACGATATTTTATCTGTAGGCTGCAGAACACTTTAAACAAACATCATCACTTATGGTATAATGTATAACACTGCAAGAATAACTCCACTTGCCTGCGGGAGATCTGGATTTATTCAGTGATTCAAAATGCCATTGCCGTATAAATAAAATGTAATACTATCAATATACAGAAGACATGGGTGATATACAAAAATGACATTTAAGTTTGCATCAGATATTAAAGCAATGTAATAAAGTAACGTCTAATGAAATACATGGAGGTAATAGCGACGTTAGGTGGGGGCACCACATCTTCTCACAGTAATTACAGATTCTTTCTTAAAATAAAAGTCCACTGAGTTTTGCTGAAGTCTTTAATATGAGGTTGACCTTTAAAACTATCTGTATTCTATTTCTCATATGTACAGTAGAGCAGTGATTTTCAACCTTTTTTTACTCACGGCACACCGAACAATGTTTTAAAATTGCCAAGGCACACCATCCGTTACCCACAGAAAACCCCCAAAAAAACACACATTGGCCGTCACAATAATAAAAAATCTACACATACATTGGCCTACACAGAAAAAAACAATGACATTGCTCCCCACATAAATCATGTTGCTCCTTACATACAGCCTATTGCTCCCCACATAAATCAATCACATTGCTCCCCACATAAATCATGTTGCTCACACATAAATCAATTACATTTCTCCCCACATAAATCCTATTGCTCCCCACATGAATTATTCACATTGTTCCCCCCATAAATCCATAAATCCTATTGCTCCCCACAGGAGAAATAGCATAACAAATATTAGCCCCTAACGGTCAGCTGTCCTCCTCCCTGTCCCTTAGTGGCGGGGGTTGTTCATAGTGGATTACTGCGAATACTGAGCAGCGGGCGGTTGGGCAGGTGTGGATGTGGGTGGGCAAGGAAAGCTGTGGATGCAGGTGGAAATTAGAAGATGTGTATGCAGGTGGGTGGGCTGGATGGGTGGTGAGTTGCGGCGGCCTTGACCTATGATATCACACTGCCGCGTCATCAAGGCACAGGACACAGCCGGATTATGAATGATCCTCTTAGAAGAGCCAAGGCCAACAGTTCACTCTGAAGGTGCAGGAAGCCGCTCTGGCTCCGCGGCACACCTTGCAACTGGTCGTGGCACACTAGTGTGCCACGGCACACTGGTTGAAAAAGCCTGCAGTAGAGTGTTCTTGCAGTGTTATACATTCTGAAACTATGGGTATATTTATAAGTAATAGCCCTGGGCACCATTATCACAGTCTTGTTCTCCTGTGCTATATCTAATGCAAAGTCATCAGATTCCAGCTATCATCTATGTAGCGCAGTTTCCCAAATTCCACTGTAGTGACAGGACTCGGATGTTGGACCATAATGTCACAGTGCAGCACCCGACTCCCAGTCACTGAGGAGTCGGCATTTTGGCGTCACCCCCTGGAAGGGTGACAACACCCTCCTAGTGATGCCAGTGCCTTATGTAAAAAGAATACATTCATTAGTATGAGGTCCTGAATATGCCAGGTACTGCTGATTATTATTTCCAGGCTTCTTCTGCATGTGGAAGAAGTTTCTGTAACCACTGTCTGGATGCTTCACAGTTAATAGAATTCAATATGATCTGCTTTAGATTGCCTCCTCTATTTACACACACAAATCCGAAGTAATACAATTAGGGCACACTCCGGAGTATTGAATAGACCAATAATTTATGTCACATACTGGTATAGTAGGTACAGTACTGTTAATTACTTATGAGAAAATAAATTAGATTCTAGTTGGTAAACATATACAGTATAAGTCTTACTGCAGCCCTGATGATTACAATAACTTACATTATACTTTCATTAAGTTCTAATAGTAACTTCTAAAAACCAAGTTGGTGTTTATTTTATATACAGGAGTATGATGATTATTATCTAAACTAATTGGGATCTAAGCTAGTTCACATAAAGGAAAAAAAAGTCCCTCAGAGGACAGTATAATGAGGTACCAATGTATCAGGTCTCTCCCTCTCTCTCTCTCTCTCTCTCTCTCTCTCTCTCTCTCTCTCTCTCTCTATATATATTGTAAGCTGCTAGGGATTCGGCGACCACTGGTGTTTTTAAAAACATATGCTTATATGAAGACTCAATGAACTATAAAAAAATATATATATATATATATATATTAATGGAGCAAAAAATATTAAAAAGAGATTTTTTTTTAGGGGTTTAAAAAGAATTACAAATTTATTTTAAGAACAGATTTTGACATATATATAAAAGTTAAAGAAGGACCCTTCATGAATTTGCATAATATCATATAGAATTTATAGGGTGGGACAGTGCAGTGTAAGTATAAGGATAAAAATAGAAAAAAGGCTAAAAAAAACATGTATGTACCTACACAGAACATAAAAAAGAGAGGGATAAAACTTTTTATAAAAAGATTTAGCACCAATAAAATAAGAAATTAAAAATAGAGTACAGGTAGATGATAAACTATAAAATATGTTTACAAAGTATTAAAAAGTATCAGAAATATATAAGAATAGCTTATCTTAATATGGAGGGTCAAGACAGTTTCGTCAGTCTGACTTCATCAAGGGGTAAGTGCCAAATGAGATAGACTGCCTTACAGAGGCGAATTGGCCATAGGGGTTTCAGGGAAGATCCCCGGTGGGCCGGCGCACCCGTGGGGCCTGTTTTGTTTGAGGACATGTGGTCATTTTTATAGACATAATGAATAAGATGCAAAATAATTTGCATATATGAAAATTACTTTGCCACTTAGCCTGTGATTGCAGATGATCTAGTGTATGCTCTCTCTGCCTGCTTGGCTGACATATAAGATTGAGTGAATAGTGCTTGGGATAAAGTTGGTGTAATAAGCAAGAAAATATATATTTCTAAAGAATGATATAGTTTTCTAAATTCTGAAGGTGTATCATATAATGTGCTCATAATATGTAATTTTATTTCTTTTTAACTTCCCCCTTGATGCTGGACATGCCCACTATCTGGAAAGTCTTGGGGGGAGGGTGCTGCTGCCATGGCCCATGGCTAGACCTTACACATCTAGTGCTGCCCATGTGGGGCCACTAGTACAAATTTTTCCAGGGCCGCTTTTTGTTTACAATCCGCCCCTGCTGCCTTATATAGCTGTCAGTATTAGGAGTCCTAATTATGACATCACTTCCTGTTTAGGAATTAATCATATGATAAAACGACTACAGGTGGAGTTAAAAATGAGAAACTAACATTGGGGCTAGTTTGTAAAGTGTTAAGGAGATTTCAGCTTCAATTTGATTAAAAAACGAGTATTGAAAAAGGAGAAAACAGTGAGATTGTACAGTTCATGAAGTTCGAGCACTTATGCCACACTTCCTGTGTCTGCGGCTGTTCTCTGCTCATGTGCTTCCGCCCCACTTCCGGTATTGCAGGTGTTGCGATGGTCATTTATAGGTCTGATTAACCAAAATATCGTACTGTGTGTATATACAACCGCCCCCACACTCAAGTTGTATGGACAGGTGTATATACTCTCCGGCGCCAGTACCTACCGGACTGAAGGAGATTGAATAATAGTGCGGACTGCTGCTCCTAATTATAGGGATAATTGCATTCCCTATATTGAACAAAAAACACAAACTACCTACAAGGGTGTAACTCCCTGTAGAAAATCAGGAGCGCTGTCCACACTAATTAAAGGAGACAATTAAAAATATTCACAATAACAAAATAATATTAAAATATATATTATAATTTATTAAAATACAATGCTGCAGCATAAATGACATATATCAAATACATAATATGTATGTTATGGGCCCTGGTATAAGTACTCCACATACACTATTAAAATTATTTGTAACTCACTATAATTCAGAGGCTTGGACTTTGATATTAATGAATTTCACAATGTCCACTGATTTAATGATGAACTGGCTGAATTCAGCTTTTCAGACACTCTTTATATTCATGTGTCTTCAATTCATTAGTGTCCCGAAAGAACATGTGTGCACACATACATTGATTTAAAATGGGTAATTACCATGTACAGATAGCCTTTGTGTCACCTCCAAAATCAATTTGTTTGGGGCAATCCCGGTTTTAAAACTCCCTCTGCTGGTGCTCATCCGTTTATTGCAGAATATCTGGAGAAAGTATCCACGGGAATTCATCCACAGCACTCAGGCTCCCTCTGCTGGTGACTAACCGTAATTGCAGGTATACTGGCTGCTGATCGTAGCCACAAGCCGGTGATCACATCAAATGAATGGGAGGTGATCGTCACTGATGATGGTGGTCACTTCGAAAACGCGTTTCTCCGCCTTCCAAACACACTCAGCGGCTTCCTCAGTTGCCCCAAACAAATTGATTTTGGAGGTGACACAAAGGCTAACTGTACATGGTAATTACAGTGGACATTAATATCAAAGTCCAAGCCTCTGAATTATAGTGAGTTACAAATAATTTTAATAGTGTATGTGGAGTACTTATACCAGGGCCCATAACATACATATTATGTATTTGATATATGTCATTTATAGGTCTGCCCCACTTCCGTCCAGGATTTTCTCATTAACAAAAGATGAATTTCAATTTTTAGGTGTAGGTGCATACATGTTCTTTTAGCCTTTTTCTATTTTTATCCTTATACTTACACTGCACTGGCCCACCCTATAAATTCTATATGATATTATGCAAATTCATGAAAAGTGTCCTTCTTTAACTTTTATATATATATATATATATATGTCAAAATCTGTCCTTAAAAATAAATTTGTAATTCTTTTTAAACCCCTAAAAAAATCTATTTTTATTATCTTTTGCTCCATTAATATATATATATATATTTTTATAGTTCAGTGAGTCTTCATATAAGCATATGTTTTTAAAAACACCAGTGGTCGCCGAATCCCTAGCACCTTACAATATATCCAAAACCTCATATCATCTTACCAATGCTAAAACTCTAGGGATTGGTTGACGCCCTCCACTAGGGAGTGTTTATTTGTCAAAGATCTGACTTTTTTGTTTAGGACTTTTCACCATCACATGTGGCGCTGTACTTTCATTTTATCTATATATATATATATAAGGTCCGTTTGGTCAGCACTCCCATATCAGTACAGCTTGCCAGGGTGCCAGTCAAAGAAAAGGTAAATATAACATGCATGCAGGACAGCACTGAATGGACTTATAGGATAGCAAAAAGACGCTCACAACTCCATATATCAACGTTTCAGGTTTAATATCCATCTTACCCGCTGTATCCTGAAGACGGGAATTAAACCCGAAACGTTGATATATGGAGTTGTGAGCGTCTTTTTGCTATCCTATAAGTCCATTGAGTGCCGTCCTGCATGCATGTTATACATATATATATATATATATATATATAAAATATGCAGTTAAAATACCGCCTGTCGAGATCCCGGTGAGTAGGGGTCCGGTGCCGGAATCCCGACAGCCGTTGAAATACTGCCAACCGGAATCCCAACAGCCGCAGGTTGTTCCCACTTGGTAGGTATTAGGTAGTGTCCAGTATCAATTCTGTCCAGTAGAGGGTGTAAATATATGAGATATATAGAATAAGAGATTTATAGATATCTATACCTTTTAATATATGTACACACATAATATTCATAATATAGTGTGTATATATATAAATTTTATCATATTATACTGCATAAAGACTTTTTAAAGATTCTTAATAAATATTCTTTGAATTCAGTATAATTGATTGAGGTATCTATTTATTTATTTATTTTTTCCATGAGGATGTTTATGATTATGAATTTTCTATACTGATATATGAATACATTAACGGGGAGGAAGGTGAGCGCTGAACAAAGCCCCCACTTTTGTTCCCACTTGGTTGGTAGGTCCATGCCACCAACTGAGTGGGAATGTGACCTGTGGCGAACGAAGCTAGCCACCGGGTCCGAAGCCTGGCAAACAGGCTAGCTGCTCGGATTCCGACAGACGGAATGCCGCTGTCGGTATACTGACAGCCAGCATCCCGTCTGACGGTAAAACATATGTATTCCATATATTACATTAGACTTTGCACTCTCAATTAACATTGGAAGAGTTGTGCGGATTTCTACTCTACATTTTATATATATATATATATATATATATATATATATATATTATTGTACAGTCCACACTCTAGCCTTATAAAGTAGCTGCTGGGTTGCATCCATATTTAGACATGTGTCACCTGGACCAGTCTATTCCAATGTAGTGATAAAATCTCAGCAGCACTCACCAGTCTTCATATGTCTTTTTATTGTTAATAGCTTCAAGAAATCAGCATAGGGGTATCAACGTTTCGGTCCCATGTGGGGACCTTTGTCAAGATCCTATATATATATATATATATATGGGATGTAGCCAGGATGCCGGCGGTCGGGATCCCGCCCGCTTACTAGCCCGACAGGTGGCAAGCCGACTGACAGGGACTATTACCACTCATAGGTGACCATGACACACATAGGCCCCCATTTATCAAGCCTTGGAGAGTGATTAATAGCATGGTGATAAAGTACCAATCAATCAGCTCCTAACTTCCATGTCACAGGCTGTGTTTGAAAAAATGACAGTTAGAAGCTGGTTGGCTGGTACTTTATCACCGTGCAATTTATCACTCTCCAAGGCTTGATAAATCTGGGCCAGAGAGTGGGAATAGAACCTGTGGTGAGTGCAGCGCGCCACCGAGCCGCATGGGTCTCAGTTGTGCTGGTATCCATCACCCCCTGGCATTCTGCTGCCAGTCTCCCAGCCCCAACCCATATATATATATATATATATATATATATATATATACAAGATTCCTGTGATAAAAAAAGTGGCAAAAGATGCCTCCTAGTGCATTAAATATGATTTTTCAAGGTGACATATAAAAGGCATTCATCTGCACCAGTGGCGGTTTTAGCGGGGGGCGATTAGGGCGTACGCCCCCCCTACACATACCGGCACCGGGATGGAGGCCGGGTCCCGCTGCGGTGTTGGGAACGAGGTGGAGAGCGGTGCAGCGCGGGGGAAGGGGAGAGAGAGAGAGCGTCCTCACGCGCATACAGCGGCTGAGCGGCCTCTGTTCTGACCACGCCCCCTCTTTCCTGTACGCGCGTCAGGACGCTCTCTCTCCCCGTCCCCCGCCGCGCTGCCCGCTCTCCACCTCGTTCCCAATGCCGTGGCGGCACCCGGCCTCCATCCGACTCCTCATGCTGCTGGCTGCAGCAGGTGTCACTGTCTGCCAGCCATGTCTCCTACCCTCCAAACTTTAAGTAAGTGTGTGTGTGTGCCCCCTCTGTGTTCCATGTCTCCCCCCTCCGCTCCTAGCTAAAGTGCCTGTGTTCCATGTCTCCCCCCTCTTCTCCTCACTAAAGTGTATGTGTCCCTGCATTATTTTGGCTCATTCAGTGTACTGTAATGTGAATTTCGGCTCATACATTGTGCTATAATGTGAATTTTGGCTCATTCTGCGTGCTATAATGTGAATTTCGGCTCATTCAGTGTGCTATAACGTGAATTTTGGCTCATTCTGCGTGCTATAATGTGAATTTCGGCTCATTCAGTGTGCTATAACGTGAATTTTGGCTCATTCTGCGTGCTATAACGTGAATTTTGGCTCATTCAGTGTGCTATAATGTGCATTTCGGCTCATTCTGCGTGCTATGATGTGCATTTCGGCTCATTCTGCGTGCTATGATGTGCATTTCGGCTCATTCAGTGTGCTATGATGTGCATTTCGGCTCATTCAGTGTGCTATGATGTGAATTTTGGCTCATTCTGCGTGCTATAACGTGAATTTTGGCTCATTCTGCGTGCTATAATGTGAATTTTGGCTCATTCTGCGTGCTATAATGTGAATTTTGGCTCATTCTGCGTGCTATAATGTGAATTTTGGATCATACTGTGTGCTACAATGTGAATTTCAGCTCATACAGTGTGCTATAATGTGAATTTCGGCTCATTCTGTGTGCTGTAGAAACAGAATTTGTCGGCAGATAAGAACCACTTGGCCCATCTAGTCTGCCCCTTTTTTTTTTTTTACATTATTTTTTATCTCTAACCTTATCTGATCCTTATTTCTTTGTAAGGAGATCCTTATGTCTATCCCATGCATGTTTAAATTGCCCTACTGTCTTAGCCTCTACCACCCCTGATGGAAGGAATGGCGATTCGCCAGTCTGTATCACCAGTGCGCAGGGTTCTCTCCACTAACTGGCAACATTTTATTAGTAATGGCAACAATAGGAAATTTAGAATATATAGAAACCAAAGAATGAATAATTATCAGTGCGCTTCGAAAATAGGCAGCTAATAGATGTACAAATCGCACAGAGGTAACTCTCATATGTACCTCCACCAAGAGAAAAAGATCTCAAGCAAACTGCAGAAAAATGTGATAATACATACAAGCGCCCAAAGGAGGGACCAACTGTAGTGCAGAATTCCTCCGGGTGATTTTCAATGTTATATAACAAAGAAAAAAGTGCATATAGTGATGTACCATTTAAGAATTTAATATACAATCACATAAAACATAGGAATAAAACAATCAAATGCATGGTATCCAGGGTACAAAAAATCCAAAGTGCGTAATTACCAGCAGCAAATAAGAACTGTCTCACGGCAGTTCTAAGAGCATGAGAATTTGTTTCCCACAGCAACAATTCTGCTGGATGCCTTGACAAAGACCCGCAAAGGGTAGAAACGCGTTGGCCATTATATCCAAGGGGACTTCATGTGCGTTTGAAAAACAGACCAGACGACAGAGGAAGCTACAGCCGCAGTTGCCGTGGGAAACAAATCCTCATGCTCTTAGAACTGCCGTGAGACAGTTCTTATTTGCTGCTGGTAATTACGCACTTTGGATTTTTGTACCCTGGATACCATGCATTTGATTGTTTTATTCCTATGTTTTATGTGATTGTATATTAAATTCTTAAACGGTACATCACTATATGCACTTTTTTCTTTGTTATATAACATTGAAAATCACCCGGAGGAATTCTGCACTACAGTTGGTCCCTCCTTTGGGCGCTTGTATGTATTATCACATTTTTCTGCAGGAAATTTAGAAGCGAACGGGAAGGGCATTACTAAGTGGGAGGGGCTATGATTAGGGGGAGGAGTCATAATTCTTAAACCGCCCCCCTAAAAGTTAAGTCTAGATCCGCCACTGATCTGCACGTACCCAAATTAAAGCCCAGGGTATACCATTTGGACTGAAAGTACTTGTACAGTATGAATAATAAATCCTAAATCTGGTTCTCAGCTTACACAATCCTCTCAGTATTTAATTTTGCAGTGAAAAATATACAGTTGGAAAAGAAAAATATATAATTTTAATTACCTACCGGTAAATCTTTTTCCGTAGAGGATACTGGGGTTTAATTTAGTATCATGGGGTATAGACGGACAGCACACACAACAAGAGGAAAGATACGCTAACCAAACTTGAAACAAGTAGACCAACAGCTGAACCAACAATACTTAACCAAGTAACAGTGCAGGAAGAACGAAGCATCGGACGGGCACCCAGTATCCGCTACGGACTACGAGAAAAAGATTTGCCGGTAGGTAATTAAAATCCTATTTTCTCTTACATCCTAGAGGACACTGGGTTCTATTTAGTACCATGGGGAAGAACCAGAGCTTCCAAACCGGGTGGGAGAGTGCTGAGGTTCCTGCAGAACTGACTGACCAAACTCAAGTTCCTCAGAGGCCAAAGTATCGAACTTGTAGAACTTAGCAAACATGTTCGACTCAGACCAAGTATCTGCTTGGCAGAGCTGTAAAGCCGAGACACCGCGGGCAACCGCCCAAGGAGAACCAGATTTTGGAACTGGCAGTCCTGCCGTGGCATAAGCATGCTGGATAGTGAGCCTGATCCAGCGTGCAATGGACTGCTTAGAAGCAGGACACCCAATCTTATTTGCATCATAAAGAACAAACAGCGCGTCCGATTTTCTGTGACGAGCTGTTCTCTTTACATACACCTTCAAAGCCCTCACAACATCCAAAGACTTTGAAGTAGCAGACTTGTCGGTAACCACCGGAACCACAATAGGTTGGTTGATGTGAAATGCAGACACCACTTTCGGAAGAAATGGCTGACGAGTTCTGAGTTCAGCTCTGTCCTCATGGAAAATTAAAAAATAGCTTTTGTGACACAACACCCCCAGCTCTGACACACGCCGCGCTGAAGCCAAGACCAACAGTGTGACAGTCTTCCACGTAAGATATTTTCTGTCTACCTCTGGTAATAGTTAAAACCAGTCCGATTGGAGGAACTGCAGCACCAAAGTGAGATCCCAAAGTGGTCGTGGGAGGCACAAAGGGAGGTTGGATATGCAAAACACCTTTCAAGAACATCTGGACCTCCGGGAGAGAAGCCAATTGTTTCTGAAAGAAAATGGATAAGGCCGGAATCTGGACTTTTATGGAGCCGAGACAGAGGCCCACATTCACACCTGCCTGCCGAAAAAGCATGAAAACGTCACAAATGAAATTCCACCGCAGAATAATTTCTGCTCTCACACCAAGAGACGTATTTCTTCCAAATACGGTGGCAATGTTTAGACGTTACCCCCTTCCTGGCTTGGATCATAGTCAGGATAACCTTGTCAGGGATCCCTCTCCTGGCTAGAATCATTCGTTCAACTTCCATGCCGTCAAACATAGCTGCGGTAAGCCTTAATAGACGAACGGGCCCTGTTGCAGAAGATCCTCGCGAAGAGGTAGAGGCCACGGATCTTTGATTAGCATCTCCAGAAGGTCTGTGTACCAGGACCTTCTTAGCCAGTCCAGAGCAATGAGTATTGCTTGAACCTCTTCCCTCCCTTTTCATTCTTTTTAGAATCCTTGGGATCAGAGGAAGTGGAGGAAACACGTACACCACCTGATAGACCCATGGAGTCATCAGAGCGTCTACCGCCACTGCCTGTGGGTCTCTCGACCTGGAACAATACTGCTTGAGCTTCTTGTTGAGACAAGAGGCCATCATGTCGATTTGTGGATATCCCCATCGACGTGTCAAGCACCTGAACACATCCTGGTGAAGGCCCCACTACCCCGGGTACAGGTCGTGTCTGCTGAGGAAGTCTGCTTCCCAGTTGTCTACTCCCGGATTGAAGACCGCTGACAACGCCACAGCATGTTTTTCTGCCCAGAGGAGAATTCTTGACACCTCTGGCATTGCTGATCTGCTTTTCTTTCCGCCCTGTCGGTTTATGTACGTTACTGCCGTCACATTGTCCGACTGGACCTGAATGGCCTGATCTTGAGAAGATATGAGGCCTGATTTCCAGAATGTTGATTGGAAGGATGACTTCCTGACTTGACCATCTTCCTTGAAACTGCACCCCCTGGGTGACTGCTCCCCAACTTCTGAGACTTGCGTCTGTGGTTAACAGAATCCAATTCTGAATTCCGAACCTCCGACCCTCGACGAGGTGAGAAGTCTGTAGCCACCACAGAAGGGAGATTCTGGCTTTTGGCGACAGACAGATCCTCTGGTGCATGTGAAGATGAGATCCGGGCCATTCGTCCAACAGATCGAGCTAGAAGGGTCTTGCGTGAAACCTTCCATATTGAAGCGCCTTGTAAGAGGCCACCATTTTCCCCAGAAGGTGAATGCATAGATGCACCGATATCCAGGTTGGCTTCAGGACATCCCGAACCATCCAATGGATTACTAATGCCTTTTCCAATGGAAGGAACACCTTCTGCGACTCCGTGTCCAGTACCATTCCCCGGAAGGGAAGCCTCCGTGTTGGCTCTAGGTGAGATTTTGGAAGGTTCAGTATCCACCCGTGATCCTGGAGAAGTCTGGTTGAGAGACCAATGCTGTCTAGTAACCTCTCCCTGGACGGCGCCTTTATCAGAAGATCAAACAAAGGAACAAACAAACAGTGCTAAAAAATGGTATGAGCAGACAGGTGTATATGATAAAAACATATATAATTTATTTATGACATTAATGATATTCAGTATTCCTTAATAGGTTATAAAACAACCGAACCAATAAAAAATTGGAGCTATTTAAAAAAAACAGTCTCTGGTAAGCTTGGACATATATGGACAGTAGCAATGTTATCCAGTGGTTGGTGGACCTGAAAGATATTTTGCCTTTTGTAGATGGGACTGTATTTTCCATAATAGTTACCACTCTTGAAGGTGGATTTGTTCTCTTAGCGATAGTTCAGATGGCATGGGCTCCAGTGCACAAATGAGGGAGTGTAGAAGTGGATATTTCACAAGGATGGCACACCAAAAAGTCCCAGGTTCTATAGGTCCACTGTCCAATTTTCTGGATGTCACAATGAAGGTCTTTTAAGAGTCCAAGGTATTAGTCCTGACGTGTTTCGCTGTCCCTTGTGTTAGCGGGTCGCCGGCTTAGTACTCACCACTCTTCATTCTTCTGCCTCTGTTAGGGGTGGTGGCGTGCTGTGGGAATGTACACTTGCCATGGTGGCGCTTACGAATAGTTCCCTCAGGAGCTAGCGTCCTGTCAGCAGGGAACGTGACCATTAACCCTTCAAGAGGTTGGGCCGTTTTCCCCCCTAAGTTCCACGAAGCAGGCAGGCTGGTGCCATCCAGTCCTGTTTGAAAATAACAGATAAAATAAATGCAGAAAACTATTCAGGAGCTTCCATAAGCGTGACCGGCTCCTCTGGGCCCATTTTCTAAACTGAGTCTGGTAGGAGGGGCATAGAGGGAGGAGCCAGTCCACACTATCAAATTCTTAAAGTGCCCATGGCTCCAATGAACCCGTCTATACCCCATGGTACTAAATGGAACCTCAGTATCCTCTAGGACAGTGATTTTCAACCTTTTTTTAACTCGTGGCACACCGAACAATATTTTTAAATTGCCAAGGCACACCATCAGTCCCCCACGGGGAAAAAAACAAAGACGTTGGCCCCCCACAGTAAAACAAAAAGCCTCTCCCCCCCCCCCCCCCCCACACACACACACACAGACATTGGCCTCCACAGAAAAAAACGATTACATTATTCCCCATACAAAAAACAATCACATTGCACCCTACATAAACCATTTTGCTCCCCACATAAATTACATTGCTCCCTACATACAATATATTCCTCCCCAAATAAGTTACAGTGCCCCCCACATAAGTTACATTGGTCCCCCATACTTTATTCCCCACAAATATTAGCCCCTACCGTCATCTGTCCTCCTCCTTGTCTGTCCCTCAATGGCGGGGGGTTGCATACAGTGCTGTGAGCACTGAGCAGCAGGCGGACATCTGTGGGTGCCTGCATGCGGGCGGCTGGTGCGGATGCGGGAGGGTCGCGGGCAGGAGGAAGGGCAGAAGTGGATGCGGGAGCGTGGCAGGCAGGAGGGAGGGTAGGTGTGGATGCGGGCGGGCTGCCTGGCTTGTGGAATGACCGATGATGCGGCGGGCGTGACCTATGATGTCACTGCTGCATCTCCATGGCATAGGTCACGGCCCATGCGCGCTTGAGTCTGTGCCTCCCAGAGGATCCCAGTGCTGCTGCTGCCTGGGCTCACAGTTTGTTTTTAAGGTACGGCAGCAGTTCTAGCTCCGCGGCACACTTTACAACCAGTCACGGCACACTAGTGTGCCGCGGCACACCGGTTGAAAATGCCTGCTCTAGGACGTAAGAGAAATATATATACAGGTTGAGTATCCCTTAACCAAAATTCAAAATCACACATTTTTGGTTCCCCTACTGAGATAATGACACATAAATGTATGTATCATATTATATATCTATATAATATATCTGTATATACACATAATATATAATATATATGTCATTATCTCAGTAGGGGACCCAAAAATGTGTGATTTTGAATTTTGGACAAGGGATACTCAACCTGTAGTGCAGTTCCGGGATTTATTATTCATACAAGTGCTTTAAGCCCAAATACTACAGGAACTGTGGGCGGGGCAGAGGTGGGCGGTGATGTTGGTGAAAGTACCAAAGGGACAGGGCATCCATTGGTGCATTTTTAAAAAACACAATACCCCCAGTAGTGCCATATATACATATAATGCCCCAGTAGTGCCATATATACACATAATGCCCCTAGTAGTGCCATATATACACAATACCCCCAGTATAGTGCCAGATGCACAATGCCCCCAGTATAGTGCCATATACACAATGCCCCCAGAGTAGTGGTGACTGGAGGGGACAGTGTCAACAGGGACATAGAGACAGAAGCACCATAGAGATGGAGAGAGAAAACAGGGACATAGAGATAGAGGGAGGCACCAGGGACAGAAAGAGGGTCAGAGAGGCAGCAGTTACAGAGAGAGGCAGCAGGGAGAGGGACATCGAGGCAGCAATGACAGAAAGTGGCAGAGGGAACAGAGAGAGAGAGAGACAGCAGGGACATAGAGAAAGTGGCAGCAGGGACATAGAGACAGATACAACAGGGACATAGATCGAGGCAGCAGGAACATAGCGATGGAGAGAGACAGCAGGGACGTAGAGACGGAGAGAGGTAGCAGGGAGAGGAACAGAGAGGCAGCAGGGACAGAGAGAAGAGAGAGTGGAAGCAGGGACATAGATAGAGAAGCAGCAGGGACATAGAGACAGAGAAAGAAAGCAGGGATGTAGAGAAGGAGAGAGCCAGCAGGGAGAGGGACAGAGAGGCAGCAGGGACAGAGAGAGAGAGAGAGATAGTGGCAGCAGGTACATCGCCACGCACAGCCCCCCCCCCCACACACACACAGCAGCAGCATGTGTGCGTTACCCACCTTGCGGCGGCGCTAGGGACGCTGCAATGAGAGGGGAGGTCGCCACTGCACACCCAGCCAGACACCGTCTCTGGTGCGGGGGCACAGCCGGTCAGTCTCATCTTCTGGATGGAGGACTTGCCGCTGTGCCCCGCATCCCCATCAGCAGGATCCAGGGCTTGCTGTCCAATGCTACAGAGTTGTCGTCCATCCCCGCCTCTTGAGCCCCGTAGCCGAAGTCCTTGGGAAACCTGCTGATGGAGGGTTCCGCTGTACACTGTGAGGAGGAGGAGGAGCCAGCAGTGACGAAGAAAGGGCCGTGTGCTGTGGCCATACAGCACCTGCTGTTGCTGCACGGCTCAATCACCAGCAAGCAACCCCGGCCCCATGCCTCCGCTGCCAATTGTCACCCCGCCCACCCACATTCCCCCCTCCGCCGGTAATTATTAATACTAGATAAAAAGAACTTTGAAGGCGCCGGCGGCCCACTCACAGGAGGTTCCGGCTCAAAAATAGCCCTGTATCTATATATATCTATATATATATATATATCTATATATATATATATATATATATATCCTATATAATAGCCCTGTGATTCTGTGCCTGGGTCTCTAACGCTGGGCGTGGCTAGGAGCTCTCATTGGGTTAGTGGCAGGTCTATCACACCCAGTCCACAACTGATTGGGCGAGAAACTCCCTCCCACACAGGTTACATCCAATGGAAGTCTCTGCCCTTTGCCTGCTGTGTTTTGACAGAGCAGGATTAGCAATGGGACTGATGGAGCTGCAGCTCCAGCCCCACACCCCAAAATAGTCCCACTGCATCTGCAGCAACATACCCTCCTACAATTTACACTTAAACATTGATACTAATTCGAAAAGGGGGCGTGGCCACGGGTACAGTGCCGTGGCCACGCCCCTTTTCCTATACTTTCAATGGAAGCTTGGAGAGTCAACAAACGGTATAGAGTTAGACCATAAAAAAAAGGGACTGTACCTGCCAAAAAGGTGCAGCTGGAGGGTATGCCACTGCATCTGCATCAAGTCTCTGCACTGTAGATAGGTTAAAAACATCCTTTTACTGTAGCGTCCTATGGGGGTCATTCCGAGTTGTTCGCTAGCTGCATTCGTTCGCTGTGCAGCGATCAGACAAAAACTCGGCACTTCTGCGCATGCGTATGCAGCGCAATGCGCACGTGCGGCGTACTATTACAACGAACTATGTCGTTTTACACAGGGTCTAGCGAAGCTTTTCAGTCGCACAGGCAGCCGCAGAGTGATTGACAGGAAGAGGGTGTTTATGGGTGTCAACTGACCGTTTTCAGGGAGGGTTAGGAAAAACCCAGGCGAACGCAGGGCGTGTTCATGACGTTAAATCAGGAACTGAATGGTCTGAAGTGATCGCAAGCGCCGAGTAGGTCTGAAGCTACTCTGAAACTGCACAAACTATTTTTGTACCCGCTCTGCGATCCCTTCGTTCGCATTTCTTCTAAGCTAAAATACACTCCCAGTGGCCAGCGGCATAGCGTTTGCACGGCTGCTAAAAACTGCTAGCGAGCGATCAACTCGGAATGACCACCAATGTCTTGCTGCCAGTCCACCTGCCCCCTCCGGCATCAACAATCCCCACTCCCTAGCCACGCCAAAGGTGGAACAAAAGCTGCTGCGGCCACCGGCATAGATGTGCATGAAAGCGGCACAGCGGAAGGCTTTCATAGGCCTCCTTGCGCCGCATACTCTCTGAGCGCCGGAGCCTCCTCTGCGTGTGATGTCACAGAAGTGCCTCCCCACCACAGCCCCCCCTGTACCAGTGACGCTTACACACGTAACGCCCCCTGTAGCAGTGACGCTTACACACATAACGCCCTCTGTACCAGTGCCGCTTAGACACGTAACGCCCCCTGTACCAGTGCCGCTTAAATACGTAACGCCCTCTGTACCAGTGACGCCTACACGCGTAACGCCCCCCCTGTACCAGTGACGCTTACACACGTAACGCCCCCTGTACCAGTGTCGCTTACACACGTAATGCCCCCTCTACCAGTACCGCTTACACACATAACGCCCTCTGTACCACTGCCGCTTACACACGCAGCGCCCCCTGTACCAGTGTCGCTTACACACGTAACGCCCCCTGTACCAGTGACGCTTACACACATTATGCAGCAGTCACACACACTACAGACACATATATATACACAAACACACACACACATACATACTCTACATACATTACACACATACACAGTCACACATATATACAGTATACACAGACACTGAATATACATGCACTCACTCTCTTTCCAGACACTTATCTAATGAAGTCTGGCTGGCCGAAGCTGTAGCAGCTCATCCTCCTGCTGCAGCATGGTCCCGTGTAGCTCCACCCCTTACTCCCATCTAGCTCCGCCCACTTTGCCTCCCTTCCAGCCACTGAATGTCACACAGGGGAGGGAAGGGGGGAGAGGAGGTTTTGTGCTGACGGCGCAGAGGGGGAGAGGAGGCTTTGTGCTGCCGGTGCCGAGGGCGAGAAAAGGTTTTGTGCTTCCAGCGCCGCTGCATGTGTGACAGCAGCCGGCAGCAGCAGCAGCAGGGATAGCAGCAGCAGCTCACCACAGGGATGCAGAGCAGGGAGAACGTCTCTCCTTTCTGGTGCCTCCCTGCACTGCATCCCTTTGCTGAGCGGCTAGCGCCGGACCTGTGTGCAGTGTCACTGACACTGCACAGCACTCACACCTTTTACATTCAGCCAGTCACTCAGTTCTGCCAGCCAGTCTCTATTGTTAGCACCAGTGTCCCAACGCGCCATATTACAGGGAAGTAGACACACTAAATAAACTACAGCTCCCAGCAGCCCTTAGCGCGGAAGCATTCCGGCCCTTAGGGCTGCTGGGAGCTGTCGTTTATTGAGTGCATCTTCTTCCCAGTAATGCGGCGCGTTGGGACACCGACCCTAACAATAGTGACTGGCTGCTGTGCGAGTCTCCGGGAGAGCCACTGCCAAAGGGAGGACAGCAGCTTAGCTGCTGATAGGAGGAGAAGCAGGATAAGCATTACTCACCCCTCCCCCACTCACAGTACCTCCGGCCCCATCCGTGGCACCCCCACACATCCCCTCCAGCACCCGCGGTAGCTCCAAGCCCCCTCCCCCACCTGCAGCAACCCCGCACCCGCCCCTCCCGCCGCACCACCGTATCCGCCCCTCCCCCACCTGGGGCACCCCCACAACTGCTCCTCCCCCACCCGTAGTGGCTCCGGACCACCACCCGCGGCACCCACGCACCCTTCCCCACCTGTGGCACCACCGCACCAGCCCCTCCCCCACCTGCATCACCACCGCAACCGCCCCTCCCGTGGCACCCCAGGGTTCCATCCGCATCTTCCCCGCACCCGCCCCTCCCCCAACCACAGCACCTACTAGGTGATTCACCAGGCCCTGCGTGCGCTGTTCACGCCGTTGCAAGGGGCTTCAACCCCTTAACCATTGCACGCCCTTTGTCCGTGCAATGTTTAACCACTCACACAATTATGATTGGATGTAATACTCCATATAATAAAAATATTGCATGCCACAAGGGTGTGCAAGGGTTAAGGGGGCGTAGCCCCTTACGACGGTGTGAAGAGCACCCGTAGGGCGTGATGAATCACCTAGTGTATATATATATATATATATATATATATATATTTATTTATTTATAAAAAAGTGTGGTATATAGAGACAGATTTCACCCACATGGTTGGACACATTAGACCACATGACCGTGCATTATTTCCCAACGACCGCACACCTCAGGCCTGATCTACTTCCAACTGTAATTTGAACCTAATCACAAAGCCACATCTGTATCACTCCACAAATGTAAACAGTACCAGCTCTCACAGGGACGCAGCTCACAGGAAAGAAGCACATCACTGCCTCACTCTGACTGATATTTCTGACAGAAACATTTCCTAAAATGCCAAATTTACCACATACAGTAACTCAAATGATCTCACATCAGACCTGATCACACATGAGTTGTACAATGATGATCTATTCAAGCAGCCACTTCAGAATCAGCAAATATCTGTGTCACCTTACATTATCTCCACATAGAACTATTTTGTCACAACAGGGACTATTTTATAAGGTAGATGTACCCGCTTGGGTGTGCGGTTATGCTCTGATATACGCACGCATTGTGCGTCACAATGCCCACCAAGACGTATGCATACCCTCCAACATGACCCATTCCATTAGGTACATTGCGATCTGACTGCTAGTTGTGTATACACTTTAAGGCTCATATGAAGGCTCATATGTGACCCGAATTACCAGCATTCTTCAAATTTCATAGTGTTCATAGGGGGAGACGTATTATAACAGCTTCCGCTACTTATAGCTTTTCCTGTAGCAGACGGTGGCAGTAGTGTATGTACACACAGTCCCGCATTCCATAGCAGACACTGGGGACCTGTAGGCTGCGGGAGGCGGTGCTATAGCCTTCCGCAGCAACATTATAAGAGGACTCTTCTGTAAGTGTGTCTAGAAATGTTTTATATTTGTTATTACTATTGTTTTTAAATAAATCTATTTGATATATATCTGCGGCACGTCTGTTTTGTGGTTGGGACCACATCAGCTACTCCTGGTACTGTCAGTGTTATGTATTAACTTGTTCCACCCCCCTGCTCTTTGTGGTCTGCGCTGCAGCCCCCGGGAAGCACCCACCACTGGTTGGAACCTAAATTCATCAAGCTCCAAAACTACTACATTTTTGTAGCTTGGCAGCAGGAACCTTCTCCGTCTTCAGATGGTGCTAATTCCTAGTCCCTGTTGGAAGGAGTCCTGGGTTGCAGGAGAGATTCTTCCACCCCTGTTCAGCTCCATCTACTGGAAGTAGTGGTGATAGGGATAGCAGCGACAGCTGATCTTCAGATTTGGATTTATCGAGTTTTATCATAACGAGTTCCAAAACTTATTGCTTAGAATAAATGGTGCTCCAGCCAATCAGCTTCCAACTGTCATTTTTCAAACACGTAACTGTTAGGAGCTGATTGGGTGGAGCACCATTTATCATACGCACGAGGTTTAAAGCTTGTTGCATATGATAAGACTCGTTGATAAATGGGCCCCTTAGTTTATAATTATAATTACATTTATTGTGTATAATGGTACTAGTAGCATGCTCAGCAGTTCCTGCTTTACTATATACAGAAAATGAGTTTGTTCTGGCATGTGCTGTTTATATGTATATATATGTATATAAAGTGCTGTTTATATGTATATATATATTTTTTTTTCATTTTAGTTTATTCAATTAATTTATTTTTTTGTCATAGATTGTCCTTTGTATTATTGGTGTCCGGGTTATTGGTATTATACTGTATTATTATTATTATTATTATTATTATATACTGTATATTTAGCATTTGCCACGCCTTCCTAGTTAGTATATAGTGCTCCCACTGCCTTTGCCCCATGTCTCAGAGTTCAGTGAATCCCTGGAGGCGTGCGTCTGGTGAATGGGCGGCAAGTGACTTTCTCACATATAAGACCACCTACCACTCTTATCGTACTGCTCTGGACACTGCCAAACAAACATATTTTCAATCTATCATCTCTGCTCAAGCCTCTAGACCCAAGCGACTTTTTAATAAATTTAAATCACTTCTTGTCCCTCCCTCACCTAACCCACCAGCCACTGTCAGTGCGCAAGATCTTGCTTCCTATTTCAAGGACAAGATTGACAAGATCCGAAATGAAATGGTATGCTCTTCCACAGCAAGTGACCTGCTCAATTCCCTGCCTGAACCCTCTAACACCTTCTCTTCCTTTGATCCTACAAATGAAGATGAAGTATCTGCAGTCTTTTCATCTGCCTACTCTAATACCTCTCCCCTTGACTCTATACCCTCACAAATTAGTAAAGCTCTGTCTACTGTGCTCATCCCAACCTTAACGAAAATCTGTAATCTCTCCCTGTCTACTGGTATCTTTCCTTCTCTATACAAGCATGCAGTGATTACTCCCATTCTGAAAAAACAAAACTCTGACCCGAACTCTCTCTCTAACTACCGTCCCATCTCTCAGCTCCCATGCCCCTCCAAGCTACTGGAGAGACTTGCCTACACTCGCCTCACACACACAGCCTACTGGACCCACTTCAGTCAGGATTTCGTGCCCAACACTCCACAGAGACAGCACTGACTAAGGTAGTGAATGATTTGGTCACTGCTAAATCTAAAGGACATTTCTCTCTACTTATTCTCCTTGATCTCTCTGCTGCTTTTGACACTGTTGACCACTCTCTTCTCATACAAACACTACAATCCCTAGGTATTCAGGACACAGCCCTTTCTTGGTTCTCATCCTACCTATCTAATCGCTCCTTCAGTGTTCGTTTCTCTGATTCCACCTCTCCTTCGCTACCTCTCTCAGTTGGAGTACCGCAAGGCTCAGTCCTAGGTCCTCTGCTTTTCTCTATCTATACCACATCTCTTGGCAAACTAATCAACTCTTTCGGATTTCAGTACCATCTGTATGCGGATGATACTCAAATCTACCTATCCTCCCCTGATTTGTCACCATCTGTATTGGGCCGTGTCACTGAATGCCTTTCTGCCATTTCATCTTGGATGACATCTCGCCACCTCAAACTTAATATTTCCAAAACAGAATTAATTATATTTCCACCGGCCAATAGTAGTTTCCAACCTGATATCTCTATCACTGTTGAGAACTCTGCAATCACCCCTACCCCACAAGCTCGCTGCCTAGGTGTCATTCTTGACTCTGAACTGTCCTTTGTTACCCACATTCAATCTGTCTCAAGATCATGTTACATACATCTAAGAAACATATCCAAAATACGCCCTTATCTTACACAAGACACAGCAAAAACTCTAATCCATGCTCTCATTATCTCCCGCATTGATTATTGTAATAGTCTCCTGACCGGTCTTCCCAAACATAAGCTCTCACCACTACAATCCATTTTGAATGCAGCTGCGAGGCTAATCTTCCTTGCCAGACGTTCATCGTCTGCAGATCCGCTCTGTCAGTCCCTCCATTGGTTACCGGTATTCTACCGTATTAAATATAAAATACTTTTACTCACATACAAGGCTATTAACCAAACTGCACCAACATACATCTCTTCACTCATCTCAAAATATCTCCCTACTCGACCTCTCCGCTCTGCACAAGACCTACGTCTCTCATCCACACGCATTACTTGTTCACACTCAAAATTACAGGACTTTATCCGGGCTTCATCCACTCTGTGGAATGCCCTCCCACGCACAGTAAGACTCGCCTCTAGTCTCCAAACCTTTAAATGTTCCCTGAAAACTCACCTCTTCAGACAAGCCTATCAAATTCCAGACCCACCCACATAACCTTCAGTGCTTCCCTATCTAATTACATCCTCTGTAGAGTATTCATAACATCACATATCTTGTCTTTCTTTAGTCTCACACCCTCCTGACACTTGGATAACTTTGTGGGGTATCATCATACAACCCATTAAGAACCTAGCAATCTGGTGGACCATTATGCAATAGGTAGCATCAATCCTTGTGTATCTATGCCTATTTCCCTATAGATTGTAAGCTTGCGAGCAGGGCCTTCCTACCTCTGTCTGTCTGTTTTTACCCAGTTTTGTTCTATTACTGTTGTTCTAATTGTAAAGCGCAACGGAATATGCTGCGCTATATAAGAAACTGTTAATAAATAATAAATAATAAATAAGTTACACAGCTTTAGTCCATGGGGTAAATTTACTAAGGTCCCGATTTTGACCGAGATGCCGTTTTTTCATCAAAGTGTCATCTCGGTAATTTACTAAACTCAAATCACGGCAGTGATGAGGGCATTCGTAATATTTGGAAGTCCTAGGAAAAAAATCACGAATGAATACACCATCGGTCAAAACGCGGCTGTTTAAGTATGAATCTCGGTCATTTACTAAGAAGTGCAAAGCAAAAAAAAACAAAACACTGCCGTGAAAAATTACAACTCGTAAAAAAGTGCTTAAAAAAAACAGACCTGCTTTTTTTATTCGTGATTGGATAGGCATGCACGGATCCATGAGATCCGTGCATGTATATCAGTGGGAAGGGGTGGGAAAGTGATTATTTTCTCAAAAAAAATTGCGTGGGGTCCCCCTCCTAAGCATAACCAGCCTCGGGCTCTTTGAGCCGATCCTGGTTGCAGAAATATGGGGGAAAAAATGACAGGGGTTCCCCCATATTTAAGCAACCAGCATCGGGCTCTGCGCCTGGTCCTGGTTCCAAAAATACGGGGGACAAAAAGAGTAGGGGTCCCCCGTATTTTTAAAACCAGCACCGGGCTCCACTAGCTGGACAGATAATGCCACAGCCGGGGGTCACTTTTATATAGTGCCCTGCGGCCGTGGCATCAAAAATCCAACTAGTCACCCCTGGCCGGGGTACCCTGGGGGAGTGGGGACCCCTTCAATCAAGGGGTCCCCCCACCAGCCACCCAAGGGCCAGGGGTGAAGCCCGAGGCTGTCCCCCCCCATCCAATGGCCTGCGGATGGGGGGGCTGATAGCCTTTTGTGATAATGAAAAGATATTGTTTTTAGTAGCAGTACTACAAGGCCCAGCAAGCCTCCCCCGCATGCTGGTACTTGGAGAACCACAAGTACCAGCATGCGGCGGAAAAACGGGCCCGCTGGTACCTGTAGTACTATTACTAAAAAAATACCCAAAAAAAGACAAGACACACACACCGTGAAAGTAAAGATTTATTACATACATGCACACAAACATACATACATACTTACCTTATGTTCACACGAGGGTCTGTCCTCTTCTCCAGTAGAATCCAAGGGGTACCTGTTGAATAAATTCTACTCACCAGATCCCGGGTCCCAGGGTCCTCGGGGCAACCATTTGTAATCCAGGTACTTGAATAAAATAACAAAACGGAGAGCCGAGCCACGAACTGAAAGGGGCCCCATGTTTTCACATGAGACTCCTTTCCCCGAATGCCAGAAACCCACTCTGACTGATGTCTAAGTGGGTTTCTTCAGCCAATCAGGGAGCGCTACGTTGTAGCACCCTCCTGATCGGCTGTGTGCTCCTGTACTGAGTGACAGGCGGCACACGGCAGTGTTACAATGTAGCGCCTATGCGCTCCATTGTAACCAATGGTGGGAACTTTCTGCCCTGCGGTTGACCTAAAGTGACGTCACCGCTGAGCAGAAAGTTCCCACCATTGGTTACAATGGAGCGCATAGGCGCTACATTGTAACACTGCCGTGTGCCGCCTGTCACTCAGTACAGGAGCACACAGCCGATCAGGAGAGTGCTACAACGTGGCGCTCCCTGATTGGCTGAAGAAACCCACTTAGACAGAAGTCAGAGTGGGTTTCTGGCATTCGGGGAAAGGAGTCCCATGTGAAAACATGGGGCCCCTTTCAGTTCGTGGCTCGGGTATCCGTTTTGTTATTTTATTCAAGTACCTGGATTACAAATGGTTGCCCCGAGGACCCTGGGACCCGGGATCTGGTGAGTAGAATTTATTCAACAGGTACCCCTTGGATTCTACTGGAGAAGAGGACAGACCCTCGTGTGAACATAAGGTAAGTATGTATGTATGTTTGTGTGCATGTATGTAATAAATCTTTACTTTCACGGTGTGTGTGTCTTGTCTTTTTTTGGGTATTTTTTTAGTAGTAGTACTACAGGTACCAGCGGGCCCGTTTTTCCGTCGCATGCTGGTACTTGTGGTTCTCCAAGTACCAGCATGCGGGGGAGGCTTGCTGGGCCTTGTAGTACTGCTACTAAAAACAATATCTTTTCATTATCACAAAAGGCTATCAGCCTCCCCATCCGCAGCCCATTGGATGGGGGGGGGACAGCCTCGGGCTTCACCCCTGGCCCTTGGGTGGCTGGGGGGGGGGACCCCTTGATTGAAGGGGTCCCCACTCCCCCAGGGTACCCCGGCCAGGGGTGACTAGTTGGATTTTTGATGCCACGGCCGCAGGGCACTATATAAAAGTGACCCCCGGCTGTGGCATTATCTGTCCAGCTAGTGGAGCCCGGTGCTGGTTTTAAAAATACGGGGGACCCCTACTCTTTTTGTCCCCCGTATTTTTGGAACCAGGACCAGGCGCAGAGCCCGATGCTGGTTGCTTAAATATGGGGGAACCCATGTCATTTTTTTCCCCATATTTCTGCAACCAGGATCGTCTCAAAGAGCCCGAGGCTGGTTATGCTTAGGAGGGGAGACCCCACGCAATTTTTTTTTAAGTTTTACAGTGTTTATTTAAAAAAAAAAAAATTGAACCCCAGCACGGATCACACAGATCCGGCCGAGATTCATTGTGATAAAGTCGGCAGTGTTTTGCTAATCACTGCCGTAAAAAACGGGAAAAAAACACGAATGACATCGACATCGGAACAAATGAAAAATCCGAATACGACAGCTTAGTAACCTAGGCGTAATAAATTCAAAAAGTTGCAGTTTTACACTTTCGATGTCATTCGTGATTGAACTTTGACCTGAAACGGGAAAATACGAATCTTAGTAAATTTACCCCCATGAGTCTGGGATGAAGTAGAAGTGACTGAGTGTACTCCTTACTGCAGCATCTGCTCTGAGCACTGGATGGGTCTGCAGTATGTAACACAGGGCAGGCTGGGTATACAGAGTTGTACATGGCTGTGCGTAACAAGTGCACCAGTTGCCAAAGCAAACAAGGATTTTTTTATATTTTTTTAAGATGCAGAGACATTTCATCCTGTCTAGAGTTCCTGCGTCCCACTAGCTGGAGCAAACCAGACTTTTCTGAGCTGCAGCCATTTACAGACGTGTTACAGATGATTAGAGTAATGAAGTGATGCAGAAAAGAATGTAAATGAATGTGTACGTTCCGATGACAGTTGCGTTCGTGCCACTTTGACGGACGGTCAGACTGTGGGCGTTATTTAGTCACCTTGTGCAATGTGCATAAATGTGCTGTAGACGCCACGATAACCTCTCAAATTGTAGCTATAATATATGTAGCATACAGTAGCTTAAAAGTGTAAAGTCAGCATTTGATTGGAGGCTATGACATTGCGCATCTTTGGGTCTCATAACTAATCATAATGGCCATCAAAAGGTTAACCATCAATGGTCTTCATAGATGGCATGAAACCATAAATGAGACACCATGGGGTATATTTACTAAAATTCGTATTTTTCCAAATGAGGTTAAAGTTCAAACACGAATGACATCGAAAGTGTAACTTTGCAACTTTTTGAATTTATTACGACTAATTTACTAAGCTGTCGTATTCTGCATTTTCGTATTTTCCGATGTCGATGTCAGAGAAGGGGAAGATTTACTGGTCACGTCCAGTGTATAAGAATAGCTTTCTACGCCACTATAACAAAGGCTGTAAGTAAAGGAAGTTTAGGGGGATATTCAATTGTTTGAAAAGTCGGTTGGGGGTCTATTTTTTCCTGTCTATTAGACAGGAAAAAACAGACACATAACTGACTTTTCAAACAATTGAATACCCCCCCTAAAATGTCTTGACTGGACCTAGATCCTAGAGCTTACAATTAGCACACACACGCTAATACATTAGTGATAAAATGAAGAGAGAACATAATATTAATAAAATTAACCACCTTCCTCCAAAATTTCCTAATCTTCCTACATTCCCATATGCAATGAAACACTGGCTATATGACAATTAGGTACCTTACTCTGAGTCAACCATATGCCTACACTGAGCTGGGGAGCTATATGCTCTATGAATTATACGGATATGACCTTCCTGACGTTAAACCAACTGGAAACATCTTAAAGTGGAGTCATGTGGCGAAATGTAATGGCCTCCAAGTTCCGGAGGTTCGGGACTTTTGTGAGAGTCTGGACGTTTTTCTAAAGCAGCAATCATTGACAATGCAAAACCAACTTCCAGATTCGTGCAAAAGGCCCGCACCTCTGGAACATGGAGGCTAATACATTTAGCCAATAGTGTTAAAGAATATCAAAGAGAGAAGGCAATGACGGGTTATCAGACTTCCATTTATGAAATAATAAGACCCTTTGTGTATATACAGGTTGAGTATCCCATATACAAATATTCCGAAATACGGAATATTCTGAAATACTGACTTTTTTGAGTGAGAGTGAGATAGTGAAACCTTTGTTTTCTCTGACGTCCTAAGTGGATGCTGGGGACTCCGTCAGGACCATGGGGATTAGCGGCTCCGCAGGAGACAGGGCACAAAAGTAAAAGCTTTAGGATCAGGTGGTGTGCACTGGCTCCTCCCCCCATGACCCTCCTCCAAGCCTCAGTTAGATTTTTGTGCCCGGCCGAGAAGGGTGCAATCTAGGTGGCTCTCCTAAAGAGCTGCTTAGAGTAAAAGTTTTGTTAGGTTTTTTATTTTCAGTGAGTCCTGCTGGCAACAGGCTCACTGCATCGAGGGACTTAGGGGAGAGAAGTGAACTCACCTGCGTGCAGGATGGATTGGCTTCTTAGGCTACTGGACACCATTAGCTCCAGAGGGAGTCGGAACACAGGTCTCACCCTGGGGTTCGTCCCGGAGCCGCGCCGCCGACCCCCTTGCAGATGCCGAAAAGTGAAGAGGTCCAGAAACCGGCGGCAGAAGACTTTTCAGTCTTCATAAGGTAGCGCACAGCACTGCAGCTGTGCGCCATTGTTGTCAGCACACTTCATAGCAGCGGTCACTGAGGGTGCAGGGCGCTGGGGGGGGCGCCCTGGGCAGCAATGATAGTACCTTATTCTGGCTAAAAATACATCACATATAGCCCCTGGGGGCTATATGGATGTATTTAACCCCTGCCAGGTCTCAGAAAAACGGGAGAAGAAGCCCGCCGAAAAGGGGGCGGAGCCTATTCTCCTCAGCACACAGCGCCATTTTCCCTCACAGAAATGCTGGTGGGAAGGCTCCCAGGCTCTCCCCTGCACTGCACTACAGAAACAGGGTTAAAACAGAGAGGGGGGGCACTTATTTGGCGATATGACTATATATATTAAAATGCTATAAGGGAAAAACACTTATATAAAGGTTGTCCCTGTATAATTATAGCGTTTTTGGTGTGTGCTGGCAAACTCTCCCTCTGTCTCCCCAAAGGGCTAGTGGGGTCCTGTCCTCTATCAGAGCATTCCCTGTGTGTGTGCTGTGTGTCGGTACGTGTGTGTCGACATGTATGAGGACGATGTTGGTGAGGAGGCGGAGCAATTGCCTGTAATGGTGATGTCACTCTCTAGGGAGTCGACACCGGAATGGATGGCTTCTTCAAGGAATTACGTGATAATGTCAACAGAGACGGCCGGCAAACAAAATAGTACCTGTCCAGGCGTCTCAAACACCGTCAGGGGCTTTAAAACGCCCATTTACCTCAGTCGGTCGACACAGACACAGACACGGACACTGATTTCAGTGTCGACGGTGAAGAAACAAACGTATTTTCCTTTAGGGCCACACGTTACTTGTTAAGGGCAATGAAGGAGGTGTTACATAATTCTGATACTACAAGTACCACAAAAAAGGGTATTATGTGGGGTGTGAAAAAACTACCTGTAGTTTTTCCTGAATCAGATAAATTAAATGAAGTGTGTGATGATGCGTGGGTTTCCCCCGATAGAAAATTATTGGCGGTATACCCTTTCCCGCCAGAAGTTAGGGCGCGTTGGGAAACACCCCTTAGGGTGGATAAGGCGCTCACACGCTTATCAAAACAAGTGGCGGTACCGTCTCCAGATAGGGCCGTCCTCAAGGAGCCAACTGATAGGAGGCTGGAAAATATCCTAAGAAGTATATACACACATACTGGTGTTATACTGCGACCAGCGATCGCCTCAGCCTGGATGTGCAGAGCTGGGGTGGCTTGGTCGGATTCCCTGACTAAAAATATTGATACCCTTGACAGGGACAGTATTTTATTGACTATAGAGCATTTAAAGGATGCATTTCTATATATACGAGATGCACAGAGGGATATTTGCACTCTGGCATCAAGAGTAAGTGCGATGTCCATATCTGCCAGAAGATGTTTATGGACACGACAGTGGTCAGGTGATGCAGATTCCAAACGGCACAAAGAAGTATTGCCGTATAAAGGGGAGGAGTTATTTGGGGTCGGTCCATCGGACCTGGTGGCCACGGCAACTGCTGGAAAATCCACCGTTTTTACCCTAAGTCACATCTCTGCAAAAAAAGACACCGTCTTTTCAGCCTCAGTCCTTTCGTCCCCATAAGAGTCATATCTGCCCAGGGATAGAGGAAAGGGAAGAAGACTGCAGCAGGCAGCCCATTCCCAGGAACAGAAGCCTCCACCGCTTCTGCCAAGTTTCTCAGCATGACGCTGGGGCCGTACAGGACCCCTGGATCCTACAAGTAGGATCCCAGGGGTACAGATTGGAAAGTCGAGACGTTTCCCCCTCGCAGGTTCCTGAAGTCTGCTTTACCAACGTCTCCCTCCGACAGGGAGGCAGTATTGGAAACAATTCACAAGCTGTATTCCCAGCAGGTGATAATCAAAGTACCCCTCCTACAACAAGGAAAGGGGTATTATTCCACACTATGTTGTGGTACTGAAGCCAGAAGGCTCGGTGAGACCTATTCTAAATCTGAAATATTTGAACACTTACAAAGGTTCAAATCAAGATGGAGTCACTCAGAGCAGTGATAGCGAACCAGGAAGAAGGGGACTATAGGGTGTCCCGGGACATCAGGGATACTTACCTCCATGTCCCAATTTGCCCTTCTCACCAAGGGTACCTTAGGTTCGTGGTACAAAACTGTCACTATCAGTTTCAGACGCTGCCGTTTGGATTGTCCACGGCACCCCGGGTCTTTACCAAGGTAATGGCCGAAATGATGATTCTTCTTCAAAGAAAATGGACGACCTCCTGATAAGAGCAAGGTCCAGAGAACAGTTGGAGGTCGGAGTAGCACTATCTCAAGTAGTTCTACGACAGCACGGGTGGATTCTAAATATTCCAAAACCGCAGTTGTTTCCGACGACACATCGGCTGTTCCTAGGGATGATTCTGGACACAGTCCAGAAAAGGGTGTTTCTCCCGGAGAAGAAAGCCAGGGAGTTATCCGAGCTAGTCAGGAACCTCCTAAAACCAGGAAAAGTGTCAGTGCATCATTGCACAAGGGTCCTGGGAAAAATGGTGGCTTCTTACGAAGCGATTCCATTCGGCAGTTTTCACGCAAGAACTTTTCAGTGGGATCTGCTGGAAAAATAGTCCGGATCGCCTCTTCAGATGCATCAGCGGATAACCCTGTCTCCAAGGACAAGGGTGTTTCTTCTGCGGTGGCTGCAAAGTACTCATCTACTAATGGGCCGCAGATTCGGCATTCAGGAAGGGTCCTGGTGACCAGGGATGCCAGCCTGAGAGGCTGGGGAGCAGTCACACAGGGAAAAAATTTCCAGGGAGTGTGATCAAGTCTGGAGAATTCTCTCCACATAAATATACTGGAGCTAAGGGCAAGTTACAATGCTCTAAGCTTAGCAAGACCTCTGCTTCAAGGTCAGCCGGTATTGATCCAGTGGGACAACATCACGGCAGTCGCCCACGTAAACAGACAGGGCGGCACAAGAAGCAGAAGGGCAATAGCAGAAACTGCAAGGATTCTTCGCTGGGCGGAAAATCAGGTGATAGCACTGTCAGCAGTGTTCATTCCGACGCCCGGGAGAGTTGGGATTTCATCGGGAAATCTTCCACATGATTGTGAACCATTGGGAAAGACCAAAGGTGGACATGATGGCGTCCCGCCTGAACAAAAAACTGGACAGGTATTGCGCCAGGTCAAGAGACCCTCAGGCAATAGCTGTGGACGCTCTGGTAACACCGTGGGTATACCAGTCAGTGTATGTGTTCCCTCCTCTGCTTCTCATACCCAAGGTACTGAGAATTATAAGACGTAGAGGAGTAAGAACTATACTCGTGGCTCCGGATTGGCCAAGAAGGACTTGGTACCTGGAACTTCAAGAGATGCTCACAGAGGACTCATGGCCTCTGCCGCTAAGAAGGGACTTGCTTCAGCAAGTACCATGTCTGTTCCAAGACTTACCGCGGCTGCGTTTGACGGCATGGCGGTTGAACGCCGGATCCTAAGGGAAAAAGGCATTCCGGAAGAGGTCATTCCTACCCTGGTCAAAGCCAGGAAGGAGGTGACCGCACAACATTATCACCACATGTGGCGAAAATATGTTGCGTGGTGTGTGGCCAGGAAGGCCCCACGAAGAAATTTCAACTCGGTCGATTCCTGCATTTCCTGCAAACAGGAGTGTCTATGGGCCTCAAATTGGGGTCCATTAAGGTTCAAATTTCGGCCCTGTCGATTTTCTTCCAGAAAGAATTGGCTTCAGTTCCTGAAGTCCAGAAGTTTGTCAAGGGAGTACTGCATATACAACCCCCTTTTGTGCCTCCAGTGGCACTGTGGGATCTCAACGTAGTTCTGGGATTCCTCAAATCACATTGGTTTAAACCGCTCAAATCTGTGGATTTGAAATATCTCACATGGAAAGTGACCATGCTGTTATCCCTGGCCTCGGCCAGGCGAGTGTCAGAATTGGCGGCTTTGTCTCACAAAAGCCCATATCTGATTGTCCATTCGGACAGGGCAGAGCTGCGGACTCGTCCCCAGTTTCTCCCTAAGGTGGTGTCAGTGTTTCACCTGAACCAGCTTATTGTGGTACCTGCGGCTACTAGGGACTTGGAGGACTCCAAGTTGCTAGATGTTGTCAGGGCCCTGAAAATATAGGTTTCCAGGACGGCTGGAGTCAGGAAAACTGACTTGCTGTTATCCTGTAGGCACCCAATAAACTGGGTGCTCTTGCTTCTAAGCAGACGATTGCTAGTTGGATGTGTAGTACAATTCAGCTTGCACATGCTGTGGCAGGCCTGCCACAGCCAACATATGTAAATGCCCATTCCACAAGGAAGGTGGGCTCATCTTGGGCGGCTGCCCGAGGGGTCTCGGCTTTACGACTTTGCCGAGCAGCTACTTGGTCAGGGGACTGAGGAGGACCTGGAGTTCTCTCATTCGGTGCTGCAGAGTCATCCGCACTCTCCCGCCCGTTTGGGAGCTTTGGTATAATCCCCATTGTCCTGACGGAGTCCCCAGCATCCACTTAGGACGTCAGAGAAAATAAGAATTTACTTACCGATAATTCTATTTCTCGTAGTCCGTAGTGGATGCTGGGCGCCCATCCCAAGTGCGGATTGTCTGCAATACTTGTACATAGTTATTGTTACAAAAATCGGGTTATTATTGTTGTGAGCCATCTTTTCAGAGGCTCCGCTGTTATCATGCTGTTAACTGGGTTCAGATCACAGGTTGTACAGTGTGATTGGTGTGGCTGGTATGAGTCTTACCCGGGATTCAAAATCCTTCCTTATTGTGTACGCTCGTCCGGTCACAGTATCCTAACTGAGGCTTGGAGGAGGGTCATGGGGGGAGGAGCCAGTGCACACCACCTGATCCTAAAGCTTTTACTTTTGTGCCCTGTCTCCTGCGGAGCCGCTAATCCCCATGGTCCTGACGGAGTCCCCAGCATCCACTACGGACTACGAGATATAGAATTATCGGTAAGTAAATTCTTATTTTCTGATGGCTCAATGTACACAAACTTTGTTTAATACACAAAGTTATTAAAAATATTGTATTAAATGACCTTCAGGCTGTGTGTATAAGGTGTATATGAAACATAAATGAATTGTGTGAATGTAGACACACTCTGTTTAATGCAGAAAGTTATAAAAAATATTGGCTTAAATTACCTTCAGGCTGTGTGTATAAGGTGTATATGTAACATAAATGAATTCTGTGCTTAGATTTAGGTCCCATCGTCATGATATCTCATTATTGTATGCAATTATTCCAAAATACGGAAAAATCCGATATCCAAAATACCTCTGGTCCCAAGCATTTTGGATAAGGGATACTCAACCTGTAGTAATTTGACCCCTTAAAGTACAGTAATATTCCGCCCCATATGATGGAGAGTAAAGATGGTTACCGTGCAGTTTTTTATTTCTTAGGGTTATGGTTAACAGCATTCTTTTCTACCTAGCACAAGGACACAGAGTCTAACACAACAGTGATTTTCACCATCAAACTCCACAAGGGGAATTGGACTTTGCTGTGACTTGTATACATATGGCGACTTGCTGTACTTCTTAGCGTGACTAACCTGATAGGCTGGACAGTGGTCATCAAAGACGTTCAGTACACAGAATAGCCTGGTGATAACGTTAGGAGAGCAGAAGCCACACAAAGCATCAGTATGGGACCCGGTAAGCACTCGCCGGAATCCGACACTGCATGACATACATTTTAAAAAAAATGTTTGCCAAACCTTTGAATGCAAATAGCGCACTTCAATACGCAAGCACAAGAAGGTATTCGGACTCTGGGTCGACAACACTTAGGTCGACGCCTATTGGTCGACAGTGACTAGGTTGACACCAGTAATAGGTCGACGCGGCCATTAGGTCGACATGAACAAGGCCGACATGGAAAAATTTAGACATGAGTTTTTCAAATTTTTGTAAAAAACATTTTCATTCTTACGATCCACGTGGACTACAATTGGGAACGGTATCCTGTGCAGAGTGCGGCGGTAGTGGAGCAAGGAGCCTTGCCCGAAGTTTGCACGCCATGTGAGAGGACACGGTGCACTAATTGGGGTCCCGGTCACTTTACGAAGAAAACGACACCAAAAAAACATTAAAAACTCATGTTGACCTTTTTCCATGTTGACCTTGTTCATGTCGACCTAACGGCTGTGTTGACCCATTACCTGTGTCAACCTAATCACTGTCGACCAATAGGTGTCGACCTAATGTGTGTCGACCTAGACACTGTCGACCCCGAGTCCCATATCCCACAGGAATATGAACAGTCTGCATTGAAAAATTATTTAAAAAATACTTTAGTATTATATCACAATATTATTTTATCTGTTAAAATAAAAATATTTGAAATAATTAATTTTAATAACGCAAGACGCACATTTCAAAGTTTAAATCAGTGTCAATAGGTGATTGTACTACAAACATATTTGAAATCCTTTGAAATTGTGACTTTTGATTGATATTCAAAATACAATTTCTCTAACGTCCTAGAGGATGCAGGGGACTCCGTAAGGACCATGGGGATAGACGGGCTCCGCAGGAGAGATGGGCACTTTAAGAAAGACTTTGGCTCTGGGTGTGCACTGGCTCCTCCCTCTATGTCCCTCCTCCAGACCTCAGTTTGATACTGTGCCCAATGGAGACTGGGTGCTTTCAGGGAGCTCTCCTGAGTTTCCTGTCAGAAAGTATTTTAGTTAGGTTTTTTATTTTCAGGGAGCCTGCTGGCAACACACTCCCTGCTTTGAGGGACTCAGGAGAGAGAAACAGACCTACTTCTCTGAGTTTCAAGGCTCTGTTTCTTAGGCTACTGGACACCATTAGCTCCAGAGGGATTGGTACGCAGGTCTCATCCTCGCCGTCCGTCCCAGAGCCGCGCCGCCGTCCTCCTCGCAGAGCCGGAAGATAGAAGCCGGGTGAGTATGAGAAGAAAAGAAGACTTCAGAGGCGGCAGAAGACATCTTGATCTTCATAGAGGTAACGCACAGCAGTGAAGCTGTGCGCCATTGCTCCCATTCACCTCACACACATCTGTCACTGTAAGGGTGCAGGGCGCAGGGGGGGCGCCCTGGGCAGCAATATAAACCTCTCCTGTGGCAAAAGTACATATATACATGTACAGCTGGGCACTGTACATGTATATAAAGAGCCCCTGCCATGTTTTTAAGAATTTTGAGCGGGACAGAAGCCCGCCGCCGAGGGGGCGGGGCTTCTCCCTCAGCACTCACCAGCGCCATTTTCTCCACATCACAGCGCTGAGCGGAAGCTCCCCGGACTCTCCCCTGCTTACTCACGGTGACAGAGGGTTTTCAAGAGGGGGGGGACATAATTGGCGCATATACATACTGTAACACTGTAGGGGTGCAAGGTGCCTTTTCCTGGGGAATATGGCAGCACGCAGCAGTTGAGGAACAACACAAGTCCAGTTTCTGGTACAACTGACCCCGGCCAGTTTTATTGAAACAGAAAATAAAACAAACCCCAAAATAAAAATACCTTGCCTGTCCGGCACTAACTAAACATAAGATGTTCCTAACTGTCACTAAACAAAACACAGAGTTCTTCAGTACATACTGTATAGCTTACTTGCATCAGAAAGCGTGTCTCTCACACACAGATCCTGCAGCCTTCCCAGGCAGTCTGCCCATACTAATCAGGTTAGAAGCACTATATCACTCTTACACAGCTGAAACCCTGATTAGCCCTCTGTGAGGCCAAAGACCCGAACTGGGCCCAATGTCTAGAACTCGCCTTATCTCTCTCTCAGAGCCTTTACCCAGCTTTTACAGCAAACTGAAAAGGTTCAGACAAAACAAAAAGCATTTTTCCTAGAAGTTAACATTTTCTAAAACATGTAAGACAAGAACCTGGGACAAATATACCTGCCCTCAAACACTATCCCAGTGTTCTTGTCACATATCCCCCTCCCCTGTTTCGACCTAGGGGCCGGAACACTTGTAGCCCCCAAACAGAAGATGCGAGACAATGCATCTGCGTTGGCCAATTGTGTTCCCGGTCTATGTTCGACAGTAAACTTAAAGTCCTGCAACGCTAGAAACCATCTAGTTACACGAGCATTCTTGCCTCTATTTACATACATCCATTTTAAAGGGGCATGGTCTGTCACTAGTCTGAATTGTCTACCCAAGAGGTAATATCTCAAGGTATCTAGTGCCCACTTAATGGCCAAAGCCTCCTTTTCCACAATGGCATACCTTTTTTCATGCTCATTGAGTTTCCTACTCAAATAAATGATAGGGTGTTCGTCCCCATCTCTGGTTTGGGACAGCACAGCACCTATCCCTACCTCTGAGGCATCTGTCTGTACCACAAATTCTTTTGAAAAATCTGGTGTTATCAACACCGGTTGTGAACACAAAGCCACTTTTAACGCTTGGAACGCCTTTTCTGCATCAGGGTTCCATTTCACCACATTTGACTGCTTCCCTTTGGTAAGGTCTGACAACGGCACCGCTGTGGTCGCAAAATTAGGAATAAACCGTCTATAGTACCCAGTAATTCCCAAAAAAGCCCTTACCTGTTTTTTATTCACTGGACGAGGCCAGTTTTGAATAGCATCAACTTTATTCAATTGGGGCCTAATCAGACCTCTGCCTATGGTGAAGCCCAAGTATTTGACCTCCTCCATTGCGAGGCAGCACTTCTTTGGGTTAGCAGTTAACCCTGCCTCTCTGATTGAGTCCAGTACTGCTTGTACTTTAACCAAATGTGACCCCCAGTCTGTACTGTGAATTACCACATCATCCAAATAGGCAGCTGCATATTTTCTATGGGGCCTCAAAATTTTATCCATCGCCCGTTGAAAGGTTGCTGGAGCCCCATGCAACCCAAAGGGTAACATCTTATACTGGTACAGCCCCTCCGGAACCGAAAAGGCTGTTTTTTCTTTGGCGCTATCAGATAAAGGTATTTGCCAGTAACCTTTGGTCAGGTCCAATGTGGTGAGAAACCTGGCTGTTCCCAGCCTTTCTACAAGCTCATCCACACGGGGCATGGGGTATGCGTCAAACTTGGACACCTCATTTAACTTACGAAAGTCATTACAGAAGCGTATGCTACCGTCGGGCTTCGGGATGAGCACTATGGGACTGGACCACTCACTGTTAGACTCCTCTATGACTCCAAGTTCTAACATGGTTTTAACTTCCTTAGAAATAGCTTCTCGCTGAGCTTCAGGAATCCTATATGGCTTTAAATGAACCCTGACCCCTGGTTCTGTGACAATGTCATGTTTTATTATGGTCGTTCGGCCAGGCAGCTCTGAAAATACCTCCCTATTTTGGATGAGAAATTCTTTAACCTGATTGTTCTGATCAGCTGATAATGTCTCTGACACCTTCACTGCGGGAAGCAACCGGGGTGAAGACACCGAAGGGCAAGGCTCCGCTGACAGAGACAACCTATCTTTCCAGGGTTTGATTAAGTTAACATGGTAGATCTGTTCGGGTTTTCTCTTTCCCGGCTGGTATACTTTGTAATTAACCTCATTCACTTTTTCCCTAATCTCAAATGGACCCTGCCATTTAGCTAGGAATTTGCTTTCCACAGTGGGTACCAAAACAAGAACTCTATCTCCAGGAGCAAATTCCCGTATCTTGGCACTCCGGTTATAGACCCTCTGTTGAGCACTTTGGGCCTGTTCCATGTGCTCTCTGACAACAGGTACCACGGCTGCAATCCTATCCTGCATTTGTGTTACATGCTCAATAACGCTTCTATAAGGAGTGGGCTGTCCTTCCCACGTCTCTTTGGCAACATCCAACAGCCCTCTGGGGTGTCTACCATACAACAAATCAAATGGAGAAAACCCCGTAGAGGACTGAGGAACTTCTCTGATGGCCATTAACAAGTAGGGCAACAAACAATCCCAGTTTTTCCCATCTCTCTCAACAACCTTTTTTAACATACTTTTTAATGTTTTATTAAACCTTTCCACCAACCCGTCAGTTTGGGGATGGTAGATGGACGTCCTGAGGTGAGTGACCTTAAATAACTTGCACAATTCTTTCATGATCCTTGACATAAATGGAGTACCTTGGTCAGTCAAAATTTCTTTTGGTATTCCCACTCTACTAAATACCTGCACCAGCTCCCTAGCTATCGCCTTGGTTGTGATAGTGCGTAAAGGGACAGCCTCAGGATATCGAGTGGCATAGTCCATAATTACCAGGATATACTGATGGCCCCGAGCAGACTTTAACAAGGGCCCCACGAGATCCATGGCTATTCTGTCAAACGGGACCTCTATAATAGGCATGGGAACTAGTGGGCTCCTGAAATGGGGTCTAGGGGCATGATACTGGCATTCAGGACAGGAAGAACAATATTCAGACACTTCTTTATAAACCCCTGGCCAAAAGAACCTTTGTAAAACTCTTTCAGTGGTTTTTTCTGCCCCTAAATGTCCTGCGGTAACGTGACTATGAGCTAAATCTAGTACCGTTCTCCGATAAGGCTGGGGAACTACCAGCTGTTCCACCACATCCTCACCCCTTTTGACAATGTGGTACAAGAGCTCATTACAGATGGCCATGTGGGGATACGTAACCCTGTCACCTGGTACCACAGGTTCCCCATTAACAATCTTAACATTCTCTCTAGCCTTTATTAAGGTAGGATCCTTTAACTGTTCAGACGCAAACAGATCCTTCTTTACCTCCAGGTCAGGCACGCTTTCAGTTCTAACTACTATGTCTCTGTTCCCGGCAAGAGGGTCCTCACTGGACTCCCCATCTGTCACTTCCCCAGCCAAACTAGCAAAAGGCAAAGGGCCAGAAAGTTCCAAAGACCCACGTACATCCATAAAATCACCGGTATTATCATCAACTGGCTTTTTACTTCTCACATCTGTTGATAACCGTGATTCCCACAGTTTCCAAAAATGAGGAAAATCCCTCCCTATTATGGCCTCATGCACCAAGGTAGGGACCAGTCCCACTTTAACCATTGCTGACCCACAACAAGTTTCTATATTCACCTCAGCAGTGGCATAATATTGGGTATCCCCATGTATGCAAGTTACCCCAATAGGTATTTGCTGGACCTTTAAGGGGTTCACTAACCCAGCTTTCACGAGGGTAACTAAACTTCCTGAATCTAGCAAGGCCTCTACCCGGTTACCTTCTAAGAACACATCACACATTTGTTTTTCCAGCTCAGGTGAAGGTACCACAGTACAGGCTAACCTAGCAAAGAAAGACATTCTGCGACATTCAAAGGCAGCATCACATTGCATGGGTTCTTGCGTGACTGGGCAATTGGCAATAACATGACCTGGCATACCACACCTAAAACATTTAACCACACGATTATCAACCCATTTGGGCAGCATAGACCGTTCTAGCCCCATTGGCCTGTTTCCAGGGCCAGTGTTTACAGTCTCTCCAGCCTTGCGTTCTCTTAACCGCCCAGCAACGTTTTCCCACGGAACAGTCTTACCAGTCTTTACTGAAGGGCGCTGTCGAGGATCTATGGGTTGCTGGGTGGTCATCAGTAGTTCCTCTGCTGCCAAATACCGCTCTACCATGTCCACTAATTGGTCAGCAGTACCCGGGTTTCCATGGCTCACCCACTTGCGCAGGACCATGGGCAAAGATCTCAAGTAGCGGTCCATGACGACTCTTTCCACCATCTGGGGACCAGTTAATGTCTCTGGCTGTAGCCATTTTTTTGTTAGCTGAATAAGGTCGTGCATCTGGGAGCGCGGAGGCTTCTCCATGGCGTACAGCCAACGGTGCACCCGTTGTGCTCGTACTGACAGCGTGACTCCCAGGCGGGTCAGGATCTCAGTCTTTAGTTTATCATAGTCCCGAGCCTCAGCAGGGCTTAAATCAAAGTAAGCTTTTTGGGGCTCACCTGACAGGAAAGGTGCCAGCAGACTGGCCCACTGTGCTTTCGGCCAGTTCTCACGCTCGGCAGTCCTTTCAAACGTGGTCAGATAGGCCTCCACATCATCAGCCTCTGTCATTTTCTGCAGGAAGTGACTGGCTCGTATAGAACTAGAGCTGGTTGGAGCACTGACGGCCACATCTCCAACCCGAGCTGCAAGTCTCTGCACCACTTCTGCTAAGGCCTCTCTATCCTGACGCTGTTGCCTGTAAAGTTCATCAACAACTGCCTGCTGTTGTCTCTTATTTTCCTCCATTGCCACCTGCTGCTGTCTTATATTTTCCTCCATTGCCACCTGCTGCTGTCTGTTGGCCTCCTGCTGTAGTCTCCAATTTTCCTCCATTGCCACCTGCTGCTGTCGGTTGGCCTCCTGCTGAGCCGCTGTAGCTTGCAGCAAGGCTTTAAGCAGATCCTCCATGTCAACAGATTTTTCAGGCGGCTTTGCAGCTGCTTTCACCCAGGACATATATCAAACCCTCAGGGGTGAGTCTCAGTAACTTCACACTGGGCTGTATCTGCATAAACCACCGTTTTCTGCAGGCCTCACAAAGCTGCTGCTTTCACTTATGCGCAGAACGGCCTGCTCGCATTCTCCACCAAGTTGTAACACTGTAGGGGTGCAAGGTGCCTTTTCCTGGGGAATATGGCAGCACGCAGCAGTTGAGGAACAACACAAGTCCAGTTTCTGGTACAACTGACCCCGGCCAGTTTTATTGAAACAGAAAATAAAACAAACCCCAAAATAAAAATACCTTGCCTGTCCGGCACTAACTAAACATAAGATGTTCCTAACTGTCACTAAACAAAACACAGAGTTCTTCAGTACATACTGTATAGCTTACTTGCATCAGAAAGCGTGTCTCTCACACACAGATCCTGCAGCCTTCCCAGGCAGTCTGCCCATACTAATCAGGTTAGAAGCACTATATCACTCTTACACAGCTGAAACCCTGATTAGCCCTCTGTGAGGCCAAAGACCCGAACTGGGCCCAATGTCTAGAACTCGCCTTATCTCTCTCTCAGAGCCTTTACCCAGCTTTTACAGCAAACTGAAAAGGTTCAGACAAAACAAAAAGCATTTTTCCTAGAAGTTAACATTTTCTAAAACATGTAAGACAAGAACCTGGGACAAATATACCTGCCCTCAAACACTATCCCAGTGTTCTTGTCACAATACATAAAGGCGCTACTGGTTAAACATTCTGTGTTTTTCCTGGGTCATATAGCGCTGGGGTGTTTGCTGGCATACTCTCTCTCTCTGTCTCTCCAAAGGGCCTGGTGGGGAACCTGTCTTCAGAAAAGAGCTTCCCTGTTTGTGTGTGTGGTGTGTCGGTACGCGTGTGTCGACATGTCTGAGGTTGAAGGCTCACCTAAGGAGGAGGGGGAGTGTATGAATGTAAGGTCTCCGTCGGCAGCGCCGACACCTGACTGGATGGATATGTGGAATGTCTTAAGTGCTAATGTAAATTTATTGCACAAAAGATTAGACAAAGCTGAGGCTAGGGAACAGTCAGGGAGTCAAACCATGTCTGTCCCAATGTTGCCGGGACCTTCGGGGTCTCAGAAGTGCACACTATCCCAAATAGTTGACACAGATACCGACACGGATTCAGACTCCAGTGTCGACTACGATGATGCAAAATTGCAGCCAAAAGTGGCTAAATGTATTCGATATATGATTATTGCAATAAAAGATGTTTTGCATATCACAGAGGAACCCCCTGTCTCTGACACGAGGGTTCACATGTATAAGGGAAAGAAGCCTGAGGTCACCTTTCCATCCTCACATGAGCTGAACGAATTATGCGAAAAAGCTTGGGAAACTCCAGACAAAAAACTGCAGATTCCCAAAAGGATTCTTATGGCATATCCTTTCCCGCCAAAGGACAGAATACGGTGGGAATCCTCCCCTAGGGTAGACAAAGCATTGACACGCTTATCAAAAAAGATAGCGCTGCCATCCCAAGATACGGCTACCCTCAAGGATCCTGCTGACCGCAAGCAGGAGGTTACCTTGAAGTCCATTTACACACATTCTGGTACGATACTCAGACCGGCAATTGGGTCGGCCTGGGTTTGTAGTGCTGTAGCAGCATGGACAGATTCCTTATCAGCGGAAATTGAGACCCTAGATAAGGATACCATTTTAATGACCCTAGGGCATATAAAAGATGCTGTCTTATATATGAGGGATGCTCAAAGAGACATTAGTTTACTGGGTTCCAGAATAACGCTATGTCTATTTCTGCTAGGCGAGTCTTATGGACCCGAAAGTGGACAGGTGATGCCGACTCAAAGAGGCATATGGAGTTTTTACCTTACAAGTGTGAGGAATTATTTCGAGAAGGCCTCTCAGATCTCGTCTCCACAGCTACAGCAGGTAAATCGAATTTTTTGCCTTATGTTCCCTCACAACCTAAGAAAGCGCCTCATTATCAAATGCAGTTCTTTCGTTCAAATAAAAGCAAAAGAGTACGTGGATCGTCCTTTCTTGCCAGAGGTAAGGGCAGAGGGAAAAAGCTGCACAACACAGCTAGTTCCCAGGAACAGAAGTCCTCCACGGCCTCTGCAAAATCCACCGCATGACGCTGGGGCTCCCCTGAGGGAGTCCGCTCCAGTGGGGGCACATCTTCGACTTTTCAGCCACATCTGGGTTCACTCACAGGTGGATCCCTGGGCAATAGAAATTGTTTCTCAGGGATACAAGCTGGAATTCGAAGAGGTGCCCCTTCGCCGGTTTTTCAAATCGGCGCTACCGACTTCTCCCCTAGAAAGGGAGATAGTGTTACATGCGATTCACAAATTGTGTCTTCAACAAGTGGTAGTCGAGGTTCCCCTGCTTCAAAGAGGGAAGGGATACTACTCAACTCTGTTTGTGGTCCCGAAACCGGACGGAACGGTCAGACCCATTTTGAATTTAAAATCCCTGAACCTTTACTTAAAACGGTTCAAGTTCAAAATGGAATCGCTCAGAGCGGTCATCGCCAGCCTGGAAGGGGGAGATTTTATGGTATCTCTGGACATAAAAGATGCATACCTGCATGTTCCCATATATCCTCCTCATCAGGCGTACCTGAGATTTGCGGTACAGGATTGTCATTACCAATTTCAGACGTTGCCGTTTGGGCTTTCCACGGCCCCGAGGATTTTCACCAAGGTAATGGCGGAAATGATGGTGCTCCTGCGCAAGCAGGGTGTCACAATTATCCCATACTTGGACGATCTCCTCATAAAAGCGAGATCACGGGAGAAGTTGCTGAACAGCGTATCACTTTCACTGAAGGTGTTACAACAACACGGCTGGATTCTCAATATTCCAAAGTCGCAGCTGAATCCTACGTCTCGTTTGACCTTCTTGGGCATGATTCTGGACATAGACCAGAAAAGGGTTTTTCTTCCGACAGAAAAAGCTCAAGAACTCATGACTCTGGTCAAGAGCTTATTGAAGCCAAAACAGGTGTCAGTGCATCACTGCACTCGAGTGCTGGGAAAGATGGTGGCATCATACGAAGCCATTCCCTTCGGCAGGTTCCATGCGAGGACTTTCCAATGGGACCTACTGGACAAGTGGTCCGGGTCACATCTACAAATTCAGCAGCGGATCACCCTGTCCCCCAGGGCCAGGGTATCTCTCCTGTGGTGGCTACAGAGTGCTCACCTCCTAGAGGGCCGCAGGTTCGGCATTCAGGACTGGATCCTGGTGACCACGGACGCGAGCCTCCGAGGTTGGGGAGCAGTCACACAGGGAAGAAATTTCCAAGGTCTTTGGTCAAGTCAAGAGACTTGTCTCCACATCAACATCCTGGAACTAAGGGCCATATACAACGCCCTACGTCATGCAGAGGCATTACTTTGCGACCAACCAGTTCTGATCCAGTCAGACAACGTCACCGCAGTAGCTCATATAAACCGCCAAGGCGGCACAAGGAGCAGAGTGGCGATGGCGGAAGCCACCAGAATTCTTAGCTGGGTGGAGAATCATGTAAGCGCACTGTCAGCAGTGTTCATTCTGGGAGTAGACAACTGGGAAGCAGACTTCCTCAGCAGACACGACCTACATCCGGGAGAGTGGGGACTTCATCAGGAAGTCTTTGCACAGATTGCAAGTCAGTGGGGACTGCCCCAAATAGACATGATGGCGTCCAGTCTCAACAAAAAGCTACAAAGGTATTGCACCAGGTCAAGAGACCCTCAGGCGGTAGCTGTGGACGCCCTAGTGACACTGTGGGTGTTCCGGTCGGTCTATGTATTTCCTCCTCTTCCTCTCATACCCAAGGTGTTGAGAATAATAAGAAAAAGAGGAGTGAGAACAATCCTCATTGTTCCAGATTGGCCACGAAGGACCTGGTATCCGGATCTGCAGGAGATGGCCTCTTCTTCTAAGACAGGACCTGTTGCAACAGGGGCCCTGTCTGTTCCAAGACTTACCACGGCTGCGTTTGACGGCATGGCGGTTGAACACCGGATCCTAGCGGAAAAAGGTATTCCGGATTAGGTCATTCCTACACTAATAAAGGCTAGGAAGGACGTGACATCAAAACATTATCACCGAATATGGCGAAAATATGTTTCTTGGTGTGAGGCCAGGAATGCTCCTACGGAAGAATTCCATCTGGGCCGTTTTCTACACTTACTACAAACTGGAGTGAATTTCGGCCTAAAATTAGGATCTATTAAGGTTCAGATTTCGGCCTTATCCATTTTCTTTCAAAAGGAATTGGCCTCTCTCCCAGAAGTACAGACGTTTGTGAAGGGAGTACTGCATATTCAGCCTCCTTTTGTACCTCCGGTGGTGCCTTGGGACCTTAACGTGGTGTTAAGTTTCCTTAAGTCACATTGGTTTGAACCACTTAAAACGATGGAGTTGAAATATCTCACTTGGAAAGTGGTCATGTTGTTAGCCTTGGCTTCGGCTAGGCGAGTTTCGGAATTAGCGGCTTTATCACATAAAAGCACCTATCTGGTTTTCCATATGGATAGTGCGGAATTGCGGACCCGTCCTCAATTCCTACCTAAAGTGGTCTCATCTTTTCATATGAACCAACCTATTGTCGTGCCTGTGGCTACGTGTGACTTGGAGGATTCCGAGTCCCTTGATGTGGTCAAGGCTTTGAAAATTTACGTGGCCAGAACGGCTAGAGTCAGGAAGACAGAAGCACTGTTTGTCCTGTATGTAGCCAACAAGGTTGACACTCCCGCTTCAAAGCAGACTGCTCGCTGTATCTGTAACACGATTCAGCAGGCGTATTCTACGGCAGGATTGCCGTTACCAAAATCGGTTGAGGCCCATTCCACTAGGAAGGTGGGCTCTTCTTGGGCGGCTGCCCGAGGGGTCTCGTCACTACAGCTGTGCCGAGCTGCTACTTGGTCGGGGTCAAACACCTTTGCAAAGTTCTAGAAGTTTGATACCCTGGCTGAGGAGGACCTCCTGTTTGCTCAATCAGTGCTGCAGAGTCATCCGCACTCTCCCGCCCGTTTGGGAGCTTTGGTATAAACCCCATGGTCCTTACGGAGTCCGCAGCATCCTCTAGGACATTAGAGAAAATAAGATTTTAAACCTACCGGTAAATCTTTCTCTCGTAGTCCGTAGAGGATGCTGGGCGCCCGTCCCAAGTGCGGACTATTTCTGCAAGACTTGTATATAGTTGTTGCTTACATAAGGGTTATGTTATAGTTTCATCGGTTTTGGACGTTGTTTTTTTCATACTGTTAACTAGATAGTACATCACAAGTTATACGGTGTGATTGGTGTGGCTGGTATGAATCTTGCCCTTGGATTAACTAAAATCCTTTCCTCGTACTGTCCGTCTCCTCTGGGCACAGTTTCTCTAACTGAGGTCTGGAGGAGGGGCATAGAGGGAGGAGCCAGTGCACACCCAGAGCCAAAGTCTTTCTTAAAGTGCCCATGTCTCCTGCGGAGCCCGTCTATCCCCATGGTTCTTACGGAGTCCCCAGCATCCTCGACGGACTACGAGAAAAAGATTTACCGGTAGGTTTAAAATCTTATTTTTTCAACCAAATTTCCATATTTCTATTTGCCACACATTGGGGGTTATTCAGAGTTACTAGCAAACCAAAAAAGCAAGTAACTGGGCAAAACCATGTTGCACTTTAGGTGGGGCAGATGTAACATGTGCAGAGAGATTTAGATTTGGGTGGGTTATATTGTTTCGGTGCAGGGTAAGTACTGGCTGTTTTATTTTTACACTGCAATTTAGATTTCAGTTTCAACACACCCCACCCAAATCTAACTCTCTCTGCACGTATTACATCAGCCCCACGTGCAGTGCAGCATGGTTTTGCCCAGTTGCTTGCTTTTTTGGTTTGCGAACAACCCTGAATAAGGCCCATAGTTCAGTACTGTCCTGTCATATTGGTTAGAGTCAATCATTTGACCTGTCATGCGATCAGACCGAATAACATAAGAGTCTTTTACTGCTGGTGGAAGATGCCGGCTCATACTGGCACATAGCGGTCATGTACCAATGGACATTATATACATGCCCAAACATAATCTAACTGATATTGATCTAACTTGGTTCAAGCATAGCTCTTGTTTTTGTGGCAAATTTGAAAGTATATACAGGTTGAGTATCCCTTATCCAAAATGCTTGGGACCAGAGGTATTTTGGATATGGGATTTTTCCGTATTTTGGAATAATTGCATCCCATAATGAGATATCATGGTGATGGGACCTAAATCTAAGCACAGAATGCATTTATGTTACATATACACCTTATACACACAGCCTGAAGGTCATTTTAGTCAACGGCTGTCGGGATTCCGGCACCGGACCCCTACTCACCGGGATCTCGACAGGCGGTATTTTAACTGCATATTATATATATATATATATATATATATATATATACAGTATATTGATAGCATGATGTGTTTTTCCAGCATAATCATCCGTTTGCATCTGGTCAGGCAATAAAAAAACACTGCATTGTACTATGGCAAAACGAATAATATGAATGATAATTAAAATTATTTATTTATATAACGCTTTCTCTTCAAATCGGACTCAAAACACTTCTGTATTATTGCAGGGGGTGAGGCAGCCATCTTGGACAGCCTCAGTTACTATTCTAAGTAATAACTCACTTTGAAATAATCAACATTTTTATCTGGTGGCCGATCTGGAAACTATTACAAATTGTTCTCTTGGCAGACTGGTGCCCAAAGCGTCTCTGAATATTCAAGGTCACATTCTACTAATGATTTATGAAAAAACAAAGGGCTTTACATAGAGTGAACAGAGTGATGCCCAGTTTGTGTGTGTGGAAAGGAAATGAGTTGGAACACTGGTGATCCCAATTTCTTAGATGCACGAATCTTTACATACGTGCAACCTTAGATCTAGCATATAGAGTAGAGATGCACTAGTCATCATCAACACAAAAGCTTGTTCTTGGTTTATGTTTTTACTACCCTCTCCTCCTGCAAATCCTACGCTCCCTCGGTCTGTAAGATAATACCCTCTCCTGGCTGGCATCCTACCTCCCTGACCGGTCTTTCTCTGTCTCCCCGCATTACTCCACTTCTCCACCACTTCCTCTGCCCTCTGTACCCCAATTTTCTGTTCTTGGACATCTCTTATTGGGCCTTTATGCATCCTCTTTAGGTTAGCGAAGTAGCTCTTTAGGCCTCCAATATCATCTCTATGCTGAGAAACTCAGATCTAGCTCTCCTCCCCTGACCAATTCCCCTGTCTCCTGACTCGTATCACAAGCAGTTCTGTACTTTAAGTCACTTTTTTGTTTCTTGTTTTGTTCATAAAGGCTCTGTTTATTTACCTTGTAAGCAGTGGCATATACATGATGGGTGCAGTCTGTGTGGTGCACACAGGCCCCTAGATCCATGAGGGTCCACACTGCACACATCTCTCTAATACTTACCCATTTCCTCAATAATTACCTGTCTGTAGTCTCATGTCAGCACTGCGAAATCACCAGTAAACTGGCCACCGCACCATTTTCCCAGTGTTTTGCATTTGCGTAGTAGGGAAATTGCCTGGATAATGGCCACCGCACCATTTCCCCAGAGACCTGTGCAGTAGACTCTGGCTCAGCACCAGAGTCTACTATTGCTCAGTAATATGTGGCATACTTAATACTCCCCTGCTTATGAGGCACTGGGACCCCTTGTGGTGTCTTAGAGAGCAGTGGTGTAACTAGAAATGTTTACTCCCACAAGCCAAAGAAGTTTCTGGCACAACCATCCCCCCACACCCATTGCCATTTGAAAAATAAAGAATTTGCACATGCCCTCCAAAAAAAGAGGGGTTGACCTCACTGCACAGGTCGTGGCCTCACTGCAAGGGGCATCGCATTGCAGGAAAAGACTACCTTATACCCCAGTTTTGCAACCTGCACGCCCAGATGTTGGCCACCACAGGAAAGAAGAAAATCCTGATTCATGCCCCTTACATTATTTGTCATTTTTACTCCTTATAGTAATGCCCCTTACACATTATGCCACACACCGCAATGCCCATTACACATTATGCCACACACAGTAATGCCATGACATATTATACCACACCGTAATGCTCCTTACAAATTATAATGCCCATTACACAATATGCCACACACTGTAATGCCCTTGACACATTATGACACACACCGTAATGCCCCTTATACATTATGCCACACACAGTAATGCCCATGACATATTATACCACACACCGTAATGCTCCTTACACATTATAATGCCCATTACACAATATGCCCCACACATTGTAATGCCCCTGACACTTTATGCCACACACCGTAATGCCTGTGACACATTATTCCACACACTGCAATGCCTGTGATACATTATGCCACACACCAAAATGCCTTTGATACATTATGCCACACACCATAATGTCCGTGAAACATTATGCCACACACCACAATGCCCCTGACACATTATACCACACACCACAATGCACGTGATACAGTATGCCACACACCGTAATGCCTGTGACACATTATGCCACACACTGCAGTGCCTGTGATACATTATGCCACACACTGTAATGCCTGTGACACATTATGCCACACGCACAATAAGGCTTCTAATTACTTTAAAATTACCTGCTCGTTGCCAGGGGTTCCATTCTGTGGGTTCCATGCACGTTGCCAGGGGTTTCATTCTGTGGGTTCCATGCACATTGCCAGGGGTTTCATGCTCTGGGTTCCATGCTCGTTGCCAGGGGTATAATGCTCTGGGTTCCATGTTCGTTGCCAGGGGTTTCATGCTCTGGGTGTCATGCTCGGTGCCAGTGGTGTAATGCTCATTGCCAGGAGTGTAATTCTCTGGGTGTCATGCTCGTTGCCAGTGATGTGTAATGCTCGTTGCCAGGGGTTTTCATGCTCTGGTTGTTATACTCGTTGCCAGGAGTGTGTAATGCTCATGCCAGGGGTATAATGCTTGTTGGCACCAGCGCTAAGCACTTCCCAGTTCCCTATCAGATGCTGGAGCTCAAGTAAGACCTCTAGCATTTGTCTACTCCAAGTCGGTGGCCATTTTAGGAGGGACATTTAGCAGATTTACATGTAGATAGCTAGTCCACATGGGAATCTGCTGCTAAAACAGCGGCGGTGCACCTCAAAGCCTGGTGCCTCCAAGCCTCTGCACTGGCTGCGGGGGCTGTAGTTATGCCAGTGTTAGAAAAGTTAATAATAATAATGTGTTCCATCTTCAGGTGACTAGAATTAAAATCTAATTGGTTGCTATGGGCAACATCTCCACTTAAGGTTTGATACATCTACACAGGGTCTGACATATTCTACAGTGCATGCCTGTTATTAACCTAGTAGTTTATTATGCATGCACTAGCTGTTTTTACTATATATATTTAGCAAGGGGCACAGACCATGCACTCTCTAATTGTTAGCCACACCTCTCTGGAGACACTTCTAACCATGGGCCCCTCCAACTGCATTCTCCCAGTGGGACCTTCATGCACCAGTCCGACACTGCATCTACAGCTATGTCAGGAGCCACAGATGTATATTTCTATTGCGTTGGAAGCTGCCACAAGGTTGCTTATACAAGTATCCAAAGAAGAACGCAGCAGAGATGAGCTGCGTCTCAGAGCAACAAATATATACAACTCTTTCTGCTTATATAAATATATGGCAAAAATGTAATGGACAGAAGGAAGCTGGAGAGATAAAACTATATCTTCAATATGCATGGCAGATAAATGAAAGTAATCTGAAGGTGGAAACCCCTTTTATGTTCTTCTCTCTATTAGATTTCCCAAGCCCCTCACACTGTAACATTATTTTTTAATGTTGTTGTCCAAGGTAATCTTTAGTATCTACCAGCCCCTCCATGGAATGTTGAGTATGGCCTGCATACCAAGCTGTCTACATCTCCAAATGATATCCCTACTGACCAGCTATCAGGTGCAGACTTCACATGTCACTGTCACCTCCTTGCTAGTACCGGGCGGATGTATTAATCTGTCTCCTGGAGTTATCCCTGGTAATTGTCATGTTCCACACTGGAACGCTGACTGCTAATGACATGACAGCAATGGCTCACTCCCTTATGCAGGAATGGGCTGATACTGGACATTTTGGGGTATATTCAATTGAAGTCGAAAGCTGCCGTCTGTCGAAAAGACGTCAGTTTTCGACTTTTTTAGATAGGAAGGGGTTCCGACCTATTCAATCTAACCCCAAATTATTTGAGAAGTCGAGGAATCAGACTTGTCGAAAAGCACATGGATCGGCGGAATAGCTACCGATCCACGTGCTTCGACCATCTCAATTCGACTTTATAAAAAGTCGAAGTGAGATGCAGGAGCACAGACGGGGGAGAGCCGCAGGCAGAGGGTGAGAGCAGCGCCGGAGGAGACGAGGAGGAGACGGGAGAGCCGCGGGCAGAGGGGGAAAGCAGCACCGGAGGAGACTTGGAGGAGAAGGGGGGGGGGGGGGGGGGCAGACGGGGGAGTGCAGTGCTACAGCAGCGGGCAGCGTAGCCGGAGGATGTCACAGCTGCCGGTCACAGCAGCGTCCACCCGGTTCCAGCAAGCGGGACCTTGCTTGCTCGAGCCGGGTGGACGCTGCAGTGAGCGGCGGCTGTGACATCCTCCGGCCACGCTGCCCGCAGCTGTAGCGTTGCGCTCCCCCGTCTGGTCGCGGCTCTCCCCCCGTCTCCTCATCTCCTCCGGCGCTGCTCTCCCCCATCTCAGCTCCTGCATCTCAATTCGACTTTTTGTAAAGTCAAATTGAGATTGCTTTGAATAGCCCAGGTCAGATTCATTCCGACAAATGAATGTCAGAATGGATCCTACTTCAATTGAATATACCCCCATGTCAGTTGTTTCACATGTTCCCCAATAATCCTCTATCAGCGGTTGAATCAGTGGACCTATTCTCATTGGGTTGGGTATGAAATCCCAGTTGTCAGTATCCTGAAGGTCAGGATGCCACTGTGGCATCCCGAAAGTAAAAATCTAGATGGAACTCGGTAAGTATTTTAACCCTAACAGTCCCCTCCCGCAGCCTAACTTTAACCGCCTTCTCCCGCAGCCTAAGCCTAACCGCTCCAACTCAGCCTAACCACCCCCACCGCCGCAGCCTAACCATAAACCTCCCCCTAGTGCCTAACCCTATCTCCACCACTTACAATCAGGATTCTGAATGTCGGGATTCCACTGTTGGGATTCTGACTATCAGGATCCCGACTATCAGGATCCTGACCGCATCCTGTCTCATGAAATACTGTATGTCATTCACATCCCAAGAAACAGTGGAAATGAAGACAATTAAAGCAGTTCTTTACATGCCATGTTAGAGGCATCCATAATTATTATCACTCTTATATCTATATAGCTGCTGCCGAACCCACAACACGGCCCATTCCCTCTGTTTATGACTCACACACGGTTCCTTGCGAAAGAAGTTCAACCACGGATTCACCTTGTCCAATAAATGGAGGACCAGGTTTTCTAAGCACTTGTTACAGGCTGTTGTAGTTGGCCGAGGTGTGATTGCTATTTGTGATGCTGGAAGCTTATACTTCTCTCTGGTCCCACATTCTGTAATCTCTGCAGCAGTTTACGGCGTTCCAGCTCCCCAGGGCTGTGTTTTATTATAAAGTGCTATTGTATGTAATACAAAGCCTGCATCAGTAACGGTAACGGCAGGGGCTGGTTGTGCAGCTTCTAGGTATACATTGTTAATATAACCCATTTAAACATGGGTGTTGCTAATGGGGAAAGGATTTTTTTTATGTTCAACAGCTTTAGTATACATTGAATCTAGGTTTCCCAAAATCCATCTGATGTCAAGGCCACAATCTAGTCAACAGTGTCTAATTTCAATGTAGGTTTTCAGGATCATCAAGAACTAACTTCCTTCCCTTCCCTCTCCTCCCCTTCCCTTCCCTTCAGTTCCCTCTCCTCCCCTTCCGTTCCTTTCCCTTCCCTTCCTCATACATTAAATGAAAACAATATATTTTCATGGGACAAACATAAAGTGAGAATTTCAGTCAATATTGCAGAGGCAGAAGCGTATCCGGGTTAAATTAATATGCTTTGTATTATTTTGTAGACCTATGGAAAAGGAGCCAGACGGAAAAACCGATTCAAGGGATCCGATGGGAGCACATCCTCTGACACTACCTCAAACAGCTTTGTGCGTCAGGTACTGTGACTTTCCTATACTACACAACTCATTGATTATTTCTCCACATGTTGTAATAAACCCATATATGGGTTAAAAAATCATAGTCACCTGCACATGAGGCAGACATTTTGGAGGTTGAGTCCAATATGCATAAGACACAGTCATCAAAGTCACAAGGAACCAGTGATACCACTGAGGCACAGAAATCCCTGACTAATATTTATGAAGTACTATCTCCTAGTGACCTCATAGGCTGAACGCATATCAGTTGAGCTTACACTGTGGCTCCCCCTACTGTGCGTATTTGATCGGTGCAGTTTAAACTGTTTAGATTAGGAATGAACATCTCTGGAGTTTCAATTATTCTGTAGTATGTCTTCCAAGATTCTCCATCACTGAACGTCTTGTGGCATTGTAGTGCTTTCCACAGCTGTCTGCTTACTGTATGTTGTTTATTGAGCGATGTTATAGTGCACATGGGTCGTGCAATTTAAACTATTTGGATTGTCCACTCAGTGTGCATCAAGATGTGGTCGCCTCTCACTTTACACACTTGCGAGATGTCTCCACAAGCTATAAATGTGGGAAGATGTGCAAATATTTGGAGCCACTTTAGAACCATGTATTTCACTTGTTATGACTTTTCAGGTTTTCATCTAACATAATGCTCAGTTTAGTGTTATTTATAGCACAAAGGACTCACAAGAGTGAGGGGACATCAGGATGCTTGTATCAACACTTTTGTTCTCTCTTACATTGGGCATAGGCCCTCATTCTGAGTTGATCGCTCGCTAGCTATTTTTTGCAGAGCAGCGATCAGATAGTCGCCGCCTATAGGGGAGTGTATTTTTGCTTTTCAAGTGTGCGAACGCTTGTGCAGCCGAGCGGGACGAAATCGTTTTTAGCAGTTTCTGAGTAGCTCTGGAGTTATTCAGCCCTTGCGATCACTTCAGTCTTTTTGGTCCCGGAATTGACGTCAGACACCCACCCTGCAAACGCCTGGACACTCCTGCGTTTTTCCGAACACACCCAGAAAATGGTGAGTTGACACCCACAAACGCCCTCATCCTGTCAATCTCCTTGCGATCGGCTGTGCGAATGGATTCTTCGTAAAATCCATTGCTCAGCAACGATTCGCTTTGTACCCGTACGACATGCCTGCGCATTGCGAAGCATACGCATGCGCAGTAGAAACCTATTCGCTGCGCTGCGAAAAATGGCAGTGACCGATCAACTTGGAATGACCCCCAAAGTGCACATCAAAAATGTGCTAGAAATGCAAGCAAAAGGTGCAGGATGTATCCCATTAAAAGTAATGGGAAAAAAACAAAAAAACTTTCCCAGCCCAGAACTAATGCAAAAAGGATCATATGGATTGCAAATGACTTTGCTTACTTTGAAAGGCTCTCCGCCTGAGATTGACTGGTGCTAAATTCTACTCGCCTGCATTGTCCCACTGTTGCCACAGACACTTGGGGGTATATTTACTAAAGGTCGATTTGGGTCGATATTGATCGATCTTTGGTCAGTGTTTCAGTGTTTAAATCACACATTTACTAATAGATGTTATTTTGACATCATTTAAAAAAATTTTTTTTAAAAATCATCTGTTAGTAAGTGTGGGATTTAGGGCTATATTTACTAAAACTCGATCTGGGTCAATGTTTGGTCGATTTTGTATTTCAGGGTCTAAATTCCACATTTGCTAACAGATGATTTTGATATTTCTTTTTAAACGATGTTAAAAATCATCTGTTAGTAAATTTGTGATTTAGACCCTTTTACACAAAAAAATCGATCAATCATCAACCAAACATTGATTTTTAGTAAATATACCCCATGGAGATTCAGTGCCCACTGCACTACCAAAGAGGTTATTCACATTGGTATTTTTGCACTTCATTAATAAAGCCAAGGCAAAGATTTATTAAAGTTTCTAAAAAAGAAAAAATGGAGGTGTTGCCTATTGCAACCAATCAGAATCTAGCCATCATTTATCTAGCACATTCTGATTGGTTGCGATGGACAACGGGGGTTATTCAGAGTTGTTAGCAAACCAAAAAAGTTATCAATTGGGCAAAACCATGCTGCACTGCAGGTGGGTAGTTGTAATGTGTGCAGAGAGAGTTAGATTTGGGTGGGGTGTGTTCAAACTGAAATCTAAATTGCAGTGTAAAAACTAAGCAGACAGTATTTACCCTGCACAGAAACAATATAACCCACCCAAATCGAACTCTCTCTGCACATGTTACATCTGCCCCACCTGCAGTGCAACATAGTTTTGCCCAACTGTTTTGGTTTGGTAACAACTCTGAATAAGTCCCAACATCTCCACTTTTACTTTTAGAATTTTCGTAACTTTGCCAAGAAATGTTTTAAAAGTTCATCCTCAGGTGGTGCTGGTTCCCGGGACCCCGCTCCGGCCTATGGGAAGGAGGTCTGGGGGTTGTGAAGAGGGATTCAAGCTGGTCCCTCCACCGCTTCCGCACAGCACAACCTTTAGCTGTGCACATGCGTCACTTCAGATCAGTGGCAGAACGCAGGCACTTTCATGGTATAAAAAAACAGGAAAACGGCTGCGCAATGTATCAGGGAAAAGAATAATGACAGCCGACGTTTAAAAGGATTATCACAATTTATTAACCAAGAACACTGGATAAAAACATACTAATCGTAATACCAATGATTAAGGAATAGTAAAATGTATGGCTATGTAATAAAGCACACCTTGATAAATATAGATATCATAAGAAGTTTTGGAACAGCTTGTATGAATGAACTTGCTGAAGATCCATAATCACTCACAAGGTTATCAATTGTGGATTCATTTGTATAAATAGTAAATGAGAAACGGTCCCAGGTAGTGCACAAAGTTCCTGTCACAGAGCTGAGCTGCTGTAATATGTACCTCTCCTTTTAAACGTCGGCTCTCATTATTCTTTTCCCTGATACATTGCGCAGCCGTTTTCCTGTTTTTTGCATCTTCTATATGACACCCACTTAGTGTTGTCGGCCGCGCGTTATATCAGGGGAATTCGTTGGTATTGCACAGTCCATTATTTGGGCGCTTGTAAGCAGTTATAATGGGGCAGATGTATTAACCTGGAGAAGGCATAAGGAAGTGATAAACCAGTGATATGTGCAAGGTGATAAAGGCACCAGCCAATCAGATCCTAACTGTTAATTTACATATTGAAGCTGATTGGCTGGTGCCTTTATCACCTTGCACATATCACTGGTTTATCACTTCCTTATGCCTTCTCCAGTTTAATACATCTGCCCCTTAGATCTCTGTTACTTTCATGGTATCACTGCTACCCCTGTAACAGTGCTAGGGGATCGCATGGCAGCTGTCCCCACACCAGTGCAATACTGAATTGCTATGGCAATTAAGTGTCAATAGCTGCAATTCGTGGCAAATTGGATACTTAATTATTGGACGGCCCCCAATGATGAATAGCTCCCTATTTATAAGAGGAAGTTGCAATCTGCTCTTGAACAGAGCTGCAGAGGTTTATTTTGCCCTTAAGAGTAAGTAAGCTGAAATAATAGTATACTACAGGTTGAGTATCCCTTATCCAAAATGCTTGGGACCAGAGGTATTTTGGATATCGGATTTTTCCGTATTTTGGAATAATTGCATACCATAATGAGATATCATGGTGATTGGACCCAAGTCTAAGCACAGAATGCATTTATGTTTCATATAGACCTTATACACACAGCTGGAAGGTAATTTTAGCCAATATTTTTTATAATTTTCTGCATTAAACAAAGTGTGTGTACATTCACACAATTCATTTATGTTTCATATACACCTTATACACACAGTCTGAAGGTCATTTAATACAATATTTTTAATAACTTTGTGTATTAAACAAATTTGTGTACAGTGAGCCATCAGAAACAAAGGTTTCACTATATCACTCTCACTCAAAAAATTCCGTATTTCGGAGAATTCCGTATCTCAGAATATTTGGATATGGGCTACTCAACCTGTATTGATATGGGTATTTTCTGGTACTTCTAGACCCACACTCCTTTTTTGCTGTTCTTGTACTTGTAGTTTTCAGTATAGAGAACCAGTTTATATTTTGGCATTCTTCTCTTCTGTATTTCCCTGAGCACTTTGTCATCATGATACTAAACTGGGAGCGGGGGGACATTGGCTAGGCAGGAACTCTATTTTGGGAGTATGTTATTTAATGGTTTTTCTCAATTAAAAATCCTTCTATTTCCCATGTACTCCGTGGTCATTATAAAACAGCTTCAGTACAGAATACACTTGACCTCGGCTGGCAGTCAAATAATTTCTTGAAGTAATAATACATGTATAAATGGCCATTACATTATATAATTATCTAGACTGAAATGATTGAATTACTGTATCTGTATTTGTCAGAATAGAGATATTCTTTTTTAGTTGTCGTAGTGTCTATGTGTGTGTCTGTGTGTGTGTGTGACTATACGAGAGTGCATGTGTGTAACTATAGTGGGTTTAAGGGGTGCTATTGCTGTGGGGCCCAGAGGCTTAGGGAGGCCTGGACCCATGTTATAAAGTTACTGTACATACCAATTTCCCAGATTTGGAAATGGAGGGCACTGTAATGCGTTATAATCTGACTTGCTCATTGTAATGTAGTGGGTACTATAATGTTACGTAATAAAAACTGGGGCACTGTAATGTGGCACAATATAACAGGGAGGCACAATAGTGTGACATAATATGAACTGGGGCACTGTAATGTTGCATAACTCGAACTGGAGGGCTCTGTAATGTGGCACAACATGAGGGCACTGTAATGTTGCATAATATGAACTGGGGACACTGTATCATAATGTGAATTTAGGATTCTGTGTGGCATAATGTGTATTGGCAGCCCTAAAGTGTGACATCATGTAACTAGGGAAATATGATGGCTCATAAAATAAACTAGGGCACTACTATAGGGCAACCATTAACTAGGGCACTACTATGGTTCAAAAAATGAACTAGGGCACTATTATGGGGCATAAAATGAATAACTGCTGCAGAGAAGTGTCTCTAGAATCACTGGGACAAGGGCCCCTTTTGTATGTTGCTATGGGGCCCAAAAAGTTCTGGTTACGTCCCTGTCAGAGTATTTTATCTGTAAATGGTCTGTGTACCACAGTGCTTACCTTCAGCATTTATTGAATGCGACCAGTGGGGTTGTAGCACGGCAGCCCTGACTACCCAGCTGTTACTGCTATTTTCTGTACCGGCTTGGAACGTGTTTCATTATCTACTTTGTTAGTCTGGGCGCACTTAAGCAGTTACAGAAGGAGAGCTGTAGGATGATGTCTCTGTACAGTTATCCAAGGGAATTTAGAACTAGACTATCTCCAAATATCTACTATACAAGCTGGGGTCACAAGGCAGGGGGATGTGAAACTAGAAGTGCACATTGAAGCCAGTCAAGTAAAAAAACATGAGGCACATGAGACAAAGGCAACAGGCATAAAAAGAGATCTATAAGATGTGATACAGGACAGGACAGAAGTAGTAGTTCGGCTACACGGGGTGACGTTCTGAAGAGGAAGGCCAGAGACAAGGAATGACGAATTGAAGTGGAAGGCCGAAGGCAAGAAGGCACAGACTCAACTGAAGTAAAGGTTGGAGACAACGGGTGACAGACTGAAGGGGAAGAACAGGAACAAAGGGGTAGAAATGGAAGTGGAAGGTCAGAGAAAAGGAGGTACAGACTAAGGCGGAGGCCAGAAACTTACTGAAGGGGGAGGCCAGAGACAAGAGGGTAGAGATGGAAGGGGAAGGCTAGAGAAAAGGAAGAACAGATCAACGAGAAGGCCAGAAAGTGACTAAAGGGGAAGGCCAGGGACAAGGGGTGACAGTCTGAAGAGGAATAGTGGAGACAAGGGGTGACAAACTGTAGATGAAGGCCAGAGAAAGGGGCGACAGACTGAAAGGGAAGACCAGAGACAAGGCATGAAAGTCCGAAGAGGAAGGCCTGAAACAAGGGGTGATAGACTGAAAGGGATGGCCAGAGACAAAGGGTGCCAAACTGTAGGGAAAGACAGGAGACAGTGGGGAAAAGATTTTGTAGAGACAACCCAGGAAATCTGAGCAGGCAAGCATAAATATATGATGCATCAAATCCCATCTAGTCGTGGCAATTAGATAGTTAAATGGCAATAACAGCGAAAATATTTCTGTGGGGTCTCATGTCTGTTATGTCCTGAAATTTTACTCTAAACCGAGAAGGCTAATGTTTTGTGCGCACTGCATAATATATTGGCCATTACTGGCAGTAACATTCCATTAACAATCATTGATTGCATTTAATGGGCATTTGGCTGTGATACATATAATTACTGTAAAATTCTAATGTGTCTTGTAATTAGTATTGGCCATTTTGTGGAGTGGAGCAATATTTAGCCTATCTAGACAAGAAGTGGCACTTGTGATGTCATTGCCTCCTAGCGAAATGATAGGCTGCATTCTCCCGAATGTTGGATCAGTCCACAAAATGGACTTTTTATCAGATGTGTTTGCTGTATTGCTTCACTAATTGTGCCTAGCGCAGGGGAATGTATATGCTGGAAATAGCTGCATCCTAAACTTTACAGTTCACTGTATGGCAAATGGCAATGACAGTGCAGATTAATCCTTTAAATAACACAATAGTGTAGTAATTGTCTCAAACGTACAGTATAATAGCACAAAAGCACCTATAGTATCAAACCTGTAGCCTTGCATTCATACATACTGTATGCACAGTGGGGGTCATTCCGAGTTGATCGCTCGCTAGGAACTTTTTGCAGCGCTGCGATCAGGTCAGACCTCGGCAAAACTGTGCATGCGTATGCACCGCAATGCGCAGGCGCGTCGTACGGGTACAAAGTGGGTCAGTGCTGGGCGATGGATTCAACGAAGAATCCATTCGCACAGCCGTTCGCAAAGTGATTGACAGAAAGAGGGCGTGTATGGGTGTCAACTGGGAGTGTTTGGAAAAACACAGACGTGTCCAAGCGTTTGCAGGGCGGGTTTCTGACGTCAATTCCGGGCACGAACAGGCTGAAGTGATCGCAAGGGCTGAGTAAGTCCAGACCTACTCAGAAACTGCACAAACTGTTTTTGTACTGCTCGGCTGCACACGCGTTCGCACACTTGCAAAGCGAAAATACACTCCCCCATAGGCGGCGACTATCTGATCGCAGTGCTGCAAAAAGTTGCTAGCGAGCGATCAACTCGGAATGACCCCCAGTGTGTGTTACGTTTATGAACGTTTTGATTTCACATAAGCAGTTTGGGGGCTATTCATGAAGCAGTGAAATTGTGGAGAAGTGAGTCTGTGCAGAAGTTGCCCATGGCAACCAATCAGCTGATCCGTACAATTGTATAGTATGCAAATTATAAATGTTACTTCAATGCTTATTGCCATGGGCAACTTCTCCACTGGCTCACTTCTCCACACTTTTCACTGCTTCATGAATAGACCCCTTTTATCATTTACATCCCTTTATCCTTAAGGTCTCTTAAATATTATCATATTGAAAAGCCAACTGCAGCGGAGTTAGGGGAACTTGCTCATCTCATGGTGTTCAGAAATCCGTAAATGCATTAACAAACTGCAGATGTATCTATAGATTCAGTAAGATCATTTACAGATTATTTCTGTTTTGGCTGTACTTGCCAAACTATCTGTTTATTCTTCTATTTCGCTGTCCCTTGCGCTGCGCTGCGGCTGCTGGACTTCTGGGTCTATGACCCGGGAGGCAGTCTTCGCATGCGCAGACCAGCGGCAGGTGCGGGGGGATGCTGGAAGGGTTCCGTAACATTGCGGAAGAAGCCTCATAGATTTCTAGAGGGTAACGCCAGCACCCTGCATGGCGGAGACCCAGCGGACAGAAGTAAGTACATATACGAAAATGCTGTAAAATCCCAGAAAACAGGGTTTTTACAGCATTTTCACTTTAGTACATCCCGCCCACTGTCTCGTGCTACCGTTTTGCTTTATTCCTCACTGTTTTCCTGTCTTTTATTTGGTTTACAAATAATTAACAAGGGGCCTAATTCAGATCCCGTCAGATCTGAGGCACATAGCGCAAAGTACAGATGTACGGACCCCATGGGTCATGCAGCTGGTCAATGGTGTCGCAGGTGATCAGATGCTACGTCCTAGGATGTAGCACAGATCACTAATGCATGCAGGAGGTGCCTTCTTATACCAGATGCCTCTTGCTGCATCACCATATGCCTCCTGCTGCATCACTATATTAGTGCACCAGATGCCTCCTGCTGCATCACCATATTAGTGCCTCGCTGCTGCTTTCTATTAAGTAGCAGCAATGCCACTTCCAACCACATCTAAATTAGGCCCAGGGAGCAAGGGTGCTTTCCTGTAATGGAGACAGCCAGGATCTATTCTACATGAGTCTACCTGTCTCTATTGCAGTTCCGGATCCCCCTTTGCTGTTCCATCCTCTCTCTCATTTGAGCCTCTGTCCGAGCAGTGCCGTGCGCTGTGATTCACACATCAGGTGGCAGGCTCAGACGTTGTACCAATGGCTCAATTATTATTATTGAAAAATGTGAACATTCCCAGGGACAGATCGCAAGCCTAGATTAGTCCCTGAAGATCCGCCTCTAGGCATGATTCAGACATGGACACTTATGCGTCTTTGGACCCAGCTGCTGTGAGAAAATATGATTATGGCAGCAGAATCAGCCACTTTGTAAGTCTAAGAATGCCCACCTTCTGCCTGCTTGTGAGGCCAGTAAATCTGCGTTGAAAGACAGAGGCACTTGTCTTGCCACTCCCAGAAAATGGGTCTGACATGCCCCTGTTTTCTGGAAACGCAGGAAGCGTCACCTCCGCCTCCAAACTGCATCTTGGGAGCACTGCGATTCTGCAAAAGGAGACCAGCACATCCGGGTTTGCATACATCTGTGAATCTGTGCTGTTGGGGACCATGCTCCTTCTACTGTCTAAGTGTTATGACATTGTAACACTGCCCCTGTCACATGATACCCTTTCTAGCACATAATGAATATGACATTGCCCCCCCCCCCCCCCCACACACACACTCACATGATCAGCACCCTCATAGGGGACACCCCACTGCTGTGACTACTCTATGTATTTAACAAGTAATCTTGGTGCAAACAGACAAGTTGGCTTCTCCGGGTTGCAGAATTTACCCCCCACCACCTCCATATATATCCCCCCCCCCCTTGTGAGTGAAAGTACTGTTGAACCATCGTGATCACTTGAGAGCTGCACTCTTTTGACATTGAGTCATCCAGTTCTTATCTGCTTCATGAAAGTATAGAGACTACAAAAACAAGCCATTAAAATGATAACTATCTTTATTGAGTAATTCAAATATGTTCTACCTTGACAAGTTAAAAGGACTTTAAATAACAAAATGAAAGTGCGTAATTCGCTCTAAGCAACATGCTTCTGCCTTTTTAGGATCGCTGGGAAGATCTTCCAGGATATTGTGAAACTGGTTGCTGACAGTGTACAATGGCGGATGGCTTGGATGATAGTTTAGATTGTGGGACAGATGTGATGATCTTGCATTACAGAGTGCATTTACTCACTGTGTAAATAGATTTAAACACCTGATAAGCAACAGTGTTCCAACCCTCTCTCACTGTAGTGTCAGCTTGCTAAGTTGAAGATGCCTGCTATCATATCAATAAGGTTTTTACATATGTTTATATTTGAAACATTATACAGTGCATCTCATTAGAAAATAATACTTGCTTTTGATTTATATTATTTAAAGACTCCTTACTGGGGTTTTTTTTTATTTTTATGGAGTACAGCATTGTCTGTATGGATCCTGCATTATGTAGCACTGATTGTACGGCAGTCGGGATCCTGGCAGTTGAAATATCAACGCCAGAATCCTAACACTACTTGGAATACCAGCGCTGGAATTCCGACATTGATTACAATCCCGGTAATTGATTACAATCCCTAACGTTGATGTGACGGGCTGCTGGAGCCGGGGGGGGGGAGGATTTAGACTGTGGCGGGAGGGGATTATGCACCCCCGGGGAAGGTTAGGGTTAGGCTGCGGGGTGGATGGAGAGTTAAGTTTATGCTACGGGAAGGGGGGGTTAGGCAGCACCTAGGATGGTTATGGTTAAGTTGCTGGGGGGGGGGGGGGTGTTTTATGCTGCGTGGAGGGGGTTACCCCCGGAATAGGTTAGGGTTAGACTGTGTTAGGGGGTTAGGGTTAGTGGGGATAGGGATTAGGGTTAGATTTATTAATTGCTTACTGTCTGTATTTCTCTGACGTCCTAGTGGATGCTGGGAACTCCGTAAGGACCATGGGGAATAGCGGCTCCGCAGGAGACTGGGCACAAAAAAGAAAGCTTTAGGACTACCTGGTGTGCACTGGCTCCTCCCCCTATGACCCTCCTCCAAGCCTCAGTTAGATTTTTGTGCCCGACCGAGCTGGGTGCAATCTAGGAGGCTCTCCTGAGCTTCTTAGAAAAAGTTAGTTTTAGGTTTTTTATTTTCAGTGAGACCTGCTGGCAACAGGCTCACTGCATCGAGGGACTAAGGGGAGAAGAAGCGAACCTGCCTGCTTGCAGCCAGCTTGGGCTTCTTAGGCTACTGGACACCATTAGCTCCAGAAGGACCGAACACAGGCCCAGCCTCGGAGTCCGGTCCCAGAGCCGCGCCGCCGGCCCTCTTACAGAGCCAGAAGCAAGAAGAGGTCCGGAAAATCGGCGGCAGAAGACATCAGTCTTCACCAAGGTAGCGCACAGCACTGCAGCTGTGCGCCATTGCTCCTCATGCACACCACACACTCCGGTCACTGATGGGTGCAGGGCGCTGGGGGGGGGGGCGCCCTGAGCAGCAATATAAACACCTTGGCTGGCAAAAATACATCACATATAACCCCCAGGACTATATGGATGTATATTAACCCCTGCCAGATTCCAGGAAAAAGCGGGAGAAAAGTCAGCCGAGAAGGGGGCGGAGCCTATCTCCTCAGCACACTGGCGCCATTTTTCCTCACAGCTCCGTTGGAGGGAAGCTCCCTGGCTCTCCCCTGCAGTTAATACACTACAGAAAGGGTTAAAAAGAGAGGGGGGGCACAATTTAGGCGCAGTATACAAATATATGCAGCTATAAGGGAAAACACTTTTTTATAGGTGCTATCCCTGTGATATATAGCGCCCTGGTGTGTGCTGGCATACTCTCCCTCTGTCTCCCCAAAGGGCTTTGTGGGGTCCTGTTCTCTATCAGAGCATTCCCTGTGTGTGTGCTGTGTGTCGGTACGGCTGTGTCGACAGGTATGTGGAGGATAATGAGGTGGAGGCGGAGCGAATGCCTGTAAATATGTTGTCACCCCCTGCGGGGTCGACACCGGGGTGGTTGAACTTATGGAAGGATTATGTGAAAGTGTCAACTCCTTACATAAAAGGTCGACGACACGGAACAGCCGGCTACTCAGCTTGTGCCTGTTCCAGCGTCTCAAATGTCATGGGGGGCTTTAAAATCGCCCGCTACCTCAAATAACAGACACAGATGTCGACACAGATACTGACTCCAGTGTCGACATCGATGAGACTGGTGTACCCTCCAAATAGGTCCACCTGTTACAGGATTGAGGCAATGAAAAATGTATTACACATTTATGATTATACCCCAGGTACCACATAAAAGGGTATTGTGTTTGGTGAGAGAAAACTATTAGTAGTTTTTCCTGCATCTGAGAAATTAAATGAGGTGTGTGAGGAAGAGTGGTCTTCCCCCGGTAAGAAATTGATAATTTCTACAACGGTTATTGGCAGCGTACCCTTTCCCGCCAGAGGATAGGTCACACCCCATAGGGTAGATACAGTGCTTACACGCTTATCAGAAAAGGTGGCACTACCGTCTCCGGATACGGCCGCCCTGAAGGAACCTGCTGATAGAAAGCAGGAAGTTACCCTATAAGATATGGTCACACACTAGGGCATTATATTGCGACCAGCCGTTGCTTCGGCATGAATGTGCAGTGCTCCCGCTGCGTGGTCAGATTCCCTGTCGGAAAATAACTATGGATAGGGACAATATTTTGCTGAAAATAGAGCATATAAAAGACGTGGTCTTATACATGCGTGATGCTCAGAGGGATATTTGCCGGCTGGCATCAAAAATAAGCGCTAGGTCCATTGCCGCCAGACGGGGGTTCTGGACTTGACAATGGTCAGGCGATGCCGACTCGAATCGGCACATGGAAGTTGCCCTATAAGGGGGTAAAACTGTTTGGGGATAGTTTTTCAGACCTCGTTTCCACAGCTACTGCTGGGAAATCGATTTTTTTGCCACAGGCTACCCCACAACAAAGGAAAGCACCGTATCATCAAGTACAGTCCTTTCGGCCCCAGACAAGAGGGCTAGAGGCTCATCCTTCCTGCCGAGAGGCAAAGGTAGAGGAAAAAAGCTGCAACACACAGCTAGTTCCCAAGAGCAGAAGTCCTCCCTGCGTCCGGTAGGTCCACAGCATGGTGCTGGGGCTGCTCAGGCGGACCCGGGGACGGTGGGGGCCCGTCTCAGATATTTCAGCGGACAGTGGGCTCTCTTACATGGATCCCTGGGTCCTTCAAGCAGGATCTCAGGGGTACAGGCTGGAGTTCGAGACGTTCTTCCCCCCGCCGTTTCCTAAAATCTGCCTTACCGGCACCTCCCTCTGCCAGGGAGACGGTGTTGGTGGATATTCAACACTATAATCACAACAAGTGATTGTCAAGGTACCCCTCCTTCAGCAAGGAAGGGGTTACTATTCCACAGTGGTTGTGGTACCGAAACGGTTCGGTGAGACCCATCTTGAAATTAAAATACTTAAACTTTTATATCAGAAGATTCAAGTTCAAGATGGAATCGCTCAGGGCGGTTATTACGAGCCTGGACGAGGGGGATTACAGGGTCTCCCTGGACATCAAGGATGCGTACCTGCATGTCCCCATTTACCCCCCTCACCAGGAGTACCTCAGATATGTGGTACAGGACTGTCACTATCAGTTCCAGACGCGGCCGTTGGAGTTGTCCACGGCACCGAAGGTCTTTACCTAGGTAATGGCCGAAGTGACGATACTCCTTCGCAAGAAGAAAGTTTTTATTCTCCCGTACTTGGACGATCTCCTGATAAAGGCGAGGTCCAAAGAACAGTTGGTAGTGGGGGTAGCAGAAGTGCTACAACAGCACGACTGGATTCTCAATATTCCAAAGTCACAGCTGGTCCCGACGACACGTCTTCTGTTCCTGGGAATGTTTCTGAACGCAGACCAGGAAAAAGCCGAGGAGTTGTCATCTCTAGTCAGAGACATCCTAATACCTGGACAGGTGTCGGTACATCAATGCACACGAGTCCTGGGAAAAATGGTAGCTTCGTACGAAGCATAATTCCATTCGGAAGACTCCACGCAAGGACGTTCCAGTGGGACCTGTGGGACTAATGGTCCGGGTCCCATCTACAGATACAACAGCGGATAACCCTGTCAGCAAGAAACAGGGTGTAGCTGCTGTGGTGGCTGCAGAGGGCTCATCTACTAGAGGGCCGCAGATTCGGAATACAGGACTGGGTCCTGGTGACCACGGATGCCAGCCTTTGGGGCTGGGGTACAGTCACAGGGAAGAAATTTCCAAGGAGATTTCGCTTCACATAAATATTCTGCAGCTAAGGGCCATTTACAATACCCTAAGCCAAGCAAGGCCCCTGCTTCAGAACCAGCCGGTACTGATCCAATCAGACGACATCACGGCGGTCGCCCATGTAAACAGACAGGGCGGCACAAGAAGCAGGATGGCGATGGCAGAAGCCACAAGGATTCTCCGATGGGCGACGTACACCCAGGAGAATGGGGACTTCATCCAGAAGTTATCCAAATGCGGGTAAACCGTTGGGAATGACCACGGGTGGACATGATGGCGTCCCGCCTCAACAAGAAGTTGAAAAGATATGGCGCCAGGTCAAGGGACCCTCAGGCGATCGCTGGGGACGCTCTAGTGACACCATGGGTGTACCAGTCGGTTTATGTGTCTCCTCCTCTACCTCTCATACCCAAGGTACTGAGAATAATAAGAAGGCGAGGAGTGAAAACCATACTCGGGGTTCCGGATTGGCCATGAAAAGCTTGGTACCCGGAACTTCAAGAGATGCTGGCAGAGGACCCTTGGCCTCTGCCGCTCAGACAAGACCTGCTGCAGCAGGGACCCTGTCTGTTCCAAGACTTACCGCGGCTGCGTTTGACGGCATGGCGGTAGAACACCGGATCCTAAAGGAAAAGGGTATTCCGAAGGAAGTCATCCCTACCCTGATCATAGCCAGGAAGGATGTCACCGCAAGACATTATCGCCGCGTTTGGCGAAGATTTGTTGCTTGGTGGGAGGCCATGAAGGCCCCGACGGAGGAATTTCAACTATGTCGATTCCTGCACTTCCTGCAAGCAGGGGTGACGTTTGGGCCTCAAATTGGGGTCCATCAAGGTCCAGATTTCGGCTCTGTCGAATTTCTTCCAGAAAGAACTGGCTTCACTGCCTGAAGTTCAGACTTTGGTAAAAGGAGTACTACATATTCAGCCTCCTTTTTGTGCCTCCTGTGGCACTTTTTGGATCTCAACGTGGTGTTGGATTTCCTAAAGTCGCATGGGTAGAGCCACTTAAAACCATGGAGCTAAAGTATCTCCCGTGGAAAGTGGTCATGCTGTTGGCCTTGGCCAGGCGTGTGTCAGAATTGGCGGCTTTGTCATGAAAAAGGCCTTATCTGATTTTCTATATGGATAGGGCAGAGTTGAGGACTCGTCCTCAGTTTCTCCCGAAGGTGGTCTCAGGTTTTCACTTGAACCAACCTATTGTGGTGCCTGCAGCTACTGGGGACTTGGAGGATTCCAAGTTGCTGGACGTAGTCAGGGCCCTGAAAATTTTATTTTTCCAGGACGGCTGGAGTCAGGAAAACTGACTCGCTGTTTATCCTGATGGCACCCAACAAGCTGGGTGCTCCTGCTTCTAAGCAGTCTATTGCGCGCTGGATTTGTAGCACTATTCAGCTGGCGCATTCTGCGGTAGGATTACCGCAGCCTAAATCAATAAAAGCCCATTCCACAAGGACGGTGGGCTCATCTTGGGCGGCTGCCCGAGGGGTCTCGGCTTTACAACTTTGCCGAGCAGCTACTTGGTCAGGGGCAAACACGTTTGCAAAATTCTATGAATTTGATACCCTGGCTGAGGAGGACCTGGAGTTCTCTCATTCGGTGCTGCAGAGTCATCCGCACTCTCCCGCCCGTTTGGGAGCTTTGGTATAATCCCCATGGTCCTTACGGAGTTCCCAGCATCCACTAGGACGTCAGAGAAAATAAGAATTTACTTACCGATAATTCTATTTCTCGTAGTCCGTAGTGGATGCTGGGCGCCCATCCCAAGTGCGGATTGTCTGCAATACTTGTACATAGGCCCTCATTCCGAGTTGTTCGCTCGGTATTTTTCATCGCATCGCAGTGAAAATCCGCTTAGTACGCATGCGCAATGTTCGCACTGCGACTGCGCCAAGTAACTTTACTATGAAGAAAGTATTTTTACTCACGGCTTTTTCTTCGCTCCGGCGATCGTAATGTGATTGACAGGAAATGGGTGTTACTGGGCGGAAACACGGCGTTTCAGGGGCATGTGGCTGAAAACGCTACCGTTTCCGGAAAAAACGCAGGAGTGGCTGGGGAAACGGTGGGAGTGCCTGGGCGAACGCTGGGTGTGTTTGTGACGTCAACCAGGAACGACAAGCACTGAAATGATCGCACAGGCAGAGTAAGTCTGGAGCTACTCTGAAACTGCTAAGTAGTTAGTAATCGCAATATTGCGAATACATCGGTCGCAATTTTAAGAAGCTAAGATTCACTCCCAGTAGGCGGCGGCTTAGCGTGTGTAACTCTGCTAAAATCGCCTTGCGACCGATCAACTCGGAATGAGGGCCATAGTTATTGTTAACTAATCGGGTTCTTGTTGTGAGCCATCTATTCAGAGGCTCCTCTGTTATCTTGCTGTTAACTGGGTTTCATATCACAAGTTGTACGGTGTGATTGGTGTGGCTGGTATGAGTCTTACCCGGGATTCAAAATCCTTCCTTATTGTGTACGCTCGTCCGGGCACAGTATCCTAACTGAGGCTTGGAGGAGGGTCATAGGGGGAGGAGCCAGTGCACACCAGGTAGTCCTAAAGCTTTCTTTTTTGTGCCCAGTCTCCTGCGGAGCCGCTATTCCCCATGGTCCTTACGGAGTTCCCAGCATCCACTAGGACGTCAGAGAAAATAAGAATTTACTTACCGATAATTCTATTTCTCGTAGTCCGTAGTGGATGCTGGGCGCCCATCCCAAGTGCGGATTGTCTGCAATACTTGTACATAGTTATTGTTAACTAATCGGGTTCTTGTTGTGAGCCATCTATTCAGAGGCTCCTCTGTTATCATGCTGTTAACTGGGTTTCATATCACAAGTTGTACGGTGTGATTGGTGTGGCTGGTATGAGTCTTACCCGGGATTCAAAATCCTTCCTTATTGTGTACGCTCGTCCGGGCACAGTATCCTAACTGAGGCTTGGAGGAGGGTCATAGGGGGAGGAGCCAGTGCACACCAGGTAGTCCTAAAGCTTTCTTTTTTGTGCCCAGTCTCCTGCGGAGCCGCTATTCCCCATGGTCCTTACGGAGTTCCCAGCATCCACTACGGACTACGAGAAATAGAATTATCGGTAAGTAAATTCTTATTTTTCATCACTGGGATGCCGCTGTTGGTATTTTGACGGGATGCGGTCAATTTGCCTACAATCAAAATCCCGACATGGTCAAAATACCAACAATATCAACAAGGTCAAAATGTCGACAGGTCAAAAAGTCAACATTAGTTTTTCATTGAAACCGACTTGTTCATACTTTACCATCCCAGTGGACCTGGAGGGGGAATATAATAGTGTGCCAAGCGCAATGAGGCACCGTGCCCAATGCGCGAGCCATGCAAGGGGACGGTGTATACTTATATAGTGTTCATGTCGACCTACGTCGTCATACACACCAAAAAGTGGAGATGCTTTGAAAGCTAGCATGCCTGCAGACTGATAAAACCCTCTCCCAGGCAAGATGCAACGAGTTTGCAAACTTCTTTGCAGATAAAATATCTACCATCCGGGCTGGAATCTCCACAGTGCCATCAAAGGAGTGCCAAATAACAAAGCCTGCCAATATAAGCCACCTGCCTTCATGGACCAGCTTTAACCCAGTGGATGTAAAGGACATTGCTGAAACTGCTCTGATTTTGCGTCCCACCACCTGTGATCTGGACTCTGCCTCAACCAAGCTTCTAATGGGTTGTATGGATATAATTGGTCCTGTCTTTGCAAAAATTGTTCAATGCTCTTTGCAGACAGGCATTTTTCCCGGACCCCTAAAGGAAGCAATTGTTAGACCTCTTCTTAAAAAAACTAATTTAGATCCCGACTGCATGACCAACTACAGACCGGTATCAAACCTTCCTTTTCTAGGAAAGGTTATTGAGAAAGTGGTTGCAAATCAACTGGAAACCCGCCTGACAACCCATGATATTTATGATCCATTCCAATCAGGATTCAGTAGAAGACATAGCACTGAAACAGCCCTGGTGTGTATGTTAAATGATCTTCTGATGGCAAGAGACAGAGGTGACTGTTCAATATTAATCCTTCTGGATCTCTCTGCAGCATTTGATGCTGTGGACCATGGGCTTCTGATTGAGTGACTGATACATTTTTGTGGACTGGATGGCACAGTCTCAAGCTGATTCAAATCATTTCTCACAGGCAGGTCACAGAGAGTATTGTCTGGAGTATACTCATCGTCATCAGTGCCATTGCCATGTGGTTTCCCAAAAGGTTCTATACTATCCCCCATGCTTTTTGCAGTACACATGCTCCTTATGGGTGAAATAATCAGGCGCCATGGGCTAGTCTACCACTGCTATGCCGATGATACACAACCGTACTTGTCCTTTGCTCCGGGCACTGATAACCCAATAGCAACCCTAAATGGCTGTCTAGCTGAACTCCAGGAGTGGATGAGTGCCAGTTGGCTGCGACTGAACCTGGATAAAACAGAGGTCCTTATGATAGGACCACAAAATCAAAGGACAAGACTGCAGCATAGCCAACCAACTGGACTTACACTCGGGGATTCAGAATTACAAACCACTGATCGTGTACGGAATCTTGGCGTTGTCCTGGATGGTGGCTTGATACTTAAACATCAGATATCAGCCACAATCAAATCCTTATTCTTTCACCTGAGGAACATATCCAGAATCAAGCACTTAATTTCCTCAGATGATCTGCCAAAAGTCATACATGCATTTGTATCATCTCGATTAGACCTTGGTCTCCTAGCAAAAGAATTGCACCGCTTACAGCTGGTGCAAAACACAGCTGCCAGGCTGTTAACCGACCTGCCCCGTTCTAGCCACATAACACCCATCCTCTACTCACTTCACTGGCTGCCTGTAAGATGGCAAATCATCTTCAAGATTGGCTTACTGAGTTTCAAAGCACTACATGATCAGGGCCCAAGGTACCTGAAGCAGCTTCTGACCCCATGCTGCCCCACTCGATTACTGCAAACTGTAGATGAAGGACTTTTAGCAGTACCTAGAATCCTCCTGTAATTCATCTTGGGGTCGAGCTTTTAGTCATGCGGCTCCGACTCTATGGAACTCACTTCCCCGCACAGTGCGAGAGGCCCCAACTATAGAATCCATCAAAAGTAGACTCAAGACTTTCCTGTTTACTCAAGCATTTCCATAATGTCCCTTTAGTATCTACATGCTTCTGTATTTTATGAAAAGCTTTTCTGTACTTCATTATTTTCTGTACTATATTATGCTATGTATCTGTTAAGCGCCTTGAGTCCTATTGGAAAAGAGCGCTATATAAATAAAATTATTATTATTATTATTTTTTAAACTTATTTCGACTTTTTGACCTGTCAACATTTTTAATGTCGGTATTTTGACCTTGTCGTTATTTTAAATGTCTGCATTTTGACCTTGTCGGGATTTTGACCTTGGCTGGATTTTGTCCATCGGTCAATTGTTGTCGGGATTTTGACCGTCTGGATTTTGATTGTAGGTATTTCATACTAAACCCATTTTGACAGCCGGCATCCTGGCCGTCGGGATCCCGATACCAACTCATATAATTCTATCTCCCCTATGTCCCATTTCTCTCTGTCTGGCTTGTTTCCCCTTGTTATGTCCTACACTGTTGTATAGCTGCATTATAAGTCGGTGTTGGGGAGAAGTCATTATGTGTCACTTCTCCCCCTTGTATGAAGGAGGAGCTGTGTGTTACATGACAGTGACGCTGTGTGCCCCTGTCATTATCGGCGCTGCTATCTGTAATAAAGCACCAGTCACACTGGTTGCATTCTACAGTATTTATGAGGCAGCGCAGATGTCCGGAATCTGCAGAACGCAGGACTCTATGGCTTATTTGTCAGTGATGTTACTATATTAAGCTTACACATCTATTGTTGGATGGAAGTGTTATTGCTGTCCTGGAATGTATTAAGGAAGTTTGCGTTGCCTTTTTATAGTAGTTCTTGTTTGAGGTTGGTTTCTGTAAGGACTAGAAGTCTATTTCTGATGCTTTTATCTATTTTCCTACACCTGTCAGCCTTAGGTTTATGGTTTCTAGGTTTTAGATATTATGTTTAAATATTGTATAGTCTGGGCTCAAGTCCAATGAGGTGCCAAACTCATTACACTCCCTTCCCTAGCTGAGTGTTCCCATGTGCTGCAGTCATCCAAGCATGGAATCGTGGGTCTACTGGGACTGTGTAATATCTACATGATCAACCTTGCGTTCTCGGTGCCTGTCTCCAGGACACATGGGGTGGTGAAACCAGGTGCACCTGGAGCACCTCCACAGTGCAGTGTGTGTGAGGCAGGCAGAGATGAGATAATAGTGTTGCTGCGAATGAGAGGCTGATAAACCAGAAGCAGCGCAGTGACAAGGAGACTGATAGAGATAAGCCAGAAGCAGCGCAGGGAATGGGAGGCTGACAGATGAGCCATAAAAATGTAGTGAATGGGAGGCTGACAAAGATGAGCTAGAAACAGTACAGTGAATAGGAGGCTGAAAGAGATGAGATAATATAATTGCTGTAAATGGGAGGCTGACAGAGATGAGTGAGAAGCAATGCAGTGAATGGGAGGCTGAAAGAGATGAGATAATAGGGTTGCTGTAAATGGGAGGCTAACTGAGATAAACAAGAACCAATGCAGTGAATGGGAGGCTGAAAGAGATGGACAGGAAGCAATGCAGTAAATGGGAGGCTGAAAGAGATGAGCAAGAAGCAGTGCAGAGAATGGGAGGCTGACCAGTGCTGAAAGTAGGGTGGTACTCCACCAGCCCACCACTGGGGCATAATTTATAAGGGGCATTTTTGTGTGGGACATAAAATGGTGTCAGTGGCATAATATGTAATAGGCATTACAGTGTGTGGTATAATATGTAAGGCATTACAGTGTGTGACATAATGTGTAATGGGCATTACGGTGTGTGACATAATGTGTAATGGGCATTACAGTGTGTGGCATAATGTGTAATGGGCATTACGGTGTGTGACATAATGTGTAATGGGCATTACGGTGTGTGACATAATGTGTAATGGCTGTTAAGGTGTCTGGCATAATGTGTAATAAGCATTACGGTGGGTGGCATAATGTGTAATAAGCATTACGGTGTGTGGCATAATGTGTAATAAGCATTACGGTGGGTGGCATAATGTGTAATAAGCATTATGGTGTGTGACATAATGTGTAATGGGCATTACAGTGTGTGGCATAATATGGCCATGCCCCTATTGCCATGTAGCCACTCCCCTAGTTTTGTGTGACCATGCCCCCTCATGACACGTGACCACACCCATTTTTTTATCAGTACCACTAAGAAAAAATATCTACTTACACCACTGAGACTGACAGAGATGAGCAAGGACCAATGCAGTGAATGGGAGGCTGAACAGGATGAATGAGAAGTAATGCAATGAATGGGAGGATAAAAGAGATGAGCAGAAGCACTGAATTGGAGATTCATAGAGATGAGACAGAGGCGGGCGCAGAGAAAGGGAGTCTGGCAGAGCAGAGACAGAAGTAATGTGGTGAATGGTAGACTGACATACAGTACGGTAGATGAGCCTGAATCCATGTATAGAGTGAGTAGCTGACAGAGATAGTGAAAGACAATACATTGAATGAGGGCTAAAGACAGTGCAGTAATTGGGGAGCCTGACAGAGATGAACCAGAGACGGTGCGTTGTATGGGAGGTTGACAATATGGTTAATGGAGGCTGACATGTATGAGCCAGAGACAGTGCTGTAAATTTGTGACTGATAGCGATGAGCCAGAGTCAATGCAAACAATGGGGGGCTGACAGAGATATGCCAGAAGCAATGCACAATGGATGACACGGGACATGTTGACACATAGAAAGGTTGACATTATATTTTTTTTCCTTTTTTGGTGATGCTTTTTGCGTAACATAACCAGGAACCCCAAGTAGTGCACCACGGCTCCTTGCATGGCTCGCTTTGCTCGCCATGCCGCAGGGAAGGTGACTTGTGGTGCTACTGCTACACTCAGCACAGGTTACTATTCCCAATCGTAGTCCACGTGGATGGTGAAATATGAAAGAGTAAAAAATCAATTATTTTTTTTAACTGTCATGTCGACCTTTTCATGTGTCAACCTGTCCCATGTTGACAATTTTACTGTGCCAAATTTTTCCCTATGTCGACCATGACCATGTTGACCAATAGAAATCGACCTATTGACTGTCGACCTAATCCATGTGGACCTACCACCTGGATACCGTCAGAAGCAGTGCAGTGAATGGGAAGCTGGCAGAGATTAGTCAGAGATTATACAGTGACTGGGAGGCTGACAGAGATATGCCAGAAGCAGTGCAGTGAATGGAAAGCTGGCAGAGATGAGACAAAGGTTATGCAGTGAATGAGAGCCTGACATAGATATACCAGAAGCAGTGCAGTGGATGGCAAGATGGCAGAGAGAATCAGAGTTTATGCAGTGAATGGGAGTCTGACAGAGATTTGCCAGAAGCAGTGAATGGGAAGCCGGCAGAGATGAGACAGAGATTATGCAGTGAATGGCAGGCTGACAGAGATATGACAGAAGCAGTGCAGTGAATGGGAAGCTGGCAGAGATGAGACAGAAATTATGCGGTGAATGGGAGGCTGACATAGATATGCCAGAAGCAGTGCAGTGAATGGGAAGCTGGCAGAGAGGAGTCAGAGATTATGCAGTGAATGGGAGGCTGACAGAGATATGCCAGAAGCAGTGCAGTGAATGAGAAGCTGGCAGAGATTAGTCAGAGATTATGCAGTGAATGGGAGGCTGACATAGATATGCCAGAAGCAGTGCAGTGAATGGGAAGCTGGCAGAGATGAGACAAAGATTATGCAGTGAATGGGAGGCTGGCAGAGATATGCCAGAAGCAGTACAGTGAATGAGAAGCTGGCAGAGATTAGTCAGAGATTATACAGTGACTGGGAGGCTGACAGAGATATGCCAGAAGCAGTGCAGTGAATGGAAAGCTGGCAGAGATGAGACAAAGGTTATGCAGTGAATGAGAGCCTGACATAGATATACCAGAAGCAGTGCAGTGGATGGCAAGATGGCAGAGAGAATCAGAGTTTATGCAGTGAATGGGAGTCTGACAGAGATTTGCCAGAAGCAGTGAATGGGAAGCCGGCAGAGATGAGACAGAGATTATGCAGAGAATGGCAGGCTGACAGAGATATGACAGAAGCAGTGCAGTGAATGGGAAGCTGGCAGAGATGAGACAGAAATTATGCGGTGAATGGGAGGCTGACATAGATATGCCAGAAGCAGTGCAGTGAATAGGAAGCTGGCAGAGAGGAGTCAGAGATTATGCAGTGAATGGGAGGCTGACAGAGATATGCCAGAAGCAGTGCAGTGAATGAGAAGCTGGCAGAGATTAGTCAGAGATTATGCAGTGAATGGGAGGCTGACATAGATATGCCAGAAGCAGTGCAGTGAATGGGAAGCTGGCAGAGATGAGACAAAGATTATGCAGTGAATGGGAGGCTGGCAGAGATATGCCAGAAGCAGTGCAGTGAATGAGAAACTGGCAGAGATTAGTCAGAGATTATACAGTGACTGGGAGGCTGACAGAGATATGCCAGAAGCAGTGCAGTGAATGGAAAGCTGGCAGAGATGAGACAAAGGTTATGCAGTGAATGGGAGGCTGACATAGATATACCAGAGGCAGTGCAGTGGATGGCAAGATGGCAGAGAGAAATCAGAGATTATGCAGTGAATGGGAGTCTGACAGAGATTTGCCAGAAGAAGTGAATGGGAAGCCGGCAGAGATGAGACAGAGATTATGCAGTGAATGGGAGGCTGACAGAGATATGACAGAAGCAGTACAGTCAATGGGAAGCTGGCACAGAGGAGTCAGAGATTATGTAGTGAATGGGAGGCTGACAGAGATATGACAGAAGCAGTGCAGTGAATGGGAAGCTGGCAGAGAGGAGTCAGAGATTATGCAGTGAATGGAAGGCTGACAGAGATTTGCCAGAAGCAGTGTAGTGAATGGGAAGCTGGCAGAGAGGAGTCAAAGATTATGCAGTGAATGGGAGGCTGACATAGATATGCCAGAAGCAGTGCAATGAATGGGAAGATGGCAGAGAGGAGTCAAAGATTATGCAGTTAATGGGAGTCTGACAGAGATTTGCCAGAAGCAGTGAATGGGAAGCCGGCAGAGATAAAACAGAGATTATGCAGTGAATGGCAGGCTGACAGAGATATGACAGAAGCAGGGCAGTGAATGGGAAGCTGGCAGAGAGGAGTCAGAGATTATGCAGTGAATGGGAGGCTGACAGACATATGATAGAAGCAGTGCAGTGAATGGGAAGCTGGCAGAGAGGAGTCAGATTATGCAGTGAATGGAAGGCTGACAGAAATTTACCAGAAGCAGTGCAGTGAATGGGAACCTGGCAGAGATGAGACAGAAATTATGCAGTGAATGGGGGGCTGACAGAGATATGCCAGAAGCAGTGCAGTGAATGAGAAACTGGCAGAGATTAGTCAGAGATTATACAGTGAATGGGAGGCTGACATAGATATGCCAGAAGCAGGGCAGTGAATGGGAAGCAGGCAGAGATGAGACAAATATTATGCAGTGAATGGGAGGCTGACATAGATATGTCAGAAGCAGTGCAGTGAATGGGAAGCCGGCAGAGATGAGATAAAGATTATGCAGTGAATGGGAGTCTGACAGAGATATGCCAGAAGCAGTGCAGTGAATGAGAAGCTGTCAGAGATGAGACAAAGATTATGCAGTGAATGGGAGGCTGACATTGATATGCCAGAAGCAGTGCAATGAATGGCAAGCTGGCAGAGAGAAGTCCGAGATTATGCAGTGAATGGGAGGCTGACAGAGATTTGCCAGAAGCAGTGCAGTGAATGGGAAGCTGGCAGAGATGAGACAGAAATTATGCAGTGAATGGGAGGCTGACAGAGATATGCCAGAAGCAGTGCAGTGAATGAGAATGTGGCAGAGATTAGTCAGAGATTATAAAGTGAATGGGAGGCTGACATAGATATGCCAGAAGCAGTGCAGTGAATGGGAAGCTGGCAAAGATGAGACAAAGATTATGCAATGAATGGGAGGCTGACATAGATATGCCAGAAGCAGTGCAGTGAATGGGAAGCTGGCAGAGAGGAGTCAGAGATTATGCAGTGAATGGGAGGTTGACAGAGATATGCCAGAAGCAGTGCAGTGCATGAGAATGTGGCAGAGATTATAAAGTGAATGGGAGGCTGACATAGATATGCTAGAAGAAGTGCAGTGAATGGGAAGCTGGCAAAGATGAGACAAAGATTATGCAGTGAATGGGAGGCTGACATAGATATGCCAGAAGCAGTGCAGTGAATGGGAAGCTGGAAGAGAGGAGTCAGAGATTATGCAGTGAATGGGAGGCTGACAGAGATATGCCAGAAGCAGTGCAGTGAATGAGAAGCTGGCAGAGATTAGTCAGAGATTATGCAGTGAATGGGAGGCTGACATAGATATGCCAGAAGCAGTGCAGTGAATGGGAAGCTGGCAGAGATGAGACAAAGATTATGCAGTGAATGGGAGGCTGGCAGAGATATGCCAGAAGCAGTGCAGTGAATGAGAAACTGGCAGAGAGTCAGAGATTATACAGTGACTGGGAGGCTGACAGAGATATGCCAGAAGCAGTGCAGTGAATGGAAAGCTGGCAGAGATGAGACAAAGATTATGCAGTGAATGAGAGGCTGACATAGATATACCAGAAGCTGTGCAGTGTATGGCAAGATGGCAGAGAGAAATCAGAGATTATGCAGTGGGAGTCTGACAGAGATTTGCCAGAAGAAGTGAATGGGAAGCCGGCAGAGATGAGACAGAGATTATGCAGTGAATGGGAGGCTGACAGAGATATGACAGAAGCAGTGCAGTGAATGGGAAGCTGGCAGAGAGGAGTCAGAGATTATGCAGTGAATGGAAGGCTGACAGAGATTTGCCAGAAGCAGTGCAGTGAATGAGAAGCTGGCAGAGATTAGTCAGAGATTATACAGTGAATGGGTGGCTGACATAGATATGCCAGAAGCAGTGCAGTGAATGGGAAACTGGCAGAGATGAGACAGATTATGCAGTGAATGGGAGGCTGACATAGATATGCCAGAAGCAGTGCAGTGAATGGAAAGCTGGCAGAGAGGAGTCAGAGAGTATGCAGTGAATGGGAGTCTGACAGAGATATACCAGAAGCAGTGTAGTGAATGGGAAACTGGCAGAGAGGAGTCAGAGATTATGCAATGAATGGGAGGTTGACTGAAATTACACAGCAAAAAACTTTAAGAAAAGTTTAAATTGTGCCATTTTGTGCCATAATATGGAAATATTTTACTTAATATTTACTTTATTCCCTCGTTAATATATGCAAACACCATTATGCACTATTTTATTTTGGAAGTTCAATGTATTTATATCAACTTCCATTTAGATCTCTTCATGGAAATCATTCCGATAATTTTGAAACAAGTACCATCGTTTCCTATGTTTATGTAGAATGTATAAAGCTGTATAAATACTGTATAGTAGTCCTCGTTACTAAAAAATGAATAGCGGTTATTAATAGTAACAGACAAAACTGCAGAAATTATTTATACAAATCTACATACCCAACAGCTTTCAAGCATTGCAAAGAGGTAAGTGGGTCGCGTGCCAGTGTAAATAACAAGAGACAGCTCACACTTAAAACAGAAGCCTAGTGTTCTGGAGAGAATTCCAGTGTCGGGAATACATGTTAATGTAAACACGTTAGGGCTTCATTCTGCAGCGGATACAGTGTGCTTAATGCTTACAGACAGGTCAAGACTCTCAGCAATTGTTTCTTTTCTGCTACAAAGAGAAGATTGCATTGTTCAAGGCTGGGGAAGAAATAATGTGAGATGTTGTAAGACAGTCATTTGGAACCCCCACACATTTATGTAGACTCTAAATAGTTTATTTTGTGGTTGAATATTATTTGGAAAAGTCACATACTCAATATGAAAAGGTTCAACCAGAAAGTTATTGTTAAACTTTGGGCTCTAGATCCAAGACATGGCTTTATCATACATCAGAAGTGCAGAGTATTTAATTTTTTTTTTCTTTTTGGTGACCACAGAGTCTTTCTAGCGGAAAGCTGTCTTTGTATAAATATTATGCTGGTGGCTAAGCACAATTCAAATAAACCTTATAATAACAATATTGTGTAGAGCTGGCACAGCAGGAGATTGTTATAGAAACACAGAGATATGATTTCAGAGGTCTGGTGCTCTAGAGCTGTAGGGACTTGGTGTAACGCTGTATACATTGTATTGATTTAACTCATTGGTGCCTCCCAGGGGGATAGTGCACGAGTAGAAGGTGTATGAGATTGAAAGTGTTTTTTTGTTTTTTAATGCAAAAGTAACCTGATTTTGCCTTTTAAATGATCACTTCTGTAACCACTTAACAGACGATTTTTGTTGTGAGAAACTGCTCAGAAATTGTTGGTTTTTTTTGTGTATTTAAAAAAAGTTTAAAAAGTATTTTTATTTATTTATTTGAAAAAATATACATATCTAAGGGGTGTTTTCCACCCCCCCAACCCCCATGTCCACAGGCCCCATTGTAAAAATTCTTCCCATCCCCTATCAGAAATAGCCCCCCCCACCCCCCCTCAGTGGCAATGGGCCGCCCACTGTTTAGTGCCCGCCAGTGCCGTAATTAGGCATTTTAGCGGTGTGCAAGTACCAATTCATACTACGGTGCACAGTAGTCTCCATTATTCAAATTACACTGCACCGTAGCACCACTACACCAGGTAGAGTCCCCTTTTAAACATTACGGCAGCCAGTCCCCCTTTTTACACATTACGGCAGACAGCGTCCCCCTTTTTACAAATTACGGCAGACAGCATGCCCTTTTTACACATTACGGCAGACAGCGTGCCCTTTTTACACATTACGGCAGACAGCGTCCCCCTTTTTACACATTACGGCAGACAGCGTCCCCCTTTTTACACATTACGGGGACGCTTTTTACACATTACGGCAGACAGCGTCCCCCTTTCTACACATTACGGCAGCCAGTCCCCCTTTTTACACATAGATAGATAGCTAGATAACGAGTTTTATGGTAAGAACTTACCTTTGTTTAAACTCTTTCTGCGAGGTACACAGGGCTCCACAAGTTTGGACAATGGGGTGTAGAGTAGGATCTTGATCCGAGGCACCAACAGACTCAAAGCTTTGACTGTTCCCAGAATGCACAGCGCCGCCTCCTATATCACCCCGCCTCCCAGCACAGGAGCTCTGTTTTAGTTAACCAGCCCAATGCAGTAGCAGGAAAAGAGACGACAACGGTTAGTAGCCACATACACCACACTCTCACCACAAGAGAATTGTCAGCGGCTAATGCCATAGCAACCCAAAGAAGCTAAGTGCGTCAGGGTGGGCGCCTTGTGGAGCCCAGTGTACCTCGCAGAAAAAGTTTTAACAAAGGTAAGTTCTTACCATAAAACTCGTTTTCTGCTGCGGGGTACACTGGGCTCCTCAAGTCTGGACAATGGGGATGTCCTAAAGCAGTTCCTTATGGGAGGGGACCCACTGTAGTGGGCACAAGAACCCGGCGTCCAAAGGAAGCATCCTGGAAAGCGGCAGTATCGAAGGCATAGAACCTTATGAACGTGTTCCCGGAAGACCACGTAGCCGCCTTGCACAATTGTTCAAGGGTCGCACCACGTTGGGCCGACCAGGAAGGTCCAACAGACCGAGTAGAATGGGCCGTAATGTGATCAGTAGCAGAGAGACCAGCCTTCACATAAGCATGTGCAATCACCATTCTAATCCATCTGGCCAGGGTCTGCTTACGAGCAGGCCAGCCACGTTTGTGAAATCCAAACAAAACAAACAGAGAATCAGATTTTCGAATAGAAGCAGTTCTCTTCACATAGATACGGAGAGCCCGTACCACATCCAAAGACCGCTCTTTGGGAGACAAATCAGGAGAGACAAGGGCCAGAACCACAATCTCCTGATTAAGGTGGAACGAAGAAACCACCAAAGGGAAATATCCGGGACGAGTCCTAAGAACCGCCCGGTCACGGTGAAAAATCAGATATGGGGAACTACAAGACAAGGCACCCAGATCGACACTCTTCTAGCAGAGGCAATAGCCAGCAAGAACACCACCTTAAAGGAAAGCCACTTAAGGTCAGCTGAACCAGGGGTTCAAATGGAGGTTCCTGCAACGCCTCCAAAACCACCGACAAGTCCCAAGGAGCCACAGGCGGGACATAGGGAGGTTGGATACGCAACACACCCTGAGTGAAAGTATGAACATCAGGCAAGGTAGCAATTTTTCTCTGAAACCACACCGACAAGGCAGAAATATGAACCTTGAGGGAGGCCAGATGCAGGCCTAAATCTAGGCCCTGCTGAAGAAAAGCCAAAAGCTTGGCTGTACTAAACTTGGAAGCGTCATAATTATTAGATGCGCACCAAACAAAGTAGGAATGCCAGACCCTATGGTAAATCCGAGCAGAGGCCGGTTTCCGGGCCCGCAACATAGTTTTAATGACCTCTTCAGAAAAACCCTTAGCCCTCAAGACGGAAGCTTCAAGAGCCACACCGTCAAAGACAGCCGGGCTAGGTCCTGGTAGACACAGGGGCCCTGAACGAGGAGGTCTGGGTGTTGTGGAAGTAGAATTGGACGCTCTGACGACAGGCCCTGCAGGTCTGAGAACCAGTGCCGCCTGGGCCACGCCGGAGCTATGAGAAGCAGATTTCCTTTTTCTTGCTTGAACTTCCGAATTACCCTGGGCAGGAGTGACACCGGAGGGAACACGTACGGCAGTCGAAACCTCCACGGCACTGCCAGTGCATCCACGAATGCTGCTTGAGGATCCCTTGTCCTTGCTCCGAAGACCGGAACCTTGTGATTGTGTCGAGACGCCATCAGATCCACATCTGGAAGACCCCACCTTTCCACGAGGAGTTGAAACACTTTTGGATGGAGGCCCCACTCGCCGGCATGCACGTCCTGACGACTGAGAAAGTCCGCTTCCCAATTCAGGACTCCCGGAATGAATATTGCCGATATTGCCGGTAGATGGCGTTCTGCCCAACGTAGAATCCGTGAGACTTCCTACATTGCCAAATGGCTTCGAGTGCCGCCTTGATGATTTATGTAAGCCACTGTGGTGGCGTTGTCCGACTGTACTTGAACAGGACGGTTCTGGATCAAATGCTGGGCTAGGTTCAACGCATTGAAGACCGCCCGCAATTCCAGAATGTTGATCGAGAGGAGAGATTCCTCCTTGGTCCACCGACCCTGAAGGGAGTGCTGTTCCAGCACCGCGCCCCAACCTCTTAGACTGGCATCTGTCGTCAACAGGACCCATTTGGATATCCAGAAGGGACGGCCCCGGCACAATTGTTGGTCCTGGAGCCACCAGAGCAGCGACAGACGGACCTCCGGAGTCAAAGAGATCATTTGAGACCTGATCCGGTGAGGCAGGCCATCCCACTTGGCTAGAATCAGCTTCTGGAGGGGACGAGAATGGAATTGAGCATACTCCACCATGTCGAATGCTGACACCATGAGGCCCAGCACCTGCATAGCCGAATGTATCGACACTTGCGGGCGAGAAAGGAAGCAACGAATCCTGTCCTGAAGCTTCAGGACTTTCTCCTGAGACAAGAACAACCTCTGGTTGTGAGTGTCCAACAGTTCTCCCAGGTGCACCATGCTCTGAGCAGGCACCATGGAGGATTTCTTCCAGTTGATGAGCCACCCGTGGGCTTGTAGAAACCGGACCGTCATATCCAGATGACGCAGGAGAAGATCTGGGGAATTTGCCAGGATTAACAAGTCGTCCAGATACGGCAGTCTTGACCCCTTGACGGCGGAGTACCACCGTCATCACCGCCATAACTTTGGTGAAGACTCGCGGAGCCGTTGTTAAACCAAAAGTTAACGCCCCGAAACTGGTAATGTAGGTTGCCAATAGCGAACCTCAGGTATTGTTGATGTGACACTGCTATAGGAATATGCAGGTAAGCATCCTGTGTGTCCAGGGAGACCATGTAGCCCCTAGGTTCCAAGGCCAGAACTATAGAGCGAAGGGTTTCCATACGGAACTTGGAAACCTTCACAAACCTGTTCAGTGCCTTGAGGTTGAGAATGGGCCGGGAGGACCCATTTGGCTTTGGGACTAGAAACAGCGGAGAATAGTACCCCTGGCCCCTCTGAGCAAGTGGCACCTGTACTACGACTCCTGTATCCAAGAGGGTCTGTACCACCGAATGCAGAGTGTTTGCCTTTGTCTGGTCCGACGGGACGTCAGTCTGGCAAAATCGATTAGGGGGTCGTTGTTTGAAGGCTATGGCGTAACCGCGAGTGACGACTTCCCGTACCCAGGCATCTGAAGTGGTCTTCAACCATTCCTGGGTATACCCTAGAAGCCGGCCCCCCACCCTGGGATCCTCCAGGGGGAGGCCCGCCCCGTCATGCGGCAGGCTAATCGGTTTTGGCAGCTGGCTGACCGGCAGCCCAGGCTCTTTTGGGCTTTGGCTTACCAGGTTTGGAAGTGCGGGCCTGCTTATGGTACGCCTGACCTTTTGCTTTACATAAAGGACTAAAGGGGCGAAAGGACGTGTCTTTGGCCTTCGACACAGAAGGTGCTGTATTAGGCAGACAGGCAGTTTTGGCAGTAACCAAGTCAGCCACTATCTTATTTAAGTCCTCCCCAAACAGAATATCTCCATTGAAAGGGAGTACCTCCAGGGTTTTTCTAGAGTCCAGATCCACAGACCAGGATCTCAGCCACAATATCCTGCGAGCCAGGACTGACGTAGTAGAGGCCTTGGCTGCTAGAATACCGGCATCAGTAGCCGCCTCTTTAATATATCGAGAAGCTGTGACAATATATGACAAGCATTGTCTAGCATGGTTAGCGGAGATTTCAGCTTCTAACTCCAAGGCCCATGCTTCAATAGCCTCTTCAGCCCATGTAGCTGCAATAGTGGGCCTTTGTGCAGCACCCGTGAGGGTGTAAATCGCTTTCAGACAACCCTCCACACGTTTATCCGTAGGCTCTTTTAGAGACGTGACGGTAGTGACAGGTAGAGCTGAGGAAACCACCATCCTAGCCACATGTGAGTCTACTGGAAGAGGCGTTTCCCAATTCTTAGACAGCTCTGGCGCGAGGGGATAGCGAGCCAGCATCTTCTTTTGAGGCACAAACTTCTTACCTGGGCTTTCCCAGGGTTCCTGACGTATATATCCACTAGGTGATCAGAGTGAGGTAAAACCTGTTTAACCACCTTCTGACGCTTGAACCTATCTGGTTTCTTAGGAGGAACGGATGGCTCGGGATCATCCGTAATCTGCAGAATTAACTTTTTTATCCTTCAACAGATTAGGAACATCCACATGTGAACTACCCTCCCCATCAGCCGTATCTGAGTCAGAACCAGTGGGGTCAGTGTATGTGCTGTCTTCATCAGACGAGGTGTCAGTGACAGCAGTGGATTGTGAGGAGACAAGCGCTCACTTAGAGGACATCTTGGACTTAGGCGAGCGTTGGTCAGACTTTTTAGTAGTCAGGGACTGGTTCAACTTCTTTAATTGAGCAGATAAATCATCCGTCCACAGGGGGGTTAGCTGCAGGGACCACATACGGTTGTACCGGCATTGGGGGTCCCATAGGGGGTGTTAGTTTGTGAACTAGCGTATGTAGAAGCGTGGAAAAAGCGGCCCACGGAGGGTCAGTATGTGCCTCCGTTGCCACAGTCCCACTGGGGGGCAAAGAGCCCCCAGAACCAGAGCCCACAGCTGCTATATTCTCCTCATATGGGTCTGTGGCTGCAGCAACCCCAGCAGTGTGCTCAGCCCCAGAACCGTTACCCTCAGAAGCAGACATGATATAACTTGCAGTATGAGGTAACACAGTACAATTATTAGCAGCACTATATCTCTAAACACAAACCCCTGCACAGTGTATTCAGCACCAGCAGAGAAAAAGGAGAGATATGGTGACTAAATTACAGAGAAAAATACGTAATACAGTATATCTTTGTGAAAATCCTATATTAGATAAAACCTGACGCACCAAGCCCCCTCAGGTTATAGAATATAGGGATAGCAGGTTGAGTGAAAGACACGAAATGGACACTACTCAGCTATCAAATGCACACTCAAATAGTCACAGTTTGTACAATGCAGAGGTTATTACTGACAATAATACTGCACTGGACTAGCTTGTATAGCTAAATAGTCAAGAGATATAACACTACACAGTAAGAACTGGATGTATATCACAGGGTAATTGTACTAGAAAACCCTGACTAAATGCACTCTTTCTTAACTAGCACTGACTGAAAAGGCAGGTAGAATACTTAAGTGTCATGTAAAGGCACAGCACTGACAACCAGGCGGCTTTACATAGGAGGATTTGCCCAAGCAGTCCCAGGAACAGTGAACTGAGGAGTAATGGCGCCGCAGACACTGACAGGGAGTAAGGAAAAGACAGAGATGCAGCTCCAGGGCGGGAACACTTGCTAGAAATGGCGCCCTGGGGCTGGGGGAGGGGCTTCAGGTTTACTTTAAACCTTATCCCCCTTGCTGGCAAAACCACCGGGTACTGTGGGCGATATTAAAATCGGTTTTGAGAGAAAACCTGACCTGCGCCCATGCCCTGGTGATCTAGTGCGATCGCCTGTACTGCCACAGTGTCCACCACCAGCGCGCGCGGCCCGCCTCCCACTGACCGCGCCGGATCGCGATAAAGACCGGGTCCCGCGAGCAGGACCCACTTACCACCTCCCGAAGCGCGGCCACGCGATCCTGGAGAGCCCCAGCCGTGTGTACCTAACGTGAAGTAAACCGGAGCCTCCGCTGTAGGTACCCGGCAACCAGGGCTCGGGAGTGTACAGCGCCGCTGGGGAGAGCTGGAGCCGCAGCAAAGAATGTCACAAGACATTTACCACTGCTGCTGCCCTGAAGTCTTCACTTTTTCTTCAGAAAAAAGCTTTTCTTAGGGCTGCATGGAGTAGCCCCTCTGTTAAGTGCCTGCTTACTGCAGCACCAACTGACAAACTGAGCTCCTGTGCTGGGAGGCGGGGTGATATAGGAGGCGGCGCTGTGCATTCTGGGAACAGTCAAAGCTTTGAGTCTGTTGGTGCCTCGGATCAAGATCCTACTCTATACCCCATTGTCCAGACTTGTGGAGCCCAGTGTACCCCGCAGCAGAAAGATAGATAGATAGATAGATAGATAGATAGATAGATAGATAGATAGATAGATAGATAGATAGAGAGATAGATAGATAGATAGATAGATAGATAGATAGATAGATAGACAGACAGATACTTACCATCTCTCCCCGCTGGCTCAGGCTCCTCGGTGCAGGCTCCTCTGTGCTGGGCTGGCAGATCCCGGGCAGGGGAGAAGGAGGAGGAGGGAGGGGTACTGGAGCCGCAGCAGCACTATGCAATTGGTAGAGGCGCTGCTGCAGCTGTCCCTCTGCTTCCGCATTGGCTGCCCAGCGCCGCTGTGAATACTGGGGTGAGGGAAGCGCATTCCAGCATTCACAGCAGCGACTGGCAGCCAATGAGGAAAGAGATGGGACTGCTGCAGCGGCGCCTCTACCAATTATATAGCGCTGCTGCGGCTCCAGTCCACCTCCCTCCTCCTCCTCCCCTGCCTGGCATTGCTGCTCTTCTCCAGCGCGGTGCATGGGCGCACAGCACAGGCGGCTTGTAATGAGTCAATTTGACTCATTACAAGCCGCTGGCCGTTGCGCCCTCAGGGCAACTGCGCTGTGTGCCAGGCACACCTGGCACACACGTAGTTACGGCTCTGGTGCCCGCCCCCCATGTGTCTCTGTCTTATTTTTATTTTCAATATATAATCCCCTCCCAGCTAATAAAATTATTTCATGGGGCATCCCCTACTCCCCCCTTCATGTCAAGTCACCCCCCCCTTTACCCCTCCCCCATATAGCCCCGCCCTTAACCTTTTACAGACATAGCGCATGTTCCCTGGAATGCCACTCACAAAGCATTCTGTGGCGTGATTTCAGGAGTGATGTCAGCGGTCAGACACCGCCGCGTCACCCCCAGGGGGTCGCTGCACCAGAAGAAAGTCCATTCTGCACTTGTGCAGAATGGATTTCCTCCATTTAAAACAGTGCAAGCAGCAGGTATGTGATGCAACCTGGTCAGGTAATGTACTACTGGCTGCGGTTGCAATACATATGTTAGTGCCAGGCAAGTGATTATGGGGCTGATTTTAAGTTAGATGCATAGTGGGCAGTCACAGAGGCCAGATTTACTGCATTATACTAATGCGGTATTCCATACGGCTAATGTGAGATTCTTTGCATCTGAAAGAAGGAAGCCGACCAACCATTGATATTATGCCAAACACCGCAACAGTCATAATCAATACAGCCACTTACACCAGTCCCATGTTAGGTACAAGAGATCCGTCAGAACTCTGGCTACACGCCCATGTCCTCTCATGACACCTCCACAAGTCATGTAAGCAGACTTCCGTGCTGGTTCAAGAGATGGGATGCCTGCTTTAGGTGGATCTGTTGCACTTACCATGTGGGTGGTGCAAGTGCCAGTACTTATGATATAGCAGTGGATGGGAGAACACTGGGAGGAGCGATGTATACAAATGAAGACAGCAAAATGCTCTCATAGGGGTATATTTACTAAGCTCCCGATTTTGACCGAGATGGTGTTTTTTCTTCAAAGTGTCATCTCGGGAATTTGCTAAACTCAAATCACGGCAGTGATGAGGGCATTCGTATTTTTGTTGAAGTCAAAGAAAAAAATTACGAATGAATACACCATCGGTCAAATACGACTGTTATTTGGTAGAACTCGGTAATTTACTAAAATTTGTATTTCACAAACACTGCCGGCAATAGCCAAACACTGCCGTGAATAAATACAAATCGTAAAAAAAAGCAGTTTTCAAATAGACCTGCTTTTTTTTACCGTGTTCTGATAGGCATGCACGGATCCGTGAGATCCGTGCATGTTTATCAGTGGGAAAGGGTGGGAAAGTGTTAAATGTAAGAAAAAAAAATGTGTGGGGTCCCCCCTCCTAAGCAAAACCAGCCTCGGGCTCTTTGAGCCGGTCCTGGTTGTCAAAATATGGGGGGAAAAATTACAGGGGTTCCCCCATATTTCATCAACCAGCACCGGGCTCTGCGCCTGGTCCTGGTGCAAAAAATACGGGGGACAAAAAGCGTAGGGGTCCCCCGTATTTTTTGAACCAGCACCGGGCTCCACTAGCCAGGTACATAATGCCAGAGCCGGGGGACACTTTTATTGTGGTCCTGGCGGCCCTGGCATTACATCCCCAACTAGTCACCCCTAGCCGGGGTACCCTGGAGGAGTGGGAACCCCTTAAATCAAGGGGTCTCCCCCCTCCAGCCACCCAAGGGCCAGGGGTGAAGCCCGAGGCTGTCCCCCCCATCCAAGGGTGGCGGATGGGGGGCTGATAGCCAAGTGTAAAAAATCAGAATATTGTTTTTAGTAGCAGTACTACAAGTCCCAGCAAGCCTCCCCCGCAAGCTGGTACTTGGAGAACCACAAGTACCAGCATGCGGTGGAAAACCGGGCCCGCTGGTACTTGTAGTACTACTACAAAAAAAATACCCAACAAAAAACAGGACACACACACCATGACAGTAAAATTTTATTACATACATGCACACCTACATACATACATACTTACCTATGTTCACACGAGGCTCGGTCCTCTACTCAATGTAGAATCCTCGGGGTACCTGTTGAAAAAATTATACTCACATAATCCAGTGTATCTTCTGTTCTTTGTATAATCCACATACTTGGCAAAAAAACAAACCGGAAACCCGACCACGCACTGAAAGGGGTCCCATGTTTACACATGGGACCCCTTTCCCCGACTGCCAGGACCCCCCCCCTGACTCCTGTCAAAGAGGGTCCCTTCAGCCAATCAGGGAGCGCCACGTTGTGGCACTCTCTTGATTGGCTGTGCGCTCAGGGCCGGCGCTACCACTAGGCAGCTTTAGGCAGCTGCCTAGGGGCGGCGACCACTGGAGGGCGGAACGAAAGTGAAAGAGAACACACACACACACACTCCTCCTATTCTTTAAGAGGAGCAGCTCGTTGGCGCCTGGCCCACCACGTCTGACTGTCTGCCAGTGCAGTGCCTTCAAACGTGAGTTGACTGTGTCTGTGTGTGCCTGCTTAAGTTCTTCTTCAACCCGGCCTGCCGTCAGTGCCGTGCAGCCGCCCCCCCCCCGGGCCCCCACCTCTGCGATCATAGCCCACAGCTGAGCCGCCCACAGAGGAATCATAACGTGGGACTCAGGAGCGCAGGCGGCAGCAGCAGCAGGCTGCGCATTATACTCATTCCTGAGGAATGAGTTATAATGCACAGCCTGCTGCTGCTGCCGCCTGCGCTCCTGAGTCCCACGTTATGTGAGCAGACGATCCGCCGCTCCCCCACGCGATGGTCTTCCACGGACTACAGGGCACATCATCATGAAGGGGTCTGCTGGCCTGGTCGCTGGTCCGCTCTGCTGCCACATCGGGCGCCGCCTCTCCCTAGAATCGAGCAAATTTTTATCTGCGCCTCTCTCCCCCCCCCCCCCCCTCCGCAATCCCGCGACTGGCTCCCGGCCGCATCTCATCAGAACCTTCTGCTGCCTCCACAGCTATTGGGCTCCTGCTTCAACTCCCCCCCCCCCCCCCCCTCCTGCATCTAGTAATCCTGTACCTAGGTTAATTTCTTCAAACCCCCCCCCCCTCTGCTCCCCCCCCCCCTCTGCTGCTGCCTCTCATTACCAGCTCCCCCACAGCTATTAGGCTCCCGCTGCTCCCCCCCTCCCCCCTCCTGCATTTTGTACCTAGGGTCATCTCCCCCCCCCCGCTGCTGCCTCTTCTTATTACCAGCTCCCCCACAGCTATTAGGCTCCCACTTCTCCCCCCCCCCTGCATCTTGTACCTAGGTTCATCTCTCCTTTCCCCCCCCTCCCCCACAATTGGGCTCCCACATGTTGCATTGTAGCATTCAGTGTGCTACAATGTGAATTTCGGCTCATTCAGTGTGCTACAATGTGAATGTCGGCTCATTCAGTGTGCTACAATGTGAATGTCGGCTCGTTCAGTGTGCTACAATGTGAGTTTCGGCTCATTCAGTGTGCTACAATGTGAGTTTCGGCTCATTCAGTGTGCTACAATGTGAGTTTCGGCTCATTTAGTGTGCTACAATGTGAATGTCGGCTCATTCAGTGTGCTACAATGTGAATGTCGGCTCATTCAGTGTGCTACAATGTGAGTTTCGGCTCATTCAGTGTGCTACAATGTGAATGTCGGCTCATTCAGTGTGCTACAATGTGAATGTCGGCTCATTCAGTGTGCTACAATGTGAGTTTCGGCTCATTCAGTGTGCTACAATGTGAATGTCGGCTCATTCAGTGTGCTTCAATGTGAATGTCGGCTCACTCAGTGTGCTACAATGTGAATTTCGGCTCATTCAGTGTGCTACAATGTGAATGTCGGCTCATTCAGTGTGTTACAATGTGAATGTCGGCTCATTCAGTGTGCTACAATGTGAATTTCGGCTCATTCAGTGTGTTACAATGTGAATGTCGGCTCATTCAGTGTCCTACAATGTGAATGTCGGCTCATTCAGTGTGCTACAATGTGAATTTTGTCTCATTCAGTGTGCTACAATGTGAATTTCGTCTCATTCAGTGTGCTACAATGTGAATTTCGTCTCATTCAGTGTGCTACAATGTGAATGTCGGCTCATTCAGTGTGCTACAATGTGAATGTCGGCTCATTCAGTGTGTTACAATGTGAATGTCGGCTCATTCAGTGTGCTACAATGTGAATGTCGGCTCATTCAGTGTGCTACAATGTGAATGTCGGCTCATTCAGTGTGCTACAATGTGAATTTCGGCTCATTCAGAGTGCTACAATGTGAATTTCGGCTCATTCAGTGTGCTACAATGTGAATTTCGTCTCATTCAGTGTCCTACAATGTGAGTTTTGGCTCATTCAGTGTGCTACAAGGTGAATTTCGTCTCATTCAGTGTGCTACAATGTGAATGTCGGCTCATTCAGTGTGCTACAATGTGAATTTCGTCTCATTCAGTGTCCTACAATGTGAGTTTCGGCTCATTCAGTGTGCTACAAGGTGAATTTCGTCTCATTCAGTGTGCTACAATGTGAATGTCGGCTCATTCAGTGTGCTACAAGGTGAATTTCGGCTCATTCAGTGTCCTACAAGGTGAATTTCGGCTCATTCAGTGTGCTACAAGGGGAATTTCGGCTCATTCAGTGTGCTACAAGGTGAATTTCGGCTCATTCAGTGTGCTATAATGTGAATTTCGGCTCATTCAGTGTGCTACAAGGGGAATTTCGGCTTATTCAGTGTGCTACAATGTAAATTTCAGCTCGTACCGTGTGCTATAATGTGAAAGGGGCACCAGTACTAGATAGTATAAGGGGTTTTACTACACGGGACATGCCCCCTTTTGGGTGACCACGCCCCCTTTTCTGGAGCGTGCGCGCCGAAGGCACGTGCATATTTACATCCTTGACTTTTGCATACCCCCACTTCCAAATTTCCACTTCGACCATGTGTGTGTGTGTGTGTGTGTGTGTGTGTGTATATATATATATATATATATATATATATATATATAATATGAGACTACATGCACACACATATATGGGGGGGGGGGGGGCGCAGCTGACAATTTGCCTAGGGTGCCGAGAAACCTTGCACCGGCCCTGTGTGCGCTCCTGTAGTGTGATTGAGGCTGCACACGGCAGAGATACAATGTTGCGCCTATGCGCTCTATTGTATCCAATGGTGGGAACTTTGAGGTCAGCGGTGAGGTTACTTTCGGTCAACCGCTGACCGCAAAGTTCCCACCATTGGAAACAATGGAGCGCCTATGCGTTACATTGTATCTTCAGTGCGCAGCCTCAATCACACTACAGGAGCGCACAGCCAATCAGGAGAGTGCCACGACGTGGCGCTCCCTGATTGGCTGAAGGGACCCTCTTTGACAGGAGTCAGGGGGGGTCCTGGCAGTCGGGGAAAGGGGTCCCATGTGTAAATATGGGACCCCTTTCAGTGCGTGGTCGGGTTTCCGGTTTGTTTTTTTGCCAAGTACGTGGATTATACAAAGAACAGAAGATACACTGGATTAAGGGGTACATTTACTAAGCAGTGATAAGAGTGGAGAAGTGAGCCAGTGGAGATATTTCCCCATCGACCAATCAGCAGCTCTGTATCATTTTATAGTATGCAAATTATAGATGTTACTTCAGTGCTGATTGGTTGCCATGGGCAACTTCTCCACTGGCTCACTTCTCTGCTCTTATCACTGCTTAGTAAATGTACCCCTATGTGAGTATAATTTTTTCAACAGGTACCCCGAGGATTCTACATGGAGAAGAGGACCGAGCCTCGTGTGAACATAGGTAAGTATGTATGTATGTAGGTGTGCATGTATGTAATAAACTTTTACTGTCACGGTGTGTGTGTGTCCTGTTTTTTGTTGGGTATTTTTTTAGTAGTAGTACTACAGGTACCAGCCATGCCCGGTTTTCCACCGCATGCTGGTACTTGTGGTTCTCCAAGTACCAGCTTGCGGGGGAGGCTTGCTGGGACTTGTAGTACTGCTACTAAAAACGATATTCTGATTTTTTACACTTGGCTATCAGCTCCCCATCCGCCACCCTTGGATGGGGGGGACAGCCTCGGGCTTCACCCCTGGCCCTTGGGTGGCTGGAGGGGGGGACCCCTTGATTTAAGGGGTTCCCACTCCTCCAGGGTACCCCGGCCAGGGGTGACTAGTTGGGGATGTAATGCCAGAGCCTCCAGGACCACAATAAAGTGTCCCCCGGCTCTGGCATTAAGTACCTGGCTAGTGGAGCCCGGTGCTGGTTCAAAAAATACGGGGGACCCCTACGCTTTTTGTCCCCCGTATTATTTGCACCAGGACCAGGCGCAAAGCCCGGTGCTGGTTGATGAAATATGGGGGAACCCCTGTCATTTTCCCCCCCATATTTTGACAACCAGGACCGGCTCAAAGAGCCCGAGGCTGGTTTTGCTTAGGAGGGGGGACCCCACGCATTTTTATTTTTTATTTGTAACACTTTATTTTTTTTTACGAAAGGTGCACAATGAAGCCCTGCACGGATCTCACAGATCCGGCCGAGATTCATTGTGTTAATGTCGGCAGTGTTTTACTATTCACTCCCATAAAACACTGCCAAAAAATACGAATGACATCGACATCGGAAAACACGAAAATGCAGAATACGACAGCATAATTAGTCGTAATAAATTCAAAAAGTTGCAATTTCACACATTCGATGTCATTCGTGTTTGAACTTTAACCTCATTCTGAAAATTACGAATTTTAGTAAATATACCCCATAGACGGATGGATCCTTGCATTAGCATAAGGTAGTAAATCTGATTGGCACTTTGAGTCCGACTCCGAATCAGGCCCATTACAGTATATATAAGGCCCAGTTCTGATGGACAATAGAGGTGTGAATGAGATCAGCAGCCCTGGATTTGGGGAAAAGCTGCAGAAGCCTTGACTGTGGTTACAGACTTTGGGCTGGCTGGGGCACTTTAGATATTGTATGGTGTAACATTCAGAGTATAGTGTCATCATGCACGAGACAGATGGAAGTAGACGATATATAATAAAGAAGCATAAAGTAAATGGAATATTTATTTAACATGTACCCAAACACATTAATGCAAAATAATAGCATTTTGCAGAGCTTGTGCCATATAGAGCTTATTATTATGTCCTGGGGATCACCCACCAGGAAGTGTGATTTGACTGGTGGTGATCCGGACAGAGACAATCCGCCCTTGGGTCCTGGGTTGCACCCCATAGTACATGCCCCCTGTGCCACCCCTCACCTTAACTAGACTCATAGGCCCCCATTCATGTGTGGCTGGAGTAGCTATCATTGCTGCTGCCGCAGCTATAGCTCTGTATGTACATGCAGCAGGAGGCATCTATTACAAGTAGACACCTCCTGCTGCAGTATTGATCCGAGCTGCATCCTAGGAAGCAGTATCGGACCACTGTGGCAGCATTGGGCGGCTTGTGGCACCCATGGAATTGCGCTCCGTTTCAGATCCTAGTAAGAGACCAGGAAATCTCCATCCAAGATCCTGCCCTCTTCCTTCCCCCTAAACGGCGACAACAACGCCTCCGTTTTCACAAACAGAGACTGTTGCGGCCCCCTTCCCACCACCCAATTACTGACAGGCTGATGCCTCCTGTGTCGCTAGACCCGTTCGAGCATGCAGAAAACGATCCTGCCATGAACAAAGTACCGAACATCTGAATGAGGTCATTGCCCGACATCCAATACACACGTAATACATTTCAGAGACAGTGCCAGTGGCGGAACTACCAGTGCTGCAGCTGTGCATTGCACCGGGGCCCGCAGCAGTGACAGGGCCCACAGTCCCAGACATTAGTAGTACTAATAATGAGTCTGATTGACTCATTACAGTACAGTAGTCAGCCAGCCATTCACTGCAAAGCAGGCCCAAAGCGAACGAGGAGAAAGTTCAGCCTGGGTTCTGGAGGATCAGATCCGCCCCCTTCATTCAGTATGCCACAGTCCGTGCAGCCAGCTTTCCCCTCTAACCTGCTGATCCTTCTCACTACGAGGACTAGACCCATTCCCCATCTTCCCTTGACAGAACCCATGCTTAGCTGCTTAGCTCCCCTCTACCCTGTCACCTGGCAACGGCTCCAACCCCCCTTCCCCACATCCAATGTTCCCATACTCCATGGACCCCCCACCACGGCCTGGTCTGCGCGGCTGTCAATAATGCTGCAGCCTGCAGCCACTGGTCTGCCATGGCTCCAAAGTAACAGCAGCGGACCCACAGCCCCCTACCGACTCTGCCTGTTTGACATATACTCTGATGCAGGGGCAGAAATGGAGCTCTGGACACGGCCGGTGGGGAGATGGTGTGTCTGCAACGACTGCGGCTCCATGTTTTGTAAGTTACATATCCACTTCCATATCTATTGAGCAGGCAGGAGCTGGACACAGGGCGCTGCAGACTCTGGACCTTATTCAGAGTAGGCCTCATCAGCGGGCTTTAGCTCAGTTTACCAACATCGGCAAAGTGTGCATGCACAGTGGCCGCATCGCGCCTCCGCAAACTTACACATTGCGGCCGCATGCTGCAGTGTGATTAACAGTGGCAGGAGTTCACGGGGCGGCGACATGGCGTTAGGGGGTATGGCGGGCAGAATGGGGGCATTCCGGGAGCGTTTTCGGGCCGGATTAAAAAAAATGCCGGCCCTGCCTGGGGTTAACCTTAATCGGATGTATCCGCAATTTAATTGCGGACGCATTGTGAGCCCGCAGCATGTGAGGAGATGGCCGGAGATCTGGCTGCAGCGATATGCGCCCATCTCTGAATAAAGTCCTCTGGCCACTAAGATGTGGGAAGTGGGGAGACAGTGAAAAGGGATCTGAAAAGATCACTTTCCCACACAGGCTGCAGTGCACATGTAGTGTAATGATGTAGTGCAGCGATAAGGGGGATGCAGTGTAGTGATGTAGCACAGGGTATTGGGGGGGATGTAGTGTAGTGATGTAGTGCAGCGTGTAGGGGGATGTAGTGTAAGGATGTATGCTGTGGATTGGGGGATGTAGTGTAATGATGTAGTGCAGCGTTTAGGGGGATGTAGTGTAGTGATGTAGCACAGGGTATTGGGGGGATGTAGTGTAGTGATGTAGTGCAGCGTGTAGGGGGATGTAGTGTAAGGATGTATGCTGTGTATTGGGGGATGTAGTGTAATGATGTAGTGCAGCGTTTAGGGGGATGTAGTGTAGTGATGTAGCACAGGGTATTGGGGGGGATGTAGTGTAGTGATGTAGTGCAGCATATAGGGGGATGTAGTGTAAGGATGTATGCTGTGTATTGGGGGATGTAGTGTAATGATGTAGTGCAGCGAAAGGGGGATGTAGTGCAGCGGATTGTTTTTCTTTAGTAGGGGGCCCAAAGCATATGTTTGCACCTGGGACCACTACTCACTATTTCCGCCACTGGACGTCTGTATCAGTATTGCAAATCTGTGAGTAATTGGGTCACATGTGCGACTTAGGGGTATATTCAATAAGAGTTGGGTCCATTCCGACATGCAGTTGTCGGAATGGACCCGACAACCCCTATTCAGTGGACGGCCAAATCCGAATGTCGGATTTGGCCGTACACAGGTCCTGTGCTGAAGCTGCTGATGCACTGATAGCAGCGGTGCAGATGGCAGCGGCGGGCGTAAGCGGGACGACGGCAGGGGGAGCAAGATGCGGGGGACATGTGGGTGGCAAGGGGAGCAGAGATCAGCGGCCGGCGGCAGGAGCTGGCTGCGGGCGGACGTGTGTGCGGCGGGGGGGGGGGAGGTGCTGCAGGGAGAGAGGTGCCTGGCCGGGGGTCGATCTCTACTCCCACCGCCGCCCGCAGCACCACTAGTCTCCTCATCTCAATCCGACTTTTTTTAAAGTTGGATTGATATTGTCGGAAACGGGGCTAAAACCTGTCATGTTTGGCCCCGCTTCCGACAGTGCACGCTGATCGTCGGCTGAATCCGCTGATCAGCGTGCATTCCGACAGCATTCCGACTAGTCGGGTTTCCCGACTTGTCGGAATAAACGGGGCACTAATGAATAGGTCGGAACCCCTTCCGACCTAAAACTGTCGGAAGCTGCCGTCTTTACGACAAGACGGCAGCTTCCGACAGTTATTGAATATACCCCTTAGACGCATGTGCAGTATAAAAACATGGCTCCACCGCATCTGACATCAGCAGGTCATGTGACCCTTAATAAGGCCCTATATGCCCGCAGGCGGTATTTTACCTGTACATAATAGATAACTGCTGTGTGCTGCAGTAAGCTGTATTTAAATCTAAATAACCGCTACACACTGTACAAGTATGATTGTATTGTTCAGTTGAAGAGAACAATGGATTGTTCTGCGCCATGAAGCCCAGTGTTTCTGTGAGATGAAATGCTTTGTTAGACTGAAAACGTGAAACAGATTCTCCAGCGAAGTCTGCGGCTGCAATAGGCCAGATATGAGTGATGAGCCTTTCCGTCGTTAATCATAATTAAAGCAATTATTTCTTGTTCATCCTGGAATGGTTTTGGTCCTTCCTGTGATTTTCTCATTATTACCAGTCTGTCTTCATTAGGACAGAGATTATACAAAACCGCTTGGGAGATTTTGTTTTCTTCTTGGTTTCTTCGTTCTTATGCCATTTATGTACATGATGTAGCAGTGCCACCGCTGTTCCCAGAAGTGTATCCTTATCTTATGGTGCAGTGTTTCTTTCCGAGTAGCTCAATGAAATATTTTATATTCGGTGGATGCTGAACATTCCTTTAACATAAAGGCTTATTTCATTACATGGTTGCTATAGTACCAGCAACCAGTCTGATATTAGCTTTGATTGAATTGATACAGTCTTAGGTTTCAGTGTCAGAGAGAGAGAGAGGACGGGAAAGATAGAGGGGGAGATATATCAAACCTTGGAGAGAGATAAAGTACCAACCAATCAGCTTTTGTCATTTTTACAAACACAACCTGTAAAATGTCAGGTAGAAGCTGATTGGGCGGTACTTTATCTCTCTCCACTTTATCTCTCTCCAAGCTTTGATAAATCTCCCCCTCTATATTTCCCGTCCTCCCTCTCTCTCTCTCTCTCTCTCTCTCTCTCTCTCTCTCTCTCTCTCTCTCTCTCTCAGAGAGTGTGAGAGAGAGAGAATGTTAGAGGAATATATAAATTATACAATACAGCCAAAAAGTATGTGGACACCCATTACAATTAGTGTTTTTGGTTATTTCAGCCACATCCATTGCTAACAGGTGCATAAAATCTATGTAGATGTATGTACAGATGTAGCCACCTTTATCTTGACTGTTTCTCCGCCGAGACGGGCGTTTAGTCACGCTAATGCGATAGCTGAGTTTCATCACAGGCAGGCGCGTTGAGGCGATCTAGATACTCATCATGCATTACACATCTCCACCACTGTGTCGCTAATGCTCCACTAATCCAGTACTTTCGATCGTACAGTATAGCGGCGGATTGATCTACAGCTCTGGCAATACTGTAGGCGTAACGGGAGGCGGTGGAAAAAGTATGGAGTACTGTACAGTATGTGTATGGAGACGCAACTACAGTAATTGTGTAAAAGGAAGAATGTACAGTACAATGTATAAACACCGTGCTTTTAAAATATATGAGCGTCTGAGTTCGCTAATGCATAATGGGAATGGAGGACTAGCAGGAGGCGGAGGAAAACACCGTGCTTTACAAATGCGAGCGTCCGAGTCCTCTAAGGCATAAACCAACAGCAATGGGGCGGGGGCCGGCCGCTGTTTGCAGTACTTTCACACATGAAATTGGAAATCTCTCATGAGGCGTCGTGGGCTAGGGGTGAAGGCTCCCACCTCCCTAGCTGGGGGTCCAGGGTTCGAGACCTGATGTGCTTTCTTTCTTTCTTTTTTTTTTTTTTTCTGTAATAATGCACTGTATTATTTTATTTACACTGTAAGACAGTCAATGGAAGGATGCACACAGATTTCACATAAATCAAAGTACATCTGCAGGAGCGATTCTTTACGCTAAATGCACCTAAACAGCGGGAATGAAATGAGTGTATTCTGACGCTACCAACTGAGCAAAACAGTACTGTAGATCTTCAACGTTTGTGTATTGCACAGGACCTGAATTTCCTCCCTGTGCAGGCCCCCAGGGGGGAAGGGCGATGGGGGTAGGGGGGAGACGATGGAAAATACTGTGCCTTTGAAATGCAATTACATGAGCGTCCGAGTACACTACGGCATACTGTAAACCAACACCAATGGGAAGGAAGTGCCAACCTTATTTTTAATGTGTTCCCGTGACATTCACTTTAAAAAAAAAAAAATTCTCTCCAATACAGTACATCCAATGGAAGGATGCACACAGGTTTCACATACAGTAAATCAAAGTACATCTGCAGGAGCGATTCTTTACGCTAAATGCAACCTACAGTACAGTACTGTAAGTGAGCAAAACAGTACTACAGTGGGCGTTTGTGTATTGCACATGACCAGCATTTGCATTCCCTCCCTGTCTACTGCATGATCTGTGCAGGCTCCCATGGGGGAAGGGCAACAGGCTAGCCGGAGGCGGAGGAAAACACCGTGCTTTACAAATGCGAGCGTCCGAGTCCTCTAAGGCATAAACCAACAGCAATGGGGCGGGGGCCGGCCGCTGTTTGCAGTACTTTCACACATGAAATTGGAAATCTCTCATGAGGCGTCGTGGGCTAGGGGTGAAGGCTCCCACCTCCCTCGCTGGGGGTCCAGGGTTCGAGACCTGATGTGCTTTCTTTCTTTCTTTTTTTTTTTTTTTCTGTAATAATGCACTGTATTATTTTATTTACACTGTAAGACAGTCAATGGAAGGATGCACACAGATTTCACATAAATCAAAGTACATCTGCAGGAGCGATTCTTTACGCTAAATGCACCTAAACAGCGGGAATGAAATGAGTGTATTCTGACGCTACCAACTGAGCAAAACAGTACTGTAGATCTTCAGCGTTTGTGTATTGCACAGGACCTGAATTTCCTCCCTGTGCAGGCCCCCAGGGGGGAAGGGCGATGGGGGTAGGGGGGAGACGATGGAAAATACTGTGCCTTTGAAATGCAATTACATGAGCGTCCGAGTACACTACGGCATACTGTAAACCAACACCAATGGGAAGGAAGTGCCAACCTTATTTTTAATGTGTTCCCGTGACATTCACTTTAAAAAAAAAAAATTTCTCTCCAATACAGTACATCCAATGGAAGGATGCACACAGGTTTCACATACAGTAAATCAAAGTACATCTGCAGGAGCGATTCTCTACGCTAAATGCAACCTACAGTACAGTACTGTAAGTGAGCAAAACAGTACTACAGTGGGCGTTTGTGTATTGCACATGACCAGCATTTGCATTCCCTCCCTGTCTACTGCATGATCTGTGCAGGCTCCCATGGGGGAAGGGCAACAGGCTAGCCGGAGGCGGAGGAAAACACCGTGCTTTACAAATGCGAGCGTCCGAGTCCTCTAAGGCATAAACCAACAGCAATGGGGCGGGGGCCGGCCGCTGTTTGCAGTACTTTCACACATGAAATTGGAAATCTCTCATGAGGCGTCGTGGGCTAGGGGTGAAGGCTCCCACCTCCCTCGCTGGGGGTCCAGGGTTCGAGACCTGATGTGCTTTCTTTCTTTCTTTTTTTTTTTTTTTCTGTAATAATGCACTGTATTATTTTATTTACACTGTAAGACAGTCAATGGAAGGATGCACACAGATTTCACATAAATCAAAGTACATCTGCAGGAGCGATTCTTTACGCTAAATGCACCTAAACAGCGGGAATGAAATGAGTGTATTCTGACGCTACCAACTGAGCAAAACAGTACTGTAGATCTTCAGCGTTTGTGTATTGCACAGGACCTGAATTTCCTCCCTGTGCAGGCCCCCAGGGGGGAAGGGCGATGGGGGTAGGGGGGAGACGATGGAAAATACTGTGCCTTTGAAATGCAATTACATGAGCGTCCGAGTACACTACGGCATACTGTAAACCAACACCAATGGGAAGGAAGTGCCAACCTTATTTTTAATGTGTTCCCGTGACATTCACTTTAAAAAAAAAAAATTTCTCTCCAATACAGTACATCCAATGGAAGGATGCACACAGGTTTCACATACAGTAAATCAAAGTACATCTGCAGGAGCGATTCTCTACGCTAAATGCAACCTACAGTACAGTACTGTAAGTGAGCAAAACAGTACTACAGTGGGCGTTTGTGTATTGCACATGACCAGCATTTGCATTCCCTCCCTGTCTACTGCATGATCTGTGCAGGCTCCCATGGGGGAAGGGCAACAGGCTAGCCGGAGGCGGAGGAAAACACCGTGCTTTACAAATGCGAGCGTCCGAGTCCTCTAAGGCATAAACCAACAGCAATGGGGCGGGGGCCGGCCGCTGTTTGCAGTACTTTCACACATGAAATTGGAAATCTCTCATGAGGCGTCGTGGGCTAGGGGTGAAGGCTCCCACCTCCCTCGCTGGGGGTCCAGGGTTCGAGACCTGATGTGCTTTCTTTCTTTCTTTTTTTTTTTTTTCTGTAATAATGCACTGTATTATTTTATTTACACTGTAAGACAGTCAATGGAAGGATGCACACAGATTTCACATAAATCAAAGTACATCTGCAGGAGCGATTCTTTACGCTAAATGCACCTAAACAGCGGGAATGAAATGAGTGTATTCTGACGCTACCAACTGAGCAAAACAGTACTGTAGATCTTCAGCGTTTGTGTATTGCACAGGACCTGAATTTCCTCCCTGTGCAGGCCCCCAGGGGGGAAGGGCGATGGGGGTAGGGGGGAGACGATGGAAAATACTGTGCCTTTGAAATGCAATTACATGAGCGTCCGAGTACACTACGGCATACTGTAAACCAACACCAATGGGAAGGAAGTGCCAACCTTATTTTTAATGTGTTCCCGTGACATTCACTTTAAAAAAAAAAAAATTCTCTCCAATACAGTACATCCAATGGAAGGATGCACACAGGTTTCACATACAGTAAATCAAAGTACATCTGCAGGAGCGATTCTCTACGCTAAATGCAACCTACAGTACAGTACTGTAAGTGAGCAAAACAGTACTACAGTGGGCGTTTGTGTATTGCACATGACCAGCATTTGCATTCCCTCCCTGTCTACTGCATGATCTGTGCAGGCTCCCATGGGGGAAGGGCAACAGGCTAGCCGGAGGCGGAGGAAAACACCGTGCTTTACAAATGCGAGCGTCCGAGTCCTCTAAGGCATAAACCAACAGCAATGGGGCGGGGGCCGGCCGCTGTTTGCAGTACTTTCACACATGAAATTGGAAATCTCTCATGAGGCGTCGTGGGCTAGGGGTGAAGGCTCCCACCTCCCTCGCTGGGGGTCCAGGGTTCGAGACCTGATGTGCTTTCTTTCTTTCTTTTTTTTTTTTTTCTGTAATAATGCACTGTATTATTTTATTTACACTGTAAGACAGTCAATGGAAGGATGCACACAGATTTCACATAAATCAAAGTACATCTGCAGGAGCGATTCTTTACGCTAAATGCACCTAAACAGCGGGAATGAAATGAGTGTATTCTGACGCTACCAACTGAGCAAAACAGTACTGTAGATCTTCAGCGTTTGTGTATTGCACAGGACCTGAATTTCCTCCCTGTGCAGGCCCCCAGGGGGGAAGGGCGATGGGGGGTAGGGGGGAGACGATGGAAAATACTGTGCCTTTGAAATGCAATTACATGAGCGTCCGAGTACACTACGGCATACTGTAAACCAACACCAATGGGAAGGAAGTGCCAACCTTATTTTTAATGTGTTCCCGTGACATTCACTTTAAAAAAAAAAACAACAAAACAGCAACTGGTGGATGGGATAAAGAAATTTTGGCTAGAAGTACTCACACCTGAACATTGTAATAATTATATAAATCACCTGTATAAAGTATTACCTGTTGTAGTTGAAAGAAATGGTCAAGCCACAAATATGTAGTTCTGTATTTTCTGTTTAAAATTTTAAATTGGTGCATTATTAAAAAAAATGATAAAATTGCCTTTGTCTGATTATTGCATAAACTAATGTAGAATATTATACAGTAGTAATGTTATTGATGTGTACTGTATGAACAGTTATTTTCAGTTTTATAAGTCCTGAATAAGAGTACTGTACATTTTGATCAGTGCAGTACATGGAATCGGATGTTGTAATACTTTATTTTTACATTAATATTGATGTTTTTCCAATAAATATTCAATTTTACAGTATGGTACGGTACAGTACATGAGGGTACCTGTACAGTATGATACGTCATTATGGGGGAGAAATACTGTATCCACTAAATGTACAGTAAAATGTTTTTTTCTTATTACAAACACACAAATGCATCTCAGATGGAAATATGCTATACACAGCAGACAGCTTATGGTGACAGAACTTCCCTACTGTATCCCCACCCATAGTCGTGGTATATTTTAGATTGCCTAATGAGACACTCCTGCAGCATTGCCAATGATTCATGTAAAACCTGTGTGCAAACAGTATCTGTATTGAATGCAAAGTACAGTAAGAGTACAGTATACAGTATTATCAGAGCCAAACCTGACCAACATGATGCCCTAGGCTAGATTTTGGCTGATGCCCTCTTGCACAGATGCTACGTAGTTCCGCCTCTAACCCTGCACCCCTTTCCCAGCACCATCACCCATTTTGGCGCTCCTACCCCCTATAATCTAAATAAGAACAATGTGCACATTTAGTGCCAGCCCAAAACAGTGTACAGTATGTTCTTGCTGGGAAGGGGCATGGTAACACAATAATACCCGAAGATGAAATGACACAACACAGTACTGCAACTTTATTCACATTATATCATGCAGTGGTGTCTCTTATTCTCATGACATCATATCATAGTACCACATTACTCCTAACAGTAATGCCCCTTATTCACATTACACCCCACCACATTCATCTTTATTTACATTAGACCACAGGTTCTCAAACTCAGTCCTCAGGACCCCACACAGTGCAGGTTTTGCAGGTCTCACAGAATCACAAGTGAAAAAATTAGCTCCACCTACTGTATGGACCTTCTAAAATGTGTCAGTTAGTAATGAATACATCTGTGCACTTGCTGGTTTACCTGCAAAACATGCACTGTGTGGGGTCCTGAGGACCAAGTTTGAGAACCACTGCATTAGACCATGCAGTAGTGCCCTTTCCTTATGTTACACCAGAAAATATTGTAGTACACCTTATACACATACAGTACAGTAATGCCACACATTAGTAATGCATTTCATATTTAAATTTTCTGATTTAATTTCATAGAGCCGCAGTCACTCACAGAATATAGGCATGTACTGTAGCATCTCATTTTATTCTGCAGAAGCTGATTATTCCCGTTTGGCTAGTTTGCCGCCTCTGTACAGTATATCACAATAGAAAAAAGTTATAGTGTCAGTGAAAAAAGCACCTCATGACAGATACTGTACACAAGCTCATGTCTAAATACTGTATACTGTAAGCAGTGACATTAAGGGGTACAGTACTGTATATGCAATTGCAGTCGAATTCCGGCAGGAATACGGAAAAAATGGACACGGGATCCCCCATCTTTTTAGAACCAGCACCGGGCTCTGCGCCTGGTCCTGGTGCAAAAAATAAGGGGGACAAAAAAAGCGTAGGGGTTCCCCATATTTTTTGAATCAGCACTGGGCTCCACTAGCTGGACAGATAATGCACAGCCGGGGGAGACTTTTATACCGGTCCCTGCGGCCATGGAATTAAATACCCAACTAGTCACACCTGGCCGGAGTACCCTGGAGGAGTGGGGGCCCCTTAAATCAAGGGGACCCCCCTCCAGCCACTCGATTATCTCTATCACCCCTGTGTATTGTAGCTAGGGGATTGTGACGCTCCTTCAGCATTGCCCCGTAGCCTGAAAAATCTGTGCTGTTATTTGCTCCATAGCTGAGTGCCTCCTAGGAGCTAGGAGTCACAGGCGGTAGCCATTTCAATTGAGTCTGCCCTGCTATAGAATTGTACAGGTATGTGTACATTACCGTACGGTGCATAGAACCTTTACAGTAGAAACTCTCCTGCAGCTTTGGCCTGCTTTACTGTATGTACTGTAAAACTTGTGTTTTGTCAGTTTGCTATGCGACCGAGCCCGGTGTAACGTACAGTACTGTAATGTGCATAGACCTCGCTTACAGTATCTCTGTGTATTTTGGCTAGGGGATTGTGACGCTCCTTCAGCATCGCCCCGTAGCCTGCACAGCTTATGCCATTTCTCATTCCATACCCAACTGCTGCCTGCCACGAGGTGGGGGTTCAGGAGGTGGGGGTTCATGGGTAGTGGTCGTTTTGACAGTGTGCTATGCGATTGAGTCCGGTGTACCGTAATACTGTATGCAATCCTACAGTAGCTTATCCCTCCCCTGTGTATTTTGGCTAGGGGATTGTGACGCTCCTTCAGCATTGCCCCATAACCTGCACAAGGGTTCAGGGGCGGCGGCCATTTTGCCAGTGTGCTACAGTATGTCATCGAGTCCGGTGTACCATAATATGCATACTGTGTATTTTAGCTAGGGGATTGTGACGCTCCTTCAGCATTGCCCCATAGTCTGTACAATCTGGACTATTACTTGCTCCGTAGCCTAGGGCCTCTGTGGGGCAAGGAGTCATAGGTGGTAGCCATTTCTATTCAGTCTGCCCAGCTACAGAATTGTATGTGTACTGTGTACGGAGCATAGAACCTTAACCTGCATAGAACCTGCACATTATGGTACACCGGACTCGATCGCATAGAACCGCTCATGCAGCTACTGTATGCCCTGGTTTACAGTATGTGAATAAAAAAAATAATAAAGTGTCTGAAAAAAACTACAGTAACATGCATTCGTACTTAAGGAATCGAACCCTGGACTCTGAGTATAGGAAGCGAAACACTTCACCACTTCGCCGCAGACAAATGTATAAATCCGTTGGTTTTGATTATGCTGTAATGGCTACGGGATTAGGACGATAACATACTGTAGAAAATTCCTAATCTTGAGAGGCAATAGTGAACTTGTAACACACATCCATTTGCGACAGTGTACACTACTGGTTTTACAGTACTGTGTTTTGTCTGCGGGACTTGGACGCTCACATACAGTATTCATAAAGTATTGTAGATGGATCATATACTGTATGCTGTACTATTTGCGTCGGTGTCGTACTGTATATACAGTACTGTATTAAATAATGCAGCGTAATGAGTACAGTATTTACTGTATGCAGCGTAATGAGACGCCTTAGTAAAGTAGTCCTTATTATGTATGTCAGTATTGTATTTTACGGGAGACCACACGCATGCGCAGTGGTGATTGTAAAAAGCGACATCTGGTGGCTGATCGCAGGTATTACACGTAAAGGTAACGCCAAACGTCAAATGTCTGTCTCCGTGCGATTAGATAGCCTCTCTGTGGCTAGGCGCGCCTCGCTACGCCACAGTACGCTGCGTATGGTCGAACGGGACAAACGCCGCGGCCACTCAAGATAAAGGTGGCTACATCTGTAGCATACAGCAATGCAATCTCCATAGTCTAGTCACGCAAAAGCAGTATGGGTTGGGTATGAAATCCCAGCTGTCAAGTCAGCGGAATCCCAATAGGCAAAATCCCGACAGGGGTTGGTAAGTACTTGAACCCTCCCCCTACTCTACCATAACCATAACTCTCCCTTTTAGGCGCCTAACCCATCCCCCGCTCAGCCTAAACCTAACCCACCGATGTTCTGTAAACCTACCCCCCCCCCCCCCCTCACCGCACCCTAAATGTAACAGTCTCCCCCCGCAGCCTAAAACATACCCCATCCCCCGTCCAGTGGTGCCTAACTCCGCATCCCCGCACCCTAAACCTAGCCCCTCCCCACACCCTAACTCCTCCAGAGTTAGCCTAAACCTAACCCACCCATCCCCGGTTCTTAAGCGTTCCGCTGTCTGTACGATCAGGATCCAGCGGTTAGGGATCCGGCAGTTAGGATTCCGTCCCTTTTTGAGATTCCGGCGTTGGCCTTCCGTTGTGTGTCGTAATTCTGGTGCCAGTATCTTGTGCGCAGGGATCCCAACTGACCGCATCCCAGCAGTATAATGGGTTACACTGAACAGTTCAGTGACTTTCAGCTTGCCGCTGTCATAGGATGCCACCTTTCCAACAAGACAGTTTGTCACATTTCTGTCCTACTTGAGCTGCCCAGGGCAACTGTAAGTGCTGAAGTGCTGTTAGTGTGATCTAGGAACAACATGAGCAAAGTCATTAGACCACACAAGCTCACAGAGGGGCAGATGTATTAAGCCTGGAGAAGGGATAAGGAAGTGATAAAGCGGTGATAAGTGCAAGGTGATAACGCATCAGCCAGTCAGCTCCTGTCATTTTTCAAATCCATAATGATTGGTGATAACCAATTATCACCGGTTTATCACTTCTTTATCCCTTCTCCAGGTTATTACATCTGCCCCACAGTTGGGGTTGCAATAATATCCCTTTAATCTAGAATACATATGAATTACAACATAAAATGGTGGTTGCTCAATCAATTTAGCAATATTCATCAGGTACATGAAGCGGAGGAGTTATTCTAAACAAGAAACAGAAAACAGGTATCACCCAGCACACCAAAAAATATCAGCAAAAAAATAAAAATGAACACTATATGGTAGTCATACTTGCCTACCTGACCCTCTCCATGAGGGAGAAAATGCTCTGTTCCTGGACTTTCCTGGTAATGTATGATTGCCATCACCTGTGGTGAGCTAGTTAATTGATAGTTCATGGAGAGGGTCAGGTAGGCAAGTATGATGGTAGTAGACAATTCAAAATTTTTTGCATATATTTGCAATGATATGGTTAAGCCGCCTGTCCTCGGCAAGGCTTCTCTGATACTTGTGATCCCTAACGCTGCCTGATAACAGCACCCACAGCCTTATAATTGCCTATATCTCCCAACATGACCAATTCCAGGAGGGACACAATGCTCTGCTTCTGGACTTCCCTCTTAATTTATGATTGCCGTCACCTGTTTTGAACAGGTTCATTGATAAGAAGGTTGTTTCCCGACAGATGATGGCAATCATACATTAAGAGGGAAGTCTAGAATCAGAGAATTTTCTCCCTCCTGGAGAGGGTCATGTTGGGGGGTACGCATTAGTAAATCTCCCAGAATAAATAGATCTAGCGCATCATTTCCTGTGGCTGAATAGCAGCAATGGTGGAGGTTTACTATCGGTAGATGCTAGAATTAAGTGGGCTAAGGGACCTTTTCCGTCTGGGGGAGGAGTCACAACACAAGGGGGAGGAGCAAGGCCAGCGGGATAGTTCCTCTACTATCCACGCCACCAACTATTACCTTTAGTAATCAGGTGGCGAGCCACCGAGCCCAAAGCGCGGCGAGCGAAGCGAGCCCGCAAGGGTACTTTTCGGGTACCCTGTTCGCCCGTAGCTCCTCCCCCTGGTGACGTGTCTCCTCCCCTAGATACGTCAGAAGGTCCCTTCTCCCACTCCGAAATAGAATCAACCGTTTACTATCCTGTAGCTCTCCAGATGTTGTGAAGGGGAAAATGCCATTGTGTCCTGCCAACCAGCATGTTTTGTTGGGAAATGCTAATATAACACACCCTACATATTTAAGATTCTTATATATTCCTGTTACTTCAAAGCATGCTGTATTTCCCTTTTCCGCTTTGAGGCATTCCTCACTCTGACATCATCATTCATCTCTCCACCGTCCATATTTTGGCAGGACAGTCACAAATGGTGGGCCCCAAAAGGGGAGGAGGTTGTGGGCTTAGGAGGAGGTTGCTAGATATACGAGGTGTTGCTATTAAATAACGAGACTGTACTTGTTAAAAAAACAAACAAAAAAACAAACCATACAGCAAGAGTTTAAAGGGAGTGGGGGGGAGGGGGGGGGCACTGACCTTGGATTATGCCAAAACGGTTTTGCAAGTTTCACTCTGAAACAATTTACTGTAAGTGGTATAGTCATGAAGCAGTGAAAGAGTGGAGAAGTGAACCTGTGGAGAAGTTGGCAACTAATTAGCTGCTCTGTACAATTGTATAGTATACCAGTGTAGAAGTTGCCATGGCAACCAATCATCATTGAAGTACAGTAACATTTATAATTTGCATGCTATACAATTGTACAGAGCAGCTGATTGGTTGCCAACTTCTCCACTGGCTCACTTCTCCACACTTTTCACTGCTTCTTGAATAGATCCCTATGGGGGACATTTACTAAGCAATGATAAGAGCAGAGATGTGAGCCAGTGGAGAAGCTGCCCATGGCAACCAATCAGCACTGAAGTAACATCTATAATTTGCATACTATAAAATGATACAGAGCTGCTGATTGGTTGATTGGGCAATTTCTCCACTGGCACACTTCTCTGCTCTTATAACTGCTTAGTAAATGTCCCCCTATATTCTTTATAAAGATTGCTATAAACCAGGGGTATCCAAACTACGGCCTGCGGCCAAACACGGCCCGCCACCTGCATCAGTCTGGCACACTGACTGGGCTGCAGCTTGGACATTGGCATTGCACGCTTAGCGGTTAGAAATGCGACTTAGAGACAGCATGCTGGCTAGTGACAGGCATGTCAGGGAGCAAGTGCAGGCATAAGACATAGGCAACAAAAGTACAATACGAAGGTCCCCTGAATACAAACGCTGGCATTTCACGCAGCTTCTGTGCGCAACTTAGTCGCTGATCTGTGAAACAAGGCAAAAGACTAAAGACTTGCACAGGTGGACTGCTCCATGCCTCGTATTGTTATGCTTAGTCTATGACTTTATACCAATTCCTTTGCAACAAAAACACTAAACCTAAATACCTAGGACACTAAGGGAATTATTAGGGGGTGACAATGCGAATAAGACACAAAATTCAGGAAAAAGTACTCAAATTACAGGAAGTGCTACATGTGGCGGAGCGTCTAAGCTCCGCCAGATGTCTGGTGCCATATAGGACAAAAAGCAGTGGGTGCAGGGCATGCTGTGCACACGGGCTCCTGGGTCCAGGGGGCCTAAACTGCACACCTTACACCCATGTTCTTTAACTTCTCCATAGCCCCCACAGCGGCAGTGCTACACAAATCTATCGGAAAGTGGCACTGCTGCCATTTGCCCGACGATCTGCACATGGGCAGTGGGAAAATGGGCGCTGTGTAATTTTGCACATGCACAGTAGATGAAGGAGCCCAGATGGAGATTGCGCACGGGCCCCCTCCTCAGTCAATACGTTCTTGGTAAAAAGGATAGGCCTATGAATACACATCTGTATAAATTGCTCATACTGTAAATTTATTGGTGTATGGTGTCAATTTACTAAGCTTATAAAGGGAATTACAGGTATGAGGGGACTAGTAGTATCAAAAAATTATTTTCAAAACAAATTCTGTAGAATTCTCCGTAAGGCGCTGCTGTGTTGGCATGGCAGCTGAAATCTAACGAGTCCCTTGTTACATGAAACTAATTGAATCAGCTTGAGCGCTATCACTAATGTATTGCGGGGTCCATTTATTGAACCTACAAGCATTACTGCTGTTGTAATAAATAGCAGATAGCAGTGATGTCTCCTGTGTTAGTCAACATAATACTGCAGACTGCAATCCCCGTTATTCACAATGGGAGCTGCGTTCTGGTTCAAGTTACCAATCTCCGGGAAAGCTTACCTCTATGTGTGGCCCCTGATAGCTAACACTGTTATAAGCAGTAGCTACAGTTTTACTCGGGAGAAAAATTCGGATCCCTGCTCAGCCGCCTATACTGTGCAGACATGAGGCCGACAATCACACGTGCAGTATGCAAGCCCACCCAGAACTACAGTGATAGGGAATTTAATAGAACACTTTAACCCAGAGCAACCAGTTAGAACCAGATAGAAATGCACTAACTAAATGGTGCTAGCTTGATCATAACTAGTATCTGATTGGTAGCCATAGGTAACGAGCCGTTAAGTGTGTTTTCTGTGTGTCAGACTGATCATGTTGGAAATGTCAGTGATTACGCATCCAGACTCATGTTTTTTGGGAATACTGTATTTCTCTGTAGTGGGATGTATTTAACTTGTAGACATAAATATAAAAAGTCAAGCACGGTTTAACAATATGTTCTAGTCCTTCACTTTACACAGCCAAGTTCTCATGGGTATCATGTCAGCTGCTACAATAACATTTCTGTACCACTATCTACTGCCAGGAAAGTAACAGTAAAGGCCCGTATTCACGGGCCGATGTGGGAGAGATGTGTGCTGAGCGAACCGCTCAGCACACATCTCTCCCACCGCTCAGCACAGCGTGGGTGAAATGAGCGACCTGCTAGATTGGACTGCAGGCCAATCTAGCTCCGGCGATAGCGATGCGCGGGGCTGTGCATCACTATCGCTGTGGGGGGGGTCACACGGAGCGATCATGCTTAAAATCTAGTCAGATTGCTTAGATTATCGCTCCGTGAGTACCCCCCTTTAGACTCAGAAACATACAGAACACCCACTGTAATGTATGCACACAGGGCCTAATTCAGACTGGATTGCTGCAGCGATCACAGTCTGAAGCCCTTTGGGGAGTGTGCACACGCAGCGGGTGCACTGCACGTGCGCACCCCGGGAGGCCCAGTGGAATGCTAAAAGCATCTCAGGGTTGCGATCGCCTCTGCCTGATTTAGGGGGTAATTCCGAGTTGTTCGCTAGCTGTTTTCGTTCGCAGTGCAGCATTTATTCAAAAAAGCGCACTTCTGCGCATGCGTAAGCGGCACAATGCGCACGCGCGACATACTTTCACAACAGCCGAAGTAGTTTCACACAAGGCCTAGCGACGCTTTTCAGTCGCACTGCTGGCCGCAGAGTGATTGATAGGAAGTGGGTGTCTCTGGGAGGTAACTGACCGTTTTCGGGGATTGTGTGGAAAAACGCAGGTGTGTCAGATACAAACGCAGTCGTGCCAGGGGAAACGCAGGCGTGGCTGGCCGAACGCAGGGCTTGTTCGTGACGTCAAAACAGGAACTAAGTAGTCTGAAGTGATCGCTAGGTAGGAGTAGGTCTGGAGCTGCTCAGAAACTGCACAATCTTTTTTTCAAGCCGCGCTGCGATCCTTTCGTTCGCACTTCTGCTAAGCTAAGATACACTCCCAGAGGGCGGAGGCTTAGCGTTTGCACGGCTGCTAAAAGCAGCAAGCGAGCGAACAACTCGGAATGAGGGCCTTAGGGTTACCACCTCATCCCTTTAATTCTAGACACATATTAATTACACAGGTTCTGTGGCTGGCTGACTTCAAGACTCCATTTCACCTGGTTTTAATCAGCCACAGAACCTGTATAGTTAATATGTGTCCAGAATTAAAGGGATGAGGTGGTAACCCTAGCCTCACTGACAGGCAGAGGCGGTCGTGGGGCGGGAGGGGGCGTGCCAACGGCGTTAGAACGCTGTTGGTAGGGCGTTGTCCGGACAACGCAGGCGTGTCCAGACCGTTGCGGGCCATGGCGGCTGCGTGGCGTCACACGCAGCCGCTGCGGCTCGGGACGCGGCAGACAGCCACGGCCAGCGCAGGCAGGGAGCTACTCGGTGGGTGCAAAAGCATTGCTGCTGCGCGATGCTTTTGCACCCGTGTGGGGGGTTCGGACCTGATATGCGGGGCGGACTAGCCCTGCGCTTGGCGTCCCCCCGCATGTCTGAGTAACTGATCGTAGATGTGCTAAATTTAGCACATCTATGATCAGATCTGAATTACCGTCTATGTTATTTTGCTAGTAGGGATAAATACGTGTTTTCTCTTTACCCAGGATATTTCTACTTTATGTGACATGGAAGTTAGGAGCTGATTGGTTGATACTTTATCACTGTGCTATTTATTACTCTTCAAGGCTTGATAAATGGGGGCCTTAGAATCTATAGGAATCTATAGGACAATACAGTAAGTGTATGATACATGAGCATACCTCCCAACTTTGCCGATGTTTAAAGTGGGATCCGGCACGTATCTGCAGAGTCTTGTGGAAAGGGGGTGTGGTCTCATGTTAGGTCACACCCCTGATGAGTGTTGTTCATGCCCCCTTTGCTCATCATGCTGGGATTAGCAGCTGGACTATCCCCAGCCAACTTCCGGCAGTGCAGCTAGAGCAGCGTTGTTGCACAGTGTTCCCCAGCCTCTGGCCCACCTGCAGCAGAGCTGGATTGAGCTTTCCGGAGGGCACTTAAGACAGGGGGGCTAGCCCCACTCCTCTGGCCCTGCGCCTCTTGTCTGCACCGCCCCCTTGTTATCTAGCCTACCAACGCCCACTATGGGCAGTGTATATATGTGCATCCAGGGATGATTCCATCTGTTATGTTGCCTACTGCAGGTTCCGGTTCCTGCTTGTTTGCAATTAGGCCCCTATTGCATTCCAGCTGCTGTGGAACTAAAAGTCCCAGTATGTTTTTCTAACCAGGGCTCGCTAATAGCTCCTAAACAGCTGGAGAGCTGCAGGTTATTGCAGCCTTATACAATATACAATATATTACTAAATATCTTCACAATACAGATATATGCTTGCTGCTCCCTCTGCACCTCTCCCCAGCTGACTACTTACTACAGATCATTATCAGTGGCAGTCACCCAGCAGCTTCAGCACCCAGCCACCGAGCATCACTTTTGTCTCTGCGGAGCTGTCTCTCTATCTCTGCATTAATCCTCTGAGATTCCTTCTGCCCCTCAGACAGACAGCAACCAGCTATGGTCAACCAGCCTGACCAAATGCTCAAATCAGTAGGGAGGACAAGATCTCACAAAGGTTTCTATTCACGAAGCAGTGAAAAGAGTGGAGAAGTGAGGCAGTGGAGAAGTTGACCATGGCAACCAATCAGCTGCTCTGTATAATTTTAAAGCATGCACTTGATAGATGTTACATCAATGCCGATTGGTTGCCATGGGCAACTCCACTGGCTCACTTCTCCACTCCTTTCACTGCTTCATGAATAGACCCCAAAGGGGTAGATGTATTAAGCCCGGAGAAGGGATAAAGAAGTGATAAAGTAGTGATAAGTGGAAGGTGATAACGCACCAGCCAATCAGCTCCTAACTGTCAATTTACATATTGGAGCTGATTGGCCGGTGTGTTATCACCTTGCACTTATCACTGCTTTATCACTTCTCCAGGCTTAATACATCTGCCCCAAAGTTGTTAGTAATAATGGTAACAACCATAAATAATGGAAACTTACAAGGAGTTTTTTTCTACCAGTATATGGCCGCTGCAGCTCTTTCCAAAAGCCCATGAAATCCATGTTGTGTGAAACAGCTGCCGTCCGGCACATGCTCAAAGTACTGGCCAATGGTACTTTGTGTACTATTTCAAGTTGTATCAGGACCTGAATCAGGCCCATGGTATTAGCCAAAAAATGTCTTCATTATACAGTCATGCAGCAGCAGAGCCGGCCCTAACCAATATGATGCTCTCGGCAAAATTTTGGCTGGTGCCCCCAGTACCGCTGCTAGTTCCGCCTCTGACCCTGCGCCCCTTTCCCAGCACCATCACCTCTCACCCATAGCAGTCCTCATTTTGGTCCTCCTACCCCCTATATTTTCAATAGAAACAGTGCGCATATTCGGCACACAGCCCAAAAAGTGGCGTATTCTTGCTGGGAAGGGGCATGGCCACACAATAATACTCCCAATTAAAATGACATAACACAGTAGTGCAACTTTATTCACATTTTATCATGCGATTGTGTCCCTTATTCACGTCACATCACACAGTAGCACCACTTTATCTTATATACGTTACTCTTCCCAGTAGTGCCCCTTATTCACTTTATATCACACTGAGTTGCTCCTTCTTCACAATACACCACACCATATTGCTCTTTATTCACATTAGACTACGAAGTAGTGCCCTTTCTATATTTACGCCTATACTTTACGCCACACAGTATAGCACCTTATACACTTAATGCCATACATTAGTAATGCATTTATACACATAATACCACACAGTAATGCCCCTTTCACATATGACACACTTATTAATGTCCTTATAAACATAATGTGCCTTACACATTATGCCAACCTTTATTAATGCCCTTATACACATAATGCCCCTTACACATATGCGGAACACTGTTGCACAACCAGCCCACCCGCACACAGCACTCACATGGCCACTAACACTGTGACCTCTGCTTGGATACAGATGTGTCCTCATACATTTGCCTCAATACGCCAAGCAGCTGGCAGCTCTAGCCCAGCTCTGCTAACATTGGGAGCCTTTTTTGAAGAAGATCCATCTTGTTTGCATTCCCATGTGACTAGGATGCACAAGCAGCTTCTGCTGATTAAAATGATAAGCAGCATGCTTATATATTGTGTGCGACTGTGGCTGTATCTGCTTACAAAATGCTACGTTACAGTGATTTCTAGGAATACACTGTAACGTAGCATTCCGTATGTAGATACAGCCGCAGTCACACACAGAATATAGGCATGCCACATATCATTTTAATCAGCAGAAGCTGCTTATGCCCCTAGGCATTCCAAATGCCCTAGGCATTTGCCTAATTTGCCTATGCCTAGGGCCGGCTCTGTGCAGCAGTGTGGGTTTGCCCGACACTGCTGTAGTTGAGCATAGAAAGAGAATAATTGTAATTTTTGTGCAGCAACATAACTAGCGGGGTGAGAGGAGCAGCCACCCAAGACGAAAATCAGAGGATATTAACATTTTAAGTAAATTTGGGTACAATTAAGGGCTTGGGGATGTCAATGTTGATTCTTGTCTAATATTTCTTCTTGTGGCTCTTTTTGTGTAAACCACAGTCTGTAGAGGGTGATAAGCGGCAGAATAACTAAAGGATGTTATTAAGACTGTGGTTTGTGAATCTGTCAGAAGAACTGAATTGTTTGAAGATTTGGAGGGTAGGAAAAGTTTTGTTGTGCAAGAGAAGGATTCTACAAAGTCGGTGCATTCCGAAAAGTTGTAACTTGGAATGGCGGAAAGTAAAATGATGACAATAATGATCACTTTTACACAATGCATGGACCGCTTCATTATGGAGCCTGCACCTGCGGCAATCTGCTATATAAAAGTGAAACTTTGTCCTTCTGTCTTTCTATACAAATCCACAGTTTACAAGCGAAGATCGTGACATTTTTACATACGAGCATATTGAAACACGGCTGAGGCAACTAAAAGGGTTTGAAATCCCTAGCACCCCTAGGTGGGGAGACAGCAGCACAGAGTATATCAGGAGACATAACTCCCAAATTGCTGGAGCAATGTACTAAAAAAATGGTACACATATGCTTTACAATCTGGGAACAAACACTGTGGGAGGAAGACACCCTAGCACCCCTAGGGGTGAGGCAGCAGCACTGAGTATTTCAGCAGACAGCATAACTATGGAATGCCTGCAGCAATTTACAACAAACTTGGTACACATATGACTTACACTCTGGAAACAAACACTATGGGGGTCAGACACCCCTAGCACCCCTAAGGGTGGGACAGCAGCACAGAGTATGTCAGCAGACAGCATAACGGTGGAAGGCCTGGAGCAATTTACACCAAACTTGGTACACATCTGACTTACAATCTGGGAACAAACTCTGTGGGGGTTAGACACCCCGAGCACCCCTAGGGGTGGGACAGCAGCACAGAGAATTTCAGGAGACAGCATAACACCCGAATGCCTGGACCAATTTACAACAAACTTGGTACACATATGACTTACAAGCTGGGAACAAACACTGTGTGGGGGTAAGACACTAGTAGCACCCCTAGGGGTGAGGCAACAGCACAGAGTTTTTCAGCAGACAGCATAACTCTGGAATGTCTGGAGCAATTTACACCAAACTTGCTACACTATGACTTACACTCTGGGAACAAACACTGTGGGGGGTAACACACCACTAGCACCCCTAGGGGTGGCCCAGCAGCACACACTATATCAGGACATGCATGATATATCAGTGATGACAGGGCTGCATGTGACAGGGCCAGTGACATGATGTGAGGAGGGGAATGCAGGTAGCAGAAACCCACACACTGAGAGTTATATAGTGGAAGTAGCACGGTCCCCCAGCAGCACAGAGTATATCAGGAGATACATGATGTGCTGTGCTATATAAGAAACTGCAAAAAAATCGTTAATTTCACAGGGGCACTGACATGATGTGAGGAGGGGAATGGAGGCTGTAGAAAGCCACAGACTGAGAGTTGTATAGTGGGAAGAGCAGGGTCCCTTGGGGGACCAAAAAGGGGTCCAGCCACTACACAAGGTGCGTCAGGGAAGCAAGATATGCCTATATACTAGATCTCCAACCAACATAAATGAATGAACAACTATCATTCTAATTTAGCATCCTCATCCCGTAGCAAGCACGGGTATTCAGCTATATACAATGTTATTTATACTGTGTGTTTAATATTTAAATTTACTTTTGTAAACAGACATTCTTAAAATCCCAGGCAACATCGGCTACTCCAACTAGTTCTTAATAAATGCAAGGGATACTAACTGTAATTTCTTATTGCCGCAATAAGAAATTATAATTATTGGGTCTAAAATCCAATAATTAATAAATAGACCCCCGTAACTGGTGAAATAGAATTTGAGTTTGCAGTTTTATTTGAAAAAACCCCAACAACTTTATTTAATAGTTGGTTTTGTGTAATTGTAAAGACTGGTATCCGTTCACATGGTCGACCATGTTATGGTCGACAGTCATTAGGTCGACCACCATTGGTCGACATTGATATGGTCGACATGGACACATGGTTGACACGTGAAAATGGTCGACACATGAAAGGTCGACACATGAAAAGGTCGACGTGAGTTTTTTAACTTTTTTTCTTTTGGGGAACTTTTCCATACTTTACGATCCACGTGGACTACGATTGGAACGATAATCTGTGCCGAGCGAAGCGAAGGCACCATGCCCGAAGCATGGCGAGCGAAGCGAGTCATGCGAGGGGATGCGGTGCACTAATTGGGGTTTCCGGTCACTCTACGAAGAAAACGACACCAAAAAAAGTTTAAAAACTCATGTCGACCTTTCCATGTGTCGACATTTCATGTGTCGACCATTTTCATGCGTCGACCATGTGTCCATGTCGACCATGTCAATGTCGACCAATAGTTGTCGACCTAATGACTGTCGACCATAACATGGTCGACCATTCATGCCGGAACCGTAAAGACTGCGTTGTCTTCTTTTAGCCTCCAGGTGACGCTGTGACAGTTGCTGAAAGCATTTGGCCTATGGGAAAACTTCTCTGGCAGTGGCAGTGGTAACAGTTATATGGAAAGCTTTCAATCTTTTTAGTGTTTATTATTAAGTTCATAACCAAATCTCTTCTAACATACAGTGGAAAGTACTCCCAGGACTGACAATTACCTTTTATTTATTTTTTAGGTTTAGATTAGACGCAGGCATGTCCAAACTGCGGCCCTCCAGCTGTTGAGAAACTACACATCCCAGCATGCCCTGACACAGCTTTAGCATTCTCTGACAGCAAAACTGTGTCAGGGCATGCTGGGATATGTAGTTTCACAACAGCTGGAGGGCCGCAGTTTGGACATGCCTGGATTAGAGCCATATATTGCAGACTCTGCGTTCTTTGAAAATATTCACCCTTTAATGCAAGATAATTTTCCAGGTTCTCTGTTGCATTATGTTTGGGCCATTTAGTTAATTATCTACAAAATAAAACTAATTTCCCATTTTCTTTGTCGTTGTTAATTATACCAGGGGGTCACTGGTTAATTATACCAGAGTTGTAAATGTATCAAGTTAATAACAAATCAGTTTGTTCAATTTAAAATTGTAATTACATACCATCTGTCTTCAAGTGAATATTGAATAGCTCTTGTCTGCAGTGAATCTGATGCTGTTATCTGTGGGTACAGAATAAGAATTTATCTGGGAGAGTTGAGATATATATTGGGGGATTTCAGCAGACTGTACCTCATGCAAATATACAGATGTAGACACGCTTATCCATACTTACCGACATTTGATTTTTCCTCTCCGGGAGAAGCCCGGAGAGGAGATGCTGTAGTGACTTCGGGGGGCGGGGCCGGACTGTGACATCACTAAGCCCCACCCCCCACATCGGGAAATTCCGCGATTTGCGGGTCCGCGGGAAGGGGGCGGGGCTAAAATTATGCGATTTGCGTCATTTTAACCCCTTCTCCACCCGACGGACCCGCGAATCGGGGGGTTATCTCTCCATCCTGCTCGCATCACTAGGGTGCGAGCAGGATGCGGGAGACCTGCCCACTCTTCCGGGGGTGCGGGGGGCTACCCCAAAAAACGGGAGCCTCCCGCAGCTTCCGGGAGAGTAGGTAAGTATGCGCTTATCGTTGCAGGCATACGCATCACTGCAAGGCGTGTACAGTATGTGCCGCACTGTGTCTAAAGGGGACATTTACTAAGCAGTGATAAGAGCGGAGAAGTGAGCCAGTGGAGAAGTTGCCCCATAAACCAATCAGCAGCTCTGTACCATTTTATAGTATGCAAATTTTAGATGTTACTTCAGTGCTGATTGGTTGCCATGGGCAACTTCTCCACTGGCTCACTTCTCCGCTCTTATCACTGCTTAGAACATGTCCCCCCAAGTGCAGCCGGTGATTGCACCATTGAAGTCTATGACATGCGGGCAGACTAGACTGCGCTGCAACGATGAGAGTGGCTACATCTGTATAAGGTTGAGGAAAAAACACAGACATAATGACATAATGTACTATGCCTGGAAGAATGATAAAGCGGAGAGAGATAAACTACCAGACAATCATTTTTCAAACACAGCCGGTAACATGGCAGTTAGGAGCTGATTGGCTGGTACTTTGGGGTCTATTTACTAAGCCCTGGACACAGATAAAGTCTATGGAGATATGGGGTGTATTTACTAACCCTTGGATGGAGATAAAGTCGACAGAGATAAAGTATCAGCCATTTGGCTCCTAACTGTCTTGTCCCAGACTGTGGCAGAAGGTCTATTGTCATTTGCTCTCATCCAATACCAGATTTTTGTTCTCACCAGACAGATTGGACAGATAAATCTCACCATGTGTACACACCTTCAGTTTGTCAATTTAAAAAAAAAAAAAAAACGGGGGGCGTGGCCTGGCTGTCTTGGAGAGTGGACGTGCTCTCTCCAGCTCCTGCACATCCAATCTCCCTAATTCCCTTCTCCTTCCCCTGACCTGCACCAGGCTGCCCCAGACTCCCTCCTGTGACTCCCTGTATGTGTCCGCAGCTGCTGTGGGGGACCTGCGGAGTCGGGGAGTGCTTTTAAGCACTCCTGCGGATTGCGGCCTCCTCCCAGCCTGAAGCCGGGGGCTCGAGTTTGGCGCCGGGCCGAAGCGGCGGTCTGGAGCCGCGATATTGCCGAGTGCCGCTGCCTCTCTCCTGTCCCGCCTGTTGCCTCCCTTACCCACACCTGGAGACTGGGGGCTGCCCGGCTGGGGGACGATCCCTGGAGGCCACAATATGAGCGGCGGCCGTCTCGCTGGAGGTCGCCGGGGGGCTGGCCCTGCGGCCGGAAGGACCCGAAACTGACGTCAGACGGCGGGATCCCTGAGGTATGTACCGATCCCTACGGCCCCTGCCTTAAGACCCGATCCTGGGGCGCTGTGGAGGCTTCCGGCGGTTCCCGGAGGTCGCGGCCTGCTCCCCGATCTTAAGCCGGGACCTCGATTTTGGCGGCGGCCCGCCCGTGAGCTCCGAGCCCGAGTTAAACTCACGAAAGGCTCCCGCGGGCGCCTGATGGACCCCTCCCTCCTCCGCACATACCTGCTGGCTGCCCCGGACCCCCTGGAACCCCAGACGCCGGGGACCCTCCTGGGAGGCTCCGGAACAACCCCGCTACACCTTGCAGCTCCCTGTGTGGTACACCAGTGGCGGCCATCTTGCAGGCCACCAGGCCCATCTCCATCACTACCTGCAGGCTGTGACTCCCCCCCCCCCCCCCCCCCCCCCCCCCCCGCTACAGCCCTCTGGATCACACATTATACCTCACCTGAAGACCGTTTCCGCTACTAACCGCAGACCTCCTTTCCCCCTGCTATCCGGCCCCGGTGCTGCCCCGGTCACTGGCTGGTCCGTGCCCGGGGCTCATCTCCGCGGTCCCTGAATGGAGGTGGTCCTTCACGGAGCTCCGCCTCCTGCGACCTCTGTCTGTCTGACTACTCTCCGGGGCCACGTGGGCACCCTGCTCTCCTGGGACTCCCTGGACCTACCTCATCTGCCGTGCTTGGCTGACCACACCATGATGCCTCCTTAAGGTCCTCGCCTTACCTTCCCTGGTCCTGAGACTCGCTGCTGGAGCGCCACCTCCACTTCCCACCCCGCTATCCACCCCCTTCTTCATATGTTCACGATGACCAGAGGTAGCAAAAAGTCACAGGGGTCCGACCTCACACCATTCCTTACCAAAAAAAACACCCCGGCCAAAGCATGCCTGATGCTCCCGGACCCCCCCAGGGTCCCTCCAACACAGCGGGACCCTATTCAGCCCCCTCAATCTGAGTGGTCTAAAGTCCTGGCCTCTGCGGCCTCCCGGGCTCCACCTCTGGTTTCCTGATGGACTTTCAGCCCTCTAATTCAATGTCTTCTCTACTTAATTGGGTCAACCCTTCCTGGTCGCACTCCCCTACCCGGGGAGCTGTTCCACTTTAGGCTCCCCATATCCTCATCTCCCGGCCCCTTAGTTACCTCACGACTGTTCTGTTGTTACCTCCTGTTAAAATGTTACGCTGCTGATGTTAACATGCCGAAACCAGATTTTTTGTTTTCCATCTATCCCCCCCCCCCCCTCTCCCTTCCCTTCCGGAGCTGGCGCTCCATCTGTCTTCTGTTCCTGTCTTCTCTCCAGCTATCTCCCTCAGGTACCTCCTACCTTACGCCAAGCGGTTTGTGATCCGTAGTCCGGACCCCATGCCGCGCCCCCTTAGGGCTTTGAGCGCTCTCGCTGACCTAGGTGCCCTCCCGACACCTAGTACCCCTTTCCCCTGTCAGCACTACCGGTCCTGGCCTCTACTGCTGGATGACCAACCACCCTCCCTCCCCTCCCGGTTTCCTTTCCTTCCCCCTCCCTTCTGACCACACTCTGTCTCGCTTTATATCTTTCTTCTCTATCTTTCTCCTTCCTCTACTTTCAGTGCTCTCCGCTCTTTCTAATCTGCCTACCTCATCGTTGCTTGCCCATGGGTCTACGGGTACTCTCTTTTAATGTGACGGGCTTGAATAGCCCCCAAAAGAGAGGTAAGCTCTTTGCCTCCCTTAAACTCCATAAAGGTGACCTGGTCTTTCTACAGGAGACTCACTTCCTGCATGACTCCCATCCTACCCTGCAATGTAAACCATTCCCTGACTCCTTCCATGCCTGCGACCACTCGGCCAAGAAACGGGGGGTTGCGATTTTATCTGCCCGCCACCTCACCTTTGAGCTTCTAGACTCATATCCCGACAAAGATGGACGGTTTCTCGTCTTGGTGGGGAAACTTAATAACAACCTCTGTACCCTAGCCAACGTTTATGCCCCATACCAATGACAGGAACGATTCTTTACAAAGCTAGATAACCTCTTTACTCAAGTCCGGCAAGGCGACCTCATACTTGCTGGGGACTTTAACTCCGTTTTGAACCCACAGGTACACCGCTCTCCCTCTCCCCCTACTGCTTCCTCGTCGGACTCCCTCCGCTCCAGATCCCTCCTCCGTCTCATGCGATCCCACCTTCTCTACGACTCCTGGAGGATAAAAGACTCCTCTGCACGCGACTATACCTTCTACTCTGCCCCTCATAATTCCTACTCCCGCATTGATATGGTCCTGCTCATCCACGATCTCGCCTTAAATCTCCACGATGCCAATATTCATCCACTGATCTGGTCCGATCATGCCCCTATCGCCTGCGATCTCTCGGGTCTGGTCTCACGCCCTCGCCCCATGACATGGCGCCTTAACGACTCCCTCCTCCACAACCCTGAGATATGTTCCCATCTTCGGGACACAATCTATGACTATTTTACCTTGAATGATACCCCCGATATCTCTAGGTCCACTCTCTGGTTGGCACACAAGGCAGTTCTTCGTGGACATGTTATCAGCCTAGCGTCAAAAGCTAAAAAACAATCCCTCTCTTAGTTTAACAAACTCTCTATTAAACTCCACTCTCTTGAGACCCAGCATAAGGCGTCCTCCGACCAGGCTATCTTGTCCGAACTTCGTACTGTTGAGACGGAACTTGATCTCCTTCTCTCTGCACGAGTGGCCAAACGTCTAAAGTGGCTTCGCCAATCCTTTTATGAGAAGGGATACAAGGCGGACAAGACCCTAGCTGCACGACTCCGTTCTACGAGAGCCAAAACTAATATTGTCTCTATCAGAAACTCTCTCAATCAACTTGTCCAAGACCCCGCTGTCGTTCCTACTACGCTGATTTGTACAACCTCCCACCCCCCTCACCTGGTTCCTCCCCTCTGCCCCACTCCGATCTAGTCTCCCACTTTCTTTCTGCTTCTAACTTGCCTAGACTACCCCAGGACGCCATGGACCATCTCAACAGTGAGATCTCGGTGGAAGAAATTGCTCAGACTATACTCATGCAAAAAGTTGGTAAATCCCCAGGCCCGGATGGGTTCACGGCTCCTTACTACAAAAAATGATCTGCTCTTCTCTCCCCCCACCTTCAGTCCCTGTTCAATAGGATTGTCCATGGCGACCCCTTTCCCCCTGAGATGTTGGAGGCTAGAATTGTGGTGATCCCGAAAGAAGGCAAGGACGGCCTTAACTGCGCTAGCTACCGCCCTATATCACTCTTGAACTTGGACTTGAAAATCTTTGCCAAGATCCTGGCCAACAGCCTTAACCCATACCTCCCTTCCCTTGTTCATTACGACCAGGTGGGGTTTATCCCGGGCCGTCAGGCGAAAGATAACACCAGGCGTGCTATTGATCTTATACATATCTCAAACTCCAGGAGATCCCCCACTATCATGCTCTCCTTAGATGCTGAAAAAGCATTTGACCGGATCTCCTGAAGTTTTCTGAGAGCCGCCCTGGAGGCTATACTCCGCCCCCTCTGCCACAGTTTTAATCAATGGTGTCCAATCAGCCCCACTTAGCATCTCAAATGGTACACGTTAGGGTTGCCCCCTCTCGCCGCTAATATTTGCCCTCATTATTGAGCCCCTCGCTTCTCAAATTAGAGCTCACCCAGATATTCACGGAATACAAGTAGGCCGCACTGACCGTAAAATCTCCCTCTTCGCTGACGACATCCTACTTTCTCTGACCCAACCCCTTATCTCACTCCCAAACTTATTCTCAATCCTGCATTCTTATAGCCTTATATCAGGCTACAAGATCAACTACTTCAAATACAAGGCTATGCTGCTTCATATCCCTCATTGAGAGGCTGAGTCCCTTCGCGCTAACTTTAATTTTAAATGGCAGCCCACAAAGATTAAATATCTGGGGATATACCTGACTTCTCGTTATGATTCCCTCTTCCGGGAAAACTTTCCACCCCTCCTCTCCAACACACTCGCTGTCCTGACCTCCTGGAACAGTCTTTTTATTTTGTGGCTGGGCAGGATCATAGCGGTTAAAGTGACCATAATCCCCAAGTGGCTTTATCTTTTCCAGCCCCTCCCAGTGGCAGTCCCGGCCTCCTTTCTTCGCACTATCCAACGAGCCCTTGTGCGTTTTATTTGGAATCACAGACCCCGCCCCGCATCGCCGCCAATACCCTGAAAAGGCCAACCTCCGCGGGAGGTAGAGGCCTTCCTGACGTCAAACTTTACTATCTCGCCTCTCACTTATCCCATATTGTCACCTCTTATGCTCCTCCGGGATCTGTATCTTGGCTGGATATTGAGGCAGCCTTCATTGGCCTCCCGAACCTGACCCCCTTGTGGGGTCTGACCTCCACCTCCCGACCCCCAACCTCTAAACTTTTCCCCACTATTAAATTTAACCTTAAAACTTGGGACTCCCTCTCCCTGAAGAATGGTCTCACCACTACCCCCTCGCCCTTGACCCCTATCTGGCAGAACCCTATGTTTCCTTCTGGACTCTCAACTGTGAGGTTCCGTCTATGGACAACGCTGTGCTTCAAATTCCCGACCAATTTTGCCGATCGGGGCCAATGGCTGTCCCTGCCTGACCTCCAACAAAAGACCCCTTCACACCCACTTAATCCCTTCCAATTCCTACAAATATGCCACTTTCTAGGCTCTCTCCCCTCCACCGCCTTACTTCGTGCCCTCACCCCCTTTGAAAGCTTATGCATCAACTCCCATCTCTCCAAAGGCCTAATCTTCCAACTCTACTCTCTTGTACTAGATTCCTCCCTTTCCCCCTCCCGGCCCCATGAGCTCGCATGGGAACGTGATCTTGGGCCCCCACCAGAAAGTGAAGATTGGGAAGACATGAGACTGGGGATTGCTAAATGCTCTATTGCCACTGCTTTTAAGGAAACGGCCTACAAAGCTTACTACCGTTGGTACTACACCCCTGACCGACTTAACAAACTCTTACCGTCTTCCTCCCCTAATTGCTGGAGGATCTGCGGGGCTAGAGGCACTATGCTCCACATATGGTGGACCTGCCCGTCCATTGCTTCCTTCTGGAACCTAGTCCACTCCCTCCTCAATTCGCTTCTGGATTCTCCTGTGCTGAAAGATCCTTGGATCTTTTTGCTATGTTACCCCCCCCCCCCCTCCCCACTCCGTTGCTCAATAAATTTTCCCAAAAGCTGGCCACACATATCCTAACGGCGGCAAAGTCGCTGATAGCTCTTAACTGGAAGAGCCCTCTCCACCCTCCCTCCCGTCCCTTAAAACTAAAATTTGGCACATTGCCTCAATGGAAAAGATTACATACTATCTCCACGACCGGGGTCACATTTTTGAGCAGGTCTGGGCCCCCTGGCTCGCTGCTGAACGTAGATTGCCATCCCCCTCCTCTTGCTCCTAACTTCCTCCGCAGACCCATGGGCACTGCCTACTACTCCTCCTTCAGGCCTTCCTTCTTCTCTTTTCTTCTCTCTCTCTTTCCCCTCCTCCTTCCCTTTTCCTTGTCTTCTCTCGTCTCCTTCTTGACCCCCCTCTTCCTTTTTCTATTTGAAAATTTGTGATTTATGCTGGACACTGGTTCTGATGGCCAACTGTCCCATGTTTCCATGTAATGTTTTCTTACTATGCTTAACCACGTATAAATAAAGAATGGAAAAAAAAAAAAAAGAACTATACAAGACTCCCCTCCCCCCCCTTCCCAGCCCCCCAAAGAAAAAGGTAACCAGTACTATCACTTGAAGCCTGGTGGAGCAAATAGCTTGGCTCATCGCCCCCCCCAGATAAATTGCTTCACCTAGCACTAGGGTGGTGGTCACGCACCTCCACTCTGGGGAGGTGGAATACCCTGTGCTGTGATTGGTAAATATAGGCTGACATTTGGGATTATATAAAAATACAGAAATACAGCAGAATTCTATTTGTGATAACATGTTATTGGCTTCCTGTTGTATTTTAGGAGATTGGGCATGGGCACAATTCTGGCTAGATAGCCCGTATTATTAAAGCACATGGGTGTGGTATGATATTTTGAAATTCAGAATGTTGACATTCATTATGTAGACACTATAATGCCGACATGTTCTGACAGTATAAATTTAACAATAATTGAACCTAAATCATGAATCTGACACAGTGTATTCGATTACATTAAACGGCAGAATTTGTTTAGATTTAATTTAATTTATGGAATATTAATTAATTATAACTCTATAAGTAAGTGTAAGGTGGCAAAGAAAGGACGTCTGTAACACATCAGCTCACCCACAATAACAAATGTAAATAAACTGGAAGAGTAGACTGCCCGGGTGCAACTTCACCTCCCAATTGCCTACCCATCCAGTGAGGGAGGTATTGCTGTCCCTGTAGAGAGCGGGACCAGGCTCGAGTAGGGGGGACATGACCCAATTGCTAGAGGCATGACCACACTTCCTAAAAAAAAGAAAAAAGATAAAAAATTTGATTTTAATTACCTACCGGTAAATCCTTTTCTCTTAGTCCATAGAGGATCATGGGGTCCACATTAGTACCATGGGGTATAGATGGGTCCACTAGGAGCCACTGGCACTTTAAGAGTTTGAGAGTGTGGGCTGGGTCCTCTCTCTATGCCCCTCCTACCAGACTCAGTCTAGAAACTGTGCCCGAGGAGACAGACAACTTTGAGAGAAGGATATTACACAGATAGTGGCGAGATTCACACCAGCTCACACATACAAGGCAAACCAAGCTAAGCAGCTTGAAAAATCAGCAACGGCTGACAGTATTACTTAACCAAGTAACAAAACAGTACTGAACCAAGAACTAAGCAGTACTGAACTAAGAAACCACTGCAGGATCACGAAGTGCTGGGCTAGCGCCCAGCATCCTCTACGGACTACGATAAAAGGATTTACCAGTAGGTAATTAAAATCCTATTTTCTCTTATGTCCTAGAGGATGCTGGGGTCCACATTAGTACCATGGGGATGTACCAAAGCTCCCAGAACGGGAGGGAGAGCGCGGAGGCTCCTGCAGAACTGATTGACCAAACTTCAGGTCCTCAGAGGCCAAAGTATCGGACTTGTAAAGCCGAGACACCCCGGGCAGCCGCCCAGGAAGAACCCACCTTATGAGTAGAGTGGGCCTTAATAGATGTAGGACACGGCAATCCTGCCGTAGAATACGCATGCTGGATAGTGAACCTGATCCAGTGAGAGATCGTCTGCTTAGAAGCAGGACACCCAAGTTTCTTGTGATCATACAGGACAAACAGAGTCCGATTTTCTGTGACGAGCAGTCCTCTTCACATAGACTTTCAGAGCCTTTACAACATCCAAGGACTTTCATGAAATGGAGGAGTCAGTAGCAACTGGCACCACAATAGGTTGGTTGATATGAAATGCCGACACCAAGATACATATTTTTACCAAATACGATGATAATGTTTAGACGTTACTCCTTTCCTAGCCTGTTTCAGGGTAGGAATAACCTTGTTCGAAATGCCCTTCTGAGCTAATATCTGGCGTTCAACCTCCATGCCGTCAAACGTAGCCGCAGAAAGTCTTGATAAGCGAACAGCCCCTGCTGCAGCAGGTCCTCCCGAAGAAGAAGAGGCCTCGGCTCTTCCAGCAGTAGATCCAGAAGATCTGCGTACCAAGCCCTTCTTGGCCAGTCTGGAGCAATGAGGATTGCCTGAACTCTTGTTCTCCTTATGAGTTTTAGAACTCTTGGAATGAGTGGAAGTGGAGGAAACACGTACACCGATTGGAACACCCACAGAGTCACTAGGGCGTCCACCGCCACAGCTTGCGGGTCCCTCGACCTTGAACAAGTCAGCTGAAGTATCTTGTTGAGACGAGAGGCCATCATGTCGATTTGGTTTACGCCCCAAAGATCTGTTACCTCCATGAACACCTCCGGATGGAGACCCCACTCCCCTGGATGGAGATTGTGTCAGCTGAGGAAGTCCGCTTCCCAGTTGTCTACTCCCGGAATGAAGATTGCTGACAGTGCCAACGCGTGTTTTTCTACCCAGAGGATGATTCTTGTTACCTCTGACAATGCAGCGCTGCTCTTCGTTCCGCCCTGTCGGTTTACGTAGGCCACCGTTGTTACAGTGTCTGACTACACTTGAATGGCTCGATCTCGTAGAAGATGGGCCGCTTGGAGAAGACCATTGTAGACAGCTCTTAGTTCCAGAATGTTTATTGAAAGGCTGGATTCCAGACTTGACCACCTTCCTTGGAAGGTTTCCCCCTGAGTGACTGCGCCCCAGCCCCGGTGACTTGCATCTGTGGTTAGAAGGATCCAGTCCTGAATCCCGAACCTGCGGCCCTCCAGAAGGTGAGGTATTTGCATCCACCAGAGGAGTGAAATCCTGGCTTTCGGCGACAGACATATTCTCTGGTGCAAGTGTAGATGAGATCACGACCACTTGTCCAGGAGATCCAGTTGGAAGGACCGAGCATGAAACCTTCCGTACTGTATAGCCTCGTAAGAGGCCACCATCTTCCCCAGAAGGCGAATGCACTGATGAACCGATACCCGGGCTGGTTTCAGGATGTCCCGGACCATTGTTTGAATCACCAACGCTTTCTACTCTGGCAGAAACACCCTCTGCACTTCCGTGTCGAGGATCATTCCCAGAAAGGACAGCCTCCTTGTCGGCTCTAAATGTGACTTTGGAAGGTTCAGGATCCAACCATGTTCCCTGAGCAGATGAGTCGTGAGAACAATGGACTGCAACAACGTCTCCCTGGACGATGCATTTATCAGTAGATCGTCCAGATATGGTATTATGTTTACCCCCTTTCTGCAGAGGAGAATTATCATCTCTGCCATCACCTTGGTGAGCACCCTCGGTGCTGTGGAGAGGCCGAATGGCAGTGCCTGAAATTAATAGTGGCTGTCTAACAGTGCAAATCTGAGATAAGCCTGGTGCGGCAGCCAAATCGGAATGTGGAGGTACGCATCCTTGATATCCAGGGATACCAGAAACTCTCCCTCCTCCAGACCTGAAATCACTGCTCTGAGAGACTCCATTTTGAATTTGAACACCCTCAGGTAAGGGTTCAACGATTTCAAGTTCAAAATTGGTCTGATCGAACCATCCGGTTTCGGTACCACAAAAAGGTTTGAATAATAACCCTTGTTGTGCATATGAGGTGGAACTGGAACAATGACCTGTGACTTTTCCAATTTTAGGATGGCTTCCTGTAGGATAGCCCTGTCTGTCAGCAAAGCTGGCAAGCCTGATTTGAAGAATCGGTGAGGCGGGAGTTCTTGAAACTCCAGTCTGTACCCTTGGGACACAATATCCTGTACCCAGGGATCCAGGCCGGACGACACCCAGACGTGTCTGAAACGTCTGAGTCTCGCACCCACCAGCCCGTCCTCCAGGCTTTGGGGTCCACCGTCATGCTGAGGATTTTGAGGAACCAGAAGCAGGTCTCTGGTCCTGGGAGCCTGCGGGTGCAGACTTTTTGGATTTTGCACGACCACCTCTAAAGAATGTCGTAGGAGGCTTGGACTTTTTTGCCTTAGCGGTCCGAAAGGACTGCGGCACAGCTGAAGAAAATGGTTTCTTCGTAGAAGGTGTAGCAGAGGGAAGGTAAGGTCACTTAGCCGCGGTTTCCGTGGAAATCTACGCATCCAACGCTTCCCCAAATAGAGCCTGACCTGTGTAGGGTAGGTTCTCCAAACTTCTCCTGGATTCCGCGTCTGCAGACAATTGGCATAGCCAGAGTCCCCTGCGGGCTGATACCACCATGGAAGATATCCGTGCAGTCAGCGTACCCAGGTCCTTTATGGATCCCACCATGAACCCCGGAGAATCCTGTATGTTACGTAAAAACAATTCAATGTCACTTCTATCCATCGTATCCAAAGCCTGACCACTTTACTATTGCTTTAGAAATCCATGCACAGACAATAGTGGGCCTTAACGCCACTCCTGAAGCAGTGTAAATGGATTTGAGCGTAGTGTCACTCTTACGATCAGCCGCTTCTTTTAACGCGGTAGATCCAGGGAGAGGTAAAACCACCATATTAGACAGATTGGAAACAGATGCGTCAACAATGGGTGGGTTTTCCCATTTTTTCCTATCTTCCTCAGGGAAGGGAAAAGCAGCCAGAACCTTTTTTGGGATCTGGAATTTTTTCTCCGGGTTTTCCCAGGATTTTTCAAATATCGCGTTTAATTCTTGAGACGCAGGGAAGGTTAGCGAGGCTTTCTTATTGTCAGTGAAGTAAGCCTCCTCAACCTGCTCAGGTGTTGTGTCAGTAATATTTAACGCATCTCTAATGGCCTCAATAATGAGCTGCACCCCCTTAGCAAGGGATGCCGCCCCCCTCAGCACATCCACATCACCGTCTACCGTGTCAGAGTCGGTATCTGTGTCATCTTGCATAAATTGGGCAAGTGCACGTGTCTGTGGGAACATGCTAGGGGATTTTGCAGGAATAGGAACAGAGCCTGACCAAACTGCCATAGATTTCTTCAGCACCTGAGTTTCAGTCTCAGTATTAGCTACCCTAGTAGAGATCTGAGAGATCATTCCTTTGATAGAAGTTAACCACTCAGGCTCAACAATAGGAATCTGAGATAAAGCATTACAATCCTGTGTACATGGAATGGATCCCTCCTGAGAGGAAATATCTTCTGCAACATATGACGCAGAGTCCCTAGACATGGCTATGGGAGATAATAACACACACACACACACACACACACACACACACACACACACACACACACACACACACACACACACACAAATGTCAGATACAGTTTCCCCCCAAGCATGCCACAGAGAGACACAGAGATTGGAGCTGACCCACACACAGCGCTTTCTGAGGTAGAATTAATAAAACTACCAGCGCTATCTGTGTGACTTAATAGACTACACAGACTTTACACAGCCTCCCCCCCCTACAACCCCCTGGTACCGCACAGGATAGCTGGAGTTGCTTGGAGAGACAGCTCTCCCTGTCAGCGTCTGTTGTACAGGAACTGCAGGCAGGAAAATGGCGCTGAATGCTGCTGGGTCCGCTCTGAGGAGAATCTCCGCCACCCGAACATGGCGCTGCTTCCCGCTCTTCATTATATTATACTGGCCTGTCTATCTTTATTCCAGCACTTTACTTACAGTACATTGAATATTGCAAAACTAATCTATTTGTTTCTCATATGAGGATGGCAACAGTGCCTGGACATCTTTTAATATAATTGTGTTTTCACTTTGTATGTCTTGTGTATTGTCCTTTATATTTCGCCTTATAATTATTTTATTAGCAACAATAAAAGTTATGTTTTAATTATGTGTATAGAAACTGTGATTACCAATGACCTCGACCTTTAGCCTATACATGCTATAGGTGTCCCTCTTCTCTTCTACAGTATCTGTTACTCTGTGGGAGCACCACCACTGTGAAATACGGCTTTTCCAGGACTATTTGATATGTGGTATTGATTTTGACATATACAAATATTAGACCTGTGCAGTAAGGTAGCCCCCTTCTCTATCCATTTGCCAGATGGCCAGTCCAGCCCTACCTACATGTATGTCCTAAATGTCTGCACACACAGCAGGTAGGAGTACTTTCTTATAAGACATTAGATAGAGGGGAGGAGGAGGAGGGAAGGGATGGTACATCTGGAGACCAATCATGAGTGCCCGCTCTGTATAAATCTGTTTAAAACCCTTTTCCGTCTTTTTAAAATTGTATTTCTTTTTAGTATTATTATTACAGGTTGAGTATCCCATATCCAAATACTCCGAACTATGGACTTTTTTGAGTGAGAGTGAGATAGTGAAACCTTTGTTTTCTGATGGGTCAATGGCCCTCATTCCGAGTTGTTCGCTCGCTAGCTGCTTTTGCATTGCACATTTTGCATTGCACACGCTAAGCCGCCGCCCTCTGGGAGTGTATCTTAGCATAGCAGAATTGCAAACGAAAGATTAGCAGAATTGCGAATAGAAAATTCTTAGCAGTTTCTGAGTAGCTCGAGACTTACTCCTACATTGCGATCAGTTCAGTCAGTTTCGTTCCTGGTTTGACGTCACAAACACACCCAGCGTTCGGCCAGACACTCCCCCGTTTCTCCAGCCACTCCCGCGTTTTTCCCTGAAACGCCTGCGTTTTTCCGCACACTCCCAGAAAACGGTCAGTTTCCGCCCAGAAACACCCACTTCCTGTCAATCACTCACTGATCAGCAGAACGATGAAAAAACTTTGTTACGCCGTGAGTAAAGTACCTAACTTTAGTGTAAAATAACTAAGCGCATGCGCTCTGCGAACCTTGCGCATGCGCAGTAAGCGACTAATCGCAGTATAGCGAAAATCGGCAACGAGCGAACAACTCGGAATGACTCCCAATGTACACAAACTTTGTTTAATACACAAAGTTATTAAAAATATTGTATTAAATGACCTTCAGGCTATGTGTATAAGGTGTATATGAAACATAAATGCATTCTGTGCTTAGACTTAGGTCCCATCGCCATGATATCTCATTATGGTATCTAATTATTCCAAAATACGGAAAAATCCGATATCCAAAATACTTCTGGTCCCAAGCATTTTGGATAAAGGATACTCAACTTGTATATATATATACCTTGATTTTTACTATAATTTGTATAATATGCTGATGTATATGCTGCTTATTTGGTGCCCATACAGATGAGTCCTTATACATGTATCCTCGATAAGCCATGCATCGCGACATTCCGGGCACGAGTGAGCCGCACCTCAGCAATGCTGTATGAGGACTTATTTTTATGTGTTATTTGTTATTTATTATTTTGCATGTTACTTTTACTTTAATTACCAATAAAAAGGACTTTCAGTAACTGAAAAACAAATAACTAAAACAAGTTCACTATGACCCACAGAGATATACTCTTACCTCCTTACCATTCAATGTCTGCTATACCACCCGCGGGCCGCAGTATCCCGAGGTTGCGAGACACTCTGTCACTGCTACTACAGTTGCAGAGCAGAGTGAATGGATGTTGCGCGCATGCAAAGACATCTATTTGCTGCCAGGAGAGAAGCTGGGGGCAGCAGCCGAAGTCCTAGGCTCGCCCACAGGGTGATGAGAAATGGGGATGTGACGTGACCACGCCCCTAAATGCTAAATGTCACACACCAGGGCGTGGCATGGCAGGCACGAGTTTCTGGACTTCATAGACTATGCTGAAGGTTATGGATCAATGGGTCCACCTGGATAAGGTCGACAGTCAATAGGTCGACCACTATTGGTCGACATGGGAAAAGGTTGACGCGGTACTGGTCGACACATGAAAAGGTCGACATGAGATTTTTTTTCTGGTTTTTGTATCATTTTTTTCCCCGGAACATGACCAGGAACCCCAATTAGTGCACCGCGTCCCTTTCATTCTGCAGGCAGGTTACTATTCCCAATCGTAGTCCACGTGGATGGTAAAGTATGAATAAGTTAAAAATAAAAAAAATTGGAATAAAGTCATGTCAAAGTTTTTTTTTTTACTGTGTTGATCTTTTCTCCATGTCGACCTTATCCATGTCGACCAATACTTTAGTGGTTGACCTATTGACTGTCGACCTAAGTACTGTCGTCCTACCGTCCGGTACCATCCTGGAGAGCTGGTAAGTATGCATCTTGCATTGCAGTGTGGTTTGCCCAGGTACAAAGTGATTTGCTTTTATTTGCTTTGCTCCCATTTCAGAATCAGCCTCTTATGGACCTACAGTAACAGTAGCTGTTTGTTCCACTGCAGTTATCCTTTATTTCTTGAAAATGTACTTTACACTGACCCGGTTAACAAAGGGTCACGGGTAATTCACGGTGTCCTATCCCTATCTCTGGTATGCTGTTGTATTACTTGCATCTCGCAGGCGGTGAAGTGACACTTTGCATAGCAATGAGGGTTTCACCTTATCTAGCTGAAGTAGATCACTTACATTAGAATTATATTACACTATGTGGAGTATAAATACCCGAACTACGCCTGAACCGGGCAGTGTCGTATGGAATTATATGTGCTGCGGCAGCGCTGCTCCATAACAGGACAATGACTGCAAAAGAGAAGGTAAAATCTAATCGTTTTGTGTACCCTGCTATATATGTGCTTGTGTTTGCATTGCTGACATGACATTTTATATATGTTAGTAATTGACAGTAACCTGGCATGTGGATTGGTGTGCTGCCGGGAACGTTTAGGGGGCTGTCCACTAATCAGCCAGATACACACACAATGGGGTATATTCAATTAGGGTCGAAAACTGCCGTCTGTCGAAAAGACGTCAGTTTTCGACTTTTTAAGGTCGAATCGTGATTCGACCTATTCAGTCCCAGCTGGGTTTTTTCGACAAGTCTGGGAATTTGACTTGTCGAATAGTACGTGAATCGGCGGTATAGCTGCCGATTCACGCACTTTTGAGTGAAACAAGGCCAAATTCGGCAGGATTTGCCGTGAGGTCGAACGGCTGTGAGACGTCCTTCTGCAGCGCTACTGTAACGCTGCTCTCCTCCGTCTGCCCGTGGCTGTCCCCGCTGGTCTCCCCACAGCCTTCCCCTCCCCGCCTCTCCTCTTCTTGGTCCCTCATCTCAATTCGACTTTTTAAAAGTCGAATTGAGATGAGATTGAATAGGGGTTGTCGGATCCATTCCGACAAATGCATGTCGGAATGGATCCGACCCTAATTGAATATACCCTGAGACTCACATAACCAGAACATGTGTATTGCTAGTACAGTTATGACTGGCACTTGTGGCACACTTTTACTGGCAAATTTTGTATTTGAAATGTTCTGATTATAGACCAGACGTTCTTTCAGTAATGTTCAGGGGTGGGCAAAGGTTTTTCTGTGATGGCAGGGATGCCATCCATGTGATAATTAGACAGACAGGGAAAGCAGTATCCAAGGATCTTTACTCCTGCGCATCACTATACGACCCTGATAACAGGGAGCAGAATACTGTGACACTATCCCTGATGCATAAAAGGAGCTAGACCAGTGGTTTCCAAACTTTTTTGAATCACGGCACCCTAGAGTATCAGAATTTTTCTTATTGAGAAATTTAGAAAGAAATATTAAATTGAGTAGATTGTGTTTATATGTCATCCTTAGGCTCAGTTGTGTGGTGAGGGACAAGATTTGCTTCTGTTTGTCCCCATATTTTATGACTGACCGCTACTAGCACTAGTTTTGCCTATTATATTGACCATAAATAATTTGAATTGGTCCTGGACCACCAATCCAAGGCACCCCTGCAAGTGTCCCGAGGCACCCCAGGGAGCCACGGCACACAGTTTGGGAACCACTGAGCTAGACATAACCCGACTGTCATAATCCCAGGATCCATTGACCGACGGTCAAAATACATTCATTATGCCTACATGTTAAAAATGCAGACATTGTCAGATTACTGACATTTGAAATACCGACATGTCAAAATGCTGACATGCTTTTTTACTGAAGAAACAAAAAGAAAAAGAAAGAAGACTCTCGGTTGGTGCACTCTAAGAGTACACCAACCAAGAGTCTTCTTTCTTTTTCTTTTTGTATCTTCAATTGATAACTGACTCTACCAATAAGCAATTAGGCACACAATTTTTGAATGCTGGTTTCATTTCTATTACCTGTATTTAATCCTGACTGGTGCGGAGTCATCCTTGTTCTCTTAAACATGCTTTTTTACTGAATTTTTGCCCACTTGATCATACTTTCCCATTCCAGTGGACCTGGAGGGGGAATACAATAGTGTCCAAAGCATGGCGAGTGCAGCAAGCCATGCAAGGGGATGCGGTACATTTAGACGGTGCCCTTGTCGACCTGTGTCGACATTGACACAACCACCCCCCGAAAAACTCATGTCGGTATTTTGACATGTCAGCATTTCACATGTCAGTATTCTGTCACTGTCAGCATGTTGACTTTTTAAAAAATGTAACCATTAAAGTAAAAAAAAAATATATGTGTAATATAACATAGCTAATAAAAAATACTAAGAAAGCAGATGCGGGCTGTGAATCTCACAGTTTACGTAAATTGTAATATGTGAGAAATAAACATATAATTTATTCTATTATTTTTTTTATCATTAATGTTTTTCTTTTCTTTCATTTTAAACCTTGATGATGATGATGATACTGTAGCACATTTATCATATACCGTATATCAGCAGCTACATATTTTATATAATAGCATTTAGAATCAATTCTAATAAACTGTATAATGCTACAAGAACATGTTTAAAATAGATTTTTGTGAGAAAACTCCTTTAGTAACATTGCAATGTTACTACAGTAGATGACAGTGGTCGCACGGGTATGCTGTAACCTATAGCGATCGCTCAGATATCGGGCAGGATGTATTGAAGTCTTAGTTCAGCGGCCGTGTGGGAAGCCGGCCAAACTCAGACTTTTTTTTAAAGGTGCAATCATTTACAAGACATGGTTTCGCCTTATGAATGATTGTCCCTTTAAACAAAGTTCAGGGTAATGTGGTCAGTGGTGGTGCCGAGATGGAAGGAGGGATTACAGGTATTAAGCATTGGGACTTGGTCCTACCAAAGAGCACAGCCACACATCCATAATGGTGTGCCCACATCCCTTTTAGTGGCATGCAGCTACAAGAATATATGGATGGGGGGCCAGAGATACACAACATGACCTGGCATGCCCCCCACATGTGATGACCATGCCTTCTTCATACCGGGAACCAGTACTTATAGTCACCCTGGTTGCGGAGCAGTTAATTCCTGACCCCCGTAGCAAATTTGGGTAGGGTAGGGGCCTGGCTACAGATGTGTCCTCTTACATCTTTGCTCTGTGTGTTACAAGTCGCGTTACACATAGCGAAAATGCGTCTAAGATGCAAAGTAATGTAATAGGACGCACGGGCCAATTAAAATGATATGCAGCATGCCTGTATTCTGTGTGTGACTGCGTCTTTATTTGCAACGTGGCATTTCAAATGCAGATAGAGCCACAATTACACACACAATATATGCATGCCGCATATCACCAGAAGCTGCCTGTGCGTCCTATTACTTTGTGTCTAAGACACATTTTCGCAGGGAAAAATGCAAAACATGACGCCCGGCGCTGCCAAGTATCGCCACGGCATGGCGCAACTTCAAGGGCTGTTTAGCGTGACTGCAGCAAGGATGTAAGAGGGCACATCTGTAAGCCGTTTTCTCCTCCATGACTACCTCTCTGCTTTCATAGCAGGTGCCAGTACTGAGAACGCACTGTGAAGCCTATACAGCCAAACGTATTTCTGAAGAGGCCTCTACTCTGCTTCTTATACTAGAGCAGAGCTCTAGGGGCGAATGTGGGCCCCAGAGCTGGAGGGACCATGCTGGACTTTCCTCACCTCCAGCCCCAGGCCTCATAGCCCCTTCAACCCATTTAGTTCCACCCTTTAGAAGTGAAAGTTAACATCTAAGTGGTTGCTATAGAATAGTGTTTGGTTTGTCCTGAGGAAGGGGGTACGTCCCCCGAAACGTTGACGTGATCAAACACTGATTGGTTTTATTTCACCAAATTCGCCAGCCTCCGAGTGCCACCTTTCTTTCCTGCATGTATTGAGGTAGCAACAACCTCTAAGGAGGGCACCGGAGCAAGTAACCCGCCGGGAGCGGTGAGTGCCGGACCACACAGAGGATTGTATATATATATATATATATATTATATCTTGTGGTGGAGGTAGGCCAGACGAGGGTGGTGAGCCACAGGAGGCATCCACCCTTGCAAGGAAGAAGTGTTGGCTGCCCTGAGGGCACAGCCCAGGTGTGTGCTGCCTTTTCTACGTTTGTATGCATAAAGTTGGGCACCACAGGTGGTGGAAGTGACACTGGCATGGCCCGGGAGGCTGGGTGACGGCATTTCTCTGTGTAGCAGCTATGGTTGTAGTGCACAAGTTCTACTTGAACTGCTTTATTAGATAACTCCGTTGTGTGGCTCACTTTAAAGAGCTTTAAGTGTCCATTTAGGTAAAAGTACTAAAAAACAACAAATTAGACCATTACCCCTCATTTGAATTGACAAGATAGCTGATTGAGCTACTGTGACACGCGGTCATCTTGCCCTGAGCGCGCCGCTTGTAATGTGCAGGCTCCATCCTAGTGTGAACAAGCCCTTATCAGTGACTGTCACTTTGGCTGCATGCACACATCATGTCATGGGAGTAGGATTTGCCAAGTAGTTTATTTTTAGACTGGGGCATTTTTTTTTACACAGAATTTAAAGATATCCCTGACATGTGTTTTATAGGCCTATGTCATTAGCACTTTACTTCCCAGTAGTCTCAAGTACTTTGTGTCTTGTTTTTTTCTCTTTTTCCTAAACAGTTTGCCAATGTCTGAATAGAAAGAACATGCCATGATTGGTATGCCTCTAAACTGAGATATAGACTGAATCCTTACTGACTTGGGCAAAGACCAGTGCCGTAACTAGACATTTTAGCGCTGTATGCAAGAAACAGCATCGGCGCCCCCCACCCCCATACATAGACACTGGGGGTCATTCTGACCTGTTTGCATGCAGCGGTCGTTGCCAAGCCGGGCAACGACGACGCCAGCGACAAATGTGATCGCAGCAGCGATCGCATGAAGATGTACAGGCGGAAGGCGTTCCGGGGCGGATACTCACCGTTTCCAGACGTTTTCGGGAGTGGTAAGAAAAACGCAGGCGTGTCCTGGCGAACAGAGGGCGGATGTCTGACGTCACAGCCGGGACCTGCATCGCTGGAGACGTCGCACAAGGTAAGTATGTCCAGGTCTAGTCTTCTTTTGAGTGAAACTTTTTTAGCATAACAGGGCTGCACAAGCGATCGCAGCCCTACTATGCTGAAATACACTTCCCCATGGGCGGAGATTAGTTGATCGCACCAGCAGCAAAAAGTTGCTTGGTGCGGTCAACTTGGAATGAGAGCCCATGTACTTACATACACAGTACTCTGTATATACTTAAATACATACATAACACCATAGAACCGCAGGTACCATACACACATGGCCACTCACTCTCTCCTCCCTGTCTCTTCCCTCGGAGCCCCGAGCAGCACATAAGCCCGACAATGGGGGGGTCATTCCGAGTTGATGGTAGCTGTGCTAAATTTAGCACAGCTATGATCACCTTCCCAGACATGCGGGGGACGCCCAGCACAGGGCTAGACCACCCCGCATGTCAGTCCGCCCCCCCCGCCCCCCCCGCACAAGTACAAAAGCATCGCACAGAGGTGATGCTTTTGTACTTGAAGAGTAGCTCCCGGCCAGCGCAGCTCCTGCGGCTGGCCGGGAGTTACTCTTCGCTGCCTCGGGTCGCAGCGGCTGCGTGTGACGTCGCGCAGCTGCAGCGGCCCGCCCCCCCCCCCTGCCCCCCGCATGGTCCGACCACGCACCAAAAACGGCGGCTAAACACCCCCTACTGCCTAGCGAATGCCTCTGCCTGTCAATCAGGCAGTGGCGATCGCTAGGTAACGATGGCGTCGGCCATCTGGCATGCACCGTGCACTGCGGCGCTGGCGCAGATCCGACTCTATCGCTGCGCTGCGAACAACTGCAGCGTGCGATCGGGTCGGAATGACCCCCAATGAGCCCAGCAGGACAACAATAACCTTACCCTGGGCACTCCGGGACCTGCAGACCAGCACAGGGACTACAATAACTATCCCTGGGAACACACAGACAGGACACACAGCAGCACTGTCCCCAGTCACCTGATGCTGCCTTGCAGACAGTTTACTGAAGCCGGGAGCGGTGAGCATTCATCTCAGTGGGTGCCGACAAAGAGACATGGCAGCAGCTATAGCAAACATACTATAAAAAGGGCTCAGCACCTCTAAGCTGTTGATGTCAGTACGCAAGAGTGCGTGATGATGTCACCGACGTGGAATCAGAAATCGCACAAGCTTAGCTCTAAATGGAATGAAAGGTTTAATTCTAATAAGTAAGTAGTTGGGAAAAGGACGTATTCACTCTTGAACAGAAAGTGTTCTACATCCAGACTCTCAAGTTTTCAAATGTTTCCTTTTACAAAGTTTAACTTCAGATAGTTCACTGACAAGATGCGGATGGAGGAAGGAACTAGGGTCAGCTGGAGGCAAAGTGTTCCTTGGCTTATGTATCACATGGAAGCAGAACTGTGATTGTGACTTATCTGTCTCCAGAGGGGGGTGCACTGTACATCGTATGAGGCCTGTTAGGGTACACACAACTGATGCCGATATTCCCTGAGGATGGACTCCACATACTCGCTGCGTTCAAATATCTACTTGAAGTAACATTTTTAACATAAAGCAAATTGCTACGTCAGTTATTTACACCTTGATTGCAAATGTTAAATCTGTGTTGGTTTAGGGAGATTTGAAAAGAAAGCTGTATTATTAAATGTGATAAATTGCCTTAGATTAGATTTGATGTTATTTAGTATTGTCTTCCACAATTGAAAGAATCTAGCAGTGTCTTCCACAATTGCTCGAGGACATCTATCAATGACTCTTCTGCTAGTAATGGGCCTTAATTACAGTTGGACGCAAACAGACTCTCAAAAAGTCATATCTCTGTGACCTATTGTGAGTCAATCTCAGAGGCATACAGTACAGTATCTCAAGCTGTGGCTCCCTTCCCTTGGCTGCGGCTCATCTACCATGGCTGCAAATCCCTTGCCATGCCGCAGCTCCCTCCCATTGGTAGCAGCTTCCTTCCCTTGGCTGTGGATCCCTCCCTTTGGCTGCAGCTTCCTTCATTTGGCTGCGGCTCCCTCCCCTTGGCTGCGGCTCCCTCCCCTTGGCTGCGGCTACCTCCCCTTAGCTGCGGTTCCATCACTTTAGTTGTTACTCCCTCCCGTTGTCTTACCTGGCTGAAATGAGATTGGATTGCAAAAGAGACTTGAGTAGCCTATGCAAATTCCGATAATACATTTTTTGTCTCCATAGTTCATAAGCAGCTCCCAGAAGTATATGTGTTCCAAAAAAAAGATATTTATATACATACAGTATACTCATTATTGGCTTAAGGAGCCCACACACTGCACGTGCCAAGTGTCAAGCGTCTGTTTTTCCTTTATTGCTCCTCTCCCTGATGTAACATTGAAATAATACATACCTTAGGTGGTCATTCCGAGTTGATCACTCGTTATTTTTTTTTCGCAACGGAGCGATTAGTCGCTAATGCGCAATGTCCGCAGTGCGACTGCGCCAAGTAAATTTGCTATGCAGTTAGGTATTTTACTCACGGCATTACGAGGTTTTTTCTTCGTTCTGGTGATCGTAATGTGATTGACAGGAAGTGGGTGTTTCTGGGCGGAAACTGGCCGTTTTATGGGTGTGTGTGAAAAAACGCTGCAGTTTCTGGGAAAAACGCGGGAGTGGCTGGAGAAACGGGGGAGTGTCTGGGCGAACGCTGGGAGTGTTTGTGACGTCAAACCAGGAACGAAACTGACTGAACTGATCGCAGTTGCCGAGTAAGTCTAGAGCTACTCAGAAACTGCTACAAAGTGTCTATTCGTAATTCTGCTAATCTTTCGTTCGCAATTGCACTATGCTAAGATTCCCTCCCAGTGGGCGGCAGCATAGCGTGGGCAAAGCTGCTAAAAGCAGCTTGCGAGCGAACAACTCGGAATGAGGGCCTTAGTTTCTTTCTATGTGACTAAGCTATACAGTAGTGAAAACGCAATCCAACGTAGTTTCTGCGTGATGACGGAACAAACAGACAGACATTCTGAAAAAAAACTTTTTTTGTCTCCATAGCTCATACACAGCCCCAAAGATCACATTTATGAAAAAAATAAATTCTATGTACAGACACAACCCTTGCAACTTTACTATAAGTTCTGCTTCTTTTTTTACTGCTTATGTATTGTTCTTGTTTTGTTTTTGTTTTGTATTTGCAACTTTTTTTTGTTGTAATCTAAAACATTCAATAACAAATTTCTCTGTTCATTGCTGGAACCAGTAACATCCCAGCCAGGGGCGTCGGAACTGGGGGGGCAAGGGGGCAGCTCGCCCCCCCAAACACAGAGAGGCGCCGATCAATTGTGAACAATGCCCCTGCAGGCGCCTACATTCACTGCACGGAGCGGAGGTGCGGTCTTTCTCCTGACCGCACATTGCTCCTCTGTGCCTCCTCCTGTACATTATGTACAGGAGGAGCGGAGGAGCAATGTGTGGTCAGGAGAAAGACCGCACCTCCGCTCCGTGCAGTAAATGTAGCCAGGGCCGGCCCTATAATAACGCAAACGAGGCGAGTAAGGCGCCGGACACAGAGGGTGCTCTAGCCTCAACAGAGCCGGGTCAGCAGCCTAGCACTCACTGATCAGTGCTGCTGCGGCCGCGGCTCATTCTTGTGCAGTGCATATGTAATGAACGACAGGGCGTCATGTCGTCACACCGCTCATTACAATATGCAGAAACTGTGCTGGGGCAGGATGCTACTGCAGAGTGGAGGAGCAATGTTTGAGTAGTCGGGCCTCCCTGCCCGCGTGCCCACCCGCCGGCGCCATCCATTCCTAACACGAGGGACAGCTATTTCGGTATGCTGGTGCTGCTGAGCCAGGGGATTTGTTTAGGATCATTAAGCTGTTGTTAATTATTAATCGGTTTTGTGTTGGTAATGAGAATCTTATTAATGAATCTATGGGCTCCACACTTCAGCCTGTCTAATTTTAACCAGGGCAGGCTGCTGCAGCATGAGTCCGATACCCCTTGTCTCCAACTCCCCCTATATGCCTCTCTCCCCCAGTGTGCCTCTCCCTATCACTCACCCTGTGTGCCTCTCCTGCTCTCCCCATGTGCCTCTCCTCTCTCCCTATCACTCACCCTGTGTGCCTCTCCTACTCTCCCCATGTGCCTCTCCTGCTCTCTCCCTGTCACTCGGCCTGTGTGCCTCTCCTGCTCTCTCCCTGTCACTCACCCTGTGTGCCTCTCCTGCTCTCTCCCTGTCACTCACCCTGTGTGCCTCTCCTGCTGTCTCCCTGTCACTCACCCTGTGTGCCTCTCCTGCGCTCTCCCTGTCACTCACCCTGTGTGCCTCTCCTGCTCTCTCCGTGTGCCTCTCCCCCTATCACTCACCCTGTGTGCCTCTCCTGCTCTCCCCATGTGCCTCTCCTGCTCTCTCCCTGTCACTCACCCTGTGTGCCTCTCCTGCTCTGTCCCTACCTCCGCCCCTGTGTGCCTCTCCTGCTCTCTCCCTATCACTCACCCTGTGTGCCTCTCCTGCTCTCTCCCACAGTGTGCCTATCCTGCTCTCTCCCTATTACTCACCCTGTGTGCCTCTCCAGCTCTCTCCCTATCACTCACCCTGTGTGCCTCTCCAGCTCTCTCCCTATCACTCACCCTGTGTGCCTCTCCTGCTCTCTCCCTATCACTCACCCTGTGTGCCTCTCCAGCTCTCTCCCTATCACTCACCCTGTGTGCCTCTCCAGCTCTCTCCCTATCACTCACCCTGTGTGCCTCTCCTGCTCTCTCCCTATCACTCACCCTGTGTGCCTCTCCTGCTCTCTCCCTATCACTCACCCTGTGTGCCTCTCCTGCTCTCTCCCTATCACTCACCCTGTGTGCCTCTCCTGCTCTTTCCCTGTCACTCACCCTGTGTACCTCTCCTACTCTCTCCCTACCTCTGCCCGTGTGCCTCTCCTGCTCTCTCCCTATCACTCACCCTGTGTGCCTCTCCTGCTATCTCCCACTGTGTGCCTATCCTGCTCTCTCCCTATCACTCATCCTGTCTGCCTCTCCTGCTCTATTCCTACCTCTCCCCCTGAGTGCCTCTCCTGCTCTCCCCATGTGCCTCTCCTGCTCTCTCCCTGTCACTCACCCTGTGTGCCTCTCCTGCTTTGTCCCTACCTCTGCCCCTGTGTGCCTCTCCTGCTCTCTCCCTATCACTCACCCTGTATGCCTCTCCTGCTCTCTCCCACAGTGTGCCTCTCCAGCTCTCTCCCTATCACTCACCCTGTGTGCCTCTCCAGCTCTCTCCCTATCACTCACCCTGTGTGCCTCTCCAGCTCTCTCCCTATCATTCACCCTGTGTGCCTCTCCTGCTCTTTCTCTGTCACTCACCCTGTGTACCTCTCCTACTCCCTACCTCTGCCCGTGTGCCTTTCCTGCTCTCTCCCTATCACTCACCCTGTGTGCCTCTCCTGCTCTCTCCCACTGTGTGCCTATCCTGCTCTCCCTATCACTCATCCTGTCTGCCTCTCCTGCTTTATTCCTACCTCTCCCCCTGAGTGCCTCTCCTACTCTCCCCATGTGCCTCTCCTGCTCTCTCCCTGTCACTCACCCTGTGTGCCTCTCCTGCTCTGTCCCTACCTCTGCCCCTGTGTGCCTCTCCTGCTCTCTCCCTATCACTCACCCTGTATGCCTCTCCGCTCTCTCCCACAGTGTGCCTATCCTGCTCTCTCCCTATCACTCACCCTGTGTGCCTCTCCAGCTCTCTCCCTATCACTCACCCTGTGTGCCTCTCCAGCTCTCTCCCTATCACTCACCCTGTGTGCCTCTCCAGCTCTCTCCCTATCACTCACCCTGTGTGCCTCTCCAGCTCTCTCCCTAGTGGGATATCACTACTATCCCATAAGGATATACAGATGTAGCCACGCTCATTGTTGCCGCAATGCATACGCACGGCATATGCATCGCGGCTGTGCGCATATGCACTGCACTGCGATTAAGTGCAGTCAGCGATGACACCATATTAGTCAATGGCATGTGCGTGCGTACGCATACATGCGCCATAGACGTGGGCACACTAGTCGCACCACGCATCATGGCAACGATGAGCTTGGCTACATGTGTATGGTAATGAGTGCCAAGGTTCTTTAAAAAAAATGTAGTGTAAAATATATGTTTATGTATATGCTGTGATGGCACCTGCAGGAAAGGAAAAAAGTGCGGCAACTTAGTTGTTCAGTGCCGCTCGTTTTCCCTACCAGTCATACCAGCAGAAGCAGGTGGTGACACTAGCTCTAGCTGACCCTACCTCATGTGGCAGTTTGAGATTATAGGCCCCATCTAAGGTGACCGGTAGCCAATTCAAGTGTTTCCCTGCTACGTGGGGCACATGGTGGGAAACTAGATTGACATCAAACAATCAGACATTCAGCTAGCGATTGCACCATTGAAGTCTATGGTGTGCACGCCATAGATGCAGGCATACTAGTCACGCCATTCATGTCATACTGATGAGCGTGGCTAAATTTGTACATGAGGCCCCCCCCCTAAAAAAAAGTACTGTGGGCCTGATTCAGACCAGATCACTGCTGTGCGTTTTCGCACAGCGGCCGATCATCGAACTACTGACGTCAGACACCCGCCCTGCAAACGCCTGGACACGCCTGCGCTTCTCCAACCACTCCCGGAAAACGGTCAGTTGACAACCAGGAACGCCTTCATCCTGTCAATCTCCTTGCGAATGGCCGTGCGAACGGATTCGTCATAGAATCCATCGCTGGGCACTGACCCGCTTTGCAGTCGTATGACGCGCCTGCGCATTGCATACGCATGCGCAGTACACACCTGATCGCTGTGCTGCAAAAAACGGCAGCGTGCGATCAGGTTGGAATGAACCCCATTGAACATTATCCCTTTGTGCAAGACGCATGCCCAGTAGCGTAGAGCCATAACTAGACTTTTTGGTGCCCTGTGCCAGAAAGAGAATTGGCGCCCTCCCCCCCCATTCCATTTTTCCAGTAAGGACATATGGGGTAATTCCAAGTTGATCGCAGCAGGATTTTTGAAAGCAATTGGGCAAAACCATGTGCACTGCAGGGGAGGCAGATATAACATGTGCAGGAAGAGTTAGATTTGGGTGGGTTATTTTATTTCTGTGCAGGGTAAATACTGGCTGCTTTATTTTTACACTGCAAATTAGATTGCAGATTGAACACACCCCACCCAAATCTAACTCTCTCTGCACATGTTATATCTGCCTCCCCTGCAGTGCACATGGTTTTGCCCAATTGCTATAAAAAATCCTGCTGCGATCAACTTGGAATTACCCCCATAAGGCGCAGCGATTCAGCAATTTAGGGGTGCCGAAATGAGATTATATCTTGCCCCCCCCCAACCTAAAAACGTTCTGAGGCGCCTGGTTCCAGCAGAGAGTAGGTTAAACAAGTTTTCTGTGTCGCTAATAAAAATAGTTTGTAATGATAATAAAATGTATCTTTTCGGGAGGAGGGGGCGGAAGAGTCATTCTTTCTTCTGCGTCCCCCCGCAGTTTCATCTCGTCATTCCTAATCTTTATTTAAATTGGAGTAATCTTAGTGATTTTAAATGTAGTTTATTTTTGCCTACACGGCCAAACAAAGCTTGAAAGTTTTTAAAGGACATCTTGGTGCAATGCCAACCCAAACTAAATACACAATTTTCAAAGTCTGTGCAGTTAATCAATTTAAACGAACGCCATAAGGGAATTCCGTTTCAGAGGTTTTATTTCCATCCTACTATATTTCAATGAGAAAATATGTTTTTGGCAGTAGTTTGTAATGCACCAATAAAAATAATAGTAATTAATTCTGAGTACTATTTGACATTTGTAACGAAGGAGTTCAGTAGGTCATGTCTGATATACTGTATCTGTTAGCTACTTAGAGGAAATGAGGGATGCTTTGTATCCTGTACTCAAGTTCTCTGTTTGAAAAAGACTAATTAATTAAATTCAACCTGTCGCTGCCTTTCTGTGGGCGGAATTAAGCATAATTAGTCCACAGGGTGGCTCATGCCTCTGTGTTGCAGATGGTTTAATTTTAATTTTAGTTTATCATTATGACAAAAAATGTTGTTTTTTTTCCGCATTTCTTTTAATTAACGCATTGAACTTGACTAGATTTTTATTTTACATCCACTAGTTATTGGAAAACCAAATATCACAAAAACATTTACTTTTCTATATTGTTTTCCATTGTTACTTTTGCATTTTTATTACAGAAACTCACTGAGACTACCATTGCAAGACCATCGCGGCATATACGCAGTGTGGCGATGATGCATGCGCACAACTAAAACCATTGGCCTTTTGCGACCGAATCGGAATAGCGTTCACCTCTGTATCAGGCTCATAGAGAGCTATATGCTTAGAAAGATACATTTGTTTATATGGTTGTTTTATTTTATTTTATTGCACCTTTTTTATTTAACATTTACCCTTTAAGATACCTTCAGGAGTCATTCAGAGCACCATGACTATGAACACGTTCATTATAGGCAATGTGAGTTTGGACACACCGCTCTCACATATAACTCTCTCTGAACATTATACATCTCCGCCGGGGTGCGGTCATGTGACCGGCGCTCGGGATCCCCCCCATCACGCCGGCATTCTGCTATCGGGATCCCACAGTCGGTATGCTGACCACCGGGATACTGGCCGCCTGCAAACCATTACCAACCCACTCCGCCACCTGAAGTGTAGCACGGTGTTACCAAGGTGCAAAGTTCCTCCTTGCTTTAATCTCAAGTCAGAATCAGACCCATAATATTCCGGAATGACGGGACCAGGAACTGAGTAAGAACCAGTGACAGATTTTATGTAATATCCGCCACCTCGGCTCAGTTTCAGTGATACAGATTCAGTCCTATTGGAAGTCCTACCTGAGGTGCTCAGTGAGAAGAGCAGAGTATTATGTAGAGAGCAATACGGGGCTGCAAAGCGGGAGTGCATGGGGAGTGGTTTGATAGGTGGGAAGTGAATAGGAAAGAGTATAAGAGCAGAGTATTATGTAGAGAGCAATACGGGGCTGCAAAGCGGGAGTGCATGGGGAGTGGTTTGATAGGTGGGAAGTGAATAGGAAAGAGTATAAGAGCAGAGTATTATGTAGAGAGCAATACGGGGCTGCAAAGCGGGAGTGCATGGGGAGTGGTTTGATAGGTGGGAAGTGAATGCAGGTAGGTGGAGTGCAGGAGTAGAGGGCGTTCAACATGGTATCTGGTTGAAAGATCGACAGTTACAAGGTCAACACCACATGATCAACATGCATTGGGTCGACAGTAACCAAAGGTTGACAGTGTCAAAAGGTCAACAGATCAATAGTCAACAGTGCTTATGGTTGACATATTCAAAATTTCAACATGGGAAGGGTCGACATGAAAATTGTTGACTTGTTTATTAATGTTTTTTTTTTTAAATTCGGGTTAGGGTAGGCACTAGGAGGAGGGTTAGGCTGCTGGAAGGGATGGTTAGGCATCAAGGGAGATGGTCAGTGTTAAGGCCCACACACACTTGCCGATAAAATGAGCGACGTCGCTCATTTCCCCCCTCTCTGAGCAACGTCGCTCATTTTATCGTCAAGTGTGTATGCCGCCAGCGACGACCAATGCGCGGGTCGGCAGCGATCGTCGCTGTCAGCAGTGCATGCATGCTCTATCTGGATGGTCGTCCAGAAGCTACATGCACGGCTGGCGGAGGCGTGACGTCACTGAGCGATATGAGCGGTCATATCGCTCAGTTTGTACAGGCGGCCGCCGGCCGGCCGGCCCGGGAGGGGTAAACACTAGGCGACGTCGCTCACAGAGCGACATCGTCTAATGTGTATGGACCTTAAGTCTGTGGGAGGTACGGCTAGGGTTAGGCCGGGGGTGGATGGGGGGGTAGGGACTAGGGGATGGTTAGGGTTAGGCTATGGTAGGGGACGGTTAGGCATCAGGGAGGACAGTTAGGGACTAGGGGGATGGTTAGGGCTAGGCTATGGTAGGGGACGGTTAGGGTTAGGCATCTGGGGGTACGGTTAGGGGCTAGGAGGACAGTTAGGGTTAGGCATCAGGGTTTACAGTTAGGGACTAGGGAGATGGTTAGGGCTAGGCTATGGTAGGGGACGGTTAGGGTTAGGCATCTGGGGGTACGGTTAGTGGCTAGGAGGACAGTTAGGGTTAGGCATCTGGGGGTACGGTTAGGGGCTAGGAGGACAGTTAGGGTTAGGCATCTGGGGGTACGGTTAGGGGCTAGGAGGACAGTTAGGGTTAGGCATCTGGGGGTACGGTTAGGGACTAGGAGGACGGTTAGGCACTAGGGGAAGAGTTGGGGTTAGATTTAGGCTAAAATAAAAAAATTAAATGTCAAGCATTTTATTGTGTCAACCATTTAAATCCATGTCAACCATTTTGGATGTGTTGACCTTTTGTACCTGTCAACCTTAAGCACTGTAGACCATTCATTCATCTGACAACCTTTTGTCACTGTTGACCTAATGCATGTCACCATGTGGTGTCGTCCCATTGATTGTCTACATAGACAGTGTCCATCTATTAATTCACACTCGATCAACAGCAGTCTTGTGGACTCTTGTGCTAAATAGTGGGCGTGGTCATGCATGGGGCGTGGCTATGTACAAAAAAAGTTGCAGTACGAAGACTTCTCACACAGAGGGGGGTGAGATAGAGTGTGTGTGTGTGTGTGTGTGGGGGGGGGGGGGGGGGGGGTTTGTGGGGCGGGGGGGGGGAATGGGGGTAATTCCTTCGCCTTTATGGGTGGCCTGAGGACCTGTCTGTTCTCCAAGTCTGGCCCAGGCATCACAATCAGTCAGAAATCTACTGCTTTCTATTTTAAATGGATAGTACTATAACATATATAATGGTTGTATCATATAGTTCCCACTGAGGAATTTACAGAGCACCCTATCAGCTAACCCTGGTCCTAACGGAAAATCTATATATTATTTTTTTTAGTCATATCTGTTATACATATACTGAACATGTGCCCATCATTTCCAAAGTACAATCAGTGAACAATAATGCTAATAATTTTGTTACTAGACATATCGGGCTGCCATATTTGGTGATCACCTGCAATATAACAGCTGCGTGGCCACAATATATGCGATAAAGGAGTATTTCTAAAATTACACTTTCACTGAATCGCTTTTCTAAATTTAGCAATGAAGACAATAAAAGACAACATTACTAGTCTGCCACATCATGGACACTGCATGGCTTCAGTGTTTCATTCCCGAGATTTTCTGTATTAGCTGAACTGAAAACAGTTTAAATGATCAGAAAAGTAAGATCTGGCTTGGGAATGGTTTGAAAAAAAGACTGGCAATAGAGAGGAGGACTGAAATATAAGTTGATTAATTCTGCCATCTAGTGGCAGAACTTAGAATTACATAGGTAGTAACCCAAATAGCAAGAAAGTCAGAGAATCATTTATGAAGTATGTCATCATAAAATAATCATATTAATTCTGAGGTAGGAGTAAAGCAAATAAGAGTAAGTAACTTTGCATCTTAGAAAACCATGTTCCACAGCAGGAGGGGCAGATATAAAATGTGCAAAAAGATTTCGATTGGGAAGAACGTGTTTAAACTTAAATAAAATTGCAATGTAAAAATAACACTGCCTTAAAATTTGTAAGGTAAAGGGGGGTACTCACAGAGCGATAATCTAAGCAATTGATTGCTTAGATTTTTAAGCACGATGGCTCCGTGTGTACCCCCCACAGCGTAGCGATGCGCGGGGCTATCGCTGGTGCTAGATTGGTCAATCTAGCAGGTAACTCATGAAATGAGCGCCCCCCTTCCCCCAGCATGCTCAGCACACATCGCGCTGTGCTGAGCGGGGGGAGTGGTGTGTGATGAGCGGTTCGCTCAGCACACGACTCTTCCCAGATCTGCCCGTGAATACGGGCTTTTAGTATGAACAGATTAAAGGGTCTATTTACTAAGCATTGTATAGAGATAAAGTGGATGGAGATAAAGTACCAGCCAATCAGCTCCTAACTGTCATTTTTCAAATCCAGGCTGTGACATGGCAGTTAGGAGCTGATTGGCTGGCATGTTATCTCTGTCCACTTTATCTCTATCCAAGGCTTAGTAAATAAACCCCTATATGTTTATTGTCTCTTTATACATGGGAAAAGACATAGTAATTATTTGCACGAGGTCAATTTGATTTATGGTAGCCTTATATGGGTGCCACAAATCAGGCATTATTTGGAGGTATAGGGCACTGTCTGATCTGAGTGTGGGGTTGGCACGTATGAAACTTGAAAACTACGTAGAGTAATTTTCCAACATTTCAATATAATCTCCAGGGTCATTTTGTTATTGTGCAAATGCATGTGATCACATCAAAATCGCTATTGTCTCCGAATTATACTCATTACAGTAGTTAGTTAATTCTAAAAAACAATCTGCAAACTGTCTTAAGTATACAGTGCTCCACACACCTAACCAACCTTTTCTTCAGACCAGCCAACATCTCTCCAACTTGTGATTTCACAGAAGTAGGCAGACACTGGTTTTGCAAGTACCAGTCGGCCCTGCCAGCCAGTTTTGACTGCTGTCCCATGCTGCTGCATTTCCCGTGAGACTAGTGAGACTGTGTGGGAGCCATATAATCACCTCCAGGACTCCTTGTTCTTCTTTATGCTGAAAATAGTTCTTAATGACATTGGCTGTATGTTTGGGGTCGTTGTCCTGCTGCAGAATACATTTGGAGCCAATCAGACGCCTTCCTGATGGTATTGCATGATGCTAAGCATTCCCGATTTTGGCCCCCATTGCTTCTGCAATCAGCAAATATCGTTAGCCCATTGTAGCCTATGGGCTACATATTGTGGGTGTAGTTTTGGATAGTACCCCCTAAACCTTCCACAGCAATGACAGAAGTGTATGCGCGATCAGCTGGGACCGCGCTTGCATAGCACCCCCAACGGCACATGGAGCACATCGCAGGGACCGGCTCCTTTGCCATGCCGGGTGATAAATTCACCCAATGTGATCACATTATGCAATGCAATTTTGGGCGGTAACATTGCGCCCAGATTGCATTGGAAATGCGATTTTGATAAATGCCTCCCTTAATCCTGTCCTGAGACCCAAATGGCTCATGTTTTCTGTATGTCCTCACAGAGGGGTGATTGTCAGGGGGATGATACTGCAGTAGCGACTGCGACTTTTGCTGCAGCTGCTACTGTGTCATTATGCTAATGTCACTGTAATGGGCACCCTATCAAGATGCCCACCTGCTGTGACATGAATCTGCTAATAGTGCATCTGCATGCACTATTGGCGCACAATTTGGACACACTATCACACATTTCACACATTACAACTGCCCTATGGCAGTAGCAGAATGACTGACTGGCCATAGCCACTGATATTAGTTACCACCTAGAAACGGCCATCGACCTTTTGATCTGCGTCTCTGTGTGGTAACCATCACAGTGGTTGTGCAGTGCAGGCTGAACATATGTGCAAAGGGAAAACATTGCCAAATTGCAACTGATGGCTTCCCTGCATCCACCACTGAATCATCACCAGTATCTGGAGAAATAATAAGTAAGGTGAATAAGTTAGATACTAGATATTACACTTGTGCTTCTGGTAAGATATCTTGGGAAAAAGGCTATTCTTGGTGTGGACACCCTACTTTTAAACATAATAAGAGGTGCTACCATGTTGAGGCTTCTAGTACCACATAGGAAAAAGAAAAGTGCAGGTACACACTCTAAGCACTAAGAACAATGAGAGCCAAAATAATTTTGATAAATTCTTACTATTAACATGAAGTACAAGTGAAGTTCTTAGCACACATTTGGCCAAATATGTTGGCCCATCCACCGCATCCAGGTGAACTCCATTAGATGGGTTCCTAACATCTCTAATACTAACACATTACTGTATATAATGTATCCAGGTCTTACTTTCAAATAGAGTACATTCTAATATGTGGTCAGCAATGCAGCAACCTGTGCTAATTAAAACACCTGAGGGAAGATGGCAGGGGTGCCAATACCAAAATGAAGGAGTCTCAACTTTAAGTGTATAATATATACACAAATATAGAGGAAACAGGTGGGACTGGACTTCACACCCTATTATTTATAAACTCTTTCAATTAAAATGTTGTATAAGTGATGTTCTTTGCAAAAAGTTGTCGACCTATCCACCATCCAGGTAAACGTCATCAGATGGGTCCCTAACATCCCTAATACTAACACATTATCTCAATTTATCCAATTTAACTTAGGGTGTGTACACACGGTGAGATATTTTCTTTCGATTTTGACTATATAGTCAAAATCGTAAGAAAAGTTAGTGCAGATCGCAAGGTGAAAGTCACCTTGCGATCCCGATTCGATCCCGATGCGCGGTCCCACCAGGTCAGCATCGCAAGAAAAGATAGACTGTGCAGGCAAGTCAATCCTTGCTAATCGGTGTACTATCTAGTTCATCTCACATGTCAATGACATCTCACATAAGCCAAAATCTCACATAAGCCGAAATCGTAAGTACACATAGTCCATATCTCAAGAAAAGTTAGTCAAAATCTGTGCTATCTGGGCTCCAGGGAGTTCAAGGGAAATCGCAAGTGAAAATTGGGCATAGCAAGGATCTCACCGTGTGTACACACCCTTACTTTTAAATAGTGCACATTCTAATATGTAGTCAGCAGTGTAGGAAGGAACCTGTACTTGATTAAAAACACCTAAGGGTAGATGGGAAGGGTGCTAATACCACACAGAATGAGCCTCACCTTCAAGTATATAATATATACACAAATATAGAGGAAAAAGGGGCAACTTGGACTGCACACCCTATTTTTAAACATAATAAGAGGTGCTGAGGCTTCTAGTACCTTACAGCAAAGAGAAAAATGCAGTGCACACTCTATGCACCAAGAATACTGATAGTAAAAATAAGTTTGATAAACTCTTATCATGTTTAAAATGAGGGTGTGTAATCACTGTAAATGTCTATAAATGTAAATGTCTATATTTCAGCAGATATTCAATCTGGAGTTAATTATACATAGGTATATGTACCATCTGCGTATATACACAGGATGCAGTCAATATACGGGATCGCAGTGTTCAGGAGACCCACGAACAAATCCTGACAGCCGGTGAATTACAGACTCCCGGAATCCCAACAAACGCTCAGTATTCCCACTCAGTTGGTGTGTCCACGCCACCACTGAGTGGGAAGAGAACCAGTGGCAAGTGAAGCGAGCCACTGTGCCCGATGTGTGGCCAGGATTCCGGCAGACAGGATGCCACTGTTGGTATAGTGACAGCCAGCATCCCGTCTGCCAGGGTATCATATGTATCCTGTATACACTATAGTGGAACCGTACTATTTCAGACTCTACCTGTACTATTGACTCATGCTGCAGATCCTGTGTGGCACCATATAGAGAGAGGATAATAATAGTAGTAATAATAATAATTACAAGTAAATGCAAGAGAATCATTGGAGTGTCCTCTATTGACTACTGACCATAAGCTGAAGTGCTGGTCACACACTGCACATCGAAAGAGACAAGCACATGCAGCAGAATGGATTTGAGCAGTGGCGTAACTACCACGGGTGCAGGGGGTACAGCTGCTATGGGGCCCAAGCTGTTTCCAGGGCCCTCTGTTCCCCCTGTACCCAGTCTTGGGCTACCTCCAAGCCCCATGTGATGAAGTCACCTGGCCACGGTACATGGGCCCGCATATTTGCGCAAATGTGTGCTAAGAACTTCAATTATACTCCATGTTAATTGTGAGGGTTTATTTAAATTATTTTTACTATCAGTGTTCTTAGTGCTAGGAGTGTGCATCTGCATCTCTCTTCCTCCAGCATAGTATTAGAAGCCTCGGCATAGTATTAGAAGCCTCAGCATGATAGCACCTCTTGATATCTTTAGTGATAGGATGTGCAGTCCAGGTACCCCCCTTTTACCCCCTCATACACTACAGCACCCAGACATCCCCTCCCATACACTACAGCACCCAGACATCCTCTCCCATACACTACAGCACCCAGACATCCCCTCCCATACACTACAGCACCCAGACATCCCCTCCCATACACTACAGCACCCAGACACCTCCCTTTTACACTACTGCACCCAGACACCCCCTCCCATACACTACAGCACCCAGACAACCCCTCCCATACACTACAACACCAAGACATCCCCTCCCATACACTACAGCACCCAGACATCCCCTCCCATACACTACAGCACCCAGACAGCCCCTCCCATACACTACAGCACCCAGACAGCCCCTCCCATACACTACAGCACCGAGACACCTCCCTTTTACACTACTGCACCCAGACACCCCCTCCCATACACTACAGCACCCAGACATCCTCTCCCATACACTACAGCACCCAGACATCCCCTCCCATACACTACAGCACCCAGACATCCCCTCCCATACACTACAGCACCCAGACAGCCCCTCCCATACACTACAGCACCCAGACAGCCCCTCCCATACACTACAGCACCCAGACAGCCCCTCCCATACACTACAGCACCGAGACACCTCCCTTTTACACTACTGCACCCAGACACCCCCTCCCATACACTACAGCACCCAGACATCCTCTCCCATACACTACAGCACCCAGACATCCCCTCCCATACACTACAGCACCCAGACATCCCCTCCCATACACTACAGCACCCAGACAGCCCCTCCCATACACTACAGCACCCAGACAGCCCCTCCCATACACTACAGCACCCAGACACCTCCCTTTTACACTATTGAACCCAGACACCCCCTCCCATACACTACAGCACCCAGACAACCCCTCCCATACACTACAACACCAAGACATCCCCTCCCATACACTAAAGCACCCAGACAGCCCCTCCCATACACTACAGCACCCATACACCTCCCTTTCACACTACTGCACCCAGACACTCCCTCCCATACACTCCAGCAACCAGATACCCCCTTCCATATACTGTAATACCCAGACATCCCCTCCCAAACACCACAGCACCCAGACATCCCCTCCCATTCACTACAGCACCCAGACAGCCCCTCCCATACACTACAACACCAAGACATCCCCTCCCATACACTACAGCACCCAGACATCCCCTCCCATACACTACAGCACCCAGACAGCCCCTCCCATACACTACAGCACCCAGACAGCCCCTCCCATACACTACAGCACCGAGACACCTCCCTTTTACACTACTGCACCCAGACACCCTCTCCCATACACTACAGCACCCAGACAGCCCCTCCCATACACTACAGCACCCAGAGAGCCCCTCCCATACACTACAGCACCCAGACACCCCCTCCCATACACTACAGCACCCAGACAGCCCCTCCCATACACTACAGCACCCAGACAGCCCCTCCCATACACTACAGCACCGAGACACCTCCCTTTTACACTACTGCACCCAGACACCCCCTCCCATACACTACAGCACCCAGACAACCCCTCCCATACACTACAACACCAAGACATCCCCTCCCATACACTACAGCACCCAGACAGCCCCTCCCATACACTACAGCACCCAGACAGCCCCTCCCATACACTACAGCACCGAGACACCTCCCTTTTACACTACTGCACCCAGACACCCCCTCCCATACACTACAGCACCCAGACATCCTCTCCCATACACTACAGCACTCAGACATCCCCTCCCATACACTACAGCACCCAGACATCCCCTCCCATACACTACAGCACCCAGACAGCCCCTCCCATACACTACAGCACCCAGACAGCCCCTCCCATACACTACAGCACCCAGACATCCTCTCCCATACACTACAGCACCCAGACACCCCCTCCCATACACTACAGCACCCAGACACCTCCCTTTTACACTATTGAACCCAGACACCCCCTCCCATACGCTACAGCACCCAGACATCCTCTCCCATACACTACAGCACCCAGACATCCTCTCCCATACACTACAGCACCCAGACATCCCCTCCCATACACTACAGCACCCAGACATCCCCTCCCATACACTACAGCACCCAGACATCCTCTCCCATACACTACAGCACCCAGACATCCCCTCCCATACACTACAGCACCCAGACACCTCCCTTTTACACTACTGCACCCAGACACCCCCTCCCATACACTACAGCACCCAGACAACCCCTCCCATACACTACAACACCAAGACATCCCCTCCCATACACTACAGCACCCAGACATCCCCTCCCATACACTACAGCACCCAGACAGCCCCTCCCATACACTACAACACCAAGACATCCCCTCCCATACACTACAACACCAAGACATCCCCTCCCATACACTACAGCACCCAGACATCCCCTCCCATACACTACAGCACCCAGACATCCCCTCCCATACACTACAGCACCCAGACAGCCCCTCCCATACACTACAGCACCCAGACAGCCCCTCCCATACACTACAGCACCGAGACACCTCCCTTTTACACTACTGCACCCAGACACCCTCTCCCATACACTACAGCACCCAGACAGCCCCTCCCATACACTACAGCACCCAGAGAGCCCCTCCCATACACTACAGCACCCAGACACCCCCTCCCATACACTACAGCACCCAGACAGCCCCTCCCATACACTACAGCACCCAGACAGCCCCTCCCATACACTACAGCACCGAGACACCTCCCTTTTACACTACTGCACCCAGACACCCCCTCCCATACACTACAGCACCCAGACAACCCCTCCCATACACTACAACACCAAGACATCCCCTCCCATACACTACAGCACCCAGACAGCCCCTCCCATACACTACAGCACCCAGACAGCCCCTCCCATACACTACAGCACCCAGACAGCCCCTCCCATACACTACAGCACCCAGACAGCCCCTCCCATACACTACAGCACCCAGACAGCCCCTCCCATACACTAAAGCACCGAGACACCTCCCTTTTACACTACTGCACCCAGACACCCCCTCCCATACACTACAGCACCCAGACAACCCCTCCCATACACTACAACACCAAGACATCCCCTCCCATACACTACAGCACCAAGACATCCCCTCCCATACACTACAGCACCCAGACAGCCCCTCCCATACACTACAGCACCCAGACAGCCCCTCCCATACACTACAGCACCGAGACACCTCCCTTTTACACTACTGCACCCAGACACCCCCTCCCATACGCTACAGCACCCAGACATCCTCTCCCATACACTACAGCACTCAGACATCCCCTCCCATACACTACAGCACCCAGACATCCCCTCCCATACACTACAGCACCCAGACAGCCCCTCCCATACACTACAGCACCCAGACACCTCCCTTTTACACTATTGAACCCAGACACCCCCTCCCATACGCTACAGCACCCAGACATCCTCTCCCATACACTACAGCACCCAGACATCCCCTCCCATACACTACAGCACCCAGACATCCCCTCCCATACACTACAGCACCCAGACAGCCCCTCCCATACATTACAGCACCCAGACATCCCCTCCCATACACTACAGCGCCCAGACAACCCCTCCCATACACTACAACACCAAGACATCCCCTCCCATACACTAAAGCACCCAGACAGCCCCTCCCATACACTACAGCACCCATACACCTCCCTTTCACACTACTGCACCCAGACACTCCCTCCCATACACTCCAGCAACCAGATACCCCCTTCCATATACTGTAATACCCAGACATCCCCTCCCAAACACCACAGCACCCAGACATCCCCTCCCATTCACTACAGCACCCAGACAGCCCCTCCCATACACTACAACACCCAGACACCTCCCTTTTACACTACTGCACCCAGACACCCCCTCCCATACACTACAGCACCCAGACAACCCCTCCCATACACTACAGCACCCCGATACCCCCTTCCATACACTGTAATACCCAGACACCCCCTCCCATACACTACTGAACCCAGACTCCCCCTCTCATACACTACAGCACCTAGACACCCCCTCATACACTACAACACCTAGACACCACCTCATACACTACAGCACCCACTTTCTCCCATACACTATTACACTCCCATACACTGCCATACACTACAACACCCCGCCCCCTTCCCCATACTTTGCAAAAACCAGACATCCCACTCCCTTCACAACTCACCAGTGCCACCCTGCACACACAGCTCTGTCCTCCAGTGCAGAGCGAGCAGTTCCTCGTGTGAGAGAGGGTTGGGGGCATTGTCGGACTGGGGCATGGAGGGCCCACCGGGGGAATGCAGTGGTAGAGGCCAATGCTTAGGGGTGTGGCCAGCTGCCACAAAGGCTGAACTAACTATGGTTTGGGCCCCATGATAAATATATTTAGTAAATATTGCTAGTGCATGCATGATAATGTACCAGATTAATAACTGCAATGCACTGTAGATAATATGTATAATGTACAATTCAAGTGCACAGTCTGGAACCTAGGAGGAGGAGGGACCCCAGGCAGTGGGGCCCACCGGTGGTTTCCCCTGTACCCCTGTGGGCCAGTCCAACCCTGGTTGGGGGAGGGGAGATAGGAGGACGGGGCATGCACTTCATCATGTGCCCCAGCCCTTTAGCTGCCTGCAGATCCTGTGGAGTGCACCTAGTCCAGAGTGGGCTCCAGGCTCTGGTGCTTTAATGGCGGAATGTTGGCATAGCGAAATGAAGATGACCCCTCTCCAGCCCGGCGCCGGCCTGTCCTGCATTGCTTACAGCTTCACACTTTAGCTGTTCTAAGAAGGCAGGCAGCCGTGAGAAGTGCGAGTGGGAGAGAGGGTAGAAGATGTCAGAATCATGTACAGTAGCTGATACGGAAACTCAAAATGTGCCCCATCATGAGTCACACTAGAAGAGCTTGGGGGAGGAGCTGAGGGGAGAGCTTGGACGTTCCAATAACGAAGGCAACCATGACTTGGGGGAGGAGACACGTGAGGAGAGGAGGAGACTGAAGAGTGGCTGGACCCTCCTCCAGCTCCGGCCGAGACCCTGTCACTTCAGGCCGCTAGAGCAACTGAGTGAGGTGTGACTGTGGACACCGGCGGTGGGGGCGCAGCGCTGGCCGCGGCATACAATGAGTCAATGTGACTCATTGTAATGCGGGCGGCTGTGGGCCCCTTCACCACAGCAGGCCCCGGTGCACTGCACTGGTTGCACTGCTGATAGTTCCGCCACTGAGTGTACATCAAAATATATAAACAGAAGCAGGTGACGGTGTTGCTATAGACAATGCACATCATGGCTTTTAATACATATCTCAACTCAAGAAAATCACTTTTCTCTATCGTCCTAAGTGGATGCTGGGGTTCCTGAAAGGACCATGGGGAATAGCGGCTCCGCAGGAGACAGGGCACAAAAGTAAAGCTTTTACAGGTCAGGTGGTGTGTACTGGCTCCTCCCCCTATGACCCTCCTCCAGACTCCAGTTAGATTTTTGTGCCCGGCCGAGAAGGGTGCAATTCTAGGTGGCTCTCATAAAGAGCTGCTTAGAGAGTTTAGATTAGGTTTTTTATTTTACAGTGATTCCTGCTGGCAACAGGATCACTGCAACGAGGGACAGAGGGGAGAAGAAGTGAACTCACCTGCGTGCAGGATGGATTGGCTTCTTGGCTACTGGACATGAAGCTCCAGAGGGACGATCACAGGTACAGCCTGGATGGTCACCGGAGCCACGCCGCCGGCCCCCTCACAGATGCTGAAGCAAGAAGAGGTCCAGAATCGGCGGCTGAAGACTCCTGCAGTCTTCTTAAGGTAGCGCACAGCACTGCAGCTGTGCGCCATTTTCCTCTCAGCACACTTCACACGGCAGTCACTGAGGGTGCAGGGCGCTGGGGGGGGAGCGCCCTGGGAGGCAAATGAAAACCTTTAAAAAGGCTAAAAATACCTCACATATAGCTCCAGAGGCTATATGGAGATATTTACCCCTGCCTAAATGTACTAAATAGCGGGAGACGAGCCCGCCGGAAAAGGGGCGGGGCCTATCTCCTCAGCACACGGCGCCATTTTCTGTCACAGCTCCGCTGGTCAGGAAGGCTCCCAGGTCTCTCCCCTGCACTGCACTACAGAAACAGGGTATAACAGAGAGGGGGGGCAAAATAAATGGCTATATATATATTAATATAAAAGCAGCTATAAGGGAGCACTTAATCATAAGGCTATCCCTGTCATATATAGCGCTTTTTGGTGTGTGCTGGCAGACTCTCCCTCTGTCTCCCCAAAGGGCTAGTGGGTCCTGTCTTCGTATAGAGCATTCCCTGTGTGTCTGCTGTGTGTCGGTACGTGTGTGTCGACATGTATGAGGACGTTATTGGTGTGGAGGCGGAGCAATTGCCAAATATGAGGATGTCACCTCCTAGGGGGTCGACACCAGAATGGATGCCTTTATTTGTGGAATTACGGGATAGCGTCAACTCGCTTAAGCAGTCGTTTGCCGACATGAGGCGGCCGGACACTCAATTAGTGCCTGTCCAGGCGCCTCAAACACCGTCAGGGGCTGTAAAACGCCCCTTGCCTCAGTCGGTCGACACAGACCCAGACACAGGCACTGATTCCGGTGGTGAAGGTGACGAATCAACCGTATTTTCCAGTAGGGCCACACGTTATATGATTTTGGCAATAAAGGAGATGTTACATTTAGCTGATACTACAGGTACCACTAAACAGGGTATTATGTGGGGTGTGAAAAAACTACCAGTAGTTTTTACCGAATCAGAAGAATTAAATGACGTGTGTGATGAAGCGTGGGGTGCCCCGATAAAAAACTGCTAATTTCAAAGAAGTTATTGGCTTTATACCCTTTCCCGCCAGAGGTTAGGGAGCGCTGGGAAACACCTCCTAGGGTGGACAAAGCGCTAACACGCTTATCAAAACAAGTGGCGTTACCCTCTCCTGAGACGGCCGCACTTAAAGATCCATCAGATAGGAGGATGGAAAATATCCAAAAAGGTATATACACACATGCAGGTGTTATACTACGACCAGCTATTGCGACTGCCTGGATGTGCAGTGCTGGGGTAGTTTGGTCAGAGTCCCTGATCGAAAATATTGATACCCTGGACAGGGACAATATTTTACTGTCGTTAGAACAAATAAAGGATGCATTTCTTTATATGCGTGATGCACAGAGAGATATCTGCACACTGGCATCACGGGTAAGTGCTATGTCCATTTCGGCCAGAAGAGCTTTATGGACACGACAGTGGACAGGCGATGCGTAGAGGAGTTATTTGGGGTCGGTCTATCGGATTTGGTGGCCACGGCTACGGCCGGGAAATCCACCTTTCTACCTCAAGTCACTCTCCAACAGAAAAAGGCACCGACCTTTCAACCGCAGCCCTTTCGTTCCTTTAAAAATAAGAGAGCAAAGGGCTATTCATATCTGCCACGAGGCAGAGGACGAGGGAAGAGACAGCAACAGGCAGCTCCTTCCCAGGAACAGAAGCCCTCCCCGGCTTCTACAAAAGCCTCAGCATGACGCTGGGGCTTCGCAAGCGGACTCGGGGGCGGTAGGCGGTCGTCTCAAAAATTACAGCGCGCAGTGGGCTCACTCGCAGGTAAATCCCTGGATCCTGCAGATAATATCTCAGGGGTACAGGTTGAAATTAGAGACAGAGCCACCTCGCCGTTTCCTGAAGTCTGCTTTACCAACGTCCCCCTCAGAAAGGGAGACGGTTTTGGAAGCCATTCACAAGCTGTATTCTCAGCAGGTGATAGTCAAGGTACCTCTTCTACAACAAGGGAAGGGGTATTATTCCACTCTTTTTGTGGTACCGAAGCCGGATGGCTCGGTGAGGCCTATTCTAAATCTGAAGTCCTTGAACCTGTACATAAAGAAGTTCAAGTTCAAGATGGAGTCACTCAGAGCAGTGATAGCGAACCTGGAAGAAGGGGACTTTATGGTATCCTTGGACATCAAGGATGCGTATCTCCACGTTCCAATTACCCCTCACACCAGGGGTACCTCAGGTTCGTTGTACAAAACTGTCACTATCAGTTTCAGACGCTGCCGTTTGGTTTGTCCACGGCACCTCGGGTCTTTACAAAGGTAATGGCCGAGATAATATTTCTTCTTCGAAGAAAAGGCGTATTAATTATCCCATACTTGGACGATCTCCTAATAAGGGCAAGGTCCAGAGAACAGCTAGAGATGGGTTTAGCACTATCTCAAGAGGTGCTAAAGCAGCACGGATGGATTCTGAATATTCCAAAATCCCAATTAATGCCGACAACTCGTCTGCTGTTCCTGGGGATGATTCTGGACACAGTTCAGAAAAAGGTTTTTCTTCCCGAAGAAAAAGCCAAGGAGTTATCTGACCTGGTCAGGAACCTCCTAAAACCAGGAAAGGTGTCTGTACATCAATGCACAAGAGTCCTGGGAAAAAAATGGTAGCTTCTTACGAAGCAATCCCTTTCGGCAGATTCCATGCAAAGGGAGCTGCTGGACAAATGGTCAGGGTCGCATCTTCAGATGCACCTGCGGATAACCCTGTCGCCGAGGACAAGGGTATCCCTTCTGTGGTGGTTGCAGGAGGCTCATCTATTGGAGGGCCGCAGATTCGGCATGCAGGATTGGATCCTGGTGACCACGGATGCCAGCCTGAGAGGCTGGGGAGCAGTCACACAGGGAAAAAATTTCCAGGGAGTGTGGTCGAGCCTGAAAAAGTCTCTTCACATAAGCATTCTGGAACTAAGAGCAATCTACAATGCTCTAAGCCAGGCGGAACCTCTGCTTCAAGGAAGACCGGTGTTGATCCAGTCGGACAACATCACGGCAGTCGCCCATGTAAACAGACAGGGCGGCACAAGAAGCAGGAGGGCAATGGCAGAAGCTGCCAGGATCCTTCGCTGGGCGGAGAATCACGTGATAGCACTGTCAGCAGTATTCATCCCGGGCGTGGACAACTGGGAAGCAGACTTCCTCAGCAGACACGACCTTCACCCGGGAGAGTGGGGACTTCATCCAGAAGTTTTCCACATGCTATTAAACCGTTGGGTAAAACCAATGGTGGACATGATGGCGTCTCGCCTCAACAAAACACTGGACAGGTATTGCGCCAGGTCAAGAGATCCGCAGGCAATAGCTGTGGACGCGCTGGTAACACCTTGGGTGTACCAGTCGGTATATGTGTTTCCTCCTCTGCCTCTCATACCAAAGGTATTGAAGATTATACGGCAAAGAGGAGTAAGACTAGTGGCTCCGGATTGGCCAAGAAGGACTTGGTACCCGGAACTTCAAGAGATGGTCACGGACGATCCGTGGCCTCTACTTCTGAGAAGGGACCTGCTTCAGCAGGGTCCTTGTCTTTTTCATGACTTACCGCGGCTGCGTTTGACGGCATGGCGTTTGAATGCCAGATCCTAAAAGGAAAAGGCATTCCAGAAGAAGTCATTCCTACCTTGATAAAGGCAAGGTAGGAAGTCACCGCGAAGCTTTATCGCCGTATTGGGCGAAAATATGTTGCGTGGTGCGAGCAGCGGAGTGCTCCGATGGAGGAATTTCAACTGGGTCGTTTTCCTACATTTCCTGCAATCAGGATTGTCTTTGGGTCTCAAATTGGGATCTATTAAGGTTCAAATTTCGGCCCTATCAATATTCTTCCAAAAAGAATTGGCCTCGGTCCCTGAGGTCCAGATTTTTATCAAAGGAGTACTGCATATACAGCCTCCTGTGGTGCCTAAGGTGGCACCGTGGGATCTAAATGTAGTTTTAGATTTCCTCAAATCCAATTGGTTTGAACCACTAAAGAATGTGGATTTGAAATATCTCACATGGAAAGTGACTATGTTACTGGCCCTGGCTTCGGCCGGGAGAGTATCTGAACTGGCGGCTTTGTTTTATAAAAGCACTTATTTAATTTTCCATTCGACATAGGGCAGAGCTGCGGACGCGTCCGCATTTTCTCCCTAAGGTGGTATCAGCGTTTCACCTGAACCAGCCTATTGTAGTGCCTGCGGCTACAGACGACTTGAAGGACTCCAAGTTGTTGGACGTTGTCAGAGCCTTAAAAATATACATTTAAAGGACGGCTGGAGTCAGAAAATCTGACTCGCTGTTTATACTGTATGCACCCAACAAGTTGGGTGCACCTGCTTCTAAGCAGTCGATTGCTCGTTGGATTTGTAACAAAATTCAACTTGTACATTCTGTGGCAGGCCTGCCACAGCCTAAATCTGTTAAGGCCCATTCCGCAAGGAAGGTGGGCTCATCTTGGGCGGCTGCCCGAGGGGTCTCGGCATTACAACTCTGCCGAGCAGCTACGTGGTCAGGGGAGAACACGTTTGTAAATTTTTGCAAATTTGATACCCTGGCAAAGGAGGACCTGGAGTTCTCTCATTCGGTGCTGCAGAGTCATCCGCACTCTCCCGCCCGTTTGGGAGCTTTGGTATAATCCCCATGGTCCTTTCAGGAACCCCAGCATCCACTTAGGACGATAGAGAAAATAAGAATTTACTTACCGATAATTCTATTTCTCGGAGTCCGTAGTGGATGCTGGGCGCCCATCCCAAGTGCGGATTATCTGCAATACTTGTACATAGTTATTGTTAACTAATTCGGGTTATTGTTTAGGAAGCCATCTTTCAGAGGCTCCTCTGTTATCATACTGTTAACTGGGTTTAGATCACAAGTTGTACGGTGTGATTGGTGTGGCTGGTATGAGTCTTACCCGGGATTCAAAATCCTCCCTTATTGTGTACGCTCGTCCGGGCACAGTACCTAACTGGAGTCTGGAGGAGGGTCATAGGGGGAGGAGCCAGTACACACCACCTGACCTGTAAAAGCTTTACTTTTGTGCCCTGTCTCCTGCGGAGCCGCTATTCCCCATGGTCCTTTCAGGAACCCCAGCATCCACTACGGACTCCGAGAAATAGAATTATCGGTAAGTAAATTCTTATTTTATTTACTAAACAACATGGCTTTAAATCCATGCCTCGAGTCTTTAATGGTTCTTTCAGTTCATGCTGCTCCTAAATTACCATCATTTATTTTTCGGTGCACTTGTGCAGGGTCAGTGCTGTGCTATACACTGGACAGGGCTGTGTCTGTGACCCAGTTACTTACTTTATAGAGTGCCGTCACCTCCGCCCATGCTTTCCCTGGCAGCACGCAGCACAATGTTGGAGGAGAATGGAGGCGGAGCCTTGAGCTGTCACTCACAAGCTCTGCAAAGGCCCAGTGGAGGAGTTGCTGCGGCCACGCATGCACAGCAGACCTCCCATGGCCATTTTAACTAAGGTACTAATGCCCCTAGGCACATGCGCTGAAGGTACCGCTGACGATGTCCATTGCCAGCTGTGATCACGTTAGCCTGAGCAGCGGCGCACTGTGAGTGGCCCGGTTCTGAGTCTAATGGACCAGCCAACCAGGAACTTACTGACCTGATCCCCCTCCTCCCTGTCATAGTTCTCCGCTCAAGGGGGTGGAGTTTTTGTGAAATGACGCATTGTGTCGTGACATCACAATGCTAACGCTTCATTCCATGAAACTCTGTCCCCTGAGCGGAATACTATGACAGGGAGGAGGGGGAGCAGTCAGGGACAGTGTAAAGTGCCGCAGTGGGCGCCCTGTGCAGTCACTCGGCTCATCCGCCGCTAGAAACACCACTGCATGTAAGTATTCTTACTGTATGTCCTATATCCAGGGACATCATGGATCAGCATGAGTATTCCACAATATTTGTAACCTTAGAGTATCATAGAGCACAAGAACTCGCGCTGTACAGGAATGTACTAGTGTTTTAACATAAGTAATAAAGTAAAAATGAATCGTTTCCACCTAATATATAGGTAATGCACCTTGATAAACAAAAATAGTAACATCATGCTGCAGGTTGGGTGGGTTACATAATTCAGATATAGTATAAGAACCTTTAAACCAGATATAATTTTTTTTAAGGGGGTTGTCCTTATAATCTATCCATATTTCCTACAATTTTTCATGACTACGTCATCCTTTTTGTCCTATACAATGAATAATGACAAATAGCAAAAGGGGGTGAGACAATATAGTATCCCTCTATATTCTTTAAAAATCAATATTTATTACTCCCATTTAGGGACATATGGGGTTATTTAGTAAGGATTGCAGATTCTGCTAAAAAGTACAATCTGCAATCCTTTCTATCACATAAATGATGTGATTTGTTTGAATATTATTTATCTGTGAGGATGAGGATGTAAACACTGAAGGGGTGACGGGAATTTGAGGATGAGGACGACATCTTGCCTCTGTAGAGCCAGTTTGTGCAAGGCGAGATTAATTGCTTCTTTTTTGGTGGGGGTCCAAACAAACCAGTCATTTCAGCCACAGTTATGTGGCAGACCTTGTCGCTGAAATGATTGGTTTGTTAAAGTGTGCATGTCCTGTTTATATAACATAAGGGTGAGTGGGAGGGCCCAAGGACAGTTTCATCTTGCACGTCTTTTCTTTGCCACATCATTCCGGGGTGCTGCCCCTCTGCCCTATCAGTCCAGGGGTGCTGCCCCACTGCCATTTAAGTCCAGGGGTTCTGTTGCCTGTCTGCTGTGCTGTGTAATTCTTCAGGGGTGCTGCCTATGCTGTATAAATCCAGGGGTGCTGCTGTATAATTCCAGGGGTACTGCTGTGCTTGATCCTAGGTTTAAATGAAATCCTAGAGCAGATATGAAACAAGCTTCAACATCATAGATTTGTGAAAACATGGCCGCAAAGGTGGAAATGGAAATTGCTATTTTGATAAAGTGTTTTTTAATAAAGTGGGGAAAGACCACATTTGTGGCCAAAGTCAGTGTGACTACAAGAGACCGAATCATAATCCAGCGAAACTGCCAGAGAGGTAAAAGTAAGATTTTCTGCCGGAGCATTAGAGAGAGGTTCTTCTCAATTATTTCATGTTAGGGACTCACTGAAATGAATGGCTCCAATTAGTCAACCTTAATTTTGATTTATTATTGATGTTCTACATTTTGGGATTATTTATTTAGAAGATGTGCATTTGTTGTACAGGGTTCTTTTCCTAAGGGCTGTGTAGGGTTATCTCAAGACCTTGCGTGTTAAGGCCCGTACACACTGGTCGATATATCGGCCGTTCTCTTGAACGGCCGATATATCGCGGGACCGTCGGCCAGTGTGTACGGCCGATACGTCTGTGAACTCCGTCGTTCACAGACGTATCGCGTCGGCCGCGCAGCACAGCCGACGGCCAATATATCTACCGATATATTGGCGCGTCGCTGTGTGTGTACGGGGCGGTCGGCCGACCGCCCGTACACATGCTGCGGCGGCCGGCGGTGATTGACAGCTGAACTGGGCGGGCGTGTGTACACGCCCGCCTAATTCATGACGTCAGTCCCCGACGGATCGGGCAGTGTGTATGCACAGCACACTGCCCGATCCGTCCATAGATATATCTGCAGATCAATTGATCTGCAGATATATCTATTAGTGTGTACCCACCTTTAGAAGTACGGAGTTTCAGTGATGTTGCACTGCATCAGCTTTCCATTGCACTGCAGCACTACATGGGCCAGGAGCTCCTGTGAGGCACAAACAGTTACTGAATAAGGGCCCAGTATGGAGTCTCATGGTGGTTTACAGCTTGGAAGATGTCTGGCTTGCCAGGCTGAGGCATGCTGGGTGCACAGAGGTTAGCATTGCTTCCACAGTCCTACTTATAGTATGAAATGATTTTCGACTGTAGAGTGGTAAGCTCCACTAGGGCAGGAGCACAATATCAAAAAATTCACTGCACTGTCCTGCTTAGTGCTGTACCGAACCCACCCAAACTCAACTTGCTCGATCCGGGGCTGCTGTGGGGGCTCAGGAGGGGCTGCTAAAACATCTAAGGGGCTGCTTTATTTAAATATGAAAAAAATAAACAAGACACACAGGTATGCTCATATGCATGTAACTGTGAGCTGTGAAAAGCAAAAATAATGCATCTGCCACAAAATGTCTAAATAAATATGCAATAAAAAAAAAATGGGGAAAAAAAATCCCGCAAGATTTTTACAAAATAAGTCTCCAGACTCCGTGGAGGGGAAAATATCCAATCTTGATCCTGAGGTATACACCAGTTTATTTTCATCCCAGCATTAAATCCGAGATTATCTTAATCCCTGAACATGGAGAAAGAGGTACAAATTTGGAGGCTTTGGCCCCTAGTTTTTCAGTTTGTCCAGTAATGTGGTAATTATGTATTTGCTTGGTTGAAGTCCTTTCCATTCCACACGAATATAGGAGTGGAGGTGAAAGCCTCTGTGTTGTTCCTGATTGCGCGTGCCTCTCTTTTTAATCACCTTCTTGACACTTCTGTTCTCTTCCTCTTGCCACTTCTCATAATGTGAAAAGTCATCAAAGAAGGAGGTGGTATGTTTGTAGCTAGCTATGATTCAGAGAACTTGGCGAGCTTTTTCCAGGGGGACCACCTGTCACTGAAAAGATGGGTTTATTAAACTGTGCATGTCCTGTTTAAACAACATAAGGATGGGTGGGAGCAGTGGTGCCGAGAGAGGGGGGGAGGGTACAAATTACCCGTGCCCAGGTCTGATGGAGGGGCCCAGTGAGGGCCCAGTGGGGGCTCCGGGCTTCCTCTCCCTTAACTGGCAGCAGCAGCTACAGCTCTTCTCTTAAGCCTAGCACACGCTGCTGACTGCTGGGCTGGAATGTGGCCATGGTGGTGCTTAAAATAAAATGTTGGTGGTATTTTTTCAAAAGGTGCATGACTACGCCTCCTGTGAATAGGCCACGGCCCCTGAAAAGTACCTGGGCCCAGACATACTATCTATCTAGATACAGTATATACGTGTATCTATATATATCATGGCTGGCACTCTGTCCAAAATACTGCGCAATTTCCTGGGTGCCCTTAGTGGAATGACAGGTAGTCTAAGCAGTGGCTCTCGGAACTTACTAATGTAACAATATATTCTGGTGATGACCACTAATGTGTAAGTCAACATTTCAGCTTATTCAACTTTAATCATAGTAAGTCCTGAAAAATTACAATGAATCACAAACTGATGGTGTTCCAGGGAATGCGCTCTGCAACCAGTGCAGCTTTTATGTGACTGTCTTGCTCCTGTGAGTGCATACCTCCCAACATGACCCTCTCCAGGAGGGACAGAATGCTCTGCTTCTGGACTTCTCTCGTACTGTATGATTGCCATTACCTGTAGTGAAACACTTTTCTTATCCATTACCTGTTCAACACAGGTACCGGCAATCATAAATTAAGAGAAAAATCCAGAAGCAGAACATTGTGTCCCTCCTGAAGAGGGTCATATTGGGAGGTATGTGAGCAGACCCTCCAACATGACCCGCCCCACTAGGTACAAAATGCTCTGTTTCTGGACTTCCCTCTTAATTTATGATTTCCATCACCTGTGTTGAACTAGTTAAATGATAATAAAGCTGTTTCTTCACAGGTGATGGCAATAATAAATTAAGAGAGAAGTCCAAAAATAGAGCATTTTGTACCTAGTGGGGCGGGTCATGTTGGAGGGTATGTGTGAGTGGGGACATCTCGTGTGCTAGACATGTCCCTAGAATGGTGCAGCCATGCAATCAACAGGGTGTGGCCACACCCCCTGCAGGGGGGCCCCAAGGAGGTTACTGTACCGGGGCCCAGGATTTCTCTTGGCAGCCCCGTCTGTCTGTGTCTGATTATGCCGAAAAAATGAATCTGTTTAGTCACGTAAATATCTTGAAATTGCTTCATTCTGTTCTTCGGATCTGTCTTGTGCATTCCCCGAGAATGGTTACGGCCACGCTGACTGACAGAAGGTGAAGGCTCAGTTGCAAAACCTCTAGAACAGAGGTTCCCAAACGCGGTCCTCAAGGCACCACAACAGTCCAGGCTTTAGGTATATCCATGGCTCAGCACAGATGGTTAAATCAAATTGACTAAGGTGCTAATTAAGTCACCTGTGGCCAAGCATGGATACATTTAAAACCAGGACCGTCGGGGTGCCTTGAGGACCGCGTTTGGGAACCTCTGCTCTAGAATATAAACTGACCTTTATCCAGATGCGCACAGTGTAACAGCCAAGCGCTGCTCATTAGTAGGGATGGCAAGTAAAATACTCCTGGATGCATGTTCTAGTCCTAGTCACAGCATTTCAGCAGGTGATATCATAGGAAATGTAGTTCATCCCCAATAGTGAAAATATTACAAATTAATATTGCACATTCTTTTTTTTGTAGTTGTGTCATTTATATAATAATAATAATAATAATTATGGGTGTAAGGAAAATGCTGTATGTAGAATGTCCATTTTTTGTGTTTGTCCCATATTTCTTTATCTCCTCCCAAACCCTCTCAGTCTTGGTCCATGTGATTGTCTCCTCATTATACAATGGCTACTGTGTCCTAGTGACAGGAGTGGGTGTAATATTATTAGGCGCTCCTCACACCTAATAATGTTAAACCCACTCCTGCCACTAGGACACAGCCAGCAGCTGGTGGATAAATGTTGAACGAAGACAAAGGGTATAAATCCATGTGCACATACAGATGGGTCCACGTTTATCTTGACCTTTAATAGGATTAACTGAGACTGTCCAGTCGGATTTAGGGGTACATTTACTAAGCAGTGATAAGAGCGGAGAAGTGACCCAGTGAAGAAGTTGCCCATGGCAACCAATCAGCACGGAAGAAACGTCTATAATTTGCATACTATAAAATGATACAGAGCTGCTGATTGGTTGGTGGGGAAATTTCTCCACTGGCTCACTTCTCTGCTCTTATCACTGCTTAGTAAATGTTCCCTTTAATCCTCTGCTGTAATGACTTAACCCCCTGCTGTATTGTTCTCTGTATTGTATTGCAGCTGAGAACAATAGCTGAAGGGTTTATGCTAATAAGTCATGTTGTGCCTGGGCGCAGAAAACTAGTCAAGATAACCGTGGACCCATATGTATAACCTGTATCATCAACAACCAATCCTCTTAGAGATATACAGGAATACTATTTATATAGTAACCTATATAGATAACTGACATAGGCATACAAATAAAGCATAATAGCACATTCAGGGATAGGTGCAGGTTATTAATTACAGTATGGATCCACGCATGTGAGTGAGCAGACAGCAGAGCAGTCAGCCGGACCACAGGGTTATGTGAGGGTCACAAGCATGGGACACGGGATGAAGGGGACACGTCCGTGAGAGCTTACAGCAGCAGCTGATGCTGTTTCATTGACTGGTCGCATCCTGTGTGACCAGGTCAGATAAAGCACTTGCTGGTGTGGTTGCATCTGGTGCGCCCATGCCAGGCAAGTGGTTAATTAGAGGTATCTGAGGTAGTGACATAAACAGTGTTTTGTCCTTAATTGAGGTTATCCCTGATATATACTGCAAGAGTAAAAAACAACGTAACAACAGTGGAAGTTGGGTTCATGCAGAGCCTTACATAGACAAAGATAAATAGGGGAACGCTGCAGTAAAAATCTATACATATAATAAAACTGGGTTGCATATAATAAAAAAGGGTTGTTTCTGTACATAGAACATTTTTGGAATTATACTACTAGGGACCAGTGACGTGCGGTGAGGTCAGTGGCTGGTGAGGCACTACAGCCATAAAGTCCACCGAATCCTGCCAATGGCCCCTACCGCCGCCGAGCCAATGCCCGCTACTGCCACTGAGCCGCTGCCTGCTGCCACCGCCAATGGCTTACAAACTCACCCACCATCAACTGACCCAGCCCTCTGCCACTAATTTGCATCTCAGTCCGATGCCGCCAATGCCCGCTGCCTGCCTGCTCATCATACTTGTAATATATTGTACATTTGTATAGAAAAAATAAATAAAAATTAGTGTATGGGACTGGGAAGGGAGTGGGAGGAGGACATGAATGCAATTTTGTTGTCCAAGGCTTCCATTAACTTAATGGAAAAGGGTCTGAATGGGTTAAAAAATGTAAAAAAAAATGCGTGAGGCCCCCCCTCCAAAGTATAACCAGCCTCGGGGTCTTTGAGCCGGTCCTGGTTGTTTAAATACTGGGGGAAAAATTGGACAGGGGTTCCCCGTATTTAGACAACCGGCACCGGGGCTCTTAGTCCGGTCCTGGTTCCAAAAATACGGGGGATAAAAGATGTAGGGGTCCCCCGTATTTTTAAAACCAGCACCGGGCTCCACTAGCCAGGGACATAATGCCACAGCCAGGGGACACATTTATGTAGGTCCCTGCGGCCGTGGCATTACACCCTCAACTAGTCACCCCTGGTCGGGGTTTCCTGGAGGAGTGGGGACCCCTTAAATCAAGGGGTCCCACCCTCCAGGCACCCAAGGGCCAGGGGTGAAGCCCGAGGCTGTCCCCAGCACCCCTGGGCAGTGGGTGCCGGGCTGATAGCCATGTGTGTAAAAAAGTAATATTTTTTGTTGTTGTGGAACTACAAGGCCTAGCAAACGGGCCCGCTGGTACCTGTAGTTCTACAACAACAAAAAATACCCAAATAAAAACACAACACACACACCGTGAAAGTAAAAGTTTATTAAAAACACACTTACACACACATACTTATCTACATTCCACGCCGATCCCGTCCACTTGTCCGGTAGAATCCAATAGGGATACCTGTAAAAATGAGAGAGAGATTACTTACCCACATCCCACGCCCATCACGTCCACTTGTCCAGTAGAATCCATTAGGGTAGGGGTACCTGTAAAAATGAAAACTATACTAACATACTTCAATCAACAGGAGGGGGGAAAGGAGAGAGAGAGAGAGACAGAGAGAGAGAGAGAGAGAGAGAGAAAGAGAGATTTTCCCTGTCTGCGGGGAGGAACAGGGGTGCTGTACTCACCACAGGCACCTCAGGCTGTCCCTGCACTTGACAGAGGCCTCTGGACGCGGCTCCGCAGCAGACAGACACCCGGTGCTGAGGCTGGAGGAGGCTGAAGTTAGCTGGGAGGTTGAAGGAGGAGAGCGCCGGTCGCCGCCCCTGCACTTTCAGCACTTGGTTTCCAGACGCCGGCTCCAGGCCCGCTGCCGCCGCTGCAATTGTCTCCCCTCCCCGGTGCTGGCTGCTTCATGACATGTACACAGGGTCCCAGGGATGATCGCCGGCCGGGCGCCAGCAGCAGGTGACGGAGTAAGGGGGGAAATGAAGGAAGAGGAGCAGCTTACTGTCCCGCTGCCTCGTATGGATGATTGGACCAGCGGATCCAGCGCTGGATCCGCTGTCCAATAATTTCTGCCTTGCAGACAGTGATGTGGCCTCCCAAACCTATTTAAAGCCCTAACATTATTAGAATAAAATACAGAAGATACTTATGACACAGAACATGTGTCATAAGTATCTTCTTTGTGTTATTTTAATAATTAATCACAGGGGAGGCACTGCCTCCCCTGACTGCTCGTCCCTGCTAGGGACTGTTTCTGGACTATTGAGATGAAAAATCACTACTGTATGAATTTGGATTGCGTTTTTACTACTGTATAGCTTAGTGACCTAGAAAGAAACTGAGGTATGTACTGTATGATCTTGATGTGACATGAGGGAGAGGAGCAATAAAGGAAAACCCAGACACTTTACATTTGACGCGTGAAGTGTGCAGGCTCCTCCAAAATGACTGTACAGTATGTGTGGAAGTTTTGAACTCGCTTACTGCAGCTGGACTTCCAGCATACAGCACTGCACTGAAAGTTGATGTTCCGTTAATGCTTCTGCAGAACTTGACTCTGCCCAAGTTATGCAACAGAACCCAACATAAAGTTACTGCTCTGCAGAAGAACCTAATTGAGTCAGAGATTCTAACGGGATGTGGTGCAGACAAGACTGTGTTTATAATAGGATTTTGGTACCTACCGGTAAATCCTTTTATCTTAGTCCGTAGAAGATGCTGGGGACTCCAAAAGGACCATGGGGTATAGACGGATCCGCAGGAGCTTGGGCACACTATAAAGACTTAAACTGGGTGTGAACCGGCTCCTCCCTCTATGCCCCTCCTCCAGACCTCAGTTAGAAAACTGTGCCCAGGAGAGATGGACATTTCGAGGAAAGAATTTATGGTTATAAACACGGCGAGTGTCATACCAGCTCACACCTCAAACCCACCGCAGAGCGTCGCAATCAGTAGAATACCAGCCAACGGGATGCACAAAACCCAGCCAGATGCTGAGAGAATATGTAACACAAAGCGTGTGTCCACAAAAGCAAAAATAAGACCCTGCATGCCATGGCATGAACAACGGTATCAACCGCCTGACAAAAAAAACACCACCAGGGTGTAACCAAAAGCAATAACTGCAGACACAGTACGCACTGGGACGGGCGCCCAGCATCCTCTACGGACTAAGAGAAAAGGATTTACCGGTAGGTACCAAAATCCTATTTTCTCCTACGTCCTAGAGGATGCTGGGGACTCCAAAAGGACCATGGGGTTTATACCAAAGCTCCAAAACGGGCGGGAGAGTGCGGACGACTCTGCAGCACCGAATGAGCAACAAAGGTCCCCAAAAAACAGGGCATCAAACTTGCAGAGCATAGCAAAAGCATTTGATCCCGACCCAGAATCTGCTCGGCATAGTTGAACCGCTGAAACTCCACGGGCATCAGCCCAAGAAGAGCCCATCTTTCCACTAGAATGGGCCTCCACCGACTTCGGTAACGGCAATCCAGCCATAAAACGAACATGCCAAACCGCATCACAGCTTCAGCGTGAAACAGACTGCAGAACACAGTCTCCCAAACCATGTTGGGAACATACCAGACAAACAGAGCCTCTGTTTCTCCAAACTGAGCCAAAATTGGCGACCTACATACTCAAAACCCTGGCTACATCGAGGGAATTTGAATCAGCTAATGCCTAATTAACCCCCAGCATCAAAATAGGCCGATTTCTGCGAAACCCAGAAACCACTCTTGGTAGAACTACCAAGCGAGTACTCGATTCCTTTCTATCCACCTGAAAGATCAACAAAGCACTCGTGAGACAAAACCACCACTTCCGACACCCGCCTTGCGGACGTCAAAGCCAATAGCATGACCACTTTCCAAGAGAGAAATCTTGTAAAGAAACTTATTAGGCTTACATTCACACCGGCTAGTAAAGTATGGATAAGCGCGACCTAGCTGAAAGTCTGCCATAGGAGCCTTCCTGGATACACCCAAGACACATAACTACTCCAACTACGGTGGTAACGCTTTACCGTTAGTTCTCTCCTAGCCTGAAGAATTGAGAAAACGACCTCACTGGGAACACCCGTTCGGCTTAGGATATGGCATTCAATCGCCCCGCCGTCAGACGCAGCCACGGTAAGTCATGCTACACGCCGTGATCTTGTTGTAACATAACCTCACGTAGAGGAAGAGGGCAGTAATCTTCTATGAGTAAACCATGAAAAACTGGATAGCCAACCCTCGCTGACTAGACCGGATTCAAGAGGATCACCAGTACCTTTGATTCTCTTACGCTTACCATCGTCCGAAAAGTGAAAGCGGAGAGGCCACATAGACTGACTAAAGCACCCACGGTGTCCCGAGGATGGCACTGATATATCTTGAGTGTCCCTTGACCTGGAACAATCTCCCCGAGGCCTCTCGTTGAGGCGAGACGCCAACATGTCCAATTGCTACACTCCTCAAAGGCTTGGCACGTCTGGGAAAACTTCTCGATGACGACTGAATTTTTTCCAGTTGGAGATCGCGTCAGCAGAGGAAATCTATTTCACCGCCATCCACCTCCAGAACAAAGACTGCTAACATAGCGTTTACCAGACTTCCCACTCAACTGCAAACTGTGCATCTTCCGCCATTGCCGCTTTGCTCCTCGTTCCGCCATAGCGGCTCACTTACGCCCCTGCTGACAAGTCGTCTGGCAGAACTAACACGGGCAGAACACGAAGAATACGGTCGTCGAAAATAGCTCTTAATTCAAGAAAGCTTATAACAGACAAGCTTCCCAACTTGATCTTATCCTCTGGAAATACTTCCCTTGCAAAGGACCGCTCCCCAGCTTCGGAGATCTGTATGCACGGACACCAGGATCTAAACCTGGATCCCGAACCTTCATCCCTCTAGAAGGAGAGAACCGAGCCGACACCACAGGAGCGATGTCCTGGCCGTTAGGATTATATTCCGGTGCATGCGCATGTGAGACCCGGAACACACTTCAACTGGTCCCTTGAACACCACTCTGGTATTAGACCTGCTCACCGGAAAAAAACCCTCTTAGGCCGCACCCATCTGTCTTTTTAATAGGACATATTGATGAGGTGTCACCTCAAATCCGATCGAACTCTGGATCCTCAGACCTCTTTCCACAGGAAAAACGCCGAACCTTAACCGGTCAGTATCTACTACGAAAGCCACTTTCGACTGTGTACGACCATGTACTGACATGCCCCCGATGTGGATCTATCAGGAACGTTATGGTTGACAGAAACTTAGTAAATGTCGACAGCAAGGAACAGTAAGTGGGCAAAAAATAATCATAATAACCACGGAATCCCGAGGGGTCTGAGGGAAGCATACAAATACAATTCTGATAACACCCCCCCCCCCCATATACGTATAAATATACATACATATAAATAGGTACAAGGCAATAACAGCTTGATAATTCATTACCCAGGAAACACCGTTGATGCCGACAGGGCATCCATAAAACTGTATCTCCCCTATCGTGTTTACTGTTTAAGCACACAAACACCCATTTGCTAATACTTAAGCCCTCACACCTGCCGACATATGTCGACTAATCAATAGTGGATACAACAGGGAAAAGTGAATTTATGTAACATGAGAGTGAGCATGCGTCCATCATCAAACATAATGCCATATAAAAACCATATAGCATTAAAACACTGTGCCCCCCCCCCCCCCCCTTGGCGGGGATCTGAGGAAAATGGCGCTGACTCTATGAGGTCTAAGCTCCGCCCCTTCCCGGTGCGCTTAAGCCCGCTCAACATACACATATATATAACCTTAACTTTGAGCTGGGGCTTATATACAGGAATCAACCCCCTGTATATACCCCTATATGTACAACGCAGCCAAGGGCGCCCCCCCCCCCGCGCCCCGCACCCACAGAAATCGTCGGTGTGTGGGAGCGACGGAGCGCAGCGTGCACGCTGCGGTGCCCTGGCGTGGTGAAGACACCCGGTATCCGGGTATGTTCCCCCGCCTGGGATTCAACAAATGCTGCCCAGGGCGCTACCCCCCAGCGCCCTGCACCCATGGAGCCGGCGGCGGTGGGAAACTGGCGCGCCGTGCGCTATTACACGCTGACGGGGGTTCGGGACACGGAGCCCCGGGTCTCCCGCATAACCAACCTGTAATATGCTGCCCAGGGCGCTCCCTCCCCCCCCCCCCCCCCCCTCCCCCAGCGCCCTGCCCCCGAGAGAGCCGGCGGGGAAGAAATGGCGCATAGTGCGCTATCACATGCTGGCGGGCGTCCGGGACACGGTAAACGAAATAAGTGTAAAATGCCTGCCCAGGGCGCTCCCCCCCCAGCGCCATGCACCCGTGGGAGCCGGCGGGGAAGTAATGGCGCGCAGCGTGCAGTTATATGCTGGCGGGGGTATGATACACGATACCCTGGTACCGAAAAGCTTTTACGCCAGCCTGAAGAAGAAATCAGCAACCTGCTGCCCAGGGCGCTCCTCCCCCCCTACCCCCCCCCCCCCCCCCCAGCGCCCTGCACCCTGTGAGTGCCATTAGTGTGTGGGAGCATGGAGCGCAGCGCGACCGCTGTACCTCCGTTACTGAAGTCTTCTGCCGTCACTGAAGTCTTCTGTTCCTCTAATACTCACGCGACGTCTATCTTCTGGCTTCTGTGAGGGGGGTGATGGCGTGGCTCCGGGAACAAGCAGCTAGGCGCACCAAGTGATCGAAGCCGAGAAGCAGAGCCCTTGAACTAAGAAGAAGTAGGTCCTGCTTCTCTCCCCTCAGTCCCACGATGCAGGGAGCCTGTAGCCAGCAGGTCTCCCTGAAAATAAAAAACCTAACATAAAGTCTTTTAGAGAAACTCAGGAGAGCTCCCCTGGTGTGTGTCCCATCACTCCTGGGCACAAAGTTTAACTTAGGTCTGGAGGAGGGGCATAGAGGGAGGAGCCGGTTCACACCCAGTTTAAGTCTTTATAGTGTGCCCAAGCTCCTGCGGATCCGTCTATACCCCATGGTCCTTTTGGAGTCCCCAGCATCCTCTAGGACGTAGGAGAAACATGTATAACCCTTATCCCCAGCAACTTTTATTTTCGATCCAAGCCTGCAGTTTCCTGTAAGCATTTAATTCGCTATGATAATCAACAAGTCGCAGGGGCAAACACTCAGGCCAGGACCAGAGTAAATACAGGTTGACAGGTTGAGTATCCCATATCCAAATATTCCGAAATATGGAATATTCCGAAATACGGACGTTTTTGAATGAGAGTGAGATAGTGAAACCTTTGTTTTTTGATGACTCAATGTACACAAACTTTGTTTAATAAACAAAGTTATTTAATATATTGTATTAAATCACCTTCAGGCTGTGTGTATAAGGTGTATATGTAACATAAATGAATTGTGTGAATGTAGATACAATTTGTTTAATGCACAAAGTTATAAAAAATATTGGCTAAAATTACCTTCAGGCTGTGTGTATAAGGTGTATATGTAACATAAATGCATTCTGTGCTTAGATTTAGGTCCCATCACCATGATATCTCATTATGGTATGCAATTATTCCAAAATACGGAAAAATCTGATATCCAAAATACGTCTGGTCCCAAGCATTTTGGATAAGGGATACTCAACCTGTAATACCAATAATAAGTTTTAAAAAATAAGATGAAATAGAAGACAGAAGGGATGACTGGGTTATGCAAAGTTAGTGAGTGGGTGGTCTAGGGAAACTCTGCAGAGTCTCTTAATGCCTAGAGAGACGGGCAATCCTTCAGCCATGGGTCCCCATAGGTTTCCTCCCCGAGGGGGTGTTTCCTCTCCTCAGTGCTGAATGATCACTAACTCTTAATGAGGCATGAGGTTTCCGCCATCTTGTTCCTCTTATAGGACAAGGTTTTAAGAATTCTGGACCAATCTTGGTCTGGAATTCCCTATTTTTCAATGCAGAGTAAATAATAATAAAAAAAAATAAGACAAAAAAAAAGACAGAAGGGATGACTGGGTTATGCAAAGTTAGTAGGTGGGTGGTCTGGGAAAACTCTGCAGAGTCTCTTAATGCCTAGAGGGGCGGGTAATCCTTCAGCTATGGATCCCCAGAGGTTTCCTCCCCGAAGGGGTGTTTCTTCTCCTCAGTGCTGAATGATGACTAACTCTTAATGAGTCATGAGGCTTCTGCCATCTTGTTCCTCTTATAGGACAAGTTTTCAAGAATTCTGGACCAATCTTGGTCCGGAATTCCCTGTTTTTTTTTAATGCAGAGTAAATAATAATAATTTAAAAAAGTAAGACAAAATAGAAGACAGAAGGGATGACTGGGTTATGCAAAGTTAGTGGGTGGGTGGGTGGCCTGGGGAAACTCTGCAGAGTCTCCTAATGCCTAGAGGGATGGGCAATCCTTCAGCCATGGGTCCCCATAGGTTTCCTCCCTTAGAGTGTGTTTCATCTCCTCAGTACTGAATAATGACTAACTCTTAATGAGTCATGAGGTTTCCGCCATCTTGTTCCTCTTATAGAACAAGTTTTTAAGAATTCTGGACCAATCTTGGTCCGAAATTCCCTATTTTTTTTAATGCAGAGTAAATAATAATAATAATTTAAAAAAAGAAGACAGAAGGGACGATTGGGTTATGCACAGTTAGTGAGTGGGTGGTCTTAGGACACTTTGCAGAGACTCTTAATGCCTAGAGGGACGGGTAATCCTTCAGCCATGGGTCCCCAGAGGTTTACTCCCTGAGGGGGTGTTTCCTTTCCTCAGTGCTGAATGATGACTAACTCTTAATGAGTCATGAGGCTTCCACCATCTTGTTCCTCTTATAGCACAAGTTTGAAAGATTGCTGGACCAATCTTTGTCCGGAATTCCCTATTTTTTTAATGCCTAGTAAATAATACTACTACTAATAATAATAAGAATAAAAATAAGAAGAAGAACACAAAGAAGAATTAGAAGAAGAAGTAAAAGAAGAAGAAAAAAACAGGCTACATTTAACTTGAAATAAAAATTGACATTTTTAAATATATTTTGCATGAAGTTGTCTTTATGTTTATCAATAAATCCTCTCAGGTGAAGAGATGACACATATTTGGGGAGACAAAAATATTAAGAGAGTTCATAACCATGCATTGTTTATTCTGCACAAGAGAGTACCAGACAAGGCAGCCATGTTGGGCACACTACATAGTGTACACTGTGCAATTAGCAAAACATGGCAGTAAAGCATACAAGGGTAAAATCAAAAGCAACTTAGAGGAGCCCCAGTTCCCCAGTTTACACAGTAAGGAATATGGTCTAACTCTGTAATTTGCTTTTTTCCACTTTTTTCCCTTATAACAATTTAATAGTGAGCTGAGGAGAAAATAACAAAAGAGGGTCGTGTTACAGTTTAAAATAATTTATAAAAAATTATCTGACCAAAAAAATAAAAAAATTAAAGTTATATTAATTGTCTGACACTCAGAAGATGGTAAACTCATATTGTGAGTTGCATAACATATTTATATGAAGCCTACACGGATTACTGACACTTCAGGAGTGATGTGATCACTTTGGGATGTGGTAAGGGTTCCAGTCACACAGACTTTGTTTCAGGGCAAAATAGACAAATGCAAGTGATATGAGACCACCTAAACACGGTACTAAAATTCTAAATAACTAGAGTGGAGATAATATCATATAGGTTTAATCTCATTTTCACTTAAAACCAATATCAGTCAAATAAAATGCTGAACGAGTGCTGGATGTGATCTGCAGTACAGAAGCTCTGACCTGCTTCATAGGACTGGACCAACGACTGACCTGCAGCAGAGTCCTGAGAGCAGCGGCACATGACTGGACCAAGAAAGAAGATGACGGTAAAGTCCTGGAACAGCAGAGGGCTCATCGCAAAATGAGCTTCGTACAAACATCTATTCCCTAAGTTAGCGATTCCCAAACTGGGTTGCAGGGGGGTCCTGGGTTGGTTGTCCAGGACGTATTCAAATTATTTATGACCAATGTAACAGGTAAAACCAGTGCTGGTGGATTCCCATCATAACATATCTGGACAAACATGCAAATTCTGTCCCTCACCACATAACTGGACCCTATGGATGATCTTTAACCACCATTTTATTTAATTAATGTTTTTCTGAATTTCACATTAAGAAAATTTTGATGTAGAGGTGCCGTGAAGAAAATTCTGATACTCTATGGCGCAGTGACTCAAAATTATTTGGGAACCACATGTAGTGGGAAACACTACATGTTTCTATTTGTGAATTCGGTTACCAGTATTACACTATGGGCCCGATTCAGTAAGGATTGTAAATTTTGATAATTATCAGAATTTTAAATCCTTGTGAACGCATGCTGGGGGCCGCCAATCGCAGTGCACGGCATGCTGACCGCCGCCTCCCCCCTGATCAAGCACAAATTGCGATCGCATCGCATTTTCTGCTTGATAGCAGAAATTAAGCTGCGCCGGCAGGAGGCCTGCCGCCATCTTTTTGATGACATCACACGCAGCCGCCGCGATCACACCCACACCATGCCCCCTGTTTCCATGACACCGCCTCCGCCCCCGCAAACCTTCGTCTCCGCCTAGGAAACGGAGCATTGACAGGCAGAGGCGATCGCATTTTCTGCTGACCCTTTCCGAAAATGTGGGCACATGCGCAGGACGGGCGCTGCACATTTTCCCCTCATCTTTTTTGTAATTTTTGCGGTTGGATTGCGTTCTGCGATCCAACCTGAATCAGTCCCTATGTTTGTGTATTTTATTTTGTTTCCTCTGAGGTACTGAAAAACAACTAGGGAGGCCAATCCCGGGGCATTTTTTCAATCCCGGGATTCGGGATTGAAAAATGCTCAATCCCGGGATTGCAGTAGGGATCAGTGTAGGAAGCAGGGAGAGTATATGTGGAGGGCAGGAAGGGAGGGTGGATGTACGGAGCAAGGGAGGGTGGGTGTAGGGAGCAGGAAGGGAGGGTGGGTGTAGGGAGCAGCGGGAGAGTGGGTGCAGGGAGCATGTACGGAGCAGGATGGGAGGGTGGGTGTAGGAGCAGCGGAAGAGTGAGTGTAGGGAGCATGTAAGGAACAGGAAGGGAGGGTGGGTGTAGGGAGCAGCAGAAGAGTAGGTGCAGGGAGCATGTACGGAGCAGGATGGGAGGGTGGGTGTAGGGAGCAGCGGAAGAGTGAGTGTAGGGAGCATGTAAGGAACAGGAAGGGAGGGTGGGTGTAGGGAGCAGCAGGAGAGTGGGTGTAGGGAGCAGCGGGAGGGTGGGTGCGTAGGGAGCATGTAAGCAACAGGAAGGGAAGGTGCCGATGGGTGTAGCGAGCAGGGAGGATGTCTGGAGCAGTGAGGGAGTGTGGGTGTAGGTAGCGATATCACTTACTAATTAGGTGGGCCATGGGCAGCATCCATGGACACACACACACACTGACCGCGCTGGCCACATTTCAAACGTAGCACTGGCCGCCAGCCAGTCAGAACTGGCAGTCTGGCAGCCAATCAGGAGCCGCGGCTGCTGCTGCTTCCCTGATTGGCTGCCTGTTTGCCAGCTCTGATTGGCTGGCAGCCGGCGCTACATTTGAAATGCCGCCAGCGCAGTCAGTGTATGTGTCTCCATAGCTGCTGTAACTACCTAGGTGACAGCCGGGCAGCGCTGTGCTATAGTGCTCAGCGCTGTCCGGCAAAACTGTGCATACGCACTCTAATCCTGGGATTTTCGGGCCCAAATCCTGGGATACCGCTGATCCCGATCCCGGGATTGGCCTCCCTAGTAACAACTGATACAGAGTGAACTCCAATGAGGAATATTCTATGATATTTAAAGGAATCTGTATTCTAAGCATTTGTGTGCGCGCTTTTTGTGTGGTGGATCTCTCTTTTAAAAAACACAGTTTGAGTCTGGGTGACACTCTTTCCACAGTGACGATTAGCAGCCTTTTTGCGAACCTGCAGTATTCACACTTTGTGGCTGCAATGTCAAACATTAGTAAGTATAACCCTGGTAGGACGATTCTATTGTGCTTGGCACCTCCTGTTGGCCGTTGGGCGTCTCACGGTGTTTTGTTCATATGTTTGTAAATCCAGTCATCAGGACACAGAGACATGTGAGTTCACTGCTGTGCTGTTTTTCCATTACCAACTCCAGACACACTGCACACTGGACCACCCACTTCCCAGCATCCCCCTGGTCCTAGGGACCATCACTGAAGATTCAGGCTTACACAGATTAGTAAGGGAGTGTCTACAAATATTAAGCATTCTAATACACTAACATCACATTCTCTTTTCTTTAAAGATAAGCCCTAAACGCTTCAATGCAACAATTAACAACGTCATATTAAGAACATCATCTAACACGTTTCAATGAGTCTCTCAGGTCTGCGTATTTCCCTTTTGGGTCTTTCATACACAGTCTGTGTTTCATCGACCATGTTGGACCTTTCTAGATTTGTGGTTGGTTCACCATTATCAGGATCATCATACATGTCAGATGAAGGGTATTCTTCAGTCATGTTGTCTTCTATATGGTTAGGTTGAGATCTTAAATCCACCCGATTTCTTCTTACTTCCGTTCCACGCTCTGTACGTATAGTATAAGATCTTGGTGCTACTTGTGCTTGCACAATACCTTTCTGCACCCAAATACATTTCTCGTGGTCTCTGAGACGGACTTGGTCACCTGATTTTAGATCAGATAAGCTTTTTGTTCGTCTGTCATGGAACAGTTTCTGTTTCGCCTGTTGACGTTCCTTAGTCTGACCAACGCTGAGTTATGTGTATTAAGCAGTTCATCATGTATCGGGAGATTTGCTCTAATCCTCCTTCCCATCAGCATTTGTGCAGGAGAAAGTCCATTCTGTAAAGGTGCACTGCAGTAGATTAAAAGACTTTTGTAGAAAGCTTCTTTACCTTCTTGAGCTTTTTTCATGAGACTCTTTACAGTTTTTACTGAACTTTCCACCAACCCATTTGAGCGTGGATAGTGGGTACTTGACGTAGTATGGACAAATTCCCACTCATCAGCAAATTGTCTAAATTCAGCACTGAAAAACTATGGACCATTGTCAGTGAACACTTCCATAGGAACACCATGCCTCGCAAAGATTGACTTCATGCAATTGATTACGGCTATACTAGTAGTTGTATGTAGTGTCTTCACCTCAGGGTAGTTAGAGTAATAATCAGTCACGACAATGTACGTTTTCCCATTACAATCAAACAAATCCGCGCCAACTTTCTGGTACGGTCTCTCTGGCACTGCGTGAGGACTCAGTGGCTCGACTTGTTGTTTCAGTCTATACTTAAGACATAATTCACATGTAGCTGTAGTCTGTGCTATGTCTTGGTTCATTCTTGGCCAATACATAACTTCACGCGCTCTCCGCTTACATTTTTCTTCTCCTAAGTGGCCTTCATGTATCTTGCACAGCATAGTTTTTCTTAGTCGTGCAGGTATTACAAACCTATTACCTTTGTAAATAATACCATCGACAACTGTAAGGTCACTGCGGTACATCCAATAATCATGCATAGATAGCGGGCACGCATGTTTTTCTGCTGGCCAACCTTTCAGAATGATATCTTTCAACACTTTCATTGTGTCATCTGTCTCAGTTTCTTTCCTAATCTGTTCTTGTCTTGCAAGAGACACTGGTAGAGAAGCTACGATCAAATTAACATAGGCTTCTATCTCTTCATCCATCAGACTTTTGGAACCTTTACTTTTGTCCACAGCACGAGAAAGTGTATCAGCAATGTACATGTATTTGCCGGGACAGTACAGCAAGTGTACATCATATTTCTGTAGTCTGATAAGCATTCGTTGAATTCTCATGGGACAGTCATGTAATGATTTAGTCATGATAGCTACCAATGGCTTGTGGTCAGTTTCCACTGTAAATGTTTGACCATACACAAACTGATGAAATCGCTCACATGCATATGTGATCGCTAGAAGTTCTTTTTCTATCTGAGCATACCTTGTTTCAGCACTTGTCAGTGCTCTTGATGCATAGATTACTGGTTGCCATGTATCCTCATGTTCTTGTAACAGCACTGAGCCTAGGCCAAATTGTGAAGCATCTGCTGAAATTCTTATTCTTTTCGCAGGATCAAAGAATTTTAGCACTGGTTGCTCTGTAATAATCTGTTTCAAGTTTTGCCAACTTTCTTCTTGTTCGTGTGACCACATCCACTCGTTATCTTTGTCCAACAACCATCTAAGAGAGGCTGTTCATTCAGAGAGTTGAGAAATAAACTTTCCTAAGTAAGTAATCATTCCTAGGAATCTTCTGACGTCGTCTTTGTTGTTAGGACGTTCCATGTTCACTATGGCTGATATTTTCCTTGGGTCTGGTTTTACACCTTGATCCGAGACCACTTCACCCATAAAGGTAAGTGTATTCACGCCAAATTCACATTTGTCCTTGTTTAGCTTTAGAGTCACTTTCTTGACAAGTTCCATTACTTGTCTCAATCGAGAATCATGTTCTTCCTTTGTAGATCCCCAGACAATAATGTCATCCATCATTGTTTCAACACCTGGAATATGTTCAAAAATCATGTGTATCTTTTTGTGATATACTTCTGGAGCAGACAATATCCCATATGGTAGTCGAAGAAATCTGTATCGACCTTCTGGTGTATTAAATGTACAAAGCTTTGAGCTGGCCTCATCTAAGTTCATTTGCCAGAATCCTGAAGATGCGTCCTATTTACTGAACCATTTTGCTCCCGCAAATTGCGACATGATTTCATCTCTGGTTGGTAGTTTGAAATGTTCTCGTTTAATAGCTTTGTTTAAATCTCTGGGGTCTAGACATATTCTGAGTTGTTCATTTTTCTTTTCAACAATTACTAAGGAGCTTACCCATTCAGTAGGCTCATCAACTTTCTGTATCACACCCAAGGCTTCCATGCGATTTAACTCTTGTTTCAGTTTTTCTCTCAGCGCAAACGGCACTTTTCTACAGGGGTGTATCACTGAAGAAACTTGCGTGTCTATATTTATTTTATGCTCTCCAGGCAAACAAACTAGACCTTCAAACAAGTCTCTGTATTCTGTAAACATCGATTTGCAGTCATCTTCTACTTGTGATGTCACCATAAAAACTTTCTTTAGCAAGCTTAGTTTCTCACAGGAACTTAATCCTAGAATCGGTTGCACATTTTTATCCACAATCAGTAGAGATGTTTTAAACTGTTGTCCCTTATATTTCAGTGTCACTAAGCATGTACCTTTCACAGGAATTTCCTCCCCAGTGTACCCTGTAACTTTCACTTTGGCTGGATGAATTTTAGGTTTTACTCTAAAAGTCTTATAGTCTTGAAATTATATTAAATTCACCTGCGCGCCAGTATCAAGCTTAAAGGGAATGACAATCTCGTTCACAGTTAAAGGGACAATCCATTCTTTCTTATCTGCACTACAAAGTTCAATGAAATCCACAAAGAATTCCTCTGTTTGTTTAATAGCCTGCACTTTGATTTCACTTTCCATTTTACAGCATTTGGCAAAGTGATTAAGTCTACCACATTTCATGCAGGTTTTACCATGAGCAGGGCACATTTTAGGATTGTGAGCATTTCCACATCTACTACACATTTCCTTGTTAGACTGTGGCTTAGACTGCTTCATTCTTGAGAATGGAGGTTTGCTTGGCTCTGTGTTCTGCACTACATGGACAGCAGCATCAACTTCCTTCTGTAACTTTTTGGCTTGAAATCTAGTTATTTCTGCAGATCTGCACATAGTCACTGCCTTTTCTAGTGTTAGGTCTTGCTCTCTCAGCAATCTCTCTCTGAGTCCATTATCAGGTATTCCACAGACAATATGATCTCTAATTAGTGAATCCTTTAAATCACCAAACTCACAGGTTTTACTGAGTGATTGCAGCTCTGTAACATACTGATCAAATCCATCTACAGACTTCTGATCACATGTGAAAAACGTATATCTTTCGTATGTCACATTTTTCCTTGGCACAAAGTAATCTTCAAACTTTTGCATTATAGAAGATAGCACCATATTCTGCCCCTCAGCAAACTGAAAACTATTATAAATGTCCAGCACATCCTCTCCTATCACATGGAGGAAAATGGATGCCTTAGTTTTGTCAGCCTCTGTATCAGCTCCACATGCAGCAAGATATATATTAAACCTTTGCTTAAATCTTTTCCAGTTTTCAGACAAGTTACCAGACATCAGCATGCCTGTTGGAGGAGCTAGTTTATCCATGGTTACTCACTGTTTGAAGAGAGGAGCACACGGCAGGCTTTGCAGACACTGATTATCACAGCCTTACAGACTTCTGCAGGATTCTTTCACACTCTGAGAGCACTAGCAGTCCAAGTTAAACTTCTTCTGACACCATGTTTTGTTCATATGTTTGTAAATCCAGTCATCAGGACACAGAGACATGTGAGTTCACTGCTGTGCTGTTTATTCCATCACCAACTCCAGACACACTGCACACTGGACCACCCACTTCCCAGCATCCCCCTGGTCCTAGGGACCATCACTGAAGATTCAGGCTTACACAGATTAGTAAGGGAGTGTCTACAAATATTAAGCATTCTAACACACTAACATCACAGACGGTGCAATGCAATTGTTTCTCTGTTTGGGCTCCCATTAGTATTTAACGTACCTGAATGCACTGGGTTTAGCCACGCAAACCAGCTAAACCCATCTAAAGTTCTTGTTTGGGCATTCAAACTATGGACTTTTCAAAAAAAAAATTCTCGCTCCTCCCAAAGCTGCAAGAAAAAATGCTTCTGCCGTGGTTAGTGTGCGTCTGAGCAGAGCAACAATTGAATTGCTCCGTCACAATGGATGTCCGTAAAAAAGAAATCACTTTTTTCCTCCCTAGTCTGTATATGTGCATAGCTTTTCAAGTTTTTATTCCCCTTAAAGAAAAAAAATATTTATATGCAAAGATCTGTGCATCTGTTTTTTTATTTTTGTATACGCACCAGAACAGAGCAATCTGAAACGTGTAGAAGGAGCCGGTTTATTGAGAATATAATGACAGGTGGTCGCATCCAGGACCTTTAGGTGTTGCCTGGGAGGGCCCAAGACAATTCCATCTTGCGCCTCTTTTTTTCTTTGCATCATGTGCTCTCTGGGGCCTAGTTTTTTAAACTGCCATCCTGTCTGCCACTGCAGTGCCACTCCTAGATGGGCCAGGTGTTTGTGCCGCACACTTGTGTCACTTAGCTTAGTCATACAGCCACCTCGGTGCAACCTTTTGGCCTAAAAACAATATTGTGAAGTGTGAGGTGTTCAGAATAGACTGGAAATGAGTGGAAATTAATGTTATTAAGGTTAATAATACTGTAGGATCAAAATTACCCCAAAATTCTGTGATTTTAGATGTTTTTACGGGTTGTTGTTTTTTAAATTATCCAGATCAAAATGGCAGTATATTGAAATGTGTTATTTAATAAAGGGTATTTATTGTAACTGAAAAACAATGAGCTCTCAAGTTAAGTACATGAATGTGGTATAAAGTGGATTTGTGTCCAGATCCATTTTTCTGCAGTACTGTGTGTGTCTGTACCAGGGACGTGCAGTCAGGGGAGGCAGGGGAGGCAGTGCCTCCCCTGTCATTAATGATTGAAATAATATGAATAAGATACTTATGACACATATTCTGTGTCATAATTATCTTCTTCATATTATTCTAATAAGTTTAATGCATTAAACTAGTTTGGGAGGCACTGATAGCAGTGCCTCCCGTTGACAATGGGAGCGGGGGATAAAGCGGGGGGTGGAGCCAGCCAGTGGGCTGTAAAAGCCCATTCAAAAAAGAGGGCAAAGCGGCACTTATACAAGTGCCTCGTTGACAGAGACGCCCACATCAAAGCACGCCCCTATCAGCGAGGCAGTTGTGATTGGACAGGGGATCCAGCGCTGGATCAGCTGTCCAATCACAAATAAACGGCGAAGCAGCGGCGGGATCCGGCGGATGGCGTGGATCACCTGGTGGAGGGAGTCTGACAGGCAGCAGCTGCAGCGTTGTCCCCGGAGGCGGCAGGAAGACCAGCACAGGGCACGTCTGCCCAGGACCACCCAGGCAGACCACAACTCCTTTCCCCGGCGGCAGTTCAAACCATTCAGTGTGAGTGTGCACATCAGCAGGGCTGGATTATACTTTGGGGGGGGGGGACGGGACCAGGGCACTGAAGACAGGGGGGCCCTACCCCTATTGCTAGCAACTACCCCATTGTTCTGCGCTCTGTGAGGTCAGGGGGCATGGCCTAATCGCGGACTTGTGTAGCCACGTCTCTTATGCAAATGTGAGTGAGTTTTTGTTTTATTCATAACTGATTTCACCATTATGTGTCTTGACTTTGTAAATGTAGACATTTTCACTACATCCCCATTTAAAGCAGCTCTCCTAGGTCACTAGGTCTAAGGGCAACATTTATTGGAGCCCCCAGATGTTGCCCAATGCAGCAGTTTGTCCCGGGACTGCATGGTCCGTCCACAGTCCAGGATGAAAACTAGCTGGGATGACCAATGAGAAGCCAATATCTCAGACTCATAGGTCCTCCCTCTGACACACGTCTTAGTAATTATTTTAAAATATTACACAAAACACACTCCTTTGCCTGGCTAGCTGCCGCGATCAGGGCTCAGCTCCGATTGGGCAACGTTGGGAAATAGGTTCTGTGCATGCGCAGAAGTTGAATTGGCTCAACTGCGCTGTGCTAGTACTTTCCCTCCCTCTCTCCTCACAGGACAGGGGTCCCCACCGCTGCCGTCTGCCGCTACCTCTGTGTCCTAAGCTGCGTCGCACACTACACAAGCTGTATGAAAGTAGAGGTAGCAGCCTCTGGGAGAGTAGTGCAGCCAGTTCCTGTCTAAGCACACCCACCACGCTGAACATGGCCTCATCTGTTACTGGTTCCTTTCATCATCTTCTCCCTGCCGGCTCTGCCTCCAGATTGATCGCCTGTAAAAAAAAAAAAAAAACTTTCTCCCGAAAACACACAGGTTCAGTGAAACCTGTGTGTTTTCGTGTGAAATAGCTCCGTTTTCGGACGAAAACTGAGCTGTTTCCGGGAATTCTGCTTCGCCTGCCAGAGGCAGGTAAAACAAAATCTCCAAGAAGCCGCAGCACGCGCCACCTAATCGGGCCTAATTAGATAGACCCCAGCAGGACAATTAGCCACGGTAAATTAACTGCTCAGCCTCTTCACAGTTACTCAGATCACCCCCAATACACCTCACTCCCTCTTACACAGCTCTTCCCCTGACAGAGCTCTCCCCTTTTCTCACCCCCCCATGCACACTGCTCAACCTCAGCCCCTCACATAGATCCCCCTAAACAGCTCTCCTCCCCTCACATAGCTCACCCCTTCTCACAGATCAAATGCTCTTTCCCCCTTTACACAGCACCCCCCTCACTCATCTCCAATTCACTCAGATCTCCCCCACATAGCTCTCCCCTTCTCATACAGTGGTTTTTCTATTCACTTTTTTTTTGAGGGGGTGGCTACACCTCCCCATATTTGGCCACGCCCTGTATATACATATATATATATATATATATATATATATATATATATATTTATTTAGTGATGAGCGGGTTCGGTTCCTCGGAAACCGAACCCGCCCGAACTTCACCCATTTTACACGGGTCCGAGGCATACTCGGATTCTCCCGCATGGCTCGGTTAACCCGAGCGCGCCCGAACGTCATCATCCCGCTGTCGGATTCTCGCGAGATTCGGATTCTATATAAGCAGCCGCGCGTCGCCGCCATTTTCACTCGTGCATTGGAAATGTTAGGGAGAGGACGTGGCTGGCGTCCTCTTCGTGTATTGTTGATGCAAATATTTGTGCTTGCTTATTGCTTAATTGTGGGGACTGGGGAGCAGCTGTATTATATAGGATGAGTACAGTGCAGAGTTTTGCTGATCAGTGACCACCAGCTTTATCCGTTCTCTGTCTGAAAAAAAACGCTCCTAGTCCTTATCTGTGCTCAGTGTGCTGCATATATCTGTGCTCACACTGCTTAATTGTGGGGACTGGGGAGCAGCTGTATTATATAGGAGGAGTACAGTGCAGAGTTTTGCTGACAGTGACCACCAGTATACGTTGTCTGCCTGAAAAACACTCCATATCTGTGCTCAGTGTGCTGCATATATCTGTGCTCACACTGCTTTATTGTGGGGACTGGGACCACCAGTATATTATATAGGAGGAGTACAGTGCAGAGTTTTGCTGACAGTGACCAACAGTATACGTTGTCTGCCTGAAAAACACTCCATATCTGTGTTCAGTGTGCTGCATATATCGGTGCTCACACTGCTTAATTGTGGGGACTGGGGAGCAGCTGTATTATATAGGAGGAGTACAGTGCAGAGTTTTGCTGACAGTGACCACCAGTATACGTTGTCTGCCTGAAAAACACTCCATATCTGTGCTCAGTGTGCTGCATATATCTGTGCTCACACTGCTTTATTGTGGGGACTGGGACCACCAGTATATTATATAGGAGGAGTACAGTGCAGAGTTTTGCTGACAGTGACCAACAGTATACGTTGTCTGCCTGAAAAACACTCCATATCTGTGTTCAGTGTGCTGCATATATCGGTGCTCACACTGCTTAATTGTGGGGACTGGGGAGCAGCTGTATTATATAGGAGGAGTACAGTGCAGAGTTTTGCTGACAGTGACCACCAGTATACGTTGTCTGCCTGAAAAACACTCCATATCTGTGCTCAGTGTGCTGCATATGTCTGTGCTCACACTGCTTTATTGTGGGGACTGGGACCACCAGTATATTATATAGGAGGAGTACAGTGCAGAGTTTTGCTGACAGTGACCAACAGTATACGTTGTCTGCCTGAAAAACACTCCATATCTGTGTTCAGTGTGCTGCATATATCGGTGCTCACACTGCTTAATTGTGGGGACTGGGGAGCAGCTGTATTATATAGGAGGAGTACAGTGCAGAGTTTTGCTGACAGTGACCACCAGTATACGTTGTCTGCCTGAAAAACACTCCATATCTGTGCTCAGTGTGCTGCATATATCTGTGCTCACACTGCTTTATTGTGGGGACTGGGGACCACCAGTATATTATATAGGAGGAGTACAGTGCAGAGTTTTGCTGACCAGTGACTACCAGTATACGTTGTCTGCCTGAAAAACACTCCATATCTGTGCTCATTGTAGTATATAGTAGGAGTACAGTGCATAATTTTGCTGACCACCAGTATATAATATATAGGAGTACGGTACAGAAGGCCACTGCTGTACCTACCTCTGTGTCGTCAAGTATACTATCCATCCATACCTGTGGTGCATTTAAGTTTTGCACAGTTTGCTGACCACCAGTATATAATATATAGCATTACGGTACAGTAGACCACTGCTGTACCTACCAGTGTGTCGTCAAGTATACTATCCATCCATACCTGTGGTGCATTTAAGTTTTGCACAGTTTGCTGACCACCAGTATATAATATATAGCATTACGGTACAGTAGGCCACTGCTGTACCTACCTCTGTGTCGTCAAGTATACTATCCATCCATACCTGTGGTGCATTTAAGTTTTGCACAGTTTGCTGACCACCAGTATATAATATATAGCATTACGGTACAGTAGGCCACTGCTGTACCTACCTCTGTGTCGTCAAGTATACTATCCATCCATACCTGTGGTGCATTTAAGTTTTGCACAGTTTGCTGACCACCAGTATATAATATATAGCATTACGGTACAGTAGGCCACTGCTGTACCTACCTCTGTGTCGTCAAGTATACTATCCATCCATACCTGTGGTGCATTTAAGTTTTGCACAGTTTGCTGACCACCAGTATATAATATATAGCATTACGGTACAGTAGGCCACTGCTGTACCTACCTCTGTGTCGTCAAGTATACTATCCATCCATACCTGTGGTGCATTTAAGTTTTGCACAGTTTGCTGACCACCAGTATATAATATATAGCATTACGGTACAGTAGGCCACTGCTCTACCTACCTCTGTGTCGTCAAGTATACTATCCATCCATACCTGTGGTGCATTTAAGTTTTGCACAGTTTGCTGACCACCAGTATATAATATATAGCATTACGGTACAGTAGGCCACTGCTGTACCTACCTCTGTGTCGTCAAGTATACTATCCATCCATACCTGTGGTGCATTTAAGTTTTGCACAGTTTGCTGACCACCAGTATATAATATATAGCATTACGGTACAGTAGGCCACTGCTCTACCTACCTCTGTGTCGTCAAGTATACTATCCATCCATACCTGTGGTGCATTTAAGTTTTGCACAGTTTGCTGACCACCAGTATATAATATATAGCATTACGGTACAGTAGGCCACTGCTGTACCTACCTCTGTGTCGTCAAGTATACTATCCATCCATACCTGTGGTGCATTTAAGTTTTGCACAGTTTGCTGACCACCAGTATATAATATATAGCATTACGGTACAGTAGGCCACTGCTCTACCTACCTCTGTGTCGTCAAGTATACTATCCATCCATACCTGTGGTGCATTTAAGTTTTGCACAGTTTGCTGACCACCAGTATATAATATATAGCATTACGGTACAGTAGGCCACTGCTGTACCTACCTCTGTGTCGTCAAGTATACTATCCATCCATACCTGTGGTGCATTTAAGTTTTGCACAGTTTGCTGACCACCAGTATATAATATATAGCATTACGGTACAGTAGGCCACTGCTCTACCTACCTCTGTGTCGTCAAGTATACTATCCATCCATACCTGTGGTGCATTTAAGTTTTGCACAGTTTGCTGACCACCAGTATATAATATATAGCATTACGGTACAGTAGGCCACTGCTGTACCTACCTCTGTGTCGTCAAGTATACTATCCATCCATACCTGTGGTGCATTTAAGTTTTGCACAGTTTGCTGACCACCAGTATATAATATATAGCATTACGGTACAGTAGGCCACTGCTCTACCTACCTCTATGTCGTCATTCGTCAAGTATACTATCCATCCATACCTGTGGTGCATTTCAGTTGTGCGCAGTATATATAGTAGTAGGCCATTGCTATTGATACTGGCATATAATTGCACACATAAAAAAATGGAGAACAAAAATGTGGAGGTTAAAATAGGGAAAGATCAAGATCCACTTCCACCTCGTGCTGAAGCTGCTGCCACTAGTCATGGCCGAGACGATGAAATGCCATCAACGTCGTCTGCCAAGGCCGATGCCCAATGTCATAGTAGAGAGCATGTAAAATCCAAAAAACAAAAGTTCAGTAAAATGACCCAAAAATCAAAATTGAAAGCGTCTGATGAGAAGCGTAAACTTGCCAATATGCCATTTACGACACGGAGTGGCAAGGAACGGCTGAGGCCCTGGCCTATGTTCATGGCTAGTGGTTCAGCTTCACATGAGGATGGAAGCACTCATCCTCTCGCTAGAAAAAAAGACTTAAGCTGGCAAAAGCACAGCAAAGAACTGTGGGTTCTTCTAAATCACAAATCCCCAAGGAGAGTCCAATGGTGTCGGTTGCGATGCCTGACCTTCCCAACACTGGACGGGAAGAGCTTGCGCCTTCCACCATTTGCACGCCCCCTGCAAGTGCTGGAAGGAGCACCCGCAGTCCAGTTCCTGATAGTCAAATTGAAGATGTCACTGTTGAAGTACCCCAGGATGAGGATATGGGTGTTGCTGGCGCTGGGGAGGAAATTGACAAGGAGGATTCTGATGGTGAGGTGGTTTGTTTAAGTCAGGCACCCGGGGAGACACATGTAGTCCGTGGGACAAATATGGCCATTGACATGCCTGGTCAAAATACAAAAAAAATCAGCTCTTCGGTGTGGAATTATTTCAACACAAATGCGGACAACAGGTGTCAAGCCGTGTGTTGCCTTTGTCAAGCTGTAATAAGTAGGGGTAAGGACGTTAACCACCTCGTAACATCCTCCCTTATACGTCACCTGCAGCGCATTCATCATAAGTCAGTGACAAGTTCAAAAACTTTGGATGACAGCTGAAGCAGTCCACTGACCACTAAATCCCTTCCTCTTGTAACCAAACTCCTGCAAACCACACCACCAACTCCCTCAGTGTCAATTTCCACCTTACACAGGAAAGCCAATAGTCCTGCAGGCCATGTCACTGGCAAGACTGACGAGTCCTCTCCTGCCTGGGATTCCTCCGATGCATCCTTGAGTGTAACGCCTACTGCTGCTGGCGCTGATGTTGTTGCTGCTGGGAGTCGATGGTCATCCCAGAGGGGAAGTCGGAAGACCACTTGTACTACTTCCAGTAAGCAATTGACTGTCCAACAGTCCTTTGCGAGGAAGATGAAATATCACAGCAGTCATCCTGCTGCAAAGCGGATAACTCAGGCCTTGGCAGCCTGGGCGGTGAGAAACGTGGTTCCGGTATCCACCGTTAATTCAGAGGCAACTAGAGACTTGATTGAGGTACTGTGTCCCCGGTACCAAATACCATCTAGGTTCCATTTCTCTAGGCAGGCGATACCGAAAATGTTCACAGACGTCAGAAAAAGAGTCACCAGTGTCCTAAAAAATGCAGTTGTACCCAATGTCCACTTAACCACGGACATGTGGACAAGTGGAGCAGGGCAGACTCAGGACTATATGACTGTGACAGCCCACTGGGTAGATGTATTGCCTCCCGCAGCAAGAACAGCAGCGGCGGCACCAGTAGCAGCATCTTGCAAACGCCAACTCGTTCCTAGGCAGGCTACGCTTTGTATCACCGCTTTCCATAAGAGGCACACAGCTGACAACCTCTTACGGAAACTGAGGAACATCATCGCAGAATGGCTTACCCCAATTGGACTCTCCTGGGGATTTGTGACATCGGACAACGCCACCAATATTGTGCGTGCATTACATCTGGGCAAATTCCAGCACGTCCCATGTTTTGCACATACATTGAATTTGGTGGTGCAGAATTATTTAAAAAACGACAGGGGCGTGCAAGAGATGCTGTCGGTGGCCCGAAGAATTGCGGGCCACTTTCGGCATTCAGCCACCGCGTGCCGAAGACTGGAGCACCACCAAACACTCCTGAACCTGCCCTGCCATCATCTGAAGCAAGAGGTGGTAACGAGGTGGAATTCAACTCTCTATATGCTTCAGAGGATGGAGGAGCAGCAAAAGGCCATTCAAGCCTATACATCTGCCCAAGATATAGGCAAAGGAGGGGGAATGCACCTGACTCAAGTGCAGTGGAGAATGATTTCAACGTTGTGCAAGGTTCTGCAACCCTTTGAACTTGCCACACGTGAAGTCAGTTCAGACACTGCTAGCCTGAGTCAGGTCATTCCCCTCATCAGGCTTTTGCAGAAGAAGCTGGAGACATTGAATGAGGAGCTAAAACAGAGCGATTCCGCTAGGCATGTGGGACTTGTGGATGGAGCTCTTAATTCGCTTAACCAGGATTCACGGGTGGTCAATCTGTTGAAATCAGAGCACTACATTTTGGCCACCGTGCTCGATCCTAGATTTAAAACCTACGTTGTATCTCTCTTTCCGGCAGACACAAGTCTGCAGAGGTTCAAAGACCTGCTGGTGAGAAAATTGTCAAGTCAAGCGGAACGTGACCCGTCAACAGCTCCTCCTTCACATTCTCCCGCAACTGGGGGTGCGAGGAAAAGACTAAGAATTCCGAGCCCACCCGCTGGCGGTGATGCAGGGCAGTCTGGAGCGAGTGCTGACATCTGGTCCGGACTGAAGGACCTGCCAACTATTACTGACATGTCGTCTACTGTCACTGCATATGATTCTCTTACCATTGAAAGAATGGTGGAGGATTATATGAGTGACCGCATCCAAGTAGGCACGTCAGACAGTCCGTACGTATACTGGCAGGAAAAAGAGGCAATTTGGAGGCCCTTGCAGAAACTGGCTTTATTTTACCTAAATTGCCTACCCTCCAGTGTGTACTCCGAAAGAGTGTTTAGTGCAGCCGCTCACCTTGTCGGCAATCGGCGTACGAGGTTACTTCCAGAAAATGTGGAGAAAATGATGTTCATCAAAATGAATTATAATCAATTCCTCCGTGGAGACATTCACCAGCAATTGCCTCCAGAAAGTACACAGGGACCTGAGATGGTGGATTCCAGTGGGGACGAATTAATAATCTGTGAGGAGGGGGATGTACACAGTGAAAGGGGTGAGGAATCGGAGGATGATGATGAGGTGGACATCTTGCCTCTGTAGAGCCAGTTTGTGCAAGGAGAGATTGATTGCTTCTTTTTTGGTGGGGGCCCAAACCAACCAGTCATTTCAGTCACAGTCGTGTGGCAGACCCTGTCGCTGAAATGATGGGTTCGTTAAAGTGTGCATGTCCTGTTTATACAACATAAGGGTGGGTGGGAGGGCACAAGGACAATTCCATCTTGCACCTCTTTTTTCTTTCATTTTTCTTTGCATCATGTGCTGTTTGGGGACAATTTTTTTGAAGTGCCATCCTGCCTGACTGCAGTGCCACTCCTAGATGGGCCAGGTGTTTGTGTCGGCCACTTGTGTCGCTTAGCTTAGTCACACAGCGACCTTGGTGCGCCTCTTTTTTTCTTTGCATCATGTGCTGTTTGGGGACTATTTTTTGGAAGTGCCATCCTGTCTGACACTGCAGTGCCACTCCTAGATGGGCCAGGTGTTTGTGTCGGCCACTTGGGTCGCTTAGCCATTCAGCGACCTCGGTGCAAATTTTAGGACTAAAAATAATATTGTGAGGTGTGAGGTGTTCAGAATAGACTGAAAATGAGTGTAAATTATGGTTATTGAGGTTAATAATACTATGGGATCAAAATGACCCCCAAATTCTATGATTTAAGCTGTTTTTGAGGTTTTTTTGTAAAAAAACACCCGAATCCAAAACACACCCGAATCCGACAAAAAATTTTCAGGGAGGTTTTGCCAAAACGCGTCCGAATCCAAAACACGGCCGCGGAACCGAATCCAAAACCAAAACACAAAACCCGAAAAGTGTCCGGTGCACATCATATTATATATATATATATATATATATATATATATTCACAGATGTAGCCACGCTCGTGGCTATATCTGCGGTGGATGGGCACACACATATTGTATATTACACACACATCTTTTATCTGGCACTACACTTTTATGTATAGATGCATTTTGATTGTTTATCATTCTCTTTTTTCCCATCTGCCTGATATTCCCCGTTTTCCTCTGGTCTCCGCCTGTTGTTCCCCCTATGTTCATCCCATCCCCCTGTGGTCTCCTCATGTTTTTCCCCGTTCCAGATGGATATTATATACTGTATATTTTTTTATGTGACACTTATACCCCTTTTCAGACAGAAATCCCGGCAATTACCCTGTCTGACTTCCCCCCTTTTAACACAGAAGAGCAAATTACCGGGTCAATAGTTTCGACTCGGTAATTGCAGACCAAAACAGGTATTTTGTCTGTGTGAAATGGTCAACTCGAGTCGAAATTTCAGTGTCTCCAACCCTGGTAAATTCCTAGGTCGAAGTCCCGGTAATTTCAACCTGGGTTGACCCTGACACACAGAAAAAGGACCAGTGTTTTTTTGGCAAATTACCGGGTAGAAATTCTTCACCCGGTAGTTTCACTTTCTATGTGAAAGGGGTATTTCCAGTTGTTCTTGTGGAGGAGCCTCCAATGTCCCGTCTTCCTACCATCTCCACAAGTTCTTCCAGTCAAGCCTCGTCTTCCTACTTTTTACCCATTTCTTCCTACCATCTCGCCATCTTCCTCCCATTTCCCCCTATTCTTCCAGTCTCTTCTTGTTTCACTCCTTTCTCCTGATTAATGGCACTATTGTGTGGTGTGATGCGAACAACGGACACCACTGTGTGTCGTAATGTGAATAAGGGATACTACCATGCGGTGTAATATGAATAATGTTGCACTACTGTGTGTTGTAATTTGAATTGGTACTGTGTGGCCATGCCCTGTCCCCATGAGGCCACACCCTTTTATTTTTGGCATGGGTCGAAGGCGCGCACCATCCATATTTTTTTATGGGGGGGGGGCTGTCACCCACTACTGTCACCCTCTCCTTGGCGTCACTCCCTGTCACCCACTGATGTCACTTTCTCGCTGGCGTCACTCCCGGTCACCCACTACTGTCACCTTCTCCCTGGCGTCACTCCCTGTCACCCACTACTGTCACCTTCTCCCTGGCATCACTCCCTTTCACCCACTCGCTAGCATCACTCCCTCACTCCCTGTCACCCACTACTGTCATCCTCTCCATGGCGTCACTCCCTGTCACCCACTGCTGTCGCCCTCTCCGTGGCGTCACTCACTTTCACCCACTGCTGTCACCCTCTCTGTGGTGTCATTCACTGTCACCCACTGCTGTCACCCTCTCCGTGGCGTCACTCCCTGTCACCCTCTTGCTGGCGTCACACTCTTCTTGTCACCTTCTCGGTGGTGTCACCCTCTACCTGTCACCCACTGCTGTCACCCTCTCCCTTTTCACCCACTGCAGTCACCCACTCCCTGGCATCACCATCTCCCTGTCGCCCACTGCTGTCACTCTCTCCTTGGCATCACCATCTCGCTGTCACCCAGTGCTGTCACCCTCTCCCTGGCATCACCATCTCCCTGTCACCCACTGCTGTCACCCTCTCCCTGGCATCACCATCTCCCTGTCACCCACTGCTGTCACTCTCTCCCTGGCATCATCATCTCCCTGTCACCCTCTCCCTGGCAACACCATCTCCCTGTCACCCACTGCTATCACCATAACCCTGGGATCACCATCTCCCTGTCACCCACTGCTATCACCATCTCCATGGGATCACCATCTCCCTGTCACCCACTGCTATCACCATCTACCTGGGATCACCATCTCCCTGTCACCCACTGCTATCACCATCTCCCTTGGATCACCATCTCCCTGTCATCCACTGCTATCACCATCTCCCTGGGATCACCATCTCCCCGTCACCCACTGCTGGCTATTTTGTTGTCCAGTACTTCCATTAACTTAATAGCGCTGCACTCACGGCACTGTTAAGTTAATGGAAGCCTTGGACAACAAAATTGCACTCATGTCCTCCCCCCACTCCCTTCCCAGTCCCAAACACTATTATTTGTTTTATAAAAATTTACATTATATTAGCCGCCGGCTCATCACAAGTTTTATGAGCAGGCAGGCTGCGGGCATTGGACTGAGATGCGAATTAGTGGCGGGGGGCCTGGGCAGTTGATGGTGGACAATTTCCAATGGCGGGGGCGGTGGCCATTAGTGGTGGGGGTAGCGGGCATCAGGGATGGCGGCGGTAGAGGGCATTGGCTCGAGCAGTAGCAGGCATAGTCTCCGCGGTGGTAGGGGTCGTCGGCAGGACTCGGCAGACATTATGTCTGCAGTGCCTCACCAGCCACTGACCTCACCGCACGCCACTGGTCTGTATGTGTGTGTGTGTGTGTGTGTGTGTGTGTGTGTGTGTGTGTGTGTGTGTGTGTGTGTGTGTGTGTATTATACATTAATATTATAGATACATATATATTATATTATTATTATTATTATTATTATTATCCTTTATATGGCGCCACAAGGGTTCCGCAGTGCCCAATTACAGAGTACATAAACAAATAATCAAACAGCAAAACAGCAACTTACAGTTGACGACAGTATAGGACAAGTACAGGGTAAATAAACATAGTTACATCAGCAGATGACACTGGAATAAGTATCAGGTGGCAGAAGACTGCTGGATTTGGTGCAGCTGAAGATTATTTAAGTAAGAAAAAGGATAAGCACATGAGGGAAGAGGGCCCTGCTCGTGAGGCTTACATTCTAAAGGGGAGGGGTAGACAGATGGGGTGACACAGATGGGGTACATAGAGAGCGTAGAACAGAGGGTTAGGATGAGATTTGGCTGGGTTTGGTGAAGAAGTGGGTCTTGAGAGCCATATATATATATATATATATAATGTGTGTAGGGGCATCATAGCATCTTGTCATGCCCTTTCCCCATGAGCGGTGGGGTTTGCCAATTCACTCTTTAGCACAGGGCACCGAGAGTCTAGGTATGGCTCTGCTGTGGAGTATCAGCAACAGGTGCAGGCCGTAGTTAGTGATAACCCAGAGCTGACATCACATAAGGGACAATTAACTTTTTTGCTGCAGGTGATATGTCCTGCAATCTGCATAGATCAATCTCATCACTACATAGTTAAACTGCGTCCTGTATATTAGTCCTGTAGAGGGTTAATGCTGGCACACAGTCAGATCAGAAAGCGTGAGTCCAGTAATAAGGCCGCTGAGCTGGGCCGCCTGCAGGCTCATGTGCAGCACACAGTACAGGCAAGCCATGTTCAGGGAGCTCCTGTAATCCAATGTATGCAGAATGAATTAGACTGTATGAGGCTCTGTAGCAATGGTCAGTGATTGCGTTATATCTGCACCCAGGATTTGTGTTGACGGGTTGTGTGTGGGGTTTTTTCTTGGGTTTTTTTTTTTTCCGTTTTAATAAGGAATGGTTGCAATATATAACTTCAGCATCAGCACCAGAATGAGATCTCCCACCTCCAGAATATTAGATTTGTTCTAGCGGTGGACAGAAATATTGGGTACAATTCCAATGCTGCTAATAAAGGTTTGGAATAATGCAGTACAGTGTGAAGCCTGCGCTGCATAGTAGCAATCCTGTCACGCTGCATCGATAAGGACACTATGCTCTCTGTAAACACGTCTGTGGCGGCATCAGAGGATTCATTTTATGTGGAAGACAAATTGTGTCTAGATTCCAGACACAAGCTGTTCCTCTCATAACGTATAGCTCAGTGGAGGCTGAGTGCTTGGTGACTTGTAGTCAGTGGGAGTCCTGGACTATGTCTCCGAGGTAAAGGTGAGCCAGACAGACGTCCGGTGCTGATGGCATTCTGCTATCCTCTTCATGCAGTGCTGTGGACTGGGACATCGCCGGAGAGTACGGGTTTCCTATGTGAGTTTCACGATTCCTTATGGATTGTCACCTCATAACATTCCATTTGTCATGCACATGCTGAGAATGGACCTGAATGAAGATGTTAGTCGCATGTAAAATACAGTATGTATGTGCTTATACACACAAATGTATGTATGTATTGTTATTATTATTATTATTATATATATATGGATGCACATGCATTGGTAAGTATAAACAAATGCCCATGTGTATATGTGTATATATATATATATTATTCAGTTCTGCTTGTTTCATGTCCATTGGTCCAATATCTATGTGTGTGTGTGTGTGTGTGTGTGTGTGTGTGTGTATATATATATATATATATATATATAAAATCAATTGTTTCTTATATATACTTTTATATATATATATATATATATATTCATTCAATCAATCAATCGTTTATTGGTTGCAGCACTGACAGCAGAGGTATAGCACATTGCACATGCCTTTTGCAGACAATATATACTAATTTCTCTGAATATCTTATGGTGAGCTAACCTGTAGCTACATGGACTGAAGCAGCGAGAGGGGATGTCAACTTGTCATTGCTGCAGAGTGCATCCTCACTGGACTCTGCAGATGCGAATGTATCCTAGCAACAGCCCCCTCATGCATTAGTTTCCTGTACATGCTACTGTCATACATATGTAGCAGGCACTGACTGAGAGGCACCACCTGAATCGTGTGTGTGTTGTGCCCACTGAACTTGTTTATATGGATATACAGTATGTATTATACTTGTTTTGATTAGCCTGAAAGTAAGGTTGTTGTGGTTGGTGATTGAAGTTGTGGTGTGGAAAGTTAATGGATCACATTTATATATGACATTGTATTCCTTGTGCTATGATAGTGCTTGTATTTAGGAATTTAAAGTTTAGTAAATATGAACAGTTATAATGCAGTAAAGATCTATTCTAGTCATGTCCAGTGGGCAGATCATGATGGGAGTTATGGGCCCTACACACTGGCCGATTACACTGAAAGATATGAACGATTTTGTTCATTAATGAACGAGATATCGTTCATATCTTTCAGTGTGTATGCACCAATGATGAACGATGCGCGGCCCCGCGCTCGTTCATCGTTGGTGCTGGCTCGTTTATACATGCAAGCCAATATGGACAATATCGTCCATATTAGCATGCAGGGCTATTGAGCCGGGTGACTGGGGGAGTAAAGAAACTTCACTCCCCCCCGTCACCTTCCAACCCCCCCCTACCTCGCCGCCGGGTTGTCCGTCGGCCAATTGCCCAGTGTGTAGGGCCCATTAAAGGACAACATGTAATATCCTGCGAGATGCAGGCTGTTTGGGAATTCCTGTGAGTCTGCCCATGTTTTTAAAGCACCAATCATTTTTGGTTTTGCCTTGTAAAAGATTGCCACTTTAAAAATACGGGCAGACTCGAAGGAATTCCTGAACAGCCTACATTTTGCCCATAGTGTCTTATGTCTGTATAGATTGTAATAGTAACGTATTTATGATCATGTTCAGTGGTCAGGTCATATTTTGATGCTATGGGGTCTATTTACTAAGGGGTCTATGTACTAAGGTTTGCCTTGAAGAGTGCTAAAGTGGAGAGAGATAAAGTGACAACCAACCAGCTCCGAACTTTAATTTTTCAAACACAGCCTATAACATGGCAGTTAGGAGCTGATTGGCTGGTACTTTACCTCTCTCCACACTCTCTATAAGGCTTAGTAAATACACCCCTATATCTGTATAATGCCATTGAATTGTATTATGATGATATCCAGTGATTGGGTCATGTTGGGAGATGTAATTCTCAATGTCTGTAATAGCCTGTAATAGAATTGTATTCCGGTTTTGTCCAGTGGTTAAATCATATTGAGTTGTTGTAGTGTTCTAGGTTTGTATAGAATGAAATAACATTGTATTATGCTCACGTCCAGTTATCAATACCCCTTTCAGACCGCCAGCTTTTAACACGGGTTATTGCATATGAATGTTCAGAACCCGTGTTGATTTTTCGGTCTGAAAGGGCCTAGTTGGAATAATCTGTGTCGAGCAACCCAGTATTCCAACTCAGGTAGCGAGCAGTATTGAACGCACGTTTCCTGGCTCGCTGTGCTGTGTGAACGGGAAAGCTGGGTTGAGGCAACACGTTTCCTGTTCACAGTGTATGAACTGGCGGCACATGGAGATCATCTAATCTCCAAGCGCCGCCCGTGTCACAGCTGATGTCACCAATCCGGCAATATACCGGGTTGGGGACATCGGCTGTGAAGGGGCTCAGACGGGTCACACCCGGGAAGCACCCGTGTACGGCTCCCGGGTGCGACCCGCCATTGGCGGCCTGAAGGGGGTACAAGTCACATTGGGTAGGTGTGATTCTCAATATCTGTATAGCCTGTAATAGAACTGTATTATGGTTTTGTTCTGTGGTTAGGTCATGATGAGTTGTTGTAGTATTCAAATATATGTCTATATAATATGTAATTTAATTGCTTTATAGAATAATAATTTTATTTATAGTGCGCTCTTTCTCTAATAGAACTGAAGGCGCTTAACAGATAAAATGAACATAATAAGGTACAGAAACAATGAAGTAGAGAAAAGCTTTTCATAAAATACAGAGAGCATGGAGATACTAAAGAGACATTAAGGGGTTGCTTGAGTAAACAGGAAAGTGTTGATCTTGTTTATTGGTCAGATAATTTTGACTGCAGGAAAGTCATACAACTATGTTGGGGGGGGAATCCGGTCTGAAGATCGACACTGTCTAGGTCGACAATGTTTTGGCCGACCACTATAGGTCGACAGTCACTAGGTCGACAGGGTTTCTAGGTCGACATGTGCTAGGTCGACTGGTCAAAAGGTCGACACGAGTTTTTCCCAAAAAAAACTTTTTTTTAACTTTTTCATACTTAACGATCCACGTGGACTACGATTGGAACGGTAATCTGTGCCGAGCGAAGCGAGGCACCTTGCCCGAAGCATGGCGAGCAAAGCGAACCATGTGAGGGGACACGGTGCACTAATTCGGCTTCCCAGTCACTGTACGCAGAAAACGACACCCAAAAAAAAACACCAAAACCTCGTGTTGACCTTTTGACCTGTCGACCTAACACATGTCGACCTAGAAACCCTGTCGACCTTCAAACCCTGTCGCTCTATAGTGGTCGACCTAAACATTGTCGACCTAAACACTGTCGATTTGATGATCCACATGCGTTGGGGGATGTAGTGTCCTGTGTCTGTGTCAGCACACTCTCCTATCCTATCTGTTTCCTGTTCTCTCGGGAGATGGGAAGGAGGACATGCTGGTGCAGTTTTGGTTAGAAGACGCTCCCAGTTGAGTACCCGCTGTCTGTCTTACTGCTACCAGCTGCTGCCATGGCCCTTCTTCCCACCTGAGAATGTAACTCTGACTGACGTACTGTACATATATTGCACTGAGGTAAGGGCCATTGTTCTGCCCCAAAGCATTTGTTCTCTTCTATGATGTTCAAACGTTTGTCTGGATGCCCCTTAAATTAGCTTTTTATGTATATTAAATGTGTTGGTGTAGTCGTCTACTTTTATTATATTGGACAATATGAAGGTGTGAGGAGATCTATATTGACAAGAGCAATGCCTCTCCATAGAAGAGACTCTGGGCTGTATATCAGTCACTAAAATTCTCTCTGTATTGTATATTGGTCATTGGAAAAATCTCTATATTTTATATCTGGCATTATGATGCTTTCTGTGTTGTGTTTCAGTCTTTAGCTCTAATGCCCCCTACACATTTGCTCTATAGCTGTCGCTCTATAGTGGTCGACCTAAACATTGTCGACCTAGACACTGTCGATTTGATGATCCTCATCCGTTGGGGGATGTAGTGTCCTGTGTCTGTGTACAGCACCCTCTCCTATCCTATCTGTTTCCTGTTCTCTCGGGAGATGGGAAGGAGGACATGCTGGTGCAGTTTTGGTTAGAAGACGCTCCCAGTTGAGTACCCGCTGTCTGTCTTACTGCTACCAGCTGCTGCCATGGCCCTTCTTCCCACCTGAGAATGTAACTCTGACTGACGTACTGTACATATATTGCACTGAGGTAAGGGCCATTGTTCTGCCCCAAAGCATTTGTTCTCTTCTATGATGTTCAAACGTTTGTCTGGATGCCCCTTAAATTAGCTTTTTATGTATATTAAATGTGTTGGTGTAGTCGTCTACTTTTATTATATTGGACAATATGAAGGTGTGAGGAGATCTATATTGACAAGAGCAATGCCTCTCCATAGAAGAGACTCTGGGCTGTATATCAGTCACTAAAATTCTCTCTGTATTGTATATTGGTCATTGGAAAAATCTCTATATTTTATATCTGGCATTATGATGCTTTCTGTGTTGTGTTTCAGTCTTTAGCTCTAATGCCCCCTACACATTTGCTCTACAGCTGTCGCTCTATAGTGGTCGACCTAAACATTGTCGACCTAGACACTGTCGATTTGATGATCCACATGCGTTGGGGGATGTAGTGTCCTGTGTCTGTGTCAGCACACTCTCCTATCCTATCTGTTTCCTGTTCTCTCGGGAGATGGGAAGGAGGACACGCTGGTGCAGTTTTGGTTAGAAGACGCTCCCAGTTGAGTACCCGCTGTCTGTCTTACTGCTGCCATGGCCCTTCTTCCCACTGAGAATGTAACTCTGACTGACGTACTGTACATATATTGCACTGAGGTAAGGGCCATTGTTCTGCCCCAAAGCATTTGTTCTCTTCTATGATGTTCAAACGTTTGTCTGGATGCCCTCAAATTAGCTTTTTATGTATATTAAATTTGTTGGTGTAGTCGTCTCCTTTTATTATATTGGACAATATGAAGGTGTGAGGAGATCTATATTGACAAGAGCAATGCCTCTCCATAGAAGAGACTCTGGGCTGTATATCAGTCACTAATATTCTCTCTGTATTGTATATTGGTCATTGGAAAAATCTCTATATTTTATATCTGGCATTATGATGCTTTCTGTGTTGTGTTTCAGTCTTTAGCTCTAATGCCCCCTACACATTTGCTCTATAGCTGTCGCTCTATAGTGGTCGACCTAAACATTGTCGACCTAGACACTGTCGATTTGATGATCCACATGCGTTGGGGGATGTAGTGTCCTGTGTCTGTGTCAGCACACTCTCCTATCCTATCTGTTTCCTGTTCTCTCGGGAGATGGGAAGGAGGACATGCTGGTGCAGATTTGGTTAGAAGACGCTCCCAGTTGAGTACCCGCTGTCTGTCTTACTGCTGCCATGGCCCTTCTTCCCACTGAGAATGTAACTCTGACTGACGTACTGTACATATATTGCACTGAGGTAAGGGCCATTGTTCTGCCCCAAAGCATTTGTTCTCTTCTATGATGTTCAAACGTTTGTCTGGATGCCCTCAAATTAGCTTTTTATGTATATTAAATTTGTTGGTGTAGTCGTCTCCTTTTATTATATTGGACAATATGAAGGTGTGAGGAGATCTATATTGACAAGAGCAATGCCTCTCCATAGAAGAGACTCTGGGCTGTATATCAGTCACTAAAATTCTCTCTGTATTGTATATTGGTCATTGGAAAAATCTCTATATTTTATATCTGGCATTATGATGCTTTCTGTGTTGTGTTTCAGTCATTAACTCTAATGCCCCCTACACATTTGGCGATTTGCCGCCGAAGTGCCCAACGGCCGATACAGCGGGGAAGGGGGGGGAGGTGAAGTTTCTTCGCTCCCTGACGTCACCCGGCCCCATAACCCTACATGCTAATATGGACAATATTGTCTATATTGGCTTGCAGGCATAATCGAGTGGGCACCAACGATGAACGACTGCAGGGTTGCGCATCGTTCATCGTTGGTGCCTACACACTGAGCGATATGAACAATGTTTTGTTAATTACTGAACAAGATTTTTCATATCGGTCGCACACATCGACACGTATGTACGGCCATTAAGTATGTCCCACAGAAGGGACTGCCACCATTCAGGTACAGGGTTGGCTCCTGCAGGGTACACGTCAGGCTTCTTAATACCAAGTGAGCATAGTTTAAATATCACAGCCTTATTGAGTTTTGTTAGTGACCATGGTCAGCCCCTTAAGGACGCAGTCTATCCATTGTTTAAAGGTCATATCCAGCAGGATTATGTTCCATGGAGTCTACTCCTCAGTCATTTTTGTTTTCTTGCAGAACGTTTTGTTGCTTTTCACTGGATGCCATTGTCAGAATTCATAATAATTTAATTTGCTGGAGAGTTGTTCTAGAAAGTCTCCCTCCCAGCAATTTTTTTTTTTTTTTACTGCCGCATTAGGGTAATGCTGACACGATCTCCGTTTCTGTGTCTGTCGCCATATTACGTGTTTCGTATAATACGCGCATGCTCAGTTATTCCCACTCTTTTGTAGCTGGGCGTCTTTCATGAGGATCACCGTACCACTAAGGAGATGAAGTTTTAGTCTTGTTGTACACAGTGTACGATTAGGCGGACTGTAAAACATGACATGCCTCTTAAAAGTGCGATGTCCTGTGTCCTCTTTGATGTATCAGTCAACAATCTCACAGAACAGGATAGCTAGGACATTATCACAATGAAAGGGGGGCCTTCAATGCCATGCAAAAAGGGAAAGAATATTTCCTTCTTTCATTCACTATCGTAGTGAAATCGCTGTGCGTTCATTTATAGAATTTGGCGGCAGATAAGAACCACATGGCCCATCTGGTCTGCCCTGTATATGCACACACTTAAACACTAGGGTTCATTTTGTTGGGAGACAATTAACCTACCAGTATATTTTTGGATTGTGGGAGAAAACCAGAGTACCTGGAGGAAACTCAAGCAAGTACGGGGAGAATATACAAACTCCACACAGTTAGGGCCATGGTGGAAATTGAATCCAAGACCTCTGAGCTGTGAGGCAGTAATGCTAACCATTACACCACCCATATAATACCATCCACAGTGCACTTCATCCCCTTATATATTACAAGCACACATTAGGCCTGATTCTGTCAGACGGATCTCGTAGCATGGACGCAAACGGCAAGTTTTTGCTAAACAGTGCACGTGCAAAAGCGTTGGACACAACTCTGCTCAATTTGTAATTTTGTGAAAAATGGCGTTTTGGGGCGAGGTAAAAAGATTCTGCTGTGAAATGCCTATTGATACATTTTGAGATGGAGAGAAAGTTATTTTTCTTTGGAAACTAAAAGAAGCAAAAAACTATTTTTTCCTGTTGATAAATAGACCCCCGTGCCACAAAACACAAACCAACTAACTACATACTGTATATAATCTGTGGGTTGGGTATGCCTTACCGACGCTAGGGATCCCGGGGGTCAGCATACGGACTGTGGGATCCCAGCAACAGAATGCCGGCGGGGAAGGCACAAGTGGGAATAGTCCCTGCTAGTCGGCATGCCGACTGTCGGCATGCCGACTGTCGGGATTTAGAGGGGGCAGGATGTACTCGTTGGTATTGTGACTGGCGGTCTTCTGACCGCCGGTCACATAACTACATGTCGATGCTTTAGTTAAGGCTTGTGGAAGCTCCAGGACACAACTATTGGGGGTTCCCACCAATAATTCGACCAACCACCCACACACCTACTGCCACGTACCAGGAGTGGGTAGGCTGTGGTGGTTCTTCATCCGATCAACCAAGCAGCACTGCAGATGATAAAGAGATTGTGTAAGCCCGCCTGCTACTTGACACCGACAGAGCGGTTTATTGTTTTAGCCGGCAGATGCAGTCGATGTTCAGGGCCACCTGGTGACCTGTCACATTGTGTAGTTGTGGCTGTTGACATGAGCCACTCATGCTGGTAATTGCCAGTCAGAAACGCACTGGTGGCAATGTTTGAGGCATTGTGGGAGCCCCCAATGTGCAGGGGGCACCTGGGTGACCACCATGTCAGCCCATACTACGTATAATCCAGCCCTGGATGCTCTAAAGTTGGCATGAGGTAGAAGCTCTAATAAATGTTCCTATCACACTGAATCCATGCCATGAACGGTCAGGCTGTTCTGGGGAGTCGTTTGCTCCAGGCTAATATTATGTAAACATTGAGCTTAGATTTAAATGTATTACATTTCTTACTTTGCTTTACTGTATACAGCCAAGCAAACAGCACAGACCTGAGTGATAAAATATAGACTCCTATGAAAATATGAAGTGGAGAAAGTTAATTGGACTTGATATATGTACAGCATTGCTGGTAATATTGCATGCAGATTAAATGTGCATTAATAATACAGGGCTCATATTTTCCTGTAGGAATGTTTAGTCTGCATCGTTCAAGATAATTAATGAGTTAAATATATGTTCCCATTTCCCAGAGCCACACGCATTGCGCGTATCTTTCTCTAGCTACATACTCGTCATTTGCGGGTTAGCAAGGTGTAAATTGTGCTACTGCAGTGGGTGTGATATACAATGTATATGATGAAATGCATGCAGACTGTCTCTTTATGTACTATATGTGATTCATGCGTATCTGTTCTGGTGCACAGCCTTTTATAGACTGTACGTCCCATCAAATGAAGTATTTAAAACAGGATTTATCTAACTGATACACAGATGTAAAGGGCATGCTTAGTGCAAATACAAGTGGTCTGGTCAGTTGTTTTTCTCCATGATAAAATACACAGGTAGAGGACACAAGTGGGCCACACAGTCAAAAGGGTGTAGTAGGGTATGCCGGCGGCCAGGCTCCCGGCGACCAGCGCCGGAATCCCGACCGCCGGCACACCGACAGCGTGGCGAGCGCAAATGAGCCCACACTATCTATTCTCCCTCCAGGGGGGTCGTGGACCCCCAAGAGGAAGAAAAAGTGTCGGTATGCCGGCTGACGGGATTCCGGCGCCGGTATACTGTGCGCCGGGATCCCGACAGCCGGCAAACTGAACACCACCCGTCAAAAGACCCGACCATTGTTATTAGTAATGGGTTATTAATGGTAGGTTGCAGGCCTATATATCACTTTTATGTTCATTTTCTTTAACCATCTTCTTACAGAAATTGTGTACTGAAAGAAAATTTCCCAAAATAATTCCCTCTATCCAGGCTACCAGTCACCAGAGCCCCATGTTCTGCTCCATGCAGCTAGTTTTGTGGGGTGGTTCCATCAGGGATATTTTAACAAACAAGGGGGCCTGTGTGCATACCAATATCAATTATCCCAAACCTTAGATGACTTTTCTGCCATCTTTTTTGCTGGCATTGTCCTCTGGAATATGGGCAGAGTCTTTGTTATTTTCTGAGCCAGCATCATCTTTACAAAGACAATGTAGAAATGTAGCTATGTTGGCAGCCCTGTTACCAGGAAGAGTATGTTCTAGGGGAGCATCCATTATACATAAGATGCTGGGTTGAGTGGTGCCTCTCAGAAATCTGACTGAAAGCCAAGGAGTTGTGACACTGCGTAAGGGTGTGTCCAATAGCTCTGAGGACCAATCAGAAACTATAAACATGGAGACTGCGGGATCTGATTGGTCCTTCCCCCTCTTTCTGCCGCCGTTTTAAAGTGGTGGATTTAAAAAGTTGTATGTAGTTCTATATTACAGTCATGGAGAAGCCACAAGAAAAACAGCTGCGAGGAGCAGGCCCAGGGGTGGAAAAGGAGCAGGTAAATAAGATTTAGGGGCCTATTTATCATTAAATATTTGTGGGATATTCCCCATAAATAAACTTTATTTTGTGTGTGTGTGGGGGGGGGGGGGGGGGCACGCATTCCTCAGATGTATTATGGAGGAATATCTGATATCTGCTGCAGTCCCTGCATTTTGGTGCACAGATGCAGCCCCCCATAGAAAGTTTGACCCTGATAGGATAACGCCATCTCCGGAACCCTCCCTGGCAATGGGCGCTGCAGACCGCTCATGCACAGAACGGCCCCAGCTCCCGATATAGAAGCACAATGATCATTTCACTTCTTTCACATCACGGGGACGGGCTCTTTTCGGAGCACCTCTACCTGGGCCTAACCATCAAGATGAACAGGGAACTGTGGGGAAAGAGCACCAGGACCAGGATCAGCAGGGACATCCCCATTGCGTCTGAGTATGCCCCCCTCATTCTCCTACCCACCCGAACTAAGATCTGATCAAAATGTTATCCCACTCCTACTTCTGCCACTAGTTACCTGCTATTGTGTTTTGTTTTTTTTTTCTCTCCATTGCTCGCTTCCAACCCACCACATGTTTCTCCTGTAATGTTTACCTCCACTGATTGCACACCTTTCCATTGTGCCCTACATGCAGGGTACATCATACTACTACATAAGCATCAGTTTTTCCATATATGAACTTGGTCCTTGTATGGCTCACCTCCCACAGTGTAACCTTCAAAGTGCGCCTAACATGGCTGCCCCATATGGTACACTTGTGGATGGGATGAAAAATACATGGACCTTGTGGTTTTGTTGGAACCCTACTCTAAACTGTAGGACTCTGAAATCACCCCCATTTTGTGTCATCTCTTCTAGGGGTAGACTATTCCACCCTGGGTAATCCTACGCTTAGCGCCCAAGATGGCTGCTGCACTTGGTACCTATAAGGGTGGAATACACAACCCTTGGAAGATATTACCCAAAATGCCTGCACCAATCCTGCGTTATGCTTTCTGTGGGCTTAAGATTTTTCTTTTATGTCTGTGTTGCTTGTCTATTGTTGTATTACTCAAATCCTCTGTATCATGTGCATTGTGTTTGATGTCTGTAAAGCGCCTTGAGTCCTGTTGGAGAAAGAGCGCTATATAAATAAAATTATTATTATTATTATTATTATACCTTCACGTAATTGTTATTACATTTCTGCAAATATTAATGTTTTATTGCCGTAAACAGCGGCGATATGTAATTGTAGTTATTGGAGCTAAAACACAATAATTAGTAAATATGCCCCTTACAGTGCATCCCTTTCCCTCTCTAAACAGTTGTACTTCTAGAACCTCATCCCCTATCAGTCTTCAAACCCCTGACGTCTCTTTGCCACTGTCAACTCCCTTCTCTGCCCCCCGTACTCCCCGGTTCACACTCTGAGATAGAGCTTCCGCTCTCAAGCCTTGTTATTTAGCCCAACTATTGTCATATTATTACTTAATTCGACAGGGCCCCGGTACTTTCTTTTACAGGGGGTCATTACTAGCGCTAGCGCATCACAATACTCTGTGAGTCCTGTGCGCTCCCAGAATTAATAGTTGTAGCTGCACAGTCTACACTCAGAAGTAATTACAAAGTCTGGCCAGCAGAGGTCACCCTTAGTAGTAGGTAACTGAGACACTGCTTACTTGAGGAAACAGTAAGCATCAAAGTAAAGACACCTCAATTGAATTACTGTGGTGGGCAAGGGGTGCGTTTTTTGAGAGCCAACCTCTACCTCTCAATCGGCTTGGCCATGCTGGCACATTCCAGTCTTTACCCTCAGCAGACTGACAGATGAGCTTTTAGAAGCAACTATATAAAATCTTTCTAGTTATAAGTTTTTATTATCAAATCTACCACAGGTCAGGCGCAGATGTGTTTGGAGAAATGGTGTAAGCCTACTAGGCTATTTTATATTTACATTCACTTTTTCAAATGGTTGTCAGCACTAGTTGCACATTTTTTTCTTCCAAGTCATTAGAGCCTGATGGTCCAGCTCAAGCCTGGCCAACCAGTGGCTTTCCTGTTGTTGTGAAACTGCACGTCCCAGCATGCCATGCCACAGTTTTAGCACTGTGGCAGGGCATCCTGGGACTTGTAGTTTAACAACAACTGGAGAGCCACAGACTGGCCAGTCCTGGTCCAGTTCATTTATGCCAGGTTTATCTAGTATGTGTGATTTATGGTAGTACAGACTGACTGCTGAGCAATGGGGGTCATTCCGAGTTGTTCGCTCGCTAGCTGCTTTTAGCAGCATTGCACACGCTAGGCCGCCGCCCTCTGGGAGTGTATCTTACCATAGCAGAATTGCTAACGAAAGAGTAGCAGAATTGCTACTAAATAATTCTTTGCCGTTTCTGAGTAGCTCCAGACCTACTCACAGATTGCGATCACCTCAGTCCGTTTAGTTCCTGGTTTGACGTCACAAACAGGCCGTGCGTTTGGCCAGCCACTCCCCCGTTTTCCCAGACACTCCCGCGTTTTTCCCTGACACGCCTGCATTTTTTTGCAAACGCCGTGAAAACGCTCAGTTACCACCCAGAAACACCCACTTACTGTCAATCACTCACCGATCAGCAGAGCGATTGAAAAGCGCAGCTGAAGCCACAGCAAAACTGCTAAGTTTTTAGTAAAATAACTAAGCGCATGCGCTCTGCGTACCATGCGCATGCGCAGTTAGCAACAAATCGCAGCATAGCGAAAATCGGCAATGAGCGAACAACTCGGAATGACCCCCAATAACCATTATGAATTAGTGTAAAAGAAAGAACCATAGCAGAACATTTATCTGCAAGTGAGACGGGCAGTGTAAAACTTTCCAGAAAGTCCCGGTTGGAAGCTGTTGCCTTTGATGTTAAGTGCCGGAAAGGAAACATTCCCTCCCCTCATTAGTTTTATGTCCTGTCTTAATCGATTACGTTTCAGAGTCACACTGTTCAGTAACAAGACATAGATGTGGTCACATATTTCTGCTAAAGGTTTTCCTGGAGTGTTCGTTAGCAGGTTATCAGCACAGCTATTTGGTGTGGGGCTTCTGGCGCAGGACAAGTGTGTGATCAAACACACCGACATACTGTATAAACCAGCTTCATAGGCCCAACACTTGCTCAGATGATTTTATTACAGTTAGATACCTCCCAACTTTCTAAAGTTGGGAGGCAGGGCACAGGTGCGTGCCCGAAAGGAGGTGGCATAGCCCCGTGTCTAGAGGGTGTGGCAACGCAAGAAGTGCTGCAGTCACTGGCCACGCCCTCATTTTTGCAGATGTGTGGGGGCATACGGTCATTAGGTCGACCACACTTAGGTCGACAACTATTGGTCGACATGCATTAGCTCGACATGGTCACTAGGTCGACATGGAAAATGTCGACATGCGTTTTCACATAATTTTTTTCTTGCATTTTTTGAACTTTTTCATACTTTACGATCCATGTGGACTATGGTTGGGAATCCGAGCGCAGCGATAGTGGAGCGAGGCACCCTGCCCAAAGCATGGTGAGCGAAGCGAGCCACGTGAGGGGACACGGTGCACTAATTGGGGCTCCCCGTCACTTTACGAAGAAAACGACACCAAAAAAAGTATAAAAACTCATGTGGACCTTTTCCGATGTCGACCTTGTTCATGTCGACCTAGTGACCATGTTGACCTAATGACTGTCGACCAATAGTGGTCGACCTAATGACCCATACCCTGTGGGGGCATGACCTCTGCTCTGTGCGCTGCTGGCCATACCACCAGACCCTCTCTCACAGTGAATAGACGCTGTGTGCATGCATGTTGGGTGTAGTAGGGTATGCCGGCGGCTGGGCTCCCGGCGTCCAGCATACCGGCGCCGGAATCCCGACCGCCAGCATACCGACAGCTGGGCGAGTGCAAATAAGCCCCTCGCGAGCTCGCTGCGCTCTCCACGCTGCGGGCATGGTGGCGCGCTATTTAGTCTCCCTCCAGGGGGGTCGTGGACCCCCAAGAGGGAGAATAGATGTCGGTATGCCGGCGGTCGGGATTCCGGCGCCGGTTTGCTGGTCGTCGGGAGCCCGGCTGCCGGCAAACAGAAGACCACCCCATCTATTCACTGCTGCTCTGCTTAGATGTCTCCGAACTGCCCCCACATCACAGAAAAACTGCGTCGCGCGGGTGAAACAGTGGCACAGTCCTGAAATCAGAACAGATGGGAGGTATGCATTTATACTTGGTACATACTGCATAATCAGCAGAGCAGGACTAGTGCAGAGGAGAACATACAACTGTTTGCAGAGCATAACTTGCACGTTTTTTCCCACTTTCGTGCTACAGTAGTGAGCGTGGGTGTGGATGGCGCAGCGGTCTACGCATTTTGATCATTTCTGCAATTATGATAAACAGAGCAGGGGCAGATTAATAATGGGGTGCATGGGACTACAGCCCCCAGGCCTCCACATAAAATAGGCCCACTACCATGACAAAGAAAACTAGAACAGCATTGCATTCAATAATCTACTTGAAAAATCTATGTAAAGGCCAGTACACACTAGCCGAGCCCCTACCGACGCCGATATTGGCGGCGGAGACTCGGCGAGGTGCCGGCATCGGCAAGTACATGTTCAGACGAGGGAAGGGGTCATTAACGACGCGCGGGAGTGCGCATCGTTAACGATAATGAGTGTACACACTAGGCGATATTGTGAATGGGGCTTAATGCTGTAGCCGTGCTATAAAAATATAACAATATTTAAAAATATGACACAAAATGACACATGAGTTTCGAACATAAATGTAAGTTAAAAGTATTTTCAAATTAAGGGGAAAATTCAATTAGTCGTGGTAAATTACCGCAACTAATGAATCTTTGGGGGGTAATTCAATTAATGCCGATAGCTGGCATTATCAGGGATTTTATTTCACCTGGCCAGAGGCAGAGAAACAAAATCCCTGATAAGTGCTGTTTTTTTTCGCGCCAGTGATTGCGAAAACACGGATCCGGGAAATTATCCCAGATAATGTGTGTTTTCGTATGAAAATGGGTAATTTTTCCTCAAACAACAAGGGCAAAATAAACATTGGGCAAAAATAGCTAAAAATACCTTTTATTTGTTGTGGAAAAATTTATAACAGCTAATTGAATTTCCCCCTTAAAGTTCATATGAGCAAAATCAAAGAACCCTCCAAATAAGTATAAGTCTGGGTAATCCCGAATGAATGGCAGGTAATATGGAATAAAACATACATGATCTGTTGTATTAAGCCTGCATCAAATAATGGCATTAGTGAATGTGGTTAAATACAGATGAGCGGCATTTATTGCACCGATTATAGTGATTGCGGTGAGCTGGAAAGAAGAGCTCATAGCAGAGAGCAGTGCTGATTGTTAAGCCGCCATTTCTCCAGCTGGCTGTGTGGAGCCATGATATCAGTATCTCCCCGTTTCTAGTATGATCCAAATGATGACAGTTTGCGCATTGGCCACACCTGGTTTAATCTTTGCCGCACAGTATTGGCTTGCTTTTACCAGTGCACAACAGGGCCGGATTGCCACCTGGCACTTCTGGCAAATGCCAGAAGGCTGTATGGCCTGTTGGGCCGGTCCAGTCAAATCCTTCTGGCTCTCTATTTCCCAGCCCCTGTGCCCGATGTTACTGTATAAAAAAAAAAATAGGGGCCAGGCCCCTCTGACTTGTTGCACGCATGCATGAGCAAATGCCAGGGCTGAAAAGCACCCCAGTCCATCACTGGTGCACAATATGGGTCGAGCAGTGGAGAACTGCATTTTAGTCGCACCCAGTGTCAAAAGTCGCCAAATGGCAGCAGCTTGCGTACCTGCTGCACCTGGTGTCGGTGCTTGCTCTGTGCTGTCAGTATAGGCTGTTAAGAATGTCACATGAAGCGTCTGTATGATAAGCCTTGACTGGCTCCCACTATGAGTATGCGCGTATAGCTGGAGACAGGGAAGAAACTCAGAACTGTGGGCCCAGTAGCAGAATTTTGAAGGGGCCCCTGTACCAATGTTTCTTGAGAGACACCTCTCCGCAGCAGTTATTCATTTTATGCCCCATAAGAGTGCCCTAGTTCATTTTCTGAACCATAGTAGTGCCCTAGTTAATGTTATGCCCTGTAGTAGTGCCCTAGTTTATTTAATAAACCATCATAGTTCCCTAGTTACATGATGTCACATTGTAGGGCTGTCAATACGCATTATGCCACACAGTGCGGCAGATGTATTAAGCCTGGAAAAGGGATAAATACATCTGCCCCAGTATCCCCAATTCACATTATGACATACAGTGTCCCCAGTTCATGCTGTGCCACATTACAGTGCCATCCAATTCACATTATGCCACGTTACAGTGTCCCAGTTCTTATTATGTAACGTTGGCAGTACGGATGGTGTAATGGTTAGCATTACTGCCTCACAGCACTGAGGTCATTGGTTTGATTCCCACCATGGCCCTAACTGTGTGGAGTTTGTATGTTCTCCCCGTTCTTGCGTGGGTTTCCTCCGGGTATTCCAGTTTCCTCCCACATTCCAAAAATATACTGATAGGTTAATTGGCTCCCAACAAAAATTAACCCTAGCGTGAATGTGTCGGTGTGTACATGTGATAGGGAATATAGATTGTAACTGGGGCAGGGACTGATGTGAATGGGCAAATTTTCTCTGTAAAGCGCTGCGGAATATGTGTGCTATATAAATAACTGATAATAAATAAATAAATAAACATTATAGTGTCCTCCACATTACAATATGCAGATCGGATTATGACACATTGCACTACCCTCCAGTTCAAATGATGCCACATTACAATGCCTCCTTACCATTGTAACATCCACTACACATACCCCTCACTGAAAATGTCATGTTTCACAATTCTGGCTGGGCAGTGAATCAGACCCAATTGCTTAGCAGGCAAATCTGGGAAAATGGTATGCAACTTTATAACCTGGCTCCAGGTCTCCCCAAAGGTGCATACACACGGTGAGATGTTGACTATGCGATATGGACTATGCTATATTGACTATGTGTGCTTGCGATATTGGCTACGTGCGATTTTGACTAAGTGCCAATTTTGAATATACTTTAGTACTAGATAGTCAACACTGACTTGCCTGCACAGTCTATCTAGCCTTGCGATACCGATCCCGACAGTGGCAAACGCAGGATTTCTAGAGGGGGGTTTCCAAATGCAATCCACAATCTCCTGCTCTGCAGAACATTGGCACAAGTGTGGGAGTCTGAAAGAGCAGTAGAAGAAACCAGTACTGACCCTGGAACACTAGATAGTATATGGAATACAGAATTAATAATCAAAGGCGCGCGCAAAAAAATGGGTGTGGCCAAATGCCACATGGGGCGTGGCCAATGAAAATGGGGGCGTGATACACACATGGGGGGAGGGGCAGATACACATATGACCCCAATAGTGCCAGATACAAGTTGCCCCACAGTGCCAGATATACATTGCCCCACAGTGCCAGAAACATGTTGCTTCACAGTGCCAGATATACATTGCCCCACAGTTCCAGATATACATTGCCCCACAGTGCCAGATATGCATTGCTTCACTGTGCCAGATACACAAATGCCCCCAGAGTGCCAGATACACATTGCTTCACAGTGCCAGATACACATTGCCCCACAGTGCCAGATATACATTGCCCCACAGTGCCAGATATACATTGCTTCACTGTGCCAGATACACAAATGCCCCCAGAGTGCCAGATACACATTGCTTCAGTGCCAGATACACATTGCCCCACAGTGCCAGATACACAAATGCCCCCACTGTGTCAGATATACATTGCCCCCCAGTGCCAGATACAGAAATGCACCCACAGTGCCAGATATGCCCCCAGTGCCAGATACAGAAATGCCCCCAGTGCCAGATACACATGTCTCCCCAGTGCCAGATATGCCCCCAGTGCCAGATACATATGTCCCCCCAGTGCCAGATACACATGTCTCCCCAGTGCCAGATATGCCCTCAGTGTCAGATATGCCCAGTGCCAGATACACATGTCCCCCCATTGCCAGATATCCCCCAGTGCCAGATATGCCCTCAGTGTCAGATATGCCCCCAGTGCCAGATGCACATGTCCCCCCATTGCCAGATATGCCCCCAGTGCTAGATATACATGCCCCCCAGTGCCAGATACACATATATCCGCAGTGCCACAAATGCCCCCAGTGCCAGATACACATGTCCCCGCAGTGCCACATGTCCCCAGTGCCAGATACACATGCCCCCCCTTTGCCAGATATGCCCCCATTGCCAGATATGCCCCCAGTGCCAGGTATACATGCCTCCAGTGCCAGATACACATGTCCCCCCTTTGCCAGATATGCCCCCAGTGCCAGATATGCCCCCAGTGCCAGGTATACATGCCACCATTGCCAGATATGCCCCCAGTGCCAGATATGCCCCCAGTGCCAGATACACATGTCCCCCCTTTGCCAGATATGCCCCCAGTGCCAGATATGCCCCCAGTGCCAGGTATACATGCCACCATTGCCAGATATGCCCCCAGTGCCAGGTATGCCCCAAGTGCCAGATATGCCCCCCAGTGCCAGATACACATGTCCCCCCTTTGCCAGATATGCCACCAGTGCCAGGTATGCATGCCCCCATTGCCAGATATACATGCCCCCAGTGCCAGGTATGCCCCCAGTGCCAGGTATACATGCCCCCATTGCCAGATATACATGCCCCCAGTGCCAGGTATGACCCCAGTGCCAGGTATACATGCCCCCATTGCCAGCTATACATGCCCCCAGTGCTGTCTTGTGTGTGAGGGGAGGAGAGCGCAGCCTGCGCCTCTCCTTCCCCTCAGTGTCCGGCGGGCGGCGGGTGCGGCTGTGTCTGTTCAATTCAACGCCGATCCGTGAGCCAATCAAAGCTCGCGGTTCGGCAGCCTTGGCTGCCGGTCCGCGAGCTCTGATTGGCTCACGGGCGGCTCTGAATTAAATGAAGACACTGAGGGGCAGGAGAGGCGCAGGCTGCGCTCTCCTCCCCTCACATCAGCGGCGGTGCGGCGGTGAATGACGGGAAGCAGCGGTGAGGAGCAGAGGGAGGGAGGGAGCGGCGAGGTGCGGCGGCCCATCGGTGTGGGTACGGCGTACCCACGGCTAAATTCTTAAGGGTACGCCGTACCCACCCGTACCCGCACACTTGCACCACTGATTAACACTATAGATGGTCTGTAGTATAGACTCATGTTAAGGCTCCTTTCACTTCTTCCTGGCAGCTGCTCTCTTGTCCAGTGCACTTATTGAGGACTCAGATCCATACACACAACAAAATTGGTAGAAGAAGCTGCTACTGCTGGGCATGTGCAGCAGCTCTGCTCTCTCCCTCAAACTGCATTTTGTGGCGACAGCTCTAGTAATTGTATGATATGATAGTGTTGTCATCATTTGAGCCGCTGGCCAATAAGAGGGGGGTTTCTGGACTACCAGAACCCCCCCCCCCCCCTGTGTTTGCCTATGCGCAGGATCGCGCATCGGGATCGCATCGGTACTGGAAGGTGGCTAACACCTTGCGATTTGCACTAACTTTCCTTGCGATATTGACTATGTAGTCAAAATCGCAAGGATAAATCTCACTGTGTGTATGCACCTTTAGCCTCTGTGCCCCATAGCAATGGCATCCCTTACAACCACTATAGTTACGCCCATGGCTGAAGGCTTTACAAGATTCGAATCTTTTGAAGTGGAAACTTTGCCAATTTAGTGGTCCCAGTATGTTTGGTCAGGGATCTTTAACGGGGCTCCTTCCCATTAGACCAAAAGAGTACTGTAATATTCGAATTAACCACTCCCTAAAAAACTGATTCCCCACTTTATTAATTATAAAATTAAATATTATTTTCTGTTTTATTGATCTGTTATGATCTAAAAGACATATAGCAAAAAAATCAATATACAAAATTTCCACCCACCCATAGACTACATACGATTGCAGCAACAGGATCATCCCGGCCACGCAAACTGCTTCCCACACTGATCTAGTGTTCACGCTAGGCTGTTTTAGCAGGGCGCCGCACCCTGCCCGATTTTTTAAGGGCAAAATCCGCCCTGCCCTTTCTGCGGCGCCCTGCTAGAACAGCCGCCCGCTTCCTGCCCTCCCAGCGTGTAAAGATGCCGTGCGCATGCGCACGGCATCCATTCACGCTGTGAGAGAGAGCTTGGAGGAAGTCCAGCACCTCCATAGGTGCTGGGCACGCCCCCAACAGTGACGAAGCCGGCCACCCACGCCCCCTGTTTTATCGTCTATGGGCTGAACTGCCCACTTTTATTACGTGAAATGATCACGCCCCCTATTTTGCGTGGTCATGCCCCTTTTTCGGCGCGCGCGGCCACGCTTGTGCCCCTCACAGTCCGGCGCCCTGCACAAATCCTAGAGTGAACACTACTGGTCGCTTGTGTTTGGAAGGGCGACTTAAAGGGGAGTCCCAGGACTTCCTGGCGTTCGCAGTTTTGCAGTAGTCGTTCTTAGTGGATGAGTCATGAGGTTGTTTTTTATTTTTATTTTGTATTTTAAGTACATTGGATCAAGCACGAAGAATAGAAAATTTCCCTTTGGACAACGGCCTATCAAGAAGAAGAAAATAAAGATTTCAATGTAAATGTAATAGTGTGATGAGGGAGGGTTTAGTGAAGTACTTTATTTAATTAATCTTTATTTTAATATTGTTAACATTCACAGTTGAGCATATTTTCTTTCTGCCCTGTGCCGTCTTACCCCCTAAACTTGTGATATCATGCCTAGGTAGTGTTGGACTGGGGCAGGTAGGGCCCACTGGGGGGGATTGCAGTGGTAGGGGCCCATGTTTAGGGGTGTGATCCTTGGCTAACCATAGAGAGTGCATGGTCCAGGCCCCTTGCTAAATATGGGTTGGGTTCAGGTGACCGATGCCAGGATCCTGATCTTTAGAGCCCAGCGGGCTCGATGGTTCACTGCGCTCGCTACAGGTTCTATTCCCACTCTATGGGTGTTGTGGATACCCTTGAGTGGGAATAGTCCCTGTAAGTCGGCATGCCAACTGTTGGGCTCTGAAACGGCCAGGATTCCGACGTCGGTAATAGTGACCGGCGGTCACATAATTACATCCCCTAAATATATAGAGTAACTACTGCTAGTGCATGCATGATAGTGCTCCAGATTAATAACAGCAGTGCACTGTAGAGAATACACCATAGTCCTGTGCATTATAAGGTAACATATGTATACTGTATAATTCAAGTGCACAGTCTGGAACCTGATCCCTCGAGGAGGAGGTGGGGCCCCCACCAGAGGGGCCCATCAGCTGTTCACCCTGTATTCCTGTGGGCCAGTCCAATCCTGCGCCTAGGAGATGGGGGTGAAGGCTCTAGCAGGAAGAGCACTGCTCATATCATGGTGAGCACACATGCAGGTGCCTTGGGGCAGCGACGGTGCTGTCTCCAGGGCCCTGCACCCTGTGCAGCTGCCCCACTCGCATACCTTTAGTTATGGCCCTGTTTACCATGCAAGGTTGGACGTAAACATAGGAAATCTATTTTTAACTTGAACAAAATATAGCCCATTGATTTCAAGGAATAAAATTTTATTTTTTTTAGCTATATTTACTCAATTGAATATTCATTATAGTGGAGCTTAATTGATGTGGATAAATAGACTGCTGTCTTAAATGGTACTGGCCTCTGTGAGTGAGATGTATGATCCGATTTCAATCAACTCACACTAATCACATCTGATAGTTGCAAAATTTAGCCTGGATCTTCTGCGCTAATCCAGATTGACAGCAAGCGCAGTAAAGTAAGGGATGGACGAGGGGATAAACAGACACACAAGGCAGATCAGCGCTTCCAGCTTTCCCTTTATGACAGTATTACTTGTTTTTCTTACCTTTCCAACCAACCTTACTGGTTGTCAGGTTACGGCAATCCCATTGTGGAGTTACATCAACAACAGGTGCTGTGTGAGTCTCCGAGGCAGGGACATTCTGCAAGGGTGCCTGTCTGGTAATCTCTACCTGTTTACATGCATTATTTATTCCAGCTCCACGTCGTTTCTTCTTTCCCCCTATATTTAGTCCTGAGGTTAAGGGAAATATATATATATACAGTGTATACATAGAGAAACGCAGATGCCTGTGGGATGATACTATCACCATGCAACTTTCAAGGTCTCCTGAATGGTAGCAGCATCTAGTATTTATGTCTTAATTCTCTCACATAAGCTCCAGCCTCAAAGCTTTTATTAAAGCTTTGTGATTAATCAGCAGGGCTGATCCACGGCAGACGAGTGCTGCATTTGTAACATTACATTCTTTTTTTCTTTCTTTTTTCTATTTTTTTAATGGAGTTCCAACATCTTATTTTATCTATTATTGCTTTATGGGAGCTTTTGTTGCGGCACCCTGGTCAAAAACAAACATGAACGTTTCGGGAGCTGAGTTTACGTGATCGGAACTACAACCCAAAAAATATATTTATTTTTGGATTTTCTTTTTTTTTCTTCGTATTGGATGGATTGTTGAGACCACCGGCTTCATTTGTTGTCATGTTCACTGTTTAATATGCCTGTATTGACAAGCCAGAAGGAGTTTATATTTTGGGGATACAGGGGAACGTGGACTTCCCATGCTGGTGGGACTGTTACTACTCTTCTCATCGCTGCATGCTGCCATGCTAAAAGCTCCCAAGGGTAAAAATGTGTCCTGGGTAAGTAAGACAAAAGTGGTTGTGTTACAGTGTAACAGTATATAAATATATAACGTCTGTGAAGAATGTTGGGTGTAAAGATTCGTCGTTAGAACTGTCATCATTTGTGTCAATATTTTAGTTCGCTTATTTTTCAGTATGTGCAAATAAATAAAATATTGTCATCCAATATACATACAGGAAAAAATTAACGAATTGTAGTCTCTTGTAATTGTTTTTATAGGTATACAATTATAATTTCATGTTTATGTTCATGGGGAACATTTTTATGTAGGTTCTTTTTATTTGTCCAGCTTGTATATTGTAGCTCCACAGCAAAATTATTATTCAATGTGTGGTTTTAAAGCTCGTCTATATTTAGAAAGCCTAAAGCTTAAAATCTCAACACTTAACCCAATTGCATTTCACTAGGCTACCCAGGTCAGTGATAGCCACCACAAAGAGGACGCACACATGTAAAAAATAACAATAATGTTTCTAAAAATAAAAACACACACATATATTTACAGTATATATATATATATATATATATTTATTTTATATACAAAATATATTCAGATATGTGTGTATAATATACAATGCTATAACTTGTATTACCAGCTTTTTTTAAGAACAAAATGGACATAGGCCTAATTCAGATCTGATCGCAGCAGCAAATTTGTTAGCTGTGGGCAAAACCATGTGCACTGCAGGTGGGGCAGATATAACATGTGCAGAGAGAGTTAGATTTGGGTGGGTTATATTGTTTCTGTGCAGGGTAAATACGGGCTGCTTTATTTTTACACTGCAATTTAGATTTCAGTTTGATCACACCCCACCCAAATCCAACTCTCTCTGCACATGTTATATCTGCCCCCCCTGCAGTGCTCATGGTTTTGCCCAATTGCTAGCAAATTTGCTGCTGCGATCAGATCTGAAATAAGCCCTTAGTAAGGGATTATTTATCCAGTGAAATTGATCTGGTTGCTGTTTACCTAGCACAACCTTTTATGACACACTGGGGCCTGATTTAGGTCAGGTCGTAGTAGCGGCGCAGGCCGCAAACCACCAGACCCTTACTGCACATGTGCAGAACGGATCTGTGCTCTACCTGCCTAGGCCTGCATAATCTACTCCTCTGCAAGCCTTTCTCTGTGAAACTATTAACTCTGGAAGGAGTCTTGGTGTATTTTTCTGGTTCAACGGATTTTAAAGTATAATGCCTCATTCCAAAACTAGATTGTATTATCAGTGCTCATTTCAATACTCAGTGTCCCTGGAATCCAAAATCAGTGGCCTATGGGCTGTTTATCCTGCTTTTATCATCCTTCTAATCAGAAACTGATTCTACCAAAAATATGAACTAGTATATTGGCCCCAGCAACTGCCCAGTCGAGGGCTCTCTCCTTACACTTACCCCACCTATGACACCTCGGCCAGGGGCGTAGCCAGAACTTTGTGGGCCCCATAGCAACATTTTGAAGGGGGCCCCCATCCCAGTGCTTCTAGAGAGACACTTCTCTGCAGCAGTTGTTAATTTTATGCCCTATAATAGTGCCCTAGTTCATTTTCTGAACCATAGTAGAGCCTTATTTAATGTTATGCCCCATAGTAGTGCCCTAGTTTCTTTTATGAATCATAGTAGTGCTTAAGTTCACCCTATGTCATATTTCAGAGCTGCCAGTACACATTATGCCACACAGTACCCCCAATTCACATTATGATACATAGTGCTCCCCGTACAGTGCCCCGGTTCATATATTATAAAATTACAAAAATGCCCTCCAATTCATATTATACCACACTACAATGAGCAAGTCCAGGGGCATACCTAGATATATTGCAGACCCCAAGGAAGAAGATTGAAAGGACCCCTATGTACCACCCAATCACAAAATGTATATAACAAATGTAACTTTGACAGGGAATGTGGGCCCCTTTCAGCTTTGGGCCCCATAGCAGCTGCACTGCCTGCACCTATGGTAGCTACGCCCTTGCTCTCGGCCTTCTACCACCTCACCGTGGCATGCCCCTTATATCATCTGGCGTGGGAGCCTGTGCATATGCTGATCTCAGGACAGGCAATTCACAATTGTTATATAGGCTATGTTCTCCTCCCAATGAAAATATATCACAAATTAGCATTTTAACATCTCTTGGATCCAGAACTTCAGTTCACTCAGCCCTTAAAGGTGAAGTCCAGCATCAATAAAATTGTGCCTTATTCTTTCTCTGTTACGAACCCACCTTCAATCTGATACATAAACTAAAAAGCTCTCCATCCTGGAGAAGAATTACATTGAGCAGTGCTGAGCCATGCTATGCTGTCCAATTGCAGCTATGGGTGAGTGTTAAATGACCTGTCTCCATAATGCAACCTAGAGTTGCCCTATAATCCCACCTTGTATATGTTATTCCCAATACTGTTAAATAGATATAGGGTGGTATTCAATTAGTGCTGTTTTTTTCAACCAGTCGATAAAACAACACTTAATTAAATACCCCTAATAGTCTGTTACAGATTTTTCTAACTGCAGTACTTCCAAAATACATAATTAAATGGGACGTCTACCTGCAGAAAATTCCGTCAGCTAGACATACTGTTTTTTTTTTATGTATGCTGCCCTTGGATATGACTGATAAACTCATGTCTGATATGGTATACGATTGCATCTACATAGCAGCTTTTGTAGCATCTAAGGGCAACAAAAATATTCTACTTTATCTAAGATTTTTACTACAGGGGCTCGTCACCTTTAAAAGTGAAAAATACTTGGGTTAATGAATCATTTGACCTCTGACTCTTGTTCGCTTTTGAACACATATTTGCCAATAGTTACCCTACTTGTAGACAGATACATTGAAGAAATAATGGAAAACTTCTCTTAATCAGCAGAAAACAGTAGAATGCTTGATAACTAACAAAAAGTTACCTGTAAAATAAAAAATGCAACAGTAAGCATCCGTCACCTGGGATCCTGGGTAAAGGTAATGTCAAGTAAGTGTCATTTGTCCAGAAATGATTCCGTGTTTCCTGAAAACATTGTCTCCAGGGACAAAGCTGATTAGCTTCCCTTCAATTTGCAGTGCTAGCAGGAAATGTCAAGATATATTCATTCTTACATTCTTACCTCTTTTTCACCTTGTCCTGGCACCTATCACTAGCGAGCAATAATCAATAACTCATTTGGAGAAGGTTAGGCTTCAATCTGTCTATCTTTTATACCTCTTTTCCATCTGTAGCACGGGTCGCAGCCATGTCGCCTGACACGGCTGCGACCCGTGCTACAGCCCCCTTTCCCACAGGGATCACCAACCCGGCATATTGCCAGGTTGGTGACACTGCTGCTGATGCGGCAGGGGCGGCGCTGGGAGATTACAGGATCTCCCAACTCCGCCCTCCCATTCACTGTGAACAGGAGCCGTGACGCCTCGACACGGCTCCGATTCACACTACACAGCTTACCGGGTTGAACACGTGTTCAACCCGGCAAGCTACCTGGGTAGAATTCCCGGATCACTTGATCTGGGAATTTGCAGGGGGACCCTTTTCAACTAGGGTAAAAAATAGGTAAATGCGCCGCCCCCCCCCCGAACATGGGTAAATGCGCCCCCCCCCTCGTACATTTACCTGTGTTTTAAAAAGCTAGTGGAAAAGGGGTATATGGTATCCCTGAACCCTAACCCTCCTTACCTGCAGTCTGACCCTAACATCCCACCCACCTCAACCCCTCCTCACCACAGCGCAGCCGAACCCTAACCCTCCCCGGTGGTGCCTAACCCTAACTTCCCTTCCCCGAATCCTAACCCACACACACACGCACACACAGCCTAACCATCCTCGGTGGTCTCTAATCCTCTTTTCCCGCAGTTTAACCCTCCGTCCCCCCGCAGCACCCTCCCCCCGAAGCCTAAACCTAAACGCAGGGATCCTGACTGGATCCTGTTATCGGCAATTGATCCTTACAGGATGATCTCTGGGGAAAATGTAGTGCATGTACATGTCTTTATAAAAAAAAGGTATAGACTGTAGCCATCGTAGGGCTGTAGTAGATTTGGACATACTGTAATAACACTGTTTAGTGTAAATTGCCCTTTTTTGTCTGTGCTTATGTAAAGTCAGAGACATTTTGCACTTTCGTCTTGTTGCGCCAATGTGCCACATGCAGACCACAACAAAGGCACATACGCACCTATCAGGAGGCTTATCACTTACAGGTGCACCAACCCAGGTGAATATACTCACTCATGATGATGGCAGCAGCCGCATGTTGGGCGGTGAGTGTGTCTCAATAGTTTCCTATGATGCTAATAGTACTATTACTATTACTAATAATTAATAATACTAATAATAATAATAATACTAATAATTACTAATAGTACTATTACTAGTATTACAATAATTGTTATTGTGGCGGATGTTTGTATTTATTATAAGTAGTATTTAAAAATGTTGGACTTTAAGTTTGTATCTCTAGTTATATGTATTTTACATGATAAAAGTGACATATTTATTAATAACATCATCCAGACACAGAGTTATTATGTAAAGGATACTTCAGTGTTGTATTGTGTATGAATTGCCTACTGTAACTTTATCATATACTACTGCCCCTGACAAGGCGCATATATACTACTGTTCTCTTATCGCGTAAGACTGGCGCATATACTGTATACTACTGTTCTCTGATGGCCTAAGACTGGCGCATATATACTACTGTTCTCTGATGGCCTAAGACTGGCGCATATATACTACTGTTGTCTGATGGTGTAAGACTGGCGCATATATACTACTGTTCTCTTATGGCGTAAGACTGGCGCATATACTGTATACTACTGTTCTCTGATGGCCTAAGACTGGCGCATATATACTACTGTTCTCTGATGCTGTAAGACTGGCGCACATATACTACTCTTCTCTGATAGCGCAAAACTGGCGCATGTATACAACTATTCTCTGATGGTGTAAGACTGGCGCATATATACTGCTATTCTCTGATGGTGTAAGACTGGCGCATGTATACTACTCTTCTCTGATGGCGCAAAACTGGTGCATGTATACAACTCTTCTCTGATGGTGTAAGACTGGCGCATGCTGTATATCTACTTCTGTTCTCTGATGACGAAAAACTGGTGCATGTATACTGCTATTCTCTGATGGTGTAACACTGGCGCATGTATACTGCTGTTCTCTGATGGCGCAATACTGGCGCATATATACTACTATTCTCTGATGGTGTAAGACTGGCGCATATATACTACTGTTCTCTTATGGCGTAAGACTGGCGCATATATACTACTATTCTCTGATGTGTAAGACTGGCGCATGTATACTGCTATTCTCTGATGGCGTAAGACTGGCACATATATACTACTATTCTCTGATGGTGTAAGACTGGCTCATATATACTACTGTTCTCTGATGGTGAAAAACTGGCGCATGTATGCTACTATTCTCTGATGCTGTAAGACTGGCGCATATATACTACTATTCTCTGATGGTATAAGACTGGCGCATATATACTACTATTCTCTGATGGTGTAAGACTGGCGCATATACTGTATACTACTGTTCTCTGATGGTATAAGACTGGCGCATATATACTACTGTTCTCTGATGGTGTAAGACTGGCACATGTATACTACTGTTCTCTGATGGCGCAAAACTGGCGCATGCATATTATTATTCTCTGATGTTGTAAGACTGGCGCATACTGTATATATAGTACTGTTCTCTGATGACAAAAAACTGGCGCATGTATACTACTATTTGATGGCGTAAGACTGGCGCATATATTGTACTATTCTCTGATGGCATAACACTGGTGCATGTATACTACTGTTCTCTGATGGCAAAAAGCTGGCGCATGTATACTACTATTCTCTGATGGTGCAAGACTGGCGCATATATACTGCTATTCTCTGATGGCGTAAGACTGGCGCATATATACTATTATTCTCTGGTGTAAGACTGGCGCATGTATACTACTGTTCTCTGATGGCATAACACTGGCGCATTTATACTACTATTCTCTGTTGGCGTAAGACTGGCGCATTTATACTACTATTCTCTGATGGCGTAAGACTGGCGCATATATACTACTATTTTCCGATGGTGTAAGACTGGTGCATATATACTACTATTCTCTGATGGCGTAACACTGGCGCATGTATACTACTATTTTCTGATGGTGTAACACTGGCGCATGTACACAACTGTTCATTGATGGCGTAACACTGGCGCATGTATACTACTATTCTCTGATGGTGTAAGATGGGCGCATATATACAGCTGTTTTCTGATGGCGCAAAACTGGCTCATATATACTACTATTTTTTGATAGTGTAACACTGGCGCATGTATACTACTGTTCTTTGATTGCGTAAGACTGGCTCATGTATACTACTATTGTCTGATGGCGTAAGACTGGCTCATATACAGTATACTACTGTTCTCTGATGGCATAAGACTGGCTTATATACAGTATACTACTGTTCTCTGATGGCGTAAAACTGGCCCATTTATACTTCTATTTTCTGATGGTGCAAAACTGGCGCATATATACTGTAGTTCTCTGATGGTGTAAGACTGGCGCATATATACTACTATTCTCTGATGGCGTAAGACTGGCACATGTATACTACTATTCTCTGATGGCATAAGACTGGCACATGTATACTACTATTCTCTGATGGTGTAAGACTGGCGCATATATACTACTCTCTAATAGTGTAAGACTAACACATATATACTACTGTTCTCTAATAGCAAAAAACTGGCGCATATATACTACTATTCTCTGATGGCGTAAGACTGGCGCATGTATACTACTGTTCTCTAATAGCAAAAAACTTGCACATATATACTACTATTCTCTGAATGTGTAAGACTGGCACATATATACTACTATTCTCTGATGGCGTAACACTGGCGCATGTATACTACTGTTCTCCATTGGCGTAAAACTGGCACATATATACTACTATTACCTGATGGTGTAAGGCTAGCGCATACTACTTGTCTCTGATGCTGTAATTATTAAAGGGCAAAGGTACTAAGTCTTGGAGAGTGATAAAGTGGAAAGAGATAAACTACCAACCAATCAGCTCATATCTGTCATTTATCAAACAGCATGACATGCTTGCATCCACTGGCTCAGCAGCAGATTGTTCCCGGAATTAATTTTCACATGTCGGCAGCTGTGCATCTTAACTGGAGGAGGTTCTCAATTATAGGTTGTTCTTTCTGTACCTGCTCATGAATGGGCACAGCAATAATACACTGCTTAGAGTAGAACCCATTTGGTGTAACCTAATCGCCTCTCTTGGCATCGATTACCCCCCAAAAATAAAGAGTATTGAAAAATGATATGATGACTTGAATTTCAGGATGTTTATTTATTTCCCTGTTAATTGGTGACTACTAGATTATATTGTTGTGAGTATAGTATGACATAGCCAGAGCGTTCATACAATTCCGTCCCATCCGCTCTATCTGTGCAAACACGGTTATATTGTTACTGTTGCCAGGCAACTCACTGTAGCTGTGTGTGTAAGTTATAGAGGCAAGGAAGATAGGCAAACAAAAGCCATTGATATTTTTCCTCAAGGTCAGTGTCAATTTCAGTTTACCGCCGTAGTAAATATTGCTCTCTTTAGCAGACAGGTATCTGCAAAATACAGCAAATGAAGTATATATATATATATATATATATGTATATATACAGTATATATATATATATATATATATATATATGATATGTATATAACATATAGAGATATACATAGTCCTGAAGTATCTGACCTGTTAGAACCATTATGCTCTAGCTTCCCAGCTGCAGCGGTTGCCATGATTGGAGCATGGCAGTTCTGTAACTGCTGAGCAGACAGAGAGTGAATGACGGTTTTGTAGACTTACTAAATTGCTGTGTATAACTGTGCTGAGTGAATTGGAAGGGGGAAGTACCTGTGTTGTCACTTCAGTGTAACAGATGGAGGTCTCCACTTTGTAATCTGTAACAGATTGGTAACAGAAATTTTGGGGCCACACACACTCATATTTTTGGGGCCCCTCATCCCTCCCATCGATGGTGAAAGAACTGACAATCACCAGCCATTGATGGCCACCGTTACTTACAGATGCAAGCGATGCTTCAGTTGTCATTAGTGAAGTAGGCAGGTGATACATTGCGTTTCAGCAGGACTGCAATGGAATGCCAGAATATATGATCTTCCTGATTTATAGCTGAAAGCAAATATTTTTGGTGGTTTTAGTAGTCATTTAAGTATTGTGTCCAAATGTCTTTGTAGAACAATGATAGTCTTATACATGTTTTAGAAAATGAAACTAAATATTTTGATCATCTGCATCACATGGAGAGTTACAATTATTAGGCCCGATTCCGGTCTGTCGCAGTGGCAAAAAGTGCGCAATGTACCAGTGATTGGTACATTGGGCATGCGCCTGACCCATATTGCGCCTTCCAAGTAAGCAGCAAGCAGCGATGCTATTTCCATCCGAACTTGGCTCAGGCCCATTGTTACAATCTAAAGGACAATTAATTTGTATGGTTAGATGTGCTGCTATGTTATCTACTATCATGTATTATACTGATAATCTGTTTCAGCTTTAATATTTTCCAGACGTTCTTGGTAAGTGCAGCCACAGTGAAGTTCTATTAAGACACATTGTATGTATAACCTGTTGGCCTTATGGGCCCTACACACTTAAAGATCTAACTGAATGATATGATCTTCCTAGTTCATTAATGAACGAGAACTCCTTCATATCGTTCAGTGTGTATGCACCAACGATAAACGATGCGCGGCCACGAGCTCCTTAATTGTTGGTGCCGGCTTGTTTATACATGCATGCCAATATGGACAAACTCGTCCATATTAGCATGCAGGGCTATGGAGCCGGGTGACCAGTGCCAGATACAATGCCCCCCCCCCCGCAGTGCCAGAAACATTGCCCCCCGCAGTGCCAGAAACAGTGCCCCCCGCAGTGCCAGATACAGTGCCCCCTGCCCAGTGCTCACCGCTGCTGGCTTCTTCGGAAGGAGAGGAGAGTGCAGCGCGCGCCTCTCCTGTGATATCCGGAGAGCGACTGCGGTGAGGATCTCCGACGGCGGGCATTTGAAATATGACACCGGTAAGTAAGCCAATCAAAGCTCGCTGTCCGGCAGCCAATCAGGTGCCGCCGCTGCCGGTCCGCGAGCTCTGATTAGCTGACGGCCGGCACCATATTAAAAATGAATTGAGGAGGAGTGCCGCTACCAGTGATTGCCCAAGCCTGTGCGCTCTGCGAGCTGCCGAAAATGCTACAGCGCATGCGACGGGTTGGCGATCGCTGCTCTACACATTTCCCAGGCTGCAGCAATAGACCGAATGGCTGTCAGTTTGCTGATTGGTGGATTGCTGGAGCTATCCACCAATCAGAGGGGCAGATGTATTAAGCCTGGAGAAGTGATAAAGCAGTGATAAGTGAAAGGTGATAACGCACTAGCCAATCACCTTCTAACAGTCAGTTTACATATTGGAGCTGACTGGCTGGTGAGTTATCTCCTTGCACTTATCACTGCTTTATCACTTCTCCAGGCTTAATACATCTGCCCCAGAGTGCTGAATTCTGTACCTGCCTCTAGCCTGCAGCCAGACAGCGAATGGCTGCCAGCTTGCTGATTTGGTGGATGGTTGGATCTATCCAACAGTCAGAGTGCTGACAGCCATTCGCTGTATGGAGGCATGTGGAGAGACAGTGAGGGACTGCAGGAGGGGTAAGTTATGATTTTTTTTAAATTCATTCCTGTGAATGTATGGGTAGGTGTCCCAGTTAATTGCATTGCCCATGGTCTTCAATGCTGTTAAGATGGCTCTGCATGCACACCTAGCCTTTTTGTCACTCTCTTAATAATTCAAGGCCAATCGTCTGGCTCCGTGGACTCCCCGGGGTTCTCCTCTAACCTGTGCTTGAGTAGCTCCTTATGCAACCTGACCTTGATTGAGTTAGATGCAATAGAATGTAGGCTTGGAGCAGGGGTCAGGAAACTTTTTTACCTTTTACCCCAAAATATATTTAGATACGCCGACGTTACTCCCTTTATTTGAACGGAAGGAAATCATATATTATTGTGCATATATACTGGTTATCACTGTTTATATGGCATTTCTGAGACACTGTGTGTATATATATATATATATATATATATATTTCTCTTACGTCCTAGAGTATGCTGGGGACTCCGTAAGGACCATAGGGTATAGCCGGGCTCCGCAGGAGATAGGGCACCTAAAAAGAACTTTGACTATGGGTGTGCACTGGCTCCTCCCTCTATGCCCCTCCTCCAGACATCAGTTAGATCTTGTGCCCAGAGGAGAATGGGTGCACTGCAGAGAGCTCTCCAGAGTTTTCTGTGGAAAAATAATTTTGTTAGGTTTTTTATTTTCAGGGAGTCCTGTTGGCAACAGGCTCCCTGCATCGTGGGACTGAGGAGAGAGAAGCAGAGCTGGCTTGTCAAGTTGGGCACTGCTTCTAAGGCTACTGGACACCATTAGCTCCAGAGGGAGTCGGAACACAGGTCTCACCTGGGGTTCGTCCCAGAGCCGCGCCGCCGTCCTCCTCACAGATGCCGAAGATAGAAGCCGGATAGAGAAGGCAGAAGACATCTTAGGCGGCAGAAGACATCAGATCTTCATGAGGTAAGGCACGCAGCGGTAAGCTGCGCGCCATTGCTCCCAGTCACACACACACAGAGCAGCACTGAAGGGTGCAAGGCGCAGGGGAGGGCGCCCTGGGCAGCAATAAACCTCACATTTTGGCACAAATACAGTTGGATTAGACTGCGGAGGCAGTAAATCTATGATCCCCCGCCATTTTATTGAAAAATCACTGGGACCGAAGCCTGCCATCGGGTGGGCGGGGCTTGATCCTCAGCACTAACCAGCGCCATTTTCTCCACAGAAAGCTGCATGAGGAAAACGCTGGCTCCGTTGTCTCTCCCCTGCTGAACACAGGCTGGAAAAAAGAGGCGGGGGGCACATTTGCGACGCAGTGAGTGGGAATTGGCATAATATATATATATATATATAAAAAAAGCGCTATCTGGACATATTTTTTCCAGTGTTTTTAAGCGCTGGTGTGTGCTGGCATACTCTTTCTCTGTCTCTCCTTAGGACCTGGTTGGGGTTTTGTCCCCTTATAGGTTAATCCCTGTGTGTGTGGGGTGTCGGTACGTGTGTGTCGACATGTCTGAGGCGGAAGGCTTCTCCAAGGAGGAGGTGGAGCAAATGAGTGGTGTGTCCCCGTCGGTTGTGCCGACTCCAGATTGGATGGACATGTGGCATATGTTGAATGCAAGTGTGGCATCTTTACATAAAAGGCTTGATAAGGCTGGTTTAGGGGGGACATCAGGGGGTCAATCCTCAGATTGGACCGACTCACAGGGCCCGTCGGGGTCTCAAAAGCGTCCCTTAACACAAGACACTACTACCGACACGGATTCTGAATCCAGTGTCGACTATGACGAAGTAAAATTGCACCCTAGGGTGACTAAAACCATTCAGTGTATGATTGCGGCAATAAGGGATGTGTTGCATATTGTGGATGAACCCTCGGTCCCAGACACAAGGGTACACATGTTTAAGGAAAAGAAACAGATTATTAACTTTCCCACATCTCATGAATTAAATTAATTCTTTGGAAAAGCTTGGCAGACTCCGGATAAGAGACCGCAGATCCCCAAAAGAATTTATATGGCATACCCTTTCCCTAAGCAGGACAGGGAGATTTGGGAATCACCCCCGACTGTGGACAAGGCCCTGACGCGCTTGTCCAAGAAAGTGGCGCTACCGTCTCCGGACACAGCGGCCCTTAAGGACCCTGCAGATCGCAGGCAAGAAACTACCTTAAAGTGTATTTATTCTCATACGGGTGCTGTGTTAAGACCGACAATTGCGTCGGCATGGGTGTGTAGCGCAATTGCAGCTTGGACAGATGAGCTGACAGATCAATTTGATAATATGGATAAGGATACTATATTCCTAACTCTAGCCCATATTAAAGACGCAGTTTTATTTATGAGGGATGCTCAAAGGGACATTGGATTGCTAGCTTCTAGGGCCAATGCCATGTCTATCTCAGCGAGAAGATCCTTATGGACTCGCCAATGGACGGGTGATGCGGATTCCAAGAAACATATGGAAGTACTACCCTATAAGGGGGATGTATTGTTTGGGGATGGGCTGACGAACCTGGTTTCCACAGCTACAGCAGGTAAATCAAATTTTTTACCATATATTCCCCAACAGCAAAAGAAAGTAACACCCTATCAGATGCAGTCCTTTCGGTCGCACAAGTCCAAAAGAGGTCGGGGATCCTCTTTCCTCGCCAGAGGTAAGGGCAGAGGCAAGAGAGCACCTGCTTCGGCAGGTGCCCAGGAACAAAAGTCCTCCCCGGCGGCTCCAAAACCCACAGCATGACGCTGGGGCTCCCCTGAAGGAGTCCGCACCGGTGGGGGCACGTCTTCGACTTTTCAGTCAGGCCTGGGTCAGTTCGGACCTGAATCCCTGGGTGTTGGAAATAGTTTCCCAGGGTTACAAATTGGAATTCGAGGAGGTGCCCCCGCGCCGATTCTTCAAATCGGCCCTACCAGCTTCCACATCGGAAAGGGATGTAGTGTTAGCTGCAATTCAAACGCTGTGTATACAGCAAGTAATAATCAAGGTTCCACTGCACCAGCAGGGATGAGGTTACTATTCAACCCTATTTGTGGTCCCGAAACCGGACGGTTCGGTCAGACCTATTTTGAATCTGAAATCCCTAAACCTGTACATAAAAAGATTCAAATTCAAAATGGAATCTCTCAGAGCGATAATAGCCAACATGGAGGAGGGGGAGTTTATGGTATCTCTGGACATAAAGGATGCGTACCTTCATGTCCCCATATATGCCCCCCATCAGGAATACCTGAGATTCGCTGTACAGGATTGTCATTACCAATTTCAGACGTTGCCGTTTGGACTCTCCACGGCCCCGAGGATTTTCACCAAGATAATGGCGGAAATGATAGTGGTCCTGCGCAAGCATGGGGTCACAATTATCCCATACTTGGACGATCTCCTGATAAAAGCAAGGTCAAGGGAGAAATTGCTGAGCAGTGTGGCGCTCTCTTTGAGAGTGCTCCAGCAACATGGTTGGATTCTAAATCTACCGAAGTCACAGTTGATTCCGACAACTCGACTACCGTTCCCAGGTATGATACTGGATACGGAACAAATGAAGGTCTTCCTCCCAATAGAGAAAGCCCAAGACACCCAGAACATGGTCAGAGACCTGCTAAAACTGAAAAGGGTGTCAGTTCACCAATGCACTCGAGTTCTGGGGGAAATGGTGGCGGCCTACGAGGCCACTCCCTTCGGAAGGTTCCATGCAAGGACTTTTCAATGGGACCTTCTGGACAAGTGGTTCGGGTCCCATCTGCACTTACATCGGAAAATAACTCTGTCTCCAGGGACCACAGTGTCCCTCCTGTGGTGGTTGCAAAGTGCTCACCTCCTGGAGGGTCGCAGGTTCGGAATTCAGGATTGGATCCTGGTTACCCGGAACATACATAACCAGTTAACAGTATGAACAAACGACAGTAACGGTCCAAGACCGATGTCAACTGTAACATAACCCTTATGTAAGCAACAACTATATACAAGTCTTGCAGAGTTTCCGTACTGGGACGGGCGCCCAGCATCCTCTACGGACTAGGAGAAATAGATTTACCGGTAGGTTTAAAATCTTATTTTCTCTTACATCCTAGAGGATGCTGGGGACTCCGTAAGGACCATGGGGTTTATACCAAAGCATCCAATCGGGCGGGAGAGTGCGTATGACTCTGCAGCACCGACTGAGCAAACGCTAGGTCCTCATCAGCCAGGGTATCAAACTTGTAGAATTTAGCAAAAGTGTTTGACCCCGACCAAGTCGCCGCTCGGCAAAGTTGTAATGCCGAGACACCTCGGGCAGCCGCCCAAGAAGAGCCCACCTTCCTAGTGGAATGGGCCTTAACCGAATTTGGTACCGGCAATCCAGCCGTAGAGTGAGCCTGCTGAATCGTATTACAGATCCAGCGAGCAATAGTCTGCTTCGAAGCAGGAGCGCCAATCTTATTGGCCGCATACAGGACAAATAGAGCCTCTGTTTTCCTAATTCTAGCCGTCCTGGCTACATAAATTTTTAAGGCCCTGACTACGTCCAGGGATCTGGAATCCTCCAGGTCACCTGTAGCCACAGGCACCACAATAGGTTGATTCATATGGAACGAAGAAACCACTTTAGGCAAAAATTGCTGATGCTAAGGCCAACAACATGACCACCTTCCAGGTAAGAAATTTCAACTCAACCTTGTTAAGCGGTTTAAACTAGTGTGATTTTAGGAACTGCAACACCACGTTCAGGTCCCATAGTGCCACTGGAGGCACAAAAGGGGGCTGGATGTGCAGCACTCCTTTTACAAACGTCTGGACTTCTGGAAGAGAAGCCAATTCCTTCTGAAAGAAAATCGAGAGGGCCGAAATCTGTACCTTAACCGAGCCTAATTTAAGGCCCATATCCACTCCTTTCTGTAGGAAGTGGAGAAGACGACCCAGATGAAAATCTTCCGTAGGTGCATTCTTGGTCTCACACCAAGACACATACTTTCGCCAGATACGGTGATAATGTTTTACCGTCACCTCCTTCCTAGCCTTTATTAAAGTAGGGATGACCTCTTCCGGAATCCCCTTTTTCGCTAGGATTCGGCGTTCAACCGCCATGCCATCAAACATAACCGCGGTAAGTCTTGAAATACACAGGGACCCTGCTGCAACAGGTCTTCCCTCAGAGGAAGAGGCCAGGGATCTCCTGTGAGCATCTCTTGTAGATCCGAGTACCAGGCCCTTCGAGGCCAGTCTGGGACAACGAGTATCGTCTGTACTCTTCTTCGTCTTATGATCCTCAACACTTTCGTGATGAGAGGAAGAGGAGGGAACACGTAGACCGATTCGTACACCCACGGTGTTACCAGTGCATCTACTGCTACTGCCTGAGGGTCCCGAGACCTGGCGCAATACCTCCGAAGTTTTTTGTTGAGGCGTGACGCCATCATGTCTATTTGAGGAGTTCCCCAAAGACGTGTTACGTCTGCAAAGACTTCTTGATGAAGTCCCCACTCTCCTGGATGGAGATCGTGTCTGCTGAGGAAGTCTGCTTCCCAGTTGTCCACTCCCGGAATGAAGACAGCCGATAGAGCGCTTACATGATTTTCCGCCCAGCGAAGTATCCTTGTGGCTTCCGCCATCGCGACTCTGCTTCTTGTCCCGCCTTGGCGGTTCACATGAGCCACTGCTGTGACATTGTCTGATTGAATCAGAACCGGTAGGTTTCGAAGAAGACTCTCCGCTTGTCGAAGGCCGTTGTAAATGGCCCTGAGTTCCAACACATTGATGTGTAGACAGGACTCCTGGTCTGACCAAAGACCCTGAAAAGTCTTTCCCTGTGTGACCGCTCCCCATCCTCGGAGGCTCGCGTCCGTGGTAACCAGGATACCGCAATGCAGTGAGGATCCCTCTAAACCCGTGCTTGGGTTTGAGTCCAACAAAAGGATAACTCCAAGGGACTACACCTCCAGCGGCTTACTGTGGTAATAACCTATGTGGGACGTCATCTTTGGTCTATTTCCAGTGTTGTATCACCGAAGTCTTTGCCAGTCCTTTTAATAATAAGAACGGACTACACCAGATAGGCAGCAGTTTCAATAAGTGGTTAATCATATGAGTGGCTATACTATGTTTTTTTATGTGTTTTTAACAATATGTATAATTAAACTGTGATTAATTTTTCACTCAATCCTTCATATTTACAATTATTCCTTTAGCGCTGCTATTTTATTTGTTTACAGTATTTGTATGTGGTTTTGGGTTGACTACCCCATTTTTTTAGCAGCAGCATTAGAAACGCAACATCCATTAAGCGCCCGACCCTTTTCTATCTTGATAGAAGAAATTCCATTGCATAGAGGGAGGAGCCAGTGCACACCCATAGTCAAAGTTCTTTTTAGGTGCCCTATCTCCTGCGGAGCCCGTCTATACCCCCATGGTCCTTACGGAGTCCCCAGCATCCTCTACGGACTAGGAGAAATAGATTTACCGGTAGGTTTAAAATCTTATATATATATATATATATATATATATATATATACAGTTCCTTCAGACCGGCACTCCCTCAGGTAAAACACTGGACTTCGGTGCCTTCAGTTCCACTGGTATCACATAGCAGAAAACATACCGCAGCACCCGAAGGTTTAAGTGAGTCAAATTATATTTCAAAGTAGCAACATGAAAGCTCCAACGTTTCGGGGCACAGCCGCCTTGACAAATGTTGGAGCTTTCATGTTGCTACTTTGAAATATAATTTGACTCACTTAAACCTTCGAGTGCCGCAGTATGTTTTCTGCTATAGATATATATATATATATATATATATGGATGTGGTAAAGGCCCAATACTGCGCTATATAGGAGCTTCTACCTTTTGACGTACTCCCTGTTAGCTAGAGTACAGAAATAGTTTACAAAATGGAAAAGGTGTCTAAGGGAGCTGAATATACTGATTTAAATCAAGTTCTCTTCCAAATTCTGACCACAATTAAAAAATAGTTTTATTCATGTATTAACAATGAACAATGTACTGTAGAGCATAAAAAACTGCATACAATTCAAGCAGTGAACATATTTAAAATACAGAATTCGATTTCGTGGAAGACATGATACAGACAATATGTTCCATCCAATGATGTCCCTTATAGGATGTCTGATGTTCTTGACACTAAATGATATCCGACGCGTTTCGTCCCAAAGGACTTCATCAGGGGTTAATGTCAATCGGTATTGGAAGAGTTATGGGGCAAATAACTATTTTATCGGTAGTTCTGTTCCCACAATTAAAATCGATATATTAAAATCAAAGACAAGTAACGCTGAAAGAACTAGTATTCACAGTTGGTATAACCCTTATGAACATGCAATAAAGGAATAGTACCGCTGTGTACGCTACCGGCTACAGCCACAATTATAATGATCAGGCTTGGTGATTAGACAGGCTCTCCTGAACATATATATATGTGTGTGTGTGTGTGTGTGGAAAAAGTGGATAAGATACTTCTAAGCGACCATTGGTATATATATAATTATTTTTTATTATAATTTTTGGCGATTATTTTTTGGCAATGAATGTGTTAATTAACACTTTCTCCCCAAAACACCAGAATGAATGTAAGAAAGATGGATGAGGGGGGAAGGGGGTGACACGACTTTTAGGAGACAGATGGTCACATCCTCACCTCAGTAATGTCAGTGGGAATTTCCCACTGTTATGTGGGCCACTGTCTGATCCTGCGGAACTCCTTCAGCCGTCAGCCACAGAACACTTCAAGTTCTGTGTGTGAGTTGGTGGGCCGCGGGCGGTAGGACAGGACAGCGCAGGACGGGCGGGCATGAGGGAGCAAGGTGTAATGTCAGCACGTCACACCGCAGCCAGGAGCACAGCACAGGGCGGCCAAGAGCACAGGGCGGGCAGGAGGGAGCGCGGTGTGACATCAGCACATCACATCGTGAGCCGGTCAGTGCTGGACGAGGCTGTGTCTCGGCAGCGTGAACGTCCATTACCCACAGAAATTTCATTTTTACCCCATTTGGGGTAATTTATCCCTGTTCCCTGACCACTGGCTTAGAGCCCAAACCTTTCCAGACCGAAGGCATGTAACAAGGTTTGGTGGTAGACAGTATTCAGTTTGATCAAACTGTTCCATAGGCCTAGGTGTAGATCAGTAACTAAACATCTGGGTTCTGAACTTCACCAAACTTTTGAGAAGGCACACTTGGGCTCTACATCTAGGAGGAACTTTGGGGGACGTTTATCAAACTTTCTAAAGAGGACAAGTTTCTTTTTATGATATTTTTTTTTTAATTGAGTTTCATTTTGCTTGGAAAAAAAATACGATAAACTAAAAACATTAAACCCTCCTTCCACCCACCCACCCACCCACCAAACTCACGGAATACACAATAAAAACAATAAATATGGAGTACAGCCAATGCCATGACAAAAAAAAAGTAGAGGAAATACATAAGTATTATGAAGAGCAAAGTCTAGATAATGAGAAAATATATACAAACGTCCATTAAACTAACATGAGTGAAATCTTATCAATCATGAAGCATCAAGGTGATTGCCATGCCATCTCACTGAGCGCCAACCCATCGGTAGAGGGAACCTCACCCCCTCCAGCAGCACAAAAAATAGAAGCAGTCCAAGAAACCCATATTCATTCATATTTATGTATACAATTACCTTTAGTATAGAGAAATCTATCATGTCCCACCACTTCATTCATCAGCCGACACCACTCAACATATGTAGTGCCTCTAGAGGCCATCCAAGTGCGGGCAATGCAGTCCTTGGCCAGGGTCAATGCATTGACCAGTAAGGTGCTGGACCCTATCAAAGATACCCAAACCAAACATACAGATTTTAATAGCAGAAAGAGGAATAGTACCCCCTGTTTTGGTAATACAGTTTGTGACCTGAATCCAAAATGCCTGGTCAGCAAAGCATTCCCGTAGAAAATGGTGAAACGAGCACTGTGAGGTAGAGGACTTGGGGCACATATCAGAGGCCCCAGACCCAAATCTAATCAGAATCAAGGGGGTAAGATAAACCCTACGCAGTAAAGCTGTTGACATCGCACTGCATAAGTGACAATCTTTATATAATTTACCTAGTACATTCTATAAAGTGAAACTAGAAACTGACCGGTTGCTATGGGCAACACCTTCACTTGTCCTTTTTAAAAGGTTTTATAATTCTACTACAATTTATGCTATTTTAGTCCATTTTCTAAAATAGACAAGGATGCCAAATAGCCCTCTCCAGAGTGTCTATATATGACTGTTTGCTGTAATGCTACCTGAGCAGACAGACTGAGATACAGATGTGTTCCATACACCTATCCTTTTTGCACCATATGATGCAATACACCTGCTATTATTCCCTGTGCACGTTTTGCCCAGCTTTGCTGCTTTTTCCTTGAGTTTGCATTTTACATGTAGTTTGTTCATAGGACCTCATTCAGGTCCGGTCGCTGCTGCGTCTCATGCAGCAAAGACTCATTCTGCCCGTACGCGAGCGGATCCTGCGACACAGCCTGGGACGCAGCTAGGGTCACTACTGCAGCAGCAGGAGGCGTCTGCTTGTAATAAATGCCTTCTGCTGCATCACCATATAGCGCTATCACTGCTGCTTCCAAGGAAGTGATAGCACCTCCACCCACATCTGAAAAACCCCATATTGTACATAAGTATATAGGATTATTGTTTTGGCGCAGCTTAGTTTCAAAGTCTGTGGTGCTCTAAATAAGGCTATCAGTCACGATTTAAGGGTAGGTGTCACTAAACACTGCCCTGGAAGAGGCTGTTCAAACTCCCAGTGTGATGAAAAATTGGGGCGTGGCATGTGGTCATGCCCCCAAATCAGTTTACACTTGGGGGCGTGGCTTTGTGAACATGAGGCCACGCTCCATTGTGCGTGCTGTAGAGGAGTCTACAGTGGTGCACTGGGTGTTACCAACCCTTGTGACCTCACTGAGCGATGCATCTCTGAATTTAGAGTTCTGGATGAATGGCTACACAACTAAAGGCTTGTGGGATGCATACTGTATGTGTTTTTTTTTTTATGGTTTTTACATTTCATAGGCCATATCAGCAGAGGCAAATACAGGATTTTTACAAGTGGCAGGTTTTCTGAGTGCTTGATTTAGAGACAGATGAGTGAAAAACATTCACAAGAAGTATAACAAGGACACCTAATTGAAGTTGGATTGTTTTGCACAGGCATGGATATGGCTAGTATCTGGCCCAATGACGGACCTACATTTAGAAAGGTCCAAAGGGTCTTTCTGCTCCTGGAAGACTCCAATGGCGGAATGGCGGAGAATGGGGAGTAATCATTAATCACCTGACAGAACCCCCCCCCCCCCTTCAATAAACACCTGACAGCACACACCGCTCAGCACCAGCAAAGTTCCCTCATTAGACATCTCTTTGTCCCGGGCTCCTTCTCACCTTTCGTTGCTCCCATCCTCCTTCCTAGGACAGGCCCTCTCAGGCTCCGCCATTACTTGGAACAACTCAAAGAGAAGTTCTGCAGGCTGTCAGGAACGGCAGTTTAAAGTGAGTACACGTTTCACTCTATTTACAGAGCGCAAATCACAGAGTGCACACGCGTCCGTTAAATAGGGTGTGGACACTGCTCACGGGGGCATGCCGCGAGTCAGGGGGGCGTGTACTTGGAAAGAAACATTTTGGGCGGGGGTGAAGGAAACCCAGAAAGCCAGAAGCTGCGCTACGCGCGGACATCCCGGCTCTCTGTGTGACCGGACCAGCCCTCAGACCGTCTGCCTTTTTCACATATGCGAGAAGTGCCAGATGGCCAGTTCGGCCCTGCATACAACAGAGTCTGAGCATAACAACCAGCATGCAGACATCTAAGTGGTTCTATCTGCCTTTTGCATATTAGTAGAAGTTCTGGCCGTTCTGCTGAGAAGTAGTGTCAGGTAAATTAACTTCCTCCTTACAGTGTGTCTCTATTACTGACTGAGGAATAAAAGTGGGAGCCATTTTTCTGGAGACCAAAATGTACTGCGGCCTACGTAATTATCTCTGCCACTATGGTTTTATGTTGATATACTGTACAGATTGATTGGGATAAGGATGATAGGTCGATATTCACTAGGTCGACAGTCAATAGGTTGACACCATATGATCAATATACAGATGACTGACAATGACAAAAGGTTGACATGCCAATGGTCGACATAGCAAAAGGTCGAGGTGACTTTTTGGGATTTTTTTAAGTTTTATTTTTTCACCTTTTTTCATACTTTACCTTCAACGTGGATTATGATTGAGAATTATAACCTTTGCCAAGCGAAGCAAGCCATACAAGGGTATGCTGTACACTTATTGGGGGTCCGTGTGCTTATACGAAGAAAACAACAGAAGCGTGGGGTGGGAATCGTTTCCAGGGTTTGCCATTTGTAAACATTTGCTGTGAGATGAACTTGAATAAGTGTTGGTCACCTCATTGAGGCTGTAACATAAGAGGAAGGTCCAGGAGTCTTTAATCACAGGACATGGAGGAGTGAGGGCAGGAGGCTCTTGACATATATCTCAGAGTGGTTTCATTTCTGGGCAGGTCCACCAAATGTATAGGATTGTTACATGCGTCTTTGGCCGCATTTTGTATGAGGATTCGTATTGATTACTTTTCATGCCTTTGTGCTATTTTATTGTAATAAAAAGATTTCTTCCCAATGGTTCATTAATATCTGTGAATATGGACAATTGTCACTGCACACCTTTGCTTTATACGCCATCAAGACTGACAACTGGTAGAGTCAGACAGTTTGGTTAAACAGGTCTCTGCTTAGGCATCTTGCAAATGAATTCAGTTTCACTAGAAATCTTTTAGTTGGTTCATAAGTGGGTGATTTGTGTATAGGTGATATCAGGTTGGTGGTACAATGTATAAAATCAAAATGAAAATACTGTGTACTTTCAATGAGTTGCCTTACTAGCTGTATTAATGCACCTTGTGTTGGGACAAAGTGCCTGAATGTAACGAGGGTGGGGGCCGGGGGGTCTGCCGAGAAGGTACAGCCACTTCGCCAAAATGGTGTGACTATAGCCCCTGAGGGCCCCATGCGGATGGCCCCCAGAACTTGCTTTGTGGGGCAGGTAGAGAACGCTGTCCAGCCGCTCTGATTGTGAATTACAGTACACACAATCAGAGCGGCCAAGCAGCTTTCTCCACCTGCATCCCAGCCTGCAGCCTGGCAGTACATGTCTATCAGCATGCTGATTGGTGGATGGCTGGAGTAGCACAGTGCTGACAGCCATTCACTGTATGGAAACATTTGGAGACAAGGCACAGGACCGCAGAAGTTATGATTTTTTTTTTATGTATTCCCGTGAATGGATGGGGAGGGGCTCCAGTGCATTGTTTTGCCCAGGGCCTACAATGCTGTTAAGACGGCCCTGCTTCTTAGCTGTCACTCTCCGCATGTTCCAGACTGTATTTCATTACCAAACAAATAGCTTGATGCCCAAAAACAATTGGAAGTAAATCACTGATCAACTTTGGCCTGCCTAAATGTACGGGTTACTATTGTAGGACTGTGTGAATCTGTTGACCGCTCTCAACCCAGGCTTTCAACTGGGCCCGGGACTACACAATTGGATGCACCCAATATGGCCACACGGGTATGTGGCAAAATAGGCACCAATGCTAAGCACAGAGGGGCAGATGTATTAAGCCTGGAGAAGGGATAAGGAAGAGATAAAGCGGTGATAAGTGTAAGGTGATAACGCACCAGCCAATCAGCTCCTAACTGTCATTTTTCAAATCGGTAATGATTGGCTGGTGCGTTATCACCTTCCACTTACCACTGGTTATCACTTGTTTATCCCTTCTCCAGGTTAATACATCTGCCCCTGAAGAAGGTATTTTCTCCATAAGTTTGTTATGTAGGCTTTATATGCTAATAGGTTTCTCCACTGTTTGCCATATAGATGAAGAGGAAAGTGAGAGAATACGATGCAGAGGTGTGGAGTGGAGACTCTGCCATAGATATAAAAGATAGACGTCTCTGTCTTTTTCCATCTCAGTAACTGCCTGATCTCATCATTTCAAACATAAATGACCTTCCTTGCAGTTGCATAAGAGAAATACAAAGCATTAATGATTTCTGACGGTGTTTATGGCTGATTTCACTGAAGCGCTGTCAGATTGCGATGGAAATATATGCATGAAAGCAAAATCTGCAAAACACTGTCTAGCAAGAGACAAACTAATTTCACTGGGAGCAATAAGCATCAGGAACACACACTGTTATGACGATCACAACACTATACTTACTCAGCTTATATCATTCAGAACTCACCAACATGGAATTTAACATCTCTGACTCCATAATTCTGACCTCTGTTCTAGATGCACCAGCACTTTGACAGTAGATGGTATTCGTGTGTTGTTGTATTCAGGGACGTGCAGTCAGGGGAGGCAGGTGAGGCAGTGCCTCCCCTGTCATTAATGCTTAAAATAATACAAAGAAGATACTTATGACACAGATTTTGTGTCATAAGTATATTTGTATTATTTTAATCATTTTTTTCTGTGTTAAAAGTGTTTAGGAGGCACCGCTGTCGGTGCGCTGATAATGTATAAGGTCCGGAAGTAGGGGGCAGGGCCAAGCAGCAGGGAGTAAAATCCCATTTAAAAAAAACCCTGTAAGCGGCACTACTAGCAGTGCCTCTTTGACATGGGCGTGCTTTCAGCCCATGTGAAAGCACGCCCCTGTCACTGTGGAGGAGGTGATTGGGCGCCGGTCTGTCCTTTTACATGGCACTGGCGGCCTCTCCACATCAGCTGCCCTGCCAGCCACCTTCCCCCTCGCTGCACCCAGCCCAGCTCCTTACTCTCGGAGACCCGCTGCCGCAGCTGATCGGGCTGACTCACCCCCTCCTATGCCGGATGATTCTCTACCGCGGCACGGGCTCAGCAAGGGATTACAGTCACAGCTGGCCCGACTACACGTGACCCCTGGGACCTGCTTGACAGCGCCGGCCTGGGTGAGTGTCTCAGAGATCCGGAGGGTACCGGCAATACACATAGCAGGAGCGGGAGGGGGGGATTGTAAGAACCGGTAATAGAAATAGCAGGAGCGGGAGAGGGGGCAAAGAATAGTGACCACTGCTCCCTGCATGTCTGTCCTGGCCATTTGGAGACCTCGACAGGGGTAGTGCTCAGGCGGCCAGTGGAACTAGATTGAAGTTACTGGTACCAGGATAGTCTAGTCTGCTACCAGGAAGGTGTCCAACTGCTGTTACAAGCCCTTAAGGGTGCAGGCCAATGCAGATCACCCTCTCCCTGTCACCCACTAATGTCGCACTCACTTTAGCGTAACCCTCTGCCTGTCACCCACTACTGTCATCCTCTTCCTGTCATCACCCTCTCCCTGGAGTCACTCCCTGTCGCCCACTGCTGCCACCCTCCCCGTCATCCTTTCCCTGGCATCATCCACTGCTGTCACCCTCTCCCTGGCGTCACCCTCTTCCTGTCGTCACCCTCTCCCTGGCGCCCTCTCCCTGCAATCACCCTCTCCCTGGCGTTACTCCCTATCACCCACTGCTGCCACCCTCTCCCTGGCGTCACCCTCCCCGTCACCCTCTCCCTGGCATCATCCACTGCTGTTACCCTCTCCCTGGTGTCACGCTCTTCCTGTCACCCTCTCCCTGGCGTCACCCTCTCCCTGGTGCCCTCTCCCTGCAATCACCCTCTCCCTGGCATTACTCCCTGTCACCCACTGCTGACACCCTCTCCCTGGCGTCACCCTCCCCGTCAAGCTCTCCCTGGCATCATCCACTGCTGTCACCCTCTCCCTGGCGTCACGCTCCTGTCACCTTCTCCCTGGCGTCACGCTCTTCCTGTCACCCTCTCCCTGGCGTCACCCACTCTGTCATCCACAGCTGACACCCTCTCTCTAGCGTCACGCTCTCCCTGTCACCCACTGCTGGCTATTTTGTTGTCCAGGACTTCCATTAACTTAATAGTGCCACACCCACAGTGCTATTAAGTTAATGGAAACTCTGGACAACAAAATTGCATTCATGTTCTCCCACTCCCTCCCCAGTCCCAAACAGTATTTTTTTTTTTTCTATAAAAATTTACAATATATTAGCCGCCTGATCATCACAAGTTTAATGAGCAGGCAGGCTGCGGGCATTGGCGGCAGTGGACTGAGATGCGAATTAGTGGTGGAGTGCCGGGGCAGTTGATGTGTGGGCGAGTTTGTAAGGCGGTGACGGGGGCAGCGGGCATTGGCTCAGGGGCAGTAGCGGGCATTGGCTCAGCAGCGGTAGGGGTCATCGGCGGGATTCGGCGGACATTATGGCTGCAGTGCCTCACCAGCCACTGACCTCACCGCACGCCACTGGTTGTATTGTGGGAGGACCAGTGGTGCCCATATTAGGGCACAGGGTTCACAACAGACCACCTCCCTTGTATAAAATAATATTCTACTGGTGATACAACTGGCAGAGGGACTTCATTCCACAGCAGTAAGCCTCCATGCTGAACTGACCAGCCAAAAATAGACTATGGTGGGTTGGGTATGCCTTACCGGTGCTGGGGATCCCGGCGGACAGCATACCAACCGCGGGATCCTGGCAGCAGAATGCCGGTGTGTGTGTGTGGGAGGGGGGCGCAAGCACAACAAAGCTCCTTGTGGGCTCGCTGCGGGAACGGTGGCGAGCTGTGCTCGCCGCAGGTTCTATACCCACTGTATGGGTGTCGTTGACACCCACGAGTGGGAATAGTCCATTCTAGTCGGCATGCCGACTTTCAGGATTTAGGGGGGGCGGGATGTAGCCGTCAGGAGACCGCCGGTCACATAAGTACATCCCGTTATGGTAGAAGGTTATCTTTGTATGGCTTTTTATTGAATCCATGTGAAAGGGAGCAATAGGGGCCTCAGCCACCCAGCCACCTTCCAGTCAGTGTGTGAAAACCTACCACCACTGTAATTGGTGAACAACCACAACCAGGAATTTCAGGCCCAGCACTGGCAGGGTCAGAAAAACAAAAAAGAAAACAGGCCTTTTGAAAATGAAACCCCCTAAAAAAAAAAATTATATGGTTTATTTTTTGTTTAAACCATTTTTTTTTTTTTTTACTAGTGGTTTAATGAAAAAAAAAGCTTGAATCCTTCTAACATTAACAACTTGGGTAGTTAATGTTAGAAAGTATTAAAACATAGTTTATCAAGGTTTCCAGTAGATAGCAATGCTTCACAGTATTAACATAAGAAGCAAGATTCAAGTTTTTTTTATCATTAAAACATTAGTGCCAAAAAAAAAAAAAAAAAAAAAGTCGGTTAACAAAAAATGGTTTAAACCAATATTATTATTTTTTAATTATTGTGGCGGAGGTTCGGAGGGGGAGGGATTGGTTCCCAAAAGCTCCTAGAGTCCTGCGGGAGAAAGAGTGCTAAATAAATAAAATTATTATTATTATTATTATTATTATTATTATTATTATGATTATTTTAACCTGGTTACTTGTAATGTGTAATGGACAAATCTCACATTGTATGTGGAGGCATATTATATTATATATCTCCCATGCCATGACTGATAGTGCAGGCAACGCTCACATTGTATGTGGAGGCATATTATATTATATATCTCCCGTGCCATGACTGATAGTGCAGGCAACGCTCACATTGTATGTGGAGGCATATTATATTATATATCTCCCGTGCCATGACTGATAGTGCAGGCAACGCTCACATTGTATGTGGAGGCATATTATATTATATATCTCCCATGCCATGACTGATAGTGCAGGCAACGCTCACATTGTATGTGGAGGCATATTATATTATATATCTCCCATGCCATGACTGATAGTGCAGGCAACGCTCACATTGTATGTGGAGGCATATTATATTATATATCTCCCATGCCATGACTAATAGTGCAGGCAACGCTCACATTGTATGTGGAGGCATATTATATTATATATCTCCCATGCCATGACTAATAGTGCAGGCAACGCTCACATTGTATGTGGAGGCATATTATATTATATATCTCCCATGCCATGACTGATAGTGCAGGCAACGCTCACATTGTATGTGGAGGCATATTATATTATATATCTCCCATGCCATGACTGATAGTGCAGGCAACGCTCACATTGTATGTGGAGGCATATTATATTATATATCTCCCATGCCATGACTAATAGTGCAGGCAACGCTCACATTGTATGTGGAGGCATATTATATTATATATCTCCCGTGCCATGACTGATAGTGCAGGCAACGCTCACATTGTATGTGGAGGCATATTATATTATATATCTCCCATGCCATGACTAATAGTGCAGGCAACGCTCACATTGTATGTGGAGGCATATTATATTATATATCTCCCATGCCATGACTGATAGTGCAGGCAACGCTCACATATTTATATGGTATATAGTATTCCTCTATGCCCGCCCATGCACATGGTCACTGTTGGAATGTCAGCACATTGTGGGGTATCTGTTCTGATGGCTTGTTTAAAATTGCAAAGTGTTTCAGACCTGAATCTACGGCTTCACGTAAGTCCTGTAACTGAGGACAAGGAACTAGCAGCTGTTTTTCAATATTAAGATGGAATGGTATTTGTGTCTCTTGTTAAATCCATGATTGACGTAATCTGCCTAAATCTCCTTTCCACAAAACAATCATTTTGTAGCACACAGAGCACAGCCACGAGGCTGCACACTGATAGTAAGGCAGTACGTATTACACTCTATGGAGTGATGCTTCACACAGGATTGCTGCTGGATGGTTATTTACCATGATTGTACGGTATCTATTTTCAGCAATTTTATTACTCAGGTTGAGTAGAATTTTAAAATCGTAACCTTCTTGTGGGCCCAGCCGTGAAATTTTGCTTGTGTTCCTGGCAGAATTTGTCCCTCGGTGTCCTCAGAGTGGGGTCCATCTACTTCACTGGGGTACATCACAGAGTGGGGTCCAAATCTATATAGCTAAACTCTGCTCCTCTGCCCAATGGGCCGTCCTGCTGCAAATATATAGGAGGGAAATATATGTTGTAGTAAGCAGCGCTTCCATAGTATTTATGCACACCTTACATCGGGTCGTCTGTTAATATAGATGATCCACTTTTAGAACAGGACTTGACTTCAGAATTTGCTAAAATATCATTTATTTGTGCTCATATACAGTAAATTGTGCCCACCATTGTGACATTTTATTTTTCAACAAAGGGAAAATGTATCATGCAGCGTTGCAGTGTTTTGATGTCGATATTGGAAATAAAAACTAGTCACAAACCACCATTTTCTAACTCAACCCACCGCAAATTTCCATCTCGTTTTTTTTCTGAGAAAATACAAACGGCAAAATATGTTAATTGTAGTTACACAAACTGCAGGTTCATCCGTTTGCTGAAATTGCTGTAATCTTGCCATCATTAAGTTAAAAAAAATAAATACATTTTTGTATCCTCCCCTTGTATCCTCCCCTCCCTTTTCTGAACTGTCCGTGCTATGTAGTATCTGTCCCAGGACCCATTATCATTGATCTCTTCTGGTACTCCTGTCCTTTGGGTACCAGGGCAACAAAAAATATATGCCCCCGTAATAAAATTAGTGTGTGTACCCAAGATGAAAGACTTCAATATTTGTTTCCCTTTACATAATAATAAGATTGCCTACATTATGATTAAAATAAATAATATTACCTTTCCTCCCACTCTAAGGAATGTACATGTCTTTGGAGGACCTCTGAGTTCATGGCTGCTTGGCACCCTTGTGACCAGATGTAATGACGCCCGAGTTCGGTGGCAGTGCAGGATACCAACTGAACTCTGATGTTTTTTTAAAGGGGCAATCACTTTCAAAGGCATGGTTTTGCCCTGTAAGTGATTGCCCCTTTAATAAAACGCATGCCCGCCGATCTCAAAACATCCAGCCCTTGGGTTCCTTTTCTTTTCTCTCCTCGAACTAAATTTTCTATGATTGCTTCCACTGAAGGCTAGTTTTTCCCCAATCATTCTTTCTATCTGCATTCTGGGGCTCCAAACTCGTCTTCCCCTTACTTACTCCCCTCGTGTCCAATACGCTCTTTTTTTGTGTGTTGTCTTTGCCTGTTTCAGATTTTGATATACACATATATATATATATATATATATATATAGAATGGTTGTATAGCCTGCCGCACACAGTATCGTCCATACTAGGAGTGCTTGATACATAATATGTTGTAATAGTCCCAAAGAAATAGAAACCAGCACCTTCAAATTACTGCATAATAAAGTCTTTATCAAGATATGAAAATCTTAAAACACCAGAGGCAAGAAACATTGAATAAAGCACATGGGGTGTCAAAAAAACTGCATTGTATCATATCACCATATCCAAAGTGGTAAATAGTACAAGCCTCCGGCGACAGACAGGTAGTAGGTCAACAGCTGTTTCGGTGCTCACAAGGCACCTTCCTCATGGACAGTCAACCTGATGTAAAGTGTGTCTCTTATACCTGCCAGAAATGAGTAAAACATGCTCACCTGATTAAGAATAAAGCACACCTGTGTCTGTACGGCATCACCGCCGCGTCCGTCACCGGAAGTGACGCACGTCAACATCCGGCCGGATCCAGCAGCAGTGCGACACGCTGGAAAACCAGCAACACCGCCGCGTCCGCAACCGGAAGTGACGCTTGTCAACATCCGGCCGGGTCCAGCAGCAGTGTGACGCGGCTAAAGAGCCGATCATGTGACCTAAACACCACCACTCCTCCAACACTCCACTGAGCTGGCAATGCAGGCTCCATGACTCCGCCCCCATTTTTGGCCATGTCACAGCCCAAACAACATAATGTGTTACCATGACAACAAAAGATGGTATATAATAACGGGCAATGTTTTAATAAATAGTTAATGCCCCAAAAACTAAATTGCAATACTCTATATACTGGCAGATATAATAGACACACCCAAACATAATAAACAAAAAAGTGATAATTAAATAGAACCGGAAAACCTGAATAGGACAAAAGTAGTTCAACCAGGTTATGGAGAATCTTTGATGAAACATTCACCCTACAAAAAGCAACCAAACCCCTGACTTTCATTGAGTCCGTTAGGTGCAACTGAATTAAGTCGGGCTATCCAATGGGCTTCACGCTGGAGTAGAATACGTCCACGGTCACCCCCTCGTCTAAGTGGGGGGACACAATCTATTGGCATACAGTGGAAATCTTTAATAGTATGTCCACTCGTCACAAAATGTTTGTCCACAGGAGGTGTATTTAAATCCAGTGTAACATAGGCTTTTTTTTATAGAAGAACGGTGCATTGAGATTCTCTCCTTCAGTGTCCTTATCGTTTTCCCAACGTAGAACAGATGGTAAGGGCAAGATATGAGATATACAACATAGCGACTGTTGCAGTCCAGATGATGCTTTATTTTAAATCTCTTGCCATTCTGGTGATCAAAAAAGGAATCTCCTAACGTCAGAAAGTTGCAGTTTGCACACCCATGGCATATATATATGGTTTGAATTATAATGGATAATTTCTTTTTACGTTTTGTACGCATCGTTAGGATTAGTCCATGTCGTATGTGGTCCCTATCCTGCATTCTGTTGTACTGTTGTTTGTTTTTTACTATTCTGTATTTTTTTTTTCAAAAGCTAATATATAATGCAAGAAATAAATAAATAATATTGCCAAATATTATTTAACATTTATGCAGCTCTGTAATTATTATGAATTATTATTGTGCTATGTTTTTATTAATATTTTATTACCCCCACATTTTTTCTTTAGTGCACTGGGCCCCTATCCTTTCCTTTCTTGATCTTCTTTCTTGATCTGTAATAGTCAAATGGGATAACAGAAAAAAAACTAATAAAAGACTGAACCATTCCATGGAGCGTTCTTGACACAAATGAATTAAGAATTGTCAAGCCTCATATGACTGCTCCTGAGTAGCTGATCTTCTGGGGTACAGACCAGATGGGCTAGTCTTCGTTCCCTAGATGCATCAGTGAGCATTGGGCGCCCATTACCCTGTCTCCGGTTCACCGGTTGTCCTCTCTTGGATCACTTATGCCAGGTATTAACCACTACAACTGAGAACAACCCACAAGCTGTTTTGGAGATGCTCTGACCCAGTTGTCTAGCCCAGTGGTTCCCATACTTTTTTGAATAACAGCGCCCTAGAATATCAGGATTTTTTTCACGGCACCCCTAGGCCAAAAGTTTCTTATTGAGAAATTTAGAAAGAGATATTAAATTAACTAAATTGTGTTTATGTCATCCTTAGGCTCAGTTATGTGGTGAGGGTCAGGATTTGCTTCTGTTTGTCCACATATATTATGATTAGCAGCCAACAGCACCAGTTTTGTCTATTACATTTACCGTAAATCATTTTAATTGGTCCTGGACCACCAACCCAGGGCACTCTGCAAGTGTCTCGCGGCACCCCAGGGAGTCATGGCACACAGTTTGAGAACCACTGGTCTAGCCATCACAATATGACCCATGTAAAAGTCGCTAAGATCCTTATGATTGCCCATTTTTCCTGCTCCAACACATCCTCAATGTTATTCACTTGACCTGTCAGTGGTTTTAATGTTATGGCTGATGGGTGCATGTAGCATTATGCATAGACCTAGGCCACTGTTTCACTTTTTTTTTAAATTACTCGTCACTCACATGTGATTTTAACATACAGACCAATCCTCAGGGATGACAGTGTACAAAAGTGTGAAAACGTATTGGATGGTTGGGGTCTGTAAGGGGACCCAGATCTTTCACATGTCCACATTAGTGTAATTATGACCATAATAAGATGGACGTACTGTAAGCTGTACTTATGTAGATGTTATTTGCGATTTATTCCGTAATATCTGGAGCATGAGGCTTGTTGTAGATAAGAAAGTTTGCTAGGTGTGTCTAGATCAAATGTAGACTATTTTATGGACAAATAATGATGGCGAATTAAGGGGAACAGACAAATATGTGGAGTTGGGTTACCCTAGTTACCAAAGATGAGAATACATTTTTTTTTATATGTATTTGCACGACCATGCATTATATAATTCAGTATTTTTGAACATATTTATCATTGGTTGCAATTGTGCCATGACCCAGTTAGGGCTGGTTGGGCACTATTGTGGTGGGACCCCATGCTGTGTGTTTCTCTGCTGTAGTGGCATTAGCCTTGGCTATAAAAGCCTAGTTCTGTCAGCAGCAGTTTCGGAGGTTTCCATACTGTTTGGACATACCCTCCAACATCTCCTAGCGAGAAACCGGTACAAATGAGGAAAGGGTGCGTGTCCTGCAACGCTGCTATGTAAATCAATAAAAATACAGAGACACTGCACCCAGTACAAAGCCGCTTTTGGATAGTAGGCTGGCAGTACTTGTGGAGTTGGAGTAGGCCAAGCTGATGCAATGTGTGGAATTAATCTAACGTATGGGTTGGGTACGGAATCCCGGTGGTAGGAATCCCGACAGTCAAAATACCGACACAGGAATTCCGACCGCCAGAATGCCGGCAGGGGGGCGAGCGGAGCGAACCCCCTTGCGTGCTCGCTATGCTCACCATGCTACGGGCTCTGTGTTTTGCTTCACTCGCCACAGGTTCTATTCACACTCCATTGGTGTCGTGGACACCCAAGATTGGGTATAGCTGTAGTGGCGCTGCCGGTATTCTGGCGGTCGGGATTCCGGCATCGGTATTTTGACCACTGGGATTCTGACCGCCGAGATTCCAACCACATACCCAACGTACTGTACATTGCTGGATGCTTGGCTTCACAAACTCCAAATTGCTGGTTATTACATTCAGCAATTTAGAATCCAGAATCTACTGAAAGATGCCAAGATTTGCGGCAACGTGTGAGTCACTGCGACACTGCACATTGTATACACTACATAAATAGTAATACACCATAGTTATATTTGGGAAATGATTTTAAGACCAACGGGAAAAATAACATTCCCTGTGTTTATGTTGTGTCAGTCATGTTACTGGCATTGGGAAAATCCTAGCTCTTCCAATTAAATATTTCTATTTTTGTCTCCATGTGTTTAATTTTGATATTTTCAACTCGGGCATCTGCATTAGCGACTGATTTTTCCTTTTTTCTCATATTTTACGCACAGAATGAACTTGTGGGATATAGGAGACACGCGGCTTTTCCTGCGCACTATGACGTTTATTTACAGACTCTGCTTCTTGAGAAACTTTTTCCTGGAGACCGTTGCTGTAATACTCATAGATTCACTGGGTTCTAAGATTATTAGTGCGCATTCCGGAGCAGGCTGGGAGAAAGGCCAACATTCCTTTCTGTCCTTACAACGTTAGAGTATACCTTGGTCTTCTATAATATATGTGTAATGAGTTTTCTCTCTCTCCCCTTCTTTCAGTCACACAGAAATATGACCAGAGAACATTCTTAACATTGATGTTCTGACCTTGTGTTCTAAACCTTGGTTTTTTACTCTTGGTAACCGGAATATGTTACTTCAATGAAAATTAAATAAACAGACATCTCCTAAAACCTATGATATATAATATAACACAGATGATCATATTTATATAAAGTGACCAGATTACATAAAAGGGGTTGCACTTTCATGGATTGGTCGGATGATTTGGCAACAGTTACTGAGAGACTTAAAGCAGTTTGTGTTTTGGGGCTAAAAGTGCCATGTTGCTGAACAAGATCATTTCACATCCAATAGCATTGACTAGCAGCACCCACTGCCAATGGCTTAGCCATGATGAGTGCAAGGTGTATGCTACACGCAGGCCAATGGGTACTTGCCGTGTGTCTGCCGGCACCATTTTCCAGTGCTTTCTTCAGAAATATGGTGCAAGTGCAATCTATGGGGGGATTACCAGTACCATACCAGTTACATTGGTGTAAATTCGATGGTGGATAGAGGCTGCAGTCTGCACACCTGCTGAAGTGAACTAAAGATAGTTTAACCATTGATGGTTCTTCACTGATGGTTACAAACCATTGAATATTGATGATAGAACTGTCGGATTCAGAATGTTTTACCTGTGGACGGATGCTGGCTGTCATTATCCCGACAGCGGCATCCCGTCGGCCAGAATGCCAGCAGCAGAGCAGCAGCGCTGACTGTGAGTGATATCACAAGACCCGTTCTGCACAGACTGCACACCATCAGATTTGTACGTAAACCATCGGCTGTACGTACAAATCTGAATTAGGCACTCAGGTGGTCATTCCGAGTTGTTCGCACGCTGCTATTTTTAGCAGAATTGCTAATAGGCTAAAATCCGGCAGTTCTGCGCATGCGTATGCACCGCAGGGCGCACGCGCTAAGCAATTTTACACAAAACTATGCTACTTTACTCATGGGCGAACTAAGCTTTGCAATCGCTCTGCTGATCGTAGTGTGATTGACAGGAAGTGGGTGTTTCTGGGCGGAAACTGGCCGTTTTCAGGGAGTGTGCTAAAAAACGCAGGCATGCCAGGTAAAAACGCAGGAGTGGCTGGAGAAACGGAGGAGTGGCTGGCTGGACGCAAGGCGTGTTTGTGACGTAAAACCAGGAACTAAACGGACTGAGGTGATGGCAATCTAGGAGTAGGTCTGGAGCTACTCAGAAACTGCAAGGAAATACTGAATAGCAGAATTGCTAATCTTTCGTTAGCAATTATGCTATGCAAACATACACTCCCAGAGGGCGGCGGCCTAGCATGTGCAATGCTGCTAAAAGTAGATAGCGAGCGAAAAACTCGGAATGAGGGCCTCAGTACGTACGCAGCTTGTAATGAACTCTTAATCATATTAATTAATTAGTTTAGTTGAAAAAATATCACACAGCTCTGATATATGTCATAATTAGTGATGTGCACCGAAAATTTTTCGGGTTTTGTGTTTTGGTTTTGGATTCGGACGCGTTTTGGCAAAACCTCCCTGAAATTTTTTTGTCGGATTCGGGTGTGTTTTGGATTCGGGAGTTTTTTTACAAAAAACCCTCAAAAACAGCTTAAATCATAGAATTTGGGGGTCATTTTGATCCCATAGTATTATTAACCTCAATAACCATAATTTCCACTAATTACTACTATATATACTGTGCACAACTGAAATGCACCACAGGTATGGATGGATAGTATACTTGACGACACAGAGGTTGGTAGAGCAGTGGCCTACTGTACCGTATTGCTATATAGTATATACTGGTGGTCAGCAAACTGCAAAACTGAAATGCACCAGAGGTATGGATGGATAGTATACTTGACGACACAGAGGTAGGTAGAGCAGTGGCCTACTGTACCGTACTGCTATATAGTATATACTGGTGGTCAGCAAACTGTGCAAAACTGAAATGCACCACAGGTATGGATGGATAGTATTCTTGACGACACAGAGGTAGGTAGAGCAGTGGCCTACTGTACCATACTGCTATATATTATATACTGGTGGACAGCAAACTGTGCAAAACTGAAATGCACCACAGGTATGGATGGATAGTATACTTGACGACACAGAGGTAGGTAGAGCAGTGGCCTACTGTACCGTACTGCTATATAGTATATACTGGTGGTCAGCAAACTGTGCAAAACTGAAATGCACCACACGTATGGATGGATAGTATACTTGACGACACAGAGGTAGGTAGAGCAGTGGCCTACTGTACCGTACTGCTATATATTATATACTGGTGGTCAGCAAACTGTGCAAAACTGAAATGCACCACAGGTATGGATGGATAGTATACTTGACGACACAGAGATAGGTAGAGCAGTGGCCTACTGTACCGTACTGCTATATAGTATATACTGGTGGTCAGCAAACTGTGCAAAACTGAAATGCATCACAGGTATGGATAGATAGTATACTTGACGACACAGAGGTAGGTAGAGCAGTGGCCTTCTGTACCGTACTGCTATATAGTATATACTGGTGGTCAGCAAACTGTGCAAAACTGAAATGCACCACAGGTATGGATGGATAGTATACTTGACAACACAGAGATAGGTAGAGCAGTGGCCTTCTGTACCGTACTGCTATATAGTATATACTGGTGGTCAGCAAACTGTGCAAAACTGAAATGCACTACAGGTATGGATGGAATAGTATACTTGACGACACAGAGGTAGGTAGAGCAGTGGACTACTGTACCGTACTGCTATATATATATATTTATACTGGTGGTCAGCAAAATTCTGCAGTGTCCTCCTACTATATACTACAATGCAGCACAGATATGGAGCGTTTTTCAGGCAGAGAACATATAATACTGGTGGTCACTGGTCAGCAAAACTCTGCACTGTCCTCCTACTATATAATACTTCTGGTCCCCACAATAAAGCAATTAGCACACTGAGCACAGATATTTGCAGCACACTGAGCACAGTCAGATATGGAGCGTTTTTCAGGCAGAGAACGTAGATATTTGCACTTGCAGCACACTGAGCACAGATATTTGCAGCACACTGAGCACAGATATTTGCAGCACAATTTGCAGCCCACTGAACATAGAAACTGAGAGGACGCCAGCCACGTCCTCTCACGATCATCTCCAATGCACGAGTGAAAAATGGCAGCGACGCTCGACTCCTTATATAGAATACGAATCTCGCGAGAATCCGATGATGACGTTCGGGCGCGCTCGGGTTAACCGAGCAAGGCGGGAGGATCTGAGTTGCTCGGACCAGTGAAAAAAAAGGTAAAGTTCGGGCGAGTTCGAATCCCGAGGATCCGAACCCGCTCATCACTAGTCATAATGCATAAGGGAGGTACAAATGTATGGATATTATAGCTAGAATACATTGAATAGATATATTTACACAATAGATTTAAAACAGAGCATTACCAGAAGGAGATTATGTTCCTAAGAGGGCTTGTTGTCCTTGTTTGGTGACATACAGATTAAATGAGACTGTTGTCGTATATATCTGAAGTGCAATGCTATTTTCTCTGACGTCCTAGTGGATGCTGGGGACTCCGTCAGGACCATGGGGAATAGCGGCTCCGCAGGAGACAGGGCACAAAAGTGAAAGCTTTAGGATCAGGTGGTGTGCACTGGCTCCTCCCCCTATGACCCTCCTCCAAGCCTCAGTTAGATTTTTGTGCCCGGCCGAGAAGGGTGCAATCTAGGTGGCTCTCCTAAAGAGCTGCTTAGAGTAAAAGTTTTGTTAGGTTTTTTATTTTCAGTGAGTCCTGCTGGCAACAGGCTCACTGCATCGAGGGACTTAGGGGAGAGAAGTGAACTCACCTGCGTGCAGGATGGATTGGCTTCTTAGGCTACTGGACACCATTAGCTCCAGAGGGAGTCGGAACACAGGTCTCACCCTGGGGTTCGTCCCGGAGCCGCGCCGCCGACCCCTTTGCAGATGCCGAAAAGTGAAGAGGTCCAGAAACCGGCGGCAGAAGACTTTTCAGTCTTCATAAGGTAGCGCACAGCACTGCAGCTGTGCGCCATTGTAGTCAGCACACTTCATAGCAGCGGTCACTGAGGGTGCAGGGCGCTGGGGGGGGCGCCCTGGGCAGCAATGATAGTACCTTATTCTGGCTAAAAATACATCACATATAGCCCCTGGGGGCTATATGGATGTATTTAACCCCTGCCAGGTCTCAGAAAAACGGGAGAAGAAGCCCGCCGAAAAGGGGGCGGGGCCTATTCTCCTCAGCACACAGCGCCATTTTCCCTCACAGAAATGCTGGTGGGAAGGCTCCCAGGCTCTCCCCTGCACTGCACTACAGAAACAGGGTTAAAACAGAGAGGGGGGGCACTTATTTGGCGATATGACTATATATATTAAAATGCTATAAGGGAAAAACACTTATATAAAGGTTGTCCCTGTATAATTATAGCGTTTTTGGTGTGTGCTGGCAAACTCTCCCTCTGTCTCCCCAAAGGGCTAGTGGGGTCCTGTCCTCTATCAGAGCATTCCCTGTGTGTGTGCTGTGTGTCGGTACGTGTGTGTCGACATGTATGAGGACGATGTTGGTGAGGAGGCGGAGCAATTGCCTGTAATGGTGATGTCACTCTCTAGGGTGTCGACACCGGAATGGATGGCTTATTTAAGGAATTACGTGATAATGTCAACACGCTGCAAGGTCGGTTGACGACATGAGACGGCCGGCAAACCAATTAGTACCTGTCCAGGCGTCTCAAACACCGTCAGGGGCGTTAAAACGTCCTTTTACCTCAGTCGGTCGACACAGACACGGACACTGACTCCAGTGTCGACGGTGAAGAAACAAACGTATTTTCCTTTAGGGCCACACGTTACTTGTTAAGGGCAATGAAGGAGGTGTTACATATTTCTGATACTACAAGTACCACAAAAAAGGGTATTATGTGGAGTGTGAAAAAACTACCTGTAGTTTTTCCTGAATCAGATAAATTAAATGAAGTGTGTGATGATGCGTGGGTTTCCCCCGATAGAAAATTATTGGCGGTATACCCTTTCCCGCCAGAAGTTAGGGCGCGTTGGGAAACACCCCTTAGGGTGGATAAGGCGCTCACACGCTTATCAAAACAAGTGGCGGTACCGTCTCCAGATAGGGCCGCCCTCAAGGAGCCAGCTGATAGGAGGCTGGAAAATATCCTAAAAAGTATATACACACATACTGGTGTTATACTGCGACCAGCGATCGCCTCAGCCTGGATGTGCAGCGCTGGGGTGGCTTGGTCGGATTCCCTGACTGAAAATATTGATACCCTTGACAGGGACAGTATTTTATTGACTATAGAGCATTTAAAGGATGCATTTCTATATATGCGAGATGCACAGAGGGATATTTGCACTCTGGCATCAAGAGTAAGTGCGATGTCCATATCTGCCAGAAGTTGTTTATGGACACGACAGTGGTCAGGTGATGCAGATTCCAAACGGCACATGGAAGTATTGCCGTATAAAGGAGAAAAAGACAACGTCTTTTCAGCCTCAGTCCTTTCGTCCCCATAAGGGCAAGCGGGCAAAAGGCCAGTCATATCTGCCATGGGATAGAGGAAAGGGAAGAAGACTGCAGCAGGCAGCCCATTCCCAGAAACAGAAGCCCTCCACCGCTTCTGCCAAGTCCTCAGCATGACGCTGGGGCCGTACAAGCGGACTCGGGTGCGGTGGGGGGGGTCGTCTCAAGAGTTTCAGCACGCAGTGGGCTCACTCGCAAGTGGACCCCTGGATCCTACAAGTAGTATCCCAGGGGTACAGATTGGAAATTCGAGACGTCTCCCCCTCGCAGGTTCCTGAAGTCTGCTTTACCAACATCTCCCTCCGACAGGGAGGCAGTAGTGGAAACAATTCACAAGCTGTATTCCCAGCAGGTGATAATCAAAGTACCCCTCCTACAACAAGGAAAGGGGTATTATTCCACACTATATTGTGGTACTGAAGCCAGACGGCTCGGTGAGACCTATTCTAAATCTGAAATAGTTGAACACTTACATACAAAGGTTCAAATCAAGATGGAGTCACTCAGAGCAGTGATAGCGAACCAGGAAGAAGGGGACTATATGGTGTCCCGGGACATCAGGGATGCTTACCTCCATGTCCCAATTTGCCCTTCTCACCAAGGGTACCTCAGGTTCGTGGTACAGAACTGTCACTATCAGTTTCAGACGCTGCCGGTTGGATTGTCCACGGCACCCCGGGTCCTTACCAAGGTAATGGCCGAAATGATGATTCTTCTTCAAAGAAAATGGACGATCTCCTGATAGGGGCAAGGTCCAGAGAACAGTTGGAGGTCGGAGTAGCACTATCTCAAGTAGTTCTACGACAGCACGGGTGGATTCTAAATATTCCAAAACCGCAGCTGTTTCCGACGACACGTCTGCTGTTCCTAGGGATGATTCTGGACACAGTCCAGAAAAAGGTGTTTCTCCCGGAGAAGAAAGCCAGGGAGTTATCCGAGCTAGTCAGGAACCTCCTAAAACCAGGAAAAGTGTCAGTGCATCATTGCACAAGGGTCCTGGGAAAAATGGTGGCTTCTTACGAAGCGATTCCATTCGGTAGATTTCACGCAAGAACTTTTCAGTGGGATCTGCTGGAAAAATGGTCCGGATCGCATCTTCAGATGCATCAGCGGATAACCCTGTCTCCAAGGACAAGGGTGTTTCTTCTGCGGTGGCTGCAGAGTGCTCATCTACTAAAGGGCCGCAGATTCGGCATTCAGGACTGGGTCCTGGTGACCACGGATGCCAGCCTGAGAGGCTGGGGAGCAGTCACACAGGGAAAAAATTTCCAGGGAGTGTGATCAAGTCTGGAGACTTCTCTCCACATAAATATACTGGAGCTAAGGGCAATTTACAATGTTCTAAGCTTAGCAAGACCTCTGCTTCAAGGTCAGCCGGTATTGATCCAGTGGGACAACATCACGGCAGTCGCCCACGTAAACAGACTGGGCGGCACAAGAAGCAGGAGGGCAATGGCAGAAACTGCAAGGATTCTTCGCTAGGCGAAAAATCATGTGATAGCACTGTCAGCAGTGTTCATTCCGGGAGTGGACAACTGGGAAGCAGACTTCCTCAGCAGGCACGACCTCCACCCGGGAGAGTGGGGACTTCATCGGGAAGTATTCCACATGATTGTGAACCGTTGGGAAAGACCAAAGGTGGACATGATGGCGTCCCGCCTGAACAAAAAACTGGACAGGTATTGCGCCAGGTCAAGAGACCCTCAGGCAATATCTGTGGACGTTCTGGTAACACCGTGGGTGTACCAGTCGGTGTATGTGTTCCCTCCTCTGCTTCTCATAACCAAGGTACTGAGAATTATAAGACGTAGAGGAGTAAGAACTATACTCGTGGCTCCGGATTGGCCAAGAGGGACGTGGCACCCGGAACTTCAAGAAATGCTCACAGAGGACTCATGGCCTCTGCCGCTAAGAAGGGACTTGCTTCAGCAGGTACCAGGTCTGTTCCAAGACTTACCGCGGCTGCGTTTGACGGCATGGCGGTGGAACGCCGGATCCTAAGGGAAAAAGGCATTCCGGAAGAGGTCATTCCTACCCTGGTCAAAGCCAGGAAGGAGGTGACCGCAAAACATTGTCACCACATGTGGCGAAAATATGTTGCGTGGTGTGAGGCCAGGAAGGCCCCACGAAGAAATTTCAACTCGGTCGATTCCTGCATTTCCTGCAAACAGGAGTGTCTATGGGCCTCAAATTGGGGTCCATTAAGGTTCAAATTTCGGCCCTGTCAATTTTCTTCCAGAAAGAATTGGCTTCAGTTCCTGAAGTCCAGAATTTTGTCAAGGGAGTATTGCATATACAACCCCCTTTTTTGTGCCTCCAGTGGCACTGTGGGATCTCAACGTAGTTCTGGGATTCCTCAAATCACATTTTAAACCGCTCAAATCTGTGGATTTGAAATATCTCACATGAAAAGTGACCATGCTGTTGGCCCTGGCCTCGGCCAGGCGAGTGTCAGAATTGGCGGCTTTGTCTCACAAAAGCCATATCTGATTGTCCATTCGGACAGGGCAGAGCTGCGGACTCGTCCCCAGTTTCTTCCTAAGGTGGTGGCAGCGTTTCACCTGAACCAGCTTATTGTGGTACCTGCGGCTACTAGGGACTTGGAGGACTCCAAGTTGCTAGATGTTGTCAGGGCCCTGAAAATATAGGTTTCCAGGACGGCTGGAGTCAGGAAAACTGACTCGCTGTTATCCTGTATGCACCCAACAAACTGGGTGCTCTTGCTTCTAAGCAGACTATTGCTCGTTGGATTTGTAGCACATTTCAACTTGCACATTCTGTGGCAGGCCTGCCACAGCCTAAATCTGTCAAGGCCCATTCCACAAGGAAGGTGGGCTCATCCTGGGCGGCTGCCCGAGGGGTCTCGGCATTACAACTCTGCCGAGCAGCTACGTGGTCGGGGGAGAACACGTTTGTAAAATTCTACAAATTTGATACCCTGGCAAAAGAGGACCTGGAGTTCTCTCATTCGGTGCTGCAGAGTCATCCGCACTCTCCCGCCCGTTTGGGAGCTTTGGTATAATCCCCATGGTCCTGACGGAGTCCCCAGCATCCACTAGGACGTCAGAGAAAATAAGATTTTACTTACCGATAAATCTATTTCTCGTAGTCCGTAGTGGATGCTGGGCGCCCATCCCAAGTGCGGATTGTCTGCAATACTTGTACATAGTTATTGTTACAAAAATCGGGTTATTATTGTTGTGAGCCATCTTTTCAGAGGCTCCTCTGTTATCATGCTGTTAACTGGGTTCAGATCACAAGTTGTACGGTGTGATTGGTGTGGCTGGTATGAGTCTTACCCGGGATTCAAAATCCTTCCTTATTGTGTACGCTCGTCCGGGCACAGTATCCTAACTGAGGCTTGGAGGAGGGTCATAGGGGGAGGAGCCAGTGCACACCACCTGATCCTAAAGCTTTTACTTTTGTGCCCTGTCTCCTGCGGAGCGCTATTCCCCATGGTCCTGACGGAGTCCCCAGCATCCACTACGGACTACGAGAAATAGATTTATCGGTAAGTAAAATCTTATTTTTGTAATGCAGACAGTCAGTGTTTGCAGAATGCACAGGAAATACTAACGTACTATGGGGGTCATTCTGACCCGATCGTACGCTGCAGTTTATCGCAGTGGTGCGTCGGGCCGCTATGATCGCCTCTGCCTGATTGACAGGCAGAGGTGGTCGCTGGGCAGGGGAGGGGGAGGAACGTTTCATGGGCGCAGTCCGGCCAACGCAGGCGCGGCTGGACCAAACGGGGGCGGGACGCAGCAGCTGCGTGACGTCACACGCAGCCCCTGCGGGCCGGGCAGCGATGAGTAGCTCCCAGCCAGCACCCTAAAGCTGCGCTGGTCGGGAGCTACTCTTGAAGTGCAAAGGCATCGCCGCTGTGCGATGCCTTTGCACTTCTGCGGGGGGCGGGACTGACATGCGGGGTGGGATAGCCCTGTGCTGGGCGTCTCCCCGCATGTCTCATCTCGGAATGACCTCTTATATACTTATGTAATAACTACATTTATATACACTAAAGTTCCAAGAGTCATGGGGTAGCAGTATGGGGGTCATTCCGAACCGTTCGCACACAGCGGTTCTTCGCTGCGGTGCGAATGGGTCATAAATGCTCATGCGCGGCGGACGCATTGTGCACGCGTGTCGTTGCCCAGCGACGATTGTCACCGGGCCGCGACGCCACCAGCGAGAAAAGTGATTGCAGCAGCGATCGCAAGAAGACAGACAGACGGGAGGTGTCCCTGGGTGGATACTCACCGTTTTCCAGGCGTGGTGAGTCCAACGCAGGCGGATCCAGGCGTTTGGAGGGCGAATGTCTGACGTCACAGCCGGGACCTTCGTCCCTGGATCCGTCGCACTGGGTAAGTAGCTGCAGGGCTAGTCTTGTTTTGCTTGAAACTTTTTTAGCATAGCAGGGCTGCACAAGCGATCGCAGCCCTGCTATGCTAAAATACACTCCCCCACAGGCGGCGTCAAGTTGATTGCACGAGTAGCAAAAAGTGCGATCATCTCGGAATGACCCCCTATGTAAAGTAATGGTAGGTGGCACCACTGTACTGTTACATTTTGGAAATGCCCAGACCTGCATCAGTTGTAATCTGATATTTTGTGAGTCAGTTTGAACACTGGCTAGGCTGCTCTTGGCGAAATTCGAATGGGACGTGCTAGTGGATGCCCAACGGATGGGGCATTCAATTTCCAAAATAGTGTGGACATTTCTCGATCTACGGTGTCTCGTGAACCGTGAATACCTCATGGAAGGCATTACTACCCACCATGGGCAGGGTAGTGACCGACCACTGGTGCTTAATGATCGTGACCAGTGGTGTTGGCCAGAATTGCCTTTGGTAACAGACAAGCGACACAGGGCTTAAATCACATCCACATTCAATGGAGGAGGTACCATATGCATAGCCAGCAGGTCAGTGCAGCGTTCTTTAGCTTCCATGGGATATGGGAGCAGAAGACTCACCAGAGTTACCCTGTTAAAACGATGACACCGGACACAGCGCCTCACCTGGGGTCGTGACGTTGCTAATTGGACCATGGGGGACTGGCAACATGTGGCGTGGTCCAATGTTCCAGTTGTTTTGGGCTGATAGTAGGGTTCGGGTGTGGTACAGTGTCCATTCGTATCCAAGATTCTACACCTAAAAGGGAGCTGTCCAGATGGCATGGGTCAACATCTCCCCAGTCTACATGTGCAATCAATGCTACGTCGAGTTGCTGCACTTCACTGGGCTAGAGGGGGTCCAACAATACTATGCACCTGTCCAGTGACTTTTAGCACCTGTCCAATGTCTTTTAGCACCCATCCCATGGCTTTTAGCACCTATCCCATGGCTTTTAGCACCTATTTCATGACTTTTGGCACTTTTGTGCATACTATAACAGAGTTCTGATGTCATATTTTATAATCTATTAGAAAACGTTTTTAATAATATACCTGGCTACTTCTCCTACCTTGAGTCTTGGAAACTTGAAGACCACCATGGTTTTGCCCAACTGCTAACAAATTTGCTGCTGCGATCAACTAGGCCTATTGTCTGTGGTGTAGTTCTGGATTCATTGGGCCTAATTCAGACCTGATCGTAGCAGCAACTCTGTTAGCAGATGGGCAAAACCATGTGCACTGGATGGGGGCTGATGTAACATGTACAGAGAGCAGAGCCGGCCCTAGGCATAGGCAAACTAGGCAACGGTCTAGGGCATTTGACATGCCTAGGGGCACAAGCAGTTTCTGCTAATTAAAATGATATGTGGCATGCCTATATTCTGTGTGTAGCATTTCATATGCAGATACAGCCACAGTCGCACACAGTATATAGGCATGCAGCATATAATTTTAATCAGCAGAAGCTGCATGTGCATCCTAGTCACATAGCAATGCAAATAAGATGCATTTTCATAAAAAATAGGCACCTGCCATTAGCAGAGTTGCCAGCTGACTTATGCCAGGCATCTCCTGCTGCATGGCGCACTGAGGCAAGATTTATGAGGACACATCTGAGGCAGAGGTCACAGTGTTAGTGGCCATGTGAGTGATGTGTTTGCGTGAGTGGGTTGGTTGTGTAATAGTGTTCGGCATATGTGTAAGGGGCAATAAGTGTGTCGTGTATAAATGCATTAATAATTTGCGGCATATGTGTAAGGGACAATGGGGGTCATTCCGAGTTGTTCGCTCGTTGCCGATTTTCGCAACGCAGCGATTAAGGCAAAAATGCGCATGCGCTAAGTATTTTAGCACAAAACTTAGTAGATTTACTCACGTCCGAACGAAGAATTTAAGTGATTGGAGTGTGATTGACAGGAAGTGGGTGTTTCTGGGCGGAAACTGACCGTTTTCTGGGAGTGTGCGAAAAAACGCAGGCGTGCCAGGATAAAACGCGGGAGTGGCTGGAGAAACGGGGGAGTCGCTGGCCTAACGCAGGGCGTGTTTGTGACGTCAAACCAGGAACGAAATGGGCTGAGCTGATCGCAGTGTAGGAGTAAGTCTCGAGCTACTCAGAAACTGCTAAGAATTTTCTATTCGCAATTCTGCTAATCTTTCGTTTGCAATTCTGCTATGCTAAGATACACTCTCAGAGGGCGGCGGCCTAGCGTGTGCAATGCTGCTAAAATCTGCTAGCGAGCGAACAACTCGGAATGAGGGCCCATATGTGTGTCTTTATGTGTATAAGGGCATTAATAATGTGTGGCATATGTGTAAGGGACATTGGGGGTAATTCCAAGTTGATCGCAGCAGGATTTTTGTTACAATTGGGCAAAGCCATGTGCACTGCAGGGGAGGCAGATGTAACATGTGCAGAGAGAGTTAGATTTGGGTGGGGTGTGTTCAATCTGCAATCTAATTTGCAGTGTAAAAATAAAGCAGCCAGTATTTACCCTGCACAGAAACAAAATAACCCACCCAAATCTAACTCTCTCTGCAAATGTTATATCTGCTCCGCCTGCAGTGCACATGGTTTTGCCCAACTGCTAAAAAATGTCCTGCTGCGATCAACTTGGAATTACCCCCATTGAACCTAATTCTTCTGATTTGGAAGTAAAGCAAAAAAAGCAAGTAACTATATCAGAATCAGGCCTATTTTGCACAAAATGTTCTTTTTTCCCCTGATGTATTATTTAATCTGAAGCAACTTTGGACATCACGGATGTAACTGTTAGTATTACTGCCTCACAGCCCTGAGGTCTTGGGATTTATTTCCTCCATGGCCTAGCTTGTGTGGATTTTGTATATTCCCCCTGTACTTGCATGGGTTTCCCCGTTGTGGTAGGTTAATTGGCTCTTTATAAATCAAAATTATCCTAGTGTGTATAATAATAAACTTTTTGGGGGGGTTAAAGGCCTGTTCTACTATTTTCCCAGTGCTACCGACTAGTTGTCCACATTGCTATCCATCACCATCCCTATCATCCTCCCCCGAAGGGATGGACTGGGGCTTAAAATACTGGTAAGGTTTAATTGTTTGGACTAGGAAAAGGGGTATGGCCACACATCACAGGGCCATGTGCAAGTAATGGGGCTTCACATCACACCCCATACAAACATGCCAGCAGAGCAGGGCGCCAGGAGGCGGAGCTGCTCTGCCAGGCATTCACACAGCTGGACCAGCCCATCAGCCTTTCTTCCTTTGGAAGCTCCTGATATGCACACTGCAACATGTAGACCTCCAGAACTTCCTGAGGATGCTCCGGCAGTACTTTCCGGCGACTGCCGGTCCCTGTACTGTACCCGAGCCCTTAATGTCAAGGGGCCCCCTGGCTGAAACATACTGACAACACTAGTCTCCCTCTTGTGCTGCTGCAGAACCAGGCAGCCGGAATATAAGTAGGACAGTATGCAGTGCAGGCAGAGACACAGGAGTATCAGGTTTCATGAGCTACCAGCAGAGCTTCCCAACCAGAGGAGAGATAAGACGGAATGAAGAGCTGCAAGTGACCCGGAGATCCCAGCTTCTCTTCCTCCTCGTCTGGGTGTCTTGGTCGTGTGCAACCTGTTATCTAATGAGAGCATTCAGGTCTAGTGAGAGAGACACAGAGAGTCCTCTGGAGTCCTGCCCCAGTGTGCAAGTAGTACAGAGGCTGCTGCTAATGCATTTTCTCTTACGTCCTAGAGAATACTGGGGTTCCATTTAGTACCATGGGGTATAGACGGGTCCACTAGGAGCCATGGGCACTTTAAGAATTTGATAGTGTGGGCTGGCTTCTCCCTCTATGCCCCTCCTACCAGACTCAGTTTAGAAAATGTGCCCGGAGGAGCCGGTCACGCTTATGGAAGCTCCTGAAGAGTTTTCTGCATTTATTTTATATGTTTGTTATTTTCAGGCAGGGCTGGTTGGCACCAGCCTACCTGCTTCTTGGGATTTAGGGGGGGAGAAAGGCCCAACCTCTTGAAGGGTTAATGGTCCCATTCCCTGCTGACAGGACACTGAGCTCCTGAGGGAACTATTTGCAAGGCCCACCATGGCGAGCGTACATTCCCGCAGCATGCCACCTTCCCTAACAGAGCCAGAAGAATGCAGAGTGGTGAGTACTAAGCCGGCGTTCCAGGTAGTGGGTCACCGCCCATTATGGCGGCATGAGGGTACGGAGACGCACGGCTTCTAATCGGGGCGGAATGCGTCTCCAGACACAGTACACAGCTGCGTCTCAGTACACTGTACGCAGTACCCACACTAGCAAAAACAGCCTTAAAACGGTTTTCTCTCCATTTTAAGCACCAGATTACCTCATCCAGCATAAAAAAAGCGGGAAGACTGCGTACCATTGAAGGGGCGGGGCCTTCACTATGAGTCGATCCAGCAGCTCACCAGCACCATTTTCCCTCTGTAGTGGACACAAACGCTGACTGACAGGGACGCGCATCTTCTCTGGAGAGACTCCAGATTACCTCAGCGGTACCAGGGGGTCATAGCGGGGGAAAGCGATTGTTAGTGTACTAAGTCCCCTATCAGGGTACTTAGTCTGCGACCCGGCTAAGCTTGGCATTAGCGATAAGGGCGCGGTGGGGGCTGGCTCCAAATAACTCTGTGTCTCCCTGAAGGGCTGTTTGTGGGTTAATTGTGCTTAACCTTTTCCTGTGTGTGTGTATGTGTGCTGTCACATTTACATTATGTCAGGCAAAGAGTGTGTTTCTTGTACAGCGGAGTGTTCCTCTTCACCAGGGGGCTCACTACTGGGTACTCAGGGCAGTGCACCTTCCCAGAATAGCAGGGCTGAACCGGTGTGGGTTAATTCCATTAAGGGAATGATCTCAAATATTTCTACAAAACTATCCTGCAATGAGAAAGAGACACAATACTTAAGACAGACTGTGGATGAGTTTATGAATAGATACTCAGTCCCGAAACAAGCGTCTCAATCCCCTCCCATTTGTCCACAAAAATGATCTCTGGCCCATATCCTGCAGTCTGACTCTGACGCTCACGGGTCACACATGGAGGAGGGTGAGGTGGATTTGGAGGGGGGGGATGCTACTCTGTCACAGGGAATAGAAGCTCTTATAGAGGCTATCAGAGAGGTTCTGCAAATTCCTGATAAGGTGTCAGAGGAGTGTGAGGAATCTTATTTTAATGTAAAAAAGAAGTCCTCAGTCACTTTTCCCGCGTCAAAGGAATTGAATACCCTGTTTGAAGAACCTTGGGTTAATCCTGATAAGAGATTTCAAATCCCTAAAAGGTTGCTCTCAACTTTTCCTTTTCCTCTGGAGGATAGGAAAAAATGGGACAATCCACCGATAGTGGACGCATCAGTCTCTAGGCCGTCACAAAAAATTGTATTGCCTGTCCCTGGTGCAGCCTCCCTAAAAGATATGGCTGATCGTAAAATTGAGACTACACTCAAATCATTGTACACAGCTGCTGGGGTGGCCCAGAGACCCACTATTGCATGTGCGTGGATCACAATAGCCATTGCTCAATGGTCAGGTAACCTAATTGAGGTACTCAAACTGTTAGGCGCCGGGGTCCGCTTGTCTGCGCTGCCCGGCGCCTAGCAACTAGAGACGCCGTGCGCGTACAGCCGCCGGCTCCCTAGCAACGCCAGACGCCGGGCGCGCTGAGCCGCACGGACCCTAGCAACGGGGACGCCACTGGCGGACCGCGTTCCCCGTTGCTAGGCTTTAGGAAATGAAGATATTCACCTGCTCTCTGGCCGTGCAGAAAGGCAGCTGCACGGCATTTATTCTAATCAGCCTTTAGCAGCTGATTGGAGGACTCCTTGTTAAATACACTCCCAGGGCTTCTCACAGACGCCGGTAATAGCTTCCTGCATGCTGCCTTTGTTTGCTGAGAGTCTGTTTCCAGTCCTGCTGTATCCGGTCATTCCAGTCCACAGAAGTCCGGTATTCGGGAGTTGTCATCTCATCCCAAGAGGTCGTTTGGTTCCCTGGAGTCCTGACTGATCACCGTTTTATATCCAGTGGTGTTCGTGAGTTGCGGCTCTGCCGTGTGTTGCGGCTCAGCCGCTTTACCTTTTATATTTTGTGTTTGGAGCATTTGCGGAGGGTTCCGCTTCCACAAGTTCTCTCTGGTACTCGGCGGTGCCGGGTAGGAGAATTGGACAAGTGGATATTTTGGTTGTCCTTTTCCCTGGCGGTTTCTCCGCACATATTATAGTTTTGAGTTTGCTTAGCCCCTGGCCTGGTTGTTTAGTTAGAGGGCCTCTTGTTATCACCCTGTCTCGGGTTTCCCTTTGTCTCTCATTAAGACCGGGGGGCATCGAAGTTGGGCAGACATAATCCGCTCTTCAAACGCGGCTGCCAAGGGCTCAAGAAACCATAGTCTCGCAGGGGATTTCTGACAACACGGGTGAGACAACAGAGTTAGGGCGCCAGGGGCTATTTTCCTGTCCTGCTCCCTTCCCCAGCATTCCGTTCCAGTGCTCCGGTCCTTGCCATAAGATCTCCTCTGACCAGAGTGCTGGAATCATAACATTATTACCGGCCATACCAAAACTTAAAATTAAACGGAATTTAATTTTTTCTCATTCAGTTTTGTGAGAGTTTATCGGCCTCATGAATCCAACAGGTTTAGGGCCAAATCCTGGTCAGCTCTTAGTCAGCCCGATTCAAGAACTTACTCAGATGGTTCAGGATCTTTCTCTTCGGGTGAAGTCGCAGGAAGATCTTTTGCGAGCTTCCCCAAGGGTAGTCCCTGAACCAAAGATGCATTTGCCTGACCGTTTTTCTGGTGATAGAAAAGAGTTTTTTAATTTTAAAGAATCCTGTAAACTTTATTTTCGTTTAAGACCGACTTCCTCGGGTACTGAATCTCAGCGGGTCGGGATTATTATTTCTTTGCTCCAGGGGGATCCTCAGACCTGGGCATTTGGTTTAAGAGCAGAGGATCCGGCATTGTTGTCAGTTGACGCTTTTTTTGAGTCTTTAGGGCTCTTGTATGATGACCCTGATAGAGAGGCGTCCGCTGAAAGTCAGTTGCGCGCTCTCAGACAGGGTAGAAATCCTGCGGAGGTTTATTGTACGGAGTTTCGCCGTTGGTCGAACGACTGTGGCTGGAATGACCCAGCCCTGCGCAGTCAGTTTCGCCTCGGCTTATCAGAGTCTATAAAAGACAGTCTCCTTCAGTACCCCGCTCCTGAGACTCTCGATAAACTCATGGAGCTTTCTATTAAGATTGATCGTCATCTCAGAGAGCGGAGGGCTGAAAAAAGAGCACCTGTAAGGTCAAGTCCGTGTGTATATTCCATTCCTGAAGACGTAGAGGAGCCCATGCAGATGGGTCTCTCCCGGCTGTCTCCTGAAGAAAGAGCCAGAAGGCAAAATTCTGGTCTTTGTCTGTACTGTGGGGGTAAGGGACATTTTGCTCGTAATTGTCCGAACAAGTCGGGAAACGCTTTGACCAGGTGAATTGTGAGGGGGTTCACCTAGGTCTGCAGCTTATCTCCTCGAATAACTCCCTTTTAGTCCCAGTTAAAGTTTCCTTTGGCAGCCTCAGTTCTTCGGTGTCGGCTTTTGTTGACAGTGGAGCTGCAGGAAACTTTATGGATTTAACTTGGGCTAAGGCCTTAGGCATTCCTCAGTTACCTTTGGGTAGGTGTGTCACCATGCATGGCTTAGATGGGAGTCTGCTGTCTAATGGGATTATTTCTCTCCATACACCCCCTGTACTACTTACAGTAGGAGCTCTACATTCCGAGAAAATCGAGTTCTTTCTTACACATTGCCCAGCAGTTCCAGTTGTTCTGGGTCACCCTTGGCTGGCCTTTCATAATCCCACCATTGATTTGCGGTCGGGGGAGATTTCACAATGGGGTACTTTTTGTGATAAGGAATGTATCACGCTTCCAGTCAGAGTAGCAGCTATCATTCCAGAACTCATTCCGGTGGAATACCAGGAGTTTGCTGATGTTTTCTCCAAAGGCAATGCGGACATTCTGCCTCCCCATCGGCCTTATGATTGTGCTGTTGAGTTAATTCCTGGTGCCGCATTGCCAAAGGGAAGATTATATGCATTATCCGGGCCAGAAACTGCGGCTATGAATGATTATGTAAAGGAGAGCCTTGAGAAAGGATTTATTAGACCATCAAAATCTCCTTTAAGTGCAGGCTTCTTCTTTGTGGAGAAAAAGGATGGCTCGCTTAGACCTTGCATTGATTTTAGAGCACTGAATAAGATCTCAGTTAAAAACACCTATCCTTTGCCGTTGATTTCTGTACTCTTTGATCAGTTACGTTCTGCTGTGATTTTTTCTAAAATTGACCTTAGAGGAGCGTACAACCTCATCCGAATTAAATCTGGAGATGAGTGGAAAACGGCCTTCAGTACTCAGTCGGGTCACTACGAATACCTGGTGATGCCGTTCGGCCTGTCCAATGCTCTGGCAGTTTTTCAAGACCTCATTAACGATGTGCTCCGTGACTTCCTAGGGAAATTCGTGGTCGTTTACTTAGACGACATCCTGATTTTTTCTGAATCAATGGAACAACATGTTACCCAGGTGCGTCTGGTTCTTCAAAAGTTACGTGAGAATCATTTATATGCCAAGCTGGAGAAGTGTGAGTTTCATGTCACGGAAGTATCTTTTTTAGGGTACATAATTTCCCCTCAGGGATTTTCCATGGAACCAAAGAAACTCCAGGCCATCCTTAGTTGGGCGCAACCCACCAATTTAAAAGCAATTCAGCGCTTTTTAGGGTTTGCGAATTATTATAGGAGGTTCATTCATTCTTTTTCTGACCTGGTTGCTCCCATTGTAGCTCTGACAAAGAAAGGAGCGGATCCTACCAACTGGTCGCGTGAAGCTGAGTTGTCCTTCCGGGCCTTGAAACAAGCCTTTGTCTCGGCTCCAGTCCTCAGACATCCTAATCCGGAATTGCCCTTTGTGGTGGAGGTTGATGCCTCGGAGGTTGGAGTGGGGGCTATCCTTTCTCAAAAGGATCCGGAGTCTCTGGAGTTACATCCTTGTGCCTTTATGTCCAGGAAATTCTCCTCCGCTGAATCCAACTATGACGTTGGTAATCGGGAGTTACTGGCGGTAAAGTGGGCTTTCGAGGAGTGGAGGCATTGGCTGGAGGGAGCAAAACATACTATTTCGGTATTGACTGACCATAAGAACCTGCAATACATTGAATCGGCTAAGCGGCTTAATGACCGGCAGGCACGTTGGGCATTATTTTTTACGCGTTTCAAATTTATAATCACTTTCAGGCCTGGTTCCAAGAATACTAAGGCTGATGCCCTGTCACGTAGCTTTCTTCCGGTTCACAATAACAATCCTGTTACCCCCATACTTCCATCTTCGGTCATCTGGGCGGGCCTCACACAAGATTTATTTACCCAGTTAAAACAGCTTCAACACCAAGCTCCTAGAATTACTCCTGCTGGTCGTCTTTACGTCCCTAAGTTTTTGAGAGCTACTGTTTTAACGGAATTCCATGATAACAAAGTTTCAGGGCATCCAGGAGTCTCTAAGACATTGGAGTTAGTCTCTCGCTCAGTATGGTGGCCTGGTCTTTCTAAAGACGTCAAGGAATTTGTTTATTCATGTCAGGTTTGTGCACAGCATAAGGTTCCCCGTTCCTTGCCCATCGGGCAACTTATGCCCTTAAATGTTCCTCTCAGGCCGTGGTCTCATATTTCCATGGATTTTGTGGTTGACCTTCCCCTTTCAGCCGGATTCCGAGTCATATGGGTGGTAGTGGACCGTTTTAGTAAAATGGCTCATTTTATTGCTCTTCCCCGATTGCCTTCTGCCCAAGGGTTGGCAGTTTTGTTTCTCCGCCATGTATTCAGGCTTCATGGGTTGCCTACTGATACTGTTTCTGATCGGGGTCCACAATTCATCGCACAATTCTGGAAATGTTTTTGTGCCTCATTGAAGATGAAATTGTCGTTAACATCCGGTTACCACCCACAATCCAACGGGCAAACCGAACGAGTTAACCAATCATTGAAACAATATTTGCGCTTGTATTCAGCCAAACTCCAGAATGATTGGTCCGAGTTTCTTCCGTTGGCTGAATTTGCTTACAATAATTCTTGTCATTCCTCCACTAAAGAGTCTCCATTCTTTTCAGTTTTTGGTTTTCACCCCAGAGCTAATTCTTTTTTTCATCATTCCTCAGTCTCCTCGCTAACCTTAACCTCCCATCTCAGAGCCATTTGGAAAAAGGTGCACCTTGCTCTCAGAAAAGCGGCCTTTCGAGAGAAGAAATTTTCTGACAGGCTCCGACGTCCTTGCACTTTTAAGGTGGGAGATAGGGTGTGGTTGTCGACTCGCAACATCAGGCTTCGACAATCCTCGGCTAGACTGGGACCCAAATTTATTGGGCCATTTCTTATTATTAAAAGAGTCAACCCAGTTGCCTTTCGGTTACGTTTACCAAGATCTCTCAGGATTGGAAATACGTTTCATTGTTCCCTGTTGAAACAATACGTTTCTTCCAGTAGATTTCCTCGGAAGATCTCTCAGGGTAGATCTCCAGTGGATGTACAGGGACAACAGGAGTTCTTGGTAGAGAAGGTTCTCGATTCCAAATTGTCCCGGGGTCGGCTGTATTTTCTAGTTCACTGGAAAGGCTATGGTCCGGAGGAAAGGTCTTGGGTCCTGGATAAGGATCTTCATGCCCCGAGGCTCAAGAGGGCATTTTTTCGGGAATTTCCTCAGAAACCTGGCTTTAGGGGTTCCTTGACCCCTCCTCAAGGGGGGGGTACTGTTAGGCGCCGGGGTCCGCTTGTCTGCGCGGCCCGGCGCCTAGCAACTAGAGACGCCGTGCGTGTACAGCCGCCGGCTCCCTAGCAACGCTAGACGCCGGGCGCGCTGACCCTAGCTGAGAGTCTGTTTCCAGTCCTGCTGTATCCGGTCATTCCAGTCCTCAGAAGTCCGGTATTCGGGAGTTGTCATCTCATCCCAAGAGGTCGTTTGGTTCCCTGGAGTCCTGACTGATCACCGTTTTATATCCAGTGGTGTTCGTGAGTTGCGGCTCTGCCGTGTGTTGCGGCTCAGCCGCTTTACCTTTTATATTTTGTGTTTGGAGCATTTGCGGAGGGTTCCGCTTCCACAAGTTCTCTCTGGTACTCGGCGGTGCCGGGTAGGAGAATTGGACAAGTGGATATTTTGGTTGTCCTTTTCCCTGGCGGTTTCTCCGCACATATTCTAGTTTTGAGTTTGCTTAGCCCCTGGCCTGGTTGTTTAGTTAGAGGGCCTCTTGTTATCACCCTGTCTCGGGTTTCCATGTGTCTCTCATTAAGACCGGGGGGCATCGAAGTTGGGCAGACATAATCCGCCCTTCAAACGCGGCTGCCAAGGGCTCAAGAAACCATAGTCTCGCAGGGGATTTCTGACAACACGGGTGAGACAACAGAGTTAGGGCGCCAGGGGCTATTTTCCTGTCCTGCTCCCTTCCCCAGCATTCCGTTCCAGTGCTCCGGTCCTTGCCATAAGATCTCCTCTGACCAGAGTGCTGGAATCATAACACAAACTTTATGGTGGAAGCGAGCCATAAAAGAGATAGGCTTGCTTAATGCATGCACCACCGCTATGGCAGTGTCAGCAAGCAGTGGCTTGTGGCTACGCCAGTGGACTGCTGATGCGGACTCCAGGAAAGGCGTGGAAGGCCTACCATTCACAGGAGAGGCCTTGTTTGGAGACGAACTAGACAAATGGATCTCCAAAGCAATTGCGGGTAAGTCTACGTATCTTCCTTCCGCAGCTCCCCAAGCCAGGAAAGCTTATTCAGCTTAAAATTTGCAGTCCTTTCGGACAGCCAGAGGTGCTTCTACGGCCTCCAGAGGCGCAAGAGGTAAACCACGCAAATCAGCAACTACAGGTGCTCAGGAACAGAGCTCAGGCTCTCCTTCCTCAAAGCCTTCAGCATGACGGTGGACCGCGATGCCTGGAGGACTGTCAGGTAGGAGCCCGACTAAAATTCTTCAGTCACATCTGGTCAAGTTCATGCCGGGATCCCTGGGTCATAGATCTTATTTCCCAGGGCTACAGACTGGAGTTCCAAGAGCTCCCACCTCACAGATTCTTCAAATCAGGCTTACCAGCTTCACAAGAGGCAAGTATAACTTTACAGCAGGCCATCCAAAAACTGGTACAGACTCAAGTCATTGTTCCAGTTCAACCTCATCTGCAAAACAAGGGGTTCTATTCCAACTTGTTTGTAGTACCGAAACCGGACGTTCGGTACAACCAATTCTGAACCTCAAGTCCTTGAACCCGTTCTTAAGAGTGTTCAAGTTCAAGATGGAGTCTCTGAGAGCGGTGATCTCAGATCTGGAGGAAGGGGAATTCCTAGTGTCTCTGGATATCAAGGACGCGTACCTTCACATTCCGATCTGGCCGCCTCATCAGGCTTATCTACGGTTTGCACTGCAGGACTGTCACTACCAGTTCCAGGCCCTGCCATTTGGTCTCTCCACGGCACAAAGGGTGTTCACCAAAGTGATGGCAGGGAGAGGTTGCTGGACAGCATTGCTCTCTCAACCAAACTTCTCCAGGGTCACGGGTGGATTCTGAACCTGGGAATGATACTGGACATGGATCCGCAGAAAGTCTTCCTTCCGTTGGAAAAGGCATTGGTAATCCAGTTGATGGTTCAGGATGTCCTGAAGCCAACCTGGATAGTGGTGCATCTATGCATTCGCCTTCTGGGGAAAATGGTGGCCTCTTACGAGGTGCTTCAATATGGAAAGTTTCATGCAAGACCCTTCCAGCTCGATCTGTTGGACAAATTGTCCGGATTGCATCTTCACATGCACCAGAGGATCCATCTGTTGCCAAAAGCCGGGATCTCCCTTCTGTGGTGGCTACAGATTTCTCACCTCATCGAGGGTCGGAGGTTCGGAATTCAGGACTGGATCCTGTTAACCACGGATGAAATCCTCAGAGGTTGGAAAGCAGTCACCCAGGGGGTGCAGTTTCATGGAAGATGGTAAAGTCAGGAAGTCATCCTTCCAATCAACATTCTGGAACTCAGGGCCATATACAACGCCCTTCTGCAAGCCTCTTATCTTCTTCACGATCGGGCAATTCAGGTCCAGTCGAACAATGTGATGGCAGTGACATACTTAAACCGACAGGGCGGAACAAAAAGCAGAGTAGCAATTTCAGAGGTGTCAAGAATTCTCCCCTGGACAGAAAAAAACGCTGTGGCGTTGTCAGCGGTCTTCATTCCCGGAGTAGACAACAGGGAAGCAGACTTCCGCAGCAGGCACGACCTGCACCCGGGGGAGTGGGGCCTTCACTCGGAAGTGGTCAGGTGCTTGACACGTCGGTGGGGATATCCACGAATCGACATGATGGCCTCTCGTCTCAACAAGAAGCTCAAGCGGTATTGTTCCAGGTCGAGAGACCCACAGGCAGTGGTGGTAGATGCTCTGACGACTCCATGGGTCTATCAGATGGTCTACGTGTTTCCTCCACTTCCTGTGATCCCAAGAATTCTCAAAAGAATAGAAAGGGAAAAGGTTCAAGGAATACTCATTGCTCCGGACTGGCCAAGAAGGGCCTGGTACGTGGACCTTCTGGAGATGCTCCTCGAAGATCCGTGGCCTCTACCTCTTCGCAAGGATATTCTGCAACAGGGCTCGTTCATCTATCAGGACTTACTGTGGCTACATTTGATGGCATGGACGTTGAATGGCTGATTCTAGCCAGAAGAGGGATCCCTAACAAAGTTATCCCGACTATGATCCAGGCCAGGAAGGGGGTAGTCTAAACATTACCACCGAATTTGGAAGAAATACGTCTCTTGGGTGAGAGCAGAACTTATTCTGCGGTGGAATTTTACCTGGAACGTTTCCTGCTTTTTCTGCAGGCAGGTGTGGATGTGGGCCTATGTCTGGGCTCCATACAAGTTCAGATTTCAGCCTTGTCCATTTTCTTTCAAAAACAATTGGCTTCTCTCCCTGAGGTCCAGACGTTTTTGATAGGTGTTTTACGCATCCAACCTCCCTTTGTGCCTCCCACGGTACCTTCGGATCTAAATTCTTGCTGCAGTTACTCCAATTGGACTGGTTTGAACCGTTACAGGAGGTGGACGTAAAATATCTTACGTGGAAAACCGTCACACTGTTGGCCTTGGCTTCAGCAAGACGTGTGTCGGAGCTGGGGGCTTTGTGTCACAAGAGCCCCTATTTAATTTTCCATGAGGACAGAGCTGAACTCAGAACTCGTCAGCAATTTCTTCCGAAAGTGGTGTCTGCGTTTCACATCAACCAACCTATTGTGGTTCCAGTTATCACCGACACTTCCGCTACTTCAAAGTCTTTGGATGTGGTGAGGGCTTTGAAGGTATACGTAAAGAGGACAGCTCGTCACAGGAAATCCGACTCGCTGTTCGTTCTCTATGATCCCAATAAAATTGGGTGTCCTGCTTCAAAGCAGACAATTGCACGCTGGATCAGGTTCACTATCTAGCATGCTTATTCCACGGCAGATTTGCCGGTTCCAAAATCTGTACAGGCCCACTCTACTAGGTCGGTGGGTTCTTCGTGGGCGGCTGCCCGACGGGGTGTCTCGGCTTTACAGCTCTGCTGAGCGGCTACTTGGTCTGGTTCGAACACGTTTGCTAAGTTCTACAAGTTCGATACTTTGGCCTCTGAGGACCTTCAGTTTGGTCAATCAGTTTTGCAGGAACCTCAGCACTCTCCCACCCGGTTTGGAAGCTTTGGTACATCCCCATGGTACTAAATGGATCCCCAGTATCCTCTAGGACGCAAGAGAAAATAGAATTTTAATTACCTACCGGTAAATCCTTTTCTCGTAGTCCGTAGAGAATACTGGGCGCCCGCCCCGGGCTTCGTTCTGCCTGCACTGTTACTTGGTTAAGTATTGTTGGTTCAGCTGTTGCTGTTCCTTTTAAAGTTGGATTAGCATAGCTTTCCTCTGTTTTGTGTGTGCTGGTTTCGGAATCTTGCCACTATCTTTATCTATCCTTCACTCAAAGTATGTCCGTCCTCGGTCACAGGGGGTCATTCCGAGTTGTTCGCTCGTTAATTTTTTCTCGCAAAGGAGCGATTAGTCGCTAATGCGCATGCGCAATGTCCGCAGTGCGACTGCGCCAAGTAAATTTGCTATGCAGTTAGGAATTTTACTCACGGCATTACAAGGTTTTTTCTTCGTTCTGGTGATCGTAATGTGATTGACAGGAAGTGGGTGTTTCTGGGCGGAAACTGGCCGTTTTATGGGTGTGTGTGAAAAAATGCTACCGTTTCTGGGAAAAACGCGTGAGTGGCTGGAGAAACGGAGGAGTGTCTGGGCGAACGCTGGGTGTGTTTGTGACGTCAAACCAGGAACGAAACTGACTGAACTGATCGCAGATGGCGAGTAAGTCTGGAGCTACTCAGAAACTGCTAAGAAGTGTCTATTCGCAATTCTGCTAATCTTTCGTTCGCAATTTTGATAAGCTAAGATTCACTCCCAGAGGGCGGTGGCTTAGCGTGTGCAAAGCTGCTAAAAGCAGCTTGCGAGCGAACAACTCTGAATGACCCCCACAGTTTCCTAGATTGAGTCTGGCAGGAGGGGCATATAGGGAGGAGCCAGCCCACACTCAAATTCTTAAAGTGCCCATGGCTCCTAGTGCACCCATCTATACCCCATGGTACTAAATGGAATCCCAGTATCCTCTATGGACTACGAGAAAAGGATTTACCGGAAGGTAATTAAAACACTATTTTTGCAAGATAAATTATTTATTTTGTTATTTTGAGGTTGGTTAAGTTGTCTTTGTTTCACTACACAAAAACGTTATAAAATAGTTGTCTCTCAGTTAGGTGGAGCTATAAACAGTATTCAGGTATTATATTACACTATTAGTTTAAATCTAATTTATACCATTGGTTTAAATTGGTTTAAATTTAATATACACAATCTATACCTCCCAATATGACCCATTCCAGAAGGAACAAAATGCTCTCTATCTGGACTTCTTTCTTAATTTGTGATTGCAATCACCTGTGTTGAAACACCTTTCTTATCAATTAAATAGTTCAACACAGGTGACACCAATCATATATTAAGAGGGAAGTCCAGGTAGAGGGCATTTTGTCCCGCCTGGAATGGGACATGTTGGGAGGTATGCACATTGTAATATGCCTCCACCCCACGTTTCTCCCCCCCCCCCCCCCCACAATGCTTAAATTATCATTTTAGCAATTCACTGTAAATGATCTTTTTCGCAATTCACTGTTACACACCATCTGTATGCCACTTGTATAGTTACAATAACACTGCCACTGTGTTCATACCTCCCAACATATGAGTCAAGGAAAGAGGGACCAGCGAGTACTGCATGCGCGTAGTGCGCGCCCGGAAAGGGGGCATGGCCTATGAAAAGGATGTGTGGCTTATAGCAGGCCATGCCCCTTTCCCATCACTAAGGGGGCATGCCCAGCGCTTTATGAGCTGCTGGCATGACCCCTCTCCCTCTGTCTCCATCGCCTATTCAACGCAGCTCTGCTAGGCATAAACGTGATTATATTTCCAGGCTGAGATGCTCTAGAATGAGGCACAGGTTGAAAACAGGGCGTAGAGTGGAACAGAATGTGTTATAAAATAGCAGCTGCTTGGAATGCCAAACACGTGCAGTGCATGTCTCATGTGGCTTATTTCTTTCAATGTAAATGTGTTTTGCATACTTAATTTCAAAACTATTTCTAGACATGGATAGTTTCTGTTAGGAAGTATATACAGGTTATAATATGGGCAGCTATCTAACGCAGATGGTAAATGAAGGACTGAAATGCTTTATTTAGAAATTCATCTGTGGACAGACACAGTCTCGGCTTCATCTCCCTTTGGTAATACCGAAGGGGAATTTGAAAGTACTGCCCTGTATTTTTGGACACCCGATAGTGGCCCCACACGGCTTGAGCTTGCTCTTCAGTGAGAATTCGGAACCCATCTATGGCAAAAGATTCATTTTATTATTTTAGTTGTCCCTTGCTTTAGGTAAATTAATAAGTGGATATGTTTTTGAAGATCCTGAGTAGTGTTTGATATTTGCTTTGTGTACATATCTGTATTTAGATATCTGTGAAGATAAAGTTTGCGTGTTGCATATACATAGTGGAGGAAGCCATTTTCTACGTTTAGGGCCAGATGTACTAAGCCTTAAAAAGTGATCAGTTTCACGTTGATAAGTGCCAACCAACCAGCTTCTGTCATTTTTCAAACCCTACCTGTACCATGCCAGTAAGGAGCTTATTGGCTGGTACTTTATCACCATAAGATTTATCACTTTTCAAGGCTTAGTACATCTCCCCCTGAATGAGAAAGCAGCCTATCAGTGGTGCAGGACCCAATGACATCACTAAAGAAGAAAGTACAAAGTGTGCATGAAACACAATGGAACAGTGTGCCTCAGTAGAGTTGTCACCTGTCTGATATTTTAGCAACCCAATATGAGAGGACAATGTAGCCATCCCACAATGCACCTGCATGCTCAGGGGAACATCGGTCCCCTGAATGTGGCATGTCTACACTGGGTTTTGCATGAGCAAGTTAATGATTAGGGTCATGAATACACCGTAACTTAACTATTGAAAATAGTTTATTGTTGCCCTAGGGATATGCCTAATTTGCTGATATACATACCTGCCAGTATTCCCAATTGGAAAATTAGTATATAGTATGACTTGCACCCAGTCTACCAAGCCATGTTCCTGTTCCTGTGATACCACAACTATTTTGTGGAAAACGTCCTCTGCATCTGAGAGAATCATTTTTGGATGCCAAAAGTCAGTCATGATGCCCCATGAATCAGGAATATTGGCAGGTATGCATATAATAGATACAGGACTGCTAATTATATATGGGCCTGCCCAAAACAGTTGTACAGTCGTTATTGGTGTCCCAAAGTGGCATGTGGTACAGAATGTTGATATGGCCTAAATGTCAACATTCAGACTGTCAACACATGTTATGTCAACATACTGTTTAACTACTATGAAAGCCCTAACCGTACCTTAAACCTAACCCTACTCGCAGCCTATGCTAAACCTAAATCTTAGTGATGACATTCACAATGCTGACATAATGACGATGTAGAAATGATATGCTAGTCAACATTGTAAATGTTGACATGTTAACTGTCGACATTATTCCAGTACTATTCACTGGAGTGAGGAACTTGTGGCATGCCCAGCAGCCAGGGCCGTAACTAGGTGTGTACCAGCGGTGCATTGCACACAGCACATCTGCACTGAGGGCGCATCCGCTGGCACACACATGGGGCTGGGCTGCACACTGGCCCGGTTCTCCCTTTAGACTAACTACGCAAGTGCATGGATCGTCAGCCAACAGAAAGCGCCAGGGTCCGGCAACTTCCTGCAGCAGCCAGACAGTGAAGGGGTCGCAGACGTAGTGTAGAGAGGACCCCAGGGCTGCCCACCACTGTGCCTGTCGTGCTGTGAGCAGGGCAGCACATCTGTAAGAGGCGGCTGCGTTGGTAAAAAAACTGGTGCGCAGAGTCGGGGATTCGCACGGTGTGTGGGAAGTGGTAAAGCTCTTTTGGTGCAGGTGGACAAATTAGTCAAGAGAAATGGGGCACCTGATCAGGAGCGCTGCAAATGTCCAGGAGAGGGCCCGCATGAGACGCCAGCAGCAGCGAGAGATGAGTGTGACACAAGGAGGAGTAGGAGGACTGTACAGCATTCCAGCTTTCCTGGGACTTCGGGCTGCATCATTCCCAGTATATCAGCACCGCTTCCCATGCGCTTCCAGTGGTATGCCAGCCATGCTTCTCCAGGTACCAGCTGCGACTGTGGGGAAAGCAGTGATTATGGAGCCTTCCAAGCCCTCTCTGTACTCATGGAGCCTGCCCATACTCCCCCCTGCCCCACTGCAGATATAGGTGGTTGGATGGGTGATGTGTTCTGGATATCCCCTCTATGCACCAGTACAAAACTTGTCTGCACACCCTGTACTGTTACTTATAGGAGATGTGTAAATGGGGGCTCTGCCTGACATACTGTGTAAAAGGGGACTCTACCTGCTGTATTGTGTAAAAGGGGACTCTGCCTGTCGTACTGTGTAAAAGAGGGCTCTACCTGCCGTACAGTGTAAAAGAGGGCTCCACCTGCCGTATTGTGTAAAAGGGGACTCTGCCTGCCATACTGTGTAAAAGGTGCCTCTACCTGCCGTACTGTGTAAAAGGGGGCTCTGCCTGCCGTACTGTGTAAAAGGGGGCTCTGCCTGCCATACTGTGTAAAAGGGGGCTATGCCTGACGTACAGTGTAGAAGGGGTCTCTGCCTGCCGTACTGTGTAAAAGGGGGCTCTGCCTGCCATACTGTGTAAAAGGGGGCTCTATCTGCCATACTGTGTAGAAAGGGGCTCTGCCTGCCGTACTATGTAAAAGGGGACTCTGCCTGCCGTACTGTGTAGAAGGGGGCTCTGTCTGCCGTACTGTGTAAAAGGGGGCTCTGCCTGCCGTACTGTGTAAAAGGAGACGCTACCTGCCGTAATGTGTAAAAGGGATTCTACCTGTCATAATGTGTCATAGGGGGTCTAACTTGAGTAATGCGTAAAATGAGGCTCTACCTACCGTAATGTTTGACAGAGGTTCTACCTGGTGTAATGTGTAAATGGGCTCTATTTGGAGTAATGTGTGTATGTGACGCTACTGTGCGGTATAATTTGAATAATAGAGACTACTGTGCAGCGTAATATGAATTGGTATTATTTCTCTATCGTCCTAGTGGATGCTGGGGTTCCTGAAAGGACCATGGGGAATAGCGGCTCCGCAGGAGACAGGGCACAAAAAGTAAAGCTTTTCCATATCAGGTGGTGTGCACTGGCTCCTCCCCCTATGACCCTCCTCCAGACTCCAGTTAGATTTTTGTGCCCGGCCGAGAAGGGTGCAATTCTAGGTGGCTCTCATAAAGAGCTGCTTAGAGAAAGTTTAGCTTAGGTTTTTTATTTTACAGTGATTCCTGCTGGCAACAGGATCACTGCAACGAGGGACAGAGGGGAGAAGAAGTGAACTCACCTGCGTGCAGGATGGATTGGCTTCTTGGCTACTGGACATCAGCTCCAGAGGGACGATCACAGGTACAGCCTGGATGGTCACCGGAGCCGCGCCGCCGGCCCCCTTGCAGATGCTGAAGTAAGAAGAGGTCCAGAATCGGCGGCTGAAGACTCCTGCAGTCTTCTAAAGGTAGCGCACAGCACTGCAGCTGTGCGCCATTTTCCTCTCAGCACACTTCACACGCAGTCACTGAGGGTGCAGGGCGCTGGGGGGGGGCGCCCTGGGAGGCAAATGAAAACCTATTAAAAGGCTAAAAATACCTCACATATAGCCCCCAGAGGCTATATGGAGATATTTAACCCCTGCCTGGATTCACAAAATAGCGGGAGACGAGCCCGCCGAAAAAGGGGCGGGGCCTATCTCCTCAGCACACGGCGCCATTTCCTCTCACAGCTCCGCTGGTCAGGACGGCTCCCAGGTCTCTCCCCTGCACTGCACTACAGAAACAGGGTAAAACAGAGAGGGGGGGCAAATTTAATGGCAATATTTTGATATATATAAAGCAGCTATAAGGGAGCACTTATTATAAGGCTATCCCTGTCATATATAGCGCTTTTTTGGTGTGTGCTGGCAGACTCTCCCTCTGTCTCCCCAAAGGGCTAGTGGGTCCTGTCTTCGTGTAGAGCATTCCCTGTGTGTCTGCTGTGTGTCGGTACGTGTGTGTCGACATGTATGAGGACGATATTGGTGTGGAGGCGGAGCAATTGCCAAATATGGGGATGTCACCTCCTAGGGGGTCGACACCAGAATGGATGCCTTTATTTGTGGAATTACGGGATAGCGTCAACTCGCTTAAGCAGTCGTTTGACGACATGAGGCGGCCGGACAATCAATTAGTGCCTGTCCAGGCGCCTCAAACACCGTCAGGGGCTGTGAAACGCCCTTTGCCTCAGTCGGTCGACACAGACCCAGACACAGGCACTGATTCCAGTGGTGACGGTGACGAATCAACCGTATTTTCCAGTAGGGCCACACGTTATATGATTTTGGCAATGAAGGAGGCGTTACATTTAGCTGATACTACAGGTACCACTAAACAGGGTATTATGTGGGGTGTGAAAAAACTACCTATAGTTTTTCCTGAATCAGAAGAATTAAATGACATGTGTGATGAAGCGTGGGTTGCCCCTGATAAAAAGCTGATAATTTCAAAGAAATTATTGGCATTATACCCTTTCCCGCCAGAGGTTAGGGAGCGCTGGGAAACACCTCCTAGGGTGGACAAGGCGCTAACACGCTTATCTAAACAAGTGGCGTTACCCTCTCCTGAGACGGCCGCACTTAAAGATCCATCAGATAGGAGGATGGAAAATATCCAAAAAAGTATATACACACATGCAGGTGTTATACTACGACCAGCTATAGCGACTGCCTGGATGTGCAGTGCTGGGGTAGTTTGGTCAGAGTCCCTGATTGAAAATATTGATACCCTGGACAGGGACAATATTTTACTGTCGTTAGAACAAATAAAGGATGCATTTCTTTATATGCGTGATGCACAGAGGGATATCTGCACACTGGCATCACGGGTAAGTGCTATGTCCATTTCGGCCAGAAGAGCTTTATGGACGCGACAGTGGACAGGCGATGCGGATTCAAAACGGCATATGGAAGTTTTGCCGTATAAAGGGGAGGAGTTATTTGGAGTCGGTCTATCAGATTTGGTGGCCACGGCTACAGCCGGGAAATCCACCTTTCTACCTCAAGTCACTCCCCAACAGAAAAAGGCACCGACTTTTCAACCGCAGCCCTTTCGTTCCTTTAAAAATAAGAGAGCAAAGGGCTATTCATATCTGCCACGAGGCAGAGGTCGAGGGAAGAGACAGCAACAGGCAGCTCCTTCCCAGGAACAGAAGCCCTCCCCGGCTTCTACAAAAGCCTCAGCATGACGCTGGGGCTTCTCAAGCGGACTCGGGGACGGTGGGCGGTCGTCTCAAAAATTACAGCGCGCAGTGGGCTCACTCGCAGGTAGATCCCTGGATCCTGCAGATAATATCTCAGGGGTACAGGTTGGAATTAGAGACAGATCCACCTCGCCGTTTCCTGAAGTCTGCTTTACCAACGTCCCCCTCCGAAAGGGAGACGGTTTTGGAAGCCATTCACAAGCTGTACTCTCAGCAGGTGATAGTCAAGGTACCTCTTCTACAACAAGGGAAGGGGTATTATTCCACTCTATTTGTGGTACCGAAGCCGGATGGCTCGGTAAGGCCTATTCTAAATCTGAAGTCCTTGAACCTGTACATAAAGAAGTTCAAGTTCAAGATGGAGTCACTCAGAGCAGTGATAGCGAACCTGGAAGAAATTTACCCCTCACACCAGGGGTACCTCAGGTTCGTTGTACAAAACTGTCACTATCAGTTTCAGACGCTGCCGTTTGGTTTGTCCACGGCACCTCGGGTCTTTACAAAGGTAATGGCCGAGATGATGATTCTTCTTCGAAGAAAAGGCGTATTAATTATCCCATACTTGGACGATCTCCTAATAAGGGCAAGGTCCAGAGAACAGCTAGAGATGGGATTAGCACTATCTCAAGAGGTGCTAAAGCAGCACGGATGGATTCTGAATATTCCAAAATCCCAATTAATGCCGACAACTCGTCTGCTGTTCCTAGGGATGATTCTGGACACGGTTCAGAAAAAGGTTTTTCTTCCCGAGGAAAAAGCCAAGGAGTTATCCGACCTGGTCAGGAACCTCCTAAAACCAGGAAAGGTGTCTGTACATCAATGCACAAGAGTCCTGGGAAAAATGGTGGCTTCTTACGAAGCAATTCCATTCGGCAGATTCCATGCAAGAATTTTCCAAAGGGATCTGTTGGACAAATGGTCAGGGTCGCATCTTCAGATGCACCTGCGGATAACCCTGTCTCCAAGGACAAGGGTATCTCTTCTGTGGTGGTTGCAGAGGGCTCATCTATTGGAGGGCCGCAGATTCGGCATACAGGATTGGATCCTGGTGACCACGGACGCCAGCCTGAGAGGCTGGGGAGCAGTCACACAAGGAAGAAACTTCCAGGGAGTGTGGTCGAGCCTGGAAAAGTCTCTTCACATAAACATTCTGGAACCAAGAGCAATCTACAATGCTCTAAGCCAGGCGGAACCTCTGCTTCAAGGAAGACCGGTGTTGATCCAGTCGGACAACATCACGGCAGTCGCCCATGTAAACAGACAGGGCGGCACAAGAAGCAGGAGTGCAATGGCAGAAGCTGCCAGGATCCTTCGCTGGGCGGAGAATCACGTGATAGCACTGTCAGCAGTGTTCATCCCGGGCGTGGACAACTGGGAAGCAGACTTCCTCAGCAGACACGATCTTCACCCGGGAGAGTGGGGGACTTCATCCAGAAGTTTTCCACATGCTAATAAACCGTTGGGAAAGACCAATGGTGGACATGATGGCGTCTCGCCTCAACAAAAAACTGGACAGGTATTGCGCCAGGTCAAGAGATCTGCAGGCAATAGCTGTGGACGCGCTGGTAACACCTTGGGTGTACCAGTCGGTGTATGTGTTTCCTCCTCTGCCTCTCATACCAAAGGTATTGAGAATCATACGGCAAAGCGGAGTAAGAACGATACTAGTGGCTCCGGATTGGCCAAGAAGGTCTTGGTACCCGGAACTTCAAGAGATGGTCACGGACGATCCGTGGCCTCTACCTCTGAGAAGGGACCTGCTTCAACAGGGTCCCTGCCTCTTTCAAGACTTACCGCGGCTGCGTTTGACGGCATGGCGGTTGAACGCCAGATCCTAAAAGGAAAAGGCATTCCAGAAGAAGTCATTCCTACCTTGATTAAGGCAAGAAAGGAAGTCACCGCGAAGCATTATCACCGCATTTGGCGGAAATATGTTGCGTGGTGCGAGGATCGGAGTGCTCCGACGGAGGAATTTCAACTGGGTCGTTTCCTACATTTCCTGCAATCAGGATTGTCTATGGGTCTCAAATTGGGATCTATTAAGGTTCAAATTTCGGCCCTGTCAATATTCTTCCAAAAAGAATTGGCCTCAGTCCCTGAGGTCCAGACTTTTGTCAAAGGAGTACTGCATATACAGCCTCCTGTGGTGCCTCCGGTGGCACCGTGGGATCTAAATGTAGTTTTAGATTTCCTCAAATCCCATTGGTTTGAACCACTAAAAAATGTGGATTTGAAATATCTCACATGGAAAGTGACTATGTTACTGGCCCTGGCTTCCGCCAGGAGAGTATCTGAACTGGCGGCTTTATCTTATAAAAGCCCTTATTTAATTTTCCATTCGGATAGGGCAGAGCTGCGGACGCGTCCGCATTTTCTCCCTAAGGTGGTATCAGCGTTTCACCTGAACCAGCCTATTGTAGTGCCTGCGGCTACAAGCGACTTGGAGGACTCCAAGTTGTTGGACGTTGTCAGAGCTTTAAAAATATACATTTCAAGGACGGCTGGAGTCAGAAAATCTGACTCGCTGTTTATACTGTATGCACCCAACAAGTTGGGTGCGCCTGCTTCTAAGCAGTCGATTGCTCGTTGGATTTGTAACACAATTCAACTTGCACATTCTGTGGCAGGCCTGCCACAGCCTAAATCTGTTAAGGCCCATTCCACAAGGAAGGTGGGCTCATCTTGGGCGGCTGCCCGAGGGGTCTCGGCATTACAACTCTGCCGAGCAGCTACGTGGTCAGGGGAGAACACGTTTGTAAAATTCTACAAATTTGATACCCTGGCAAAAGAGGACCTGGAGTTCTCTCATTCGGTGCTGCAGAGTCATCCGCACTCTCCCGCCCGTTTGGGAGCTTTGGTATAATCCCCATGGTCCTTTCAGGAACCCCAGCATCCACTAGGACGATAGAGAAAATAAGAATTTACTTACCGATAATTCTATTTCTCGGAGTCCGTAGTGGATGCTGGGCGCCCATCCCAAGTGCGGATTATCTGCAATACTTGTACATAGTTATTGTTAACTAATTCGGGTTATTGTTTAGGGAGCCATCTTTCAGAGGTTCCTCTGTTATCATACTGTTAACTGGGTTTAGATCACAAGTTGTACGGTGTGATTGGTGTGGCTGGTATGAGTCTTACCCGGGATTCAAAATCCTCCCTTATTGTGTACGCTCGTCCGGGCACAGTACCTAACTGGAGTCTGGAGGAGGGTCATAGGGGGAGGAGCCAGTGCACACCACCTGATATGGAAAAGCTTTACTTTTTGTGCCCTGTCTCCTGCGGAGCCGCTATTCCCCATGGTCCTTTCAGGAACCCCAGCATCCACTACGGACTCCGAGAAATAGAATTATCGGTAAGTAAATTCTTATTTTTGTGGCCACGTCCATTCCCCATGTTTCTTGCACACAGCACTAAAATGTCTAGTTACGGCACTGCCAGCAGCTCCCATAGCACTGGGCGGGCATGACATTACTGAAGAGGCCATGCCCCATCATATCAGGTGTGCACAAAGGAGCTGCTTTGGACATGAAGAAAGTTAGAAGGTATGCAACATTGTTGTACAACAGGTATAAAATTCCTTGCTTTTTTGGGAGGTTGTTACTAAAACACCACTGGACAAAACATTATAGTCCAGCAACATAGTGAGGGAGAAGGCTACCTGTCCTGTAGGGCTATTTAAGTCCCTTGTGGTTGGTATTACAATAGCGCCAGTGAAGAAATATTGGTGGTCATTCTGACCTGTTCGCTTGCTGCTGTTTGTCGCAGCCGAGCGAACGGTCTCTACCGTAGTGCGCCGGCGCATGTCAGACGGTTGAAGGCCGTATCAGGGCTGCGATCGCCTCTGCCTGATTGACAGGCAGAGGCGGTCGATGGGCGGGAGGGGGCGGAACGGCGGCGTTTGGCCACCGTTTCGTGGGAGCGGTCCGGCCAACGCTGGCGTGGCCATACCAAACGGGGGACGGGCCACAGCGGCTGCGTGACGTCACGCGCGGCCGCTGCAGGCCGGGGAGCGATGAGTAGCTCCCGGCCAGCATGCTAAAGCTGCGCTGGCCGGGAGCTACTCTTGAAGAGCAAAGGCATCACCGCTGTGCGATGCCTTTGCACTTCTGCGGGGAAGGGGCGGCACTGACATGCGGGGCGGACTAGCCCTGTGCTGGGCGTCCCCCCGCATGTCAGTGTGAATGATCGTAGCTGTGCTAAATTTAGCACAGCTACGATCACCTCGGAATGACCCCCATTGTGAATCCTGTTACTGAATGTTTCTATTTGTTACTTTGTGCGGAGCCTCAGACCTCTTTTGGTGCCCTAGAAATAATAATGATAATAATATTTTTAAACAGTATATAATAATAAGATATTACACGTTTACAGGATAAGATCAGTTGCACTGTACAGGATTACAGAACTGAGACATTTACTGAGATAAGTGTCTGTGTCCCATTGGGCAGCATAAAAACAGATCAGCTTAGAACAAGGTCTCTGCTCAGGACATTGAGTTTACCTTTGATTCTTCATAGCAAAAGAGTATTGATTAATTAATTGAATAACCTTAAGCTACTTAGTTTGTTTTAGTGTAATTACGTTTTAAGACACATTGAGCCAAGTTAAAAGCTAAAGGTCATAAAGGTTACAGGCGGCTGGGATATGGATTTATATCCGTGTATGGGTGTTAAGTGTCTCTGGTTTTTACAGCAGCAAAAAATGTGAAGCCTTCAACTACTGACATGGAGGCAGACATGGTTTTGGGGGATGCGGTCAGGATCCCGGAGGTCGGCCCGTGTCCAGCCTCCTCCTTTTGGCACCCCCTGCTCTGCCGACAGCACTGGAGAGTCTGAGCACTAGAGAACTCAGACACTACTGCACATGCGCAGATAATCGGGAAAATGGCATGGCGGCCATTTTCCCAGTGATATCTCTACTGCACAAGGGCAGAACTCCGTGAAAATACCTGCCATTTTCACAGTAATTCCATAGCACTGCTGACGTCGGCGTGGGACTCCGGAGGGCTAAGTATTCAAAAAATGGGTGCAGCGTGTGCGGTGTGGGCCCCCTCTGGATTCAGGGGTCCGTGTGCACCGCACACACTGCACCCATTATAGATTCGCCAGTAGCGTGTTCTCATAACTGTGACTTAGGTAGGCCTGAAGGCAGATACAGCTACCTGGAGACATATCTCCTCTGGGTACAGGTGCAACCACAGACTATGATGGTGTCAACCAGAAGCACCAGCGAATCACTTTTTTTCTATAATAGTTTTTTTTTTTATTTATAATTGATTGTAGATATAAAAAATGACTTTGGGGATCCATGCCCTGTATGAAAGCAGTCATCTTACATGCTTTTACAGCGGGGGTGACTTCTAATATATGATATTTACATTAGGCAGTGCATAGCCCAGTGGTTCCCAAACTTCCTTGAAACATGGTGCCCTAGAGTATCAGACTTGTTTGCACAGTACGTCTAGGCCAAAGTTTCTTATTCAGACATTCAGCAAAAATGATTAAAGTGAGTAAATTGTGCTTACCTGTCATCATTAGGATCAGTTATGTGCTGGTGGACAGGGTTGTTTCTGTTTATCCACATATTTTATCATTGGTGGCCTCCAGCACTTGTTTTGCCGCTCTCATGTCAGCCATGCGCCGCTGCATGGCTGACAGCCGACGGACGACATTGCCTAGCGATGCCTCTGCCTGCACATGTGCGGTCCCGCTGTCCCCGCATGCATAGCAGCTATTGCTTATGCTAGCTAACTATGTGAAATATATCCCATAGGCTATAATGGGCTAATGCCATCTTCATATAGCATTAGCAATATCTGTGGGGGCCAAGCGCAATAATGCTTTGGGAGCTTGGTAAATATGGCAGCATCCCTTCCCCCATACAGACCTATGGGGTAGCGGCTGCAGTCAGGAATATCTGCTGAAGTCCCTCAGTAATACATATATGTGACACAAAATATTTCCGGTTACACCACGAAAACATGCGTTTTATGGAATAAGCCTCAAATATGAAATGATAAATGGGCCGCTACAAGAGAGTTCTACATTGTGCTGCAAATAGAACTTATTGTAGGAGGTCCTATAACTATCGTACTCCCTATAGAGGAAAAATCGTTCAACCTTTGGCCTCAGGCACACAGGCTTTCTTTTATGTGTTTCTTTCTTTAGTCTTAAAAAGAAACATATAAAGATGAGTTTTAAAAATGTGCATTTTTTTCCGACCCTTTTTTCCTTCCTATTATTTACTTTTGGGTCTGATTCAGGCTGGAGCACAGTAAGCGATCCAACGGCAAAAATTACAAAAAGGATGCGAGTGCATGCGCAGCGCCCGTCCTGCGCATGCGGCTGCAATTTCTACGGGCGCCCGCAGAAAATGTGAACGCTTCAGCCTGTCAATCAGGCAGAGGCGTTCGCGGGCTGGGGGAGGGGGGCCGGCAACGCTCCGTTTCCACAAAAACAACAGTAGCTTTTCTGTGCGTCTTTGCAAACACTTGTGTACCCCAGGGCCAGATGAGGTCATGTGCAGTTTTTCAATATGTGCTGTAGGGCAGTGGTTCTCAAACTGTGTGCCGTGGCACCCTGGGGTGCCCCAGCACACTTGCAGGGGTGCCTTGGATTGGTGGTCCAGGACCAATTAAAATTATTTATTGTTACTGTAATAGGCAAAACCAAGGTTGGTGGCTGCTAATCATAAAATATGGGGACAATCAGAAGCAAATCCTGTCCCTCACCAAACAACGTAAGGATGGCATATAAACGCAATTTATTTAATTTAATATCTCTTTCTAAATATCTCAATACGAGACTTTTGGCCTAGGGGTGCCGTGAAAAAAAGTCTGATGCTCTAGGGCGCCGTGATTCAAAACAGTTTGGGAACCTCTGATGTAGGGTAACCGGAATATAAATCTACACTAAAAAGGTCTACAGTCAATAGGTCTCTCACTAATGGTAGACACGCATTAGGTTGACAGGGTCAAAAGGTTGACATGTAAAAGGTCGACAGGGTCTAAAGGTCGACATGCCAATGGTCGACACACATATAGTAGACACCATTTTATTTATTTTCAACTTTTTCATACTTTGTCATCCACGTGGACTTCGATTGAGAATAGTAACCTGTGCCGGGTGCAGCAGTAGCGGAGCGAGGCACCTTGCCCGAAGCTCGCAAGCCATGCGAGGGGACGCAGTACACTAATTTGCTTGTTAGTGGCAGAAAAGTGACAAAAAAGCCCCCCCCCCCCTCCCCCAAAAAAAGTGACTACCGTTTTTTTTGTGTTGACATTTTGACCATGTAGACCTTTTGACCCTGTCAACCTTTCCTACTGTATACATATTCTGTCGACCTTTTGACTCTGTCGACCTTTTGACCCTGTCGACTTAATGCATGTCTACCATTAGTGGTAGACCTATTGACTGTAGACCTTTTTAGTGTAGATCTAATAACCCACACCCATGCTGTAGAGCACTGGGCCTCTAATGTAGTGTTGCAGGGAACCTTTGCAAATTACAACTTTTGGAGACAATTGGTGCACTGTCCCAAAACCATTTACTCAGTTTCCTCATAGACAGTAGTGCGGATATCCCAGCTGCTGCTATTTATTTGGTTCATATATTGAAAGACCTAAATGGTTAAGCAAAGCAACGGTACTCTTAATGGATATCATATAGAGCAGGGGTGGCCAACCAGTCAGTGACAAAGAGCCAAAAAACCTTGTTAGGTATGTCAAAGAGCCAACATCGAGCCGATGGCAAAAGTGGAATGTGGCCTTGTGCCTGCTAGACCACACCCCTGGTATAAAATACATTGAAAAAGCCAGAACGCCATAAAATACATTTTTTAAAGCCAGATCCATTGATAAAGCCACTTTCACATAAAATAATTGAAAAAGCCAGATTCACATAATAAACTTCAGCTCCCCCATGTGACACTCCAGCCAACACCCTCCTGACACTCCAGCCAGCTGCCCCATGTGTCACTCCTGCTAGCACCCTCCTATGTCACTCCAGCCAGCTCCCCCGTGTCACTCCAGCCAGCTCCCCCGTGTCACTCCAGCCAGCTCCCCTGTGTCACTCCAGCCAGCTCTCCCATGTGTCACTACTGCCAAGACCCTGCTGTGTCACTCCAGCCAGGTCTCCCATGTGTCACTACTGCTACCACCCTCCTATATCAATCCAGTCAGCTCTCCCATGTGTCACAACTTCCAGCACCCTCCCGCGTCACTCCTGCCAGGACCCTCCTGTGTCTCTCCAGCCAGCTCTGCCATGTGTCACTCTACCACACCCTCATGTATCACTACAGCCCACCCATCAACTCATGCCATTGCAGTAGTACCTAATGTGTCCTCTGTTTGCTTGTTGGTGTCTCACCTGTAGTATCTGACTCCTTCAGTTTTCAGTCCCTGTAGTGCTGCTGTGTATCTGGCTGGAGTGCAGCGGTTTCTGTATCTGTTGTGGTCACATGATTTAGAGTGTTGGGAGCCACATTTGAATAAAGAAAGAGCCACATGCGGCTCAAGTGCCACAGGTTGGCCACCGCTGATATAGAGCATAGAGCAATCTCTCGGCATGCTTGCATGTCCACAGTATTTGTGCTGCTGCAGCACATACCCGTGTTTATGGCAGGTGGGCATATATCATGATAACCCCCTATCAATATAAAATGTTAGCTCCTATAATATAGAGCAGTGATGGGCAACAGGCGTCCCCAGAGCCGCATACGAGCCTTCACCTGTGTCCCCAATCTCCTTCTGCTTAAGTTTCAAGTTTGTTATTGTTTGTGACACTTCCTTAACATGCCGGCTACTTCGGATATTATTCCAGATAGGTTTCTTCCTATGATTAAGTGTGTTGTTTTAATTTATTAATGAAACGAGCTGTTCTACCCATTCTGATTTTCACGGTTGTAAATATAAATGAGTGTCAGAAATGTGGTAACTTTATAGAGATGTAAATTTGAGACGTCCTAATGTAAGTAAATATTAATCCATAGTTCTTGGCATTACCCGAGGAGCACCCGTAGCAGATACGGTAAAAAGTGACAGGATTATTTTTGTAGTTTATTAAATTCTGCACACTGGAGGAGCAATCCAAATTTTGATCCAATTGTCCGTTTGGGCGTTATTGTTCACACAACGCAAGCCACGCATCGGTAGTGACATCATTATTTCAACCCCCTGTTAATTCCCAAAGGGGAGGTTTATTAAAGTTCTAATTGAGTAATTTTCCTATTTCCCACCTGCAGAATACCTACAGTATATTGTATTTCACCTTCCTAATATATCAGCAAGTAAGAGAATTAGTGATGTGTCAGCCAGTGAATGCTTTTGCATTATATATATAAATTAAGGGTAATGTGTGGTCTTTTTAACGGATAGAGGGCCAGCTCTGCGGCCCGGTGTATCAGGTCTATTACTGATATAGGGCAATCAGTATAGTTTGGATGCACTAAAATTAACTACAAAGCCCTTTGCTATGAAAAGAAGGGCTTTTACTTCACTGGAATGAACATAGGTGGTCATTCCGAGTTGTTCGCTCGCTAGCTGCTTTTAGCAGCATTGCAAACGCTAGGCCGCCGCCCTCTGGGAGTGTCTCTTAGCTTAGCAGAAGTGCGAACGAAGGTTAGCAGAACTGCTACTAAATAATTCCCTGAAGTTTCTAAGTAGCTCCAGACCTACTCATAGATTGCGATCACTTCAGTCAGTTTAGTTGCAGGTTTGACGTCACAAACACGCCCTGCGTTTGGCCAGCCACTCCCCCGTTTCTCCAGCCACTCCTGCGTTTTTACCTGGCACGCCTGCGTTTTTTAGCACACTCCCTGAAAACGCTCAGTTACCACCCAGAAACACCCACTTCCTGTCAATCACACGACGATCACTCGAGCGATGAAAAAACGTTGCTCGAGCTTGTGCAAATCTCCAAAGTTTTGTGTTAAATTACTGAACGCATGCGCGCTGCGTACCATGCGCATGCGCATTTTCCACCTAATCGCTCCGTTGCGAAAAACGTCAACGAACAAACAACTCGGAATGACCACCATAGATCTAATTGAATAATTTTAAACACATTTGTTTATTTCGATATTGCAATCCCTTATAAAAGAAAAGTATGTTTGTGCCATCCTCTGCTATATCTTTCGTTCCTGTCATGGCGGTTGGTTGCTAGATCTCTGCCGGAGAGGATATAATTAAGCTGATTCTGGGTCACATGCTAGTCAGCTGCAGTGCTCAGTTATTAATGTGGATTTCTGACTGTGTGGCTGATTCAGGGTTAGACGCAGTTGGTACAGCAGCTGCATCTTTGGATGCAGCTGCTCTGCAGAAATATGGTAATGCTGCTGGAGGTGTGTTGCATAAATAGACGCCTCCTACCGGCTTCGCTGATCCACTGCTGCAACCGAAGATGCATCATCAGGTCTTCTGCGAGGACATCTGAGTAACAGTCAGGGTAACCACGCAGCAGAGACTAGGAAATCTGCATCAGAAGACGCACCAACGGGTCTTCTGCAAAAACCAGGGCCGGTTCTGGGACTTTGCGCGCCCCGGGCGGCAATGGGGGGCGTGGCTTCGTACAGGGTGTGTGGTCATTTACGCCCCCTGTACAGACTACTGTAGCGCTCTGAAATGTGCCCGCCGCTGGCCGCTGTGAAGCCCTTCGTGGAGAGGTCCTTTAATATGCGGTGCGCGATGACGTCAGCGAAGAGAAACTAGACGCGTAGCGTCTAGTTCCCTTCTTGGAGAGGACCTTTGCTGTGCGGTGCGCAATGATGTCATCGCGCACCGCACAGTAAAGGACCTCTCCACGAAGGGAAACTCTAGTTTCCCTTCACAGCGGCCAGCGGCAGCGGGGGGCACAGCAGCAGCGGATCTTGCCCTGGTGCGGCGCCCTCCGGAAGGCGGCACCCCGGGCAAAAGTCCTGCTTGCCCGTGGCAAGATCCGCTACTGGCAAGAGCATTGGACATCTGAGTAAATGCCAGGGTAATCCACGCAGTAGAGACCAGGAAATCTGCATCAAAAGACGCAGATCCTACAAAATGGGACTGACACGCCCCCATTTTGTAAAACGCTCACCATTGCCATATCTGCCCCCAATCGACTGCAGCATCTCAATCATGCTGGGTCTTAAGGGGCACTGTGACCGTCTTCTCATCCACTGATCTGCACAGGCACAGATCAATAACCATCGTAGATGTAAACAAACAATTGGATTTGTGTCCATGTCTGAATCAGGCCCTGTATGCAGAGTTGTACATCTGTGCAATCGCACTGCCCCTATCCATACGCCTGATAAATCATCTATCCTCACTCTCGGTGTAGCCTATACCTGGTGCAAGAGATCTGTCTTGTTTTGTTTTTTTTACCCGTAAGTAAGAAGTTCCATAAAACCTATGGAAATAGTTACACGTTAAGGTTATTGTATCAGGAATGGCTAGAACAATATACTAAGCCCTGAAGAATGCATGAACATTTCAGTAGCTTTGCTACATAGTGATTGTTAATCACCACAGCTGTCATCACCAGATAAAGAGACTTTTAAGCAGTGTATGAAAGTTGCAATAGTATGTGGCCAGCCAATGAGCTGCATTCTCTCTGCACCATGTGACATCTTCATTTACCAGAACCCTGCTTTATTTCCCTAAGTAAAGCCTCCCATCTCCCAGTAACGGATATGCACATCCCAAGCTATGCTGCTGTCTGTGTTCCCTGGACACTGAGCGCAGGGCAGCCTGTTGCACTGCTCTGACTACTTCTCTGCCTCACGTATATATATAAATCTCTATATCCCCAGTATTTATTTGTACAGAAAGCGGAGCGTGAGAAAGAGGCATCTCTGTATTCCAGCTGTAGGAGCAAGAATGTTCTAACAACAAGAACTCTTTGTCTTTGGCTTCATGGAAATGCTGGTTATTAGTCTATAAGCTTAGGGGACTCCACAAATGTACGTCTATGGGAGCGAGGAATCAGATGAGGTGAGTACAATGCACTTTCAGAACTTTCTTTCCAGTAATGTTATGTAAATTGCAGAGGATTACAGCTGCTATTAGATGTTGCAACATGTAAACAAATAGAAGTGGTATTACAGCATTTCACAAAGTATTTTGGTGATATAACTGTATCCAGTTATTAAAACCATCCAGTGCCCAAGTATCGTCTGCGCTGTGCGGCACACTGGCCGGGAGGCTGGAGCTGGGAGCTTTGGTTTTATCAGTTTATTACTATGATGATAAATTGCTGCAATTCCAAGCAGATGTCTGCATGTACAGAGCCTAAGTAGTAATCAGATAGAGAAAAGCCTCTGGACCAAACCTCAGGGACATTTATTTTATTATTGTCAAGGAAGATGATTTGGAGAGCATTGATTATTAAAGTTAAATACTCAACCCATTCCTGTGGATAGATGGGGTTATGTGGGTGCTGGATGGAGGATTGGACATAGGGCCTAATTCAGACCTGATCATAGCTGCACGGCTACGATCAGTTACTCCGACGTGCGGGGGGACGCCCAGCACAGCGCTAGTCCGCCCCACATGTCTGGCTCTACCCTCCCCCCCCCTTGCACAAGTACAAAAGCATCGCACAGTGGCGATGCTTTTATGCTTGAGGAGTAGCTCCCCACCAGCGCAGCTCCTGCGCGCTGTCAGGGAGCTACCCATCACTGTGCGGGTCGAATCGGCTGCGTGTGATGTCACGCAGCCACTGCTGCCCGCCCCCGCACGGTCCGGGCATGCCTGCGTTTCCCGGACTGTGCCCCCAAAACGGTGGCCAAGCGCCTACGGCGCGCCCCCTCCTGCCCAGCGACCGCCTCTGCCTGTCAATCAGGCAGAGGAGGTGATCGCAAGGCTGAGATGGCCATCGGCTGTCTGGCATGCGCCGACGCACTGCAGCACATGCGCAGTTCAGACCTGGTCTGAATAAGGCCCATTGACGTGCTCTGAAAAGTCGCTCCAGGGGCTAAGACAGTCTCCGCCGATTCAGCTTTAATGTTGATGTCACAGACCCTGTTGTTACATCTTTAAATCAGTTAACCTCCTCTGAGTAGTACTCTCAGCAGGGAATGGGTTAAGATTAATAACAGGATTCTGTTTATTACATAAAGAGTTTTGAAACCAGAATTGGAAAAAAATGTATACTTATAGTTATTCAGGAATAATGTCACCGGAACCCCTAGTGTCTCCTATGGTCACTGTGAGGAGCAACGCTAAAACATTTGGGAGTTTCTTAGGCATGGAAATAACTGTTACCCATAAAAAACCTGGGTCCTGATTCAGAAGTGGACATATACTGGTGTACAAGCGTACGTCTGAAGGTGCAAGGATGGAGATACTCACTTTCAGCGTCCATACACGCTGGTGCTTCTTTAGCCAGATACAGTTTTTCTGTCCATGTTTGGCCCTCTGTGTGGCTGACCATCTGTGTACACAACCACTTTCACCCACACCACATGCCTGCAGCACGGGTATAGCCAGAACTTTGTGGGCCCCATAGCAACATTTTGAAGGGGCCCCCATCCCAATGCTTCTAGAGAGACACTTCTCCACAGCAGTTGTTCATTGTATGCCCTATAACAGTGCCCTAGTTCATTTTCTGAACCATAGTAGAGCCTTATTTAATGTTATGCCCCATAGTAGTGCCCTAGTTTCTTTTATAAATCGTAGTAGTGCTTAAGTTCACCCTATGTCACATATTGCCGCACAGTACCCTCAATTCGTATTATGATATATAGTGCTCCCCGTTCATTACCTCATTACAGTGCCCTGCTTCATATTATATAACATTAAAATGCCCTCCAGTTCATTTTATACCACACTACAATGAGCAGGTCCAGGGGCATACCTAGATATATTGCAGGCCCCAAGGAAAAAGTTTGAAAGGACCCCTACGTACCACCCAATGGCGAAAAATGTATATAACACATGTAACTTTGACAGGGAAGATGGGCCCCTCTTAGCTCTGGGCCCCATAGCAGCTGCACTCCCTGCAGCTATGGTAGCTACGCCCTTGGCCTGCAGCACTTCCATAACAGGCCCATAAGACGGACCATATGGACATGTGTAAAAACTTGCTCTGCTGTGTCCAGTGTCGGCATTGTGTACACCTCTGAATTAGGCTCGTTGCCCCAAGTTTCCCTTATAAAGGATCCGATGCGTGGGATGTGGTGCAAAAGGTGGACAGTGTCTAGTTCAACCTAAAATGGCCGACATGCACAAGGTCGACATGTGAAAAAGTTTGACACAATGAAAAGGTCGACGTGGAAATGGTTGACACATGAAAATGTTGACATAAGTTTTTGATTTTTGAGTGTCAAATTGTAAATTTCAGCACATGAAACCACAAATAGAGTATTGTGTTCCCGGGCAAGGTGCCTCAAAGCAGGTTACCGTTCTGTATCGTATTCCACGTGGATGGTCAAGTATGAAAAAGTTGGAAACCATCCCCCCAAAAAAGTCATGCCGATCATATGTTGTGTCGACTATTACCATGTCGACAAATTGAACCTGTTTTTCTTTTGTCTATGTTGTTCATATGGTGTCTACCTTTTGACTGTTGACCTTTTGACTGTCGACCTATGATCCAGATACCGAATGCCCATGCATATATATGGGCTTTCATAGGAGGTATGCAATTTGCTCCAGTAATCTCGGAGCTGTTGAATTCGCTCCCCAGCCTATTCAATTACAGCCCATTTTCACCTGTTTTTAAGGTATTTTCACCAATTCCTTTTCACCTTTTTTTTTATGAAAAGGCATTGCTGAAAAATGCCTCAAAATCGGTGAAAACAACATGCGTTTTCACCAACGCAGGTGAGAAAATATGTGGACTCGCCGATCCACATGTTTTTTGCTTCTGCTGAATTTTTCACTTAGGCGAAAAAACTGTCCTGCTATTAAGTAGGGCGAATCCCCATGCACCCTAAAAATAGTGAAAAGTCATGTTTTTTTCACCTAGGCAAAAAAAAAAAAAACGGACCTAATTGGTAACCCTCCCATAGACTTTTACTATTTAAAAACCTTTATAATTCGATTTAATATCTGTCAATCAATTTTTTTTTTATTTTTTTTTTGCCTTATAGTGATCCCTCTCCCCATTCTCTCCCTACTAATGGTAACTTTCTTCAACTTTTGAAAGACTGAAACAATATCAGTTAATCAGACGCAGATGGAAGCTGAGATAATCTTTTGTTACATAAGGGGAAGGAGATCCATTCAGTTGTTTTCCTGTAAGTGTCCTCCGTGGTAACTTTGCCTCCACCAGATGATTAGCCCCAGACCCATATCCTGTACCAGACTAGCTTTCAATCAGCATGTGTGAGATGGCACCAAGAGTTTATTATCAGTGTATATTATTGCATGACTAATAGTATCTACCAGGGACGTGCGGTGAGCTAAATGGCTCAGGAGGTACAGAAAATGATCTGTGCTGTTAAACTGTAATCTAGCTTTACTGGGCAAAATCACAACTGTTATGGGCTCACTCGTATCCCCAGTACATTAGAAACCATTACTAGAAAACTTTTTTTTTTGTATTCAATTCCCATCCGCAAATGATAAAAGATGATTTGGGAATTAGGGGCTTTTATATTAAAGCAGTTTTACAGTAAATTCTCAGCAAATATTCCATTTGTAGAGCATTGCCCCAATATTTATGTACAGTATGAAAGCTATTAATTATGATGAAACCGGAGCAGATATCAGAGCTATATACTCTATGGCCCTCTTTCCATTTTCAATTGCAAGTGCATTCCCAAGAGCTTTCTACGGGGACTGAGAAAAAGCCTAATTAATCAAGATCATGGAAGCTTAGCTTTTAGGAGTTTGCGCACTTTAGTTAGCACCATCTTTCTTTATATGGCATTGCATTTTGCTATCTTTGGATTTCTCTCTGCATGACTATACTTGCACGTGTATTAGGTAATAAGAGCCAAACAAATGGCCAACAAATGGCCTAATTCTGCTGAGATCGCAGTTTACAGTTTTCACAGTTTGGATGATTATCGAAAGACTGCGAATGCACTGCGTATGAGTTGCGCATGCGTCAGAGCCTTATTGCGTTAGCAGTGCATTCACAATTTTAAAACAATGCAATCGCACATTGATTGACAGAAAGAGATCATTTATTGGTGGTAACATGGCGTTTTGTGGGAGTGGTGGCAAAAAACGCAGACATGTCATGGCCGTTTGGCGGCCGGGTTTCTGACCTCATTTGCGATCACTTGCATGCAACATGTTCAGATTTGTGGATATTCTGGCTTGGTGTAGATTGAATTTACCCTTTCAATGTTTCCTATTTTACATATAAATTGCGATGCATATGCAAAACTGCAGTGGGTGTTGTTTCCATTTCTGGGCGGCAACGACCTGTGCGATTCTTTGCAATTTAGATTGCAAAAAATCGCACTTTTATTAGTAATAGCGTTCCAGAATGAGGGCTAAAGAGTGAATTAAGACATGGGTCGGGAAAATAATGTCCTATAACTGCGATATGTGGCATTATAAACTATAACGATCCTTCCTAAATCAGCCCCTTAGCATTAAGAACGTCTTACAGTTGCTGCCTCTTGGTGCTGTGTTATATTTCCATTTTTAGTGCTTCGGAGAATCTGATAAGTGTAATGGTTTGTTCATACCTGGTATGGTACGCTTTCTAGGAACCGCATTCTACAAATATAATGTGGTATTTAATGTACAGTATAAGACTGTAGCATGTCCGGTGTCTCAGATTGTGTGGGTAAAAGGCATTGTGAATACATAATGGAAATGTGTCTGCTCTAAACAGCCAGTTCATTTTTCAGGTGTGTGTGTACATCTCCAATGCCGGAACCCACCAGGGAATTGGAAACGTGTCCTTCCCGAGTGGGATCCGGCACTGGAGCCTCAGCGCTGGCTTCCCGACCCGGCAATATGCTGGGCCGGTTGCCATAGCAGCGGAGGGCGGAGCCGGCAGCAGGGGCGGCGCTGGGAGATGAGCTCATCTCCGCGCCACCTGTCCCTATGTAGTAAACAGTTCCTGAGTCACATCGACCCGGGATCCCGTTTACGCTGCCACTGACCTGGATTCAACCCGGGAATAACCCTTCTTATTACTCGGGCTGGATTACCAGGTCAGGTGACCCGTGAATTCTCCAAGGCCCCTTTCACATTGCACACTGACCCGTGTCGGCCTGGCAATATGCCAGGTCAATACCTGGTTATTTTTGCTATGTGAAAGGGGTATTTGCCATTTATGTGGTGAATAGTTTTCTGTGTTTGGTGACAACGTTATTATTTCTTAGCTGAGGCGAGTGCATTTCTGCTGCTACAAAGATCCCTACTGGTAGAATAGGTGAATGAATATATTTTTATTATATGGGTATTATATAGTATGTAGAGAAAAAATCAGGGGCAGTTTAAGAGAGGAGAGGGTCTGCGTGCAGGCTCCGTGTGGACCCCCTCGTCTCTGGCAGCACTGTAGATTCCGCTGTCCAAAGTGGGATTCCGGAGAGGTAAGTATAGTTATGAGTGTGGGCCCCCCATTGACCCAGAGGCCCATGTGCACCACACACCTTGCACCCATAATACGAGGGTGGTTCAATAAGTCTGGTAAAAAGACCTCTCACGTGTGTTATGGTCTAATTTACAGCCCCTCATGGCCATTAGACTACGCCTCCTATCAGTTATACTGTCCGTTGTCAGACCGTAAGATGGCGGCGCTGGCGGAAACATTCTGTAAACATTGAGGTGTGTAGCATGATCAGATTTCTGCCTCTAAAGGGCACATCAGCAGCCTGGGTGGAAGGCGATTCGCAACAGACGGTGATGTTCAGCAAGTCATCGTGTCCTCGTTCAGGCGCTTGTCAGTGATTTCTTCTATGCCGGGGTAGATGCCTTGGTTTAACATAGGAACAAATGCCTAGACAAGTATGGGAACTATGTAGAAAATTAATCTGTACTAAGGCCATACTATATATGGATCGATCTATCTATCTATCTATCTATCTATCTATCTATCTATCTATCTATCTATCTATCTATCTATCTATCTATCTATCTATCTATCTCTATGTGTGTGTGAGTGGGAGATGAATACATTTATGCAATGAGAGGTCTGATTAACTTATATTTTTGAACCACCCTCGTAGATCCGCCGATGAAGAAAATATGTTTTACGTGCTTATTACCTTTTATACTGGTGTTTATGATCTAGTTCTCCCCGATATAGGAATAGCATAAATATACGTTATTTGTACAGTGTTATAGGGCAGGTTTTCCCGAACCTGGTCCTCAAGGCTAGCTTACAGTACAGGTTTTAAAGCTATCCATGCTTGTGCACAGATGATATAATCAAATTGACTGAAGTATTAATTAAGTCACCTATGCATAAGCATGAATATCCCTAAAACCTGGACTGTAAGGGTGTGTACACACGGTGAGATCCCTGCTATGTTCGATTTTGACTATGCGATTTCCCTTGAACTCCCCCAGAGCCCAGATAGCACAGATAGGACAGATTTTGACTACAGTATCTGTGCATGAGATTTTGTCTATGTATGATTTTGACTAAGTGCCAATTTTGACTATACTTTGTACTAGATTGTACACTAGATAGTCAAGATTGACTTGCCTGCACAGTCTATCTAGCCTTACGATACCGACCCCACGGGAGCGCGCATCGGGATCGAATCTGTATCGCAAGCTGCCTAGCACCATGAGATATGCACTAACTTTTCATAAGATTTTGACTATATAGTCAAAATCTTACAGATTTATCTCACAGTGTGTACACACCCTTATTAGGGTGTGTACACACGGTGAGATTTTTTCTTGAGATTTTGACTATATAGTCAAAATCGCAAGAAAAGTTAGTGCAGATCGCAAGGTGAAAGTCACCTTGCGATCCCGATGCGCGGCCCCGCCAGGTCGGCATCGCAAGAAAAGATAGACTGTGCAGGCAAGTCAATCCTTGCTAGATCGGTGTACTATCTAGTTCATCTCACATGTCAATGACATCTCACATAAGCCAAAATCTCACATAAGCCAAAATCGTAAGCACACATAGTCCATATCTCAAGAAAAGTTAGTCAAAATCTGTACTATCTGGGCTCCGGGGAGTTCAAGGGAAATCGCAAGTAAAAATTGAACATAGCAAGGATCTCACCGTGTGTACACACCCTAATTTGGGAACCACTGCCCTATAACATCGTACAAATTACGCTATATACTGTACCATGTCCATTTCGTGCGATGTTCTGTACTATACTGTAAAGTCACTTTTTTTCTTGTTCTGTAATAATAATAATAATAACAATAATAAATAGATGCATGTGTATAATAACAAGCATGAAGTGATATATATGAAATGTGCTAACACTGTGTCCAATCTATGCAAGATATATTATACAGAATTATATTTTTGCATTTCAGTAATTTCATACCTCCAACATTGGTAAAAATATAATCCCCACAATCCACCCAAATCCTCCAGAAATTACCACTTTTGGCTGAAATTCTGCCCCTTTTGAGGTCATCCATTCCGGACTTTGCTACCAAAATTGGTTCCACTTTGAGGTAGAGTAGGGCAAAATCTATCTGTACTGGACTATAGCTGTTCATACTGTAGTTCCAAGAGTTCATATTCAGGCCAACTCTGAAACGACTGCACCTCATACTATTTATACAGTGAAAATGCCACTTGTTCACAAACTCTTCATTTCCTAAACCCTGTGTTGCACAAGCTGATGTCGGACTTAATGGTGCTTGGAGCGGTTCTGTGACATCTGAGGATATACAGGCCCTGTAAAGGAATCTAACTTGCAGTCCAAATAATGTTTTGAGATTGTATGTGCTGACAACTGAGTAGGAAGTGATGGACATAAAATGTGACTCTTAATTAAAAAACAACAACTACAGTTTTGTTGTCAAGCAGCATTTCATTAAGATATTTCTAAAAATATTCTGCCGAGCGGACATGTGTTTTTGATTGAGGCAAAAGACGCGTGTTAGCAGTCCACACAAACAGTTATGCATGATTCATGGCTTGGGAAGCTGGAACCAAACATCTGATAGGCCAGGATTTACTCTTTCTGTTGGAAGCGCCATGTTAATTGATGGAACTGTCAAAAGATGTTTTTATGAATTACAAATAGCTGAAAAAAGGAAGGCCCAGATTTATCAAGCCTTGGAGAATGATAAATTGCACGGTGACAAAGTACCAAGCAATCAGCTCCCACAGCTGGGTACACACTGTAGCGACAGGCATTCATTCCGACATCAGAACGAATGCCTACCAGCGGAGATTGCCAGTACACACTGGCACGATGTTAATGAAGAATGGAACAACCATGGACGCTAGAAACAAGGACGCTAGCGATGAACGCTTGGTTTTATGTGCAGCCCATCAAGCTTAGCGTCTGTCGCTACTGACCGTGGCTGCAGATGATGGAGACAGCCAGTTTGTGAGGTGAAATGATGGGCGGGATGTAATGAAGTCCAAGTTCGACGGCCGCTCAGGATGTCGGATGAACTCGGACGTTTTTTTAAAGGGGCAATCATGTACAAGACATGGTTTAGCCTTGTACATGATTACCCCTTTAAAAAAAAATCTGAGTTCGGCCGGCATCCCGCACACCCGCCGAATTCGGACTTCATTACATCCCGGCCAATGTCACTTATGTGGGCCATACATCTACGGCTCAATTCCGTGTTCTGCTCATCCTATACTACTTTGATGATGGCCGATTTGTTGGGATATCGACAAAATCCTACATCTTGAAAACCCTAACTTGACAATTCTGAACTTTTTTTGTGGTCAGAATCTGCAATTCGAGGAATTACCAGATATTGGACTTTGCTCTTTTGATATATAGCTTTTTATTTGTAGAGCTCTGTTGTTTGTTTGCTTTTAAGCTCTCTCAAAAGAGACAGAAGGGAGCTACAAAGGAAAAAAAAACAATGTACTAATAAGCGTTGCATGAGGTAATTTACAAGCCAAAAAATGAACTTTATCCAAACGTGGAGAAGCCTTTGGTTTAGGGAGGAAACATGTCTCACCACACTCCAGCTGAGAACTTTCCTGCAAAGTAATTTACATAATTGAATCCAGTACAGACACCGTGAACTCCACACTGATCTCCACACTGATCCGGAACATGCAGGTCTAAACCGAGGAACTGAGTAGCGGCAAAGAAACGATAGAAAGATTTTCTGTTCTTGTCTCTATCTGCTATCGCTTATTGCAGTATTCTTATCTTGAATTAAAATCAGTTTCATAATTCTGAAATCAGGTTTACTAATGTATTAGCCTAATAGTGAGGCAGAAACGGTGTGATATAGGATCCCAGGAAGTCGGGATGCCGGTGGTCACATGACCGACACCAGCATCCCGACAATTAGAATGCTGTCAGGGGATGTAATTATTTCACCCCTCCCCTGTCTCCTATCCTAAGTTAGGGCCAATATAGTGGGGTTTGTGGCGGCTAGGACTAAGACACCAGGGTGTTGGCTAGGGCTGAGACTCTGGGGGTGGTAGCTACAGCTACCCCCCCCCCCCCCTCTAGTGCCTAACGTGGGTTATTTTGTTTCTGTGCAGGGTAAATACTGGCTGCTTTATTTTTACACTGCAATTTAGATTTAAGGGCGTGATTCATAGTTGGTCGTAGCTGTGCTAAATTTAGCACAGCTACGATCAGGCACACTGACATGTGGGGGGACGCCCAGCACAGGGCTAGCCGCCCCGCATGTCAGTCCCTGCCCTGTGGCAGAAGTACAAAAGCATCGCACAGCGGCAATGCTTTTGTACTTCAGGAGTTGCTCCCGGCAAGCGCAGCTCCTGTGCGCTGGCCGGGAGCTACTCGTCGCAGCGGCTGCGTGTGACGTCACGTATCTGCCAGCGGCCCGCTGCCCACACAGTCCGGCCACGCCTGCGTTGGCCGGACCGCACCCCCAAAACTGCGGCTTAATGCCGCCGTCCTGCCCCCTCCCACCCAGCGACCGCCAATGCCTGTCAATCAGGCAGAGGCGATCGCTAGCTAAAGACAGCCGCCGGCGCATGTGCAGCTCAGACCCGATTGCTGCTGTGCGGAAACACACAGCAGTGATCGGGTCTTAATGACCCACCCCCCAAGTTTGAACATACCCCACCCAAATCTAACTCTTTCTGCACATGTTACATCTGCCCCACCTGCAGTGCACATGGTTTTTCCCATTAGAGAACAATTTTGCTGCTGCGATCAGGTCTGTATTAGGCCCATAGTCCACTACATTACTATGAAACTGAGCCTGGCTGCCTCCTATAGCAGGTAAAGGGAAATATGGGTGAGACTGTAGCAGTCACATTCAGTGTTTTCTAAGCATTTGAGGATGTCTCGTCCCACATAGCAGAATGGTGTATGTGTCTTCTGAATGTACTGTAGTGTGTTAGATTGCTACAGGGCCATTTTAGAACATAATCATCAATCAGTATCAAACATCAATAGCAGACTGGACATCAAGCTGGTAGTAAATGAGGGGGGAGTGCGAGATGTGACTGTGATCAGTGATTAACAACAAGTTATAGGGGATGGCTGATGATGGCTGATGAAGGATGGATGAGTCATGATGAACTCCCGATAAGTCAGAATGATGAGTGGTACATGATGGTTTTCAATTTGCCACATCTGTTTAATTTTCAAAGTAAGAGGAGTTCTAGTACATTACGCTTGTCAGTAATGAGATTTGCGTCCTGTAAACTGCATTTCCAGTGCCCTATAGTGAAGCACCTCAGGACAGTCTTACCAGACATAAAGGATGTCCTTCTGTATAAATGTTTTACATTTCGGGCGGGATGTACTAAAGGAAAAATGCGGTAAAACCCCCGAAAATGGGGGTTTTACCGCATTTTCAAATGTACTAAGACCCTACAACCGGTTTTTCGCCGTCCAGGATATCACCATCTCTGGATGGCGATACCCTATAGAAGCCTAGGGGCTTCTTATCAGCGACCGCCACAACACGCCGCAGACGCCTCCCCCGATCCCGCCCAGCATACCTTCCTCCAGGCTGACTGGTACTGGAAGGTAATCTCCTCCCCCTAGCAACGCAGCCGGAGGGCCTTCCGGCTGCAGTGGGGAGGAGGAGGCGCCGGGGACAGCCTGCTGCTGCTTCCCGGCGTGCGGCCAGTGTGGAGACCCCTGGGAGGTGACGTATAACCCCCGTTTCCACCTCACAGGTATCGCGGGGGGCCTCCGTCACCGCATTGCGATATTGACCGCATATGTTAGTACATATGCGATCAACATCGCTGCGATAAGCGGCGAGGGGCGGCGATGTATCTTAATACATCCCGCCCTTCATAAGAAAGAATTTCCAATGAGTTGAATAGAATTATCTCTTGATCATGCTATTCTGTAACTATCCTGCTGTACACAGCAATCATGGCATGAACGTTAGGATGCTATTAGCACAAAACAGCCATCCAACTCATTTGCCCCCCACCCAGAGCCGTAACTAGGGCAGTGCGGACACACAGCGCAGTTGGTGTGTGGGCACCACCGTCCGCCCTACCCCGAGATCACTAAAATGTTTTTCCGCCGCCTGGAGTATCATCACCCGCTGCAATGTACAACACTAGCAGCTTACCCGGCTCCTTCTCTCCCGGGTGCACTGCTAGTGATATACAGTACAGTGGGCAGCGCTGCTTGTACTGTGTGGGCTCAGCCTCCCCCCCGGCTGGGTACTATGGCAGCGGAGGCGGCAGCCAATGAAGAGGAGCGCAGACTAGCTCCTGAGAAGATGCCGCCGTGGTGACCCCGTAGCCCAGCCGTAGGGAGCAGAATGTGGAGGCACACATCTATCTCGGACGCCGCTGCTCCCCACCCATAGCGTTGCTGAGGATAGAAGAAAAGCTCTCCTCAGGTCAGTTCTGTGACATCGGGGACATTGTATCAGGCTGCAGGGGGGTGCTGGACGGATGCAACCAATCACACACTGCTCTTAGTGCTTCCCCAGAGTAAATCATGTAATTATAACTCACTCTTTCCCTCTCTGTCTGCTGTAATGTGTAAAAAGGGGGACGCTGTCTGCTGTAATGTGTAAAAAGGAGACGCTGTCTGCTGTAATGTGTAAAAAGGGGGACGCTGTCTGCTGTAATGTGTAAAAAGGAGACGCTGTCTGCTGTAATGTGTAAAAAGGGGACGCTGTCTGCTGTAATGTGTAAAAAGGGGACGCTGTCTGCCGTAATGTGTAAAAAGGGGGACGCTGTCTGCGTAATGTGTAAAAAGGAGACGCTGTCTGCTGTAATGTGTAAAAAGGGGACGCTGTCTGCTGTAATGTGTAAAAAGGGGACGCTGTCTGCCGTAATGTGTAAAAAGGGGGACGCTGTCTGCGTAATGTGTAAAAAGGAGGCGCTGTCTGCCGTAATGTGTAAAAAGGGGACGCTGTCTGCCGTAATGTGTAAAAAGGGCACGCTGTCTGCCGTAATGTGTAAAAAGGGCACGCTGTCCGCTGTAATGTGTAAAAGGAGGCGCTGTCTGCCGTAATGTGTAGAAACGGGATGCTGTCTGCCGTAATGTGTAAAAAGAGGCTCTACCTGGTGTCGTGGCGCTACTGTGTGGCGTAATTTGAATAATGGTGACTACTGTGCACCATTATGAATGGGTATTATTTTGTGGCCACACCCCTTTCCCGTGAAGCCACGCCCCTATATTTTTGGCGCGCGCCTAAGTCGCGCACTGCCGCCGGTTTACGTTAAGGGGGGGCGCCGATGCTGTTTCTTGCACACAGCGCTAAAATGTCTAGTTACGGCACTGCCCCCACCCCTTATCCATCCTAGTGCCTGGTATTATAGTATGTTCCCCAGTGTTCTCCATAAGCATTCAATAAGCATTATTCTTATACTTGTATATATTCCCTGGCAATGCTGTCATCCACCTTACAGTGGACGTGCCGGGGATAGTTTGTCCCATTATGATATGCTAGGCTTCACCATGAACTCACTTGCTGTATGGGGCCCCTTTGGGGTTTTGTCATTTGAAGCCAGATATTTAAGAGATCTCTTGCTGTGAAAGCTGTGGTTTCTGTCTGACTTTATTATGCTGTTGTTTTTGAATGCTCAGCCGTCATGTTGGGATATTTATATGTGTCATGTGACACTGCTGGTTTCCTCCCAACACCCATCCTGGAATGTATTTTAGTTGAATGTGAATGCATGGTCACATGACCCGGAGGTGTGTCTCTCCAGGGGGCTTATAATTAGAGATGAGCGGGTTCGGTTCCCTGAGAACCAAACTCTACCGGACTTCACTACCCGAGCCCTGATCCGAGCATGGCTCAGGTTTTCCTGCCTGACTCGGAAACCAGAACGAGGCAAAACGTCATCATCCCGCTGTCGGATTCTCGCGTGATTTGGATTCCATATAAGAGTTGCGCGTCGCCGCCATTTTCACTCCGGCATTGGAGAGTGTAGCGAGAGGACATATCTCCATCATCAGTGTCCTACATCAGTACAGTGGTGGTGTCTTGTGCTGCATCAGTTCAGTCACAGTGGTGTTGTCCTCTGCTGACATATGTCCAGTGCTGCTGTATAAGTCCAGTCCAGTGGTGCTGTGTTGTGCTACATCAGTCCAGTGGTGGTGTTTTGTGCTGCATCGGTCCAGTCACAGTGGTGGTGTCCTCTGCTGCCATATGTCCAGTGCTGCTGTATAAGTCCAGTCCAGTGGTGCTGTGTTGTGCTGCATCACTTCAGTGGTGGTGTCTTGTGCTGCATCAGTCCAGTCACAGTGGTGGTGTCCTCTGCTGCCATATGTCCAGTGCTGCTGTATAAGTCCAGTCCAGTGGTGCTGTGTTGTGCTGCATCACTTCAGTGGTGGTGTCTTGTGCTGCATCAGTCCAGTCACAGTGGTGGTATCCTCTGCTGCCATATGTCCAGTGCTGCTGTATAAGTCCAATCCATTGCAGTGGTGCTGTGTTGTCCTGCATCAGTACAGTGGTGGTGTCCCTGTGCTGCTGTATATGTCCAGTGGTACTGCCGTATATGTCCAGTGATACTGCCGTTTATGTCCAGCGGTACTGCCGTATAAATCCAGTGATACTGCCGTAAATGTCCAGTGGTACTGCCATATAATTTCAGTGATACTGCCGTATATATGTCCAGTCAGGGCTGGTTCTAGCCCTTGTGGCGCCCCGGGCGGAAAATAGGGGCGTGGCTTCATACAGGGGCGTGGTCAGTTTCACCCCCTGTAGAGTTGTGCCCCCAGTAGCGCCATTTGTGCCCCCAGTAGCGCCATTTGTGCCCCCAGTAGCGCCGCTTAAAAAAAAAAAAAAGGATTCTTACAATCCCTGCTTCCGAGTCCCGGACGTTGCAAACCTCCTCCGCCGCTGCTCCTCTCGTCGGATCTATGGGAGAGACGTCATGACGTCTCTCCCATAGCACAGCATAGACACTAGAGGTCAATCATGACCCCTAGCATCTGTGCCAGTCCCACAATGCTGTGCGGTGCGCGATGACGTCATCGCGCACCGCACAGCAAAGGTCCTCTGCACGAAGGGAAACTAGACGGATAGCGTCTAGTTCCCTTCACTGCGGGGGGACCAGCGGGGGACACAGCGGCAGCGGGGGCACAGTGGCGGATCTTGCCATGGTGCGGCGCCCTCCGGACGGCGCCGGCGCCCTCTGGAAGGCGGCGCCCCGGGCAAAAGTCCTGCTTGCCCGTGGCAAGATCCGCTACTGTGTCCAGTGGTACTGCCATATAAATCCAGTGGTACTGGCGTATAAATCCAGTCCAGTGATACTGCCGTATATGTCCAGTGGTACTGCCGTATAAATCCAGAGGTACTGGAGTATACTGACCTATTTTTTAAATCTGCCATCCTGTCTGCCACTGCAGTGCCACTCCTAGATGGGCCAGGTGTTTGTGCCGCCCACTTGTCACTTAGCTTAGTCATACAGCTTCCTCAGTGCAACCTTTTGTCCTAAAAACAATATTGTGAGGTGTGAGGTGTTCATAATAGACTGGAAATGAGTGGAAATAAATGTTATTGAGGTTAATTATACCGCAGGATCAATATATCCCCTGTGATTTTAGCTGTTTTTATGTTTTTTTTACAAAAATCATCCACATCCAAAACCAAAACCCGAAAGGGTGGTTTTGGCAAAACCAATTCAGATCCAAAACACGAGCATGGAATCAGAACCAAAACACAAAACACGAAAAGTGCCCGCCGCACATCTCTACGTATAATGTGTATTTATTTACTATACAGTGCTGTTGGGAGAGGTGAGTTGTGAGATCAGCATCTCTGCAGGAGGTGGCGTTTTCATCCATATGTGTATTTGTTATGTTTTACATGTATTTATTAAACAACACTGTTGGGGGAAATGGATTATACAGTATGTATGTATGTATGTACTGTATGTACTGTATGTATGTATGTATGTATGTACTGTATGTATGTATGTATGTACAGTATGTATGTATGTACTGTATGTATGTATGTATGTATGTACAGTATGTATGTATGTACTGTATGTATGTATGTATGTATGTACAGTATGTATGTATGTACTGTATGTATGTATGAATGTATGTATGTACAGTATGTATGTATGTATGTATGTACAGTATGTATGTATGTATGTATGTACTGTATGTATGTATGTATGTATGTACTGTATGTATGTACTGTATGTATGTATGAATGTATGTATGTACAGTATGTATGTATGTACTGTATGTATGTATGTATGTACTGTATGTATGTACTGTATGTATGTACAGTATGTATGTATGTACTGTATGTATGTATGTATGTATGTATGTATGTATGTACTGTATGCATGAATGAGGTTTGTTCTTGACCACAGTATACAGGGCCTAATTTAGCATTTATCATAGATACGCAAAAAAATGCACATCTACGATCCATTACCCTGACATGCGTGGGGACGCCCAGCACAGGGCAAGTCCGCACCACATGCCAGATCCAGCCACCCCCATGCAAACATACGAAAGCACTTTCGCATGTTTATGGTAGCCCTCTGTCTACACAGCCTAGCTGCGAAGGCAGGCTGCTACCATTCATGTTTTGGGTCGCAGCGGCTGCTTGTGACATCACGCAGCCGCCACGGTCCGTCCCGTCCCGTCCCGCGATGGGTCCAGACACATCTGCATTGTCTTGACTGCGCCCCCCCAATGCCAAGATGACACCCCTTTAATGCCGCTGCGACTCTCCTTTCTGCCCCGGGAATGCCTCTGCCTACACACAGTGCGGCTGCTGTGCGTGCGCACACTTGACAGGGCTTCAGCATGCGGATGCTGCCGCAGCAGCGTTCCATGATGAATTAGGCTCACAGTACATCAGCAGTTATCAGTCTGAAGAATCTTCCAGCATGCCTGACAGATGAGAAAATTGCTGCTCGGATCACATGCACCTACAGACCAGACCGACCGACCAATTATCTGACATGCTGACAACATCCAATATCATTGCCATACACCGTCAGATTATGGCAACAATATTGGTTGCTTTCAGCCAATCAGCATGTCAGATAGTTGAACAGGGGAATAATAAGGAGTGTGCAATTGATGCCATCACACAAAGCTCAGACCTTTCGGAGCTGCACCATCTCTGGCTCACGGCCATTGCTTTTGGCTAGCAGGGAACGGTACTGCTGCAGCACTGCCCGGAGCATCCTTTGGAAGCTCCATGCAGGCACCATGTAGTCTGTAGAGTTGCCTGCAGTGTCCTCAGGGCACTCTGGGCAGTGCTGAACTTCCCGGTGCCGGAGGCTCCACCCTCTGTGCGACATCATGGTGTCATGTGCTTAGGGGTGGGTTGCCACCTCATGCATCATCGATTCCTGGAGATCCACCCCCACCAATCCTAATCGATTTAGCAGAAACAGCACTGATTTACGAATCCACTGATTTCTGAAGTGACCCCAAATAATCCTGCAATAGCAGCACTTCTGGTCTGAAGCACATACACTATATCACATACTAGACAGCATATTGTGGACTGGCAGATGGAGTACATCCTATGGGCCGCCAGGTGGACAGTGCAGACCTACATGTATTCTGTGTCTCTCCACTGGCTAAAAAAAAGACAGTTGTTTCCCCCAGCACCCTGAATGATAACAGTAACCAGATGTAAATCCCACATAATATTAGAATTCAGAGATCTTGGTTACACATATTTGCGCAAATGTGTGGTTAAGCCACAAAGCCGCATCAAGGCGTCTCTGTATATTTGGGGTCCCTAGCGCTATATCTAGGTGCAGGGTGTGGCACCCCAAAACACCAGCATAAGCCAGAAAGCCCAGCGTAGCATACCAGTGAAAAAACTATAGTGTTAATAAATTAGTATTTAGGAAGCCGAAGCTATAGAGAAGGTGATACAAAAATGAAATGCAATTAAATAGAGAAATAGTGTTAAAAAATTAATAAGTGAAAAGTGTTAATAGAATGTAAAGGTATGCCACACTAAAGCCATCCAGCTCAGCCAGTCCAGAGGCACCACACCTCACACCTCCATTACCCCAATCTGGGTCTATGATAAACCAGCAAGGAGCCACATGATAATGGCTCCTTACTACAATATGTCTAAGCTAAGAGCTACCTACCTTGGAGCAACCCCATAATGCTCCATGTGGCATGTCAGGGCCTGCACCTCCTCCTAATGCAGGAACCTCTCTGCCTCTGCCTTATATATGTCTCTCCACTGGCTATACATAAATCCATAACTAAATGAATGTAGGATTGAGTATTGAGTACTATGTCAAATCAAAATAAAGATTTCAAAAGTTCCACAAATGAGTAAAAGCGAAATGTAACTGCATCCTTACCTGTTGTGATTGCAAGCATAAGCTTGGTTGATTGATTGCGCAGAAGGTGGTGTGGTGACCTGGCGGCAATGTGATGCTTATCATGGGCTCAATGTACAATCAGAGAGTATTAAGTACTGAAGTATTTCTCAGCAACTCTTTCAGCAGTAAAAGTATGCAAGCTGCCGCACGTCATGGGGCTGATCAGAGTCGCACGTGGTTACATCTGCTTTAGCATCTCTGCTGCTGCAGTTGCTTCTGCGACTTTATGCTAGTGTTAGTGAAAGCCCTTCTCCTGGTGTACAAGTGTGCATCTGAGTGTGCAAGGACTTGGACACGGACACCTGTCACCATCAGAGAACGGCCTCCAGTGTAAGTGATTAAGTGCTTGCGCTCACTACCGGTTAGGCAACATGCTGCGTCACTCCCATAACATGCCCAGAAGTGAATCTCGGTATGTCTGATTATCCACCTCCCAGTCATTGCCCATGAATGCCGTACATGATAGCTACAGCGACTCTGGGGCTCATTCAGGTGCTGTTTGGATTAGCTATCACGCAAGAAGCAGCAGTGATAGCGCTGTATGTAGATGCAACAGGATGTGTCTATTACATGCAGACCCCTCCTGCAGCAGTAATGAGCCGGCCTGCGTCCTTGAATGCAGCATTGGATCTAAAGCACCCACCATTGGGCGGCTTACAGCACCCATGGTGCCATGCAAGCCGCCCGTCGCAGATGTCAGGAAGGATATCCCTGGCTTCTTCCCACCCCCTAAACAGCGGTGGCACGCCTCTTCTTGTACCCCGAAATGGCATTAGACTGTCAATCAATGACAGTCTGATGCCGGCCTGCGTCCAATGCCAATGGACCCGTTCGTGCACATGCAGAACGGGTCCTGCGCAAGGGCAAAGTCCCAAAAATCGGTACTTTGCGACTATTGTCTCAGGCCTCTGCGTGTACGCACTGTGGGGCGCATGCGTCATGCAACTTTTTAGATATTTTTTGGTAATATGGGGATAAAGTTGGCACCCTGACAGACAGGAAGACCGGCGCCGGAATCCTGACACCTGTCAGAACCCCGACACCAGAATCTCAAATGTAATTATGCCAGGGAGGGTTATGGTTAAAATGCAGGGGGGGTCAGGGTCAGGCTGTGTGTGGAGGGTTAGGATTAGGCTGAGGGGGGAAGGTTAGGTTTAGGCACTAGGGGGAGGGTTAGGCTGTGGGAGGGGAAGGGTTAGGCTGTGGGAGGGGGAAGGTTAGGGTTAGGCTGCAGGAGGGGGAAGGTTAGGGTTAGGCTGGGAGGAGGTTAGGGTCAGGCTGCAGGAGGGGAAAGTTAGGGTTAAGCTACCAGACAGGAGGCATTCTGACTGCCGGGATCCCGTACCCAATCCGATGAATGCGCAGTTGAATAACGTTTATCATTTGCCCAAAAATCGTCGCCTCAGAATCAGGCCTCATGTCTGCAATATACTGTATTTATTCCCAGGGATTCTGCAGAAGATTAAAGAATACTAACAAACGGAATAACTTGCACACAGATCCACCTTGCGACTATTGGGTGAACCATCGGAAATCTAACCAACCCTAGGTCAACTATGACCGAATCGGGACTGTGTTCGGGCCTGAATCAGGCTCAGAGCTTGATGAACCTTTGGGCTTAGATCCAGACCATCATCACACAGCCCCAGGGATGCCCTGGTGAGAGTGCTGTTTATTTATTTATTAGAATTAGGGGGAGATTTATCAAACCTTCTAAAAGGACAAGTGGAGAAGTTGCCCATGGTAACCAATCACACACTATCGTCATTAGAATGTTCTAGAGCAGGGGTGGGGAACCTTTGGCCCTCCAGCTGTTGTTGAACTACACATACCAGCATGCCTTTCTACAGTTTTGCTATTTGGCCATGCTAAAACTGTTGCAGGGCATGCTGGGATGTGTAGTTCAACAATAGCTTGAGGGCCGCAGGTTCCTCACCCCTGTTCTAGAGAAACGCTAGCTACAGTCAGATTTGCAGCGCCTATATTTATATACTGTACAGTGTAGGTATGTGATTGGCCTCGGATGCTCCCATTGCAATTTCCTGGCGTGTCAGGTGCTTTCATTGGTGGTCGTTCCGAGTTGTTCGCTCGTTGCCGATTTTCGCTATGCTGCGATTTGCTGCTAAATGAGCATGTGCATGGTATGCAGGGCGCATGCGCTTAGTTATTTAACTAAAAACGTAGCAGTTTTGCTGGTGTTCGTGAGGCACTTTTCAGTCGCACTGCTGATCGGTGAATGATTGACAGGAAAGGGGCGTTTCTGGGTGGTAACTGAGCATTTTCCGGGAGTGTGCTAAAAAACGCAGGCGTGTCAGGTAAAAACGCAGGAGTGTCTGGAGAAACGGGAGAGTGGCTGGCCGAACGCAGGGCGTGTTTGTGACGTCAAACCAGGAACTAAACGGACTGAGGTGATCGCAATCTAGGAGTAGGTCTGGAGTTACTTAGAAACTGCAAGGAATTATTTAGTAGCAATTCTGCTAACCTTTCATTCCCTCTTCTGCTAAGCTAAGATACACTCCCAGAGGGCGGCGGCCTAGTGTGTGCAATGCTGCTAAAAGCAGCTAGCGAGCGAACAACTCGGAATGACCACAATTATGTATTCTTCTAAGATTTTAAAAACTTTTATTCATCGGTCCATTCATATGTATGTTTTATTTTATGTATCTGCTACGTTTTCATGTTACAATTCATTGTTTAATATTTGAGCTAAGCTTGTTTTGTTCTATAACAATAGTAGTTTTTATAAAATGATAATATTGGGCATTCGCACCATTTGCATCTTTGAGATATATATACCCGAACATTCACTCATGTTGCTGGGTGTATCCGAGTGGATTCCGATGTCCTTCTCTTCTCGCCCAACCTAATCCCTCCAATTCCTCATTGTATTGCACTAAGGGCCTAAATTATGTTTGTACAGATAGCCGATGTTTCTCTAACGTCCTAAGTGGATGCTGGGACTCCGTAAGGACCATGGGGAATAGCGGCTCCGCAGGAGACTGGGCACAAAAGTAAAAGCTTGAACTAGCTGGTGTGCACTGGCTCCTCCCCCTATGACCCTCCTCCAAGCCTCAGTTAGATCTTTGTGCCCGAACGAGAAGGGTGCATGCTAGGTGGCTCTCCTGAGCTGCTTAGAGTAAAAGTTTATTTTAGGTTTTTTTATTTTCAGTGAGCCCTGCTGGCAACAGGCTCACTGCATCGTGGGACTAAGGGGAGAAGAAACGAACTCACCTGCGTGCAGAGTGGATTGGGTTTCTTAGGCTACTGGACATTAGCTCCAGAGGGACGATCACAGGTTCAGCCTGGATGGGTCCCGGAGCCGCGCCGCCGGCCCCCTTACAGAGCCAGAAGAACGAAGAGGTCCGGTGAAATCGGCGGCAGAAGACGTTCCTGTCTTCAACTAAGGTAGCGCACAGCACTGCAGCTGTGCGCCATTGCTCTCAGCACACTTCACACTCCGGTCACTGAGGGTACAGGGCGCTGGGGGGGAGCGCCCTGAGACGCAATAAAAACAGAAATACCTTAGGATGGCAAAAGAAATACATCACATATAGCTCCTGGGCTATATGGAAGTATTTAACCCCTGCCAGTTTTCCAGAAAAAAGCGGGAGATAAGGCTGTCGTGAAGGGGCGGAGCCTATCTCCTCAGCACACAAGCGCCATTTTCCCTCACAGTTCCGCTGGAAGGACGGCTCCCTGACTCTCCCCTGCAGTCCCTACAGAATCAGGGTAAAAACGAGAGAGGGGGGGCACTATTGGCAGCTAAATTATAAACAGCAGCTATAAAAGGGAGTAACACTTATATAAGGTTATCCCTATTGATATATATAGCGCTCTGGTGTGTGCTGGCAAACTCTCCCTCTGTCTCCCCAAAGGGCTAGTGGGGTCCTGTCCTCTATCAGAGCATTCCCTGTGTGTGTGCTGGGTGTCGGTGCGATTGTGTCGACATGTATGAGGAGGAAATTGATGTGGAAGCAGAGCAATTGCCTGTATTAGTGATGTCACCCCCTAGGGAGTCGACACCTGACTGGATGGTTGTATTTAAAGAACTACGTGACAATGTCAGCACTTTACAAAAAACTGTTGACGACATGAGACAGCCGACAAATCAATTAGTGCCTGTCCAGGCGTCTCAGACACCGTCAGGGGCGATAAAACGCCCGTTACCTCAGTGGGTCGACACAGACCCAGACACGGATACTGAGTCCAGTGTCGACGGTGAGGAGACAAACGTAATGTCCAGTAGGGCCACACGTTACATGATCACGGCAATGAAGGAGGCATTGAACATTTCTGACACTACAAGTACCACAAAGAAGGGTATTATGTGGGGAGTGAAAAAACTACCAGTAGCTTTTCCTGAGTCAGATGAATTAAATGAGGTGTGTGATAAAGCGTGGGTTTCCCCCGATAAAAAAGTGCTAATTTCTAATAAATTATTGGCACTATACCCTTTCCCGCCAGAGGTTAGGGCGCGTTGGGAAACACCCCCTAGAGTAGATAAAGCGCTCACACGTTTATCTAAACAAGTAGCGTTACCGTCTCCTGATACGGCCGCCCTCAAAGAACCAGCGGATAGAAGGCTGGAAAATATCCTGAAGGGTATATACACACATACTGGTGTTATACTGCGACCAGCAATCGCATCAGCCTGGATGTGCAGTGCTGGAGTTGCGTGGTCGGATTCCCTGACTGAAAATATTGATACCCTGGATAGGGACAGTATATTACTAACTATAGAGCATTTGAAGGATGCATTACTATATATGCGTGATGCACAGAGGGATATTTGCACCCTGGCATCAAGAGTGAGTGCTATGTCCATTTCTGCCAGAAGAGCGTTATGGACGCGACAGTGGTCAGGGGATGCGGATTCCAAACGACATATGGAAGTATTGCCGTTTAAAGGGGAGGAGTTATTTGGGGCCGGTCTATCGGACCTGGTGGCCACGGCAACGGCCGGAAAGTCCACCTTTTTACCCCAGGTCACCTCTCAGCAGAAAAAGACACCGTCTTTTCAAACTCAGTCCTTTCGTCCCCATAAGTACAGGCGGGCAAAAGGCCACTCATTTCTGCCCCGGGGCAGAGGAAGAGGAAAAAGACTGCACCAGGCAGCCTCTTCACAGGAGCAGAAGCCCTCCTCTGCTTCTGCCAAGTCTTCAGCATGACGCTGGGGCTTTACAAGCGGACTCGGACACGGTGGGGGCCCGTCTCAAAAATTTCAACGCGCAGTGGGCTCACTCGCAAGTGGACCCCTGGATTCTGCAGGTAGTATCACAGGGGTACAAACTGGAATTCGAGACGTCTCCCCCTCGCCGGTTTCTGAAGTCTGCTCTACCAAAGTCTCCCTCCGACAGGGAGGCAGTTTTGGAAGCCATTCACAAGCTGTATTCCCAGCAGGTGATAATCAAGGTACCTCTCCTACAACAGGGAAAGGGGTATTATTCCACGCTGTTTGTGGTACCGAAGCCGGACGGCTCGGTGAGACCAATTTTAAATCTAAAATCCTTGAACACTTACATAAAGAGGTTCAAATTCAAGATGGAGTCACTCAGAGCAGTGATAGCAAACCTGGAAGAACTATACGGTGTCTCTGGACATCAAAGATGCTTATCTCCACGTCCCAATCTACCCTTCTCACCAAGGGTACCTCAGGTTTGTAGTACAAAACTGTCATTATCAGTTTCAGACGCTGCCGTTTGGATTGTCCACGGCACCTCGGGTCTTTACCAAGGTAATGGCCGAAATGATGATTCTTCTTCGAAGAAAAGGCGTTTTAATTATCCCTTACTTGGACGATCTCCTGATAAGGGCAAGGTCCAGGGAACAGTTAGAAGTCGGAGTAGCACTATCTCAGTTAGTGTTACGTCAGCACGGGTGGATTCTAAATATTCCAAAATCGCAGCTGATTCCAACGACACGTCTCCTGTTCCTAGGAATGATTCTGGACACAGTCCAGAAAAAGGTGTTTCTCCCAGAGGAGAAGGCCAGGGAGTTATCCGAGCTAGTCAGGAATCTCCTAAAACCAGGCCAGGTGTCAGTGCATCAGTGCACGAGGGTCCTGGGAAAAATGGTGGCTTCTTACGAAGCGATTCCATTCGGAAAGATTCCATGCAAGAACGTTTCAGTGGGATCTTCTGGACAAATGGTCCGGATCGCATCTTCAGATGCATCAGCGGATAACCCTGTCGCCAAAGACAAGGGTGTCTCTTCTGTGGTGGCTGCAGAGTGCTCATCTACTAGAGGGCCGCAGATTCGGCATTCAGGATTGGATCCTGGTGACCACAGATGCCAGCCTGAGAGGCTGGGGAGCAGTCACACAGGGACAAAATTTCCAGGGCTTGTGGTCAAGCATGGAAACATCTCTTCATATAAACATTCTGGAACTAAGGGCCATTTACAATGCCCTAACTCAAGCAAAACCCCTGCTTCAGGGTCAGGCGGTATTGATCCAATCGGACAACATCACGTCAGTCGCCCACGTAAACAGACAGGGCGGCACGAGAAGCAGAAGGGCGATGGCAGAAGCTGCAAGGATTCTTCGCTGGGCGGAGAATCATGTGATAGCACTGTCAGCAGTGTTCATTCCGGGAGTGGACAACTGGGAAGCGGACTTCCTCAGCAGACACGACCTTCACCCGGGGGAGTGGGGACTTCATCCAGAAGTCTTCCAAGAGATGGTAAACCGTTGGGAAAAACCAAAGGTGGACATGATGGCGTCCCGTCTCAACAAAAAAAAACTAGACAGATATTGCGCCAGGTCAAGGGACCCTCAGGCAATAGCGGTGGACGCTCTGGTAACACCATAGGTGTACCAGTCAGTGTATGTGTTCCCTCCTCTGCCTTTCATACCAAAAGTACTGAGAATCATAAAAAGGAGAGGAGTAAGAACTATACTCGTGGTTCCGGATTGGCCAAGAAGGACTTGGTACCCGGAACTTCAAGAGATGCTCACGGAGGACCCGTGGCCTCTACCTCTAAGAAAGGACCTGCTCCAGCAGGGACCTTGTCTGTTCCAAGACTTACCGCGGCTGCGTTTGACGGCATGGCGGTTGAATGCCGGATCCTGAAGGAAAAAGGCATTCCAGAAGAAGTCATCCCTACCCTGATAAAGGCCAGGAAGGATGTAACCGCGAAACATTATCACCGCATTTGGCGAAAATATGTTGCGTGGTGTGAGGCCAAAGAGGCCCCTACAGAGGAATTTCAACTGGGTCGCTTCCTACATTTCCTGCAAACAGGACTGTCTATGGGCCTAAAATTAGGGTCCATTAAGGTTCAAATTTCGGCCCTGTCGATTTTCTTCCAAAAAGAACTGGCTTCTGTGCCTGAAGTCCAGACGTTTGTCAAAGGGGTACTGCATATACAGCCTCCTTTTGTGCCCCCGGTGGCACCTTGGGATCTCAATGTGGTTTTGGGGTTCCTAAAATCACATTGGTTTGAACCACTCACCACTGTGGAATTAAAATATCTCACATGGAAGGTGGTAATGCTGTTAGCCCTGGCTTCAGCCAGGCGTGTCTCAGAATTGGCGGCTTTATCTTATAAAAGCCCTTACCTGATTTTTCACACGGATAGGGCAGAATTGAGGACTCGTCCTCAATTTCTCCCAAAGGTGGTTTCAGCGTTTCACGTGAACCAGCCTATTGTGGTGCCTGCGGCTACTAGGGACTTGGAGGACTCCAAGTTACTGGACGTAGTCAAGGCCCTGAAAATATATATTTCCAGGACGGCTGGAGTCAGGAAATCTGACTCGCTGTTTATCCTGTATGCACCCAACAAGCTGGGTGCTCCTGCTTCTAAGCAGACGATTGCTCGTTGGATTTGTAGTACAATTCAGCTTGCACATTCTGTGGCAGGCCTGCCACAGCCAAAATCTGTAAAAGCCCATTCCACAAGGAAGGTGGGCTCATCTTGGGCGGCTGCCCGAGGGGTCTCGGCTTTACAACTTTGCCGAGCAGCTACTTGGTCAGGGGCAAACACGTTTGCTAAATTCTACAAATTTGATACCCTAGCTGAGGAGGACCTGGAGTTCTCTCATTCGGTGCTGCAGAGTCATCCGCACTCTCCCGCCCGTTTGGGAGCTTTGGTATAATCCCCATGGTCCTTACGGAGTCCCAGCATCCACTTAGGACGTTAGAGAAAATAAGAATTTACTTACCGATAATTCTATTTCTCATAGTCCGTAGTGGATGCTGGGCGGCCATCCCAAGTGCGGATTGTCTGCAATACTTGTATATAGTTATTGTTACAAAATTCGGGTTATTATTGTTGTGAGCCATCTTTTCAGAGGCTCCTTCGTTTATCATACTGTTAACTGGGTTCAGATCACAGGTTGTACGGTGTGATTGGTGTGGCTGGTATGAGTCTTACCCGGGATTCAATATCCTTCCTTATTATGTACGCTCGTCCGGGCACAGTATCCTAACTGAGGCTTGGAGGAGGGTCATAGGGGGAGGAGCCAGTGCACACCAGCTAGTTCAAGCTTTTACTTTTGTGCCCAGTCTCCTGCGGAGCCGCTATTCCCCATGGTCCTTACGGAGTCCCAGCATCCACTACGGACTATGAGAAATAGAATTATCGGTAAGTAAATTCTTATTTTTCGCAACATAGCGATTGTCAGCAGACTGCGCATCTGCTGCAGTTTCACCACACATGCCCCAAGGTACCTTTACGATCGTGCTTGCAGGGAGGATTTAATTGCAGAGTGATTGACAGGAGGGGACCATTTGGGGGATATAACGTGGGAGTGGCGGCAAAAAAGCAAACATATCATGGCCATTTTGGGGTGTGTATCTGTCTTCAGCTGCGATCGTGTACGTAGAGAAACATGGCGCCAGCGTCGCTACTGCTGCAGCCAGTCTGCGTAACCATAGGCCTATCCTTATAGTAAATGTTCCTCATTCTTGAGTATAGGTTGTGAATGTGTACACAGTTGTGAATGAGCTTGTGATCACTGCGGTCAGCGTCTCTTTTCAGGGTTTCAGCAATGGCTAACAGTGGGCCTAATTCAGACCTGATTGGTGCTGTGCGTTTTCGCACGGCAGCTGATCAGGTCTGAATTGAGCATGTGCTGGCGCATGCCAGACATCCAGAGGCTTTCTCAGCCCTGCAAATGCCTCTGCCTAATTGACATGCAGAGGGGGTCGCTGAGCTGGTGGGGGCGGGTCGGCGGCGTTTGGCCGCCATTCAGGGGGTGCGGTCCTGGCAATGCAGGCATGCCCGGACCGTTGGGGGGCGGGCCATGACGGTTGCGTGACATCACACGCAGCCGCTGTGACCCTCACAGCGACAAGTAGCTTCTGCCAGCATGCAAGGAGCTGCGCTGGCAGGGAGCTACTCTTCAAGTACAAAAGCATCGCCGCTATGCTGTGCTGGGGAGGGGGGGGGGTAGGTAGGTCCCCCCCGCATGTCAGTGTGACTGATCGTAGCTGTGCTAAATTTAGCACATCTACGATCAGGTCTTAATTAGGCCCAGTAACAATTGCGTACCCTAGAAGTTCACAATTGCTAAAGCATGTTCGTATAAACATTACTTAGGCCCTATGTCCACTGCAGAACTTTCTTTTTCTCTATCGTCCTAAGTGGATGCTGGGGTTCCTGAAAGGACCATGGGGAATAGCGGCTCCGCAGGAGACAGGGCACAAAAAAGTAAAGCTTTACTAGGTCAGGTGGTGTGCACTGGCTCCTCCCCCTATGACCCTCCTCCAGACTCCAGTTAGATTTTGTGCCCGAACGAGAAGGGTGCAATCTAGGTGGCTCTCCTAAAGAGCTGCTTAGAGAAAGTTTAGTTTAGGTTTTTTTCTTTACAGTGAGTCCTGCTGGCAACAGGATCACTGCAACGTGGGACTTAGGGGGAAAGTAGTAAACTCACCTGCATGCAGAGTGGATTTGCTGCTTGGCTACTGGACACCATTAGCTCCAGAGGGATCGAACACAGGCCCAGCCGTGGAGTCCGGTCCCGGAGCCGCGCCGCCGACCCCCTTGCAGATGCTGAAGCGTGAAGAGGTCCGGAAACCGGCGGCTGAAGACTCCTCAGTCTTCATAAGGTAGCGCACAGCACTGCAGCTGTGCGCCATTTTCCTCTCAGCACACTTCACTGGGCAGTCACTGAGGGTGCAGAGCGCTGGGGGGGGGCGCTCTGAGAGGCAAATATAAACCTTATACAAGGCTAAAAATACCTCACATATAGCCCATAGGGGCTATATGGAGATATTTAACCCCTGCCTGACTGGAAAAATAGCGGGAGAAGAACCCGCCGAAAAAGGGGCGGGGCCTATCTCCTCAGCACACGGCGCCATTTTCTGTCACAGCTCCGCTGGTCAGAACGGCTCCCAGGTCTCTCCCCTGCACTGCACTACAGAAACAGGGTAAAACAGAGAGGGGGGGCACATTAATGGCTATATATATATATATTAAAGCAGCTATAAGGGAGCACTTAATATAAGGATATCCCTTGTATATATAGCGCTTTGTGGTGTGTGCTGGCAGACTCTCCCTCTGTCTCCCCAAAAGGGCTAGTGGGTCCTGTCTTCATTAGAGCATTCCCTGTGAGTTTGCGGTGTGTGTCGGTACGTGGTGTCGACATGTATGAGGACGATATTGGTGTGGAGGCGGAGCAATTGCCAAATATGCAGATGTCACCCCCCAGGGGGTCGACACCAGAATGGATGCCTTTATTTGTGGAATTACGTGATGGTTTATCTTCCCTTAAACAGTCAGTTGAGGACATGAGGCGGCCGGACAATCAATTAATGCCTGTCCAGGCGCCTCAAACACCGTCAGGGGCTGTAAAACGCCCTTTGCCTCAGTCGGTCGACACAGACCCAGACACGGGCACTGATTCCAGTGACGACGGTAGAAATTCAAACGTATTTTCCAGTAGGGCCACACGTTATATGATTTTGGCAATGAAGGAGACGTTACATTTAGCTGATACTACAGATACCGTAAAACAGGGTATTATGTATGGTGTGAAAAAACTACAAACAGTTTTTCCTGAATCAGAAGAATTAAATGACGTGTGTGATGAAGCGTGGGTTGCTCCTGATAAAAAGTTGATAATTTCAAAAAAGTTATTGGCATTATACCCTTTCCCGCCAGAGGTTAGGGCGCGCTGGGAAACACCCCCTAAGGTGGACAAGGCGCTCACACGCTTATCCAAACAAGTGGCGTTACCCTCTCCTGAGACGGCCGCACTTAAGGATCCATCAGATAGAAAGATGGAAGTTATTCAAAAGAATATATACACACATGCAGGTGTTATACTACGACCAGCTATAGCAACTGCCTGGATGTGCAGTGCTGGAGTAGTTTGGTCAGAATCCCTGATTGAAAATATTGATACCCTAGATAGGGACAATGTTTTACTGTCGTTAGAACAAATAAAGGATGCATTTATCTATATGCGTGATGCACAGAGGGATATTTGCACACTGGCATCTCGGGTGAGTGCTATGTCCATTTCAGCCAGAAGAGCCTTATGGACACGACAGTGGACAGGCGATGCGGATTCAAAACGTCACATGGAGGTTTGCCGTATAAAGGGGAGGAGTTATTTGGAGTTGGTCTATCAGACTTGGTGGCCACGGCTACTGCCGGGAAATCCACTTTTTTACCTCAAGTCACTCCCCAACAGAGAAAGGCACCGACCTTTCAACCGCAGCCTTTTCGCTCCTACAAAAATAAGAGAGCAAAGGGCTTGTCGTACCTGCCACGAGGCAGAGGAAGAGGGAAGAGACACCAACAGGCAGCTCCTTCCCAGGAACAGAAGCCCTCCCCGGCTCCTGCAAAAACCTCAGCATGACGCTGGGGCCTCTCAAGCGGACTCGGGGACAGTGGGGGGCCGTCTCAAAAATTACAGCGCGCAGTGGGCTCACTCGCAGGTAGACCCCTGGATCCTGCAGATAATATCTCAGGGGTACAGGTTGGAATTAGAGACGGATCCTCCTCATCGTTTCCTGAAGTCTGCCTTACCAACCGTCTCTTCCGAAAGGGAGAGGGTGTTGGAAGCCATTCACAAGCTGTACGCTCAGCAGGTGATAGTAAAAGTACCCCTATTACAACAAGGAAAGGGGTATTATTCCACTCTATTTGTGGTACCGAAGCCGGATGGCTCGGTAAGGCCTATTCTAAATCTGAAGTCCTTGAACCTCTACATAAAAAAGTTCAAGTTCAAGATGGAGTCACTCAGAGCAGTGATAGCGAACCTGGAAGAAGGGGACTTTATGGTATCCTTGGACATCAAGGATGCGTATCTACACGTTCCGATTTACCCCGCACACCAGGGGTACCTCAGGTTCATTGTTCAAAACTGTCACTATCAGTTTCAGACGCTGCCGTTCGGATTGTCCACGGCGCCTCGGGTCTTTACCAAGGTAATGGCCGAGATGATGATTCTTCTTCGAAGAAAAGGCGTATTAGTTATCCCATACTTGGACGATCTCCTAATAAGGGCAAGGTCCAGAGAACAGCTGGAGACAGCTTTAGCACTATCTCAAGAGGTGCTAAGACAACACGGGTGGATTCTGAATATTCCAAAATCCCATTTAATCCCGACAACTCGTCTGCTGTTCCTAGGAATGATTCTGGACACGGTTCAGAAAAAGGTTTTCCTTCCAGAGGAAAAAGCCAAGGAGTTATCCGATCTGGTCAGGAACCTCCTAAAACCAGGAAAAGTGTCAGTACATCAATGCACAAGAGTCCTGGGAAAAATGGTGGCTTCTTACGAAGCAATTCCATTCGGCAGATTCCATGCAAGAATATTCCAAAGGGATCTGTTGGACAAATGGTCAGGGTCGCATCTGCAGATGCACCTGCGAATAACCCTGTCACCAAAGACAAGGGTGTCACTTCTGTGGTGGTTGCAGAAGGCTCACCTATTAGAAGGCCGCAGATTCGGCATTCAGGATTGGATCCTGGTGACCACGGACGCCAGCCTGAGAGGCTGGGGAGCAGTCACACAAGGAAGAAACTTCCAGGGAGTATGGACGAGTCTGGAAAAGTCTCTTCACATAAACATTCTGGAACTAAGAGCAATCTACAATGCTCTAAGCCAGGCGGAACTTCTCCTGCAAGGAAAGCCGGTGTTGATTCAGTCGGACAACATCACGGCGGTCGCCCATGTAAACAGGCAGGGCGGCACAAGAAGCAGGAGTGCAATGGCAGAAGCTGCCAAGATTCTTCGCTGGGGGGAGAATCACGTGATAGCACTGTCAGCAGTGTTCATCCCGGGCGTGGACAACTGGGAAGCAGACTTCCTCAGCAGACACGATCTTCATCCGGGAGAGTGGGGTCTACATCCAGAAGTCTTCAACATGTTAATAGACCGTTGGGAAAGACCAATTGTAGACATGATGGCGTCTCGCCTCAACAAGAAACTGGACAAATATTGCGCCAGGTCAAGAGATCCACAGGCAATAGCTGTGGACGCACTGGTAACTCCTTGGGTGTACCAGTCAGTGTATGTGTTTCCTCCTCTGCCGCTCATACCAAAGGTATTGAAGATCATACGGCAAAGAAGAGTAAGAACAATACTAGTGGTTCCGGATTGGCCGAGAAGGACTTGGTATCCGGAACTTCAAGAGATGCTCACGGACGAACCGTGGCCTCTACCTCTGAGAAGGGACCTGCTACAGCAGGGTCCCTGTCTTTTTCAAGACTTACCGCGGCTGCGTTTGACGGCATGGCGGTTGAACGCCAGATCCTAAAAGGGAAAGGCATTCCAGAAGAAGTCATTCCTACCTTGATTAAGGCACGGAAGGAAGTCACCGTGAAACATTATCACCGCATTTGGCGAAAATATGTAGCGTGGTGCGAGGATCGGAGGGTTCCGACGGAGGAATTCCAACTGGGTCGTTTCCTACATTTCCTGCAATCAGGATTATCTATGGGTCTCAAATTGGGATCCATTAAGGTTCAAATTTCGGCCCTGTCAATATTCTTCCAAAAAGAATTGGCCTCTGTCCCTGAGGTCCAGACTTTTGTCAAGGGAGTACTGCATATACAGCCTCCTGTGGTGCCTCCGGTGGCACCGTGGGATCTAAATGTAGTTTTAGATTTCCTCAAATCCCATTGGTTTGAACCATTGAAAAAGGTGGATTTGAAATATCTCACATTGAAAGTGACTATGTTACTAGCCCTGGCCTCTGCCAGGAGAGTATCTGAATTGGCGGCTTTATCTTATAAAAGTCCTTATCTAATCTTCCATTCGGATAGGGCAGAACTGCGGACTCGTCCGCATTTTCTCCCTAAAGTGGTATCAGCATTTCATCTGAACCAACCTATTGTGGTGCCTGCGGCCACTAGCGACTTGGAGGACTCCAAGTTGTTGGACGTTGTCAGAGCCTTAAAAATATACATTGCAAGGACGGCTGGAGTCAGAAAATCTGACTCGCTGTTTATATTGTATGCACCCAACAAGTTGGGCGCACCTGCTTCTAAGCAGTCGATTGCTCGTTGGATTTGTAACACAATTCAACTTGCACATTCTGTGGCAGGCCTGCCACAGCCTAAAACTGTAAAAGCCCACTCCACAAGGAAGGTGGGCTCATCTTGGGCGGCTGCCCGAGGGGTCTCGGCATTACAACTCTGCCGAGCAGCTACGTGGTCGGGGGAGAACACGTTTGTAAAATTTTACAAATTTGATACCCTGGCAAAGGAGGACCTGGAGTTCTCTCATTCGGTGCTGCAGAGTCATCCGCACTCTCCCGCCCGTTTGGGAGCTTTGGTATAATCCCCATGGTCCTTTCAGGAACCCCAGCATCCACTTAGGACGATAGAGAAAATAAGAATTTACTTACCGATAATTCTATTTCTCGGAGTCCGTAGTGGATGCTGGGCGCCCATCCCAAGTGCGGATTATCTGCAATACTTGTACATAGTTATTGTTAACTAATTCGGGTTATTGTTAAGGAGCCATCTTTAAGAGGCCCTTTCTGTTGTCATACTGTTAACTGGGTTTAGATCACAAGTTGTACGGTGTGATTGGTGTGGCTGGTATGAGTCTTACCCGGGATTCAAAATGCCTCCCTTATTGTGTATGCTCGTCCGGGCACAGTACCTAACTGGAGTCTGGAGGAGGGTCATAGGGGGAGGAGCCAGTGCACACCACCTGACCTAGTAAAGCTTTACTTTTTTGTGCCCTGTCTCCTGCGGAGCCGCTATTCCCCATGGTCCTTTCAGGAACCCCAGCATCCACTACGGACTCCGAGAAATAGAATTATCGGTAAGTAAATTCTTATTTTTTACTCACTGTTGTAACTGTCCTACAAAATCCCCTATCAGTACTCCTTTCCTGCACACGGTCGTCTCCTGGCACTGCTTCCAGTGGTATCCTGTTACATCACACAAATCTCTAGCATTGTGTACCATGCGTCTTATCTATAGCCTGATTATCCCCTCACCTCAGACATGCTGCTTAAAATAATCTCTCAAAGTGTGAAAGGTTTAAATATGGCAGGAAAAAGAACGATTTGATCACATCCAACAGTGATATTATTTAGTTTACAGAAATTCCTCTTTACAAATAAGTAACTTGATTTTTTACATACTTGTTACCCTTATTTTTTAGAGCATTAAGAAATGTGTATTATGGGAATAACGATAAACATTAATGCACCACTCCAAGCACACCCCATCTACAAAGATAGAGACGGTCCTCATATCATTATAATAGGGTCTATAGGATTTACGGGTGGTCTTCAGTATGCCGGATGTCGGGATACCGGCGCACAGTATACCGGCGCCATAATCCCGACACCCGGCATACCGACAGATATTCTCCTCGTGGGGGTCCACAACCCACCTGGAGGAGAATACGCGCGACACCGTGCCCGCTGCGAGCCCGCAAGGGGCTCCTTTGCGCTCACCACGCTGTCGGTATGCCGGCGGTCGGGCTCCCGGCGCCGGTATGCTGGTCGCCAGGAGCCCGGCCGCCGGCATACCATACTACACCCGGATGTACTTATATTACTATAGCACCCAACCTCGATGTCCAAGGCTCACTTGTAATGTAATAGAGTACAAGTTTTTAGTGCGGGTCATACTACTCACACATTTGAAAATGCAAGTTTGTCCCACAACTCAGCAAATGTAATAGCCTGAGTCTGCAAGCTTGTGTTCAAGGCTATTACAATGCCTCAGGGTGCCGAGGCTACCCCCGGGCTTTGGCACAAGTCTTGGGAGCCTGTAGGGGTGACCCCTTTATGTGGTCCCCCCTTCCCCAGGGGAACCCCGGCCTGGGCTGACTAGTTATTTATTTATTATTCAGCGGTTTATTATATAGCACAGCACATTCCATTGCTCTTTACATTTGGAAAACAACTGGATGTGAGATTGGTCTGTGTGAGTTTCCAAGTTGTAGGAAACATGAGTTTCATGTTCCCGCATCCTATTACATTATCAGAGTTGTAAAAATGTGCGAGTTTACCGCTAAACTTGCACATTTTACAAACTCAGACCCTATTACATTTGGACCAAACAGTCCAGGTTTTAACCACTTAACGGACGATTTATTTCGCAAAAAAACGCACAGAAATTGTTAGGGGGGTTTATGAGTGAATTAGGTGAAGAACATGAAAATGATCGAAAATGATTTTAGTAAAAAAAAAAAAAGTTTTTTTTTAAATAAATATACTTTTAAACGGAACATCGATCGGGAACATCGTGACCATCGGAACATCGGTAACATCTCGACCATTGCAACATTAGTATTTAGAGCCCGGACAGCTGCCAGGTACATAGGGGGGGGGGCTTGGGGGCGATGATTTACACTTACCAGCGGCTGCTATTGTCTGCAGCCTCTGGGGGTGGGGGGTCCTGCTGTGCTGACTGATCAACATGGCAACACTGAGGGGAGAGTGCAGGGAGGCAGCAGCAGCAGAGGGAAGTTTCCCTTCCCTGCCGCTGCTAGCACTCTCTATCTGACTGGTCGTATCCTGTGCGACCAGGTCAGATAAAGCACTTGCAGGAATGGTGGCATCTGATGCGACCATGCCAGGCAAGTGCTTAAGGATAGACTTCTTGAGCACAAGTGACTGTATTAGTACCTCAGATATTTTGAACATCTGTGCTTTAGCATGGATATCCTTAATACCTGGACTGTTAGTGTGCACTGAGAACTGAGGTTGGGAAACACTGTCCTATACCAAACTTCTAACACCTTCTTGAGCCAATTCTTCTAGATCCTGACACAGCATAAGTCAGTTATTGTATAAGGTAACTTTAATTAAGTCCTGGATCTTCCTTTAGATACTATAGATCTTTGACTCTCAACCCTTATTTTCTGAGATTTCTCTTATTTCCGCTATTACGTACCTCAAGAACCTCAATAAACTCTATTTTTAATTGATATTTTTCTACAGTACAATTGATTATGCATGTTATTCTTGCCCTCAACAAACATTTCCAGTGACAGATTACTTCTTAATAGACTCCTTACAAATGAATAACATTTCTCACAGTAACAAGGCCTACATACAGCTACTTGGTCAGACTATTCCATGAGTTCCTGGCTGACATAAGTGCTTACTCCCGGGAACTGAACGAGCCCCCTCCAAAAGTCTCTGGTGCAACCATTGCTTTAATGTCTACAATATTTTATCTTAAACACAGTTCAATACGAGTAGGGTCTCTCCACATATAGCATTGCCTTGGGAAGCTCATAAAACAGTAATGGGCCTAATTCAGACCTGACAGCAGTAGCAAAATCTTTCTCTGATGGGCAAAACCATGTGCAGCGCAGGTGGGGCAGATATAACATGTGCAGAGAGAGTTAGATTTGGGTGAGTTATTTTGTTTCTGTGCAGGGTAAATACTGGCTACTTTATTTTTAGTCTGCAATTTAGATTTCAGTTTGAACACACCCCACCCAAATCTAACTCTCTCTGCACATGTTATATCTATATACTGTATATATGCCAGGTAGAGGCAGGGTGATGCCAGGGAGGGGTGACAGGGAGAGGCAGGGTGACGCCAGGGAGGAGTGACAGGGAGAGGCAGAATGACGCCAGGGAGAGGCAGGGTGATGCCAGGGAGAGATGACAGAGAGAGGCAGGGTGATGCCAGGGAGAGGTGACAGGAAGAGGCAGGGTGACGTCAGGGAGAGGTAACAGAGAGGGGCAGGGTGACGCCAGAGAGGGGTGACAGGGAGAGGTGGGAGGGTAACACCAGGAAGGGGTGACAGGGAGAGGTGGCAGGGTGACACCATGGACAGGTGACAGGGAGAGGTGGCAGGATGACAACAGGGACATGCGACAAGGAGAGGTGGCAGGGTGACACCAGGGAGGGGTGACATGGAGAGGCAGCATTATACAAATATTACAATTTACAGTGCATACCTGCACCCAGAACTGCAGCTCATTGAAAACGGCTCCACCTTGGTTATTAACGCTGGGGACGGTCATAAGATGACTGGGAGGAGATGGAATTGTGGCCCCTCCTCTCCTTCTGGCCGGCGTGTCATAGAGCTGACAGCAGCTCAGCCTAAACTGCTGACAACCAGCCCCGATTTCCGCCACTCTATCCCCACTCCGTGTCCCCTCCTCTCACCACAGTCTTAAGGGCTGCAGCTGACGGCAGCCCGGGGAGCGGAGAGCAGGCTGCTGGACACGCCAGCCCTCTTCCTTCGAGGTGCGTGACATCACTGGTGTGGTGCGTGTACCTCTTTTCAGCTGGCCAGCGCGGACCTCTCCTTGTGATATCAGCCGCACTAGTACTAGCTTTAGGCAGGCTGCCATGTACAAAATGGATATATTGAAAGCGCTGTCCAGTTTTAAGGAATAGTTTATTTTAAAATATTTAAAATCACCAGAATTATAAACATTCACATTTAATATTAATCCTTAAGGGTCTCTATAAATATTAGATCCAACAATAACCAGTGGACATCAGCATTCCAAAGACTACTTTTGTCTTTGTAATACTTGATTGAAACACAACTGTGCACAGTGGATACAATTTCAATAAAATAGATACTCCTTATAAAAAGACAACAATTGTATCAATGGCTCATGTAGGTAATTATTATAAATGTTTTTCCACAATATGCATCAAATAAAACAATCAACAGCCTCTTATTGTAAAATATAGCCTCCTAGAGCAGGAACCGGCAACTGGCGGACCGCGGTCCATCTCTGGACCGCAAAGGACAGAACAGCGGACCGGTTTACTCTAATTATAAATACTTTAATACTGGCAGGATACTGGCAGGGGAAGGAAGCTCGCACTGTAATGACGCAGAGAGGCAAGAGCGTCCATCTTCCTTCCCCTGCAGAGCGTGCTGACGCGGCGTCCCACGTGAGCGGACTGGCGCGACGTCTCTTGTGAGCGGGCTGACGCGGCGTCACGGGAATGATGGAGGCTGAGGCGCTGAGTGGATCCCGTGCACCGCACCACAGCGTGGAGAAGCCCCGACTGGACCCAGCCCCCGCACCCAGGGGACTCACCCTCTCAAGAGGAAACCAAGCTACCAGGCGGCGGAGCCGGGAGGCACTTTTTAGTGCGTCTGCGGGCTGCGGCCTGCCCGTCCCCACGTACACGGGCTTTGTACATAAGGGTAAGCAGTCATATTTTGAAACATATTTCATGTCTGTACTGCACAAGAATAGATAGAAAGATACTGCGCTCCACTGTAGGGGTTTGGAACGCAATGAATTCTTACACCCTGGGAGTAAAGAAGTCATCGTATACATAAGATTACAATTAGGTATTACAAATGTATACAAATGAAAAAGTGAAAGATTTTGTGGTTTTTTGGACCTCGATCAAAATAATTAGATAACATCCGGACTCCATTAAAAATTATTTGCCTACCCCTGTCCTAGAGGTTATATAATTGGTATATCACAGTCCAAATTCTATCTAGAGAAATGTATAATGATTTATTAATACTTGAATCCTCCCACTGGGATATTCCTATAATTCTAGATAGTTAGCAATATCACTGGAAGTGGAGCATGCTATTTTGTGAATAGAGTGATACACATTGCCAGTCAATAGGTTCTCCTCACCGGGAATACTCAGACCGGATGATTATATGAATGTCGGGTCCGTTGTGATTTGGCTGAGAAACGCGTCAAGAGTTGCTCCTAAAAACAGCGTGGACACCAATTTTTTGAAAGCGGCATAGAAGCCTCCAGTGCAGGCTGTGCTCCTGCCATTCAAACGGACCCGACATTGTGAGCCCAGCCGCGATTATGCCGTCTGTCCCGAGGGCTTGCCTTAGCCAATACAGCAAACATTGGCATTACGATCCGGACAGCGAGAGGCGGGCCACTAGATCCTGAACGGCAGTAAGGTGCTTCCGTGGAGACAAAGATCCAGCGAGAGGCGCAACCGCTGAGAACATCCTGCCGGACATTGCGAGGTGGTCGCCGGATCACTAACGGCAGTGAGGCGGTGCAGTGCGCACAGGATAAGAACTGGATGCCTGGCTGGAGACGCGGCCGCTACTATATTGGTGAGACACAACCGTTTAACATCTTGTACAGCTTGATTGAGGTTCTATATCTACTGAGGAGCACGATAAACTAATATCAATTAAGTGGAGTCTAACTATTGTTTCTGCTAGTCCAACTATTAGACGGGGACATCCGTGAGAAATCATATCATCCGGTCTGAGTATTCCCGGTGAGGAGAACTTATTGACTGGCAATGTGTATCACTTTATTCACAAAATAGCATGCTCCACTTCCAGTGATACTGCTAAGTATCTAGAATTATAGGAATATCCCAGTGGGAGGATTCAAGTATTAATAAATCATTATACATTTCTCTAGATAGAATTTGGACTGTGATATACCAATTATATAACCTCTAGGAGGCTATATTTTACAATAAGAGGCTGTTGATTGTTTTATTTGATGCATATTGTGGAAAAACATTTATAATAATTACCTACATGAGCCATTGATACAATTGTTGTCTTTTTATAAGGAGTATCTATTTTATTGAAATTGTATCCACTGTGCACAGTTGTGTTTCAAACAAGTATTACAAAGACAAAAGTAGTCTTTGGAATGCTGATGTCCACTGGTTATTGTTGGATCTAATATTTATAGAGACCCTTAAGGATTAATATTAAATGTGAATGTATATAATTCTGGTGATTTTAAATATTTTAAATAAAATATTCCTTAAAACTGGAAAGCGCTTTCAATATATCCATTTTTTCCTACTGTTCTATGTAAATATTGGGATTCAACACCCCAAATATTTGAGGGCAGCAGTCCGTTTTAAGAGGAATTGAAGGTTAAGGTTCTGTGGGAATCAGGTAACTGACACACACAATTCAGTTTAGCGCTTTCTTACTATTTTGCCATGTACAAAACCCTTGACTGATCAGATGTCGCGCTAAGGGGGGGCGTGGCCACAGATGACAAGTGGCCCGACGGGGATCTCCCCACTGGCTGTGATGGCCGATCCGACCCTGGTGCAGTGTGATCGTGGGGCATGTGCAGTCTGCTGATAATCGTTCTGTTCCAAAAACATTGGCATTAAGTACAAAACTGAATTAGTCCCTATAGGCCAGCCAAAATAAACTTTAGAGGGAACCTGACATGGTGTAGAAAAATAAATGTATATCTTAGAAACAAGTCTCTATATAAGCTCTGTATAAGTCTGGTGGGGCCTGCGTCCTCAGTACATACAGACAGATGGCTCAGGCAAGCACAATAATATATTTTCTTACAAGGGTACTTAAGCTCATAATATGTGTATTTGTTGAAGAGCGGCTGCTGCTTTCCCCATCTAGTCAGTAACTCTGTCTTGTCACAACTTGCAGAGATTTGTGAGAAGCATTTACAATTGTTACATCATATTACAGTATATTGCTCAATTTACTACATCTATTTGGTATCGTTCTTTTGCACAAGTAAATATTGTCAGTCTTTATTTCCAGCACAGCCAAGGCCAGCGGACACTGAGTAGTCAATGTAACGGAGATCTCTGGGTTATTAGAGGTCATCTGATTGATTTTACAGGCATGGCCATATTCCAGAATGAGGTGACTAGAAATATAATGCAAGGATAGTGAATGCCCTGTGCTTGCCACAGAGGCTGTGTGTATGTTAGAGGACTACAGTATATTGCGAGGGCCGGTTCTGATGCATCCCCATACTGGACAGACACTTACAGGGGCTGAACTAGAGTTTACTGCATTTTGCTCCAAAAAGAGTGTAAACTGCACATGAAAAAAGATGCATTTTGTGTAGATTCCCAAGATGCATTCAGCTCTGCAATGATAATGATAGTATATTCAGCAGTTTCCACTAGAATAGAACAGTAGTATATGCACCAGCAGCGCTGTGACAGGGCGATTCTCCTCTCTGTGCTGGTGCCAACCCCTCAATATGTGAGATCACGTCACAGGGAGGAGTTGGGTCCCAGCAAAAACCCGTTACATGATGACTACACCTAGAGGGCAGGGTAATGTAGACCACTGCCAAGGGAATCCCATCTTTCACTGGCTGCCGGGGTGCCTGCCCATAGTGTCCCTTGGACGCTCAGAGCGACTATGCATTAGCGCAGCTTGGAACAGGGTGCCAGTACAGGCACTCTGCAAGCCACATGCTGGTGCCACCTCCAGGGCCCTGTGTCCTGTGCGATGGCACCGCTAATTACAGCCCTGGCGGGGCCACTGACACCGGGAGCATCCTAAGGACCCCCAGGTGGCTCTACTTCCTGTAGGTTCTGCTCCATGCACCCTACAAGACAAATGCAGCTACCATGGGACAGCAATGGCGCCACCATAAGGACTCTGGGCGACTGCACCGCTCGCATACCCCTAGTTAGGGCACCAGGTTGAAGCCAGGGAAAAATATTAGTACTATGAGTGCATGGTTTAGGCTAGGAGCTGTGGCTTGAGAGTGGTAGTAATAATAAGAATTTACTTACCGATAATTCTATTTCTCGGAGTCCGTAGTGGATGCTGGGGTTCCTGAAAGGACCATGGGGAATAGCGGCTCCGCAGGAGACAGGGCACAAAAAAGTAAAGCTTTTACCAGATCAGGTGGTGTGCACTGGCTCCTCCCCCTATGACCCTCCTCCAGACTCCAGTTAGGTACTGTGCCCGGACGAGCGTACACAATAAGGGAGGCAATTTGAATCCCGGGTAAGACTCATACCAGCCACACCAATCACACCGTACAACTTGTGATCTAAACCCAGTTAACAGTATGATAACAGAAAGAGCCTCTTAAAGATGGCTCCTTAACAATATAACCCGAATTTGTTAACAATAACTATGTACAGTATTGCAGATAATCCGCACTTGGGATGGGCGCCCAGCATCCACTACGGACTCCGAGAAATAGAATTATCGGTAAGTAAATTCTTATTTTCTCTATCGTCCTAAGTGGATGCTGGGGTTCCTGAAAGGACCATGGGGATTATACCAAAGCTCCCAAACGGGCGGGAGAGTGCGGATGACTCTGCAGCACCGAATGAGAGAATTCCAAGTCCTCTTTTGCCAGGGTATCAAATTTGTAGAATTTTACAAACGTGTTTTCCCCCGACCACGTAGCTGCTCGGCAGAATTGTAATGCCGAGACCCCTCGGGCAGCCGCCCAAGATGAGCCCACCTTCCTTGTGGAATGGGCCTTAACAGATTTAGGCTGTGTCAGGCCTGCCACAGAATGAGCAAGTTGAATTGTGTTACAAATCCAACGAGCAATCGTCTGCTTAGAAGCAGGGGCACCCAACTTGTTGGGTGCATATAGTATCAACAGCGAGTCAGATTTTCTGACTTCAGCCGTCCTTGAAATGTATATTTTTAAGGCTCTGACAACGTCCAACAACTTGGAGTCCTCCAAGTCGCCAGTGGCCGCAGGCACCACAATAGGTTGGTTCAGGTGAAACGCTGATACCACCTTAGGGAGAAAATGCGGACGAGTCCTCAGTTCTGCCCTATCCGAATGGAAGATTAGATAAGGGCTTTTATAAGATAAAGCCGCCAATTCAGATACTCTCCTGGCGGAAGCCAGGGCCAGTAACATAGTCACTTTCCATGTGAGATATTTAAAATCCACCTTTTTCAATGGTTCAAACCAATGGGATTTGAGGAAATCTAAAACTACATTTAGATCCCACGGTGCCACCGGAGGCACCACAGGAGGCTGTATATGCAGTACTCCTTTAACAAAAGTCTGTACCTCAGGAACTGAGGCCAATTCTTTTTGGAAGAATATTGACAGGGCCGAAATTTGAACCTTAATAGATCTCAATTTGAGACCCATAGACAATCCTGATTGTAGGAAATGTAGGAAACGACCCAGTTGAAATTCCTCCGTCGGAACACTCCGATCCTCGCACCACGCGACATATTTTCGCCAAATGCGGTGATAATGTTTCGCGGTGACTTCCTTCCTTGCCTTAATCAAGGTAGGAATGACTTCTTCTGGAATGCCTTTCCCTTTTAGGATCTGGCGTTCAACCGCCATGCCGTCAAACGCAGCCGCGGTAAGTCTTGAAAGAGACAGGGACCCTGTTGTAGCAGGTCCCTTCTCAGAAGTAGAGGGCACGGGTCGTCCGTGACCAACTCTTGAAGTTCCGGGTACCAAGTCCTTCTTGGCCAATCCGGAGCCACTAGTATTGTTCTTACTCCTCTTCACCGTATAATCTTCAATACCTTTGGTATGAGAGGCAGAGGAGGAAACACATATACTGATTTGTACACCCAAGGTGTTACCAGTGCGTCCACAGCTATTGCCTGTGGATCTCTTGACCTGGCGCAATACTTGTCCAGTTTCTTGTTGAGGCGAGACGCCATCATGTCTACCATTGGTCTTTCCCAACAGTTTATTAGCATGTGGAAGACTTCTGGATGAAGACCCCACTCTCCCGGGTGAATATCGTGTCTGCTGAGGAAGTCTGCTTCCCAGTTGTCCACGCCCGGGAAGAACACTGCTGACAGTGCTATTACGTGATTCTCCGCCCAGCGAAGAATCTTGGCAGCTTCTGCCATTGCACTCCTGCTTCTCGTGCCGCCCTGTCTGTTTACATGGGCGACCGCCGTGATGTTGTCCGACTGAATCAACACCGGTTTTCCTTGCAGGAGTGGTTCCGCCTGGCTTAGAGCATTTTAGATTGCTCTTAGTACCAGAATGTTTATGTGAAGAGACTTTTCCAGGTTCGTCCATACCCCCTGGAAGTTTCTTCCTTGTGTGACTGCTCCCCAACCTCTCAGGCTGGCGTCCGTGGTCACCAGGATCAAATCCTGTATGCCGAATCTGCGGCCCTCCAATAGATGAGCCTTTTGCAACCACCACAGAAGATATACCCTTGTCCTTGGCGACAGGGTTATTCGCAGGTGCATCTGAGGATGCGACCCTGACCATTTGTCCAACAGATCCCTTTGGAAAATTCTTGCATGGAATCTGCCGAATGGAATTGCTTCGTAAAAAGCCACCATTTTTCCCAGGACTCTTGTGCATTGATGTACAGACACCTTTCCTGGTTTTAGGAGGTTCCTGACAGGTCGGATAACTCCTTGGCTTTTTCCTCGGGAAGAAAAACCTTTTTCTGAACCGTGTCCAGAATCATCCCTAGGAACAGCAGACGTATCGTCGGAAAACAGCTGCGATTCTTGGAATATTTAGAATCCAGTCGTGCCGTCGAAGAACTACTTTAGATAGTGCTCTTCCGACCTCCAACTGTTCTCTGGAACTTGCCCTTTTTAGGTCGTGCAAGTAAGGGATAATTTAGATGCCTTTTTTCTTTGAAGAAACATCTTTTCGGCCATTACCTTGGTAAAAAGGCCCGGGGTGCCGTGGATAATTCAAACGGCATCGTCTGAACTGATATTGACAGTTCTGTACCACGAACCAGAGGTACCCTTGATGAGAAGGACAAAATTTGGACATGGAGGTAATCCTTGATGTCCAGGGACACCATATAGTCCCCTTTTTTCCGGTTCGCTATCACTGCTCTGAGTGACTTTATCTCGATTTGAACCTTTTATGTAAGTGTTCAAAACATTTTAGATTTAGACTATGTGTCACCAAGCCGTCTGGCTTCAGTACCACAATATAGTGTGGAAAAATAATACCCTTTTCCTTGTCGTAGGAGGGGTACTTTGATTATCACCTGCTGGATATACAGCTTGTGAATTGTTTCCAATGCTGCCTCCCTGTCGGAGGGAGCCGTTGGTAAAGCAGACTTCAGGAACCTGCGAGGAGAAGATGTCTCGACTCTCCAATCTTTACCCCTGGGATAATACTCGTACGATCTAGGGGTCAACTTGCGAGTGATCCCACTGCGCCCTGAGACTCTTGAGACTACCCCCCCACCTTGAGTCCGCTTGCACGGCCCCAGCGTCATGCTGAGGACTTGGCAGACGCGGTGGAGGGCTTCTTTTCCTGGGAAAGGGCTGCCTGCTGCAGTCTACTTCCCTTACCTCTATGTCTGGGCAGATATGACTGGCCTTTTGCCTGCATGCCCTCATGGGAAAGGAAAGATTGAGGCTGAAAAGACGGTGTCTTTTTTAGCTGAGATGTAACTTGGGGTAAAAAAGGTTGGATTTCCCAGCTGTTGCTGTGGTCCCCAGGTCCGATGGACCGACCCCCAAATAACTCCTTCCCTTTATACAGCAATACTTCCATCTGCCGTATGGGATCTGTATCACCTGACCACTGTCGTGTCCCTGACATCTTCTGGGAGATATGGACAACGCACTTATCTTGATGCCAGAGAGCAAATATCCCTCTGTGCATCTCACATACATATATATAGAATGCATCCTATTAAATGCTCTACATGAATAAAATATTTTCAGTCAGGGAATCCGACCAAGCCAACCCAGCACTGCATCTCCAGGCTGATGGCGATCGCTGGTCGCAGTATAACCACCGTATGTGTGTATATACTTTTTAGGATATTTTTCCAGCTTCCTATCAGCTGGCTCCTTGAGGGCGGCCGTATCTGGAGACGGTAACGCCACTTGATAAGCGTGTGAGCGCCTTATCACCCTAAGGGGTGTTTCCCAACGTACCCTAATTTCTGGCGGGAAAGGGTATAACGCCAATATTTGCTATCGGGGTAACCCTACGCATCATCACACACTTCATTTTATTTTATCTGATTCAGGAAAAACTACAGGTAGTTTTTTCACTCCCACATAATACCCTTTCTTGTGGTACTTGTAGTATCAGAAACACGTAACACCTCCTTCATTGCCCTTAACGTGTGGCCCTAATGAGAAATACGTTTGTTTATTCACCGTCGACACTGTATTCAGTGTCCGTGTCTGTGTCTGTGTCGACCGACTGAGGTAAATGTTTTAAAACCCCTGACGGTGTTTCTGAGACGCCTGGACCGGTCCTAATAGATTGTCGGCCGTCTCATGTCGTCAACCGACCTTGCAGCGTGTTGACATTCTCACGTAATTCTCTAAATAAGCCATCCATTCCGGTGTCGACTCCCTAGAGAGTGACATCACCATTACAGGCAATTTCTCCGCCTCCTCACCAACATCGTCCTCATACATGTCGACACACACGTACCGACACACAGCACACACACCGGGAATGCTCTGACAGAGGACAGGACCCACTAGCCCTTTGGGGAGACAGAGGGAGAGTCTGCCAGCACACACCAAAAACGCTATAATTATATAGGGACAACCTTATATAAGTGTTTCTCCCTTATAGCATCTTTTATATATATACAATATCGCCAAAATCAGTGCCCCCCCTCTCTGTTTTAACCCTGTTTCTGTAGTGCAGTGCAGGGGAGAGCCTGGGAGCCTTCTCTCCAGCTTTTCTGTGAGAGAAAATGGCGCTGTGTGCTGAGGAGATAGGCCCCGCCCCTTTTTCGGCGGGCTCGTCTCCCGCTATTTTTGAAGTTAGGCAGGGGTTAAATATCTCCATATAGCCTCTGTGGGCTATATGTGAGGTATTTTTTTTTTTTTTTGCCTCTAATAAGGTTTTTATTTGCCTCTCAGAGCGCCCCCCCCAGCGCTCTGCACCCTCAGTGACTGTTGTGTGAAGTGTGCTGAGAGGAAAATGGCGCACAGCTGCAGTGCTGTGCGCTACCTTAAGAAGACTGAGGAGTCTTCTGCCGCCGATTCTGGACCTCTTCTTACTTCAGCGTCTGCAAGGGGGCCGGCGGCGCGGCTCCGGTGACCATCCAGGCTGTACCTGTGATCGTCCCTCTGGAGCTAGTGTCCAGTAGCCAAGCAGCAAATCCACTCTGCACGCAGGTGAGTTCACTACTTCTCCCCTAAGTCCCTCGTTGCAGTGATCCTGTTGCCAGCAGGACTCACTGTAAAGTAAAAAACCTAAGCTAAACTTTCTCTAAGCAGCTCTTTAGGAGAGCCACCTAGATTGCACCCTTCTCGTTCGGGCACAAAATCTAACTGGAGTCTGGAGGAGGGTCATAGGGGGAGGAGCCAGTGCACACCACCTGATCTGGTAAAAGCTTTACTTTTTTGTGCCCTGTCTCCTGCGGAGCCGCTATTCCCCATGGTCCTTTCAGGAACCCCAGCATCCACTTAGGACGATAGAGAAAAATGCTTAACATCCAGTGTGTGTGTGATGGCGAAATAAATATTTAAAACAGAAAACTACACAACACAAATTTGTCCATCATATGTTGTGAATGGGGTCAGGGGTCACAGCACTATTAACCCTAGTGGTCAATTGTCCCAGTTGCTAACAATAATTATAGAAACAAGGCCTGTTGTGATTGATAGATAAAGTTCTGGAAAATATAACAATTATTTTATTGCAGTATAGTCACAGTAATGCATCCAGTGGTTTCTTAGCTTTTGAGCAGGGCTCAATTACCGTTGTCTTTGTTGGTTGTAACCTAGTCTTGTTTAAGGATGGACATCGTAAGGCAATCATTGGCGACCATCGATGTTCCCAGGGCTTAAAGTGGTCCTGGAGAGGTGGTGGAACTCATTTACCCTGCCACCTAACCCCCCCCCTCACATTAAGTGGAGCCAGTGCTAGTGTTTTCGGCACCCCCCTATGAACTATAAATTAGTGCCCTACTTCCCATACTTTATAAACACAATAGTGCCACTTATACACATAGTGCCCACAGTAGTGCCCCTTATACACATCTCTGCCTCTGTCACTCCAGCAGCTCACCGCCTGTGTCCCTCCGGCAGCTCCATGCCCTGTATCCCTCCAGCAGCTTGCCCACCTCTCTTGTCCCTTCAGCCCCCTCTCATCTTGTCTTTAAGATGCACAGTGCCTGCTCCTCTTCATGGCTCTTCTTCACTTCAGCTGCGGTGACAGCATGACATCACTTGTATACCGTGCCGGAAAAGGAAGCCGATTTGACCTGATGAGGGGATGAATGCTGTCCAACAGACACAGCGTGTGTGAGTACCAGGAGCGGTGGGCTGTAAATGGAGGAGGACAATGGAGCCACCAGGACCTGAGGAAGGGGGAGGTGGCTGCAGCTCATCAGTAACACTAGTGCCGCCTGTATCATCGATTGACGCAGATGATGGGGTGGGTTTTTCTGTTGGAATTACTGTGCAGTGCAATGGAGGAGGTGGAACTAGTTCCCCCTACCATTACAGGTGGTGGAACTCAGTTCCACCTAGTTCTCCCCCACTTTAACCCCTGGATGTTCCTGTTCCAATGGAAACGCTAATACTAATACTAATAATAATAATTTTATTTATATAGCGCTCTTTCTCCAATAGGACTCAAGGCGCTTAATAGATACATAGCATAGTATAGTACAGAAAATAATGAAGTACATTTTCATCAAAAACAGAAGCATGAAGATACTAAAAGGGACATTATGGAAATGCTTGAGTAAACAGGAAAGTCTTGAGTCTACTTTTAAAGGATTCTATAGTTGGGGCCTCTCGCACTGTGCGGGGAAGTGAGTTCCATAGAGTCGGAGCCGCATGACTAAAAGCTCGACCCCCAGATGAATTACGGGAGATTCTAGGTACTGGGTTTGAAATGATTGCCAGCCATAGAATGCCTCTTTCCGATCCTAGTGCGATGGTTGCTGGCTTGTGTCCGCAGCACAGTTCATTTGTGCATGCAAGAAGCTCCGGCTTCCACTGCAAGCACACAGTGTAACCATCGATGGTTAAACCATTGACCTGTTTCCTTACTATAGCTACATGCATAACAATTTCTGATCATCTTGCAAAGCTCATCCTTAAGTCTTGTTTTATTGCTGTTGTTTTTCTAGTTGTAAAGCACCACAGTAAATGCAGTAATTAGTTAATAAAAATAATGACACTTTACAGTAATAAGCTATATGCTATAGAAATGTCTCTATTTTAGGAGAAAAAGGGACAATTCAAAGTAATTAAGTGTGTTGCAAAAACTATAATCTATATTTTCTCAGCTGCAAAATGTGCAATATGCATGAAAATAGGGGCAGTTTAACCCTCTGCTTCCCTCTGTATTTGGGCGCTGCGGAACCCTTGTAGCGCCATATAAATAAAGGATAATAATATGCATGAAAATAGGTTCAGTTTAACCCTCTGCCTCCCTGGCTGGTACATGGCCATAGTATTCTAGGAAATCTCTCTACATGCCAGTCTATTACTTCTGCATTCCGATCACTTCCTGGCTTCCTTAATGGCATCACTTTATAACAGTGTTAGATAAACTCTCAGGCATAACATTCATTCTAACAAAACATTATAATTGTCTGCACCCTGGCATAGTCAATATTAATGTATATTGATTTTCTCCTTTAAACAATATGTTTGCACAAATCCAATGTGGTGCCACGTTTTCTGCAATGTGTGTTGCTATAATAAGAGCCTGTTAAACCTCACCGCATTGCCATGAAATAAACAATTACTCATCTGCAAACATGGCACACGGTGACTACAGGTTTATTACATGCCATGCCGGATTTCAGCGCCTCCCGTCCTCCCAGCATCTTGCTATTTTGAGACTGGGTACCCTTGAGATGCAGAACAGCAATCTGACACAGAGCACCAGCTCTCTGTGATGTGAACATCTGCGTAAGGACAGGAGGATACGGAGCATGCCCAGTGATGCAAGCCTTCGTCCCCCAACCAGATCCCTAAAGAGATTGATTGAACTTTGCACTTGTAAATGTCAGTGAATACATTATGCCCATGATTTTATTTTTTAAACAGTTCCGTTCACCATCAACAGTAACAGTCCGGACTCCCTCTGTGCAGCAGACACCTTCTCGCTTGTGATGTAGCACTGCCTGATGCCAGCTAGGAATAGAAGAGGACATATTTGCACTTCTCTGTAAATGACCTTTATGTTCCTTAACTCTGTTTTCATGGGGATTTTTGGATTGGAATGAAACAGGGATCCAGCATCCCCCCCTGCACTTCTGCTGAAGTTGATGTGGCTTGTAGGTGCTGGAACTGGCAAGGAAATATGGATAAGGAAAGGGATGGTATCCTGCAATATAATCCATGTACTGAATTAGGAAAAACCTCTTCCGTGTGCCTCTGCTGGGCACAATAATTCATTAGTCCGGCTCATGAAGGCCACCTGGATTAGGCTTCTTAAGAGAGCCAAAGGAGGGCGACTGAAGAATTCTGACATTTGTGTAAGATTCATTCTCTCCTGATTGCTACCTGTGATGCTTTGGACGGGAAGTTGTGATGTGCTGGGTTTTGGACAGATTGCTATATTTAGCACGGTACACTGTTAGGTACCAGCGATGGCTGGGCAAATTATTATTGTGGTCTTGTGTGTATATATATACACACACACACACACACACACACACACACACACACACACACACACACACACACACACACACACACACACAGTATATGGAATTGATCCAAAGCTGTATCCTATAATGTTGCCCAGAAACATTAATATTGAAGTAGGACAAGCCATTGTTGCATTCTAAGATTATGTATTTATTTATTTTTGTTTGTAACTAAAGAAACGATTGGTGACCTTATTGTTTTATTATAGTTGCACAGCTGATCTATTCTACATCCTATACATGCTGTCTAGAAGACGACAAGAGTGTCAACCTTTTAGCGTTAATGATTTAAAATTGATCAGTCCATTAAAGCAGGCAGGCAGTACTATTTTGTCTCCGGATGTCCTTTAAGGGGCATACACACGGAGCGATACGAGCTAACGATACGAACTATACAGTCTATATCGTTAGAAAAACAAGTTCATATCGGTATGTGCTTATAAAACCATCGATGAGCGATGCCCGCACCCGCAGATCGTCATCGTTGGTAAAAAAAATAGACTGTATGCACATACAATTTTGGCTAGAAACGTGACTAGAATATACATAGTCCAAATCGTGTGTATGCCCCTTTAGAGTGTAAGCTCTTGAGATGCATTATCCAGCTTATATAAATTAGCATAGCCATCAGCACACATATGGAATGTTGCCTTTGTATCTCACTGTGATTTATGTCGATGTTCTGTGATATGGGGGTAACGCAGACCTGACCGTAGATGTGCTAAATATAGCACATCTACGATCATTTACTCTGACATGCGGGGGGACACCCAGCACAGGGCTAGTCCGCCCCGCACGTCAGGCCCTCCCCTCCCCCCCCCCCACAGGTGCAGAAGCATCGCACAGCGGCAATGCTTTTGTACCTGACAAGTAGCTCCCTGCCAGCGCAGCTCCTGTTGTCCCGTTGTCCGGACCGCACCCCGCCAACTGCGTTCTAAAGCCCACTCCCGTCCGCGACCTCCTCTGCCTGTCAATCAGGCAGAGGCTATTGCAGCCCAGAGACGCTGATAGCATCTCACTGGGCTACCGGGGTGCGCACACGCAGTGCGGCCGCCGCGCGCGCGCACTCCACAAAAGATTCAGACTGCGATCGCTGCCGCTACAGCGATCCAGTCTGAATTCCCCCCATAATTAGGTGTGCATGATGCACCTTTAAATATTGCATAATGGAGATGCGGGGATACTCACCGACACTGTGCATCAGTGGGAATCAATGTCATTGTAAAGGCAGGAGGTATAGGAAATAACATAAAGAGGGATCAGAACAGAGGGACTGTATGGATCTGTACAAAACATAGGGAAATACTGACAAGTGGTGCTTAGTAGATTGGCAGTAGATGTGAAGCCTAGCCCACACAACACATTTGTTTTATTTTTCCCTTTTAACTGTTTGTTAATAGCATGTCTTGTTCAGACTGTTTTGATCTGAAATCAGATTGGGGACTACACAAATGAGCGCAAAGAGACGGAGAGAATAAAGGTCTATTTTCAAGAAGATTACACGGCATGTGATTAACAGTCACAACAGTTGGCATAATGGGAGCACATTAAAATCTAGAACTCTTGGGTGTATTCATTGCTATTATGAAGCTCGGAAAAGTGCCTTGTAAAAAGCACGATGTGATAACTGTGCGCCCGCTGACCTGTGTTCTCCTCTTACCAGGGTTCGGCGGACTCCTATACCAGCCGTCCATCCGATTCTGATGTCTCTTTGGAAGAAGACAGGGAGGCCGTGCGGAGAGAGGCAGAGCGTCAGGCCCAGGCTCAGCTGGAGAAAGCCAAGGTACGGCACCTGACATTGTTATCGAGCTGCCCGCTGGTGGATCACGGGCCAGGTGATGTGGTGGCAGAGCACTTTACAGGAATCGTGTGTGTATGGTGGCAACGGTGCTAGCTAAGTTTAGGAGGCTGAATCTGTTGGCACAACAGGGTTATGAAAATGCCTGCTGGTGATGGTTTTTGGCAAAACTTTACTTCAGCAGAGGGGTTTGGTCATGTTTTTTAATTTTTTAACAAAAAATGGTTGTCAGATGGTTGGAATATTCATGATCATTTTTTTTTTTTAAATATTAATGAAAAATTGTATATAAAGCATATATGTATATCTATGGGATGCGGTCATAATGCCGACACCAGAATCCCGACTAACGGTGAAATACCGCCACCAGAATCCCGGCGCCATAGGCTTTTCTCCCTCTATGGGTGTCCACGACACCTATAGAAAGAGAATATAACCAGTGGCGAGTGCAGCGAGCCACCGTGCCCGCAGCGTGGTGAGCCCTCAAGGGGCTTTCTAGTGCTCGCCATGCTGCCGGCATACCGGTGGCCAGGATCCTGCTGTCAGTATACTGACGGCCGGAATGTATATAACGATAGATAGATATATTTTATATGCTAGATTTAACTCTTTTGTTGTTATTTCTAATTTACCGTAATTATCTTGTTAAATATTATGTATAGCTATTATTTTGCTAATTACCTATTATATCTAATATTTAACTTCTATTTAGTTGACTATTTGTTTGTTTATCTAACTATCATGTACTGCATTTATCATGAATAGCACATAGGAGCAGTGTTCTGTAGTTGGCATTAAATGCTACCTGTCACGCAGTTCTTTAGAACTCTCACATTAATAGTACCGTAAAAGACACATTGGTGTGTAAACATTAAACAGTAAGATCCCCTCCCTTTCTGTGTCACCGGTGTCTTAAGCATTATTTAGCTAGGCTGCCTAGAACAGGTCTCACATCACGCAGTTATGCACAATTATAGAAAAAAACTCTAAATTGTAAATGTGTGTAGTTGAACAAAATGTAAGTTGCTCAAATCAATTAGGAAATACAATTCAGGTGCATGAAAGGGAGGGGGTAGTCTAAGCTAGAAATACATTGGGGATAAACCCCTGATGCCCCCCAGCACACCGAGCTGTACCTGTACCAAGACATGAAAGAATAAATATATATATATATATATATATATATAAATATATAAAAAATAGAAATCCAGAGGTCTTAGTTACATACAGTTTGCAAACGTATCATAAGCCACCAAGCCCCGACAAGGCTCCTCTGATGCTGGTGGTCTCTAACTCTAGGTCTGGGCCTGGGGTGTAGAACCCCACAAACCGGCAAAGGCTAGCTACCCCATGGCAGCACAAGGCGAGAAGGTAAAGTGTTAGTATGTGTTAATAAAGGAAAACAAAATCTATATACAAAAATTAATATACTAGTGAAAGTGTAATTAAAAGACCAGAAGGATTAATAAATGTGTTAAAGGGGTGCTAAATAAGATCTCGCAGTGTCTTAAGCATTATTTAGCTAGGCTGCCTAGAACGGATTCACTACGATCTGCCGGCGGCCGGCCTCCCGGCGACCAGCATACCGGCGCCGGGAGGCCGGCCGCCGGCTTACCGACAGTGTGGCGGGCGCAAATGAGCACCTTGCGGGCTTGCTGCGCTCGCCACGCCACGCTACGGGCATGGTGCGCGCCACACTATTTTATTCTCCCTCCAGTGGGTCGTGGACCCCCACGAGGGAGAATAAGTGTCGGTAAGCCATCGGCCGGCCTCCCGGCGCCGGTATGCTGGTCGCCGGGAGCCCGACCGCCGGCATACTGAAGACCACCCGCCTAGAACAGGTCTCACATCACGCAGTCATGCACAATTATAGAAAAAACTCTAAATTGTAAATGTGTGTAGTTGTGTGCTGTCTGTACAGATATTTGCTTACTGTACAGGTGTGTGTGGGTGGCAGGTACGAATGTGCCTCAGTCACCCAGAGTCTGGTAAAGACCACAGTGCACAGGTCTCAGCAAAACGTGTAATGCACAGGTTCTCAAACTCGGTCCTCAGAACCCCACACAGTTCATGTTTTCCAGGTCACCTGTGGATTTTTAAAATGTGACAGATGGTGATACACAGTGCACCTGCCGGTTGCCCTGGAAAACATGAACTGTGTGGGGTCATGAGGACTGAGTATGAGAACCACTGGACTGTAATGTGTTAGTGCAGTTTCGGACTGAGGTATGAAGGGCCCAGTGGGAATGCAGTCGTAGGGGCCCACGTTTAGGGGTGTTGTCATTAGTGAATGCATGGGCTGGGCCCCTTGGAAAATATATAAATACTGCTAGTGCATGCATGATAATGTAGCAGATAAATATTGCCAATAAACTGTAGAGAATACATCAGCATAACATAATAACATAGTTTCTGGGGTTGAAAAAAGACAATTTGTCCATCGAGTTCAACCTATTGGCAGTACCCTACACTGTATTATTTTATTAGCACTAATTTTATAAGTTGAAAATGATGAAAAAGATGGCCGTTATTTATTTATTTATTTTGAATATAGTGCGCAATCTACCCACCATAACCCTGTATATCCTTATCCATTAAGAATTGATCTAGCCTATTCTTAAAAGTGTTGACTGAGTACGCCATTACTACTCTCTCAGGCAGGGAATTCCAAACACGTATTGTCCTTACTGTGAAGAAACCTTTTCGTTGTACCCCAGTTAGTATGTAGGTGGTATTTTTGTTCTTGCTACCAAAGTGCATTACCTTACACTTGTCTTTATTGAACCTCATTCTCCATTTTGCTGCCCATGCTTCCAGTTTAATTAAGTCGTTCTGAAGAGACTCAGCGTCCCTCTCCAAATTTATATCCTTACACAGTTTGGTATCGTCTGCAAAAATTGACACCATGCACTAATGTATAACGTATAACTCAAGAGCACAGTCTGGAACCTGATCACTAGAGGAGAAGGAAGGCTACCAGGCAGTAGGGCCCACCGGGTGTTTCCCCTGTATCCCTGTGTCAGTGGCATGCTTGCTTACTCACAAATTTTGGGTTGCTTTGCCAGACTCCTTTAGAGAGTAGGCCAGCTCCTGCTTCTACCCAGTTACCCAGAGAAGTTGGTGGTCAGGGGAGTTGATGATGTGATCTGCGGTGATTAGTGTCCATGTGGACCTGCACTCTACTGTACAGCGCAGCAAATCGGGGCATTGTATAGCGAGGGGATGGGGTCGCACAGTGCCGTAACTAAACATTTTAGTGCTGTGTGCAAGAAACAGCATTGGCGCCCCCCCTCCCACATCATATTTAAAATAGGGCCAGTGTGCGCCATAGGTGTGTGCCAAAAATATAAGGGTGTGGCTTCATGGGGAAGAAGCGTGGCCACAAAATAATACCAATTCATATTATGCCACACAGTAGTGCCACTTACACATATTCCGGCAGGCAGAGTCCTCCTTTTACACATTCCGGCAGGCAGAGTCCCCCTTTTACACATTATGGCAGGCAGAGTCCCCTTTTAACATTACGGCAGGATAGGTCCCCCTTTTACACATTGTGGCAGGCAGAGTCACCCTTTTACAAATTACGGCAGGCAGATTCCCCCTTTTACACATTACGGCAGGATAGGTCCCCCTTTTCACATATGGCAGGCAGAGTACCCCTTTTATGCAGTACAGCAGGCAGAGTCCCCATTTTACACATTACGGCAGGAAGATTCCCCCTTACATCCTCCCCCTGCCCTTGGAGTGGAGTGAAGTGTACTGTAGTGAAGTGTAGTGTAATATAGTGTAGAGTGTAGTGTCTGTGTAGGCACTTACGTGAGGTTTACGTTCTTCCTGTGCTGTTGCTGGCTCCTGTACAGTACTGACTCCTCTGCGGAGTCTGTACACTTCACAGACAGAGATGGGGCAGGCCGCAGTAGCAAAGCAGCACAGGGGGGATATCCTGTCCAGCGCTGCTGCTGACTTTACACAGCAATCAGCGGCTCCAGCTGGTCGGAGCTTGGGGATTCTGCGGGTGCCAGGCACAGGGGAGCGGGAGGGCGAGAGAGATATGCGGCCTCTCAGGGTGTATGTAGAAGGTGCGCCCACAGGGCAAGTGCGCTGTGGGCAATGCACCTTCTGCACACACCTAGTTACAGCCCTGTCATTAATATTCAGTTACAATATACTGCCATACCCGGGATTCAGACCTATAACCTGTTGAACTGTAACCAAACACCTTACTCATTGAGCTATTTGATCCTGCATAAATACTATGAACACTATATGAAGCTACTGGTACTTTGTAAAAAAAAAATAATAAGTATTGCAATTGAGCAGATCTATGTAGTGTGCAGCCACACATCCAATCTCTTGCAGTCACACAATAAATAGATCTGCTCACCTGCAATGCTGATCATTTTTTCACAAAGTTCACGGTAAGCTACAAATAGTTAGAATTCTCTAACTTAGACTTCTCTAGCTTTCTATGTAAGGGCAGATAGCTCAATTAATAGATTGACTGCAATGCCACAGGCAATGGGCTCAAATCCCGGGTATGTCAGCATCTTCAAATGTAATAAAGGACAATGTGACTGAATAACAAAGAAATCTGAAGTTGAGTTCATGAATGCTGTATAGGTATTAGTGACAGAAGGGGACAGGGTAGGAGACAGTGGTGGTCAGGAGATGCTGGGCTTCAAAAAGGGGGGAAGCTCAAAGTGAAAGTAATTAGAACAGGTAATTGACAAGTGCCACCAACTGCGCCCCCTATCCTGCAGCGCTATGTGCGGTGCCCCCTCCGCACACGCCTAGTTACGGCCCTGGGGTCGTAATGATGCAACCCACCCCCAATTTAGGTCTTCTCCACCATCTCCCATGTGGTCTGGGTAAATATCTGGCAGGTATTGCCAAATGTGATCTAAAAAGGGGCGCAGTCTAGAGCAGCTTCCACCAGTCCCCCAAAATAACAACTAGCTGAAGTAGCAAAAGGCGCGTGTGGATTTGAGGAATTTTGACAGGTTAAAAACATCTCCTAAACACAGGTAGGAAGCGGATGTGGTGGAGGAGTGAGACATTGCTGCAGAGAGGATTTGTCTCTGTACAGTAAGTAAATCTAGCACAGCGTTGCTATGGGAATCCAGCTCAGTCATGCCGGCTGCAGTACAGGGCCAGACTTTATGCAATATTTATTACCTCAGGAGTAGCTGTCACAGTGAAAGCTGGAGAAATGACATCAAAGCCAAGTTGTTGAGGGATGTTTTTATTGTATTTTTATTTTTTTTATTTTTTATATTCCTATAGCTGAAATGTTTTCACCTCAGGTAGCAGAGGCAGGTTGTAAGAGGAACACCGATCCTGGCTGGGAGGTTGCTGGTGCACAGGAGGATAGAAAGCTGAGCTCTATGAAGCCAGCTACAGGCATAAGTCACTGAAGCATCCTGCCACAGCAATTACCAGTACAGCCCAGTGAGCAGAGTGTTCCCTTACTGTAACTCAGACTCACATCTCTGCTGGTCACTCGTCTTTCTTACTGGATTGTGTTGTAGGGATGGCCATCGGTGTGCTAGCCATCGATGGTTACACAGACATATATTTATTATATATTTTAATTTATTAAATACTTTTTGTCAGTTCATTAAGTGCAGTAATTATCTCTGTATATCTGCCCTAATGTGACCAAATCCCCAAAAGTCCTGTTTTCGGGCTTTGGACACATTTCCCATATGTACTAAGGGGGTCATTCCAACCTTATCGTAGCTGGACACAGACATGCGGGGGGACGCCCAGCACAGGGCTAGACCGCCGCGCATGTCAGCCCCAGCCCCACCGCACAAGTACAAAAGCATCGCCCAGCGGCGATGCTCTAGTACTTGTAGAGTAACTCCCAGTCAGCGCATCTCCTGCGGCTGGCCGGGAGTTACTTGTCGCTGCCAGGGTCGCAGCGGCTGCATGTGATGTCACGCAGTCGCTGTAGCCCGCTACCCTCCACCCCCCCCCCCCCCCTCCACCCCCGCACGGTCCGGCCACACCTGCGTTGGCTCGACCGTGCTTCATTGTGCCGCACCCTCCCGCCCAGCGACCGCCTCTGCATGTCAATCATGCAGAGGCATTCGCTAGGCAACGACGGGCATCGGACGTATGGCATGCGCAGTTCTGAACCGATCGCCCCACTGCGAAAAACTGCAGCATGCGATCGGGTCGTAATAGGACCCCCTAAGCCCAGGAATCCCGGGCTTCGCTGCATAGAGTAATGCCAGCTTTTACCCTATAGTAGCCTATGGGCTTCTTTACACATTATTTCCTGAGATCCCAGCTCTGCTCGCAGCTGCTGCATCTCATTGTGCATTCGCAGATTGACTCCCGGGGCTGAAATCCGAAGTCCTCACATCGCAAAGGACAGCTCTTATCGGGAGAGCCAGTAAATTTAGCACATCTACGATCACTTTCACAGACATGCGGGGAGACGCCCAGCACCGGGCTAGTCTGCCCCGCATGTCTGGCTCTGCCCTCCCCCCCCCCCCCCAGCACAGGGCTAGTCTGCCCCGCATGTCTGGCTCTGCCCCCCCCCCCCCCCCCAGCACAGGGCTAGTCTGCCCCGCATGTCTGGCTCTGCCCTCCCCCCCCCCCCCAGCACAGGGCTAGTCTGCCCCGCATGTCTGGCTCTGCCCTCCCCCCCCCCCCCCCCCAGCACAGGGCTAGTCTGCCCCGCATGTCTGGCTCTGCCCCCCCCCCCCCCAGCACAGGGCTAGTCTGCCCCGCATGTCTGGCTCTGCCCCCCCCCCCTCCCCCCCAGCACAGGGCTAGTCTGCCCCGCATGTCTGGCTCTGCCCTCCCCCCCCAGCACAGGGCTAGTCTGCCCCGCATGTCTGGCTCTGCCCCCCCCCCCCAGCACAGGGCTAGTCTGCCCCGCGTGTCTGGCTCTGCCCTCCCCCCCCCCCCCCCCCAGCACAGGGCTAGTCTGCCCCGCATGTCTGGCTCTGCCCCCCCCCCCCCCCCCCCAGCACAGGGCTAGTCTGCCCCGCATGTCTGGCTCTGCCCTCCCCCCCGCCAGCACAGGTACAAAAGCATTGCATGGCGGCGATGCATTTGTACCTGAAGAGTAGCTCCCAACCAGCGCAGCTCCTGCCCGGTCTGGGCACACCTGCGTTGCCCATACCGCGCCCCCAAAACGGCGGCCCAACACCACCGGTCCGCCCGCTTCCACCCAGCGAGCGCCTCTGCCTGTCAATCAGGCTGGGCTGAGATGCCAATCGCATCTCTGGCATGCGCCAACACACTGCGGCGCATGGGCAGTTCAGATGTGATCGCCCACTGTGCGGAAACACACAGCAGCGACCAGGTGTGAATTGGCCCGTAAGTCTGTCTATGTAGCACTACGGAACGTGGCGTGGCACACAGATATACAAGTGTCACATAGATTAATCAGCACAGTCTCCTAGTGTGCCCTAGTTGCATCACATTTTCAGTTAAATAGACACAATAAAGAAGGCCAGCAGTAGCAGAGCCGCGTGGGACCTGGCTCACCTAGAGGGGCTGTGTGGCACCACTGCAGCAATAATGTATAAGGGCACATCAGTAACCGATCGGCACTGAATATCTGCAAATTAAGGCCCAGATTTGTTCAACTTTGGAGAGTAATAAATAGCACAGTAAAAAAGTACCAACCAAGCAGCTCCTAACTGCCGTGTTACATGTTGTGTTTGAAAAATGACAGTTAGGAGCTGATTGGCTGGTGGTTTATCACTGTGCTATTTATCACCCTCCAGGTCTTGATAAATCTGGGTTTAAATCTGACCTCCGGTCAGTCACTTCTGCTTGTGTACACAAGGACAGGCCCTTGCTGTTAAGGGGGGTACTCACGGAGCGAGCGCTGCTTAAAATCTAAGCAACGTGACTAGATTGCTTAGATTTTAAGCAGCAATCACTCCGTGTGCTCCCCTCACAGCGATAGCGATGCGCAGCCCCGCGCATCGCTATCGCTGGTGCTAGATTGGCCTACCATGCACCCGCACCCGCTAGGTGAAATGAGCGCCCCCCTCCCCCGCTCCCCCCACACGCTCAGCACACATCTCTCCCTGGATCTGCCCGTGAATACTGGCCTTTACCTAAAATGCTTGAACGTTTGGCTGACCCAATAAGTATTATTATGCTCATGGTAGGATGGCATTCATAGTCGCTTTTTTCGATAAATGTAAAGTGCTGGCCTTTCCTGGAGATCTATACATGAACAGAGAGATCATTAAACAGAACTAAACAATGCAGAGAACATGAATAACAGGTCTAAAGCTCCTCTTGTGTTAGAGGCTGTTTTGGGGCCAGCAGTAATAACTAGTGCCACCAGCTTTTTAATGCAACATGTGATCCTACCACTAAGCTATACGATGAAGTAGATTCATTGGATTAGTATAGATGTAGCACATAAGAATGAGCCTCAAACCTTTCAGATAGATAAAATAGAGAAGTTGCCCATAGTAACCAATCAACGTCTAATTGTCATTTCATAGTCTTTGCTAGATAGAAACATGGGGGGTCATTCCGAGTTGATCGGTCGTTATTTTTTTTCCGCAATGGAGCGATTAGTCGCTAATGCGCATGCACAATGTCCGCAGTGCGACTGCGCCAAGTAAATTTACTATGCAGTTAGGTATTTTACTCACGGCTTTTTCTTCGTTCAGGCGATCGGAGTGTGATTGACAGGAAGTGGGTGTTTCTGGGCGGAAACAGGCCGTTTTATTGGTGTGTGCGGAAAAACGCTACCGTTTCTGGGAAAAACGCGGGAGTGGCTGGAGAAACGGAGGAGTATCTGGGCGAACGCTGGGTGTGTTTGTGACGTCAAACCAGGAACGACAAGCACTGAACTGATCGCAGATGCCGAGTAAGTCTGGAGCTACTCAGAAACTGCTAAGAGGTGTGTAGTCGCAATTTTGAGAATCTTTCGTTCGCAATTCTAAGAAGCTAAGATTCACTCCCAGTAGGCGGCGGCTTAGCGTGTGCAATGCTGCTAAAAGCAGCTTGCGAGCGAACAACTCGGAATGAGGGCCATGATTGGATGCTTTGGGCAACTTCTCCACTTTATCTCTCTCCAAGGCTTACTACATCTCCTCTTCAACATTAAAAAAAGACGTTGATTTGTTGTTAGGGGACTGATCAATATTCATGTGATACAAGTGATCAATTTCTAACCAACATGCAAGAATAAGATAGTCTGGGGAAGGGGGGAAAACGTGTAAGAGGTCCAAGCTGCTCCGTCGCCACTAGTAACGTTCTGTGGCGGCACGCCAGGCAATGTGTCTTTGTCTACATGGCTGTGCAATGCATTAGTCATTTGACTGAGCAGAACTTTATTTATATCCCCATTGGGAAGAACTTGTGTTCATTCACTTTGTTTCCTGATCGAGGACGGGCTTACCATCAGTGTTGTTACAAGGGATCCTGCCCTGTATTTGGAAATTGCAATTAATTTATTATATGCCAGCACAGTAATGCTGCTTTACCTTCCCCCCTCCCCCCACCCCACCATAGTGTTCGATAACGGTATCCGATGACGCAGTTTTTGCTGAATCATTGTTGCTTTACAGTGCCAGTAATCTCTGCATGGCATAGCAGATGGGGGAGCCACATTGGTGCAATTGCACCATAATGCCCCGGACCACCCACCTATGCCTCGCTACGCCACGCCTGTCCCCGGTATGCTGCTCAGATGGGGCAGCTAGAAAGTATGCAAGTATGTGGTGCACTACTGTGAGGGCAAGCAGGGTACTAGAGTGTTATGGTTATATGTGCAGGGCCATATTAATGTATGGGTCACACTGGGCAGCTGCCCAGGGCCCACGGTTCTAGGTGCCTTAAAGCAGGTATTGACTTCCCTGGGCTAACGCCTCCAGAACTTCTTGGGAGGCAGGTAGATGATGCTGCCCAGCCACTTTCATTGTGAATTACACACAATCAGAGCTGCCAAGCAGCCTTCTCTACCTGCCTCCCAGCCTGCAGCCAGACAGTGAATGGCTGTCAGCATGCTGATTGGTGGATTATTGGAGCTATCCACCAATCAGAGTGCTGACAGACATTCACTGCATTGAAACATGTGAAGAGATTGTGCAAGACCGGTAAGATATGAATTTTTAAATAAAAACTTTGTTCCTGTGAATGGCTGTGTAGGGCCCCAGTACATTGCTTTGCCCGTGGTCTACAATGCTGGTAAGATGGCCCTGTATATGTGGCCCTACAGTTAATATGGAGCACTAGCCTAGGGCGCTAGTAGACCTGGGGCTGGCACTTTGGGCAACCATTTCACTTGAAATCATAAAAAAATTTATCTAAATCAGTGTTTCTCAATCAGTTTCCCCTACTCCTCCCCTCCCCCCCCCCCCCCCCAGTACCTTGGCGGGCGGGATGCTGGCTGTCCATATCCCGACAGCGGCATCCCACCCGCTAGAATGCCGGCAGCGGGGCAAGCACAAAGAGTCCCCGTGCGGGCTCGGTGGCTTCCTGCACTGGCCACAGGATCTATTCCCACTTTCTGTGTGTTGTGGACACCAATAAGTGGGAATAGTCCTGGTGGGATTCCGGCGTCGGGAATCTGGCGTCGGATCCGACAGCCGGCAAATTGAACACATCCCAGTAGAATTGCTATTAGACAAATGTCTAGACGCAGCTCTATTTAAAACAAATAAATGTGCTATGAACAAGATTAATATAAAAAAAAACCCACATGAATAGAATGAACTAATATATAATACCCCTGAATGTCACAGCGAGTACCCCAGTTTGAGAACTATTGATCTAGATCATAGAGGGGTGGCCGGGGGCTCTCCCCGGACCAGTGCTGTAGTATTTAAGAAGAAGAAAAAATCACAGGGGGCATGGCTACCCTTTCCAGATTAGACCTTTTCCCCTTGGTACCCAGGCCCCATGGCTGTCTCAATGACCCTGGACGTAGCCATAATACAGTATAAGGAAAGGATTTTCTCTTACGTCCTAGAGGATGCTGGGGACTCCGTAAGGACCATGGGGTATAGACGGGCTCCGCAGGAGATAGGGCACCTAAAAAGAACTTTGACTATGGGTGTGCACTGGCTTCTCCCTCTATGCCCCTCCTCCAGACCTCAGTTAGATCTTGTGCCCAGAGGAGAATGGGTGCATTGCAGAGAGCTCTCCAGAGTTTTCTGTTGAAGAAGAATTTTGTTAGGTTTTTTATTTTCAGGGAGTCCTGTTGGCAACAGGCTCCCTGCATCGTGGGACCGAGGAGAGAGAAACAGAGCTGGCTTGTCAAGTTGGGCACTGCTTCTAAGGCTACTGGACACCATTAGCTCCAGAGGGAGTCAGAACACAGGTCTCACCTGGGGTTCGTCCCGGAGCCGCGCCGCCGTCCTCCTCACAGATGCCGAAGATCGAAGACGGGTGAGTATGAGAAGGCAGAAGACATCTTAGGCGGCAGAAGACATCAGATCTTCATGAGGTAAGGCGCGCAGCGGTAAACTGCGCGCCATTGCTCCCAGTCTCACACACAGAGCAGCACTGAAGGGTGCAGGGCGCAGGGGGGGGGGGGGGGGCGCCCTGGGCAGCAATATTCCTCACTTTTGGGCAAATTCAGCTAGATTAGGCTGCGGATGCAGTAAATCTAAGATCCCCCGCCATTTTAATAGAAAAGTCACTGGGACCGAAGCCCGCCGTCGGGTGGACGGGGCTTGATCCTCAGCACTAACCAGCACCATTTTCTCCACAGAAGCTGCATGCATGAACGCTGGCTCCCTGGTCTCTCCCCTGCTGAACTTCACAGGCTGGAAAAAAGAGGAGGGGGGCACATTACCGACGCAGTGAGTGGGAATTGGTATATTATATATAAAAAAGCGCTATCTGGTCATATTTTTTCCAGTGTTTTTAAGTGCTGGTGTGTGCTGGCATACTCTCTCTCTGTCTCTCCTAAGGGCCTGGTTGGGGTTTTGTCCCCTTATAGGTTAATCCCTGTGTGTGTGGGGTGTCGGTACGTGTGTGTCGACATGTCTGAGGCGGAAGGCTTCTCCAAGGAGGAGGTGGAGCAAATGAGTGGTGTGTCCCCGTCGGTTGTGCCGACTCCGGATTGGATGGACATGTGGCATATGTTGAATGCAAGTGTGGCATCTTTACATAAAAGGCTTGATAAGGCTGAATTAGGGGGGACATCAGGGGGTCAATCCTCGGATTGGACCGACTCACAGGGCCCATCGGGGTCTCAAAAGCGTCCCTTAACACAAGACACTACTACCGACACGGATTCTGATTCCAGTGTCGACTACGACGAAGTAAAATTGCACCCTAGGGTGACTAAAACCATTCAGTGTATGATTGTGGCAATAAGAGATGTGCTGCATATTGGGGATGAACCCTCGGTCCCCGACACAAGGGTACCCATGTTTAAGGGAAAGAAACAGATTATTAATTTTCCCGCATCTCATGAATTAAATGATTTCTTTGGAAAAGCTTGGGAGACTCCGGAAAAGAGACCACAGATCCCCAAAAGAATTTATATGGCATACCCCTTCCCTAAGCAGGACAGGGAGATTTGGGAATCATCCCCCACTGTGGACAAGGCCCTAACGCGCTTGTCCAAGAAAGTGGCGCTACCGTCTCCTGACACAGCGGCCCTTAAGGACCCTGCAGATCGCAGGCAAAAAACTACCTTAAAGTGTATTTATTCTCATATGGGTGCTGTGCTAAGACCGACAATTGCGTCGGCATGGGTGTGTAGCGCAATTGCAGCTTGGACAGATGAGCTGACAGATCAATTTGATAATATGGATAAGGATACTATATTCTTAACTCTAGTCCATTTAAACGACGCAGTCTTATTTATGAGGGATGCTCAAAGGGACATTGGATTGCTAGCTTCTAGGGCCAATGCCATGTCTATCTCAGCGAGAAGATCCTTATGGACTCGCCAATGGACGGGTGATGCGGATTCCAAAAAACAAATGGAAGTACTACCCTATAAGGGTGATGTATTGTTTGGGGATGGGCTGACGGACCTGGTTTCCACAGCTACAGCAGGTAAATCAAATTTTTTACCATATATTCCCCAACAGCAAAAGAACGTAACACCCTATCAGATGCAGTCCTTTCGGTCGCACAAGTCCAGAAGAGGTCGGGGATCCTCTTTCCTCGCCAGAGGTAAGGGCAGAGGCAAAAGAGCACCTGCTTTGGCAGGTGCCCAGGAACAAAAGTCCTCCCCGGCTGCTCCAAAACCCACAGCATGACGCTGGGGCTCCCCTGAGGGAGTCCGCACTGGTGGGGGCACGTCTTCGACTTTTCAGTCAGGCCTGGGTCAGTTCAGACCTGAATCCCTGGGTGTTGGAAATAGTTTCCCAGGGTTACAAATTGGAATTCGAGGAGGTGCCCCCGCGCCGATTTTTTTTTCAAATCGGCCCTACCAGCTTCCACATCGGAAAGGGATATAGTGTTAGCTGCACTTCAAACGCTGTGTATACAGCAAGTGATAATCAAGGTTCCCCTGCACCAGCAGGGAAGAGGTTACTACTCAACCCTATTTGTGGTCCCAAAAACGGACGGTTCGGTCAGACCTATTTTGAATCTGAAATCCCTAAACCTGTACATAAAAAGATTCAAATTCAAAATGGAATCACTCAGAGCGATAATAGCCAACATGGAGGAGGAGGAGTTTATGGTGTCTCGGGACATAAAGGATGCGTACCTTCATGTCCCCATATATGCCCCCCATCAGGAATACCTGAGTTTCGCTGTACAGGATTGTCATTACCAATTTCAGACGTTGCCGTTTTCCACGGCCCCAAGGATTTTCACCAAGATAATGGCGGAAATGATGGTGGTCCTGCGCAAGCATGGAGTCACAATTATCCCATACTTGGACGATCTCCTGATAAAAGCGAGATAAAGGGAGAAATTGCTGAGCAGTGTGGCGCTCTCTCTGAGAGTGCTCCAGCAACACGGTTGGATTCTAAATCTACCGAAGTCACAGTTGATTCCGACAACTCGACTACCGTTCCTAGGTATGATACTGGATACGGAACAAACTAAGGTCTTCCTCCCAATAGAGAAAGCCCAGGACATCCAGAACATGGTCAGAGACCTGCTAAAACCGAAAAGGGTGTCAGTTCACCAATGCACTCGAGTTCTGGGGAAAATGGTGGCGGCCTACGAGGCCATTCCCTTCGGAAGGTTCCATGCAAGTACTTTTCAATGGGACCTTCTGCACAAGTGGTCCGGGTCCCATCTGCACTTACATCGGAAAATAACTCTGTCCCCAGGGGCCAGAGTGTCTCTCCTGTGGTGGTTGCAAAGTGCTCACCTGCTGGAGGGTCGCAGGTTCGGAATTCAGGATTGGATCCTGGTTACCACGGTCGCGAGCCTCCGAGGATGGGGAGCGGTCACACAGGGAAAAAATTTTCAGGGTCTTTGGTCAGACCAGGAGTCCTGTCTACACATCAATGTGTTGGAACTCAGGGCCTTCGACAAGCGGAGAGTCTTCTTCGAAACCTACCGGTTCTGATTCAATCAGACAATGTCACAGCAGTGGCTCATGTGAACCGCCAAGGCGGGACAAGAAGCAGAGTCACGATGGCGGAAGCCACAAGGATTCTTCGCTGGGCGGAAAATCATGTAAGCGCTCTGTCGGCTGTCTTCATTCCGGGAGTGGACAACTGGGAAGCAGACTTCCTCAGCAGACACGATCTCCATCCAGGAGAGTGGGGTCTTCATCAAGAAGTCTTTGCAGACATAACACGTCTTTGGGGAACTCCTCAAATAGACATGATGGCGTCACGCCTCAACAAAAAGCTTCGGAGGTATTGTGCCAGGTCTCGGGACCCTCAGGCAGTGGCAGTAGATGCTCTGATAACACCGTGGCTGTTCAAATCGGTCTACGTGTTTCCTCCTCTTCCTCTCATCACAAAAGTGTTGAGGATCATAAGGTAAAGAAACGTACAGACAATACTCGTTGTCCCAGACTGGCCTCGAAGGGCTTGGTACTCAGATCTACAAGAGATGCTCACAAGAGATCCCTGGCCTCTTCCTCTGAGGGAAGACCTGTTGCAACAGGGGCCCTGTGTATTTCAAGACTTACCGCGGTTACGTTTGACGGCATGGCGGTTGAACGCCGAATCCTAGCGAAAAAGGGGATTCCGGAAGAGGTCATCCCTACTTTAATAAAGGCTAGGAAGGAGGTGACGGTTAAGCATTATCACCGTATCTGGCGAAAGTATGTGTCTTGGTGTGAGACCAAGAATGCACCTACGGAAGATTTTCATCTGGGTCGTTTTCTCCACTTCCTACAGGCAGGAGTGGATATGGGCCTGAAATTAGGCTCTGTTAAGATACAGATTTAGGGCCTCTTGATTTTCTTTCAGAAGGCATTGGCTTCTCTTCCAGAAGTCCAGACGTTTGTAAAGGGAGTGCTGCATATCCAGCCCCCTTTTGTGCCTCCAGTGGCACCATGGGACCTGAACGTGGTGTTGCAGTTCCTAAAATCACACTGGTTTGAACCGCTTAACAAGGTTGAGTTGAAATTTCTTACCTGGAAGGTGGTCATGCTGTTGGCCTTGGCATCAGCAAGGCGAGTGTCTGAATTGGCGGCTTTGTCACACAAGAGCCCATACTTGATTTTTCATGTGGATTGAGCTAAATTGAGGACACGTCCGCAATTTTGGCCTAAAGTGGTTTCTTCATTCCATATGAATCAACCTATTGTGGTGCCTGTGGCTACAAGTGACCTGGAGGATTCCAGATCCCTGGATGTAGTCAGGGCCTTAAAGATTTATGTAGCCAGAACGGCTAAAATTAGAAAAACAGAGGCTCTGTTTGTCCTGTATGCTGCTAATAAGATTGGCGCACCTGCTTCGAAGCAGACTATTGCTCGCTGGATCTGTAATACGATTCAGCAGGCTCATTCTACGGCTGGATTGCCGGTAACAAATTCGGTTAAAGCCCATTCCACTAGGAAGGTGGGCTCTTCTTGGGCGGCTGCCCGAGGTGTCTCGGCATTACAGCTTTGCCGAGCGGCGACTTGGTCGGGGTCAAACACTTTTGCAAAATTCTACAAGTTTGATACCCTGGCTGATGAGGACCTAGCGTTTGCTCAGTCGGTGCTGCAGAGTCATACGCACTCTCCCGCCCGATTGGATGCTTTGGTATAAACCCCATGGTCCTTACGGAGTCCCCAGCATCCTCTAGGACGTAAGAGAAAATAAGATTTTAAACCTACCGGTAAATCTATTTCTCCTAGTCCGTAGAGGATGCTGGGCGCCCGTCCCAGTGCGGAAACTCTACAAGACTTGTATATAGTTGTTGCTTACATAAGGGTTCTGTTACAGTTGGAATAGGTCTTGGACCGTTACTGTTGTTTGTTCATACTGTTAACTGGTTATGTATGTTCCAGGTTACATGGTATGATTGGTGTGGGCTGGTATGAATCTTGCCCTTGGATTGCTAAATCCTGCCTTGTATTGTCCATCTCCTCTGGGCACAGTTCTCTAACTGAGGTCTGGAGGAGGGGCATAGAGGGAGGAGCCAGTGCACACCCATAGTCAAAGTTCTTTGTAGGTGCCCTACCTCCTGCGGAGCCCGTCTATACCCCATGGTCCTTACGGAGTCCCCAGCATCCTCTACGGACTAGGAGAAATAGATTTACCGGTAGGTTTAAAATCTTATTTTAATCAAGATTGGCAAAATATATTTAAATCAATCACAGATTGATGTTTTAGTCATTGTTAATGGGCCCCACACACTTAAAGAAGATAAGATTTGTTTCTTCATATTAAACATTGTCTCCTTGTTGCTATAGGGATTTGTTCCGCTGTTTATAGTTTAGTTACCCAGATACATTGCAAGCCTAATCTGCAACTACTTGTTTGTTCTATTTGTGGAACAATATTACATTTTCAAGGGAGACATTTACTAATTACTAAGTCATTTAAAAAGAAGGAGGTGATTATGACAGAACATTTCCTGTCCCCGTCGGACAGCTGCGTGCGCTTGGCACAGAGATGGCTCAATTAGTCTATGTGAATGGAAGTCTGTAGAGGCAAGGAGCACTTTCCCGGTTGTAGCAACGCTGCAGTTCACGTCTCGCAGATGCATTTAGCTCAGTGTTAATCAGCAGAACTGGAGTTATTTTTGCAAACCAGTTATTTTTGTCAAGATTACTGTATTTTACTGGCAGATGCAAAAAGGCTACTTTCTCACCCTTTGTGCTAAAAATATCCACAGAAACCAAATACTGTATAATCAGAGTATTTAAACATATGTAAATGTAATTGGGGGACGTTCATAAAAACTGGTGTTGCCCATAGCAACAGATCAGATCATGGGTATTCGCAATGCACACGGAACTCATCATACTGCACATACTCCAATGAAGGAAATCTGTTTGTGCGGATCAGGTACCCGTACATGGACGGAGAATGCTAGTGCGTATGGAATGATCCATCCATTGATGGACCACGCTTTCTGTGAAAGTTGATTTTATACTTGCCTACTCTCCCGAAATGGCCAGGAGGCTCCAGAAAATATGGTGACCCTTCCCGGTCCCCCAGATGAGCAAGCAAGTCTCCCGATTTTTCAGGTCCCCCCTGGCCGGCCGCCCACTTAGTGAGGAAAGTGGGCGGTCCAGACAGTTGATGATGCGATTCTTGCTGAATCGCGTCATCATAGCCATGCCCCCTCCAGTATAATGCCTGTAAGATCGGCATTACAGAGCGGGGGCATGGCTTAAATGCAGGGGGGGGGGAGAGAAAGAGAGATCAGGTCTCAGACTGTGCACTTGAATTGTACATTATACATATGTTTTCTACAGAACTGTTTATCAAGGCGCCCAGTCCATGCTTTCTTTGTTAGGCAAACCAATGGGGTGGCTGGCCACAACCCCTCTGGAGACTGGCCACACCCCTAAACATGGGCCCCTACCACTGACTTCGCCCGATGGACCCTTCACGTCCCAGTCCGACACTACCTCCAGTTCAGATTGTGCCACATTACAGTGTCTCAAATGTCTACATATGCAACACTATAGTGCACCCAGCCCATATTATGCTACATCACAGTGCCCCACTTTTATTATGTAACATTACTGTTATGCTAATTACAATGACCCCAGTTCAAATTATACCTCAATACATTATACAATGTACTATGTCACGATCCGGGTATCTGGACGCCATTACTTACCCTTCAGATGCCTCCTAAGGCGGGCTCAGCGTTCCAGGACCGGATTCCGCTGTTCCTGAGTTTCCACATACAGAGTGGTCTTTTCATCAGCCGCGGCCTCCGCTGTGCCCGCGTGGTTAAATGTGCATCTATCAGCCTGGCGTCTCCTGTCTCCGGTGGCCGGCGCCGCCATTACTGTTTCCCAGACCACATGGATTACAAACCAAACTTCCCTCCAAGTGTCTGCATGGGCGCAGCCATCTTGGATTCTGTCATCTGATCATTTCCACCAATCTGCTGTCTGTGTTGTTGATTTGCATAATTGCCTAGCCAACCCCTTCCTTGCTGCAGGTATAAGTAAGCTGTACCTGAGCAAGGAAGACGTCAGTGCTTTGGTTGTCAAACCTAGTTCCTGTTTGTCTCTCTTCTATGATTGTCTTCCAGGTTCCAGCTCCTGTCTCAAGACTTCCACCATAGAGACCCGCACCAGCATTCCACCTGCGGTGTAGCCTGACTCTCCAATCCATTGTGGATTCATCTGTTTCCAGCTACAACACTACCTGCTTCCAGCCTCAGCTTCCAGCAGAGTACAGCTTCCCTTAAAGGGCCGGTGTCCTTTCTACACTTTACCACTCTCCACCGGAATTATTATTTCTCCGCTCTCAAGTTCTACATTTCAGTTCACATTTCATCGCTCCCAAAGTTCATTTATTATTTAACTGGTTCCAGCCAGTATCCACTCCGTGCTAACAACAGTCTGGTTCCAGCCAGTATCCACAGCAGCTGTTTTACCTTCAGCAACCCAGCTCTTCCTGGAACACCAGCTGGTATAATCCTGGGTTATCTCCATTGCTACAGCCGGGCCTGGTAAGGACTTTCCATCTAGAAGATCATAAGAACTATCTCACACTACCAGTGCCCTGTGGCTCCTGCCATGCTGTAGTACTCAGGAACTGTATTTATTCTTTGCTGACTTTTACGTTTTCTTTTATTGCTGCTGTGATGCGGAGTTGTCATAATAAACATCATTGACTTTTATCTAAGTTGTCGTGGTCACGCCTTCGGGCAGTTATTATTCATGTTACTTACATGTCCAGGGGTCTGATACAACCTCCCAGGTTCCGGTACATCTCAGCCCCTACAACTGAGGCTGCCTCCCGTCAGCTCAGGCCCTCAGTTGTGACAGTAAGCACTGACCTAATGAATCCAGCCGGAGACCAGGATCAAGCGGCCAGGCCGATGCAAGAACTGGCAGCCCGACTAGAACATCAGGAGGCTGCACAGGGCCACATCATCCGCTGTCTCCAGGATCTCTCTACTCGGCTGGATGGGATTCAGACAACTCTCCGTGGATCAGGCGCGTCTGGTGCGTCAACCACAGTGACTCCAGCTATAACCCCACCCACCTTACCCATTTCTGCTCCACGTCTTCATCTTCCAACGCCAGCAAAATTTGACGGATCTCCAAGATTCTGCAGGGGATTTCTCAACCAGTGTGAGATTCAGTTTGAGCTACAACCTGGCAATTTTCCCAGTGACCGTACAAAAATTGCCTACATTATTTCTCTTCTCAGTGGCTCAGCCCTTGATTGGGCATCACCGTTATGGGAGAGGTCCGACACCCTGCTATCTTCTTACACTGCATTTGTGTCAACATTCAGGCGCATCTTCGACGAGCCAGGCCGGGTAACTTCAGCTTCGTCTGAGATTCTCCGTTTACGCCAGGAATCACGTACTGTAGGACAATATCTTATACAGTTCCAGATCCTGGCATCCGAACTGGCATGGAACGACGAGGCCCTGTATGCTGCATTCTGGCATGGTTTATCCGAGCGTATTAAAGATGAGTTAGCTACCAGAGACTTACCCTCCAAGTTAGATGAGCTAATCTCACTTTGTACGAAAGTTGACTTGCGTTTCAGAGAGAGAGCAACTGAGCGTGGAAGATCATCTGCTCCAAAATCTTCTACTCCTCCTCCTCGCCAACTGTCACCAACTACAGATGAACCCATGCAAATTGGCCGTTCCCGTTTAACTCCTGCTGAGCGCCGAAGACGTCTCTCCGAGTTTCTCTGTCTGTATTGTGCAGCTCCGTCTCACACCATTAATGCCTGTCCCAAACGTCCGGGAAACTCCAAATCCTAGCTCGCCAAGGAGAGGGCCGGCTAGGAGTAATGATCTCCTCTCCATCTCCTCAAGATTGTAACCTCCCAGTCTCGCTTCAAGTTGCTCAACGTTATCAGAACGTCATTGCCCTCCTGGATTCCGGAGCAGCTGGGAACTTTATTACTGAAGCCTATGTTAAACGGTGGTCCCTACCCACCGAGAGACTTCCTTCGTCCTTTTCCTTAACTGCTGTGGATGGCAGTAAAATTTTTGATACAGTTATTTCTCTAAGGACTCTACCAGTTCGTCTGAGAGTGGGAGTTCTTCATTCCGAACTTATTTCATTTTTAGTGATTCCAAGAGCCACACATCCTGTGGTCCTGGGCCTTCCATGGCTCCGTCTTCACAATCCTACAATTGATTGGACGACTACGCAAATCCTGGCATGGGGTTCCTCCTGTACTAAGACATGTTTGTTTAAAGTGTTGCCTGTCTGTTCTTCCTCCCCCAGGTCGTCTGATGTTCCACCTCCTCCATATCAAGATTTCACGGATGTGTTCAGTAAAGCTTCTGCTGATATCCTTCCTCCTCATAGAGAATGGGACTGCCCGATTGATCTCGTTCCAGGGAAGGTTCCACCTCGAGGCCGAACTTATCCGTTGTCTCTCCCCGAGACACATTCTATGGAGGAATACATTAAAGAGAACCTAGCAAAGGGGTTCATTCGACCTTCTTCTTCTCCAGCCGGCGCAGGCTTCTTTTTTGTAAAGAAGAAAGATGGTGGTCTGCGGCCGTGCATCGACTACAGAGGTTTGAACGACATTACCATCAAGAACCGCTATCCTTTACCCCTGATTACTGAGCTCTTTGACAGAGTTAGCGGAGCTACCATCTTTACAAAGCTGGACCTGAGAGGTGCATACAATCTCATCCGGATCCGTGAGGGTGACGAGTGGAAGACCGCATTTAACACCCGTGACGGACATTATGAGTACCTCGTCATGCCCTTCGGATTGAGCAATGCTCCAGCTGTCTTCCAGCATTTCGTCAATGAGATCTTCAGAGACATTCTATACCGTCATGTCGTGGTCTATCTAGATGATATCCTCATTTTTGCCAACGATTTAGAGGAACATCGTTTCTGGGTAAAGGAGGTTCTGTCCCGTCTCCGTGTCAATCATCTCTACTGCAAATTAGAGAAATGCGTCTTTGAAGTCAAGTCCATTCCGTTTCTAGGGTACATTGTGTCCGGTTCCGGACTAGAGATGGATCCTGAGAAACTACAAGCAATCCAGAATTGGCCGGTACCCTTAACCCTCAAAGGGGTCCAGAGGTTCTTAGGGTTCGCCAATTATTACCGAAAGTTTATACGAGACTTTTCCACCATTGTGGCGCCTATTACTGCTTTCACCAAGAAGGGTGCTAACCCGTCCAAGTGGTCTGAAGAAGCCATGCAAGCTTTTCATCTTTTAAAACAGAGGTTCATCTCTGCACCTGTCCTGAAACAGCCTGACATCGACTCTCCTTTCATCTTGGAGGTGGATGCCTCCTCCGTTGGAGTAGGAGCGGTGTTATCTCAGAGGGCTAAAGATGGTCATTTACATCCTTGCAGTTTCTTCTCACGGAAGTTCTCCCCAGCGGAGCGCAACTATGCCATTGGCGACCAGGAGTTGCTAGCCATCAAGCTCGCTCTAGAGGAGTGGAGATATCTGTTGGAGGGAGCTTCTCATTCAATCACCATCCTTACAGACCACAAGAACCTTCTATATCTAAAAGGCGCACAATGTCTCAACCCTCGTCAGGCCAGATGGGCACTTTTCTTTTCCAGGTTCGACTTTAAACTCCAGTTCTGTCCGGGCTCTCAGAATCGCAAGGCCGATGCCCTTTCCCGCTCATGGGAGCAAGAAAATGAGTCAGAGTCTTCAGACAAGCATCCTATTATAAATCCGTTGGCATTCTCCACGGTAGGGATGGACTCTACGCCCCCATCAGGGAAAAGTTTTGTGAAGCCGACACTAAGGAAGAAGCTCATGCATTGGGCCCATGCTTCCCGTTTTGCCGGACATACAGGTATCCAAAAAACCCTGGAGTTTATCTCTAGGTCCTATTGGTGGCCAACTCTGAAAAAGGACGTTTTGGAGTTTATTGCATCTTGCCCAAAGTGTGCTCAACATAAAGTATCCCGCCAGTCGCCTGCGGGGCAACTGGTTCCACTATCTGTTCCCCGTCGACCATGGACCCATTTGTCGATGGATTTTATTACAGATTTGCCCATGTGCAACAAGTTCAATACCATCTGGGTGGTAGTTGACCGGTTCACCAAGATGGCACACTTCATTCCTCTCACCGGTCTTCCGTCAGCTTCCAAGTTGGCTCAAGTATTCATACAAGAGATCTTCCGACTCCACGGTCTTCCAGAAGAAATTATCTCAGATCGAGGAGTTCAATTCACAGCCAAATTCTGGCGAAGTTTATGTCAAGTCCTCCAAGTCAAGTTAAAGTTTTCCACGGCTTACCATCCTCAGACCAATGGTCAAACTGAGAGGGTGAATCAGGACTTGGAGGCCTTCCTCCGCATCTATGTGTCCTCCTCTCAAGATGACTGGGTTCAATTACTTCCCTGGGCCGAGTTCTGTCATAACAACCAGTATCATTCTTCATCTTCTTCAACACCATTCTTCACCAACTTTGGATTCCACCCTAAAGTCCCTGAGTTCCAACCGCTTCCAGCAACTTCTGTTCCCGCAGTGGATATCACCTTGCATCAGTTTGCCAATATCTGGAAGAGCGTACGATCAGCTCTGCTCAAGGCATCGTTCAGGTACAAGAAGTTTGCGGATAAGAAGCGTCGAGCAGTTCCTGCTCTCAAGGTGGGTGATCGGGTATGGTTATCCACGAAGAATTTGAGGTTAAGAGTTCCCAGTATGAAGTTTGCACCTCGCTACATCGGTCCTTTCAAAATTGATCAAGTCATCAATCCTGTTGCTTACAGACTCCAGTTACCTCCCTTCTTAAAAATACCCAGGACATTCCATGTTTCCCTGTTGAAACCGCTAATCTTGAATCGGTTTCATTCCTCACTTCCACCAACTCCGAAAGTCCAAACTCAACGAGGCGTTGAGTATGAAGTGGCCAAGATCCTGGACTCACGTCACCGTTACGGTCAACTTCAGTATCTCATTGACTGGAAGGGCTATGGTCCTGAAGAACGCTCTTGGACCAATGCCTCTGACGTCCATGCTCCTGCCTTGGTCCGAAATTTCCACGCAAAGTTTCCTTTAAAGCCTAAGAAGTGTCCTGGGGCCACTCCTAAAGGGGGGGTGCTGTCACGATCCGGGTATCTGGACGCCATTACTTACCCTTCAGATGCCTCCTAAGGCGGGCTCAGCGTTCCAGGACCGGATTCCGCTGTTCCTGAGTTTCCACATACAGAGTGGTCTTTTCATCAGCCGCGGCCTCCGCTGTGCCCGCGTGGTTAAATGTGCATCTATCAGCCTGGCGTCTCCTGTCTCCGGTGGCCGGCGCCGCCATTACTGTTTCCCAGACCACATGGATTACAAACCAAACTTCCCTCCAAGTGTCTGCATGGGCGCAGCCATCTTGGGTTCTGTCATCTGATCATTTCCACCAATCTGCTGTCTGTGTTGTTGATTTGCATAATTGCCTAGCCAACCCCTTCCTTGCTGCAGGTATAAGTAAGCTGTACCTGAGCAAGGAAGACGTCAGTGCTTTGGTTGTCAAACCTAGTTCCTGTTTGTCTCTCTTCTATGATTGTCTTCCAGGTTCCAGCTCCTGTCTCAAGACTTCCACCATAGAGACCCGCACCAGCATTCCACCTGCGGTGTAGCCTGACTCTCCAATCCATTGTGGATTCATCTGTTTCCAGCTACAACACTACCTGCTTCCAGCCTCAGCTTCCAGCAGAGTACAGCTTCCCTTAAAGGGCCGGTGTCCTTTCTACACTTTACCACTCTCCACCGGAATTATTATTTCTCCGCTCTCAAGTTCTACATTTCAGTTCACATTTCATCGCTCCCAAAGTTCATTTATTATTTAACTGGTTCCAGCCAGTATCCACTCCGTGCTAACAACAGTCTGGTTCCAGCCAGTATCCACAGCAGCTGTTTTACCTTCAGCAACCCAGCTCTTCCTGGAACACCAGCTGGTATAATCCTGGGTTATCTCCATTGCTACAGCCGGGCCTGGTAAGGACTTTCCATCTAGAAGATCATAAGAACTATCTCACACTACCAGTGCCCTGTGGCTCCTGCCATGCTGTAGTACTCAGGAACTGTATTTATTCTTTGCTGACTTTTACGTTTTCTTTTATTGCTGCTGTGATGCGGAGTTGTCATAATAAACATCATTGACTTTTATCTAAGTTGTCGTGGTCACGCCTTCGGGCAGTTATTATTCATGTTACTTACATGTCCAGGGGTCTGATACAACCTCCCAGGTTCCGGTACATCTCAGCCCCTACAACTGAGGCTGCCTCCCGTCAGCTCAGGCCCTCAGTTGTGACATACTACACACACCTCTAAAAGTACCTTTATAATATTATACACACCACTCACTGAAAATGGAATGTGTCCCAATTGGGCAATCTTGCATAGAAGCCTAGTAAGCTATTATATCACATTAACCTCCTTTGCCAATGGTGATGTTTCAAGTGCTCCATCCCTTATGGCAGCTTTTTTAATCTTACATGAAGATTGGGCAGTACAGATGGTGTAATGGTTAGCATTACTGCCTTACAGCACTGAGGTCCTGGGTTCGATTCCCACGGGTGTGGTTCATCAAATCGACAGTGTCTAGGTCAACAACGTTTAGGTTGACCACTATAGGTCGACAGTCACTAGGTCGACATGGATGGAAGGTTGACAGGTCTAAAGGTCGACATGAGGATTTTTTTGTGTGTCGTTTTCTTCGTAGAGTGACCGGGATCCCAAATTAGTGCACCGCGTCCCCTCGCATGGCTCGCTTCGCTCGCCATGCTTCGGGCATGGTGCCTTCGCTCCGCTACCGCTTTGCTCGGCACACTTTACCGTTCCAATCGTAGTCCACGTGGATCGTTAAGTATGAAAAAATTCAAAAAAAGAAAAAAAATGTGAAAAACTCATGTCGACCTTTAGACCTGTCGACCTAGCACATGTCGACCTAGAAACCCTGTCGACCTTCCATCCATGTCGACCTAGTGACTGTCGACCTATAGTGGTCGACCTAAACATTGTCGACCTAGACACTGTCGATCTTCAGACCGGATCCCAATTCCCACCATGGCCCCAGCTGTGTGGAGTTTGTATCATTGGTATGACCGCACCTGGAGTATTGTGTACAGTTCTGGGCACCACATTATAAAAAAGATATCTTGGAACTTAAAAGAGTTTAGATGCAAGTTACAACATTGGTTAAGGGGTTAGAGGCACTGGATTATGAGGAAAGGCTTACTACTGTATGTTGAATAAGTTCACACTAGAAAAGAGGCGTCTAAGAGGAGACATTATAAATATTTTCAAATATACTGTATAAAGGGACAATACATGGAGCTATCAGGTGATTTGTTTATTGAGAGAACTCTACATAGGACACGCGGTCACCCTCTGAGGTTAGAGGAGAGAATATTTCATACCCTGAAAGGAAAGAGTTCTTCACAGCGAGGACCGTAAGGATTTGGAACTCTCTGCCAGAGAAGGTAGTAATGGTGGACTCGGTAAATATGTTTAAAACTGGATTAGATACATTTCGAACTGAAAAAGATATCCAAGGATATAGCATTTAAAATAAATATATTTTAGGAATATCTCAAATTTAGGGCCTAACTCAGACCCGGACGCTGCAGCGGCAGCGGTCGCAGGCTGAAGCCCAGTGAGGTATGCGCAGCAGCCGCACTGCGTGTGCGCACACAGTGAGATGCGATGGCATCTCACTTTTGTGATCGCCTATGCCTAGCCTCTACCGGCGTTGGGTTGGCGTTGCGGCGCCGTGGGGGGAGCACAGTCTGGACTGTTTGCATTGTGGGCCGTGGCAGCTGTGTGACATCACGTGCAGCCACTGCAGCCAAAAACATGGCGGGTAGCCGTCTACTTTTGCCAGGGTGCTGCTTGGCACGTCTGCGGAAAGGGGGGGGGGGTGTAGGGGCTGGCATGCGGGGCCGCCTAGTCGGCGTGGGCGCCGGGCAGGGACAGGAGCAGCATCCTTAGTGCAGCAGGCTGGCCACTTCCCTTGCCTCCTCCTGTACCCTTTTTAATGTAATTTTAAAAAAAACAACTTCCGGGTTCAGTGGAAAGAAGTGCCGGTATGCCATACAACCGTATATCGGCCCACTTCGATCACTGCCCTTACTTGTGTGGGTTTCCTCCGGGTACACCGGTTTCCTCCCACAATCCAAAAATATACTGGTAGGTTAATTGGCTCCCGACAAATGTGATACGGAATATAGATTATAAGGTCCACTGGGGCAGGGACTGAGGGGTATAGTCAAAATATTCTCTGTAAAGCGCTGCGGAATATGTGTGTGTGTTATATAAATAACTGGTAATGAATACATTTCAGTTTATATTGAGTGCAAGGACAGGGACAGAGGGGGCCGTGACCAATCATCTCCTAATTCCTATGACCGCCACTTATATGAGCGCTGACTATTCCCCTTTTCTGGCTGGGCAACATGGCGGACCCAGTTGTTTAGCAGGCAATTCTGGGAACTTGGTAAATAATGACCTGGGTCTGGGGCCCCCTAAGCCACTGAATCCCGATAGCAACAGCACCTCCTGTTCCCACTATAGTTACGCCCATGCCCATATGTGTCTAATGCTTACTGTAGATTCAAAATTCTCCTCAGCTCACATTTAAATACTTAGTGCTATACCTCCCTCCTGTCCTAATTTTTGTGGGACTGTCCGGCCGGCCGCAACACGCACAGTCTTCATGACTTGCGGGTAGTTGTGAGGTATTTTCTCTCCCACAGGCAATGGAGGTAGGTGCCTCCAGTACATGAGGCAATAAAATTGTGTTTTTGTTATGGATGGGCATTGGTTATCAAAAATCTTTATATTTAGGACTGATCTTTGTCCGATTTCCAATTGATACAGCACCTGTGTGATATACAATAGGCTGGGATAATAACGCATGCTCAGTGTTTCCACTGCTTGCACTGTCAGAGAATTCTTCAGCAGCATTCTGTCAACATGGCTTTTTGCACTGCTGCGAGCAGATAGTCGCCGCCTGTAGGGGAGTGTATTTTTGCTTTGCAAGTGTGCGAACGCATGTGCAGTCGGGCGGTACAAAAATATTTGTGCAGTTTCTGAGTAGCTCACAACTTACTCAGCCCTTGCGATCACTTCAGCCTGTCCGGTCCCAGAATTGATGTCAGACACCCGCCCTGCAAACGCTTGGACACTCCTGCGTTTTTCCAAACACTCCCAGAAAACGGTCAGTTAACACCCACAAACGCCCTCTTCCTGTCAATCTTCTTGCGTTCAGCTGTGCAAATTGATTCTTCGTAAAACCCATCGCACAGCAACGTTCCGCTTTGTCCCTGTGTGGCGCGCCTACGCATTGCAGTGCATACGCATGCGTAGTTAAGCCCGGATCGCAGCGAAAAAAACCTAGCGTGCGATCAGGTCTGAATTACCCCCCTAGTCTTCTGAGACAGTCCAGCCCCCACCACCACCAATGGCAGCTGCTATCACACTTCTATTGTGAAAAGCTATTAGCTCTGGAAATGTTACACCCATAGCATACATTAGCTTTCAATCTATAGAAATGAAATGTCCTCCTAGACACGTAATTATTCCTAATTAATCCTCTCCCAAATATCAGAATGTTTGTGTTTGTTGGATACTTATACCACCTTCCTTGGTGCCACACACATGGCTGATTCTTATTCCACCAATCTCGACTAACGGTGGTTTATTTCTCACGAGCACTGATTGGCCGGTGATCAGCACACATGGCACGTCCTACTGTATGAGTTGGAAGGACAAACTTATTCATTCCCGCACTTTGATGCCAGTGGCACTACCAGTAGGGATGGTGATCAGAAACCAATAGTTGCCAACCATTGATGCCTTTGATCCCATGGAAATGCTTTTGTCATTAGAAGCTGGGACTGCGATGGGTGCCACCTTTGCATGCTTCTTTCCAATGGTTCTTTCAGTGGGTGGTCTTCTGTATGCCGGCGGTCGGGCTCCCGGCGCTCAGTATACCGGCGCCGGGAGCCCGACCGCCGGCATACCGACACTTATTTTCCCTCGTGGGGGTCCACGACCCCCATAGAGGGAGAATAAAATAGTGTGGCGTGCGTAGCGTGCCACCGTGCCCGTAGCGTGGCGAGCGCAGCGAGCCCGCAAGGGGCTCATTTGCGCTCGCCACGCTGTCGGTAAGCCGGCGGTCGGGCTCCCGGCGCCGGTATGCTGGTCGCCGGGAGCCCGACCGCCGGCCAGCCGTAGTGAACCCCTTTCAGTGGCTGATCACATGCAAACTGACTAACCATCAATGGTTAAACCATGGGACGGTTACCTACCTTGTAAGACATATTGCCAGGGCGTAAAACCAGCACTATGCGGGTGACATCTTGTGATGGCCATCCCTAACTACCAGGTAGGAAGAATTCATGCTGGGTCCTCGTCATTCCATCCCTGATGCTTTTTGTACATGCTTGGAGGTGGAGGGCTTAATATTTATCTTTATTTTGGAGTTAAAAAATATAAGGTCAACAGAAGGTGAATATGGCCGTTCCCTGCGATCCAGTGACATACCAAGGTCCGTCCTTGCTCCTGGCATGTTTCACACTGTACCGCTGTAGTCTGGAAACAGCAATCTGTTTCTTAAACTTGTATATGATACAACAGCCCCCTGGGAATGTGGTTCCTGTAATACTGTCTATGGCAATACACATAAATATATATAGATCAGATGAGGAAGCGAAGTTACTCTCCACACATGTGACGTGTGGCCCACTTATTGACACCAGGGGCCACATGCAGTGCCCACATATTGTATTGCCCACCAAATTAGCATCATTTTATGTAAGATTTCACCTATTACTGCCAATCTCCCATTTGAAGGATTTAATTAGTGAGAAAATAAATGATACAAGGAGGAAATGTCGGCTGTGACAATAAAGGTGAAGCTCAATGATACACTGAGATAAGTGGTATCATCAGGGACACACGTGACACAGGACTAGGCAGCCTCTTGCTGTTGTCATGCAGGCAACGCACAGAGCATGAGGGGGGGGGGGGGGTCTCTGTATTCCCCTCATGTTTCTGTAAGATGACTCTCCTGCTGTTCCCATTCATATCTCCAGCCAGAATGTTATGTTGTGATATATTATCTGTCATACACAACTCCAGTTACGTCACAGTCATTACATAGGTCCTTCATGATTGTCTACAGCTGGTAAACATCTGCGCTGATGCTGTCTTTGTTATATTAGTATAATGTACTATGAATAGACAAATATTGTTTAACACATTGTGCTCCAGTCTGTGCTATACACTTAAACTTGGTGTACGCAGATCATACAGCAGACCAGCCAATAGGGATAGGGAGAAGCAGAGTGCCGCCAAACATTACCGAGTCGGCTGAACAACCAACAGTGGGCCGGAAAGGTTTGAAAGTTAAACCAAAAGATCTTGGGGTATATTTACTAGAGATGAGCGGGTTCGGTTCCTCTGAATCCGAACCCGCCCGAACTTCAGGTTTTTTACACGGGTCCGAGCAGGCTCGGATCTTCCCGCCTTGCTCGGCTAACCCGAGCGCGCCCGAACGTCATCATCACGCTGTCGGATTCTCGCGAGGCTCGGATTCTATCGCGAGACTCGGATTCTATATAAGGAGCCGCGCGTCGCCGCCATTTTCACACGTGCATTGAGAGTCATAGGGAGAGGACGTGGCTGGCGTCCTCTCCGTTTAGAGAAGAGAGAGACACAGTATTTTCGGGGAGCATTATTAGGAGGAGTACTACTGTATACTACTATACTACTTGCTGAAGTGATATTTATAGATTAGATAGTGTGACTGTAAGTGTATTATCTGACTTGTGGGGGAGACACTGACAGTGGGGAGCAGTTAGAGTCTGAGAGCAGGACTCAGGAGTACATATAACGTACAGTGCACACTTTTGCTGCCAGAGTCAGTGCCACACTGCCATTGTTGTGACCACACTGACCACCAGTATAATAATATATTTTGTGATTGTCTGCTTAGGCCTCGGAGTACTAGTTGCAAGTTGCAACGTGACCTGTCCTGAAGTGACCACCAGTTTAATAATCAATCACCACCAGTTTAATATATATATATATATATATATATATAATTGTATATAATATATATATATATATATATATAATATTGTATACCACCTACCTGTGGGTTTTTTTTTTTTCATTCTTCTTTATACATACTACTATAGTAGCTTACTGTAGCAGTCTGCGGTGCTGTGCTGACCTGACAGTGTCCAGCAGGTCCGTCATCAGTCATTACATAATAAATATATATAGTACCTGTCCGGCTGCAGTACTAGTGATATTATATTGATTTCATCTCATTATCAATAATTTATCATCCAGTCTAGACTCTATATTAGCAGCAGACACAGTACGTTAGTCCACGGCTGTAGCTACCTCTGTGTCGGCACTCGGCAGTCCATCCATAATTGTATACCACCTACCCGTGGTTTTTTTTTTTTCTTTCTTCTTTGTATATACTACTATAGAGTATAGTAGCTTACTGTAGCAGTCTGCGGTGCTGCTGAGCTGACAGTGTCCAGCAGGTCCGTCATCAGTCATCATTACCTAATAAATATATTATCTACCTGTCCGGCTGCAGTACTAGTGATATTATATATACATACATATATATATTGATTTCATCTCATTATCAATCATCCAGTCTATATTAGCAGCAGACACAGTACGTTAGTCCACGGCTGTAGCTACCTCTGTGTCGGCACTCAGCAGTCCATCCATAATTGTATACCACCTACCCGTGTTTTTTTTTTTCTTTCTTCTTTGTACATACTACTATAGTATAGTAGCTTACTGTAGCAGTCTGCGGTGCTGCTGAGCTGACAGTGTCCAGCAGGTCCGTCATCAGTCATCATTACCTAATAAATATATTATCTACCTGTCCGGCTGCAGTACTAGTGATATTATATATATATACATACATATATATATTGATTTCATCTCATTATCAATCATCCAGTCTATATTAGCAGCAGACACAGTACGTTAGTCCACGGCTGTAGCTACCTCTGTGTCGGCACTCGGCAGTCCATCCATAATTGTATACCACCTACCCGTGGTTTTTTTTTTTTCTTTCTTCTTTGTACATACTACTATAGAGTATAGTAGCTTACTGTAGCAGTCTGCGGTGCTGCTGAGCTGACAGTGTCCAGCAGGTCCGTCATCAGTCATCATTACCTAATAAATATATTATCTACCTGTCCGGCTGCAGTACTAGTGATATTATATATACATACATATATATATTGATTTCATCTCATTATCAATCATCCAGTCTATATTAGCAGCAGACACAGTACGTTAGTCCACGGCTGTAGCTACCTCTGTGTCGGCACTCAGCAGTCCATCCATAATTGTATACCACCTACCCGTGTTTTTTTTTTTTTTCTTTCTTCTTTGTACATACTACTATAGTATAGTAGCTTACTGTAGCAGTCTGCGGTGCTGCTGAGCTGACAGTGTCCAGCAGGTCCGTCATCAGTCATCATTACCTAATAAATATATTATCTACCTGTCCGGCTGCAGTACTAGTGATATTATATATACATACATATATATATTGATTTCATCTCATTATCAATCATCCAGTCTATATTAGCAGCAGACACAGTACGTTAGTCCACGGCTGTAGCTACCTCTGTGTCGGCACTCGGCAGTCCATCCATAAGTATACTAGTATCCATCCATCTCCATTGTTTACCTGAGGTGCCTTTTAGTTGTGCCTATTAAAATATGGAGAACAAAAATGTTGAGGTTCCAAAATTAGGGAAAGATCAAGATCCACTTCCACCTCGTGCTGAAGCTCCTGCCACTAGTCATGGCCGAGACGATGAAATGCCAGCAACGTCGTCTGCCAAGGCCGATGCCCAATGTCATAGTACAGAGCATGTCAAATCCAAAACACCAAATATCAGTAAAAAAAGGACTCCAAAACCTAAAATAAAATTGTCGGAGGAGAAGCGTAAACTTGCCAATATGCCATTTACCACACGGAGTGGCAAGGAACGGCTGAGGCCCTGGCCTATGTTCATGGCTAGTGGTTTAGCTTTACATGAGGATGGAAGCACTCAGCCTCTCGCTAGAAAACTGAAAAGACTCAAGCTGGCAAAAGCACCGCAAAGAACTGTGCGTTCTTCGAAATCCCAAATCCACAAGGAGAGTCCAATTGTGTCGGTTGCGATGCCTGACCTTCCCAACACTGGACATGAAGAGCATGCGCCTTCCACCATTTGCACGCCCCCTGCAAGTGCTGGAAGGAGCACCCGCAGTCCAGTTCCTGATAGTCAGATTGAAGATGTCAGTGTTGAAGTACACCAGGATGAGGAGGATATGGGTGTTGCTGGCGCTGGGGAGGAAATTGACCAGGAGGATTCTGATGGTGAGGTGGTTTGTTTAAGTCAGGCACCCGGGGAGACACCTGTTGTCCGTGGGAGGAATATAACCGTTGACATGCCTGGTGAAAATACCAAAAAAATCAGCTCTTCAGTGTGGAGGTATTTCAACAGAAAAGCGGACAACAGGTGTCAAGCCGTGTGTTGCCTTTGTCAAGCTGTAATAAGTAGGGGTAAGGACGTTAACCACCTCGGAACATCCTCCCTTATACGTCACCTGCAGCGCATTCATAATAAGTCAGTGACAAGTTCAAAAACTTTGGGCGACAGCGGAAGCAGTCCACTGACCAGTAAATCCCTTCCTCTTGTAACCAAGCTCACGCAAACCACCCCACCAACTCCCTCAGTGTCAATTTCCTCCTTCCCCAGGAATGCCAATAGTCCTGCAGGCCATGTCACTGGCAATTCTGACGAGTCCTCTCCTGCCTGGGATTCCTCCGATGCATCCTTGCGTGTAACGCCTACTGCTGCTGGCGCTGCTGTTGTTGCTGCTGGGAGTCGATGGTCATCCCAGAGGGGAAGTCGTAAGCCCACTTGTACTACTTCCAGTAAGCAATTGACTGTCCAACAGTCCTTTGCGAGGAAGATGAAATATCACAGCAGTCATCCTGCTGCAAAGCGGATAACTGAGGCCTTGACAACTATGTTGGTGTTAGACGTGCGTCCGGTATCCGCCGTTAGTTCACAGGGAACTAGACAATTTATTGAGGCAGTGTGCCCCCGTTACCAAATACCATCTAGGTTCCACTTCTCTAGGCAGGCGATACCGAGAATGTACACGGACGTCAGAAAAAGACTCACCAGTGTCCTAAAAAATGCAGTTGTACCCAATGTCCACTTAACCACGGACATGTGGACAAGTGGAGCAGGGCAGGGTCAGGACTATATGACTGTGACAGCCCACTGGGTAGATGTATGGACTCCCGCCGCAAGAACAGCAGCGGCGGCACCAGTAGCAGCATCTCGCAAACGCCAACTCTTTCCTAGGCAGGCTACGCTTTGTATCACCGCTTTCCAGAATACGCACACAGCTGAAAACCTCTTACGGCAACTGAGAAAGATCATCGCGGAATGGCTTACCCCAATTGGACTCTCCTGTGGATTTGTGGCATCGGACAACGCCAGCAATATTGTGTGTGCATTAAATATAGGCAAATTCCAGCACGTCCCATGTTTTGCACATACCTTGAATTTGGTGGTGCAGAATTTTAAAAAAAACGACAGGGGCGTGCAAGAGATGCTGTCGGTGGCCAGAAGAATTGCGAGACACTTTCGGCGTACAGGCACCACGTACAGAAGACTGGAGCACCACCAAAAACTACTGAACCTGCCCTGCCATCATCTGAAGCAAGAAGTGGTAACGAGGTGGAATTCAACCCTCTATATGCTTCAGAGGTTGGAGGAGCAGCAAAAGGCCATTCAAGCCTATACAATTGAGCACGATATAGGAGGTGGAATGCACCTGTCTCAAGCGCAGTGGAGAATGATTTCAACGTTGTGCAAGGTTCTGATGCCCTTTGAACTTGCCACACGTGAAGTCAGTTCAGACACTGCCAGCCTGAGTCAGGTCATTCCCCTCATCAGGCTTTTGCAGAAGAAGCTGGAGACATTGAAGGAGGAGCTAACACGGAGCGATTCCGCTAGGCATGTGGGACTTGTGGATGGAGCCCTTAATTCGCTTAACAAGGATTCACGGGTGGTCAATCTGTTGAAATCAGAGCACTACATTTTGGCCACCGTGCTCGATCCTAGATTTAAAGCCTACCTTGGATCTCTCTTTCCGGCAGACACAAGTCTGCTGGGGTTCAAAGACCTGCTGGTGAGAAAATTGTCAAGTCAAGCGGAACGCGACCTGTCAACATCTCCTCCTTCACATTCTCCCGCAACTGGGGGTGCGAGGAAAAGGCTCAGAATTCCGAGCCCACCCGCTGGCGGTGATGCAGGGCAGTCTGGAGCGACTGCTGATGCTGACATCTGGTCCGGACTGAAGGACCTGACAACGATTACGGACATGTCGTCTACTGTCACTGCATATGATTCTCTCACCATTGAAAGAATGGTGGAGGATTATATGAGTGACCGCATCCAAGTAGGCACGTCACACAGTCCGTACTTATACTGGCAGGAAAAAGAGGCAATTTGGAGGCCCTTGCACAAACTGGCTTTATTCTACCTAAGTTGCCCTCCCACAAGTGTGTACTCCGAAAGAGTGTTTAGTGCCGCCGCTCACCTTGTCAGCAATCGGCGTACGAGGTTACATCCAGAAAATGTGGAGAAGATGATGTTCATTAAAATGAATTATAATCAATTCCTCCGTGGAGACATTGACCAGCAGCAATTGCCTCCACAAAGTACACAGGGAGCTGAGATGGTGGATTCCAGTGGGGACGAATTGATAATCTGTGAGGAGGGGGATGTACACGGTGATATATCGGAGGATGATGATGAGGTGGACATCTTGCCTCTGTAGAGCCAGTTTGTGCAAGGAGAGATTAATTGCTTCTTTTTTGGTGGGGGTCCAAACCAACCCGTCATTTCAGTCACAGTCGTGTGGCAGACCCTGTCACTGAAATGATGGGTTGGTTAAAGTGTGCATGTCCTGTTTATACAACATAAGGGTGGGTGGGAGGGCCCAAGGACAATTCCATCTTGCACCTATTTTTTCTTTAATTTTTCTTTGCGTCATGTGCTGTTTGGGGAGGGTTTTTTGGAAGGGACATCCTGCGTGACACTGCAGTGCCACTCCTAGATGGGCCCGGTGTTTGTGTCGGCCACTAGGGTCGCTTATCTTACTCACACAGCTACCTCATTGCGCCTCTTTTTTTCTTTGCGTCATGTGCTGTTTGGGGAGGGTTTTTTGGAAGGGACATCCTGCGTGACACTGCAGTGACACTCCTAGATGGGCCCGGTGTTTGTGTCGGCCACTAGGGTCGCTTATCTTACTCACACAGCTACCTCATTGCGCCTCTTTTTTTCTTTGCGTCATGTGCTGTTTGGGGAGGGTTTTTTGGAAGGGACATCCTGCGTGACACTGCAGTGACACTCCTAGATGGGCCCGGTGTTTGTGTCGGCCACTAGGGTCGCTTATCTTACTCACACAGCTACCTCATTGCGCCTCTTTTTTTCTTTGCGTCATGTGCTGTTTGGGGAGGGTTTTTTGGAAGGGACATCCTGCGTGACACTGCAGTGACACTCCTAGATGGGCCCGGTGTTTGTGTCGGCCACTAGGGTCGCTTATCTTACTCACACAGCTACCTCATTGCGCCTCTTTTTTTCTTTGCGTCATGTGCTGTTTGGGGAGGGTTTTTTGGAAGGGACATCCTGCGTGACACTGCAGTGACACTCCTAGATGGGCCCGGTGTTTGTGTCGGCCACTAGGGTCGCTTATCTTACTCACACAGCTACCTCATTGCGCCTCTTTTTTTCTTTGCGTCATGTGCTGTTTGGGGAGGGTTTTTTGGAAGGGACATCCTGCGTGACACTGCAGTGACACTCCTAGATGGGCCCGGTGTTTGTGTCGGCCACTAGGGTCGCTTATCTTACTCACACAGCTACCTCATTGCGCCTCTTTTTTTCTTTGCGTCATGTGCTGTTTGGGGAGGGTTTTTTGGAAGGGACATCCTGCGTGACACTGCAGTGACACTCCTAGATGGGCCCGGTGTTTGTGTCGGCCACTAGGGTCGCTTAGCTTAGTCATCCAGCGACCTAGGTGCAAATTTTAGGACTAAAAATAATATTGTGAGGTGTGAGGTATTCAGAATAGACTGAAAATGAGTGTAAATTATGGTTTTTGAGGTTAATAATACTTTGGGATCAAAATGACCCCCAAATTCTATGATTTAAGCAGTTTTTTTGTGTTTTTTGAAAAAAACACCCGAATCCAAAACACACCCGAATCCGACAAAAAAAATTCGGTGAGGTTTTGCCAAAACGCGGTCGAACCCAAAACACGGCCGCGGAACCGAACCCAAAACCAAAACACAAAACCCGAAAAATTTCCGGCGCTCATCTCTAATATTTACTAAAGTGCTGGTTTATAGAAGGGGAGATGTTGCCCATAGCAACCAATCAGATTCTACTTATTTATCGAGCACTTTGTAGAAGATAATAACTAGAATCTGGTTGGTTGCTTCTATAAAACCGAACTTTAGTAAACATACACCTTAGAGGTATATTTACTAAAGGTCAGATCGAATCGAGGTAGAGCTTCCAGGGCTAAAACCCACATTTACTAGTATTTAAAAAATGAAGATAAAAAAAATCATCTGTTAGTAAATGTGTGTTTTAACCCTAAAAAATCCCAACATCAATCAAGGTCGATTTTAATCAATCTGAAGTCGATTAAAATTGACCTTTAGTAAATATACCCCTTATGCTAGACACTAGATGATGTGTGTACCTAGCGGCATCTGCAGCAACGGGGGAGCCGGCATTGGCAAGTGCACACACTCACCGATGCTGGCAGTGACAGCGGGGGCCACGCTGCATTCAGCAGCATGGTCCTCGCTAGCAGTGTCTTCAGTTGGCCCTGCATGTAGGGCCAATGGAGGATGCCGCTGGGGCAGATCAGAGATGGACAGAGCTGCTGCAGCTGTATACGCAGTGCTGTGCTAGAATATGTAATAGCAGAAGGTGCTGTCTTGAGTAGAAAGACGCCCACTGCCGGCTTCTGTGATCTGCTGCTGTGTCAGAAGACGCAGCATCGGATCACTCTGCGGGAACATCGGTCATCTGAGTAACTCTCAGGTTACTCAGGGTGGCCGGTGTTTTCACACTGCCGGGTCCATTGAAACGCAGACACTGGGCGTGGCTTGCCTCAATACCGAAGCTGACATGCACCGGTTTTCAATAACGCTACCTGACACCACCCTGTCCACACCCCCAATGTGGCAGCATGCCAGTCCTGCTGGGGCTTAGGGGGCTCTGCTTACGACCCGCAGAGTGAGACCCTCACATGCGCAGTGCGATATTTGCGCAGATCTCACACCATTGGAAAAGTCCGTAAAACATTGGTTATGTATTCATTCCTGAATTATGTCCATTATTACACAGGGCTGCGTAGGCAGGAGGCTACCCTTATCATGCGAAGCACTCGCATGTTAGCAAGAGGGGGGATGTGAAGCTGGCATGCGGGGTGGCCTCGCCCCGTGCTGGGCGAGCTCCTCATGCTAGTGTAGTTGTGCAAATAGTCGCACAACTACAACTCGTGCTGAATTAGGTTGCGTGGTTTCTGCCATTATCATGCAGTGTGTGGCCAGCTGTAGGAACAGGCATCACCCGCTGCCTTAGCAAGTATACATTTTATCAGACAAGGCGTACCCCATAACCAGCACTAGATAGAGCAAAGCTATTAGCTGATTACTTGCTATGATTTTGGTGCAGATTTACACCTTTGATCATTGTTAGGAAATAACCCTGACTGATCACTAACAGATACATTGTAACAAGCATTAACCTATCGCAGGGAAGCTTCTGCAATGTCCATTATGGCCTCGGAATTTAGAATAACTACACAAAAGATTATGTGATTCAAATTGCTATAAAATATTTAGTGTGACATGCTTGTACTGAATGAGTAGTATGCCAATAAATCATTAAATGTTAATTATTTCTTTCTATACTGCATACAGAGTAGCACGCATCTCCTGTATTATGGATTAAAAGGTCTGTTAGTGGTAAATGATTCTGGCGTTAGTTTGTTGTTGTCCGGTGATTTATTGATGTTTCAGTATGGCAAGATGCAAAAAGTTTGTTATATAGCGGTCACCAGCATGTCCGTAGATGGTGGCCATTCTGCACTGCAGTGTATACCCCCACTTCAAATCCTCTGTATAAATAATGACACGGCCTGGGATGAACTAATGCTGAAATGTAATATGTATATAATATATTTTCAGTCACTTCCAAATGTTATATGCAAATATTATACACAGTTATATGCAACGTAAGCAGAATGCCATCCCCTGCCAGAAATAATCCCTTGTCCCCACCTAATTAGGAATTAGGCTGGAGACTGCGCTACTTTCCTGGAGTCTGGTAGAACTCCCTGATATTTGGAAGTGTCTGGCACATAGCAGCAGAGAGTAGGTACTGTAGGTATGATCAGGACTCAGGAGTGTACTAATAACCCAAGCCTGGACTTCTCCAAGCCAGCTGAGGTGGCACGCAGTCTTTATAGTGGTTTTTTTTTGGTGGGGGGGAGGGATTGACCACACCCCGAGGCTAAGCCACACCCCCTCCCATCCCAGTACTGCGATTGTCAAAATTGCCTGAGTGTGATATGTAAATTGCTACATTTTGTGTTACAGTCTTGACCACTTTTTTCCAAGATAATGAGCTAGAAGTTCAAAGCTATCAGATCAAAAACACAGCTTGGTCTTGTCATTTATGTGAGCCACAATAGAGAGGCATACCAAACCCCATACCCCAAAGCTTTTCCTGTGGTTCCCTTACATCTTCTGGAGAAGTCATTATCCTCAGGCTCGCATTTAGCCTGTTCTTCTGCCAAACCTGCTTTTTTCCCCCTCAGCCTTCAATACACTCTCTGGTTCTGTCATATCCTAATGGAGACCCATGATTTAGTTATGAATATAAAAAAAATCCTCTTATTTCTTTTATTATCCTCTGCATATTAAGTGTATATGTTTATTTCATTGTAACTGCAGGAAAGTTAGGTACTCATACCAAACAAACTTAAAATGTTTACTACTTTACAAATTGTAGAATACTGTATAATAGTTTTGCATGGGAGACTACATTCAAAGAGACTGATTAGAAATCTGTGTGTGGCCTTCCCGACTCGCTGCCTGAATTGCCAGATGGACAGTCCTGCCCTGGTATCTGAACATCAGGGTAGCCATTTAGTCTAGATGCACTTACTATATTATACACAGTTATCTCCTGTATGGCAAATCTTTACCGCAAATCGATTTTGAGCTGCATTTGTGTGCAGCACTCGTGATATGTCGGATCTAGGGGGATCCGATCCGATGCACACGGGAACGCGCATCGGATCGGATCGGGGGGAAAGCACACCGAAAATGCCCGATTTCACCCAATCATTGTGCCTTATAACCAATGTAGGGAAATTGCACTGATAATCCCATGTGAATGTATATATCTCTGATTTAATCCCCCCCCCCCAAGAATGTAACAGCTAGATAATGGGGATAAGTGTAATCAGGGAGATTGATGGACTATTCAGGGAGTCAGGGAGATTGCTACTATTTCAGGGAGTCTCCTGCAGAATGAGGGAGGGTAGGAAACTATGGTCTATCTTCTACTTTTGCATACAGTGGGTGGCCTATAATATTTTAGCACATGCACTGGAAAGGAATACACTGCCATGAAAAGGGAAGGCTTTACAAAGTATACTGTGTGTCTGACTGATTAGCATTTCCCTCCATTCACATACATAGGGGCTGATTGGAACCACTTCCCATGTCTATGGCTGGCAGCTGTTTACTCCGTTACAGTCAGGGTTGTTGGATGAATGTGAAACGCAAAGGTTTTTTTTTTTTTAAACAAGTATGTGTGGAAAGTTTGGGGGAATTGTTCATATAGGACCTCATTTAGGGGTCTATTCATGAAACAGTGAAAAGAGTGGAGAAGTGAGCCAGTGGAGAAGAACCAATCAGCTGCTCTGTATAATTGTATAGTATGTAAATTTGAAATGTTACGTCCATTGGTTGCCATGAGCAACTTCTCCACTGGCTCACTTCTCCACACTTTTCACTGCTTCATGAATAGACCCCTTAGAGTAGGGCGCAAGCGCTAAAGTGTGATTCTATATTTGTGGGAAAGGGGTGGGGCCAATTTGACGCGATTCAATGAGAACAGAGCGCCCATGCCCGCCCCCTCAATAACCAGCTGCAACTTATCTCTGGGCTTCTCTCAGAGACCAGTTAATAAAAGTCGGCAAGTATGTCTGAGACACATTTGGCAAATCAGACACGGCACGCGTCCATCATTATCATCATCTCCTTACTTGGACCAGGGTTTGAGTGCCCGCAAGTTATGCCCTGCCAAACAGGTGCACTTGTGTCTTTCAGGTGGCCAGCTTGGGCGCATTTCACGTTGTTATCACTGTTAACCTGATGAAAGGGCCACACTTCGTGAAGCTGTGGGAGAAGTTCAGTCACATGTATGGAGGCAGGATCATATGATTCTACACCACCTACTCGTGTCCTACCTTGCTCCCCGGGTTGGATTGCCGGGTCACTGGACCCGGGTTATTGTTTGAGGGGCTGTTTCCACTGAGGCCCGACCCAGGTTGTCCCTGCAATAACTCGGGATTTCAAGTTGATGGGTAGGCTCAATACGGGAATGACATCATCACTCCCCAATCTCTATAGAAGAAGCTTGTGTGCTACAAGAAAGTGGATGTTTGATGAATTGCATGAGCCTAGTGGAAAAGAGAGGGGTCCATTTAAAATGATAGAAAATAGGAGAAGTGCTGCAAATGTTTTCAGCACAGTCATATCTTTGGTAATACATCTTGCAGTTAGTGGGTTCATAGGCTAAAGAGCAGGCTTATCCGCCATCTGTGCATGCTTTGTAAAACTTCCTATCACATTTGCACCATGCCCACATTATCTAGCTGTTATGTAACATGGAAAAATCAGAATTGACATACCGTATAGCCCCACACACCTTCCAACCATCCGGACTTTGGCAGGATTGTCCCACTTTCCGGGCACTGTCCTGCTGTCCCTCCTGCAAGCTGCGGTGTTCTGCGGGGAGAGGAAAGGTTAGGAGGTCTCCCTCTCATCTGCTGCCATGCAGCGCTGGGCATACCCCCAGTGTGACAAAACCAGGGACAAGCCACATTACAATAATCTTCCTGAAGTAATATAACCATGCGCGCTTACTAGGGCAAACAGTCCTGGCTAGACTGGGACTATTAGGAGGCATGCCGCTATATCCCCTTTTGCTGATAGCTGTTTAGCCATTGCACTGCAGACATCTAACATGACGTATGTTTATGCCAACAATAAAGGTACATTATAAAACAAGTGCCTTTCTTTATTTATATATATATATATATATATATATTTTAACATTTATTATTATTTTTTATTTCCTTAAAGCTTACTGTCCCCTATTCTATGTGAATGATACTGTTTATCTGCTTATAGCACCCCTGAGCTGCGGTATAAGCTCCTAATAAATATAGCATTACAGCAGTTAAAGGGTTAAGAAGAGAATTAGACTGCCATGATGACTGGGACACACATTACTAATGGAGAGAGCCTGCTTGTGTAAACAGTACTAATGTGTTTTTTTTTTTTTTCAATTGATAAATATATGAGGGCGTATGCTGTATAATCCTCCATCCCCTCCTGTCCTATGTGACTTATGTAACTTTTCCAGCATCCAAAATAAACATACTGTAATTAGTAAATATGAACCACTACCTACACCTAGCGGAGGACATTATGGACTAAGGGGGGGATTCAGACCTTGTTGCTGTGCGGCTAATTTTGCTGTCCTGTGATCAGATAGTCGCAGCCCAAGGAAAGTGTAAATTCGCCCGTGCAAGTGTGCGATCCCATGTGTATGCCGAGCTACAAATGTCCCTCAGTCAGCAGACAGCTGCAAATCCGTTTGCACCACACTCACCATGGAATGATGTTACCACTTTGTGCAGTCTGTGCGCAGCCCAGGACTGACTCCTACAGTGCAATGAGAACAGGCTGATCGGGTCCAGAGCTGACGTCACACACCCTCCCTGAAAACTCTTGGGAACGCCTGCGTTTTCCCTGACACTCCCAGAAAACGCTCAGTTACCACACACAAACGGCCTCTACCTGTCAATCAGCTTGCGAATTGCTGTGCGATTGAAATTTTCGCACCTCCCTGTCGCTGTTCGGCAATGGCTGTTGTTGTTTGGTAATGCGCGTGCGCATTGTGGTGCATATGCATGCGCAGTCTAACGATAATCGCCCGCTGTTCGAAAACGCACAGCAGCGATCAGGTCCCCAAGCCAGAGGAAGGCAATGTTTTCTGTTTTGGGTACCAGACATTCAAAAATGTTTCCGTGGTGCTACAAATATTACATCATAATACATTTACAAAATTAATAGGTGGGTACTAAAAAACATCATTGGCTTCCTTGCCCTTCCTTCTTTGAAGTTGCTCAGGTTAGGTTGATAAATTGCAGTATGGAAAAGAAGACATGCTTCCGAACGTTTGGGGAGATGTTCTATAGTGGCACTTATTGTGCCACTATATCTCCTCTTGCTCCGCCTCTTATCAAGGCAAAGCATGAAGCAGTATCGCTAAGATGTAAGAAAGAAAACTACCCCCTCCAGCAAGACTCACAGCGCACAAGTCTAGTGCTGTGTCTTAACCTCCTGCATGTTTGAGGCCTTGCAAACATAGGGGTCTATTCATAAAGCAGTGAAAAGAGTGGAGAAGAGAGCCTGTGGAGAAGTTATCCATGGCAACCAATCAGCTGCTCCGTACAATTGTATAGCATGCAAATGATAAATGTGACTTCAATGCTGATTGGTTGCCATGGGCAACTTCTCCACTGGCTCACTTCTCCACACTTTTCACTGCTTCATGAATAGACCAGAAAGTGAGATCTTGCACGCAGCGAGAGCCTCGGGGATTCCACCGCAGGTTAGCACACATACCGGCATATTCTGCTGATTTGTGAAAGAATTATAAGCTATAATAGCATGTTTACCTTTTTTTAATAACATCTGATTGATTTTCCTTCATCATACAGTAGCTTGGCTGCGGCGGAATTGTTAGTTGTTTGCAGATAACCTAGAGAAAAGTGATTTGTCTCTATATTATCTGTTTTCATACATACGTACTGATGTTCATTGTAAGTGTCAAATAGCGCTGGTTATAGCACATTTGGCACTTACCATCTCTTCATACATCTCCGCATTTGCAGGGCCTTAGAGTGCACTGCGGGCCCCGGTACTGGATGGGGGGCATGTCTTAAAAAGGGGACTTGATCACTATCCCTAGAAAAAAAAATATGAAGAAAATAATTGTGACAACTGGACAGAGCCCTCAGATAAGGACTGAATTGTTATACCAGTTCTTTGTGTCTAGATGTGCTGCATTCTTATAAATATTGTTTTTGAACACAAAATTGCCGCCGTGTGTTAGTGACGAGTACATGTAAATACATACTCTCAGCATGTTGAAAATGAATATTTATTCAATATTAACCTTATCGCTTGATGTGTGTCGTTATGCTGCTTGAAGTCTGCTTTACGTAAGAAAGGCTGTTCGTACATATGCCAGTGAGGTTCATTGCTGTTAGACCCCACATGTGATGTAACAGCAACTAACCAATCAGATTAGCTTTCCAACGCTCTGACCAGTAAGCTGGTCTGTATGAGGGGTCTATTCATGAAGCAGTGAAAAGTGTGGAGAAGTGAGACGGTGGAGAAGTTGCCCATGGCGACCAATCAGCATTGATGTAACATTTATAATTAACATATTATAAAATTATACAGAGCAGCTGATTGGTTGCCATGGGCAACTTCTCCACCGTCTCACTTCTCCACTCTTTTCACTGGTTCATGAATAGACCCCTTACTGAGCACTGGACAAACCTCCTGGAATGTTCTCATTCTTGCAGTAGGGGCTCCACAAAGAGCAGGTATGCATCGTCCATCAGGTTTATTTTCTATTGGATAAACATGTTAAGAAGGAAGAAGATAATCATGGATTTGCCTGATGACTAAACTGATGAAATAGAGTTATGTAAATTAATTATTTTGTGTCGCAGGACCAGTTCATGCATGTGCAGAATAGGTCCTGCGCATACGCAAAGTTCTCATAATTGGTACTTTGCGGTTCCGGGGCGGCACTCTGTCCACATCTGAATCAGGCCCACTAAGCGATGTGGCCAATATATTGTTCTGATCCTGATTAATTGCCTAGCGTGTACCTTTTTGGTCCTGGGGGAGGTAGCGCGTGTTATCTGCTGTGTCTGGTGGAGGGGGGACTTATCGCTGAACATCTCCGTTACTGCAAACTTCTAAAGATTTGAATGACTGGCTCTGGAAAGTGAAAATATTTTACTCCTGCATTAGTAGAAATCTGATCATCATTATTCATGTTTAATTTGGCATTTTGGCAAAAATGATAGCACCATATTACACAGTACAGTATGATAGAAATGTACTAGAATAAATTGTATTTAGCGTTATTTCTGGGTCTTGTAGAAAGCACAGGGAGAATTACTACTGGACACTTCATCCTGTTCACAGACTGCTAGAACAGTTTGTTACAGTAAGTGGGAACTGCTCCAGAAATAAAGGCTTGTAAAAGTGATTTAAACAGAAGTATTTTTAATATTATTACTATTTCTCTGACGTCCTAAGTGGATGCTGGGACTCCGTAAGGACCATGGGGAATAGCGGCTCCACAGGAGACTGGGCACAACTAAAAGAAAGCTTTTGGTCTAACTGGTGTGCACTGGCTCCTCCCTCTATGACCCTCCTCCAGACTTCAGTTAGAATCTTGTGCCCGGCTGAGCTGGATGCACACTAGGGGCTCTCCTGAGCTCCTAGAAAAGAAAGTATATTTAAGGTTTTTTATTTTCAGTGAGATCTGCTGGCAACAGACTCACTGCTACGAGGGACTAAGGGGAGAAGAAGCGAACCTACCTGACTGGAGATAGTTTGGGCTTCTTAGGCTACTGGACACCATTAGCTCCAGAGGAATCGAACACAGGACCCGACCTCGATTGTTCGGTCCCGGAGCCGCGCCGCCGTCCCCCTTACAGAGCCAGAAGCATGAAGATGGTCCTGAAAATCGGCGACAGAAGACTTCGGTCTTCAACAAGGTAGCGCACAGCACTGCAGCTGTGCGCCATTGCTCCTCATGCACACCTCACACTCCGGTCACTGATGGGTGCAGGGCGCTGGGGGGGGGGGGGGGGCGCCCTGAGCAGCAATATTCATACCTTGGCTGGCAAAAAAATCACAATATATAGTCCCAGAGGCTATATGTGATAAATACTCCTGCCAGAATCCATAAAAAAAGCGGGAGAACAGTCCGCCAAAAAAGGGGCGGGGCTATCTCCCTCAGCACACTGGCGCCATTTTTCCCTCACAGCTCCGCTGGAAGGATCGCTCCCTGGCTCTCCCCTGCAGTTTCAAGCTTCAAAAGGGTAAAAAAGAGAGGGGGGGCACTAAATTTAGGCGCAGCAATATACATATATAAGCAGCTATAAGGGAAAACACTCAGTTGTAGTGTTAATCCCTGTGTTATATAGCGCTCTAGTGTGTGCTGGCATACTCTCTCTCTGTCTCCCCAAAGGGCTTTGTGGGGTCCTGTCCTCTGTCAGAGCATTCCCTGTGTGTGTGCGGTGTGTCGGTACGGCTGTGTCGACATGTTTGATGAGGAGGCTTACGTGGAGGCGGAGCAGATGCCGATAAATGTGATGTCACCCCCTGCGGGGTCGACACCTGAGTGGATGGTTATGTGGAAGGAATTACGCGACAGTGTCGACTCCTTACATAAAAGGTTTGACGACATACCAAATATGGGACAGCCGGCTTCTCAGCCTGTGCCTGCCCAGGCGTCTCAAAAGCCATCAGGGGCTCTAAAACGCCCGCTACCTCAGATGGCAGACACAGATGTCGACACGGATACTGACTCCAGTGTCGACGACGATGAGACTAATGTAACTTCCAATAGGGCCACACGTTACATGATTGAGGCAATGAAAAATGTGTTGCATATTTCTGATGTTACCCCAGGTACCACAAAAAAGGGTATTATGTTTGGAGAGAAAAAACTACCACTAGTTTTTCCTCCATCTGAGGAATTAAATGAAGTGTGTGAAGAAGCGTGGGCTTCCCCCGATAAGAAACTGGTAATTTCTAAAAGGTTACTAATGGCGTACCCTTTCCCGCCAGAGGATAGGTCACGTTGGGAAACATCCCCTAGAGTGGATAAAGCGCTCACACGCTTGTCAAAGAAGGTGGCACTACCGTCTCCGGATACGGCCGCCCTAAAGGAACCTGCTGATAGAAAGCAGGAGGCTATCCTGAAGTCTGTATATACACACACAGGTATTATACTGAGACCAGCTATTGCTTCAGCATGGATGTGCAGTGCTGCAGCTGCGTGGTCAGATTCCCTGTCGGAAAATATTGATACCCTAGACAGGGACACTATATTGCTAACCGTAGAGCATATTAAAGACGCAGTCTTATACATGAGAGATGCACAGAGGGATATTTGCCGGCTGGCATCTAAAATAAGTGCAATGTCCATTTCTGCCAGGAGAGGGTTATGGACTCGGCAGTGGACAGGTGATGCAGATTCTAAAAGGCACATGGAAGTTTTGCCTTATAAGGGTGAGGAGTTGTTCGGGGATGGTCTTTCGGACCTCGTTTCCACAGCAACAGCTGGGAAGTCTACATTTTTACCCCATGTTCCCTCACAGCCAAAGAAAGCACCGTATTATCAGGTACAGTCCTTTCGGCCCCATAAGGGCAAGCGGGTTAAAGGCGCGTCCTTTCTGCCCAGAGGTAGAGGGAAAAAGCTGCAGCATACAGCCAGTTCCCAGGAGCAAAAGTCCTCCCCCGCTTCCTCCAAGTCCACCGCATGACGCTGGGACTCCACAGGCGGAGCCGGGTACTGTGGGGGCCTGTCTCAAAAACTTCAGCAATCAGTGGGCTCGCTCACGGGTGGATCCCTGGATCCTTCAAGTAGTATCTCAGGGGTACAAGCTGGAATTCGAGACGTCTCCCCCCCGCCGTTTCCTCAAATCTGCCTTGCCAACAACTCCCTCAGGCAGGGAGGCAGTGTTAGAGGCAATTCACAAGCTGTATTCCCAGCAGGTGATAGTCAAAGTGCCCCTACTTCAACAAGGACGGGGTTACTATTCCACAATGTTTGTGGTACCGAAACCGGACGGTTCGGTGAGACCCATTTTAAATTTGAAATCCTTGAACACATATATAAAAAAATTAAAGTTCAAGATGGAATCGCTCAGGGCGGTTATTGCAAGCCTGGACGAGGGGGATTACATGGTATCATTGGACATCAAGGATGCTTACCTGCATGTCCCCATTTACCATCCTCACCAGGAGTACCTCAGATTTGTGGTACAGGATTGTCATTACCAATTCCAGACGTTGCCGTTTGGTCTATCCACGGCTCCGAGGGTATTTACCAAGGTAATGGCCGAAATGATGATACTCCTTCGAAAGAAGGGAGTTTTAATTATCCCGTACTTGGACGATCTCCTGATAAAGGCGAGGTCCAGGGAGCAGCTGTTGGTCGGGGTAGCACTATCTCGGGAGGTGCTACAACAGCACGGCTGGATTCTAAATATTCCAAAGTCACAGCTGGTCCCTACGACACGTCTACTGTTCCTGGGGATGGTTCTGGACACAGAACAGAAAAAAGTGTTTCTCCCGGAGGAGAAGACCAAGGAGCTGTCATCTCTAGTCAGAGGCCTCCTGAAACCAAAACAGGTGTCGGTGCATCACTGCACACGGATCCTGGGAAAGATGGTAGCTTCCTACGAAGCAATTCCATTCGGCAGGTTCCATGCAAGAACCTTTCAGTGGGACCTGTTGGACAAGTGGTCCGGTTCGCATCTTCAGATGCATCGGCTGATAACCCTGTCTCCAAGGACCAGGGTGTCTCTGCTGTGGTGGCTGCAAAGTGCTCATCTTCAAGAGGGCCGCAGATTCGGCATACAGGACTGGGTCCTGGTGACCACGGATGCCAGCCTTCGAGGCTGGGGGGCAGTCACACAGGGAAGAAACTTCCAAGGACTATGGTCAAGTCAGGAGACTTCCCTACACATAAATATTCTGGAACTGAGGGCCATTTTCAATGCCCTAAGTCAGGCAAAGCCCCTGCTTCAAAACCAGCCAGTACTGATCCAGTCAGACAACATCACGGCAGTCGCCCATGTAAACCGACAGGGCGGCACAAGAAGCAGGACGGCGATGGCAGAAGCCACAAGGATTCTCCGATGGGCGGAAAATCACGTGTTAGCACTGTCAGCAGTGTTCATTCCGGGAGTGGACAACTGGGAAGCAGACTTCCTCAGCAGACACGACCTCCACCCGGGAGAGTGGGGATTTCATCCGGAAGTCTTCCAACTGATTGTTAACCGTTGGGAAAAGCCACAGGTGGACATGATGGCGTCCCGTCTAAACAAAAAGCTAGAAAGATATTGCGCCAGGTCGAGAGACCCTCAGGCGATAGCTGTGGACGCTCTAGTGACACCGTGGGTGTACCGGTCGGTTTGTGTTCCCTCCTCTTCCTCTCATACCAAAGGTACTGAGGATAATAAGGAGAAGAGGAGTAAGAACTATACTCATTGTTCCGGATTGGCCAAGAAGAGCTTGGTACCCGGAACTTCAAGAAATGATCACAGAGGACCCATGGCCTCTGCCGCTCAGACAGGACCTGCTGCAGCAGGGGCCCTGTCTGTTCCAAGACTTACCGCGGCTGCATTTGACGGCATGGCGGTTGAACACCGGATCCTGAAGGAAAGGGGCATTCCGGAGGAAGTCATTCCTACGCTGATTAAAGCTAGGACAGAAGTGACCGCAAACCATTATCACCGCATTTGGCGAAAATATGTTGCGTGGTGTGAGGCCAGGAAGGCCCCAACGGAGGAATTTCAGCTGGGCCGTTTTCTGCACTTCCTACAGTCAGGGGTGACTATGGGCCTAAAATTGGGTTCCATTAAGGTCCAGATTTCGGCTCTATCGATTTTCTTCCAGAGAGAACTGGCTTCACTACCTGAAGTTTAGACTTTTGTTAAGGGAGTGCTGCATATTCAGCCCCCTTTTGTGCCTCCAGTGGCACCTTGGGATCTCAACGTGGTGTTGGATTTCCTAAAGTCACATTGGTTTGAGCCACTTAAAACCGTGGAATTAAAATATCTCACGTGGAAAGTGGTCATGTTGTTGGCCTTGGCCTCGGCCAGGCGTGTATCAGAATTGGCGGCTTTGTCATGTAAAAGCCCTTATCTGATTTTCCATATGGATAGGGCAGAATTGAGGACTCGTCCCCAGTTTCTCCCTAAGGTGGTATCAGCTTTTCATCTGAACCAACCTATCGTGGTGCCTGCGGCTACAAAAGACTTGGAGGCTTCCAAGTTGTTGGACGTAGTCAGGGCCCTGAAAATTTATGTTTCCAGGACAGCTGGAGTCAGAAAGACTGACTCGCTATTTATCCTGTATGCGCCCAACAAGTTGGGTGCACCTGCTTCAAAGCAGACTATTGCTCGCTGGATCTGTAGTACGATTCAGCTTGCACATTCTGCGGCTGGACTGCCGCATCCTAAATCAGTGAAAGCCCATTCCACGAGGAAGGTGGGCTCTTCTTGGGCGGCTGCCCGAGGGGTCTCGGCTCTACAACTTTGCCGAGCAGCTACTTGGTCGGGGTCAAACACATTTGCTAAATTCTACAACTTTGACACCCTGGCTGAGGAGGACCTAGAGTTTGCCCATTCGGTGCTGCAGAGTCATCCGCACTCTCCCGCCCGTTTGGGAGCTTTGGTATAATCCCCATGGTCCTTACGGAGTCCCAGCATCCACTTAGGACGTCAGAGAAAATAAGAATTTACTCACCGGTAATTCTATTTCTCGTAGTCCGTAGTGGATGCTGGGCGCCCATCCCAAGTGCAGATTGTCTGCAATACTTGTATATAGTTATTGTTTAACTAAAGGGTTATTGTTGAGCCATCTGTTGAGAGGCTCAGTTATTGTCATACTGTTAACTGGGTATAGTATCACGAGTTATACGGTGTGATTGGTGTGGCTGGTATGAGTCTTACCCGGGATTCAAAATCCTTCCTTATTGTGTCAGCTCTTCCGGGCACAGTATCCTAACTGAGGTCTGGAGGAGGGTCATAGAGGGAGGAGCCAGTGCACACCAGTTAGACCAAAAGCTTTCTTTTAGTTGTGCCCAGTCTCCTGCGGAGCCGCTATTCCCCATGGTCCTTACGGAGTCCCAGCATCCACTACGGACTACGAGAAATAGAATTACCGGTGAGTAAATTCTTATTTTTATTGTACTGTGTATTGATCCTCTCACCGGTGAGAAGAACTGTGCTATTACCAAGTTCCCCCGGCATTTAAGGGCCTATTTACTAAGCCTTGGATGGAGATAAAGTGGACGGAGATAAAGTACCAGACAACCAGCTCCTAACTATCATTTTTCAAACACATGTTAGTTAGGAGCTGATTGGCTGGTACTTTATCTCCATCCACTTTCTAACCATCCAAGGCTTAGTAAATAGACCCCTTAGTAACAGTAATATCTCTGCACTCTGTTGGGACAGATGTATGTCTATAGCCCATTGAGTCAAGCTGTTTTGTACAGAGCTACCCCCTCCTTCCAAAAATAGAGAGGTGTGTTACTGCATCCTGTATAACATTATCTACATTTCTCTTAAATATAAATTTAAATTCAAGCAAATTAGATGCACAATTTTGAGGACCAGCAGTCTTCTTTACTTGATTCAAGACAAGAGCCATTGTAGAACAGGAATTACATTTGTTTCATGCTTCTGATCATGAAATTCCATAATATATGGTTAAAAAGCAGTCACTCTAGTCTAGGCTGCAGATAAAGCTTGGGAGGTAGTTAAAAAAAAAATCAAGATAAAGGTTCATTGTTTGAGTACTCAGATTTGCAGATGTGATAAGCAAGTGGAAGCTTCTGTCTGCTAGAGAAACTTGGTATTAATGCAGCAGTCACATTCAAAAATGTTATGCGACTACCATGGCAACCACAGTCACACAACATAGTGAGCAGAGATGCTTTATAACACCTCTTTCATCTTACGGCGACATCCTCCCTCCTTCTCATCCCCTTTGTCCTCACATGTGGGACTGATGCTTTAACAGATGACAAGAAATTAGGCAATGGGTAAGTTTGATGCATTTGGTAATTATAATGTGTTATGATAGAATGGTGTTGGGTTTGACAGAATCAGTTCCCTTGCTTGTTCCCATTGAATTATTTGTTCCAATACAGGGCCTGATTTATGATTGTAAGGAACTGCCCAGCAGCAAGAAGCGGCTGTGCAGTTCCGTGACATTAAATTTCACATGCAACAGGGGGCGTCTGTAGGAGATATACTCCTCCTGCTGTTAGCATTTAGGAGATCCGAGTGCTGCGTCTGAGGACACAGCCACGGATCACCATCGCGACCATCGGTCATGATTGTTTCAGACTGCCGGGTCCAGGAAGTCTGCATCCAACAACGCAGACCTTTGATCCGTTATGACTTCATAACGTGCTGCACCTGTCTGAAGGATGGTGCCGGATGCCGCCCCCGCTCCGCCCTCCCAAACACCTCAGCATGTCAGTCACAGAGAGCTGCAAGCGATATTCCAAGACCCGTTCTGTGCATGCCCCCAAACTATCGGGTTTGTATAGAAATATGAATTAGGCCCACAGTTTATTACACCATAGGTATGATTTCTGGGTTCACTAACAGGCTGCAATGAAATGCAATATGAGCCACCGATGGGGAACACGGCTTTCTCGACACTTTGAAAGTCACCTTATGCAAATGTTTAAACAAGTGTTACTTCAAGTCTTGTGTGCTGTGTCCTTAAAGGAACGGACCTGTACACACATACTTTCTGAGTAGCTATTGCTTTGTGTCCATTTCAACATTGTCTGCAGCATTCAGAAGCCGTACTAGTCTGTGAAATACAATGGCGCTCTGTGGGAACTCTTGTTAATGTACATGGCACACTGCACTGCCCGGTAAGCTTTAGGGTGTATTAATTAATGTGCTTCTAACATTGGGGCAGATGTATTAACCTGAAGAAGGCATAAGGAAGTGATAAACCAGTGATATGTGCAAGGTGATAAAGGCACCAGCCAATCAGCTCCAATATGTAAATTAACAGTTAGGATCTGATTGGCTGGTGCCTTTATCACCTTGCACATATCGCTGGTTTATCACTTCCTTATGCCTTCTCCAGGTTAATACATCTGCCCCATTGTTACAGCTGGGACAAAGTACACTGCTAAAGCAAAAGACTAGTGTTGCTTTCCATGCCTTTTTCCATGAGCCGAATTTAGAAGCTTCCAAAAAATGACGATACAGCTATTTCCCAGGGCACGCAACCCCGAATTAGCTCGATTCGGAATAATAAATGCTCTTGATGTCTTGTACAGCGACAGACAGAAATCACTGCTCCTAGCACTGCCTGAGGACTCAGACCTTATGGAAAGAAGTATACAATATACAGATATTATAGGACACATATTTGTATGGTAATCCTACCTTCATAGTATCATAGTAACATAGTAATTGAGGTTGAATAGAGGCAAAATGCCCATTGTGTTCAACCTGTATTCTGTATTAAGTTGAGTTGATTATAATGTACCTGCTGAAGTAATGTTCTATGACTAGTTAATAACTATAAATCATGTTACATCCAGATTATCAATGTCAGTATTTTAAATGTTATAACCTTGGATATCCTTTTCAATCAGAAATTCATCCAGTCCTTTTTTAAATGCATTTACAGAGTCCGCCATTACCACCTTCCCTGGCAAGGAATTCAAAATCCTTATTGCCCTAACAGTGAAGAACCCTTTCCTCCGTTGCGTACAGAATTTTCTCTCCTCCAGCCTCAGCGAGTACCCACGTGTCCTAAATAGAGTTATTTTAATAAATAATTCCTCTGATAACTCTTTTTTAATGACCCTTTACATTTTTGAAGACATTAATAATGTCTCATCTTAGACGCCTCTTTTCCAGTGTATACATATTCAACCTTTCCTCGTAATCCAGTCCCTCTAGCCCTTTAATCAGTTTAGTAGCTCGCCTTAGAACAATTTCAAGTTCACTGATATATTTTTTATACAGTGGTGCCCAAAACTGAACACAATATTCCAGGTGCGGACGTACCAATGATTTGTACAGCGGCAGGATTACATCCTCGTTCCTTGTTTCAATTCCCCGTTTTATGCACGCTAGCACCTTACTTACCTTCTTTACTGCGCTTTGACATTGTATACAGTTATTAAGCCTATTATCAATGAGTACCACCAAATCTTTTTCCAATACTGTTACCCCTAGACTTTCCCCATTTAATATGTAGGAGGCAAGTTTGTTTTTAGTCCTGAAATGCATAACCTTGCATTTTTCTATATTGAACCTCATTCTCCATTTAGACGCTCAAATTTCAAGTTTAGATAAGTCATTCTGCAGAGACTCCATATCTATTTCTGAATTAATTACCCTACACAGTTTAGTATCATCTGCAAAGACTGACACATATGTTGAACAGTAGTGGCCCGAGTACGGACCCTTGTGGTATTCCGCTGACTACTGGTGTCTAGCTTGAGGACTTCCCGTTGACCACTACTTGCTATACCCTGTTATCCAGCCAGTTACTTATCCATGTACAAACAGTTTTTCCTAGGCCAAGCTTCTTTAATTTGATGACCAGTCTCCTCGGTGGCACTGTATCGAAGGCTTTTGCAAAATCTAAGTAGACCACATCCACTGCTTTTCCCTGGTCAAGATTGTCGCTCACTTCTTCGTAGAAGTTAACTAAGTTAGTTTGACATGTTCTGTCCCTCACAAACCCATGCTGATTCTTGCTAATAATCTTAGTGGTCTGCAGATACTCCTGTATGCTATCCCTTAGAATTCCTTCCAATACTTTCCCCACTATAGATGTCAAACTAACCGGTCTGTAGTTACCCGGATGATTTTTTGGATCCCTTCTTAAATAATGGCACTACCTCAGCTATACGCCAATCCTTTGGTACCATGCCTGATCTAATTAAACTATTGAAAATCAAGTATTGGGGTCTTGTTAGTTGTGACCTAAGCTCCATAAGAACCCTCGGATGAAGTCCATCTGGGCCAGGTGATTTATTAATTTTTATTTTGCTTAATCTCTCCCTGACTACTTCTTCACTTAAACAAGTATCTAACCGCGAATCATTACTGTCACTATCGCTATGCACTACTCCCACCATCAGTTCTTCTCTGGTGAACACTGATGAAAAAAATTTGTTCAGTATTTCCGCTTTTATTTCGTCATCATTTATCAATACTCCAAATTCATCTTTTATTGGACCTATGTTCTCCTTTTTTAACCTTTTACTGTTTATGTATTTAAAAAAACATATAAACTCTATAGCGATCTGCTTTTCATTTTCAATTTTAGCTGCTCTTATTGCTTTTTTGCATCTTTTATTGCATTCCTTGTTGTACTGGAATGAATCCTCCTTTCCATTAGATTTAAATGCTTTGAAAGCACGCTTCTTTTTATCGATTTCTGCCTTGACCTTCTTGTTAAGCCACATCGGTTTGAGTTTGGTACTCCTGCATTTACTGCCCATGGGAATAAATTTGTGAATATTGCTATCTAGCAATCCTTTTAAAGTATCCCACATTTCTGAAGTGTTCTTACCATTAAACAAAACTTCCCACTCAATGTCGTTTAGTGCACATCTCAGCATACTGAAATTAGCCTTCCTAAAGTTAAATGTTTTTGTTGAACCCTTATAGCTATGTTTCCTGAAACTGATGTCGAATGTGATCACATAGTGATCACTGTTACCCAAAGTCTCCCCAACTTTAGTGTTTGATATAATGTCCACATTATTAGTAATTACTAGATCCAGAGTAGTTTTACCCCTATTTGGGTCCTCGACTAATTGAGACAAGAAGTGATCCTTTAACATGTTTAAGAACCGGTTGCCCCTAGCTTTAACACATGAATCGTTACTCCAATTTATATCAGGATCATTAAAATCCCCAATCACTAGAATGTCCCCCAATCCCGCAGCCCTTTCGACTTGCTGCAAGAGTGTTCTTCCTCATGTATGCTGATATCCGTGCATTGTAGCACGTGCCTATAACTAGTTTTTTTGCATCAATACCCCCACTTGAGATTTCAACCCATAGTGACTCCACATTATGGCCAGTTCCCTCATAAATAACCTCCTTTAAGTATGGTTTAAGAGATGATTTAACATAAAGACATATACCGCCTCCTCTTTTGCTTGCCCTGTCGCTCCTGAAAAGAGAATACTCCTCCAAGTTCGCAACCCAGTCATGAGAGTCGTCCCACCATGTTTCTGTAATACCTATAATATCATACTCAGCCTTTGATGCTAACAATTCCAATTCCCCCATTTTACCTGCTAGGCTTCTTGCGTTTGCAAGCATACATTTTAGTTTAGTGGTTCCCATGTCCGCTTGTTTTTTTAAAGGTATCCTATCATGGTTTACTAATGCCTCCCTAGAGTTACTCTTAATGACTGTCCTTCTCGCTCCCTCTCCACCCCCACCATACTTAATACTGCCCACCTTACTCTTCTCTTTGATCAACCCAATGTTTCGGCCTAAACTCTCCACCCCGACATAAGTATTTTCCCTTATGCTACGTACATAATTTTCTATATGCTGTAATGATGACACATAATTGTTGTTAATTAATGTTTTGGCAATACCTTGGTTAATACCCTTTTTAGAACCCATGTAAATACCCTTGCCCTTGCCGGCTGCTCTTTCCCTCCCCCCTTTTCCACCCCCATTTAGTTCACTACTACCATCCTTACTATTCTCACTGCATGACCCATAGTTTCTAGCTAAACCCTCCCCCCAGGCTCCTAGTTTAAAAGCTCCTCCAACCTACTAACCATCCTTCCCCCCAGCACTGCAGCCTCCTCATTCAGGTGCAATCCATCGCGACAAAAAAGATGGCGCCTGACTGAGAAGTCCGCCCAGTGTTCCAGGAACACAAACCCCTCCTTCCTACACCAGTCTCTAAGCCACACATTTACCTCTCTGATCTCCCTCTGCCTCCCTGGACTAGCGCGTGGCACTGGTAATATTTCGGAGAATATTACCTTAGATGTCATTTCTTTTAGTTTCTGGCATAAGTCCCTATAATCTTTCTTAAAGACATCCCACCGACCGCTAACTTTGTTGTTGGTGCCAACGTGCACCAAGGCCACAGGGTCGTTCCCAGCCTCTCCCAGTAATCTATCTACCCGGTCTGCGATTTGCCATACCGAGCACCCGGGAGACAACAGACCATACGGCGATCACGATCCCGGTAGCAGATTGCCCCATCTGCCTTCTTGATGATAGAGTCCCCTACCACCACCATCTGCCTGGGTGCCTCTCTGACTTTCATCCCATCTGAGCCAGAGGGACCACTCCTCCGGTTGCTAGAGGGAACAGTCTCCTCCAGCTCCGTCATTTCGTCGCTATCATCCACCGAATCTTCGTCCAATCGGGCAAATTTGTTCGGGTTTGATAGTTCAGAGATGTCGTGCCTACCCCTCTTATTCTTCCTTCTAACACTGACCCAGCTGGCTACCTGATTATCCTCGTCTACTGGTGTCCCCCCCCCCTGCAACTCCAAGTAGTTTTACAAAGAAAAAATATATATATTTCAGAATTGCCTATTTGGAAACTACTTTATAATAGATTTTAAAAAACCCCACACTATTTTATAAAAGTTCAAAATACATAGGCCTACCCTAGTCCCTAGTTAATATTTAACCTGCTAAAAGAAATGCTTTTCTGTAACCATGAAGCTGAACCCAGTCCCAGGGGCAGGGTCACCATCAGAAATTGTGAGGCCTGGGACTGACAAAATAGGGAAATTGTGTTTTTTTATATATATAAATTTAAAGAAAGGAAGGAGGGAGATGGATGGCGATGGGCGGCCGGTGGCAGACGGATGGCGCCATCAGCGTCCCGGGCCCTCCCATGTCTGTTAGAGGCCGGGCCCGGGACATGTGCCCCAAGTACCCCCCTGATGGCGGCACTGCCCAGGGGTACTTTACTCTCCAGCTCAGCTTTCATTTGTAATTTGCCAATCTAGTAGGCCTCACTTACAGTTTGCAGTGCACTGTTTCCAGATTAGCCATGAAAAGTATCATGTTTATAATCCTTTTCATGTGTTTGTTACTACAATCAGTCAGCTACTTCTATGACGTGCTTTCTACAGTCTAACAACGTTATTTTTTGCAGCTAGGTTCATTTATGACAACAGACCGACAATAACAAAGACTTTATTAAACTGGATTAGTTAGGATGGCAAGTTTATACGCTATTCTACTGTCCAGAACTGCCATCTATACCAAGCACTCCCTGTTTTATAACATCCTCCAATGGAGAAGAGAAGCTGAGGCTACTGTCCTGTCAATGTACAGTAATATGCTAGGACAGGCATTGACTACTGAGTGAGGCTTCTGCTTGGTTTTTATTCATGTCCACTCTCCTATGCAGTTTGAATCACCTGCCCACTCTCCAATGATGAATTATGTCATTCCTTCTCTGGTGCTGAGCGCCAGGGCCTGATTTACACCCCATGGGCCCTTGGTAAAATATTGGTCTGGGCAACTTTCACTGCCTGATTTTATATTAAGAATAAAAAAACATCCACACACATAAAAAAAAAGGTTACCCCAGGCTTCACAATGCTCTGTGGTCCTCATGTAGTGGCCCAGCTTGCTTTATGAATGATCAGTTGAGCGGTGATGTTAGGAAGTATTGGTGAGCAACCGTGTTCTACACCAGTGGCGGAAGTTCCGGAGACAATGGAGTCGGATGCCGCCGGGCGCCTGCTCTGGAGGGGCACGCTGACCTCTCCATTGCCTCCGGTGCTCTGCCCATCTGCTATATTTATACATTCAGCGCCAGCACCCGTTAGCTCAGCAGTAGCGGAGGAGGCGGGGCTTCCCGGCGCTGACAAGCGGTGCACCCGCCTGCACACAACCCTGCTGTCCATCTCCAGCGCAGATCCCCCTTCCCCTCTCACCTGCCGCTGCTGCAGCTCAAGTTAGCAGTGCCTCGGGGATGAACATGTAAGATTGGGAGAGGGGACTGACGGGGAAAAGCGCCGGGGCAGTGATAGTACATAAAGGAGGGCACGCACTGGACTCAGGCATGGCGCTTAGATTAGTGTTGTGTGTGATGTGTGTTTATACTGTGGGTAGCAATGTGTGTGTGTATATGTGGCTGTGTGTGTATTTGCATATGTGTGTGCATCTGCATGTGTGTGTGTGTGCGTGTGTGTGTGTGCGTATGGCAATATGTGAGGGGCTTTATGTGTATGTATGTATATATATATCTATCTATATATATATATATATATATATATATATAGCAATGTGTATATGTGGCTGCGTGCGTGTATGTGCATACGAGTGTGTGTATATAGCACTTTGTGTGTGGCTGTGTGTGTATTCTGTATGTTGCAATGTGTGTGTGTATATATGTGGCCAGAGCCGGATTAAGGGGGGGTGTCCCGGGGGGCATGTACCCCGGGCCCCCCTTTATAAAGGGGCCCCCGCCACTCGCCACAGATCGAATCCGATCTATGCTGCCAGCACTCCCAGCTCCTCACTCCCTTGTGAGCCGTGGCGCTGACGCCGCATTTCAGTACAGGACTTGCTGAGCGACGGCTCAGCTGTCCAATACTGTGTGAAATAGGCAGCCTGCGGCTCAGTCATTGGCTGGGCGTGCAGGCTGCCAGAAAGGAGAAGCAAGGGATCCCTGGCGATGCGTGGAGCCGAGCCAGCGCAGGCGGAGGTACGAGCTTGCAAACTGCTTGGAGGAGAGGCAGAGATAAATGAGCTCTCCCTCTCCTGTTGTGTCAGGGGCAGAACAAAAAGTAAGCCTGGCTGAATTACACTGCTGCTGTAAATTAGGGTCTGACTATATATATATATATATATATATATATATATATATATATTGTAACACTGTAGGGGTGCAAGGTGCCTTTTCCTGGGGAATATGGCAGCCCCCAGCAGCTGAGGAACAACACAAGTCCAGTTTCTGGTACAACTGACCCCGGCCAGTTTTATTGAAACAGAAAATAAAACAAACCCCAAAATAAAAATACCTTGCCTGTCCGGCACTAACTAAACATAAGATGTTCCTAACTGTCACTAAACAAAACACAGAGTTCTTCAGTACATACTGTATAGCTTACTTGCATCAGAAAGCGTGTCTCTCACACACAGATCCTGCAGCCTTCCCAGGCAGTCTCCCATACTAATCAGGTTAGAAGCACTATATCACTCTTACACAGCTGAAACCCTGATTAGCCCTCTGTGAGGCCAAAGACCCGAACTGGGCCCAATGTCTAGAACTCGCCTTATCTCTCTCTCAGAGCCTTTTCCCAGCTTTTACAGCAAACTGAAAAGGTTCAGACAAAACAAAAAGCATTTTTCCTAGAAGTTAACATTTTCTAAAACATGTAAGACAAGAACCTGGGACAAATATACCTGCCCTCAAACACTATCCCAGTGTTCTTGTCACATATCCCCCTCCCCTGTTTCGACCTAGGGGCCGGAACACTTGTAGCCCCCAAACAGAAGATGCGAGACAATGCATCTGCGTTGGCCAATTGTGTTCCCGGTCTATGTTCGACAGTAAACTTAAAGTCCTGCAACGCTAGAAACCATCTAGTTACACGAGCATTCTTGCCTCTATTTACATACATCCATTTTAAAGGGGCATGGTCTGTCACTAGTCTGAATTGTCTACCCAAGAGGTAATATCTCAAGGTATCTAGTGCCCACTTAATGGCCAAAGCCTCCTTTTCCACAATGGCATACCTTTTTTCATGCTCATTGAGTTTCCTACTCAAATAAATGATATGGTGTTCGTCCCCATCTCTGGTTTGGGACAGCACAGCACCTATCCCTACCTCTGAGGCATCTGTCTGTACCACAAATTCTTTTGAAAAATCTGGTGTTATCAACACCGGTTGTGAACACAAAGCCACTTTTAATGCTTGGAACGCCTTTTCTGCATCAGGGTTCCATTTCACCACATTTGACTGCTTCCCTTTGGTAAGGTCTGACAACGGCACCGCTGTGGTCGCAAAATTAGGAATAAACCGTCTATAGTACCCAGTAATTCCCAAAAAAGCCCTTACCTGTTTTTTATTCACTGGACGAGGCCAGTTTTGAATAGCATCAACTTTATTCAATTGGGGCCTAATCAGACCTCTGCCTATGGTGAAGCCCAAGTATTTGACCTCCTCCATTGCGAGGCAGCACTTCTTTGGGTTAGCAGTTAACCCTGCCTCTCTGATTGAGTCCAGTACTGCTTGTACTTTAACCAAATGGGACCCCCAGTCTGTACTGTGAATTACCACATCATCCAAATAGGCAGCTGCATATTTTCTATGGGGCCTCAAAATTTTATCCATCGCCCGTTGAAAGGTTGCTGGAGCCCCATGCAACCCAAAGGGTAACATCTTATACTGGTACAGCCCCTCCGGAACCGAAAAGGCTGTTTTTTCTTTGGCGCGATCAGATAAAGGTATTTGCCAGTAACCTTTGGTCAGGTCCAATGTGGTGAGAAACCTGGCTGTTCCCAGCCTTTCTACAAGCTCATCCACACGGGGCATGGGGTATGCGTCAAACTTGGACACCTCATTTAACTTACGAAAGTCATTACAGAAGCGTATGCTACCGTCGGGCTTCGGGATGAGCACTATGGGACTGGACCACTCACTGTTAGACTCCTCTATGACTCCAAGTTCTAACATGGTTTTAACTTCCTTAGAAATAGCTTCTCGCTGAGCTTCAGGAATCCTATATGGCTTTAAATGAACCCTGACCCCTGGTTCTGTGACAATGTCATGTTTTATTATGGTCGTTCGGCCAGGCAGCTCTGGAAAATACCTCCCTATTTTGGATGAGAAATTCTTTAACCTGATTGTTCTGATCAGCTGATAATGTCTCTGACACCTTCACTGCGGGAAGCAACCGGGGTGAAGACACCGAAGGGCAAGGCTCCGCTGACAGAGACAACCTATCTTTCCAGGGTTTGATTAAGTTAACATGGTAGATCTGTTCGGGTTTTCTCTTTCCCGGCTGGTATACTTTGTAATTAACCTCATTCACTTTTTCCCTAATCTCAAATGGACCCTGCCATTTAGCTAGGAATTTGCTTTCCACAGTGGGTACCAAAACAAGAACTCTATCTCCAGGAGCAAATTCCCGTATCTTGGCACTCCGGTTATAGACCCTCTGTTGAGCACTTTGGGCCTGTTCCATGTGCTCTCTGACAACAGGTACCACGGCTGCAATCCTATCCTGCATTTGTGTTACATGCTCAATAACGCTTCTATAAGGAGTGGGCTGTCCTTCCCACGTCTCTTTGGCAATATCCAACAGCCCTCTGGGGTGTCTACCATACAACAAATCAAATGGAGAAAACCCCGTAGAGGACTGAGGGACTTCTCTGATGGCCATTAACAAGTAGGGCAACAAACAATCCCAGTTTTTCCCATCTCTCTCAACAACCTTTTTTAACATACTTTTTAATGTTTTATTAAACCTTTCCACCAACCCGTCAGTTTGGGGATGGTAGATGGACGTCCTGAGGTGAGTGACCTTAAATAACTTGCACAATTCTTTCATGATCCTTGACATAAATGGAGTACCTTGGTCAGTCAAAATTTCTTTTGGTATTCCCACTCTACTAAATACCTGCACCAGCTCCCTAGCTATCGCCTTGGTTGTGATAGTGCGTAAAGGGACAGCCTCAGGATATCGAGTGGCATAGTCCATAATTACCAGGATATACTGATGGCCCCGAGCAGACTTTAACAAGGGCCCCACGAGATCCATGGCTATTCTGTCAAACGGGACCTCTATAATAGGCATGGGAACTAGTGGGCTCCTGAAATGGGGTCTAGGGGCATGATACTGGCATTCAGGACAGGAAGAACAATATTCAGACACTTCTTTATAAACCCCTGGCCAAAAGAACCTTTGTAAAACTCTTTCAGTGGTTTTTTCTGCCCCTAAATGTCCTGCGGTAACGTGACTATGAGCTAAATCTAGTACCGTTCTCCGATAAGGCTGGGGAACTACCAGCTGTTCCACCACATCCTCACCCCTTTTGACAATGTGGTACAAGAGCTCATTACAGATGGCCATGTGGGGATACGTAACCCTGTCACCTGGTACCACAGGTTCCCCATTGACAATCTTAACATTCTCTCTAGCCTTTATTAAGGTAGGATCCTTTAACTGTTCAGACGCAAACAGATCCTTCTTTACCTCCAGGTCAGGCACGCTTTCAGTTCTAACTACTATGTCTCTGTTCCCGGCAAGAGGGTCCTCACTGGACTCCCCATCTGTCACTTCCCCAGCCAAACTAGCAAAAGGCAAAGGGACAGAAAGTTCCGAAGACCCACGTACATCCATAAAATCACCGGTATTATCAACTGGTTTTTTACTTCTCACATCTGTTGATAACCGTGATTCCCACAGTTTCCAAAAATGAGGAAAATCCCTCCCTATTATGGCCTCATGCACCAAGGTAGGGACCAGTCCCACTTTAACCCTTGCTGACCCACAACAAGTTTCTATATTCACCTCAGCAGTGGCATAATATTGGGTATCCCCGTGTATGCAAGTTACCCCAATAGGTATTGGCTGGACCTTTAAGGGGTTCACTAACCCAGCTTTCACGAGGGTAACTAAACTTCCTGAATCTAGCAAGGCCTCTACCCGGTTACCTTCTAAGAACACATCACACATTTGTTTTTCCAGCTCAGGTGAAGGTACCACAGTACAGGCTAACCTAGCAAAGAAAGACATTCTGCGACATTCAAAGGCAGCATCACATTGCATGGGTTCTTGCGTGACTGGGCAATTGGCAATAACATGACCTGGCATACCACACCTAAAACATTTAACCACACGATTATCAACCCATTTGGGCAGCATAGACCGTTCTAGCCCCATTGGCCTGTTTCCAGGGCCAGTGTTTACAGTCTCTCCAGCCTTGCGTTCTCTTAACCGCCCAGCAACGTTTTCCCACGGAACAGTCTTACCAGTCTTTACTGAAGGGCGCTGTCGAGGACCTATGGGTTGCTGGGTGGTCATCAGTAGTTCCTCTGCTGCCAAATACCTCTCTACCATGTCCACTAATTGGTCAGCAGTACCCGGGTTTCCATGGCTCACCCACTTGCGCAGGACCATGGGCAAAGATCTCAAGTAGCGGTCCATGACGACTCTTTCCACCATCTGGGGACCAGTTAATGTCTCTGGCTGCAGCCATTTTTTTGTTAGCTGAATAAGGTCGTGCATCTGGGAGCGCGGAGGCTTCTCCATGGCGTACAGCCAACGGTGCACCCGTTGTGCTCGTACTGACAGCGTGACTCCCAGGCGGGTCAGGATCTCAGTCTTTAGTTTATCATAGTCCCGAGCCTCAGCAGGGCTTAAATCAAAGTAAGCTTTTTGGGGCTCACCTGACAGAAAAGGTGCCAGCAGACTGGCCCACTGTGCTTTCGGCCAGTTCTCACGCTCGGCAGTCCTTTCAAACGTGGTCAGATAGGCCTCCACATCATCAGCCTCTGTAATTTTCTGCAGGAAGTGACTGGCTCGTATAGAACTAGAGCTGGTTGGAGCACTGACGGCCACATCTCCAACCCGAGCTGCAAGTCTCTGCACCACTTCTGTTAAGGCCTCTCTATCCTGACGCTGTTGCCTGTAAAGTTCATCAACAACTGCCTGCTGTTGTCTCTTATTTTCCTCCATTGCCACCTGCTGTAGTCTCCAATTTTCCTCCATTGCCACCTGCTGCTGTCGGTTGGCCTCCTGCTGAGCCGCTGTAGCTTGCAGCAAGGCTTTAAGCAGATCCTCCATGTCAACAGATTTTTCAGGCGGCTTTGCAGCTGCTTTCACCCAGGACATATATCAAACCCTCAGGGGTGAGTCTCAGTAACTTCACACTGGGCTGTATCTGCATAAACCACCGTTTTCTGCAGGCCTCACAAAGCTGCTGCTTTCACTTATGCGCAGAACGGCCTGCTCGCATTCTCCACCAAGTTGTAACACTGTAGGGGTGCAAGGTGCCTTTTCCTGGGGAATATGGCAGCCCCCAGCAGCTGAGGAACAACACAAGTCCAGTTTCTGGTACAACTGACCCCGGCCAGTTTTATTGAAACAGAAAATAAAACAAACCCCAAAATAAAAATACCTTGCCTGTCCGGCACTAACTAAACATAAGATGTTCCTAACTGTCACTAAACAAAACACAGAGTTCTTCAGTACATACTGTATAGCTTACTTGCATCAGAAAGCGTGTCTCTCACACACAGATCCTGCAGCCTTCCCAGGCAGTCTCCCATACTAATCAGGTTAGAAGCACTATATCACTCTTACACAGCTGAAACCCTGATTAGCCCTCTGTGAGGCCAAAGACCCGAACTGGGCCCAATGTCTAGAACTCGCCTTATCTCTCTCTCAGAGCCTTTTCCCAGCTTTTACAGCAAACTGAAAAGGTTCAGACAAAACAAAAAGCATTTTTCCTAGAAGTTAACATTTTCTAAAACATGTAAGACAAGAACCTGGGACAAATATACCTGCCCTCAAACACTATCCCAGTGTTCTTGTCACAATATATATTTATTTATTTATACACACTGTACTGGTGCCTTCACAGTAATAGCAGAATTATTTCTTAGCGGGTGCGGCACTCAGGCTGAATAATAACACAAAGGGGTCGATTCAATTCGTCAATTTGAGAATAGCGCCGGGAATTAGCTCCCGACGCTATTCAATTCAGATGCTAGTGACCCGCAATTGTCGGGAATTCTTCTCTCATCCCCGGGGGATGAGAGAAGAAACCCGACAAAAGTGCTGCCTCGCAGCCGGCGCAAGGCTGATTCTGTCGGGAATCAGCCTCGCGCCGGGGAGTTAAGTCGGAGAATGCCCGTTCTCCCGACAATTCAACCTGTTTAGTCGGCGAGATCGGGACATCGCCGACTTAACTGGAGCTGAATTGAATAGCGTCGGGAGCTAATTCCCGGCGCTGTTCTTAAGTTGCCGAATAGAATCGACCCCATAGAGTCCAAAGCGATTGAAGTTGTGTTTGTGTTATTATTATTCAGCCTGAGTGCCGCACCCTCTAAGAAATAAATATTATTATTTTTTTCGGATAAGTCCTCTATCTGCCTCTTTATTAGGGGCCCCACTGTCAGAGGTGCCCCGGGCCCCCCATAGTCTTAATCCGGCTCTGTATGTGGCTGTTTGTGGATGTGCCTCCAGGCCCCTGTTACCCTTAAATCGTCCCTGCCTGTTGTGGCGTGGGGTGTTGCTGGTGAAAGCAAGGAGTGTGTGTGGGGAAGGGGGGGGGGGAATCACCATTTTTATTTTGCCTCCGGGCGCCTGGTATTAACTTACGCCCCTGTTCTACACAATGGGCCTAATTGCAGAGAGAGTTAGATTTGGGTGAGTTATATTTATTCTGTGCAGGGTAAATACTGGCTGCTTTATTTTTATACTGCAATTTAGATTTCAGTTTGAACACACCCCACCCAAATCTAACTCTCTCTGCACGTTACATCTGCCCCCCCTGCAGTGCACATGGTTTTGCCCATTAGCGAAAACATTTGCTGCTGCGATCACGTCTGAATTAGGCCCCATGACTGCTGGGGTTAGGGGGAAGGGGTGTTTGACTCTTGGTAAAGATGGGGTTTGTTCTAATGTAGATGGGTAGCTGAATATGTCAGACATCTAGATTGCACTGCGATTTTGGTGAGTGCCTCTGTCGTTGTGGAAGAGTTTAGTGGGTGCCCAGTAGGGTAGTTTGTACTTGCATCTTAGAGTGGGTTTTATAGAGTGGAGTTTATCATCCTGCTTCTTTCCCCCTCTCTCACAGCGTTATTATTAGGTTTACATATTGCTGTTCCTTCCCCCCCCCTCCTATGATGGCCACCACTTCTCGGCCCCACCGTTTCCCCCGGGCCCCCGCACGGTACCGTTCAGATGACGGTAGTGGCGGGGTTCCAGTAGGGCCTGAGGTTGCTGCTGCCCGCTCTCGGGCTGTTTCGGCCGGCGCGCGCGCGTTGCGGGTGTGCGCGGCTAACAGTGTGGAGGATTGTTCGGCCCTGCCGCCGCGGGCGGACCCGGAGCCAATTGCCGGGCGTGGGCGGCGGGGTGGACGACGGGCAGCAAGCGGGCGGGGAGGTGCCGTGGCCGAGCCTCGAGCTGCGGCTTCCTCCCCCGATGTGCGCGGTCGCCCACCTTGCGCCGTGCTGTTGCGCATCGCCGTGTGGAGTCTGCAGGCGCACGGGGGCGCGCAGCGGCATCTGTGTGCAGCTCTCCCCTGTCGCTTCGCGCTGAGCCGGAGCCTGTGCTCAGACGGGAGCGGCAGGGGGGGAGGCGTGCGGCGCTGAGTGCAGGAGCGCGCGGGGACGCGCGTTCCCTGCGCTTTAGGCATGAATTGAGTTCTGAAGGGGGGAGTTTGGTCAGCTCCCGGCATCAATTCTCCCCCTCACCTTACAGGAGCTTTAGTGGGGGCCAGGGCCATTTGAGTGGCGGTGGTCATGAGGAAGGGGCTTTGGTACGCTCAGTGGGCGGAGCTAGGTCCTTGGACCGGGGCCACAGGTCCGCTGCGCGGTTTTATGATGCTGTTGATGGGGGGTCCTCTGGGTCGCCCCCCAGGCAACAGGGTGGGAGACGGGGTGAGCAGGAGGCTTTGCGTCAGGATAGGTCGGGCAGGGGCCGGAATGTATTAGGGGAGCAGGGTGATGCGCTGATTTAGTATCTGCACTGTCATCAGTGGCGGCTGCGTTAGCTCCGCTGGTGGCGGCTGTATCCCCCGAGTCTGCGGGGAGTACCGCCGCGCGGCGGTGGGGATCCCGCCGTTCCGTCGGGATCGGCGGCGGGGCAGATCGTGCGTGCCTGCCAGGATTTGGGGGAGGCCGCGGCGCAGTGGGGCGGTAAACGACCGGTGGCTTCGCGCCGGCGGGTGATTCGGGATACCGTTGATCCTACCGGGTCGCTTGTTTCGGGGGCTTCGGCTTCGGCCCGTGTAGTGTCTTCTTTTTCAGATGGACACGGTGCCGCGGATGGGGAAGAAGACGAAGACTTTGATGTGTTCGCAGCAGAGGCGGAGGAGTCGACGCAGTCTGAGACGTCAGGTGAGGTGTCGAGTTCGGTTGTTGACGAGGCAGGGGAGTTATCCTCGGCCTCCTCATGCTATACTGTTTCTGGCAGTACTTCAGCTTCTTCTTCCTTGTCTTAAGGCGTGTCAGAGGCTAGTAGCGCGACGAGGGCAAAAAAGCGTGCGGTTACGCAAAGAGAGCGGCCGTGCAGCACGAACGTCGGAAGAGGCGCAAGCGGCTGAGTTGGAGCGAGCGCAGGGCTAAGAAGCGGCGTAACCTGCCAGGAGTAGTCCACTGCGATTATACGGCAGTGTTACGGGGTCTGCGTGATAGCTGCCGTAGGAAGATCAATAAGGGTGAGTATGTAGACATTTTTGTCCTGACGGAGGATGCAAAGAAGGAGTTCAAGGCGGCTAGAGCTAAGGGAGGCATTGGGACCGACGCATTTCGGTCATATGATAACTGGCTGGCTGGTTTTTGTGTTTGCCGCCTGTTATTTAGAGGATAGACCGGATGAGCATATGAATATCATCCGGTATATTCATCTTATTCACGACATGCAGCGGACGTCCAAGAGAGCGGAGTGTCGTATATATGATGAAAAGTTTAGGCGCAAACAGGACTGTTTGCGGGTAATCGATTTCGGGTGTAAGGACGTTGAGGTGTGGCTGGACGTCACTCGGGCTACGCAAGATTCGAAAGAGCCCCGGGGCACGGGGGAGGATGTTCAGCAGGCTGGCCCGTCGGCGCAGGGGGCCGGGTCGGAAGCTGCGGCTGGTAGGAAGGCGGGGGTTGCAGGTCGAGGTTTTGGCCAGTCGCAAGCGAGAGGGAAATGCTTTGCGTACAATAATTCGACATGCTCATTGGGCCGTAGGTGTCGTTTTCGACACTTATGCTTGCGATGCAGTGGATTTCACCCGGCCCCGAACTGTTTTCGAGGGAATCGACAGGCACCAAGGTCACGAAAGGCAGGAGCAGGAAAACCCGTGGTGGCGGGGGTGCTCAGTAGGGCTCCGACGCCAGTCAGGCTGGATACTATGGCCAAATGGCTTAGATGGTATCCAGATCAGGAGGTCGCAGAGTTTTTGTTTAAAGGTTTTCAGTTTGGTTTCCGGTTACCGGTTGCGGGCGAAGTGCGAGTGCGGGCCTCAAGAAATCTTCAGTCAGCTCGCGCTTTTCCGTTAGTTTTACGGGAGAAAGTTGAAAAAGAGGTTCGTCGGGGCAGAATGGCGGGTCCGTTTGCGCCCCCCCCCCTTCCCCTGGAGGATCTGGTTATTTCGCCAGTGGGGGTGGTGCCTAAGAAGACTCCAGGTTCCTTAAGGCTCATTCAGCATCTGTCGTACCCATTGGGGTCATCCGTCAACGATGGGATACCTCCTGAGCAATGTTCGGTGGTTTACCAGTCGTTTGATGAGGCTCTTGGGATTGTGCGGGCTTACGGTTCGGGTGCCCTGATGGCTAAGATTGATGTGGAGTCGGCCTTTAGGTTGCTTCCCTTACATAGGGAGTCTCCGTTTTTTGGGTTTTCGTATCGGGTCGGAGTATTTCATTGACAAGTGTCTGCCGATGGGATGTTCCGTCTCTTGCTCATATTTCGAGAAATTCATCACCTTTTTGCATTGTTGCGTGGAGTTTTCCACGGGAGGTCACGGGGTGGCGCACTACCTTGATGACTTCTTGTGTGTAGGGCCTGCGGATTCGGATCATTGCAGTGAGCTGTTATTTAGCATCGAAACGCTTTTTTATCATTTCGGAGTGCCAGTGGCTGAAGATAAGACTGAAGGTCCTGTTTCTTGCTTATCATATTTGGGTATCGAAATTGATACGGGGGTAGGTTCGTGTTGCCTTCCTCAGGCCAAGGTGGCCAAGCTGCGTGAAGTTATCGGGCAGTTCTTGTCATTGCGAAAGGTCACGCTTCGGCAGGCTCAATCCTTGTTGGGCCTTTTGAACTTTGCTTGTCGGGTCATCCCGATGGGCAGGGTTTTTTGCCGAAAGTTGGAAAGGGCGACGGCGGGGTGTTCCAGGCCGCATCATTTCGTTCGATTGTCTTCCGAGATTAAAAGAGATTTGGCTGTTTGGGCCGCTTTCTTGGAGGATTTCAACGGGGTGCGGATATGGATGACCCCGGTCGTTCGCAATGCTGATGTACAGCTTTTTACAGACGCGGCAGGTTCTTCGGGGTTTGGGTGCTATCTCGACGGGTCTTGGTGTGCGGCTTCTTTGCCTGAGGAGTGGTTTAGTAAGGGTCTCACTAAGGATCTGTTGCTGCTCGAGCTTTTCCCAATTATGGTGGCGTTGGAAGTGTGGGGCGAGCGTCTGGCTGATCGCAGCATTTTGTTCAGATGCGATAATCTGGGCGTGGTGCATGCGATTAACAACCAGAGGGCGAAGTCGGTGGTAGTGTTAAGAGTACTGGCGCAGCTTGTGTTGGCTTGTTTGCGTTGGAATGTTTGGTTTCGCGCGCTGCACGTTCCCGGGGAAGATAATGGAATTGCCGACGCCTTGTCACGCGGGCAGTGGGAGAGATTTCGAGTTTTGGCACCTGAGGCTGATTCTCTTGGGATCCGTTGCCCCGATTATGTTTGGCAGGTGATCGGTCCGGCCTGGATGGATTAGTGAAACGGTCATTGGCTCCGACTACGCTTAAGGCTTACAGCCAAGCTTGGAGTGAATGGGAAGAGTTTGCTCGCGGATGTGGGCATCAAGGTAAGAGTGGGCATCGGCTGATGCTTTCTTTTATTTGGCAACTCTTCATCACTGGTAGGTCTAGAGCAGTTGTGTCACGGTACCTGGCGGGGATTTCTTTTTTCACCAAGCTCAAGTGTCTCCCTGACGTTACCAAGAGCTTCCTCCTTGTGAAGGCTCTGAAAGGTTGGGCGAGGTTGGCCCCGACGCCGCCTGATGGGAGACGCCTGATTGATGCGGCCCTTCTGCCGGCGGTTATTGGGGCGGTTGCCGGAGTTGCTTCTTCAAGTTTTGAGGCTTTGTTATTCGAATTAGCTTTTTCCATGGCGTATCATGGGGTTTTTCGCATTTCAGAGTTGGTGGCGCCGTCGAAGTGGAAAGATTCGACCATGCTGCGGGAGGATGTAGTTGTGGGTGAGAGGTCCTTGCTGTGTAGGCTGCAGCGCTCTAAGACGGATCAGTTAGGTAGAGGTCGATGGGTTACCTTGGTCTCGTCTTTGGACGATCGCATTTGCCCGGTGTTGCTGGCGGCCCGCTATGCGTCAGTTCGGCCCTCCGTGAAGGGGTCCTGGCTGCTGCATTATAACGGGTTGCCTTTGACGAGATACCAATTTCGGTGGATGTTGAATCGCTGTCTGTCCGGCGTGGGCCTTTCACCCGCAGCTTTCGGCACGCATTCGTTTCGGATCGGAGCGGCTACGTCGGCCGCGTCGGCCGGTTTTTCTGTCAGGGAGATCCAATCGTTGGGCCGGTGGAAGTCTTCCAGCTACAAACGGTATATTCGCCCGGTGTTATAGGTTATGGGGTTTTGCAGCTGTTTGCAACTTGTTTGTTCTATTGTTAAGTATGTTAATGTCCAGTATGTTTGTGTGTTATCCCCTGTTCATCCTACTCAGGGATTAGCTACTCGCCGCTGCTGGCAGTGGGGGTCTGGAGTTATTTTTCACTTTTTTGCCTGACCCGACGGACTGAATTCGGTTCATTCAATTCTAATTCGGCTAATTGGACTCCAATTTAAAGTCCCTCGGCAGGTTTTTTAAGTTTCACCTCCAACTGAGTTTATCTGTGTTCCCCCTTTCCCCCCCCCCCCTCCTCCACATTTTCTTTTGAAAGTTTTCTTTTTTCATTTGATTTGATGCCTTTCCCATTGTGTCTTTATGTTCGCTTCGATTGGCTTGAAGCTTGTTTGCACGGCCAGGCCGTGGTATTCAAAAATAATTTTTTCTTTTTGGCAGATCCTTCAGGTTCATTGTAGGTTTGCATTCCTTTCGGCCTAATTTACTAACTTATTTTTATGTCATTTCCTTCATTTTAGGTTGGGAGGAGATGTTTTTACAGTGTGGGTAGTTGGTCACTCCTACGTGTACTGGACGGCCAGGTTTTTGGCATCCAAGGGGGCGCAGTTTTTTCCACGGGCTCGTGGTATTCGGTGGCTTGGCTGGCGCGGTATGTTGTGGCAGGATTTAAAAGGTAGGCTATTGGACCAGGCTCGGGTGCATGGTGTCCCTGGAGTTTTGTTGGTGCACCTAGGTGGTAATGATTTGGGTAAGAGTACATCTCTAGATTTGAGATGTTCTATGATAAAGGATTTGTCTAGTATTGCCATGGCCTGGCCTCATTGTACATTGATTTTTTCTTTCATAGTGCCCAGATTGTGTTGGTGGGGAGTGCCGGATGGTCGCCCTATTGATGAGGCCAGAAAAAAGGTGAATGCAGCGGTGGCGAAGTGGGTTTTGGCTCACAGTGGTTCGCCATGATAGGATCAGGTATCGGTATGATTACCTTTTTCGGGCCGATGGTGTGCACTTGTCGCAGGAAGGATTGGTGTTTTTTCTGAAGGATCTGTTTTCGGTTTTGGATCATTTGGGTTGTGGGTATGGTGGCGGTGCGAAGCCTCTTTAAGAAGAGCCTTTCGCTGTTGGCGGAAAAGAGCGTCAGGTTCTCGTTTTTGAGTTGTTAGTCACAGTTTTTAGTCGGTTTGGTGCTGTTTAGGTGCACTCTCCTTCGTTGACTGTTATATCTGCTGGACCACCCTTCAGGGGGCAGCGTCATCACCCTTCAGGGTGGGTAGTCAAGATGAAGGTTGAGTGGATACCTTTGTTTTGTGATTTGGAGTGGTTTAGATTTAAATAGCTTGGGGTTTTTGTGTTTGGATTTCAGCCGTTCTTTTTTTCTGGCCACCATACTCTTTTTATTAATATTCATATTAATTTAATTTTATTGCAGGTTTCATCTAGTTATTTAGATTAACAATAAATAGCTAACAAATTTCTTCCAAAATACGTGTCTCCGTGTCGTTATTATATTGTTAAGTTGTTTAGAATGGTTAATTGTCAGAAGGGAGTGAAACCCCTCAGCCAGTAGGAGGTTTAGGGGAACAGAATGACAATCTTGGAATGGAGAGAGTTAAACTTCCTGGGCTGGGGGTGGATCAGGATGGTATGATTGTCTACAGCCAATCAGGTAAAGTGAGAGGTGGTGTCAGTGGTTGTATTGGGCTGGTTCTGTGTGGTACCTTGTCTCTTTCATTTTGCCTTCCCACCCTCCCGCCCCTTTTTTAGTTTTACTATGGTTAGGGTATTTTGGCTTGAGGTTGTTGGCGGTTAATGTCTAGTTAGCTATTTGTTGGCGGAAAAGAGCGTCAGGTTGTCGTTTTTGAGTTGTTAGTCACAGTTTTTAGTCGGTTTGGTGCTGTTTAGGTGCACTCTCCTTCGTTGACTATTATATCTGCTGGACCACCCTTCAGGGGGCAGCGTCATCACCCTTCAGGGTGGGTAGTCAAGATGAAGGTTGAGTGGATACCTTTGTTTTGTGATTTGGAGTGGTTTAGATTTAATTAGCTTGGGGTTTTTGTGTTTGGATTTCAGCCGTTCTTTTTTCTGGCCACCATACTCTTTTTATTAATATTCATATTAATTTAATTTTATCGCAGGTTTCATCTAGTTATTTAGATTAACAATAAATAGCTAACAACTTTCTTCCAAAATACATGTCTCCGTGTCGTTATTATATTGTTAAGTTGTTTAGAATGGTTCATTGTCAGGAGGGAGGTTTATGAGTACCATTAAAAGAAGCAAAGAAGCATACAAGGGCAGCTACCTACATTTCTTTGTAAGGGAGCCTCTTTCTGCTGCACTTTTGCATTCAAGTACAAAGAAGCAGATGCATATTTACCTGACAATACCAGACCATGATAAAAGCAGGGCCCCGTTTTTTAAGACGACGCTGCCTGTGCGTCATTGATGCTATTTATGGCTCTGCCGTCTACTGTCTCTTGATCTGAATCTGGACTGACATTGGCAGCATAGTGATGAGATACGGCTATAAATAAATGTACATTTGTGATTAGTACAATTCTCATACCAGTTATTTCAAGGCATTATTATTCTATAGGCTGCTGCACGGGAGTGTAATTTAAATAGCTCTTCATTTCCCATAGCTTAGACCTGATGCTTAGTGCGTACAAGTGACAAACTCACAAGTCAGGGTGAGGGAAGGGGTCTCTACAGGACCAATTGCGCCCAAATGTATTAAGCCTTAAAAAGTTATAAAGTGGAGATGGATAAAGAGTGATAAATGTCCAGCCAATCAGCTTCTAACTGTCTTTTTTTTTTTTAAAGCCAGTGACATGGCAGTTAGGAAGCTGATTGGCTGGTCATTTATCACTCTTTATCCATCTCTACTTTATCGCTTTTTAAGACTTAATACATTTGGGCCCAAGTCTTATTGTCCCCATAGACACAATTTACATTTTTTTTCAACTTTTTCATACTTTACTTTACCATCCCTGTTGACTACGATTGGGAATAGTAACCTTGGGTATAGTCATCTTGCCTTCACTAGCCACACGAGGGGACGCTGTACACTGATTGGGGTCACATGGTTATACATCCAAATTAGAAAACAAAACATTGTGTCGACCTTTTTTGTGTCGGCCATGTCATTCTTTTTCATGTCAATGACCCTGTTGATATTTTGACCCAGTCAACCATATGGGGTCGACCTATTGACTGTTGCACCTATTTATGGTCGCCCTAATGATCCACACCCGCTGGAGAGGAGGTAGAAGCAGGAGCATTACTGAACGTCATCGTGGCCCTGCTCCCATTGTGCAATATTGTGGCATCGGGCAGTAGGAAAATGAGTGGGATTCAGAAGTCTGCTCTTCTGTCCCTGAAATTTGGGAGTCTCCCGGATATTTAGAGGGGGCAGGAAAATATTGACTTACTTTTGACACCACAGCTACATTAGGGACCTATAGCACTGGCAGGGTGAGGGCAATAGGGCGACTATTACCACTGGGTGTGTGTGCTTGGTGTGGGGGGGGGGGGGGCAGCTAAATATGCTTTTAAACCTATGTTCATGACTTAAGTAAGAAATAAAAAATTGATTTATTATGAAAACTATTAGTAATGAAAACATTATTTGAATGTCAGAAAGTAACTTATTCAATAGAAAAGCAAATATGTTCTACTATGTTATGTGGAATTTTATCTTCAGATGAAAGATTTACATTAGTTCCACGTTTTTCATCTGGATATGCACAACACAAGCAGCTGAGGATGTTTTACCTGTCACACACTGACAGTTTGGCCTACAGGTACCTACCTAATGCTGCAGGGGAAATCTATCATCTGTATTGCTTATCCTGCCAGCTGCCACTACAATTAATATACAGTATATGTAGAGGTGCACTGTCTTCTCCGCTAGGGATTGGCTATTTCGGGGCAGAGTGTGACTTTTGATTGGGGGGGAGAGAGGAGCCTGTGTGGCCTAAAGACGTTCTGGCCTCTCTGTGGTCCGTTGCACTACGAGCTCCCAGCTCAGTGGGTGAAGTGGTGTGAGGCAGTGGCCTGTATTTTGCCCACCCTTAACTTAAAGGCTGATTCCCTGTGAATAGGGTAAATTAAACATAAATTAGGTCTTCGATGGTTCCGTATGTTACACTCAGACTACATATAGGTTGAAAAAAAATATTTGACCTTATTCAGTTTCAGTTGCAGTTTTACTATTTTAGCAAAACTGCAACTGGCTGCGATCGCATGCTGGGGGCCGCCCAGCATGCAAATACCCAGCAGCAATGCAACTGCGATCCCATCGCTGATTTGTTGAAGTCCCCCTGCCTCCACAGCCAGGCTGCAAAGGCAGATGCATGGCAGCCATTATTCGGTTCGGAGCGGTCGCGTGTGACATCATGCATCCGCCCCAAACACGCCCCCTTTCTGACGATATGCCTACCCTCTGCCGAGTTGCCGCCCCCCGAATGCCCTGCAAACGCCTCTGCCTGTCAATCAGGCACTGGCGCTCAAATAAGTGAGATTCGACTGCATCTCACTGCGTGCACACACGCAGTACGGCTGCTGCGCGTGTGCACTGCGCATTAATAGTTCAGTATGTGATCTGTACTGGATAAGGCTTATTATTTGGCAAATTACCCTATTGCATTACAGTAAGTACTGCAACAGATTACTGTAATTGTGTATAAAGATACTTTGTATGTTACATGACATGGAATGGCCCATGTACAATATTGCTTACATACAGTATGTTCCAGCGATCCACACGTGAAGGCTGCCTGCACTCCTTCTGCCAGTATACAAAGGTCTGTCTCTGTGGGAAAATGCTTCCTGATGAAGCAGCTTTGTACATGCTCATTCTCTACTGTAACTGCAGCAGACGATGGCAGGCCCCCTGGATGGCCCAGATACAATATTGCTTACATACAGTGTGTTCCAGCGATCCACACGTGAAGGCTGCCTGCACTCTTGCCAGTATACAAAGGTCTGTCTCTGTGGGAAAAATGCTTCCCGATGAAGCAGCTTTGTACATGCCCATTCACTACTGTAACTGCAGCAGACGATGCCAGGTGAGAGGTGTACTCTAATTAGGTTGACATGGTCAAAAGGTCGACATTTAAAAGGTTGACAGTACTTATGGTCGACAGGTTAAAATGGCCAATATGACAATGGTCGACACACATATGGTCAACACAAGTTTTTTGGGGGGGGGGGTTTAAACATTTTTTCAACTTTTTCATACTTTACCATCCACGTGGACTACGACTGGGAATAGTAACCTGTGCCGAGTGCAGCGATAGTGAAGCAAGCCATGTGGGGAGAGGGGGGGTCGCTGTGCACTATTTGGGGTTCCATGTGCTTTGAAGGAGAAGATGACACAAAAAAACCCCTTAAGAATGTTGTGTCAACCATTTTCCACGTCAACCTTTTGTACCTGTCAACCTTTTCCAGAGTCTTCGTTTTACCTGCCGACCAAATGACAGTGTTGCCCTATTAACCCAGTCGAGCTTTTTCCATGTTGACCATATGGGGTCAACCTATTAACTGTCCCATCCATACCCATAACTTATTATATGCCACCAAACATGGACTCTTCAGCTTTGGCTGTTTCTGTCATTACTACCAGATATTGAGTAGGATGCGCTCCTGGTAAGCTGGCTGCAAGCTGATTGCTTTTTCTTATGCCAGAATTCCCTTTATACTGAGATCTCCCTTTGCTCAGCTTATTATTAACTAGAAATACATATTAGTGCAGTTATGTCACATTTCTTATAAAAAAAGAGGGCTCATTCTTGCAGGTAATTACTGGCAGGAACGGTCTCCTAGCCTTTACGTCTTACTTTCTTAAGTCAATGTTCCGAAATCAACTACAATAGCAGTCAATGTTTTTTACGTCTTTACTTTCTTAAGTCAATGTTCCGAAATCAACTACAGTATATCATCTGCTCAGTCATTATGTTGACATGAGAACAGTTGCTTCTTGGTTTACAGACAAATTAATTTCATGATTAAATAATATGGGCGTACCAAGTGAATGTAGCTACCGTTGAGAAGTGGATGAGGAACTGGAGTGGAGAAATGTTATTAGAAATATATCTGTGTGATCACTGTACATGAAGCGCATCTGATAATTGTGTCGCATTCTAACTATAGCTACCCAATACAGATTTCAAAACAATTCTGGGAAATTATATTAGGTGCTTTGAACAGAAGCAACAAAACAAATCTGTCTTCTTCTTGTATGGATTTATTAAAGTGTATCATTAACATACGTTCCAAATATCGCTCATGTAGTTTTGCACAGAATAAAAATTCAAATGTGATGTTTTCACAGACTCTTTCATTGGCGCAAACATCTGAGAAGTTACTACCAGTCCCACTGTATTATATTATAACGGGATGTGGTCAGGATCCTGCCAGTTGGGATACTGACGGCTAGAATACAGACAGAGATAGTTACCAACCAACCAACCAACCAACCAACCAACCAACCAACCAACCAACACGCATGTATTATATAGAAGCTTTGAAGAAGTGTATATAATATGTACAGTATATATATATATACATATATATATATATATATACACACTTAATAAAGGTCCCTATACATGTGTTGGTTTTAGCTTTCAACACATGTAGAGATCAATGTGCAGCTTAAGTGAATTATAGGGATTAGACATGGGAACATCTGCAGTTAATGCTGTGGCTTCATTATACCAGGCACTGGGTCTTTGTAGGTTACAAACTCTTAAAAGAATAACCAGAGTGAATAGAGAGGATAGAGCACCTACTGTACATAACCTACTGCAAGTACGGAACGTGTACACTGGGTGCAGCATAACAATTCATAAACCACAAAGTTGTATCCAGTTTTAAATGTATTCTTATTATCTTTGTATTTGTAGTGTGTGTGTGTGTGGGGGGGGGGGGATCTTTTCCATGGAATTCCCACTCTTAGTGTTATGCTACAGCTCAGTTGTCTTTAGTTCTCCAGGGGAAACTTACTAGAAAGCCTGTATAGGGGGTTAGACTGATACCCCACAGGATCTTCTGTTCTTTGGAAACAGTCCCATGGCCTTTGCTTGACATGGACAATGATCAAGGATCCAAAAATCATAGGTTCTTAGTAAAGGTATACTGTCTGCTTCCTTGGAAGCTATATGGGCTACAGTAATGTTGCCCGTGTAAAAATTCAGGTCTTTTTATTTTATGGTTTCCAAGGATTTCTGCAATATTTAGGTTTGGGGCTGTTTAATAAATTGGTACCACAGTAGGTATCAGAGATGTCTAGGGCTGCCCCTCACTTCCCCATCACAGAAGACAGTCCCTATAGTTTTCTAAAAGTGCCCAATTTACCAAGCTTCGATAAGTTTAGCCCAATAGCCATACCGCCTAACCGTCCTAATTTTGGCGGGGCAGTCACACTTTTCAAGTACTGTCCTGACATTCCACCCACAAACCCCAGTGTCCCATGCTGAGGGAGAAGGTTGGGATGCCCCCACTGGGAGAGAGCTTCCGGAGTGCTGGGTATGCCCCCAGTGTGATGAAACGGGGCTCGCAGGAGCGGTATTTTCATGGAGGTCTCACCCCCACTCACAAGGCCACACCCCTTACTTCCAGGTGCACACCGGAAGTCCTGCTGGGCATAGGACAAATGTTGGGAGGAACGCAATAGCTAACAGCATGTTTAGGCTGCATTTTCACAAATCTTTCTTGGATGCATCCTTTGGATTCCTTCCCACCAGTTCACACCAACACAAGCATATGGCATTCACCACGCATGCTTAGATAGCATAAGTTATAACCTTACATTTTACTCATGACATGCTCTATTGTCCTGGGAAGAATCTTTCTAAATTGCCCTGAAGAATTATTTCTTATAGCTGCCCTACGTGATGATTACTAATGATACAGGAGTTGTCGGGGCAGAATTGCAGGGAAGGGAAGTTGGCTCCTGTGTCTCCTTCTTCTATTCTATTTCATTGTATTTGGCAGGAAATATTTAACGAGGAAACAGAAGACAAATTATTTCCTGATAATTTCTTGAATATGTATTTTTGAAACATAATGCACGGATGTGAAACGAAGGTTTGAAAGATTCCTTGGTGCAAATGGTGGAACACAAATGCTATAGCTGCTCCCTCCTGATCCTGGTTATACCCCAATAACCGAGATAGACTATGAGTAATGGGGGTGTGGTATTGAAGGTCGACCACACTTAGGTTGACAGTGTCTAGGTGGACCACTATTGGTCAACTAGGTCAACAGGGTCTCTAGGTCGACATGGTCTAGGTCAACAGGTCAAAAGGTCAAGTTTTTAAAATCTTTTTTGGCCTGTCGACCTAGAGACCCTGTTGACCTAGAATCCCTGTCGACCGATAGTAGTCGACCTAGACACTGTCGACCTAAGTCTTGTCGACCTAGAGACCGGATATCGAGTAATGGATGTGGTCGTGATCCACATCCATTACTCATAATGCTGAGATGTGCTGTCTGTATATATGTATATACTATAAATATACACAGTCGAGTCACATTATTATGACCACCAGCTAACAGCCAGAGTAACCACTGTGTGCAGCAGGGACAGCAGCTAGACGGGATGAACTGTCGTTTTAGACACACGTCTGGTAGCCCCCAGGTTCACTTTGACGGTGAGCTGCTCCACTGCAGCTGATAATCATCCCTTTTTGCAACTCTGATAAATCGCCCCTTTTGCCCATGACCGTAATGAGTGATATGTATGCAGATGGCTTATCGCACACCTTATATACCCATCAAGCCAGCACACGACACGTGACGTACTTCATGGCCTATGCGCTGCCGACGTCAAATGTAGGAGGTCATAATAAAGTGACTCAACTGTATATATGGCCGAGGGGAACAAGGAACCCCACTGCCTGGTAGACCACCCCCTCTTCTATGGGTCATATATACACTGTTACTCTATTACACCCCTTTCAGACCTCAATACATACCTCCAAACTGTCCTGATTTCAGCGGGACAGTCCCTCTTTTCAGGAACTGTCTTGCTGTCCCAGTTGTGAGCTGCAACGTACTGCGAGTTGGGGGGAAGAGGGGGCATGTGCTTCATCCACACTGTGCTGGGAGAGACTGCGCTTCATCCGCACCATACGGAAGAGGCTGGAGGCTGCCGGAGTGCAGGATACCGAGATGGCTCTTCCAGCACAGAATTCCTCCTCACCTCACACAGAACTCCTCCCCCTATGGGACTGCCAGTCCAAAATCAGATTAGCACAGTGGTTCTCAAACTGTGTGCCTAGGCACCCTGGGGTGCTGCGAGGCTCATACAGGGGTGCCTTGGATTGGTTATCCAGGACCAAATCAAATTATTTATGGTCAATGTAGTAGGCAAAACCAGTGCTGGTGGATGTCAATCATAACATATGTGCACAAACAGAAGCGAATCTTGTCCCTCACCACACTACTGAAAATAAGGATGATATATACTGTAAATACAATGTACTTAATTTAATATTTCTTTCTAAATTTCTCAATGAGAATCTTTTGGCCTAGGGGTGCCGTGAAAAAAAATTCTGGTATTCTAGGGCTTTCAAAAAAGTTTGGCAACCACTGTATTAGCAATAGGAGCTTCCAGTAGGAAACCCGCACTGTTCTTAATTGCTGTCTGTAATGTGCAGACTGTGCAGCCATAGAAGCTGTTTTACTGCAACTGTGCATGAGCAAACACTGAATGACTCACTATTTACTGTCGTATAAAATAAGTTACTTCAGATACAATCTCCTATATAATAGCCCTGTGATTCTGTGCCTGGGTCTCTAACGCTGGGCGTGGCTAGGAGCTCTCATTGGGTTAGTGGCAGGTCTATCACACCCAGTCCACAGCTGATTGGGCGAGAAACGCCCTTCCACACATGTTACATCCAATGGGAGGCTCTGCCCTTTGCCTTCTGTGTTTTCACAGAGCAGGAATAACAATGGGACTGATGGAGCTGCAGCTCCAGCCCCACACCCCAATATAGGCCCACTGCATCTGCAGCATCACACCCTCCAACAATTTAAACATAAACATTGATGCAAATTCGAAAAGGGGGCGTGACACGGGCACAGCGGCGTGGCCACACCCATTTTCCTATACTTTCAATGGAACCATGGAGAGTCAAAAAACGGTACAGACCATAAAAAAAAAAGGGTCCGTATCTGCCAAAAAGGTGCAGCTGGAGGGTATGTCACTGCATCTGCAGCAAGTCTCTGCACTGTAGATAGGGCGAAAAACATCCTTTTACTGCAGCATCCCATGGGGGACATTCGTTCGCTGTGCAGCGATCAGGCAAAAACTCTGCACTTCTGCGCATGCGTATGCAGCGCAATGTGCACGTGCGGCGTACTATTACAATGAACAATGTCGTTTTACACAGGGTCTAGCGATGATGCTTTTCAGTCGCATAGCCAACCGCAGAGTGATTGACAGGAAGTGGGCGTTTCTGGGTGTCAACTGACAGTTTTCAGGGAGTGTTCGGAAAAACGCAGGCATGGCTGGCCGAACGCAGGGCGTGTTCATGATGTCAAATCAGGAACTGAATGGTCTGAAGTGATCGCAAGCGCTGAGTAGGTCTGGAGCTACTCTGAAACTGCACAACATTTTTTTGTACCCGCTCTCCGATCCCTTTGTTCCCACTTGTGCTAAGCTAAAATACACTCCCAGTGGGCGGCGGCATAGCGTTTGCACGGCTGCTAAAAACTGCTAGCGAGCGATCAACTCGGAATGACCACCAATGTCTTGCTGCCAGTCCGCCTGCCCCCTCCGGCATCAACAATCCCCACTCCCTAGCCGCGCCGCAGGTGGAACAAAAGCTGCTGTGGCCACCGTCATAGATGTGTATGAAAGTGGCGCAGTGGAAGACTTTCATAGCCCTCCCTGTGCCGCATACTCTCAGCCCCAGAGCCTCCTCTGCGTGTGATGTCACAGAAGTGCCTCCCAGCCACAGCCACGCCCAGATCCCCAGAGGCCCTGACTCCGCAACACAGCACCTGGCCTGCCGGCCTGGAACCCCCGAGATGGCTAATGTAATGGATAGATAGAGTGATATCGCGGAGGGTAATGTCTGGACACTGAATCAATGTAAAAGGTGACAGTGCTGTGCAGTGCAGTGGGTGTGCAGTCAGGGCCGTTGCTAGAGTGTTCGGCGCCCCCCTGCAAACTATAAATTTGCACCCTCACATACTTTACAAACGCACAGCGCACATAATGACCCCTGTAGTAGAGACGCTTACACATGTAATGCCCCCTGAACCAGTGACGCTTACACATGTCACGCCCCCCCTGTACCAGTGACGCTTACACAAGTAACACCCCCTGTAGCAGTGACGCTTACACATGTCACGCCCCCCCTGTACCAGTGCCACTTACACACGTAACGCCCCCTGTAGCAGTGACGCTTACACACGTAATGCCCCCTGTACCAGTGACGCTTACACACGTAACGCCCCCTGTACCACTGTCGCTTACACACGTAACACCCCCTGTACCAGTGACGCTTACACACGTAACGCCTCCTGTACCAGTGACGCTTACACACATTATGCAGCAGTCACACATACACACACACACACACACACACACACACACACACACACACACACACACAACAGACACATATATACAAACACACACACATACATACTGTACATACATTACACACATACACAGTCACACATATATACAGTATACACATGCACTCACTCTCTTTCCAGACACTTATCTAATGAAGTCTGGCTGGCCGAAGCTGTAGCAGCTCATCCTCCTGCTGCAGCATGGTCCCGTGTAGCTCCACCCCTTACTCCCATCTAGCTCCGCCCACTTTGGCTCCCTCCCATACACTGAATGTCACACAGGGGAGGGGAGTGGGGAGAGGAGGTTTTGTGCTGCCGGCGCCGAGGGGGAGAAAAGGTTTTGTGCTTCCTGCGCCGCTGCATGTGTGACAGCAGCCGGCAGCAGCAGGGATAGCAGCAGCAGCTCAGCACAGGGATGCAGAGCAGGGAGGACGCCTCTCCTTCCTGGTGCCTCCCTGCACTGCATCCCTTTGCTGAGCGGCTAGCACCGGGCCTGTGTGCAGTGTCACTGACACTGCACAGCACTCTCACCTTTTACATTGATTCAGCGAGTCACTCAGTTCTGCCAGCCAGTCACTATTGTTATCACCAGTGTCCCAACGCGCCACATTACAGGGAAGTAGACGCACTACATAAACTACAGCTCCCAGCAGCCCTTAGCGCCGAAGCATTCCACCCCTTAGGGCTGCTGTAGTTTATTGCATACATCATCTTCCCTGTAATGCGGCGCATTGGGACACCGGCGCGAACAATAATGACTGCCTGCTGTGTGAGTCTCTGGGAGAGCCACTGCCAAAGGGAGGACAGCAGCTTAGCTGCTGACAGGAGGAGAAGCAGGATAAGCATTACCCGCCCCTCCCCCACTCACAGTACCTCCGGGCCTCATCCGCAGCGACCCCGCACCCGTACCTCCCGCAGCACCACCGCATCCGCCCCTCCCCCACCCGGGGCAACCCCGCAACTGCTCCTCCCCCACCCGCAGCGGCTCTGGACCACCACCCGCGGCACCCACGCACCCTCCCCCACCTGCGGCACCACCGCAACCGCCCCTCCCATGGCACCCCAGGATCCCATCCGCCTCTTCCCCGCACCTCCTACTCCCCCAACCAAAGCACCTACTAGGTGATTCACCAGGCCCTGCGTGCGCTGTTCACCCCGTTGCAAGGGGCTTCCACCCCTTAACCATTGCACGCCCCTTTGTTCGTGCAATATTTAACCACTCACACAATTATGATTGGATGTAATACTCCATATAATAATAATATTGCACGCCACAAGGGTGTGCAAGGGTTAAGGGGGCGTAACCCCTTACGACGGTGTGAAGAGCGCCCATAGGGCGCGATGAATCACCTAGTTATAAATGCATTGTTACTTTTACCTTTTTTTTTGTAATAGTAGTTATTAGTGTAATAAAATAATTTTTAGTGGAAATTCAATCCTATAATATAAGTAAGGAAAATTATATTTGAACACTAAGGGGTATATTCAATTCAAGTTGAATTTCCTGATTTGTCGGATTAACTGAAGTTTCCGACAATTTAAGGTCTAATCCAGAATTCAGCCTATTCAATCAAGCTCCTGTTAATCCAACAAGTGAGAAAATCTGACTTGTCGGAAAGCACGTGGATCAGCGGAATAGCCATGGATCCACATGCTTTTGTCAGAAACGTGGCCAGCATTTCCGACTATCTCAATCCGACTTTAAAAAAAGTCGGATTGAGGAGATGAGACAGGGAGCGGGGACATGAGGATGGGAGAGTAGATGGAGCGGGGACTGCTGGGAGGAACTGACGGGTTGTGACGTAGCAGGTCATAACAGCGGGGGAAAGCAGGGAACCCTGCGGCTGCAGCAGCGTAGCAGGAGTACGGGGCACCGCCGCTCACGGCAGCATCCACCCGGCTCCAGCAAGCGAGGTCCCGCTTGCTGGAGTCGGGTGGACGCTGCCGTGAGGTCTGGCGGCAGTGCCCCATCCACCTGCTACGCTGCTGCAGCCATGGGGTTCCCTGGTATCCCCCGCTGCGATAACCTGCTCCGGGAGGGCGCCTGTTATACTCTATTCCCAGGACTATGCTGTATTTACTACAATGCATAGCTGTTATCTGGTACATGATCATGCATGGTTGTGGTATGCGTGACCGGCAGTAGAATCCCAGCGGTGGGTGGCGAGTGCAGCAGGCCCCTTGCGGGCTCTGTGGTGACCTACGGTCGCCACGGGTTCTATTCCTACTCTATGGGTGTCGTGGACACCCACGAGTGGTAATAGTCCCTGTTGGTTGGCATGCCAACCATCGGGATTGTGAGGGGGCGATATCTAGGGGGAGGTTATTTGACCGTCAGTCTCCTGACTGTCAGTCACATCACTACATCCCATCATGCATATACTATAAGTATTTACTATATATGTTTATATTGGGGCACAGGCCATTCGAGCCTCTGCGTATGCTGGGTACCCCCTTGTACATGTGCATTTATGACTTTATTCCTTGGGTGGAGTCTTCATGTTCTAGGCCAACACTATATCTATATATAGATGATGGATGTATTAAGAAATAATGTGTTTAATCTTTCAACGCATCAATTGCCTGATGAGTATGGTGGCCAATCCCGGGATTGGGATCGGTGGGATCCCAGTATCCCGGCCTAAAATTGGCTGTTATTCAATCCATGTATTGGAGCTTTCAATCCCGGGGATTTCGGGATTGTCCACCACCTTACTTTTTAATGTTGGGCAGCATACGCTGCCCGGTTCCCCCTGTTCAGCTCCCCCTGCCCCTGGCTTTGCGCACTGTGCAGCGTGAAGTGAAGTCAGAGGTCACGCTGCGCAGCCAGCAGCCCACCGAAACTCACAGCCTGCACATCCCTGGTTCTCACCTCCGCTCAGTAAGTGGCCCACATGCCGCCCGTCCAGATTAGGGTCAGTTATGTGGGTTGGGCAGGGCGGGCGGTGGGGGGAATGGGACACTTTAAAAAAAAAACCAATCCCGGAAATCCCGGGATTGATAATTTTTCAATCCCGATAACTGGGATTGAAAAAATGTTCTGGGATTGGCCACTTTACTGATGAGGAAGAGTCTTTTTTAGCTTTGGGTCTCACTTTTGTCCCAACCTTTAAGAGAGCCAAGTTTGGTTTTCAAGTTGACATGTATAAATTGGGGCGGAAGTTGAGAAAAAAAGAGTTTTTTAAGGATAAGGCACCCAAAGAGGATAGTAATACGACACCATTATTTATCAGTGTTAGCCATATCTCCCAACATCTACTCCCCATGAAGCAAGACTCTTCCATGCGCCCGAAGGGAGGGTGGCCTCATGGAAAGGGGGTGTGGTTTCATAGGAGCAGCGAATGAGAGAGGGTATCCCAACTGCCCGCCCAACACGGGACACTGGACAGCAGGACAGTCCCAGAAAAACGGGACTGTCAGGTGAAAATCGGGACAGTTGGGAGGTATGGTGCACATTTGACCCACAGTCAGGAAATGCTAGCATTAAGACATTTTTGAGAATGGTGGAGTTGGATTATTTAGGTGCTTCCAAGGTAAAACACTGTCACTATATTTTGTATAAGAAGCAGAGGGAGGTCATAAAATCATTAAGTAACAATGACAACATACAGTAGTAATTTGTGTGGCTGATAAAGGTGGAGCTGTAGTGGTGTTAGACTATAAGGATTGTGATTGTGATAATTGAGTGACACACATACACCAGGTTGGAATACAACACAATGAAATAAAGCCACTGTTGATAAGTTATTAGAGTGCGGTGTACAACAATAGTACAATTGCATTGTAGTATTCCTAAAATTCATAAGACCCTGGCGAAGCTTCCAGGCTTTGCTCATCCACATACGGGCAAGACAATACCTGTAAGACATTTGCTTACATGCACTTCTGCCTTTTTGATTTATATACTATTGTGCCCATGTGGCTTGTACTATGTGCCTAATTCAGATCTGATCGCAGCAGAAAATTTGTTCGCTAATGGGCAAAACCATATACACTGCAGGGGGGGCAGATATAACATGTGCAGAGAGAGTTAGATTTGGGTGGGGTGTGTTCAAACTGAAATCTAAATTGCAGCGTAAAAATAAAGAAGCCAGTATTTACCCTGCACAGAATCAAAATAACCCACCCAAATCTAACTCTCTCTGCACATGTTATATCTGCCCCACCTGCACTGCACATGGGCCCTCATTCCGAGTTGTTCGCTCGCAAGCTGCTTTTAGCAGCATTGCACACGCTAAGCCGCCGCCTACTGGGAGTGAATCTTAGCATAGTAAAATTGCGAACGAAAGATTCTCAAAATTGCGAATAGAAAATTCCTAGCAGTTTCTGAGTTGCTCGAGACTTACTCTGCCACTGCGATCAGTTCAGTCAGTTTCGTTCCTGGTTTGACGTCACAAACACACCCAGCGTTCGCCCAGACACTCCCCCGTTTCTCCAGCCACTCCCGCGTTTTTCCCAGAAACGGCAGCGTTTTTTCACACACTCCCATAAAACGGCCAGTTTCCGCCCAGAAACACCCACTTCCTGTCAATCACATTACGATCACCAGAACGAAGAAAAAACCTCGTAATGCCGTGAGTAAAATACCAAACTTCTTAGCAAATTTACTTGGTGCAGTCGCAGTGCGAACATTGCGCATGCGCAATTAGCGGAAAATCGCTGCGATGCGAAGAAAATAACGAGCGAACAACTCGGAATGAGGGCCATGGTTTTGCCCATTAGCTAACAAATTTGCTGTTGCGATCAGATCTGAATTAGGCCCTATGTTGGTAAGACTTCAAGATGTTTCTGTGATCATATGGCCAATCATCGTTCATCGTTGGAGAATAATCTAGAGATAGCAACATTAAAATGCATGTTAATTGACCATGTGCCCAATTTGGAAAGAGGTGGTGACAGGGAGTGAGGTCTAGTGCGCAAGGAGGTGAAATGGATTTTTTATGTAAATGTGCTGTTCTCGTGGACGCTGCAGTTTTTCTATATTGGTGATTGCTCATGTAATGCTTATATAATGTTGATATAAGTGTTGGTCTTATGCTGGGATACGGGTTACATTACTGCATACCTCCCAACTGTCCCGATTTTCACGGGACAGTCCCGTTTTTTGGGGTCTGTCCCGCTGTCCCTCCCGCGGGCCACAGTGTCCCGCGGTGGGAGGGGGGCAGTTGGGAGGCTCCCCATCACTCACTGCTCTGCTCAGTTCAGAGCAGAGCAGCGGTGAATAGACGCTATGCGCATAGTGTCTATTGCAGTGAGCCAGAGTAACTGGGGGCATGGCCAGCAGCTCACAGAGCGCTGGCCTGTGCCCACCACTGTGATGGAAATGGGAGGCGTGGCTCGCGATAGCATCATTCTCGTGAAGCCATGCCCCATTTTAACAGGCCATGCCACTTTTTCGGTGCCACACAGCTTTGCCGCGCATTGAGTCTCATAGAACTCTACCTCACCTGAAGTGCAACATGGTTTTGCCTAATTGCTAACTTTTTTGGTTTGCTAACAACTCTGAATAACCCCCATAGTCCTGCGGTCTGCTCACAAAGGACAGTATCATCAGCCCACATATGCATCGCTGGAAAGATGAGCCAGGCTATATCTGTATATAAGCACAACATGAAAGCACAAACATGTAAATGGGGGGGATTTAAGGAAAGGAGGGGGGCAAGGGGGGGGGCATGTGGTAAACAAACTAAGGAGTAGGAGGGGAAAGAACTAGTAATATTTCCATAAATCATAGTAGAGGGTAAGAACCGTAGGACTAGCAGTGTCAGGGTTCCGGCACCCGTAAATAGATGTCAGGAAACGGGGTCTCGAGGGGGGAACTAGTGGTTATGAGAACTTGAAGGTGGTAGGGGGAGAGACCTATAAAATTGAGCCATGTAAACCTGGAATCTCAAAAGCCAAGGTCACATAATCATCTCACATGGAAAGGAACATATAGGGGCCACCACAAGTTAGTTGCCCTGGGTCCGCCTACCCCCCCCCCCACACACACACACACAGACCATAATCTGGCCCTGGATATGGTGATTCAGCAAGTCCACAGTTGTTCAGATTGTCAATGCTCCCATTCATGTAAGTGAGACGTTCACCACGGAAGGGCTTAGACCCCTGAAACTAGGCTTGCAGAGGGAGAGGAATCACCTGCTCGGACTGTTAGACCTGACTTCCGTCAGCCTGCAGTTCCGCAGTACTTGTGGAACAACCGCTCTCAGTATAGACAGCTATATTTTGCCTGCCACTGCCATAGAGTACAGCAGTTTGCAAATGTATAATCCATAGTATAACGGATAAAGTCAAAATTTACTACCTTGCATTGATATAAAACTGTTATTACAGCAATGTGCAGTGAACCTTTAACATTCCATCCTGGAACATATTTTAATAATGAGTGATAACCACAAGTGGTGTGTTGGGTACATACTGTGCGAGATCAGTCATTGCAGTACTTGGCATCGTCAAGAAAATACACATAAAAGTGACAAAGCATTAATGTGACATTAACTGTATGAACAGATGTTCAATTTGAGGAGGCCAAGGTTGACGTTAACAAATGCTAAGACATAAGGACCTAAATGATTTATTTTGGTTTTATGTATTCTTAGTATATGTGAGAATGGTTTTACCGTGAGATGATGGTCTGAAGGTTGAATTATTTCAGTAAGTATTCAGTGGGCGAAGGGACCATGGAGGCCGGTGACGGTGTTGTTGGTGGCTGGGCAAAGGTAGCAAATAAATGGCATGTTTGTGTTCTGCACTACATACAAGTTGGTGCATATTAAGGCAGCACAGTTGGCATTATGGATAGCATTACTGTCTCTCAACAGAGGTCAAGAGCTCAATTCCCAGGCATGGCTAATATGTGTGGAGTTTGTATGTTCTCCAGCGGGTTTTCTTTTTAAATGGGTCATCCAGTTTCCTTACGCACTCCAAACCATGCTGGTAGGTTAATTGGCTGCTGACAAATAAATTAATCTTAGTGTATGTGTGTCCATGAGGTTGGGTGTATACAGTAGATTGTAAGCTCCACTTGGGCAGGGACAGATGCGAAGGAGTAAACTGTTCCCTGTAAAGCGCTGCAGAATATGGATACGCCATATAAATAACTGTTAACAAATTAAATGTTGGTGATGTGGATATCCGTATAGTCCAGGTATAGCAGTAGGTGGTGGAATGGGTGCGAGTGCTTGGTAGTTTCAGTATGTTGGTGTATATAGTGAGTATCATAGAGAGAAGCCTTACAGCCTGCAGAATATTTAATTTAGCCCTAAGCAGATGTCCAAGTGGCTCATTTACCAGGTCAGAGCCTGGCTGCTGCCCAGCAGCTCCCAAAATGCTGGGCATGCCTCCAGCATTACTGGGACTGAGGCATAATGTGCAGTCACATCCCCAAAATAAGCGCAGTAGGTTGCATGTGTCATGAAGTTACATCCTTATTTCAAGGGTGTGCACGAAATTCCCGGACCCAGACGCTGAGAGGTATGGAAACTATATGTTTTAGTGGGGGCTGTTAGACTGTTGGTTTTACCAAGTTTGGCCCCGGCAGCTAACGCCATTTTCAGGTGACGTTCATCCGCTGTAGCGTATGGGATACAGATCGCAGAACTTACTGCTGTGTTTTCAGCAGACTGAGAAGTAGCATACCTCCCAACTGTCCCGATTTTCATGGGACAGTCCCGTTTTTGGGGGACTGTCCCGCTGTCCCAACCGCGGGCCGCAGTGTCCCGCGGTGGGGGTGGGGGCAGTTGGGAGGCTCAGGCACTCGCTGCCCTGCTTAGCAGAGCAGCGGTGAATTGCATCTATTCAGTGCAGACAGAGGGAGAGGGGGCATGCCAGCGGCTCACATAGCGCTGGGCATGCCCCCTCAGGGATGAAAACAGGGGCGTGGCCCACGATCTTAGGCCACACCCCTTTTCGGGGGCTTCGCCGCGCGTGTGTCCCTCTTTCAACAAATGGAAAGTTGGGTGGTATGCTGAAAGTCCTGAAAGAGAAGGGAAGGGAATACTGAGGGGGTTGTGTGACAGAGGATCGCTTCATCATGGCCACGCCTCCACAATTATCGCCATTGTAAAATGATGGTAGGGTCGTGATGATGTGATTCAGAGCAAATCATGCCATCAGTGATCCACTCCCGTTACATGCCCTGTGTTACATAGACAATCATTTTACTTCTTTCAATAAAACCAATTCCACTCTGGAGGTGGGTGGCCATGAGGGGCTCCAGGAGACGTCCAGTTTTGTGGACAGCTGGGAGAGCTACCCAAGATTCAGGAGTCTCATGGATGTCTCATGACATGAACCCCACCCTTGCAAGTACCCATTTCAGCCTGTGAATTAATCTGTGTGCGTAACAAGTTCATTTCTTGCAATGTATTGCAGAACACTATCAAGGGCCTAATTCAGATCTGATCGCAGCAGCAAATTTGTTAGCTAATGGGCAAAACCATGTGCACTGCAGGTGGGGCAGATGTAACATGTGCAGCGAGAGCTAGATTTGGGCGGGGTGTGTTCAAACTGAAATCCAAATTGCAGTGTAAAAATTAACCAGCAGCGCGCCTGACCCTCCCAGTCCCTGTCCACCTCCCGGAGACTGCTAATTCTGAAGAGGCCATCCAGAGCCGGCAGCAGAGATTGACTCACAAGATGATGATATCATCTCGCGAGAACCTTGCAGTGGTGCGGCAGGTGGAAGTGGCTGTAAGGGGAGTCAATGACAAGGAACAAACAGCCAGGTGACACACATATACATCCCCGCTCCCGTGGCCCGACCAGCAACTCGCACAGCCGGCCATTGATTTATAATACAGGAAAAAAAATTATCCCACCCAAAAAAATGGGGTCTGGGACTGAGGGTCGATAGCACAAAGGTTGACGCACCTTAGGTCGACATGGACAAAAGGTCGACAGGAACAAGTTCGACATGGAAAAAGGTCGACATGAGTTTTTTATGTTTTTTTGGTGTCGTTTTCTTCGTAGAGTGACCGGGAACCCCAATTAGTGCACCGCGTCCCCTCGCATGGCTCGCTTCGCTCGCCATGCTTCGGGCATGGTGCCTTCGCTCCGCTACCACTTCGCTCGGCACACTTTACCGTTCCAATCGTAGTCCACGTGGATCGTTAAGTATGAAAAGGTTCAAAAAAAGAAAAAAATCGTGAAAAACTCATGTCGACCTTTTTCCATGTCGACCGTGTTCCTGTCGACCTTTTGTCCATGTCGACCTTTTGTCCATGTTGAACTAAGGTGTGTCGACCAATTGACGTCGACCTAAGGTGTGTCGACCTTTGTGCTGTCGACCTGGAGTCCGGATACCAAAAAAAATGGCTACTGGTCTGCTCTGGCCTGGGCCCCCTGGCATGCCCGGGTAATCTGTACCCCCTCCCCCCTCTCTCGACACCCTGAGTACAGTGCATTACCACCAGTGATAACAGTATTACGCTCTGAGTCTCATCCAGCTGCCTGGAAACAATTTCGAAGGTGTCCGTTTAATAGCACTAAAATAATAACCCGTTTTTTATTCTGTTTTTTATTTGAGCAATGCATCATCAATGCCCTGGAGTAGATTTTCTATTTCTGTTTGTGCTTTGTTCCTTTTTTTAGACTATTGTATTACAGGGAGGTTTTTGAACTGTTGGTTTAGTAAGTGACAGAAGAACCTATTGAGCTGTGTGCTCTCACAAGTCCGAGTCCAGAGGTTTTTTCCTTTGAAATATAGGAGATGAATAATCTCCCCATAGTCAGTGACGTATGTGCTATTTTCAGATTGAAGCATACTAGTATATACCTAGAAAACAGAGTATTATCAGTTACATGAAAACCATAAGTTTCAGCAGTTTTATGCTCTATAATGATCTATCTATCTATCTATCTATCTATCTATCTATCTATCTATCTATCTATCTATCTATCTATCTATCTATCTATCTATCTATCTATCTATCTATCGCATGCCCTGTGCATTATTTTAAACAGGAGTTTCAGTAGTTGATAAAATAACCAATTATTATAGCACATTTGTTACAAATAAGTTATTTTGTGTGGACTTTATGTTGTTGGATTTAAAATTATTAACATGGATTTTTAGAAAATAGAATAGAATATACATAGTTAACATTTGCCCAGATTCAAAGATTGTAGTTCAAACTATCAACTTCTGCTGGTCTTTCAGTGGCAAACGCAGGATTTGCATGGGGGGGTTTCCAGAACTGGGTGGAGCCAATCACCGGGGTGGGGACTGAGGTGACCCAGTATTTGCTGGGTCCGTAAAACTAGTGTGTCTGTGTGTGTATATATATATATATATATATATATATACACATATATATATATATATATACATACACACATATCTACACACATATATATATATATATATATATATATATATACATACCGTATATACACCTATATATATATATATACATAGCATATTAAACATGCATACATATATATATATATATATATTTACACACACAGTACATGTATATATACACATGTATATATATCATATGTGTGTGTGTGTGTGTGTGTGTGTGTGTGTGTGTTATATGTGTTTATATACATGTGTATATATATGCATGCACATGGATATATACTGTATGTACTATAATTAAAATAAAGTAAACTTTTATTAAGCACTTACAAGTGTCACCAGGAAGACAGCAGGCTGCAGAGGACGCTAGACAGCCATTAATAATACTCATGCAGCAAAAAATAAATAAAAATAAATATATATATTTTTTTTGGTGGAGGGGGGGTTCTGGGTGCTCGCAAACCCCCCCCTGGGTGCGCCACTGTCTTTCCTCCTAAAACTAATTTTTTTTCCCTCTGTGTGTGAAGGGTCTGATATATAAGTATAAGTAAGGGGCCCTACTCACTGGCCGACCCGCCGCCGAGCTGCCCGACGGCGGATATGGCCGACGAGCGACCCGGCGGCGGGGGGGGCAGTGACGGGGGGAGTGAAGTTTCTTCACTCCCCCCGTCACGCGGCTGCATTGAAGTGCAGGCAAATATGGACGAGATCGTCCATATTGGCCTGCATGCACAGCCGACGGGAGACCAGCGATGAACGAGCGCGGGGCCGCGCATCGTTCATCGCTGGAGTCTCCACACTGAAAGATATGAACGAGTTCTCGTTCATTTATGAACGAGATCGTTCATATCTTTCTAAAAATCGGCCAGTGTGTAGGGCCTATTAGATATCGATTTAATTTCACCAACTGATATCAATAAAGTGCAGTGCTGTGAACAATTCCTTTCAGGTGTGTAACTAATCACTTCACAACAATAAGTGGAAGTGATAGTGTGATTCAAGGACAGGATTTACAATTTCCTTCACAATGCCTCAGGATAGCTGTGAGGTGAATCCTGAGGCATTGTGAAGGAAATTGTCTGATCACTTTCTTAGCAACCTTCCGTCTGTCAAGATATATCTCTTTGACTGTTTGTATTTCCTAAAAGCCATCTTTTTTGCTTTCACGCTAGTTGATAGAGTACTTCTTTTGTGAACCACGCTGGCTTCCTTTTCCTGGTGCTTTTCCTATCCCTTTTGATACAAAAGTCTGTTGCCCTTTGTATTGCACTTTTCAGTTTTTCCCACCTCCGCTATGCCCTTCAATATAACACATGTAACTGACAGGAAGGTGGGCCCCTCTTAGGTTTGGGCCCCATAGCATCTGCATTCCCAGCACCAATGGTAGCTTCGCCCTTGCAAGTAGTTAAATATGCACCAAAGTTTCCAATAGACAGTATTCAGTGTAGCTATAATTCATTCAATGACTGCTATTGCAAGGCATATATTCTGCTCGCATATTGCCAAATCCAAATTTCATTTTCATTCCTGCAGTTGTGTTTCTTTGTTTAATCTTAATGAAATCACTGCCAGGAATCTATGAATATGACCTTGCATTACGTATTTTGTCTGTCATATCGAAAAAAAAGTCTGTTTGGAAAGTGCACAGAGATTAGTTATTAATTAATGCAAACAGAAAAGTACAGTCAGTACCGTTAAGAACTCAGAAAGTCAGACAATGAATCAATGAATATTCATTTTAGTCAGTGTATTAGGAGATTATTGTGTTCCACTGTGCTGTTCAGTATCTCTAATGGCTTTTTTTCTGATTGAGTTGGAGAAGTCTTCTTGTAGCAGATGACTGTTACTTATACACCTTTCACACCACAGCTATAACCCGATAAATTGCCGTTTTTTTAAGCTTTCCAAAACAGTTCTAGCTGCGGTGTGAAAGGGCCACTTTGAATTTACTGGTTACAGATTACTGGTATTTTAAAACGGTTAAAAAGCAGGGTCCTAAACGGTTCAGACCCGTTTCATTGTGCAATGTGAAAAGCTCAGAAACGGTATTTCCAAACCACAGAAGGTGATAGGCTGTCTCCATGCATGATGTCACCAGGCAGAAGCAGGAAATAATCTGGAGGAAACACATGAGAGTGAAGAAGTGTTTTATTATACAGAATACAGTTTAAAATGGCAAATTGGAGTGATGAGGAAGTAAGGGAGCTGAAGCTGCTGGGTTCCATCGTACGACTAGCCAAATTATTAATAATTAATTAATAATTATTAATAATGTGCGTGCCAGAAAAGTCCATTTAAAATGACAACCACTGTTTTCTATGGGAGAAACGGGTTCAGTGTGAAAGGTACCAAAACGGTATTGAAATGGTAGTATACCAGTTACAACATGCAATGTGAAGGGGGTTTAACTGCTCAGACCCTTTTTAAGAACCGTTTAAAGAACCGTTTCAAAAGCAGGGTTTGCGATGTGAAAGCAGCATTAGTAGCAGAACTGCTTTTACTATGTGGCCACACTAGGCACATGGCTAGAGCAGCATATGCATGTGTTGTCTGGTGTGGTCTTTGCTGTTTTCATTTCATTTACCTTTTTTTTTTTAAACTATGGATCATAGTAATGGTCAGATGATGAAACTGTAGCTACACGATTACTAATGGATGGTAACCAACCAATAGAAACAAGCAGGTTCTTTTTCTAAGGACGCAGCTCCTTAGACGGGAACAAATAGCTAGTTTTTGCATACTACACATACACAGAGGTAAATGTTCACATTTTTACATATCTTGGATGGATCTTGGCAGTGCCTCTCTCTGTGTTAAAATGGGCATTACTGGCTGGCAAATGGGCATTAACATTGCAAATGCACGAAGGAGTTCTGTCTCATGTAAGTGCCAAGGCTAACGATGACAGTTTTAGCAATGGGTGTAGTTCTGTTGGGTACAGGGGGTGCCATTATTATGGGACCCAGAGGTTTAGAGGGCCCCGTTCCAGGGTATATAGGTGTCTACTAAATTCCCAGAAGTGCCTGCTAAGCAATTGGGTCTGACCCATTGCCAGGTTTGAATGGGTTGACATTCTATTTTCTCTGAGTCCTGTGTGTAGTGGATGCTATAATGTTATATGGCATAATCTGCACTGGGCACTGTAATGTTATAAATTATGAACTGAAGGCACTGTGGTGTTGCACAGTATGAACTGTAAGCACTACAATGTGGTGTAATATGAACTGGGGGCACTATAATGTACCATAATATTAAATGGGAACAATGCGATGTGGCATCATATGAACTGGGGGCACTATAATGTGGCATATTATGAACTGGGGGCACTACAATGTATTATAAACTGGGAGGCACTTTAGTGTGACATAATATGTTCTGCGGACACTATGGCATAATGTGAATTGGGGCACTATGTGGCATAATGTGCACTGGCTGCCCTACATTGCGGCATATTGTGTACTAGGGCACTACTATGGTTCATAAAATGAACAACTACTGCAGAGTGAGTTGTCTGGCTAGACGCATTATAGTGGGGGCCTCTTCAATATGTTGCTATAAGGCCCACAATTCTGGATACATAGCCCTACGGATACCCTCATTAGCATAAGAGCAAATGTGGCTTCCCATAAAATCATCGACTTTGCGTCCAACTCGGGTGCTGTAAACTCTATGAAGCTCTTTATGTTACAGAAGACAAGAGATTGGCAGTAACCGCAGCTTTACACAGAACCCAGTAGGAAATGTAACACCTTATGTTGCGATGTGGCTCGTGTTCCTGCCTGCCATCGGGAGCTGTTACTGTACTTTATCTGCCAATAGAAATGAAATATCATTCATTAGCCAGCAATAGATCTGTGCCACAGGGGCAGTAAACTATTATACAGTTGGCAGAGTAATGATGAGTGGTAACAACTCAGATTAGGTCCTGCAGACCTCAGTTTGTCACACTTGGACAATCAGTTAGTAAAGGCTGAGCCAAAAGAATACTTAAAAAAAAATCAAGAGCAATTTTTTTTTTTAAATGTAGCGTTTGTGAAAGAAACCTATAAGACAGTTAACAAGTGGCATTTTTACCCTTAAAAATTTATTTTTAAACAACTTAGAATCAGTAATAATAAAGTGTATGAAATCTTTATAACAGAGGTTCTCAAACTCGGTCCTCGGGGGCACACACAGTGCATGTTTTGCAGGTAACCCAGCAGGTGCACAGGTGTATTAATTACTCACTGACACATTTTAAAAGGTCCACAGGTGGAGCTAATTATTTCACTTGCGATTCTGTGAGGAGACCTGCAAAACATGCACTGTGTGTGCCCCCGAGGACCGAGTTTGAGAACCTCTGCTTTTAGAATTGTCAACCCTGTGTTTTTCTATGAAGCACTTCAGCTCATCATGGCAGATGGAGGGGCAGGGTCACGCTTACCTTCTCTTAGGCTGGGTATATATATAGCATCTGGCACATATACCTGCCAAACGGCCATTGCACCAATCGAGCAGCCGGGTCTGGGAAGCATACACATTTACCGATTGGCCGCTCAATGTGTCTGTGCTGACATTACTACTGGGCAGGCATTTGAATTTGCATATCCAATTAAGAAGTCAATCTCTGGCGGTCCCTGCAGCAAGTTTACAGGTGGTTGGCGGGTCTGCGTATACTCAGACAGGTGTGGTGATATGTCTGTAGATATATATCAGCTGTGATGCAAGGCCGAAGCGATATGTCTGTGAACAGACAGATATGGGCCCTCATTCCGAGTTGTTCGCTCGGTATTTTTCATCGCATCGCAATGAAAATCCGCTTAGTACGCATGCGCAATGTTCGCACTGCGACTGCGCCAAGTAACTTTGCTATGTAGAAAGTAATTTTACTCACGGCTTTTTCATCGCTCCGGCGATCGTAATGTGATTGACAGGAAATGGGTGTTACTGGGCGGAAACACGGCGTTTCAGGGGCGTGTGGCTGAAAACGCTACCGTTTCCGGAAAAAACGCAGGAGTGGCCGGAGAAACGGTGGGAGTGCCTGTGCGAACGCTGGGTGTGTTTGTGACGTCAACCAGGAACGACAAGCACTGAACTGATCGCACAGGCAGAGTAAGTCTGAAGCTACTCTGAAACTGCTAAGTAGTTAGTAATCGCAATATTGCGAATACATCGGTCGCAATTTTAAGAAGCTAAGATTCACTCCCAGTAGGCGGCGGCTTAGCGTGTGTAACTCTGCTAAATTCGCCTTGCGACCGATCAACTCGGAATGAGGGCCCTGGTGTACACCCCCGCCGATCCGCAAGTGATATATTGTTCGTTCAATAGAACTGGCGATATATCGACCATTGTGTCTAGCGCAGCGCTAGTAATTGAATTCTATGGGGGAGATGTATCAAACTTCCTAGAGAGCCATTTTGTTCAAGTCCACCTCCTATGTCTTGTAAGCTCTTGTATACAGAGTAAACTCCTGGGGGTACATTTACTAAGATGGGAGTTCTATTCAAGATGGAATGTTGCCCATAGCAACCAATCAGATTCTACTTCTTATTTATCTAGTACCTTCTAGAAGATAATACCTGGAATCTGATTGGTTGCTATGGGCAACATCCCATCTTGAATAGAACTCCCACCTTAGTAAATTTACCCCCTGGGGTAAATTTACTAAGGGACGATTTTCTGTTTTTGAGGTGATTGTGAGGTTATTTGGTGGTGATTTTGACAATCAAGTATTTGCTGAAGGCAAAACCAACTCAAAATTCCTTAAAAATTGCCTTTTAGTAAATGTACCTCCTGATCTCTTTAATTTCTCTCAGTATTTTATATTCATTAAGCCCTACGAGGTTCATTTGCTAATATAAAGCGTCAACTGAACAGCAGCCAAACACAAATCCATTTTTATCTACCCACGGCAAGTTAGACAATGAAAACAAGTGTGTGACTGATCATTATGGATAAGTGCAAAAATATTACTCGTGATTGCAATGTGTTTATTACGTCCTATATATACAGTACGACTGCAGTAGTACGTAGACACCACATGTATTGTACTGACTTTATTGTATATCTATGTTACAGTAAAGGCCACAGCTAGACTGCCTGTAAACATATATGTGGCAGAATATGACGGGATTCATGACGTACAAGGCATAGGCTGCTGAAATAGTAGCCGGCGCGTGGTTGTGAAACGTAGTACAGGTTATAGCAGTTGGAATTCATATACAATTAATACAAGCCTGGCATTCAGTCCCAGGGGGCTTTGCTGGTGGAGTGTCATGTACTGTACTAGATTCCTCTCTTCTCCCACTAAGTTGCCTTGTCAGAGTTCAGCACTTCCTAATTTGGTAGGGCTGATCATGTTTTTAAGCTTCATGTTAGGAAAGGCTTCCTTTAGAGATGGATGTTCTACTGTATTCCTGTAATGCTACAACATACCTCACAAGGACAGCCATGTGCAAATCCCACCTCAATTTATTACTCTGTCTTTTGATTGCGTATGTACAAGTGCTGAGGGAATATAGTAAACACAGGCATATAGCTATCCATACACATACAGTTTGTGTTTAGAAATGTTCTCCCAGATTTGTGTGACCTGTGTTCTCTCACAGATGTTCTTCTCTAAATTTAGCAGGGAATACTTTCTATTTTAGCTATTTGTTACATGAACGTTTCAAGAAGAGTTAGTAAAAAAATAACCAGAATGCCCCCTCCATGTCTGATTGGTGTGCTAGGATAGACCAGTATTATGTGATGGACGATCTTATTTCCTCCTTGACTTCTCAAAATCAGAATTTCACTGCTACTTGGTACCTACCCCTGGTTGGTCTATAAAGAAACAGATCATTACAAATCCCTGAGGGGTATGGGTCATTAGGTCGACCACACTTAGGTAGAAAGTCATTAGGTCGTCCACTGTTGATCGACATTCATTAGGTCGACGTGGTCACTAGGTCGACATGAGTTTGTTTTCCTTTTTTGGGGGCTGTTTTCTTCGTAGAGTGATGGGGGAACCCCAATTAGTGCACCTTGTCCCCTCGCATGGCTCACGCTGGCAAGGTTCCTCGCCCAATCGTAGTCCACGTGGATTGTAAAGCATGAAAAAGTTACTTTTTTTTTAAAATGTATTGAAAAACTCATGTCGACCTTTTTCCAAGTCGACCTAACGCATGTAGACCAATAGTGGTCGACCTAAGTATTGTCGACCTAATGACCGTATCCCTTGCAAGCTCGCTCCCTTTCTCATTTTTCACTTTTTCTTTTTCCCTTTATTCAACAGAGTGTAAATTATATTTATCCTGGAGCTGCGAAACTCTCTTTTTGTTCTGTCTTCTTCCTCTTCTTCTACTTCTTAGCTTTTCTTTTCTTTTCTCTCTTTCTCGTTATGGTTCTATGTTGCATCTCCTGCTTGGTTTTGCTGCAGTACTTGTATGACAGTTTGTTTGTTTTCCCATCAATAGAATGATACTTATTTTATTGGGACATAAAGCTTTGATATGATGTCATGATTTTTATGTGCAATGCAGTGAATTTATTTTATGTCGTTTTTCTTTCTGTTACTGACGAATTTTTGTAAAATACGCAATAAAATTATTTGCAAAAAAAAAAAAAACAAGAATGTGTTTATTACCAAGCATCCCATATCATAAATATAAAAAAAAGGTTGTTTCCATAATTGGGATCTCTGGGTTTCATAGGCTTTTACTTGATGTATAGCAATACCTTAGCGTTATTGGAAGCTCAGTGGGTTTATTGTTATATGTAATGGATTAATAAACCTGTGCCATATTTATCAAAAACTGTTGTACATTAACTTAAAATATGTGCTGTAACCGATAGTAACCAGCCAGATTATAATACAGGTAGAGTATCCCATATCCAAATATCCGAAATACGGAATATTCCGAAATACGGACTTTTCGAGTGAGAGTGAGATAGTGAAACTTTTCTTTTTTTATGGCTCAATGTACACAAACTTTGCTTAATACACACAGTTATTAAAAATATTGTACTAATTGACCTTCAGGCTGTGTGTATAAGGTGTATATGAAACATACATGAATTGTGTGAATGTAGACACACTTTGTTTAATGCACAAAGTTATAAAAAATATTGGCTAAAATGACCTTCATGCTGTGTGTATAAGGTGTATATAAAACATAAATGCATTCTGTGCTTAGATTTAGGTCCCATCACCATGATATCTCATTATGGTATCTAATTATTCCAAAATACGGAAAAATCCCATATCCAAAATACCTCTGGTCCCAAGCATTTTGGATAAGGGATACTCAACCTGTATCACATTTGAAGGCTTGGGCACGGTGTACAGTGTTAAGGGGGGTACACACGTACCTATGTGTGCTGAGCAATCTAGCACAGAACGCTCAGCCAGTGTTGGACTGGGGCATGTAGGGCCCACCGGGGGAATGCAGTGGTAGGGTTCCATGTTTAGGGGTGTGGCCAGTCTGCAGAGAGGGTGTGGCATACCACCTCATTGGTTTGACTAACCATTTAGAGAGTGCAACATCTGGGCCCCTTCATAAATATATACAGTAAATTCAGCTGCTGCATGCATGATAATGTACCAGATTAATAACAGCAAGGCAATGTCGAAAATAGACCATAGTCCAGTATAAGATTTCATATGTATAATGTATATTTCAAGTGCACAGTCTGGAACCTGATCCTTAGAGCAGGAGGAGGGCCCCCCAGGCAGAGGGGCCCACCAGTGGTTTCCCCTGTACCCCTGTGGGCCAGTCTAAGCCTGCACTCAGCACACATCTCTCCCCCCCGCTCAGCACACAGTGAGGGGAGGACGGGACGGGCAGGACGCTCACTTCACCCAGCGGTGAAGTGAGCAATGTAACTAGATTGTACCTGCATGCAGGCCAATCTAGAACCGGTGATAGCGTATTGCTATTGCTATGGGGCATACACACGGAGAGATCCGTGCTTAATTTCTAAGCAATCTAGTCAGATTGCTTAAAATGTAAGCACATCTGGCTACGTGTGTACCCCACTTTACAGTGATTAGCTTTGCTGCCTTACATCACTGAGGACATGGGTTCCAATTTACTACCAGAGATCTATCTGTGTGGAGTTTGTATGTTATCCCTGTGTTTGCATGGGCTTCTGCATGGTGCTCCGGTTTTCCTCTCACAATTCAAAAAAATGCACTGGTAGGTTATTAGCCTTGGGGGAAATTTATCAAAGCTTGGAGAGATATAAAGTGTAGAGAGACAAAGTACGAACCAATCAGCTCCTGTTATTTTTCAAATGCATCCTGTAATATGGTAGCTAGCTCATTGGTTAGTACTTTATCTCTCTCCAAACTTTGATAAATCTTCCTTTGGCGTCTCTGGAAGTGTGTACATGTGATAGGGATATATATCGTAAACTCTGCTGGGGCATGGACTGTTGAATATTTCTATATATTCCCTGTTAAGCACGGTGTAATATATGTGTGCTACTGTACATATACAGTATAACTGTTTATAAATAATCCAACCTCATTGGTTGCCATGGGTTGCGATTTTGTCCTATAAGAAAAGTACAAACCCTTGCATCTCTTGGTCCATACATTGTATATACCAATTAGAGGAAACCTGATACATTTTATGAGTGGCCCTCTAATCATCCAAAGGGCCACACATCCCTAGTCTTGGTGATAAGCTAAAACAACACATTTAATAAAATAAGGAGACACCTGTCTGTAATACCGCATCAGCAGGCACGCTGCTACAACAAACAAATCTGGCAATAATGCAGGTACGAGCTGGAGGATGCAGATGAAGACTCGTATGTCTGCCTGTTGCCATCACGGGTATATCATATGTTATATTCATGTTATTGTAGTATGATGGCCAGTGGTGCAAGTAGAAAAAAAATCTCAGTGGCACTGAGGGCCACAAAAGGGCAAGGCCACATTCCACAAGGGGCGTGGCCACCGGAAATGGGAACATTCCTTTGCATTCCAAATGCACCTTACCTATATGGTGGTTTCTCACAATGGAGAACCTCTGAAGAAATGTGTGCTCCCTGGTCAGACAGCGTCTTCGGTCAGTATTCACTATTCATTTAGGAAATCACATGGTCTGGAGGATGCCGGTTTGTGTAGGAATATAACCAAAGTCATTGTCATACAACAGAGGTTTAATCAGAGTCGTGCTACCTGGTGGCTGACAATACTTCTGTCTTACATTACCATGCTTACCTACCCTCCCAGAAGTTGCAGGAGACTCCCAATTTTTTGGGTCCTCCCCCGCACCCACTGGAATAGTAGGCAGATCTCACGCGTCCTGCCCACTTCCTAACAAAGTGGGCAGGATGGGGAGATAATACGGGCAATCTCGGGTCCGTATTGAGGGGCAGGGCTAACATTATGGAAATCTCTATTGATGTGTAGAGCTGGTCCCGCCCCCAAAGCTTTCATCAGCATCTCTTCTATGGATTTCTCTTGGAGTAGATTTATGGGCCCTACGCACTTGCCGATGTGTGTGGCCGATATGAACGATCTCGTTCAGTAATGAACGATAAGTCGTTCATATTGCTCAGTGTGTATGCACCAACGATGAACGATGCGCGTCCCTGCTGTCGTTCATTGTTGGTTTTCCCTCGTTCTGCATAGCAGGCCAATTTGGACGATGGTCGTTAATCGTTGAAATCTACCATCGTCCAAATCGGAAATGTCGGCAAGTGTGTAGGGCCCATAAGAATGTTAGCAAGTATGCATTAGCCAGACATCTACCCTACAGCTACAAATGTTATCCGACTTTATTATCATTGTTTGTTTCATACATCTCTTAGATTGTAAGCTTATCTGAGACGCGCCATCATTATTTGATGTTTCATGTTATTGTATGATTGCACCCTTGATGCGTTCACACGCGAGTTTATAGCTGAGCGAGAACACATCTGTAGGGGAAGTGTAAGTAAGCCATGGCTTTCTAGCTGACAGGGGCAGATTGACTTAAGACCAGGCCAGAACCCACACGGTCCCGGCCTCAAAGCCACAGTGTGTTAATTGACAGAGACATTGATTCTGCTTGCAGCCTATGGAGGTGTGAGCAAACTCAGCCTACCGTTAATGGCCAAATGCACTGTTCAATTTAATCTTCCCCTTACTACGTGCTAACTACTGCTGGTACATGTCCTATCAACAATGGTACCTGTCCTATTAACTCTGGTCAACTCTGGTACCTGTCCTATTAACTCTGGTCAACTCTGGTACCTGTCCTATTAACTCTGGTACATGTCCTATCAACTCTGGTACCTGTCCTATAAACTCTGATACCTGTCCTATCAACTCTGGCACATGTCCTAATAACTCTGGTACATGTCCTATTAACTCTGGTACATGTCCTATTATCTCTGGTACCTGTCCTAATAACTCTGGTACATTTCCTATTATCTCTGGTACCTGTCCAATCAACTCTGGTACATGTCCTAATAACTCTGGTACATTTCCTAATAACTCTGGTACATGTCCTATTAACTCTGGTACCTGTCCTATTAACTCTGGTACATGTCCTAATAACTCTGGTACATGTCCTATTAACTCTGGGACATGTCCTATTAACTCTGGTACCTGTCCTATTAACTCTGGTACATGTCCTAGTAACTCTGGTACATGTCCTAGTAACTAGTAACTCTGGTACATGTCCTAGTAACTCTGGTACATGTCCTAGTAACTCTGGTACATGTCCTAGTAACTAGTAACTCTGGTACATGTCCTATTAACTCTGGTACATATCCTAGTAGCTTGTAACTCTGGTACATGTCCTAGTAACTCTGGTACATGTCCTAGTAACTCTGGTACATGTCCTATTAACTCTGGTACATGTCCTATTAACTCTGGTACATGTCCTATTATCTCCGGTACATGTCCTAGTAACGTTGGTACATGTCCTAGTAACTCTAGTGTCAGGTTGATGTGTCTGGTGGCTTTGAATTTTGAATATTTATAAAGGAGTTATTTCTTGCACATTGGATATCAATATCCTTATAATTTTTCTATAAATCCTCACTACTACAAATTTAGTTCATTCTCAAGGGACACTCATCCTTGATTCACGGGCTGAATACTGGGGTTTTCCCGCTATATTTGACCCCTTTCTAATAGGGACGGCAGATCCGGTCTATACTTTCTTCTAACCTTTTTTTGTAAGGCACGCATGTCAAACGCATAAGCATCCAGCTGTTGTGAAACTACAAGTACCAGCATGCTTTACCAGCTGATCAGTGGGACTTGTAGTTTCACAACAGCTGGAGGGCCATGAGTTTGATATGCCTGCTCTAAGGTCTATAATTACTGCTTTGCAAGCACAATATATTTCTAGCACCTCTTGGAGTGCAGGTGGACTTTCATCAGTGATCCCTGAGTCTTCATAAGGTAGACTACTACCATACCACACTGTCAATGCCCAATACCGTTCGATCTTGGAAGCTAAGCAGTGTTGGGCTTGGTTAGTATCTGGATGGGAGACCTTTTGGGAATACCAAGTGTTGTAGGAATTGGGGTATCATCTGACTCTGTGCCTAACACTGACAGCAGATCCACCCTCTTTAATTGCCTTCCAACCTCTATTTCATTTATTATCAGTTATTTTGCCACTTAGACACCACATGTTTAGGTATAACAATATGTAATAGAGTTTAGCTGGAGACGGACCAGGCCAGGGGTCTTTTGTGAAATATCCTTTCATGTGATTATATAGACACTACATTTGTACCATGGGGGTCATTCCGACCCGATCGCAGCGTGCTTGCGTTTACACAGCTGCGACCGGGTCACTACTGCGCACGCGCGGCGTTGCCCGGCGACCGCCGTCGCCAGGCAATGATGCTGTCTACGAAGAAAGTGGTCGCAGCGGCGAATGCAAGAAGATTGACTGCAGGAAAGCATTCCAGGGTGGCAACTCACTGTTTGGAGCCGTTTTCGGGGAGAGGTAAGGAAAATGCAGGCGTGTCCAGGCGAGCGGAGGGCAGATGTCTGATGTCAAAGCCGTGCCTATCATCGCTGGATCCGTCGCACATGGTAAGTACAGTTTGTCCAGGGCTGGTCTTGTTTTGCAGGAAACTTTTTTTTAGCATAGCAGGGCTGCACAAGCGTTCGCAGCCCTGCTTTGCTAAAATACACTCCCCCATAGGCGGAGATTAGTTTATCGCACCAGCAGCAAAAAGTTGCTTGGTGCGATCAACTCGGAATGAGGGCCCATGTGTAAATCAGATGTATATGTTACAATCCGTTATAATCAGAATAACCACACTGACCCCTTTTATATTATCTCTATAAGCATTGTATAGAGATATTTCTTTCTTCCTTTTTTATTTCATAAGTATATTTTTACACATGATATCTAATAAAAGTTAAATTTTAAGATTATTATTTTCATTATAGTATTCAAGTCAAGCGTGCGCCCAAAAAAGAATCTTCTTTCTTTTCTCTTCTTTCTTTTCTTCTAAACAACGTATTACTTTTACTAACTCTGAGTGCACCACCTAATATATAATTAAGGTATTGCTACCACAAGATTTGTTATTTAGGTTTGTAAATACAGAATTTCTATCACTGACGGGTTCTGCATCCAACTTACTTACTTTTACATGTCCTAATAACTCTGGTACATGTCCTATTAACTTTGGTACATGTCCTATTAACTCTGGTACACGTCCTATTAACTCTGGTACACGTCCTAGTAACTCTGGTACATGTCCTAGTAACTTTAGTACATGTCCTAGTAACTCTGGTACATGCCCTAGTAACTGTGGAACATGCGCTAGTAACTCTAGTACATGCAGGAGAAGAAAAAAACTCCCAGAGGTGGATTTTACTCCAGGCGCTGATTGGGGAGGTGCAACACAGCAGCTAAAACAAAAGGGGGTTGGTCAGACCCCCACGCCAATAAACACAATGCAAAAGAAAATTGAAGCGCTGATTGGTCACATATGAGAGAAGAAGGTCACATGAAAAAACACATATTTATTTAAATGATAAAAGGGAGTTAAAAATGTTAAAAAATGTTAAAAAACACAATGTGAATGGAATTGGAGAACACAATTGGGTGTTAATCTCGAAACAGCTGTGCCCCTCTCAGTCTCAGTGGCAATTAATGTGTAGAGTTCAAACCTGTTCCAAAAAACAGTCCCCTAGTAATAGACTCTGGGTTTCCCGTTAGTAATCCATCGTGTACAATATTTACCACCAGCAGTTGTCCAAGGTGTTTAAGCGGTTGGCATCCGCAGAAGCTTGTCCCTTGTATGGCTGTGTAAAGGTTCCACGGTGGAAAGATGTCCTTCTAACGGGGTCCGCAAATGGAGGCAATGGTGGGGACCTGGTCCAGGTAGAAATTCCTCAGGAGATTGAATTGTAGACAGTGGGCACGCACAGCAACAATCACCAACGCGTTTCGTTGCGTTCACGCAACTTTTTCAAGGTATTGACAGTGCTGCTAACCAGGGTTTTTATACCCTTAACAATATGGTTGCTCATTTGCATATGTGATTGACAGTGACCAAATCCTCTCATTATACGACCAAATAATGACAGACAAAGAATCTAAAATGTTGGATACTCAACACATAATTATTCATATATATAATATGCCTTAGTATTCATAGCATCAAACGTATTCAATTCTATAAGAGACAAATCACATGACTTGCATGATGCAATAAGGGGACGGGGTAGTATAAAACCCGGAGTGGGATATAGGGAAGCTCCTATTCAGGGCCGGCTCCAGGCCTACTAGCACCCTGAGCGAGAAAATTTAAAAGTGCCCCCCCCCCCTCCCCCATGCGCGCGCCGAAGGCGCGCGCTCCTGAAAAAGTGGGTGTGGCCTCCTGAAAAAGTGGGCGTGGTCTCGCCCCCCAGCAGTGCCAGCTACACATGACATGCCCTCCGGCAGTGCCAGCTACACGTGACATGACTCCCAGCAGTGCCAGCTACACATGATAGTGTTCACTTTTTAGGGCAGGTTGCTGATCACAGGGAGGGCACATTTTTAAGTTAGGTGGGCAAAATGATGTACATATTGTAATGCTTGTTGTACCCATTTCCACACGCTAAAGCATGGACAGTGCGCGCCGAAGGCGCGCAGCAAAAATTTAGGGGAGTTACTTCGTGGGGAAGGTGCGTAGCCACATTATAGTGGCAATTCACATTACACCACACAGTAGTGCAGCTAATACACATTGCACCAGGTAGAACCTCCTATAAGAGCACGTTAGACACATTGCGCCAGGTAGAGCACTGAGACACACTGCCCAGCCACAGACGCCTAGCGGGAACACTACATGATATGCCCCCCAGCAGTGCCAGCTACACATGACATGCCCCCCAGCAGTGGCAGCTACACGTGACATGCCCCCCATCAGTGCCAGCTACATAAATGGCCACACAGTTCCAGATGGATAAATGCCCCCACAGCGCAGATATGCCCCCACAGTGCCAGATACATTAATGCCCTCACAGTGCAAGATATGCCCCCACAGTGCAAGAAATGCCCCCACAGTGCAAGAAATGCCCCCACGGTGCCAGATACATAAATGCCCCCACGGTGCCAGATACATAATTGCCCCCACGGTGCCAGATACATAATTGCCCCCACGGTGCCAGATACATAAATGCCCCCACGGTGCCAGATACATAAATGCCCCCACGGTGCCAGATACATAAATGCCCCCACGGTGCCAGATACATAAATGCCCCCACGGTGCCAGATACATAAATGCCCCCACAGAGCCAGATATGCCCCCACAGAGCCAGATAAATGCCCCCACAGTGCCAGATAAATGCCCCCACAGTGCCAGATAAATGCCCCCACAGTGCCAGATAAATGCCCCCACAGTGCCAGATAAATACCCCCACAGTGCCAGATAAATACCCCCACAGTGCCAGATATGCCCCCACAGTGCCAGATATGCCCCCACAGTGCCAGATATGCCCCCACAGTGCCAGAAATGCCACCCACAGTGCCAGATATGCCACCCACAGTGCCAGATATGCCACCCACAGTGCCAGATATGCCACCCACAGTGCCAGATATGCCACCCACAGTGCCAGATATGCCACCCACAGTGCCAGATATGCCCCCACAGAACCAGATATGCCCCCACAGTGCCAGATATGCCCCCACAGTGCCAGAAATGCCCCCCACAGTGCCAGATATGCCACCCACAGAGCCAGATATGCCCGCACAGTGCCAGAAATGCCCCACAGTGCCAGATATGCCACCCACAGTGCCAGATATGCCACCCACAGTGCCAGATATGCCCCCACAGAGCCAGATATGCCCCCACAGTGCCAGATATGACCCCACAGTGCCAGATATGCCCCCACAGTGCCAGATATGCCCCCACAGTGCCAGAAATGCCCCCCACAGTGCCAGATATGCCACCCACAGAGCCAGATATGCCCCCACAGTGCCAGATATGCCCGCACAGTGCCAGAAATGCCCCCCACAGTGCCAGATATGCCACCCACAGTGCCAGATATGCCCCCACAGAACCAGATATGCCCCCACAGAGCCAGATATGCAATGCCCCCCACAGTGCCAGAAATGCCCCCCCCATAGCCAGAAATGCCCCCACAGTGCGGATCCCCCCAATACCTGCGGCGCTGCTGGGGAGGAGTACTGCTGCTGTCCGCCTGTCCGAGTGTGCTGGCGAGCGGGCGAGAGTGCTGGCGGGCGGGCGGGCGGCCGGCGAGTCAGAGTGAGCCTGGGTCCGGGTGGCCACTTGTGTGCACTATGGCGCCGGCGTCTGACGTCAGACACCGGCGCCGCGCAGCGCGCATAGCGCACAGTGCACACGGGCCAATGCTGCACACACAGGGCCGGCTCCAGCATCGAATATGGCGGCGCCAGCGCGCGGCGCCCATTAAGGGTGGCGCCCTGTGCGGCCGCTCTATTCGAACATGCCTAGAGCCGGCCCTGCTCCTATTAGTCCTTTAATAGTATAACTCAGGGTCTTGTCCATATATTGCACAGATTCAACCGGCCTGAATATAGACAGGTGAAAATTAGTCTCTTAATGAGAGACCTACACCTATCATATAGGCGGCGCGTCATTAATCCGCGACAGAGAGTCCGGGCGACGGCATGTGAGCATCCCCACAGGGCGCGTCACTAGCCGCCGCATCCGGTTCAATGACGCGCTCGTCGAGTCCAGCCTACGTCAGTAGCTGTGCGCGGCAGAGAGTTGTATATCATCCAAACGCGACCACGATAACATGTGGGCGTGAGGGTTGCCATGGCAACGGACACCGCAGTGCGCGTCACCTAGGTAACACACACCACACTGCCCATCCCCACGGCAACCAAAGGTCCATATCAAAGGGACAGTTGTATGTTAATCAAAATACAAAGAATAGGTAAAGTAATCACGATCAGTGGATCGAGTTGAATCAATGAAATGGAAGAAGTGGACCAGGAGGTTCAATAAATGTAATGATAACTTCTATAACTTCTATAATGAGCGATAATTAATGATGTTAATGATAATATACATTGTAGAGTAACAAATTTGTCCATGTAAAATGGAAATTGATATATGTACATACATAGAATCAGGACATCAAAGGAATATAAATGGTGAAAATGAAAAAGTGAAAAAGAAAAAAGGGTATAGTAATGGATGTGTACATACATGAAGTATACACCCCTGTCAGGGGTGATTAGATATGAGCATACACAGACCAAAGACCTGTCTAAAAAGAGCAGGAGGAAAAGTCACAAGCTCATAGTACTGGATTCACTTCAACTTGTTCATTTAGACCAGAGGGATATATCGTGTTCAGCCTGAACAGCCAGTAAAGTTCTAGTTTACATAGTAATTTGTAACGATCACCACCTCTCTTGGTTTTCACAATATGTCCAATGGCTACTACACCAAGAAGACTGGGATCACTAACATGACAATCTCTAAAATGCCTAGAGACACTATGTGTTTGTGATTTGTTAATGATATTCCGACGGTGTTCCATGAAACGGACTTTGATGCTTCTCGTCGTCCGTCCCACATACCTTTTATTACAGGCACATGTCAGCAGATATATAACATAATTGGCATCACAATTCATGAAGTTAATCAGATTGTATTCCTCACCTCCCTCAACTGGAATCGATGTAATTTTCCTAGGGATGTGTTTACACGTGGTGCACCTGTTTGCACCACAACGATGGAAACCCGGGGGACGCACTGGTATCCATGATTCCCGTATCTCTCCCTCTATATCTGTTGGGGGAATTGTTTTGAGAAAGCTGGGTGCCAGGATATTTTTGAGAGAGCGTCCTTTTTTAAAAATAAAATTAGGTCTATTTGGCAGAGTTCCTCTAAGTAGTGTATCCTGATTAAGCATCCCAAAATTCCTACATATTATTCTCTTAATAGACATACTTTCACTGTTAAAGGTTGAGATGAAGGCTAGATCTTCCTGGTGAGCAGTGTGAGCATGGCTACTCTCCTGCCCTATTGGGGGTTGTTTCTTGTTAATTTTTGGTTTAAGAAGAGTGTCCCTATCTATATGTAGGACTTCTTGCATAGTTTTCTTTAACGGTGGCAGTGGGTAACCCCTTAATTGGAAAGCTTCAATCATTGAATTTGCTTGTTCCAAATACTTATTATCGTCCGTACAATTACGCCTCAAGCGTAAAAACTGCCCCCAAGGAATATTTTTCTTCCAAGGGGGGTAATGAGCGCTCTGGTAGTGCAGATAGGCATTGGTTGCGACTTCTTTGGTGAAATTGGAGGTGTGTATTTTACCATCCCTGGCTTCTAGTGTTATGTCCAAAAAATTAATAGTGTTAGGGTGATAGGAGTGAGTGAAACGAAGATTAAAGTGATTAGAGTTTAAACTAGTAACAAAGTGAAGTGCCGATGATAGATCCCCGTCCCAAATAATAAATAGATCATCTATATAGCGGCCATAGAGGACCAGATTCGCGCCAAAGTCCCCGCCCCACACATGGGTGTCCTCAGGCACCCATGTATAGGTTGGCGTAACTCGGCGCAAACCTGGTCCCCATGGCCGTACCCATCACCTGGAGATAATAAGTGTCCAAGAACATAAAATAATTGTGTTTGAGAATAAAAGAAATGGCATCCAACAAAAAGGTCTCGTGTCTCTCCGGAAGGTCACCATCAGCTCGCAATCTCTTTGCTATTGTATTACGGCCAAGGTCATGCGGGATATTGGTGTACAAACTTTGTACGTCAAGGGTCATGAATGCATAACTCTCTTTCCATGTCACACCTTGCAACTGTTGTAAAAAATGGGTGGTATCCTTGATATGGGACCTTAGCGTAGAGACACGAGGTTGGAGGCAGGAATCAACATAAAAGGACAGATTGGAGGATAAAGAACCTATACCCGAGATAATGGGGCGACCAGGAGGTGCAGTGAGTGATTTGTGTATCTTGGGAAGGTGATAAAAGATTGGAACCGTGCAGTGTTTAATAAACAAAAAATTTTATTCATCCTTGGAGATGACTCCATCGGCCAGGGCATCATCGAGTATGTGCTGAATCTCCCTAAGAAAGTTTTGTGTGGGATCAATATCAAGTTTCCTATAAAATGCAGTATCCTTTAATTGTCTATTAGCCTCATTAATATAATCCATTCTATTCTGCACTACCAGACCGCCCCCCTTGTCAGCCTCCCTAAATACCAGGGAAGTATCTTTAGTCAGGTCCCGTAATGCTTTACGCTCCCATTTATTTAGATTGATATGGGGCCTCTTGTTTTTAACTTTTCCCTGTTGACAGAGATTTCTGAAATCATTAAGGGTAGTCTTATAGAAACATTCTATCATTGGACTCTTATAGGAGAGGGGGTAGAACTCGGACTTGCGTCTGAAATTACTCCTATTGACATCAAACACTTTTCTTGGGACGTCAACTGGATTTTCAGAATTAACGTCTATTACTAGGGGACTGTTTTTTGGAACAGGTTTGAACTCTACACATTAATTCCCACTGAGACTGAGAGGGGCACAGCTGTTTCGAGATTAACACCCAATTGTGTTCTCCAATTCCTTTCACATTGTGTTTTTTTAACATTTTTAACTCCCTTTTATCATTTAAATAAATATGTGTTTTTTCATGTGACCTTCTCTCATATGTGACCAATCAGCGCTTCAATTTTCTTTTGCATTAACTCTAGTACATGTCCTATTAACTGTGGTACATGTCCTAGTTGATATGTGAAACACAATGGTGATATAGCACCAATAAAATATTAAGCACACGTCAGTACAATATTAAATAAGAGCATTGTGATTTATTAAAACTCCATAGACCAACTAATAAACACACAGATCCAATCGACTTAATGTGAATTAATTAAGCTCCGATGTGAACCACATATCTGTTGGACTGAAAATTGTGAACAATTTATGATAACAAGTGAGAATAATTTTCATCACACACTCTCCACCATACAGTAACACTGTGCTGATCTAAGTTAAAGAATATATTGGTGACGCTCCCTGAAGCTATCGCTATCATTGTATACCATAGGGCATCAGAGTTGTGACCTTGAATGGACACGATAAGGAGATACAGGGTGGTCATACTGTGGAGATATAAACCACAGCGCACAGACAGATGTGTGTGGGGGTATAGATTGGTCCATATCACACTGTGTCAGCATTTCGATGCTGAATTTTCTCTTAATTTGAATATATGTGAATTATTGCAGACGATCAGTGTATGCAAAGAATAAAACTCACATATGATTATACCGTGATAAAGCACAGCTTAGTGCTATATTTAATACAACACTGTCATCTGTTTACATATTATACATAGAGTGCATAGACACAGTGTGATTTATTTAAATCCCTGTGTAGATTATATATTGGCTGGACAGAAAGTTGGGGTAACCTGTAATAATAAGCGTGAACAATCTCTGTCACACACACACACTCCATTACACAGTGACATTGTACTGATGTAAGCAAGAGAAACACATCAGTGACACTTCCTGAAATAATTATTGTCGTTGGATACTAAAAGGCACTATAGTTAAGCTATAAGGTCCACCATAAAACTATCCATAATAAAAGGTGCATTATGAGTCAGTGATGCGCACACTGCAAGCACATTACCCGACAAGGATAGTGGTGGTACAATCAAACTATTCATAGGAGTTACTAACCTTGAGATACAAAAGTATCAATTAAATATGCTTAACAGCTGAAGATTGCAACAAATATTGTAACATTGTTCAAGACTATTCAAGTCAGTGAATAAGGAATTAAACACAGTGGCAAAGCTTTTTAATTCACTTTATTATATTTTTCACACAAACTAATACACGTGCACAATATTTAGCTTATGTTTTAATGAGAATAATAAAAGGTAAATTTTAATATCATTGGTCATCTATCATAAGGGTATTTGACCATTAGTTATTGATATAAGTCCGTGTGTGCCCATAACGGGGAATACTTTTTCTGTCTTGTTTTGTACGTTACGCCATTCCCAGGAGCACCTCCCTTATATAAGTATCTATATATACATATCAATGAAATTAAAGGGGAAAGGACATATATCCATATACAATAAAATCTAAATTAAATTAGAGGGTGTCAGTGCGACCTCTTTTTCTAGTGTACATGTCCTAGTAACTCTAGTACATGTCCTAATAACTCTGGTACATGCCCTAGTAACTCTGGTACATGCCTTAGTAAACCTAGTACATGCCCTAGTAACTCTGGTACGTGTCCTGGTAACTCTGGTACGTATCTTAGTAACTTGAGTACATGTCCTAGTAACTCGGTTACATGTCCTAGTAACTCTGGTACATGTCCTAGTAACTCTGGTACGTGTCCTAGTAACTCTGGTACATGTCCTAGTAACTCTGGTACGTGTCCTAGTAACTCTGGTACATGTCCTAGTAACTCTGGTACATGTCCTAGTAACTCTGGTACATGTCCTAGTAACTCTGGTACGTGTCCTAGTAACTCTGGTACATGTCCTAGTAACTCTGGTACATGTCCTAGTAACTCTGGTACATGTCCTAGTAACTCTGGTACATGCCCTAGTAACTCTGGTACGTGTCCTGGTAACTCTGGTACGTATCTTAGTAACTTGAGTACATGTCCTAGTAACTCGGTTACATGTCCTAGTAACTCTGGTACATGTCCTAGTAACTCTGGTACGTGTCCTAGTAACTCTGGTACATGTCCTAGTAACTCTGGTACGTGTCCTAGTAACTCTGGTACATGTCCTAGTAACTCTGGTACATGTCCTAGTAACTCTGGTACGTGTCCTAGTAACTCTGGTACATGTCCTAGTAACTCTGGTACATGTCCTAGTAACTCTGGTACATGTCCTAGTAACTCTGGTACATGCCCTAGTAACTCTGGTACGTGTCCTGGTAACTCTGGTACGTATCTTAGTAACTTGAGTACATGTCCTAGTAACTCTGTTACATGTCCTAGTAACTCTGGTACATGTCCTAGTAACTCTGGTACATGTTCTATTAACTCTGGTACGTGTCCTAGTAACTCTGGTACATGTCCTAGTAACTCTGGTACATGTCCTAGTAACTCTGGTACATGTCCAGGTAAATGTTTCCTTAATTTGTCACAAAAAACAAGAAAGAGGGGTGTTTGTTTTTTTCATTAAACAGTGGAAAGAATGACAGCCAGAATGTTTGTTCTGATTTGCAAAATTAATAAAATTATGTTAGCATTTTTGTGGGAACTAATTTTTTATTTTCACTCTTTGAGTGTAAATTGATTTGTATCATCGCACACCATCCACTGTGACACAATTTACATCCACATGGATCTCCCAACAGAGTGTATGATGCAAAATGTGCCATCGCACCTCAGTGGCCAGGGCATGACGACTTATGCAATCTTGTCACGCTGTGTTATGGCCACCATATCTCATTCTGGCTGGGCATCAGGGAGATTGGAAAACTCTTCAGGAGCCCGGGAGACCTTCTAATGTTTTGGGAGTCTCCTGGACATTTCGGCAGGGACTGGTTAACATAGCAATGTGCTTTTTCTGCTTTTATGTGTGAGTTTGTGTGTTTTTCAGACATTTGATGAACTGCGCCAGGCCTCCAGTACTGATTTATTAAATAGCTCCGACCTTGGGGGCCACCATTATCATAATAAAGCAGTTTTTTAGTGGGCAGTTGGCAGAATTATGGTTCATTTTTGGTAAAGAACAAAGGCTTATGGAGAAATATAGTTCGCTATACTGTACATCATCCTGTAAATAATGTATAATGGAGCACAATTTAAAACATGGTGTGACATCAAATAGTGAGGACAAAGTAAAAAAAATATAATTGTGCTTGGGAAAAATCCGGAAGCCATGAAAGGAAAGTGGAGTTTCATAAAGAGCCACCCTATGTTCTGTGTTTTAGTTAGAGTATCTGCCAGGCTGGCCCTGATCAGGGGGGAGTCTTCAGCGTGAATCGCGCGTCATTGGACCGCCCACTTGTGCACCGTAGCTGGTACCGTGTGAGCCGTTGCGGAGGTGTGCAGGGGGGAGGGGGGGAGTTGAGGGGGGGGGGATTTTCTGGATCCTCCTGGCCGTTCAGTAGGCAAGTATGCTTATAACCAGTGCAGGAAATGTCACTGATGATCCAATTTGAATGTACAGTATGTATCTCTGATTTCTTTTTCCTTAAGTATATAACAGCTACATATTGGAGATAATGTGCAATCAGGGAGATTGCTAGACTCCTCAGGGAGTCAGGGAGATTGCTGCTATTTCAGGGAGTATCCCTGACATTGAGGGATAGATGGTGAAGTATAAAGTGTAGTGCATTCATTATGTTTGCAAAGGCATCTGATCATTTCTTTGAGCCTACTAGGTCTTTCAGGAGATTTTGCCTACAGTAAGTTTCTTTCTGTTTATTAAAGAAACAGTTAAACCAACTGCATAATTAATATTCCCCTCTTCTAATTCTTAGGTCAAGCCTGTTGCGTTTGCTGTTCGGACGAATGTTTGCTACAGCACAGCTCACGATGATGAGGTTCCTGTTCCAGGAATGGCAGTTTCATTTGAGGCTAAAGATTTTTTGCACGTCAAAGAGGTAAGACTGTAATGTGAGAGTCAGCTGAAAAATGTAACCATACGTATAAATGGCGCATACAATTACATCTCATTGTGTTTTCTCTTCTATTGTATTTTTGCATAAGGTTTATCTTTTTTTTTTCTTTAAATTAAATACAATGTTTGCTCTTATTAGTTTTGCACGATGGCTTAATAAAGGATAATGACATAATTTTCTTTCAACAGCGCCGGCATAATGTGTCACTTGGGTCTGCAGTTACTGCAGGAAATTTGACAGCAATTTTTGCAGCTTTAATGTTTGTTTGACTTTTAGGAGATTTTTGCTGCGCCTTTTGCCCCAGTCGCATCTGCCTCTTTACGCTAATCCAGCATCCGATATTCTAACAACTGAGTTGCCCACTTGCAGCATCATATGTCATTTCCATCGGTTGCACCAGCGTAACTTGCGTCAGCCCTTTGGCAGAATCTCCGGCTGAGAATGCTCCTATGTGAGCTGTTGTGCGGTAACAGCCCCACGTCAGCTTCGCTCCCCCATGTTCCATCTCAGGAACGCCAACTAAACTTCTCAGACAATGCGTCTAGTTCTGTGCTGCGTCTCTGTGCGCAGACTATCGGGACACTGACAACACATTGTCCGTTTGCGCGCAATATCGTCCACCTCTGAATCAGGCCCCATATCTATCTATCTTTCTATTAACCATATATATCATACTTGCTTACTATCCGGAATCCTGCGGGAGACACCTGATTTTTTGGGTAATCTCCCGCGCACCCGGAAGAGTAGTATGATATATAGGGAAGTGAAGTGAGCAGAATGGGGAGAATAACACTGGGAATCTGCGGTCAGCGTGAAGGGGTTGGGGCCTAATAAAGCGTTCTGTTGTAATTGCGCTATATTTTGGCCCCGTCCCTATTCAAATATGCTGTATTTGCAGCATTTTGCTGCTTGGGGGCAGGGCATAATGACTCTACTAGTCTGGCCCCGCCCCACCCACCTACCTGCATCTCCTCTCTGGGCTTTTCCAAGAGAGGAAGCTACAGAAGTAGGTAAGTATAAAATATCCAGGCCCATCTGTGGGCCTGTGCCTGCAAAGATGTCATGGCACTAGAACCCTATGTAATATTTTAAGAAAGCACCTCTGGTTATTAGCGACACCATGTACTCTCCAATCAGATGTTTGCTTTCATTTTCCAAACTGTACCAGAAACATGACAGCTAGAATCTGACTAGTTGATCAACTCAATATGAATGAGTTATTTTTTTTTGTTTTTTTTATTTCTAGAAATTTAACAATGACTGGTGGATAGGTCGGTTGGTAAAAGAAGGCTGTGAAATTGGATTTATCCCTAGCCCCGTAAAACTCGAAAACATGAGGCTACAGCATGAACAAAGAGCAAAACAGGGAAAATTCTACACAAGGTATATAAATATTTTACTGTTTCACATCATTTGTTTGTGTCCACGCATAGTGAGCGCAAAAGCAGCCAAGAAGCACAAACTGAAGATGAACAAACACATTCTCCACTGGGCGCAATCTTGTGGTAGAACAGTGGAAGTGTATATATATAAGATACACTTATGCTGGGTACACACTGACATATATATATATATAGCAAACTTGTCCTGTACTATGTGTGTGTATGTGTATATATATAAACCCAAGGGTGCATGTGGGCATTATACACAGGTGCAGCAGTATATACATGTGGGCATTATACACAGGTGCAGCAGTATATATATGTGGGCATTATACACAGGTGCAGCAATATATACAGGTGGAAATTATACACAGGTGCAGCAGTATATATAGGTGGGCATTATACACAGGTGCAGCAGTATATACATGTGGGCATTATACACAGGTGCAGCAGTATATACATGTGGCCATTATACACAGGTGTAGCAGTATATACACGTGGGCATCATACACAGGTTCAGCAGTATATACATGTGGGCATTATACACAGGTGCAGCAGTATATACATGTGGGCATTATACACAGGTGCAGCAGTATATACATGTGTGCATTATACACAGGAGCAGCAGTATATACAGCTGGAAATTTGGTGAATGTTGATCAGAGATGTGAGGGAAAGATAGGCAGGGAGGGGGGGGGGGGGGGGCACTGCCTCACCTGTCACAGACTTTTTACTCCAGAGTTTTGACTATAAAAATTATTACATTAATACAAAGAAGATATTTTCTAATATATTCTTTGTATTTTTTTTTTATATAATTGTTATAGTCAGCTGCAATTATATATAATGTAACAATGTCAGCATTTATGATAAAGATTTATAAATATAAGGGATTAATAACCAAAATGTGTCCTCCCAATAAACAAGAATAAATACATTTATATGGACTATGATATATTTGGGGGAGTCGTTTAATAAAAGTTACCTGAAAATATGTTATATATTATATTGCCACATATTCTATCACTCTGTGAAAGTGTGCCTGGCATGGGTTAAGCATTAGCTGTATATATCTACTTGGCTTGAACCAATGTAAGATACACTTATGCTGGGTACACACTGACAGATATACATGCAGATCAATTGATCTGCAGATATATCTATGGACGGATCGGGCAGTGTGTTGAGCATACACACTGCCCGATCCGTCGGGGACTGACGTCCTGAACTGGGCGGGCGTGTACACACGCCCGCCCATTTCAGCTGTCAATCACTGCCGGCAGCTTGTGAACGGGCGGTCAGTAGATATATTGGCCGTCGGCTGTGCTGCAGGGCCGACGCGATATGTCTGTGAACGATGGAGTTCACAGACATATCGCCCGTACACACTGGCCAACAGACCCGTGATATATCGGCCGTTCAATAGAACGCCTGATATATCGGCCAGTGTGTACGGATACTGGATCTGCTGCTGAGGTAATGAAATACTGAAAGTTATTTTTATACTTTTCAAACAATTGAATTCCCCCCTTGGAGTCAAGTAGACGAAAGTCTGTGCTCAGAACACAAGTCTGGGAAATAACTGTTTTTCTCTTATTCTGTGTTCCAGTAAAACTGGGGCAAACTCCTCTTCCAGTTTGGGTGATGTGGTACCTAGCTCTAGAAGATCAACTCCACCATCGTCTGGTAAGTGGTGATTATCTCCATTGTTCTAGTACCTTTATAAAAGGCAAAAAAACAGTTACGTTTAATTAAACATGCTGATTATGTGACATGTATCCACTCTCATGAGAGATTGTGGATGAACCGATGTCCATTCTCTTGGTACTTTATGCTTTCCAGGCATTCGGCACATTGGCAGAGGCGCCTGATTGGGTGGTTTCGGTAGGCATGAAATTGCCATTTGTGAAGCAGGCTGATTGCTGGGATTATATATTCCTAAATCACTTGCATTCATATATTCTGCCTCCCTGTGGCTAGAATGTTACATTACAGGTTTGTTTTTTTTTACAACAGCATACTTCACGATTTATGCCTGGAGCTGTTTAATCTTTAAAAAAATATATTATACTGGAGTCACAATATAGTGCACTAGTCATTATGACTTGCATCATTTAGTAGGCCAACAAAAAATACAATTTCTAGTTTATTTTTCTATGTTTTAATATGCTTATGGGTTTTTTTTTACACTCCCTCTCTACAAAGTCACATCTGCCAGACTGAATGTATTACAGGTTGAGTATCCCATATCCAAATATTCCGAAATACGTAATATTCCGAAATACGGACTTTTTTGAGTGAGAGTGAGACAGTGAAACCTTTGTTTTCTGATGGCTCAATGTACACAAACTTTTTTTAATGCACAAAGTTATAAAAAATATTGGCTAAAATGACCTTCAGGCTGTGTGTATAAGGTGTATATGAAACATAAATGTATTCTGTGCTTAGACTTAGGTCCCATCACCATGATATCTCATTATGGTATGCAATTATTCCAAAATACGGAAAAATCCCATATCCAAAATACCTCTGGTCCCAAGCATTTTGGATAAGGGATACTCAACCTGTATTCACTTTTGCAACATTTCGCTAAGTATCCTGGTAGCAACATAATGTTAATGTATTATTTGCATATGCCTACTTAGTCATACTCAAATAAAACACATATTCAAAGGTCATTTACTGAATGTGTCTTATTTTTCTTGAAGTTGATATTCACTCCTCGTAGTATAATGTTTGAGTTAAATAATTACAGATTAATCTAAAACAGTGGTGGGCATCCTGCTTCTCTCCAGCTGTTGTAGAACTCCAAGTCCTACAATATCCTGACCACCTTTGAGATTACATATTCAACTCACTATGGACAGGATGTACTAAGCATCACATCCGCCATGCGATACATGCCACCACTTATTTGGTACATATCGGCATTAATAACGCCAGTATGTATTAGAAATGCAATTAAAATCGCAAAGGACATCTCTCCTGATAAGAGCAATACAAGGGCTTACGGGTTTAGACTTGGGAGCCCATCAACGCATGCGCAGAGTGACGTGGCTGCCGCAGGGGGTTCCAGGAGGGATCTGATTGGACTCCTCTGAGGGGGAAATGAGGAAAAGAAGCTCATAGGCTTCTCATGGGTAATGGCACATAAGGATCTGTAAAGCAGTTTATTTTTAAAAATATATAACTTATATTTTGTTACCTTATGGGCACTTCAGGCGTAAAGAACTGAATCTTCTTATAAAATAATATTTAAAGTGGAGCTTTGTTTTTCACAGTAGAGGCAGCCATCTTGTGGGCAGAACCTGAGCAGCAATTTGCCAGGAACCAGTGACATCACTGAGGCATTGTCTGATTAATATTTAGTGAGGTGTGTGTAATATTCATGAGGTGCAGGTTCTTAGTGAATTGGTAAGCTATACTCATGAATATTAATTATGCCTACAGAATTAATGCTTTCACTGTGGAGAGGTACCAGGCCCACTCAAATTAGAGTGGCTGAGAAATTCATTAGATTTTTATGTGAATTATAATTCTATATAATTATTATATGTTTTGTTTTTGTTTTTTTGTTTATTAATGATAAACATCTTGAATTAACCTTTCTTCAGGTGTTCCTTCCCGTGTAATATTTAGTGTAACTGCAATTCCATGTCTTCTTCATTTCCACCTGATAATTGTGCATCATTTGTCTGTATATAGCTATAGACTTAGATGCCACTGGCTTAGAGGCAGAAGAGATTGACATTCCAGCCAACCATCGCTCCCCTAAACCCAGTGTAAACAGTGTAACATCACCCCACTCCAAAGAGAAAAGAATGCCCTTTTTTAAGAAGGTAACCAGCTCCAAATGGACGCATGTCATCCGCACAGCTGCTCCTGTTCACGTCGCGAGTCCTGTTAAACGTCCGTGTCTTTCGATATGTCAATAACATGCATGCCTTTGTTGTTCTTTGTTTCTCTTTCATGCTGCTTGTAGCTAAACAGAAGCAAAAATCGGTAAGTGCACTTGACGTCAACGTAGAGTTTACCTTGCCACCGGCATCATAACATTAAGGCGCACTAGTGGCCTACACACTGTGAAAACTGCTATTTTGTGAGGTACTGTGGAAACTGGGGCAAATGGCCGTCTCCACACTGTGTTCATCGGTGGGGCCTACCTGAGGATTGCAGTTTATGCCCAATACAGTATGGACAACCCATTCTTACCCAGCCTTCACCCTGGCTCTAATGTATATCAAGTAGGAGCCCACTTTGGAACTGCTCTTATCAATGGAGAACTCTCTCCATCCACACGGCTTCAGTTAATCTCTGTTAAAGTGCTACGGATGGTGTGTAGTATAGTTATGGAAACAGGGACCAATGAGGACTCCTGCTGCAGGGTCACAAACATCTATTGTAGAATACTGATTGATTTACAAGGATGTTTTTCAAAAAGTGGGCGAACTGTTTAGCTTCCATTGAAGGACATCTGTAGGCTGTTACCAGCTGACAGCACCATCTCCTTACACATAGGAACAAACGGTCCTGGCACCTGAGCTAAGTGTTCATATTACTCCATATACAACGTTAGGTAGAGTCAGACTGGTCAGACCAAGAACCAGCATGGGGATCCGAGACAAATCATGATCTGGTTCACCAACATGAAAGGGCACAGTGAATATGAACACATTCATATACATTTCTCCAACGTCCTAGAGGATGCTGGGACTCCGTAAGGAACATGGAGAATAGACGGGCTCCGCAGGAGACATGGGCACTTTAAGAAAGACTTTGGACTCTGGGTGTGCACTGGCTCCTCCCTCTATGCCCCTCCTCCAGACCTCAGTTTTAGACTGTGCCCAGAGGAGGATGGGTGCACTGCAGGGAGCTCTCCTGAGTTTCCTGCTTAGAAAGCATTTTTGTTAGGATTTTTTCTCTTTTTCAGGGAGCACTGCTGGCAACAGGCTCCCTGCATCGAGGGACTGAGGAGAGAGGAGCAGACCTACTCAAATGATAGACTCTGCTTCCTCGGCTACTGGACACCATTAGCTCCAGAGGGAGTGAACACAGGTTCGTCCTGGGCGTTCACCCCAGAGCCGCGCCGCCGTTCTCCTTACAGAGCCAGAAGAAACGAAGACAGAAGATGTCTAAGGCATCAGAAGCCTTCGGTGCTTCACTGAGCTGTGCGTCATTGCTCCCATACACCTCACACACCCCGGTCACTGTAAGGGTGCGGGCGCAGGGGGTGCGCCCTGGGCAGCAATAAAACACCTCTCCTATGGCAAAAGTCTATATACATGTACAGGTGGGCACTGTACATGTATATAAAAGAGCCCCCGACATTTTTTTGTAAGTTTGAGCGGGACAGAAGCCCGCCGCCGAGGGGGCGGGGCTTCTCCCTCAGCACTCACCAGCGCCATTTTCTCTCCACAGCACCGCTGAGAGGAAGCTCCCCGGACTCTCCCCTGCTTGACACACGGTGAAAGGGGGTTTTTAGAGGGGGGGCACATTATTGGCATTTATACATTAAGCAGCGCTACTGGGTAAACATTCTGTGTTTTTCTCCAGGGTTATATAGCGCTGGGGTGTGTGCTGGCATACTCTCTCTGTCTCTCCAAGGGGCCTCAGGGGAACCTGTCTTCAGAAAAGAGATTCCCGGTGTGTGTGAAGTGTCGGTACGTGTGTGTCGACATGTTTGACGAGGAAGGCTCACCTAAGGAGGAGGGGGAGTGCATGATTGTTAGGTCGCCGTCGGCAACGCCGACACCGGACTGGGTGGATATGTGGAACGTCTTGAATGCAAATGTAAATTTACTGCATAAAAGATTAGACAAGGCTGAAGCTAGGGATCAGTCAGGTAGTCAGACCATGCCTGTCCCTGTGGCACCAGGATCTTTGGGGTCTCAGAAACGCACCATATCCCAGATCACTGACACAGATACCGACACAGATACTGACTCTAGTGTCTACTATGAGGATGCAAAATTACATGATTATTGCCATTAAAGAGGTTTTGCATATCACTGAGGAACCCCCTGTCCCTGACACGAGGGTTCACATGTATAAAGGGAAAAAGCCTGAGGTCACTTTTCCGTCCTCATTTGAGCTAAGCGACTTGTGCGAAAAGGCTTGGGAATCTCCAGATAGGAGACTACAAGTTCCCAAAAGGATTCTTATGGCGTATCCCTTTCCACAAAAGGACAGGATACGATGGGAATCTTCGCCTAAGGTAGACAAGGCGCTGACACGCTTATCCAAGAAGGTGGCACTGCCTTCTCAGGATACAGCTTCCCTCAAGGATCCTGCTGATCGTAAGCAGGAGGTTACCATGAAGCACATTTACACACATTCCGGTACTATCGTTAGACCGGCTATGGCATCGGCCTGGGTTTGTAGTGCTGTCGCAGCATGGACAGATTCCTTATCTACGGAATTTGACACCCTAGATAAGGATACCATTCTAATGACCCTAGAGCATATCAAAGATGCTGCTTTATATATGAGGGATGCTCAAAGAGACATTTGTTTACTAAGCTCCAGAATAAATGTTATGTCTATTTCTGCTAGGCGACTCTTGTGGACCCGACAGTGGACGGGGGATGCCGACTCAAAGCAGCATATGGAGTCGTTGCCTTACAAGGGGGAGGAGTTGTTTGGAGACGGCCTCTCGGACCTTGTCTCTACTGCTACGGCCGGTAAATCGAATTTCTTACCTTATGTCCCCCCGCAGCATACTAAAAAGGCACCTCATTATCAAATGCAGTCCTTTCGTTCCAATAAAAGCAAGAAGGTACGGGGATCGTCCTTCCTTGCCAGAGGAAAAGGCAAGGGAAAAAAGCTGCATGCAGCTAGTTCCCAGGAGCAGAGGTCCTCCCCTACATCTGCAAAGTCCACCGCATGACGCTGGGGCTTCCCGGGGGGAGTCAGCTCAAGTGGGGGCACGTCTTCTATTTTTTAGCCAGGTCTGGGTTCACTCACAGGTGGATCCCTGGGCTATAGAGATTGTTTCTCAGGGATACAGGCTAGAATTCGAAGACGTGCCTCCTCGCCGGTTTTTAAAATTGACTCTGCCAGCTTCCCCGTCAGAGAGGGAGTTAGTGTTGACTGCAATTCAAAAATTGTATCTTCAACAGGTGATAGTCAAAGTTCCTCTTCTCCAGCAAGGAAAAGAGTATTACTCAACCCTGTTTGTGGTCCCGAAACCGGACGGTTCGGTCAGGCCCATTTTGAATCTAAAATCCCTGAACTTGTACTTGAAAAAGTTCAAGTTCAAGATGGAATGGCTCAGAGCGGTCATCGCCAGCCTGGAGGGGGGGGGGGGGGGGGGGGGTGGATTGGATGGTGTACCTGAACATAAAGGATGCATACCTTCATGTTCCGATTTTCCCTCCTCACCAAGCGTTCCTGAGATTTGCAGTACAGGACTGTCATTACCAATTTCAGACGTTGCCGTTTGGGCTTTCCACAGCCCCGAGAATTTTCACCAAGGTAATGGCGGAAATGATGGTGCTCCTGCGCAAGCAGGGTGTCACAGTTATCCCATACTTGGACGATCTCCTCATAAAGGCGAGATCTCGGGAGAAGTTGTTGGACAGCGTGTCGCTGTCGGTGAATATGTTGCAGAGGCACGGCTGGATTCTCAATATACCGAAGTCCCAGCTAGTCCCTACAACGCGTCTGACCTTTTTGGGCCTGATTCTAGACACAGACCAGAAAAAGGTTTTTCTTCCGATGGAAAAGGCTTAGGAGCTCATAGCCCTGGTCAGGAACCTATTAAAGCTAAAAAAGGTTTCAGTGCATCACTGCACGCGTGTCCTGGGGAAGATGGTGGCATCATACGAGGCCATCCCCTTCGGAAGGTTCCATGCGAGGACCTTTCAATGGGATCTACTGGACAAATGATCCGGGTCCTGTTTACAAATGCATCAGAGGATCACCCTGTCTCCCAGAGCCAGGGTATCGCTCCTTTGGTGGCTCCACAGTGCTCACCTCCTAGAAGGCCGCAGGTTCGGAATTCAGGACTGGATCCTGGTGACCACGGACGCAAGCCTCCGAGGTTGGGGAGCGGTCACACTGGGAAGAAATTTCCAAGGTCTCTGGTCAAATCTAGAGACTGGTCTCCACATCAATGTCCTGGAGTTGAGGGCCATATACAACGTCCTACGCCAAGCGGAGGCATTGCTTCGGGACAAACCGGTTCTGATTCAGTCAGACAATGTCACAGCAGTGGCTCATGTAAACCGCCAAGGCGGCACAAGGAGCAGAGTGGCCATGGCAGAAGCGACCAGGATTCTTCGCTGGGCAGAAGGCCTTGTAAGCGCCCTATCAGCAGTATTCATCCCGGGGGTGGACAACTGGGAAGCGTACTTCCTCAGCAGACACGACCTGCATCCGGGAGAGTGGGGACTTAATCAAGAAGTCTTCGCACAGATCGTGGGTCGGTGGGGACTGCCTCAGATAGACATGATGGCGTCCCGTCTCAACAAAAAGCTAAAGCGGTATTGCGCCAGGTCAAGAGACCCTCAGGCGGTAGCGGTGGACGCTCTAGTGACACCTTGGGTGTTCAGATCGGTCTATGTGTTCCCTCCTCTACCTCTCATACCCAAGGTGTTGAGAATAATAAGACTGAGAAGAGTCAGAACAATCCTCATTGTTCCAGATTGGCCACGAAGGACTTGTTATCCGGATCTGCAAGAGTTGCTCACAGAAGATCCGTGGCCTCTTCCTCTAAGACAGGACCTGCTGCAGCAGGGGCCCTGTCTGTTCCAAGACTTACCGCGGCTGCGTTTGATGGCATGGCGGTTGAACGCCGGATCCTAGCGAAAAAAGGTATTCCGGAGGAGGTCATTCCTACCCTGATCAAGGCTAGGAAGGATGTGACATCGAAACATTATCACCGTATATGGAGAAAATATGTTTCTTGGTGTGAGGCCAAGACTGCTCCTACGGAGGAGTTCCATTTGGGTCGTCTGCTTCACTTCCTGCAAACAGGAGTGAATTTGGGCCTAAAATTAGGGTCCATAAAGGTCCAAATTACGGCCTTATCCATTTTCTTTCAAAAAGAATTGGCTTCTCTTCCTGAAGTACAGACATTCGTGAAGGGGGTGCTGCATATTCAGCCTCCTTTTGTACCTCCGGTGACGCCGTGGGATCTTAATGTGGTATTAAGTTTCCTCAAGTCACCTTGGTTTGAACCACTCAAAACAGTGGAGTTGAAATATCTCACTTGGAAAGTGGTCATGTTGTTGGCCTTGGCTTCTGCGAGGCGTGTTTCGGAATTAGCGGCTTAAAAAAGCCCCTATCTGGTTTTCCACGTGGATAGGGCAGAATTGAGGACTCGTCCTCAATTTCTGCCAAAAGTGGTCTCTTCTTTTCATATGAATCAACCTATTGTCGTGCCTGTGGCTACGCGTGACTTGGAGGATTCCGAGTCCCTTGATGTGGTCAGGGCTTTGAAGATTTATGTGGCCAGAACAGCGAGGGTCAGGAAGACTGAAGCGCTGTTTGTTCTGTATGCAGCCAACAAGGTTGGCGCGCCTGCTTCATAGCAGACTATTGCTCGCTGGATCTGTAACACGATTCAGCAGGCACATTCTACGGCAGGATTGCCATTGCCTAAATCGGTTAAGGCCCATTCCACTAGGAAGGTGGGCTCTTCTTGGGCGGCTGCCCGAGGGGTCTCGGCATTACAGTTGTGCCGAGCAGCTACTTGGTCGGGGTCAAACACCTTTGCAAAGTTCTATAAATTTGATACCCTGGCTGAGGAGGACCTCCTGTTTGCTCAATCGGTGCTGCAGAGTCATCCGCACTCTCCCGCCCGTTTGGGAGCTTTGGTATAATCCCCATGGTCCTTACGGAGTCCCAGCATCCTCTAGGACGTTAGAGAAAATAAGATTTTACACTTACCGGTAAATCTATTTCTCGTAGTCCGTAGAGGATGCTGGGCGCCCGTCCCAAGTGCGGACTTCTTCTGCAATACTTGTATATAGTTATTGCTTACATAAGGGTTATGTTATAGTTTCATCGGTTTAGACCGAGACTATGTTTGTTCATACTGTTAACTGGGTAGTTATCACAAGTTATACGGTGTGATTGGTGTGGCTGGTATGAATCTTGCCCTGGGATTCCCAAAAATCCTTTCCTCGTACTGTCCATCTCCTCTGGGCACAGTTTCTCTAACTGAGGTCTGGAGGAGGGGCATAGAGGGAGGAGCCAGTGCACACCCAGAGTCCAAAGTCTTGCTTAAAGTGCCCATGTCTCCTGCGGAGCCCGTCTATTCCCCATGATCCTTACGGAGTCCCAGCATCCTCTACGGACTACGAGAAATAGATTTACCGGTAAGTGTAAAATCTTATTTTTTTATCGCTTTTTGCACGCAGAATAAATACTGTACTGCAGTGTAAAATGGTTTTACCCAGATGCAAAGTTACTGGCGAGTTACTGGCTTAGCTCCCACCTCAGAATTAGCTCCTCAGTGTTCCCGTTTCTTCCATGTCTTTCTCGTCATATTAAGCTGGGTCCACACGAGGCAGACAGATCGGCCATTCGGCTGGTTCACGGACCTATCTGACAATCGGTAAGTGCATACACATGTACTGATTGTCGGCCCGATGTGCTGTGACTGATGTCACAAATGGGCAGCCTCTGCAGCAAGTGTACGGGCGGTCTGCAGATATATCGGCCATCAGCTGTGCTGCAAAGCCAAAGCAGTATTCTGTGAACAGCGTCGTTCTCAGATATACGGCTGGTACACACCCGCCGACAAGGCCACGATATATCGATCGTTCACATAGCTGTTCAATCATTTGCATCTGCGCATGCACGGAAATGTCTGAAAGCCGCTCTGGCACAGGCATTACACAGAGTGTCCACACAAAGGTCTCGTTGTGATCCATTCAGAGACTTTCAAAAATTTTGGCGGGAAACTGATAGGCATCCTGGGCGGTGATTGGGAGATGGCTACTAGTGTGGGCAAAATGGTCCATTCTGTGGACGTGTTATGGGCATGTCACTGCAAGTGGCTGCGATCCTAGACACACAGCCGCAGCCATAGGAGGCCGGGGTCAGGCGGAAAGACTACACCTGCCATAGGGCTGGTGCAAGTTTTGAAGTTGTGACTGCTGGTGGCAGATAAGGACACGGCAATCAGTATTACAGAGTATAGAGAGAACAAGGAGTTTGTCTTATAGAGGGGATGCGGTCATGATCCCGGCGGACGGGGTCCCGGCGGTCGGACTACCAACAGCGGGATCCCGACCGGCACAATCCCGACATATTCTCCCTCTGTGGGTGTCCACGACACCCACAGAGGGAGAATAAATTAGTGCGCCGAGCGTAGCGAGGCACCGTGCCCGCAGCGTGGCGAGCGCAGCGATCCCGCAAGGGGCTGCATTGCGCTCACCCCCCTGTCGGGATTGTGCCGGTCGGGATCCTGGAGTCGGTATTCCGACCACCGGGATCCCGTCCGGCAGTATCTCGTACTGATCCCCTATAGAGAGTGGGATGTTACACCACTGTAAATGACTATGTGACAGCCTGATTTAGTGCCTCGGAGCTGTCCCCTGCTTATGATGCCAGTGGCACAAGTACACAGACCAGACTAACCCAGTGACGGAATTGCTGCCTATCATTGCTTTGTGTGCTTGAAATACATTTTCTGCTAATGTTATTTGTATGTCTGTCTCCGTTTTCTTTGTGTGTAGTATAAATTATTGCAAGTGTCACCCACGTTAATTGTGTACCTTTAAAAATGATCTAGGAAAAGATTTAAAACAAATAGTTTCATCATTATAGGTGACATTGTGATTCTAAGTACTCAGTCTAATTGGTTTTATTTGTAACATGTAGCATGTTATAGGTCTTAAGACAGTATGCTAAAGCAAGATGGGATAGTGACTATGGATGGATCACTGATTAGGAAATCTAGGTTCCTGCCTACAGCACAGCGCTCACTGAGGGTCCCAGATTACCCTAACTCAGGATTTTCCCAAATCAGTCCTCAAGGCACCCTAACAGTCCAGATTTTAAGAATATCCATGCTTGCGTACAGATGGTATAATCAAACTCTGTGAAGTCCAATTTATGTCACCTGTGCTTATGCATTTCTATCCTGAAAACCTGGACTGTTAAGGTGCCTTGAAGTTTAGGAACCACTGCCCTAAATCATTTTTACTGATTAACAGATGGGTAGAGGGGGCCCAAACCAGTATGTTACCTAGGATCCATTGGTTCTTATTGCAGCCCTGGAAGTGGAAGTGGCAGTGGCGCTTTGATAACCCGAAAGTCTGTTTGTTGCCCATTCCACTGGGGGAGATGTATCAAACTTTAGAGAGAAATAATGTGGTGACATTGTCCATAGCAACCAGTCAGCTCTAGCTATCATTTATCTAGCACAGTAGTTAGGATCTGATTGTGTGCTATGGACATCTACATCTATATATCCATCCAGACAGTTTTTTTAGCTGAACCAATGTATATAAAATTGTCCACTCTCAGATAACTAATAACTATAGACATCACTGAGACACAAGTTACTAGTGAAATGAGGAGCTGTGTTCTCAGTGATGTGTCCTTGATCTCACTGGGTCCTAGTGCCTACATATTCGTGAATGTTCTTTCAGCGCCCTCACAATATGTAAGTAAACACAGTGGGATTGTGGCAGGTTGACTTATAGTGGTAATAGAAGAGTGAGGATTGTAGGGCGACCTCACATACGCAGGATAGGGCCTGCAATGATTGCAGGTAATGACGCTACAGTTTGATTGAAACGTTCTGAATATTTACTAGCCTACATACTGTACATGAGCTACTAGTAACATTAACAAATACGGGTGTGGTTCAATAGATCTACCATAAAAAGAGAGACAGTCAAAAGGTCGACCCCAAAAGGTCGTCAGGGTCAAAAGATCGACATGGAAAAGGTAGACAGTAAAAAAGCCGACAAGTACAAAAGGTTGACGGGGTAAAAAGGTCAATGTGAAATTGGTTGACACAAGTTTTTTGTATCATTTCTCTGACGTCCTAGTGGATGCTGGGAACTCCGTAAGGACCATGGGGAATAGCGGCTCCGCAGGAGACTGGGCACAACTAAAGAAAGCTTTAAGTCACCTGGTGTGCACTGGCTCCTCCCACTATGACCCCCTCCAAGCCTCTGTTAGATTTTGTGCCCGGCCGAGGTTGGATGCACACTAGGGGCTCTCCTGAGCTTCTAGAAAGAAAGTATAGAATTAGGTTTTTTATTTTCAGTGAGACCTGCTGGCAACAGGCTCACTGCATCGAGGGACTAAGGGGAGAAGAAGCGAACTCACCTGCTTGCAGCTAGCTTGGGCTTCTTAGGCTACTGGACATCATTAGCTCCAGAGGGATCGACCGCAGGCCCAGCCTTGGTGTTCGGTCCCGGAGCCGCGCCGCCGTCCCCCTTACAGAGCCAGAAGCAAGAAGAGGTCCGGAAAATCGGCGGCAGAAGACATCAGTCTTCACCAAGGTAGCGCACAGCACTGCAGCTGTGCGCCATTGCTCCTCATACACACTTCACACTCCGGTCACTGAGGGTGCAGGGCGCTTGGGGGGGGCGCCCTGAGCAGCAATAAAAACACCTTGGCTGGCAAAAATACCACAATATATAGCCCCAGAGGCTATATATGTGGTAAATACCCCTGCCAGAATCCAGAAAAAAGCGGGAGAAAAGTCTGCGAAAAAGGGGCGGAGCTATCTCCCTCAGACACACTGGCGCCATTTTCTCTTCACAGTGCAACTGGAAGAAAGCTCCCCAGGCTCTCCCCTGTAGTTTTCAGGCTCAAAGGGTTAAAAAGAAAGGGGGGGCTCTAAATTTAGGCGCAATATTATATATACAAGCAGCTATTGGGGAAATTTCACTCAGTTATAGTGTTAATCCCCACATTATATAGCGCTCTGGTGTGTGCTGGCATACTCTCTCTCTGTCTCCCCAAAGGGCTTTGTGGGGTCCTGTCCTCAGTCAGAGCATTCCCTGTGTGTGTGCGGTGTGTCGGTACGGCTGTGTCGACATGTTTAATGAGGAGGCTTATATGGTGACGGAGCAGATGCCGATAAATGTGATGTCGCCCCCTGTGGGGCCGACACCAGAGTGGATGGTTAGGTGAAAGGTATTAACCGACAGTGTCAACTCCTTACATAAAAGGGTGGATGACGTAACAGCTGTGGGACAGCCGGCTTCTCAGTCCGCGCCTGCCCAGGCGTCTCAAAGGCCATCAGGGGCTCAAAAACGCCCGCTCACTCAGATGGCAGACACAGATGTCGACACGGAGTCTGACTCCAGTGTCGACAAGGTTGAGACATATACACAATCCACTAGGAACATCCGTGACTTGATCCCGGCAATAAAAAAAAAAAATGTGTTACACATTTCTGACATTAACCCTCTAAAAATGGGTTTTTATGTTGGGGAGAAAAAGCAGGCAGTGTTTTGTTCCCCCATCAGATGAATGAATGAAGTGTGTGAAAAGCGTGGGTTCCCCCCGATAAGAAACTGGTAATTTCTAAAAAGTTACTGAGGGCGTACCCTTTCCCGCCAGTGGATAAGTTACGCTGGGAGATATCCCCTAGGGTGGATAAGGCGCTCACACGGTTGTCAAAAAAGGTGGCACTGCCGTTTTAGGAACGGCCACTTTGAAGGTACCTGTTGATAAAAAGCAGGAGGCTATCCTGAAGTCTGTATTTACACACTCAGGTACTAGACTGAGACCTGCAGATCGTGCTGCTGCAGCGTGGTCGGTGACCCTGTCAAACATGAGAACATATTAAAGACGTCGTCTTATATATGAGGGATGCACAGAGCCATATTTTGCCGGCTGGCATCCAAAATGAATGTAATGTCCATTCTGTCAGGAGGGTATTAGAGACCTGTCACTGGACAGGTGATGCTGACTTAAAAGGCGCATAGAGATTCTGCCTTATAAGGGTGAGGAATTATTTGGGGATGGTCTCTGGGACCTCGTATCCACAGCAACAGCTGGGAAGAAATATTTTTACCTCAGGTTTCCTCACAGACTAAGAAAGCACTGTATTATCAGGTACAGTCCTTTCGGCTTCAGAAAAGCAAGCGGATCAAAGGCGCTTCCTTTCTGTACAGAGACATGGGAAGAGGGAAAAAGCTGCACCAGTCAGCCTGTTCCCAGAATCAAAATTCTTCTCTCGCTTCCTCTGAGTCCACAGCATGACGCGGGGGCTCCACAGGTGTAGCCAGGTACGGTGGGGGGCCGTCTCAAAAATTTCAGCGAGCAGTGGGCTCGCTCACAGGTGGATCCCTGTTTCATTCAAGTAGTATTTCAGGGGTACAAGCTGGAATTCGAGATGTCTCCCCCCCGCCATTTCCTCAAATATGCCTTGCCGACAACTCCCTCAGGCAGGGAGGCTGCGCTAGAGGCAATTAATAAGCTGTATTCCCAGCAGGTAATACTCAAGGTGCCCCTACTTCAACAAGGACGGGGTTACTATTCCACACGGTTTGGGGTACCGAAACCGCATGGTTCGGTGTGACCCATTTTATATTTAAAATCCTTGAACACATACATAAAAAAATTCAAGTTCAAGATGGAATCGCTCAGGGCGGTTATTGCAAGCCTGGACGAGGGGGATTACATGGGATCCCGGGACATCAAGGATGCTTACCTGCATGTCCCCATTTACCATCCTCGCCAGGAGTACCTCAGATTTGTGGTACAGGATTACCATTACCAAGTCCAGACACTGCCGTTTGGACTGTACATGGCACCGAGGGTGTTTACCAAGGTAATGGCCGAAATGATGATACTCCTTCGAAAAAAGGGAGTTTTAATTATCCCGTACTTGGACAATCTCCTTATAAGGGCAAGGTCCAAGGAGCAGTTGCTAGTCGGGGTAGCACTATTTTGGAAAGTGCTACAACAGCACGGTTGGATTCTAAACAGTCCAAAGTCACAGCTGGTTCCTACGACACGTCTACTGTTCCTGGGGATGGTTCTGGACACAGAACAGAAATAAGTGTTTCTCCCGGAGGAGAAAGCCAAGGAGCTGTCATCTCTAGTCAGAGACCTCCTGAAGCCAAAACAGGTATCGGTGCATCATTGCACGCGAGTCCTGGGAAAAATGGTAGCTTCCTACGAAGCAATCCCATTCGGTAGGTTCCATGCAAGAACTTTTCGGTGGGACCTGTTGGACAAGTGGTCCGGATCACATCTTCAGATGCATCGGCTGATAACCCTGTCTTCAAGGACCAGGGTATCTCTACTGTGGTGGCTGCAGAGTGCCCATCTTCAAGAGGGCCGCAGGTTCGGCATACAGGACTAGGTCCTAGTGACCATGGATGCCAGCCTTTGAGGCTGGGGGGCAGTCACACAGGGAAGAAACTTCCAGGGACTTTGGTCAAGTCAGGTGACTTCCCTACACATAAATATTCTGGAACTGAGGGCCATTTACAATGCCCTGAGTCAGGCAAGGCCTCTGCTTCAAAACCAGCCGGTACTGATCCAATCAGGCAACATCACGGCAGTCGCCCATGTAAACCAACGGGGCGGCACAAGAAGCAGGATGGCGATGGCAGAAGCCACAAGGATTCTCCGATGGGCGGAAAATCATGTGTTAACACTGTCAGCAGTGTTCATTCCCGGAGTGGACGACTGGGAAGCAGATCTTCTCAGCAGACTCGACCTCCACCCGGGAGAGTGGGGATTTCATCCAGAAGTCTTCCAAAGGATTGTACACCATTGGGAAAGGCCACAGGTGGACATGATGGCGTCCCGCCTCAACAAAAAGCTATAAAAGATATTGCGCCAGGTCAAGGGACCCTCAGGCGATAGCTGTGGACGCTCTGGTAACACCGTGGGTGTACCAGTCGGTTTATGTGTTCCCCCCTCTGCCTCTCATACAAAAGGTACTGAGAATAATAGGAAGGCGAGGAGTAAGAACGATACTCGTGGTTCCGGATTGGCCAAGAAGAGCTTGGTACCCAGAACTTCAAGAAATTATATCAGAGGACCCATGGCCTCTGCCGCTCAGACAGGATCTGCGGCAGCAGGGGCCCTGTCTGTTCCAAGACTTACCGCGGCTACGTTTTGACGGCATGGCGGTTGAACGCCGGATCCTAAAGGAAAAGGGCATTCCGGAGGAAGTCATTCCTACGCTGATTCAAGCCAGGAAAGATGTAACTGCAAAACATTATCACCACATATGGCGAAAATATGTTGCTTGGTGTGAGGCCAAAAAAGGCCCCAACAGAGGAGTTTCAACTAGGTCGATTTCTGCATTTCCTACAAGCAGGAGTGTCTATGGGCCTAAAATTAGGCTCCATTAAGGTACAGATCTCGGCTCTGTCGATTTTCTTCCAGAAAGAACTAGCTTCAGTACCTGAAGTTCAGACATTGTAAAAGGAGTGCTGCATATTCAGCCCCCGGTTGTGCCTCCAGTGGCACCTTGGGTTCTCAACGTGGTGTTGAGTTTCTTAAAATCACATTGGAGTGAGCCACTAAAAACCGTGGATCTAAAATATCTCACGCGGAAAGTGGTCATGTTATTGGACTTGGCTTCGGCCAGGCGTGTATCAGAATTGGCGGCTTTGTCATATAAAAGTCCTTATCTGATTTTCCATATGGATAGGGCAGAATTGAGGACTCGTCCCCAGTTTCTCCCTAAGGTGGTATCAGCTTTTCACTTGAACCAACCTATTGTAGTGCCTGCGGCTACTAGTGACTTGGAGGATTCCAGGTTACTGGACGTAGTCAGGGCCTTGAAAAATTATGTTTCCAGGATGGCTAGAGTCAGGAGAACTGACTCGCTGTTTATCCTGTATGCACCCAGCAAACTGGGTGCTCCTGCTTCTAAGCAGACTATTGCTCGCTGGATTTGTAGCACAATTCAGCTGGCGCATTCTGCGGCTGGACTACCGCAGCCAAAATCTGTAAAAGCCCATTCCACAAGGAAGGTGGGCTCATCTTGGGCAGCTGCCCGAGGGGTCTCGGCTTTCCAACTTTGCCGAGCTGCAACTTGGTCAGGGGCAAACACGTTTGCTAAATTCTACAAAATTGATACCCTGGCTGAGGAGGACCTGGAGTTCTCTCATTCGGTGCTGCAGAGTCATCCGCACTCTCCCGCCCGTTTGGGAGCTTTGGTATAATCCCCATGGTCCTTACGGAGTTCCCAGCATCCACTAGGACGTCAGAGAAAATACGATTTTACTCACCGGTAAATCTATTTCTCGTAGTCCGTAGTGGATGCTGGGCGCCCATCCCAAGTGCGGATTGTCTGCAATACTTGTATATAGTTATTGCCTAACTAAAGGGTTATTGTTGAGCCATCTGTTGAGGCTCAGTTATATTCATACTATTAACTGGGTATAGTATCACGAGTTATACGGTGTGATTGGTGTGGCTGGTATGAGTCTTACCCGGGATTCAAAATCCTTCCTTATTATGTCAGCTCGTCCGGGCACAGTGACCGGTGAGTAAAATCTTATTTTTGTATGTTTCACCATATCTGAGCCAAATTAGTGGAAACGCGTTTCGTTTGCCACGTTTCGGGCAAGGTGCCTCGCTCTGCTACCACTGGTTACGAGTTGAAAAATAAATAAACCTGTGTTGACCATATGTGTGTCAACATTTCCCATGGTGTCCTTTTGACCTTACGCACTGTCTACCTTTTACCTGTCGAACTTTTGACCCTGTCGACCTTTTGCATTTGGGGTCGACCTACTGTCTATCTTTTTAAAGTAGATCTGTCAATTGGATACCGACAAATATACATGTAAAAGTTCCAGTTGCTGATCACACCTGAAGAAACTCCTCCATTTATTTTTCAATGGCTGAGAGGCAGAAACCTGACCTTGTGATCATTGATCTCTACGGGGAGACGCAGATGCAGTGGCAGAAAAGGGCCAGGGAAGGTAGAACATGTTCTGGTCTGACATTCACCTTACAGGAATCCACTGTGCACTCTGCACCCACGACACCTCTCCATAGAGACCAATCATCTTAGCTTCCATCCCTCTTACATTCAGCTGTCAAAAACAGAAAGTAAGAGTAGAAATGATTAATACCTTAATATATCATCTTTAGACTTTAGTTAGTACACTTATTCAAATCGATTCACAAATCATTTAATATGTTAATTTGTAGTGTATTTAAAAGTCTATGAATGATTTACCTAAACGTAAGATGATTTTGATGCGGTATGTTACAGTAAAGATTTTATTCTGAAGTTGCTGACCGGATGCTTCCATATTTCTGAGAGTCTATGCCACAGCCCAAGTCGCAGCCTAGTATAACTATATAGCCAGCCAGTCTGCAGTACTGATCACTGTAACAGGTTTATTCAGACTTCTACCTGTTTCACTTTGTTCCATTTCTGCACAGACAGAACACATCCCTCCTTATGATGTAGTGCCTTCTATGAGACCTGTAGTTCTAGTGGGACCTTCTTTAAAAGGATACGAGGTAAGACATAAAGATGAGCATGAAGCAGAAGTCTGCACAATACAATTGTTATAGCACCAATAATAAATGTATCTATTGCAAAAGTCATTTAGTTCCCAGAATATCAGTAGTTCCTTCTTGGCTCCCAAAACCATAAATACACTCATTTTACCATGATGCTCTAAGTCACATAGCCACATTTTTATGTGTAACAAGTACTGTACTTTATATCATGGTATTTTATGGTGTTTTACAGAAGCCTGCAACTCTGCTAGCTTCTATTTTAGTTACACTGTTTAGTTTATTACTTAGGGGGACATTTACTAAGCAGTGATAAGAGTGGAGAAGTGAGCCAGTGGAGAAATTGCCCCATCAACCAATCTGCAGCTCTGTATCATTTTATAGTATGCAAATTATAGATGTTACTTCAGTGCTGATTGGTTGCCATGGGCAACTTCTTCACTGGCTCACTTCTCCGCTCTTATCACTGATTAGTAAATGTCCCCCTAAATCTCTAATTCAAGGGTTCACTATGAAATACCGCTCGTCGGGATGCCGGCGGTCACATGGCCGACACTGGCATCCCAACACTGAAGATCCCGTCATCGGAGGGGGTAAGTATTTTTAAACCACCCCCACCCTAACCTTCCGGGGGTTGGCGGCTTCGGTTAAACACCTCCCCTCCCCCCCATGCCTAAACCTACCCCCCCCCCCCTAGTGCCTTTCCATCCCTGAACACATCACAAATGCAAATTCCATAAATACTCTTTCTCTGTTGTTAGTAACAACCTTGTCTGATATCATATTATTTTTTATTTTATTTTTTTACTTGCAGGTGACGGATATGATGCAAAAAGCATTATTTGACTTTTTAAAACACAGATTTGAAGGACGGTAAGTGCAATCGTGACTTCCGTTTCACATATCTCTGGTGCATTTATTTACATGTTCTGTAGTACAAAGTGGGACAAAACTTTTATATGTTTATATTTATACAATTTAACCTGGATGTTTAATTTATCCAATTTTAATTAATAATAATTCTAGCGACCATGAGTCACATCCACCAAGACTCCGGCACAACCAGCACACGGCTCTCGTGTCGCTATTACTGTCCATTAGGGTGTCTGTGTTTCTTTTCTCCGCACAGAAAAATGTGGGTTGATTGCTGCAGCTGTCACAGCTTTTCTTTCCACTGGTTAATCAACATTCCCCTCTAGATTTGGCATTTCTGCAGTTCTTGAACTGAGTGCTCCTATTCATCTGGAGTACATCAGGTTAGAGGACACGATACATCATTAAAAAAAAGTCTCCTTAAAGTGTACCTGTTGCCTAGGCTACCGTAGGGCAGACATTTTTTAGGTTGAACTAGTATGCAGGTGGTAAATTCAGTAGGCTCTGATGACATCACATCATGCCTCGTTCCTCAATGATTTTACTAGTTTCTAGTGAATTGATGGATTGCATTCCAGTATTGGTTCAACCCATAAAATATTTGTCTCCACTTTGTATTCTGGATCAGTAGAAACCAGGTATAATGAGTTATAGTCCGCTGTCATTATAGAAACACATTATGGGCTCTCTGCATCATTGTAGTAAGATTTGACATTCTGAAAAGCTACATTTACTGTTTGTTTGACATTTGTTTTCCATTCTGCTTCTTGATCTGAACAACTGAATCTCTTGACCATGTCTGTGTGCATTGATTTTCTGCCCTTTGATTGGCTGGTTAGAAATTTCCATTAAAGAGTAGTTATACAGGTGTACTTAATAATATAGCCACTGAGGGTACATTCCACCAAGCTATGAAATATTACCATTGTGTTGCTGTAGTTAAAATTAAGTGCAGTTACCAAAGCTGCTGAACATGAGTGAACATTTATTTCTTCCAGAATATCCATCACACGGGTCACTGCTGACATCTCTCTTGCCAAACGTTCAGTATTAAATAATCCCAGTAAACATGCAATCATAGAAAGATCCAATACACGATCAAGTTTAGGTAAGTGCTGGTCTGCTTCTTCTTCTTTAGTAGAGTTGATCATTAGCACTTTTTAGACAGATAGTCTGTGTATCCACTGTGTTCCTTATGTTTTGTTCTTTCCATTGTACTTTTTTCCTGGTGTTCCCTCTTCCTTTGTAAACTTTTGTTGAAAGGAACCTGTTTCTACATGGTGCAGGCAGCCATTTTCAGAGCTAAACCAAGTTCCATGAGATTGCGGCCTGTCAAGTAAAGTCCACTGAGGTACAAAATTGTTGACCTCATTCTCATAAGTATGTCATACTTGCCTACTCTTCTGCATCGGCTTCTGAAAATGAGCAGTGCTCCCAGACTCCCGGAAGAATAAGCAAGTTTCCCGATGCTAATACGGGCATCATGAAGCTGGGGGAGTGGCCATATTAACTCGATTCAGCTTGAATCAAGTCATTGGCGGCCCAGACCTGCCACTTTACTCGGGAAGTGGGCGGTGTGTGCGCCAGATGATGTATTCGTGCTGAATCGTGGCACCACCCCTCACTTCACATGGCCACCATTATGCAATTGCACCATTACACCCCAGCATCGCCCACTTCTGATGCACCACTCTCCCCACAGTGCAGACCTGGCTGTTTCCTCCCGGTAGGGAAAGCCCAAGGGTCAGCAAATATGAATATTTTTTTCAGTCTAGAAAATGGCTGTTCCCACTGTGAGTATAAGACAGGTCCTATATGACAGGTTCACTTTATGTCTTTGGACATATCTGTAATATTATCCTCTTCCAAGCATATATTATGCCCTATGTTATAGGAAATTCACCTTTCACATTATATTGAATGAAGGATTATCATGTTACCCGACATCTGCACTTTCCATAAATTACTTTTCCATAAAACAGTTGTAAGAACATTTTGTTTCTACCAATCTGCATGCATCAATATATTCCCTGCCTTATAGCCTTTTATAGGGTATTCATGATATTTTGTGTGAGCGTTTCTGAACGTTTATTAACATGTACTTATTATGGCGAGGCATTTATTCAGTACCCCCTAATCTGAGATTATATGTTATGCATTTAAATCATCCTTACCTACTCTGTTGGAAATCCCCTTGGACTGTCATTGTCCACTTCCTAGTGAAATGGTCAGGATAGTTGAGGCAGTGATGTAATTCTCCAGAAACTGTGCCATCATAAGCTGCCCTCTTATCATAGCACCCCACTTGCTTCCCCCTCGGTGGTGATGTGCCTTGGGGCCGTGAATTTAAAACAAAAACAGTTGCCTCAGTTTTGCTTCTCATTTGCTTAAAAAAAAATATTCTTATAAAATTAGGTGAAGGGGAACAGAACATTGCATTTGGTTATATATAATGGAATGGGGTCCTTTCCTCAGAATACTTGGGACTTGAGAGGTCATTTACAAAAGTTCAAAGTGCAGAGCATTTCTGTTAGCAAGAATAGGTACACATTCATAGGTACACTACCTGGGATTGACCCCCAGAAAATCAGATTTCAGCTGCTTTTGTTGGACTCTGGTACCAATTGGAAATGTGCATATTGTGGAAAGAGAGAAAACATTACTTCAGAGTCTTTCTGCGACCATCCATTTCATTATGTTAGCTTTTACATTTTTTCTCTTAAATTCCCGCTCGTGTGTGTCTTTAATGAACCGTGAGAGTGAGGTTTCATCAGGACCTTCTTTAATACACGTAGTGTGCTGGAGTTTTTATAGCACTGGTCGACGTGCACCTAGAAATGTGCTTTTCTGCAATATTTCATCTGGAAAGGATAAAGCAGTGATCCTCAAACTCACTCCTCAGGGCCCAAAACAGGTTTCCAAGTTACCCAGCAGGTGCACAGGTATATGACCAACTGTCACATTTTAAAGGTCCACAGATGACCTGGAAAACATTAACTGTTTTGGGGTCCTGAGGACCGAGATTGAGAATCCTGAGAAACAACCTTTATCTCTGCTACCTTGTAGTCCTCTTGTGTGGAAAAAAAGTCACAGCCAGCAAGGATCATCAATGATGTGGGCAATTCCCACTCCTCATGTCACCATCTGGACACACAAAAGGTGTAATTTGCACAACAGGCAGCCATGTCAAATTGTGGCATTCTCCTCCCCGTTAACTTGCGTAGCAGTGCTCTTCACAGTGACCTAAGGGAAAATTTGAGGAGAGTATCTTGTGTGTTTCCGCACTGTGCATTCTCTGGAACTGGGTGTACGCAAGTACAGGCGATGCGAATTGTGTGCATTGCCGTCAAATCTCTACTAGCAACCAATGAGATGTACAGTATATAGGCTACAATGGGGTATTTTTATGTCGGCAGAGAGTGTTGGCCCAACTGCGGGCTAAGCACAGTTGAACAGAAGCATATATGCATCTGTTTCCAGGCATACCATAGCAGAGCAAGTAATAATGATGACGGGTATCAAAGGATAAGGATGTGGGCGGTTGCACTGCAAAGACGATACAACTCTGCATATTGTCTTATTCATACCCACTTATTCTTATGCACAATGTCGGGGCATCTACGCCCAATTTACGTCCACTGCATCTGCAACCAGGATGCCTAATACCAAATCCCGTCGGACAGCATGGGCAGAAGGCCACAGTATTTGAAATGATACGTAGTCACGCCCCCTAGTGCCGCAGCACGACAGAGCTCCGGTGGACCTACCTTTAGAATCTAAAGACAACATATCTTCTTTCTGTTGCTACCACTGGTTTAGGAGGACTTATGCCACCACCAACCATTCTCAATAGTAACCACCACTGGATACACTATATATTTCTACTTAATGAAATAACCCTGGGCATTACAGAACCAGCAGAACCCAGGAAATTATAAGAAATTGATCGGGTTACATTACATTTTCTCTCAAGTTTCAACAAAATGGCAGTTTGGCTGAGAAGGTTCCATCTGTTTCCAAGTCTGATGGCAAAATAATATTATAACCATTTTAGCACATACAAAAATGTCCTTTGTGTGCTTTTCCCTAGGACTGTCATCGCTCTGACCAAAAACGTGGACATGTGCGTGGGAGGACCAGTCATGGAAGTTGGTCTCCTCCTGCGCACACTCCTCCTCAGCTATATTAAATGGACATAGGTTCAGCTGTAAACAATTGCATTATTCCACCTACACAGATATGATGATTCCTCTGACTCCTGGTTATGCCAGTTGTTCCATTCAGTGGTTGACATTCATGATAACCAGTGCATAGATAAAAATGGCGGCACCCATAGCTGCTAGCAAGATGTCTTCTTTCTTCTTTTTAAACTGCTCTAGAAAAATGTCAACCTTTTATTTATGTAATGCCAAACCACCTTTCATCCTTTCTACCCGTTTTCATAAGTGTGCCCCATTATGTTTCCCCCAAACCTTCATGTGTTAATCATAATGGGTTTGGTTTATTCCATTGTTCTCTTCATTTTTGCCCTCCCATTACAGCAGATGGTTTTGGTACGTACCGGATACGTTGTGTTGTGTTGTGTTGTGTGTGTGAAGTGTTGCATAGAGATGTTGTTTCTGCACACAGCACTAAGTGTTAGATTACCTATGTTTATAGTATGTATATTCTTGATGTTTAATAGGAAAATCATTACAGTGAAATATTTCCAGTTCTTTATTTCCATGTGTCATAGTTTAATATAAGGGCAGTGGACCTGTCCCTCTATGGTTGTGGAAGCAGCACTGTAGAACCCCACTACTGCGTTACGGGTGGTCCCTACCCTGCCCCACCCACAGCACATGTGATATCATAACATCAGAAAAGAGGGAACATGGTGTCAGATGAGTCTTAAGGAGGCACTGGCACCTCTCCAGGCAGCAGGGTGCCCCTGCAGGTGCCTCACAAGCAAGAGGCAGGTGCCACCAGGGCAGTGACAGTGCCGCCCTCTGGGGAGACGTAAACCAGGAGAAGGAACGTGTGCTTGTACGCTGACGCACGCTTGTACACCAGGAGAAGGGACGCCCTTGTATACCAGTTAAGGGATGCACGCTTGAACATTGATGTGCGCTTATACACCAGTGGAAGGGACGCAAGCTTGTATTCCAGGGGAAGGTATGCACGCTTGTACGCCAAGGGAAGGTACACACACTTGTACTCCAGGGGAAGGCATGCACGCTTTTACGCCAGGGAAAGGGACATGCGATTGTACACCAGGAGAAGGGATGCACACTTGTACGCCAGGTAAGGAACACACGCTTGTACACGAGGGTAAGGAACACACGCTTGTACACCAGGGAAAGGGACACACGCTTGTACACCAGGGTCTGGGATGCACGCTTGTACACCAGGGTCTGGGATGCACGCTTGTACACCAGGGTAAGGGACGCACGCTTGTACACCAGGGTCTGGGATGCACGTTTGTACACCAGGGTAAGGTACGCACGCTTATACACCAGGGGAAGGGACGCACGCTTGTATACCAGGGGAAGGGATGCACGTTTGTACACCAGGGGAAGGGATGCACGTTTGTACACCAGGGTAAGGGACGCACGGTTGTACACCAGGGTAAGGAACGCACGCTTGTACACCAGGGTAAGGGACGCACGCTTGTACACCAGGGTCTGGGATGCACGCTTGTACACCAGGGTAAGGGACACACGCTTGTACACCAGGGTAAGGGACGCATGCTTGTACACCAGGGTCTGGGATGCACGCTTGTACACCAGGGTAAGGGACACACGCTTGTACACCAGGGTAAGGGACACACGCTTGTACACCAGGGTAAGGGACGCATGCTTATATGCAAGGTAAGGGACGTGTCCTTGTACGGTTAGCTACAGTAGTCTGTATTATCTCTCTGCCCTGAGGATAGTTCTAGACCGAGGATGCCTATTTGACGGAAGTTTTCTCAATTTATAAATATTAGATTTCTTGATTTTTGGGGAATCAGGAAATGTGCTACAGACAGTATATAAATATATATGTATATATGATTACTACTAAGATTCTAAGATTTCTATTCCTTGATCAGGTGTTCTAGAGAGATATGTATCCTGCTGGTTTTCCACCACCAGACTTATTGGCTTGTGCATGTCCTGTTATGGATTTATTATACAATAAACTGCATGATCTATACTGATCTTTTCTTCTGAGAAGACGTTTGACAAAAAAAAAAAAAAAAAAGAACCCCCCCCTTCCCCCTCAAAACTGGCTTGTGTTATACATGGGTTGTGAATGGAATCCCGGCGGCTGGGATAGAGGTGAGAATACCGACACTGGGATCCCGGCTGCCAGAATGCCGGTAGCGGGGCGAACGCTACAAAGCCCCTTGCGGACTTGGTGGCTCACTGCGCTCGCCACAGGTTTTATTCCCACTCTATGGGTGTCGTGGATACCCACGAGTGGAAATAGTCCTGGCGCAGCTGTCGGCATTCTCGGCGGTCGGGATCCCTGTGTCAGTATTCTGACCACCGGGATATTAACTACATCCCTTATACACACATGGCTGAAAGCATAGTTACCGACTTCCTGGTTGCCAGGTCGGCACAGCGGGAGTCGGTGTTACGTAGGCATGCTGGGAATGTGACACACAATCGTACCATCATTACCACACTCCGCGCTATACAATGCAGAGATTACCGGGCATTGTACAGCAGACAGCATAGCTACCATGCTGCAATTCAGCACAAACCGCGTCATCAGTCCGCCCACTTATGAGTGAGCTTGGCATAGGGTAGTGGGCCGGCTCTGGGAGACTTGGCCACTGTTCAGGGCTGCCTGGAGTGCCACCCGATTTTCGGGAGTGTCCCAGACAAGTGTGACTGAAAGGCACACAAGAAAGATGGAAATCGAAAACTGTATTTACTAAACGTGTGAAGACGTATACAGTACTAGACAATTATTAAGTCATTGAGAAAATGACCAATGAGACTAGGACCAATAAGTGCTACAGTACTGTATATGAAGCCCATAGGAACTTGAAGCTGCATGGATTGTTGCGGATACGTGTCCAGTGTTCCTGAGCAGGCACAGATCTCCTACACTGAGGACTTTGGGCCGTGCATGTCTTTTTCCTGAGTTTCATATGAACGTTTGATGTTTGGCTCGGGGGCTTTATTCTATATGAGGAGAGGACATCTAATTTGTGATATATACTATATATATTATATATATGTTAGTCTGCAATCCACAGGTTGTAAGTGTTCACTTTACACTTATTTCCCATCCACTGACAAAAGCTTCCAGATATGCTGTACTTCTCACATACAATAAAGCCTTCTATTATTGTTTTAGAACCTGCAAGGAGCAGTTATGATATTGTATTACTGTAAATTCTTGATTGGTGGAACCGGCTGAAGTTATTCCACTGAGGCTGAAAGGAACCTATTGCTACAGTTTTACAATATAACTTATGGGGCTCGTACATCTACAAGGAACTGGGTCGGGCAAAATCCAATATGTTGGAAATCCTCGATTCACCAATTCTGACCCACAAATGATTGGAAATGGCGAATCAGGGATTTTTAATATGTAGGATTTGCCAATGCCCTATTGGATTGGGTCAGCATTGGGGAATTGCCAGATAGATGTACGCTAATCTGTCCTATATCAGGAATGTTGGCATGCTTTTTTTGTTATTTTATATTAACAAATGATTGTTTAAAGAATAAAACACTATTGTGCTATTTTGTTATCTATTGTAACAGTTTGTTAAACCAAAGCTGTGTCAGATGTACTGTATTGTAGGTAAAAAAATTACACATCTTTACTGCAGTCACACCAAATAGCCCCTCTTGGCACGTCAGGACGTGTGGGAATCTTCTGGTGCAGGGCGATTTTTTTTTGTTGTTGCCGAAAATGCATCTTAGTCCCAACGCAATGCGGCTACTACGCACGAGGAGATTGCACTGATTAATGTGACATATGGCTCTGGTATATAAGTGTGCGACTGAGTCTCTGAATCTGCATACACAGTGCTACAATGTAGCATCTGCAGCTTTTTTCCAATACAAGTTCTGTTCTGTATACAGATTCAGTCACACACAATATACAAGTGCCATATATCAAATTAATCAGCTCGGTCTCCTCGTGAGTCCTAACCTGTTTGCGTTGCGACTAAAACGCATTTTCGGCAAAAAAAAGATTCCAGTGTTAGCAGAGTTGCTGGAACCTGGCGGCTCACGCATGCCAGTCATCTCACGCTGCTAAGCATATGGAGGCTGGATCTGAATGTATGAGGATGCACCTGTAAATACTTATCTGGTTAGATTAAGAACAGCCCAAAAGGAGCCTCCATCTGAATCCCTACATAAGTACATGACAATGGCCCTCATTCCGAGTTGATCGGTCGCAAGGCGAATTTAGCAGAGTTACACACGCTAAGCCGCCGCCTACTGGGAGTGTATCTTAGCATCTTAAAATTGCGACCGATGTATTCGCAATATTGCGATCACAAACTACTTAGCAGTTTTAGAGTAGCTCCACACTTACTCTGCCTGTGCGATCAGTTCAGTGCTTGTCGTTCCTGGTTTGACGTCACAAACACACCCAGCGTTCGCCCAACCACTCCCCCGTTTCTCCGGCCACTCCTGCGTTTTTTCCGGAAACGGTAGCGTTTTCAGCCACACGCCCATAAAACGCCGTGTTTCCGCCCAGTAACACCCATTTCCTGTCAATCACATTACGATCGCCGGAGCGATGAAAAAGCCGTGAGTAAAAATACTATCTTCATAGTAAAGATACTTGGCGCAGTCGCAGTGCGAATATTGCGCATGCGCACTAAGCGGAATTTCACTGCGATGCGATGAAAAATACCGAGCGAACAACTCGGAATGAGGGCCAATGTACCTGGGACGCTTGCTGGAGCAATCTCACCATAAAGAGCAGCGCGGATGGTGTAATGGTTATCATTACTACCTCACAGCACTGAGGTCATGGGTTCAATTCCCACTATAGCCCTAACCGTGTGGAGTTTATATATTCTCCCCATGCATGGGTTTCCTCTGGGAGCTCGAGTTTCCTCCCACACTCCAAAAATATACTGATAGGTTAATTGGATCCAAACAAATTTAACCCTAGCGTGAATTTGTGTGCGTGTACATGTGGTACTGATGTGTACGTCCAAATATTCTCCGTAAAGCGCTGTGGTATATGTGTGCGCTATAAATATCCGGTAATAAATAAAGGAGAGATTTGATGCAGTGACAAGCAGCCAGCTCCTGGTTGGATGAGCTCAGTGTATCAGTAATTGGTGCGTTCTGTGGTCACTCCCCCCGGGTCTCCTCCTGAGGTCCCTACTACAGGTGAGTTCCAGGGACAGCAACAATATGCAATTGTACAGATGTGCCCACATATACCTATCCTGAAATTGCACTAAGTAGCCCCATTCATCACTTTATGACTTAGCCGTGCCAAGCCCCCCGCCGAATACTTCTTAAAAATAAAAAACATTTTTAATGCATCACTAATGCTGGGCCGGATTAACAATGGGGTGGATGGAGCCACAGCTCCAGGTCTCCACATAAAAATAGGCCCATAACCATGACCGCATGATGATGACCATAAATCATAAGGGTTAAAATTGCACTTCTATTTTCCACACAAAATTATGTAATTTATGTACTTTTATATATGTAGGGAGTCATTGGGGCTTCTTGCTTACATGGCATTGGCCTAACCTCCTCTGCTTCTCATAATAGGCCCTTGAACATTTCAGCCCCAGGCCCTTAATCCGGCCCTGCACTAATGCAGCAAAAGTACCCTGGATACTGGCATTCATGTAACTAGGTGTGCTAATCATTCGCTAATCTGGGCAGAAAGGCATAGACAGAGGTCCCATACAAGTGACCAGGGCCATGCAGCCACTGTCCTTAATATGTGTCTTTATACCATACTTGCCTACTCTCCCAGAATGGCCGGGAGGCTCCTGAAAATTGGTAGACCCTCCCAGCCCCCCAGAAGAGCAGGCAAGTCTCCCGATTTCAGGGGTCCCCCCTGCCCGTCCGCCCACTTAATGTGTAAAGTGGGCGGTCCGGGCAGTCGATGACGCGATTCTTGCTGAATCGCGTCGTCATAGCCACGCCCCCTGCAGTGTAATGCCGGTGATCGCGGCATTACAGAATGGTGGGCGTGGCTTAAAGGAGATGCCGTTGTAACCCCGCCCCCATCCCACCTTAGGTCCTCCCCCTCCACGTCACATCCCTCCCCTGCCCCCCTGTTGAGCCGACCTCGCTGCTCTCTCCCGCAGAGAGCAGCCAGAATGTCAGCGAGTATGTTTTATACCAATTCCATTGTGACAGTAATACTAATCCTAAATACCTAGGACACTATAAGGGACTATGGGGCAGATGTATTAAACCTGGAGAAAGCATAAAGCAGTGATAAGTGCAAGGTGATAAACGCACCAGCCAATCGGCTCCTAACTGTCAATTTACATATTGGAACTGATTGGCTGGTACGTTATCACCTTGCACTTATCAACGCTTTATCACTTCTTTATGCCTTCTCCAGGCTTAATACATCTGCCCCTATGTGTGCGGCTATAATGTAAATAAGATGCAAAATTCAGGTAAAAGTATGAAATGACAGGAATCGCTGTCCATGGCAGGGCGTCTAAACTGCGCAAAACCATGGTGTGATGCATCTGTAGGTTCCATGGATGGAGGAGTCGCTTACAGAAATATATGTTATGTAAAGGAAGGTATTTGCTGTGGCCCTAGTGGGGTTTTCTTTGAACGGCAGGTGGCAATAGTGCTATATACATATATATATACAGTATAGATGTAGAAAAGTGTAGAGATGACTGTACCCTGGTAAGTGCCCATATGACGCTCCTTTCTGTTTCCCCCAGCCCCTGTGATGATAATAGGGTATTAGTAGCTTTTGGATTTAGACTTTGATTATGACAAAGTAAAGGGATGATCTGATATACAGTAAGAAGTTGGTTTGTTTGTTATGTGGGTGTCTGCCCTGTATAACGGTCACTCTTTATCCTCAGCTGAAGTCCAGAGCGAAATTGAGCGGATCTTTGAATTAGCGCGGACATTGCAACTCGTAGTTCTCGATGCTGACACCATCAACCATCCAACGCAACTCAGCAAAACATCCCTGGCTCCCATTATAGTGTATGTAAAGATTTCTTCTCCAAAGGTAAATCTGTCTCTAGTCATTTATTGTGTTATGTTCTATATGCAAGTAAATAGATATTTAAAGCAGTAATCTCATATAAAAATGATGTGTTGTAACATAATTCACTATGGCAGGCTATAGTGGCAGTACGGATGGTGTAATGATTAGCATTGATGCCTAACAGCACTGAGGTCTTGGGTTCGATTCTCACCAAGGCCCTGTGTGGAGTTTGTATATACTCCCTCTGTTTGTGTGGGTTTGCTCCGTGTACGGCTGTAGTATGGTGTGCCAGCGGTCGGGGTCCCGGTGACCAGCATACCGACAGCTGGGCGAGTGCAAATGAGCCCCTTGTGGGGTTGCTGCGCTCGCCAGGCTGCAGGCACGGTGGCGCGCTACGCGCACCACGCTATCTATTCTCCCTCCAAGGGGGTCATGGACCCCCAAGAGGGAGAAAATATGTCGGTATGCCGGCAGTCGGGATTCCGGCGCCGGTATGGTGGTTGCCAGGAGCACGGCCGCCGGCAACCTGAAGACCACCCCCAGATACACCGGTTTCCTACCACAACCTAAAAATACACTGGTAGGTTAACTGGTCACAACAATGATTAACCCTAGCGTGCAGGAGTGTGTGTGTACATGGGCAGACTAGATGAGCCAAGTGGTTCTTATCTGCTATCAAATTCTATGTTTCTAAGAAGAATGTTGAAACCCAGCGTTAAATATATACTATGTATAAATAAAGAAGAAAAACATTATGTATTGATACCCATATGAAACAGCACCCTGCAGCCAAGATCACCACCAGACCGTCAAACGAATCGGGCACCCTGCAGTCTTTGCAGCCAAACAGCATTCTCAGCCCCCCCCCCACCCCCCCCCCCCCCCCCCCCCGTTCAGCGATGTACTTAACGGAGCTTCCGGCCCCACCCCCAGTCATCACAGGCACAACATCATGACATTGTGCGCTCAGTGGGTTGAGCTGCACAGAGGGCATTTGAGTCTTGTTACGTATTTACCCTGCATGCAAAACAATAAATGTATTTTCTCCCCTTGCGTGCAACATGCTTTGCCCAGGTGCACAGTAATACCCCTTTTCCACCTACGAGCACGGGTCGCAGCCGGGAGCCTGACACGGGAGCTGCCCGGCTGCGACCTGTGCTCAGACCCTTTCCCATCAGCAGTCACCAACCCGGCATATTGCCAGGTTGGTGACGCTGCTAGTGACGCGGCAGGGGCGGCGCTGGGAGATCACCTGATCTCCCAGCGCCGCCCTTCCATACACAACCCTACCCGGATCATTCCTGTGTCCTACCCAGGTAGATACCCGGGTAGGATTCACAGGTCACTTGATCCGGGTTTTTGCGGGGGGACCCTTTTCCACTTGCAAAAAACACGGGTAAATGCGTGCGCCCGTGCATTTACCCGTGTTTTTTGAGCTAGTGTAAAAGGGGTATTACTTGCTCTTTTTTTGCCTTACTCCCACCTCAGAATCAGGGTCACAATCTTTTAAAACCAAGTAAGAAGAGAAGTAAAAAATGGAGAAACAAGAAAACTATCATTTGAATTTAATCTATCGGGAGATTTTGCATATTTTGGCTTTTACATTGTATTACGTTTCCCCCCATTATTATTTCCAGGTTTTACAGAGGTTAATAAAATCAAGAGGAAAATCTCAGGCTAAACATCTAAATGTCCAAATGGTGGCGGCTGACAAACTGGCACAGTGCCCTCCGGTAAGGTATCATATCCATTTATGTATTCACCTGTCCAGACATTCAGGGATCTTTATTAATATCCTTTATTTATAAAGCGATATAATATGATGCGCTGTTATGGGTAGGGTTATGTCACTAATAAGTTATATACAATGACATGAACCAGAAGGCAGAGCCGGCAGTGCCCCAGTGAGCTTACAATCTGTGCGGAACGCTTGATAATAACAGTTGGAGCAGTTGTTGGGGGCGGTATGTGTGATCAATGTAAGGCGGCCCTGCTTCTACTGTACCAGTGCCATGGTAGGGTTGGAATGGGGAGAGGTATAAAAGATGATGAAGTGTTTGAAGAAATGTGAAGGGAATTAGGACTTTATTCAGTAAGGATTGCAGTTTCTGATAAAAAGCAATTGCTGTGATCAAATAGTTGCCGCATAGAAATAGAGAAAAATGGCCACTGCAGAAATTGTGAATGTATCGCAATATGCAGCTGTTCGCAGAACCAGACGCAATTACCGAAACATCAAAGATTTTTCCTGACTGCGCCAGGCAAGGTCGTCCACAATTCTTGTGACACAAGAGGCTGGAAGTGGTCATCGCTGACGTCAGAGGCCCTCCTTAAAAATGCCTGGGCACGCCTGCGTTTTTTCAGACACACCCAGAAAACGTCAGGTTTCCACCCAGAAACTCCAGCTTCCTGTCAGTCAAACAGCGGCTGCATTGCGATCTGTACACAATTTCTGTCACTATTTTTGCTCACACGTACAGTGCGAATGCTGCGCATATGCGGTCGTTCGATAATCGGGCGGATTGTGAATCGCAAATTTTACAATCCTCACTAAATAAGCTCCAAAGATTCTAGCAACCATGATTGTAACTAATTAACTGAACCTCCTTTTTGAGGTAGAGAAGACATATATATATATATACACACGTGTGTGTATATGTATGTCTATAATTGTGTTTCTGTTACTAAGTACAGTATACATCTTTCGTAGGAAATGTTTGATGTTATCCTGGATGAAAACCAGCTTGAAGATGCTTGTGAACATCTAGCGGACTATCTAGAAGCTTACTGGAAGTCCACACATCCCCACAGCAGCAACCCGCCCAATGCACTTTTATCTCGCACCTTGACATCCGCAACCCTTCCAGCCACTCCTTCCTCCGCCTCTAACGCACAGGTAAAGGCAGAGGATGGTGACATGAGTTGTGTGTTTGGGTTGGAGTTTGTACTTTGGCCTCCTTGCTATTTTTTACAAAGGGACTGATGATGAAAGAATGGTTCTGCATTGCGTACATGGAACTCATTGCATACATGCCCCTGCATTCAGTTTTGCGTGTGGCCAACGCGCCCCTATCTGTGTACTTGGGGTTTGTAGTTACAGTTATCAATGTGCACTTGCACCAGCCCTATTTTTGGTGCAAAAGATCCATATGGTAACAGAAGTATTTACACGTTCGGACAACTCTTCCACTGACACACCCTCTACATGAAACGCCCCATTAGAGCCCTATTACGCCTACTCACTGGGAAGTCTTATATTCCACTCTTCATCAGCCTCAAAGTGTTTAGATCTAATGGCTCTTTTCGGCCCTGGTTATAAACGTCCATTGGGACAATGGCAACTAAATTCATCTTTGAGACCCCAGCCCCCCAGAGAATAATTTGCATGACATCACAAGGGTTTTAGACACTCTGATACTGGGGCAAAAGTGTTAATACCCTGCTAGCCGCAGGCAGTGGTGAGATGTCATGAGTGTGCTTCAAGATGTAAAGCCTTTAAAAAAAATTGCATAATCAGTGGTGTGAGAACAGAGCTGCCACCCAAGGCACTGTGCCACCACCCAGGCAATACTCTTCTTCCTGGTGCTGGTGAACCCACCCCTTGGCATGACGTCAATGTTTGGGGGCGAGGCCAGCACAGGGTGGAATATTGCCCTGTTACACCGCTGGTTATTACATTACGGTATTGGTCTTTCATTTCTCCGTGATATAGGAACAATGTGTCTAGATCAGTCCTGCATTTTTCAAACAGTTTTTAATGTGGAAGCCATGTAATATAGAAGTAAGGGGGCCCTTTAGGTATAATATAGTAAAATATGGATGCAACCAGAGAATCATGACAGAGAGTCCCTTAAAATGTACTTGGATATTTACTAAACCTATTCACATACCAAGGACTCCTAACCTTGTGGTAGCCATTTTAAATCAAAACATCTATATATTTAATTGGCTAAGCAAATTTTTTTTGTAAGAGAAATTACACCACAATGACAACATCAGTTTTGAGGGTTCAGATGTCATTCGATAGGGTGTGTGATATAGATGCGCAGTAAGGTCATAGAATTTTGATACGTGGTCAGGTTGTTGAGGAAGTCAGTCATGATTTGTTTCCCCGTAGAAAAAGCATGGTGGAGGGGGGGCACTTGTTCTCTTACGGTTGCAAATTGCAGCAAAGCCCTTGACGATTTTTTTTTAAGTAAATTCAGTTGATATAATGAATCCACTTTCGATATACATTCAAATTTCAGGATACAGTAGACTTTAGATAATCACATTGTAGAATACACATCTCTTTTTTTTTTGGGGGGGGGGGTCGATTTCTAGCAACGCGGTTGACTAGTTTATTGTAATTAGACCAATATTCAGTAAACATTTTATTAAACTACTTTTTCAGCAAACTGATCCATGAACTTCCCTCCCCTTCAACAAATTGCCCCAAATAACTTACAAATTCCACAAATAATGAAGTGTTCCCATAATAAGTGATCCAGCCTTCCAGCTTCACCCCAGGGTGAATTCTTTAATCCAACGCTGTGCTTACTGTAGGTTATGACTGACTACTTTGTGTAGTTATAATCCTCTGTGCGTGTGAACGCCTGCCATGGAGTGTGTCTATGACCACAGGAGTACAGGGCTCTCACTGACCAGCGAAAGTGTTGGTGAGGGATGGATGAACCTTTCTGAGGTTGCTCCAGATATTTCTAACCGAGAGTCTTTTCTTTATCAATTCCCAGAGCTCCCAAGAAGAGCAGAAGAACGATCCTCCGGCGCCTGAGCGGAATGGGTCTGTAGAAGAGGACGCACCCGCCGAACCAACGAGAAAATCTCAGCATCGATCTTCCTCCTCTGCGCAGCACCACAACCATCGAAGTGGAGTAAGCAGGGGTTTATCCAGACAGGAGACGTTTGACAATGAGACACAGGACAACAGGGACTCCGTTTACCTAGAGCCAAAGGACGATTACTCTTCCGAGCATGTTGATCCTCAGGAATCCCACCGGGATCACAATCACAGAGACGTATCACACGCAGGTAGTGAACATAGACACAAAGAACCTCGACACCGGACAAATGAGCAGGACAGGGAGCAGGATCACAACGAATCCAACAAACCCCGCACTCGGCACAAATCGAGAGAACGACACAGCGAAAAGGAAGGAGAGGTTTCCAGGAAACGTAACGATAATGAGTGGAACAGGGATGTTTACATCCGCCAGTAACTTTTTTCATCATTCACACCTTTATATGTGACTTCTTTTTCTTTTTTTTTTTTCAATCTTGTACAAGAACCCTGAAAATTGTTTGGATTCATGTTGTAAAACATATAGCGTCCCTCTGTATTTTCCTTCTTGTTTTTCTACACTCAAAGGTTCATTGCTTATACAGAAATAGCATAAAATACATTTATTTTTACCGTTTTAACATAATATTCCCATTGGTGCATCTAAAAATACTACCAAGCCACGTGTTTAGCTGTTTCGTGATAAACATTTGGATGCTGTGTGTCGCCATCAAGATATTGTTGCTGTTCTAAAGCAAGTGATGTTTTGTAAACTTATTTTTTGTTTTTATTTATTTTTTAGACCAAGTTGGTTCCAGGCATAAAACTGGTAATTCGGTTACCCCTCCCCACAGCCATATATGTTTCACTTTTACACAGTTACAGCTCTATATTAATAATCTGTTGTGGCTACAAAAGTAATATCAGACTTCTGAAAAGACTACTAAAATATTGCTTTTATTTTTGTATGTTTTTAAATGCAACCACCTTCTTTGAATGTTGATTTCAAAGCCACTACTTACCTTTCCGTTTGCCTCCCGTTGTCTATGTTGGAGATCAGAGTTAAATATTGCCTTACAGACACGTTTCAAATGAATTTACTATATATACGTAGTGTTTTCTTGTTGGTTAACTCTGGTTATGTTTTTTTGTTGCTGTTTACTTTGCCCTGCATGGTTAAATGTTTGAGTATACACCGTTGTATGTTTTACTTCATGCTTTTCATAGTCCGTGACTGGAATTAGCATGGAGAAGTGATGGTTAGCACTCTTCCAATTGCACAGAAGTCAGATGTATCCACTACGTTACTGTATGGTCACAAAGCAGAAAAGTGGTTGATTTATTTATAGATAGGTATTTTTCAGATTAATTGTATGTAATTTATTTTCTTGCAGAACCACTGTTAACGAGGGACAGGCACGCAGAGCTAACAATTGTGAGGGACAAGTATTTATAAAATAACAAAACACATTTGCAGCAGTTGAAATGATATAATAAAGTATTGGCTAAATATCATGTAAAGGGCATGTTGCAATATAACAATTTCTTTCATACTCCTCTTATCCTACGACTAAAACAAGGTTTAACTTCATCAACTCTAAGGAGCCGATTTCATTAGCTAAGAGGTTCTGGAGTGAAAACCTCAATTGTGATCATGAGTATATTTTTTCTCTCACCCCTATGAGAAACTAGAAAAGATTGTTACCTAGATTCCCAGAACATTGGGGTCATTCCGAGTTGATCGCTCGCATGCCGTTTTTTGCAGCGCAGCGAACAGGTTACTACTGCGCATGCGCGGGTATGCATGGAAGTGCGTCGTACGGGTACAAAACGGATCGTTGCTGGGCGATGGATTTAACGAAGAATCCATTCGCACAGCAGATCGCAATGAGATTGACAGGAAGACGGCGTTTGTGGGTGTCAACTGACCGGTTTCAGGGAGTGTTTGCAAAAACGCAGGCGTGTCCAAGCGTTTGCAGGGTGGGTGTTTGATGTCAATTCCGGGACCAAAAAGACTGAAGTGATCGCAAGGGCTGTGTAAGTCCAGAGCTACTCAGAAACAGCAAAAAAGTTTTTCGTCCCACTCGGCTGCACAGGCATTCGCACACTTGCAAAGCGAAAATACACTCCCCTGTGGGCGGCAACTATGCGTTTGCATGGCTGCTAAAAGTAGCTAGCGAGCAATCAACTCGGAATGAGGGCCTATGTGCAGTAGCATAGCCATGAAGTTATTAGGGAACACTGCAGCTAACTGAACCAAACACTAAATATTGTCACCAAAGTACGGATGGACAATGGTGGATTAACCATTGATGGTCACTATTGATGGTACCATTGGGGGATAACATTTATGGTATAAAACCATTCACAGGGGAATCATTGATGGTTTCACCCGCTGCTGATCATCACTGCTCTATTACTCACTGCGTTGCAGGCATGGGGGGTGGGGCGGAGCATTAGGGGCCACAGCTAGGTACAGTTACCTGACACTAAGTAAAAAATTAAAAACATCAGAGGGTTATGTACCATCAATGGTGTGGAACCATTGAATCTCCTTCATTGATAGCAAAAAAAATCTAACATTGTTGGATAACCATTGATGGTTTGTAACCATCAATGGCTGATGGGCGACCCTACATCAAAGCCAAACATTTTCAGGTATAACTGGGGGGGGATCTGTCAAGGGACTGTATTTCACAATCCAGCCACTATGGAGCGGGGGAGGGGGTTATTCAAGGAGGGTTCCAGCAATAGGACAGAGGAATATGAAAATGTGTAATAAGGGGATAAACAATTAAATATTATGATGTGTGCTACAAAAGGGTACAACATAAACTTTTCCTTGTCCTCACCTTGTAAAATTTGTTAGCACCTTAAGATTTAAAGAGCACCTGTTGTCTACACGTTGTGGTGGCAGCCATTTTGTGACATAACTGAGGTACTTCATTAATGATATTACTGAATATTGGTTTGTTATACAAAATGGCATCTGCTTTCAGAGACTGATCATGAATACACTTGTGCGTATGTGTATACATTTTTACACTTGCACCAGTGAGTATTATTATTGCCAAGCAGCATTTTAATTAACACCACAATTTTTAAGGACCTGAAATACCATTGTTTTTGGGTTTATCATAGCACACTTTGATAAGATGTGTTTTGTTTTTTTTAAAGAAAAAAAAAAAAAGAGATATTTAAATATAAGCTTTGTTGAATACGGTATAGTAAATGCATATACTTGTGGGAAGTGTCTTTATTTTTCAGAATCAAATTTGTAAGCATATGTATATACTTCAAAATGGCCTTTGTAGATATTGGATTGTAGGTTCCGTAGCCATGTCAGACTGTTAAATGGTTTTATTTATTTATTATGCTATATACAAATGGTGGCTGTGAATCACATGTTATTCGTAACATGCAGAAATCTACAAAAACAAAAGAATGATGTTCCAATAACTTGTGTTTTTTCATCTTTTATTTCTACCACACTTTGATATCATTTCAATAGGAAAAATCAAGGGGCAGATAGGCAGAATGAGGAATGTGATAACGTAGAGCCTGGGGAGGGGGGGGGGGGGCTGATTCTCTGTTGCACTTGCAATGCCAATGTTTAGGTGTTGACCAATTTTTTACTACTGTGCGTGGACAAAAAAAACCTAAAAACACATACAGTGCATGCGTGTGTTGTTGCACATAGACAAAGTTGCGATTGAGACGCAAGGTATCAGAAATGGACTGGAGATGTTCTGTGCGTTTCCCGGGTGGTGACTGGGAGGTGGCTATTCAGCTGGAAAGGTTATATTCGTGACAAGGGCTTTCTGCTGAAGTAGTTGCACACACAGGTACTTTGTACACCAGGGAAAGGGCTGATTCTAGATTTAGCATAAAGATGCAGGAGCGACAACAGTAACAGGGATCTATAGTTGTCGCAGCACTGCACAACTCAGAATAAAGCCCTTAATGTCACTTAGGATAGAAAAACTGTGAATAAGACTATTCTTACTGTCATTGTGAAGGACATTGCTCAGTCTTGTACATTAACTCAGACACTATTATGTACAAATATATCTCTGCTCATCTATGCCACGAATGGGTCATACGTGTAGCTACATCGCGATTGCGACTTGCCATGTCCACATGAGACCCTTTCACGGGAGCATACACACCCATTCGATCCTATGGATCACGGTGCGCGGCAAATGAACCGTGTTTGTCACAATTGGCGGGTAAGATGAGCTAGGACTTTTACGTATGGTACCCGAGAGAATTGAAAAGAAGGAACAGCAGTAGCAGTACCTCCAGCATCACGTTTGGAGAAGGGCATTTCTCTCTGCATGGATTATGACACACATATACACACCCTGTGGTGGCAGCCATTTTGTCTGCTGAACAAACTAGAGAATACAGGCTATGGACTCATTACAAACTGTTCCTAGTAGGTTATCAACAGTTCCCATTGAGCAGATAAAATATTGGGGTAAATTTACTAAGATGGGAGTTTTATTTAAGGTGGGATGTTGCCCATAGCAACCAATCAGATTCCAGGTATTATATTCTAGAAGGTGCTAGATAAATGAGAAGTAGAATCTGATTGGTTGCTATGGGCAACATCCCATTTTAAATAGAACTCCCATCTTCGGAAATTTACCCCATTATTTTTTCCCACAACATGCCTACCAACAAATATTTTAAAGAGAAATCTGTGACTTTAAGCCTTGCCCGTGATCTACACGAGTCTTGCTCATGCCAACCCCCCAATTCTGCTAGGTATATGTACAGTAAGTACTGCATTATAATAAATATTGCTTCACCCTCCAACATTTTGCACATAAAAAATTGGTACAAATAAGAAAGGGGACGTGACCACGGGTAAAGGAGGCATGGCCACACCCCTTTTCCTATACTTTCAATGGAAGTCTGGAGAGCCAAAAATCGGTACAGACCATAAAAAAAAGGTACTGTACCTGCCAAAAACGTACAGCTGGAGGGTATGGCATTCTATGCCCCTGGCCTCTTTATGCCGCTAACAGGCAACATTCTCATGAGTGTTAGTGTACAGTCCACATTGTGCATACAGGTTGAATATCCCTTATCCAAAATTCAAAATCACACATTTTTGGTTCCCCTACTGAGATAATGACACATATATATGTATATTATATATCTATATAATATATCTATATATACACATAACATAATATACATGCCAGTATCTCAGTAGGGGACCCAAAAAGGTGGGATATAGCATTTTGGATAAGGGATACTCAACCTGTGTCTTACAAAATGTAGAAAGGGTAGAAAATTCGGGACTCTGTGCCCAATGCCTCATTAGGTCTGTTCACTGAAGCCACTAGGGCCTACATAATGACTGGGCTTCATGCACTGGCATTTTACTGCAGCTCATAACTGGCTCTGCCTACACAATGCCAGCCATTCCTTTGTGCTTAAGCAACGTCACTGATTCCTAATGAATTGATTGGCTGCATTCTCATGGATATTGGTCTACCCCACAAAATGGCTGTACATAGGCAACAAGTACACACCCAGGCCAAGATTAGCCATTCATCCTTGATCGAGATTCTTTTCAGGGTAATTTTATGCCAGAAGACTTGCATCACAATCACGTAGGCTTGGGCCTATTTTATTCTGTCATATTTCACTCTGGATTTTTTAAAACACAAAGACCAAGAGAAAAAAGGGTAAAATGGACATTAAATGGTACATCCATTTTGTTGACTATATGCTTTGTGTGGCTGTTGATGATTAATACAAAAAGTATCCATCCCACTGTCTGAAAAGTAAAAATTTTTTGCTCTGTAAATGTTTTTTTTCTTCATAATTTGCCCATTGAAAGCACTGTGTTCTAAAGTTTGTAGCAGCTAAGACTGTACAGTTTTTTTCCTCCTACTCCAGAAGGTGTGCACGAGCCTGCATAAGGTACACGTCAGCTCCATTATCACGGATAGATGCATTATACACGCAGAGAGTAGCGATTTCTACAGATGCTGGCCGCTCATTTAGCCTCAATAAGGCCTAGCACGAGAGAGCCGCCAGGTTCCGTGCAACTCTGCTGGCGTCAGGCGCCTTCTTTTTGCCACAGATACGTTGCACCAGGAGACTGTGCTGATTAATTTGTGAGTAGATGTATTTTCATCAGAAAAGACCCACGACACTAGCAGAGTCACATGCGCACCAAGAGGGGCTGTTTGGCATGATTGCAGCAATGATGCATGAGGGCGCTTAAGGTTGGTTAAAGCAGAATGTCACTTAGGATAGAAAAACTGGGAGTAAGACTTTTCTTACTGTCATTCTGAATGACATTGCTCAGTCTTGTACATTATCTCAGTCACTATTATGTACAGATGTATCTCGGCTTATCTACCCCATAAATGGGTCGTATGTGCAGCTACATCGCGATTGCGACTTGCCATGCCCACATGAGAGCCTTTCACGGGAGCATACAGACCCATGGGATCTTATGGATCACGGGTGCGTGCGCAGTGTACACTTACATCTGTGGGCACGCTAATCTCGGCAAATGAACAGTGTTTGTCACAATTGGCGGGTAAGATGATACTCAAGAGAATTGAAAAGAAGGAACAGCAGTAGCAGTACCTCCAGCATCACGTCTACAGATGACACCTGAGAGTATATAACAGATGGAACAGTAGAAGCAGCACCTCCAGCATCACGTCTGGAGATGACACCTGAGAGTATATAACAGATGGAGCAGTAGAATCAGAATCAGCTTTATTGGCCAGGTATACTTACGTATACTAGGAATTTGTCTTCGGTTTGCTATACAACAGCAAAGTAGGTAACAGGTAAGCAGGTGTGTGTGTGTGTGTGTGTGTGTGTGTGTGTGTGTGTGTGTGTGTGTGTGTGTGGGCAAGTAAAGTTACACAGATAGGTATACCGTAGGGACACAAGTTAGTTACATGTACGTCTAGTCAGTCAATGTTCAGGAGTTCAGCAGGCGGACAGCTTGGGGAAAGAAACGTTTGAGGCTTCTGGTGGATCTGGCGGGGGAAAGCCCTGTAACGCCTGCCTGAAGGAAGCAAGTTAAACATGCTGTGGCTGGGGTGTAGTTGGTCTTTTACTATCTTCATTGCCCGCTTTTTAGCTCTGGACAAGTACAGGTCCTGGACTGAGGGAAGGTCGGCCCCAGATGATCTTCTCTGCGGTTCTGACCACCTTTTGGAGCCTGCATCTGTCCCTCGCGCTGGCGGAGCTGTACCATACGAGTATCGAGGAGCACAGTACCGACTCCACAATCGCGGAGTAGAAGAGGAGCAGGAGCTTCTGTGGGATGTTGAACTTCCTTAGTTGCCTGAGGAAGAACAACCTCTGCTGCGCTTTCCTAACAGTGGCGTCAGCGTTGGACTCCCATTTAAGGTCCCTGGAGATTGTGGTCCCTAGAAACTTGAAGGAGTCCACTAGCGATACCACACTGTCAGCAATCGTTAGCGGAGGTGCACTAGATGACTTCTTCCTGAAGTCCACTATCATCTCGACAGTTTTGAGGGGGTTGAGGTCAAGGTTGTTGTGGATGCACCACTGGGCCAGCCGGTCTACTTCCCGTCTATAGGCCGATTCGTCCCCATCCTTGATGAGGCCGATGACGGTGGTGTCATCGGCGAATTTGATGATCCTTACTGATTGCGCCTCTGAGGTACAGTCATTTGTGTACAGGGAGAAGAGCAGGGGTGAGAGGACACAGCCCTGAGGGGCCCCTGTACTAATGGACCGCGCTTGAGAGGTGAATTCCCCCGCTTTCACCACCTGTGTCCTATCTGTCAGGAAGTCTATTATCCAGGAACAGGTAGCTTCTGGGACCCCTAGGCGAAGTAATTTGGGGTGGAGGATGCTGGGGACGATTGTATTGAAGGCCGAGCTGAAATCGACAAACAGGACCCTCGCGTAGGTACCGGGAATGTCTAGGTGCTGTAGAATGTAGTGCAGGCCCAGGTTGACTGCATCCTCGACACACCGATTCGAGCGATAGGCGAGCTGCAGGGGGTCCAGTTGGGGGCCAGTCACAGTTTTCAGGTGATTCAAAACCAGACACTCGAACGTTTTCATGACCACAGACGTCAGTGCTATCGGCCTGTAGTCGTTCAGGTTCGTGATAGTGGGTTTCTTGGGGACCGGGACTATAGTAGACCTTTTGAGGCAGGAAGGGACTTTCTGTAGCTCCAGCGATTTATTGAAGATCTTGGTGAATATGGGGGCGAGCCGACCCGCACATGCTCTTAGGGCAGATGGTGACACTCCGTCAGGACCCGGAGCTTTCCTGGTTTTGGTCCTTTTGAACAATGCCTCCACCTCTTCTTGGGTGACTTGCAGTGCCTGGGGTTGGCCGTCGGTGTTCGGGGCATCGTAGAGGTGATTGTTTGGGTTGCAGGGGACTTCTTTTGCGAACCTGCAATAAAAGTGTTTCAGTTCATCTGCAAGGTCTTGGTGCATGGCGGTGGACTTTGATGTTTTCCTGTAGTTGGTTATGGATTGCATTCCTTTCCATACAGATACGGGGTCATTGGTGGAGAGATCGTTTGTCAGCTTGTCCGAGAACCGCTTTTTTGCTAGCCTGATTCCTTTAGTCAGAGAGTTCCTAGTACGGTTGTATAGTGCTCTGTCACCGCTGCTATAGGCCTCCTCTTTGGCTCGACGAAGTTGCCTGAGCTGGGCGTTGAACCAGGGCTTGTTGTTGTTGTAAATGCGGTAAGTCTTGGTAGGTACACACATGTCCTCACAGTAGCTGATGTAGGATGTGACAGTGTCTGTCAAGTCATTCAGGTCGGTTGCCGAGGCTTCAAAGACCCCCCATTCCTTGCAGTCAAAGCAGGCCTGGAGCTTCATCTTGGCCTCATTGGTCCATTTCTTCACAGTCTTATATTCAAAAAATTTTATTGACAGATGGTTACAGAATGTAATAACAGATAACAGGTCACAAATGTATTCAATGCAAAACATCTTGACAGTACATATAAATTATGGTGTTCCGTCATATTTTAACATCCTTAAATGTGTAGTTAGAGCAATCAATTATGGAAAGATGAGTGTGATATTACAAAGTCATATCAGATTCTATGGAGATTGTGTGAAGGTATGTATACAGGTGAAGATCAGAGTCAGAAAGGAGCAGTAGAGTTAAGCGTCTCTAGTAGGTACCATCTGGTATCTTGAAAACATTGTCGTAAAGCGGCCCTTACCAGTGGAGATAGGGTTATAACATACGGCAGCCAAGTTTGGAAGTATTTTTCTGTTAGTTTGTCTTTCTGTAGTGAGGTGTTGGTCCAATCTAAGTGGAAGAGATGGGAAATTCTGGGGTGTAGCAGTGTGATGGGGATTGGATCTGTGGCGATCCATTGAGAGAGGATTGTTTTCTTTGTTGCAGCGGCCAATTTGATTAACAGGATGCGGTTACCTTTGGTTAGCGTGTTGTGTGAAGAAGGTGGGTAAATGCCCCAGAACGCCCAGGTTTTATTTATGGTAAATTGTATTTTTAGCTCTGTGGATATATATGATTGTAGTGCCTGCCATAGGGCCTGTACTTTAGGGCATGACCAGAGACAATGGACTATGTCCGCTTCTAAGGTGGTGCATTTATAGCAGCGTGATGAAGGGGCAGCTCCTATAAGAAACCTCAATCTGGGGGTGACGTATGCTCTGTGTAATATTTTCTGGTGCATCTCTGTGTATGTGACTGAGCCCAGTGTCTTATCTAGACAGCTGTTGGCGTCTAGAATAGTTCTTAGTGTCAGGTCCGGAAAGTCCCTCGTCCATTTCAGTAAGCCCACTGTGCCAGAATCTATATTTAGTAATGGGCGAGAGTGTGTGTGTATGAATGCTATTGAGAAATGATCTTTTGGATTAAGTCGAGCCGATCTATCTAAAGCGTTGGAGATATCTTGGGAGGATAGACTGGATAATAATTTTCTTACAAAGCTGCTTGCTTGAAGGAAGGGGAATAGTGGTATGGATAAGTTTGGGAAACGTTCTATGATCTGTGAGTGTGTGAGTAGTGTTAGATTTTGGGAGTCTAAGAAGTGATGTGCATATTTTAGTCCCCCTTCGTGCCAATTACGGAATATCGGGGAGGTGACATGTGGCTTAAAGTCAGGGTTGCCCCAGAGGGGTGTGAAGAGTGACATCTGGTTTGAGAGTTTTAATTGAGAGCGGGTCTTTTGCCATGCAGCACAAGTCGCAGAGATGAGCACATTGTCTTTTATATGGGTAGGCATGTTATTCGGAGAGGTGTGTAGTAGGGATGTCAGGTTCCAGGTGGGACTGAAGGATTGTTCTAATTGTGCATTGGTGTATTTGTTTTGTCCACCAATCCAGTCTAGGGCAATCCTGTAATTTGCTGCTAATGCGTAAGCTCGAAGACATGGTAGATTTAAACCCCCGAGTGATCTTGGTTGTCGCAATTTGAATAGGGAAAAGCGTGGGCGCTTACCCGCCCAGATAAATTTAGTCAGCGCTTTATCTAGTTGTGTGAATGTGCCTTTGTTTGGGATCATCGGAAGCATTTGTAACACGTATAAGAGGCGTGGGAAGCTGATCATCTTATACAAGTGACCTCTGCCAGTGTATGTCAGCGGAAGGTGAGCCCATCTGGTGAAGTCTGCGTAAGTTCTGGCGAGGAGTGGGAGAACGTTGAGGGAGTATAATTTGGAAGGGTGATCTGGGATTATGATGCCCAGATATGTGAGACGATTGTTCTTTGCCCATTGGAATGGAAAGGTGTCGCCCCATCCCAATTTAGCTGCAGGAAAGAAGGCTAATGCTTCTGTCTTTGAGTAATTGATTTTGAATCCTGATACTGTTTCAAAGGAATTAAGTATGTTAAGCAAATGTGGTATGGCCTCATGAGGATTGCTAACATAAAGTAATATGTCATCTGCAAATGCTGAAAATTTAAGTTCCTGATTAGCTAGTTTAATACCTCTCCATTTTTTTTCCTTTAAGAAGTGTCTTAGGAGGGGGTCCATTGCTAGGTTAAATAAGAGAGGGGATAAAGGACAGCCTTGTCTGGTCCCGCGTTGCAGTGTAAAACGTTTGGAATTATGGGCGTTGACTGTTAAGAATGCTTGGGGATTTTGGTATAGTGTTTGAAAAACATGTGTAAAGGCTGGATCAAAGTTCTGGTGTCTAAGCATCCTATTGATATGTGCCCAAGACACCCTGTCGAAGGCCTTGTCTGCGTCACAGCTTAGGATTATATTCCCCATCTCCCGTGATTCGTGTGATTTGATCATGGCCGCTAATAATGATCGAACATTGATCACAGAGTGCTTATTGCGCAGAAAGCCTGTCTGTGCAGGGTGTAGAAGTGTGGGCAGTATCAATTGGAGGCGGGAGGCAAGGATTTTTGTGAAAATTTTGAAGTCTTGGTTCAGTAGCGAAATGGGTCTGTAAGATGAGACCAAGGTATGATCTTTGTTTGGCTTGGGTAAAATAATGATTCTGGCTGTGTTGAAGTCAAGCGGAGCCGGACCTCCAGTCAGAATTGAGTTATATAAGGCCCTTAAGTGTTTTTTTATGTGTGGAAGAAGTGTTTTATAGTAAGCTGCTGATAGGCCGTCTGGACCTGGAGATTTCCCATTGGGGAGGGATTTTATGGTTTGTTCCAGTTCTTCTTCTGTGATGGGGGCGGTGAGACTCATATTATCAGTGTCGCTAAGAGTAGGAAGGTCAGCTTGCAGTAAGAAGTTCTCTCCCATCTCAGGTTGGTCGGGGGGTGCTGTGTATAGATTCTTGAAGAATTTCAGGAAAGTGTTGCTAATTGCTTCTTGAGTCAGTGAAGGTTTGGTGTTACTGTCTCGAATCGAGGGGATATGTTTGGGAGTGTCTCGGGTTCTTACCATGTTAGCCAATAATTTTCCTGGCCTATTGCTCCAGCGAAAGTATTTGTTAGTTTGAAAAGAGAGGAATAGCTTGGCCTGCTCTGTGCATAAGGTGTCGTGGACTAACTTAGCGTCTTTGTATTGTAGTCTATTGTTTTTAGTGGGGTTGGCCAGTAACTTTGAATATGTGGTGGTCACCTGTTGGGAGGCTGTGGACATCCGTTCCTTAAGGTGTTTTTTCTTTGTGGCTATATAAGATATTATTTGGCCTCTGAGAACAGGCTTGGAGGCTTGCCAGAAAAGGTTCATATCATTTGTGTGCATTACATTATCTTGTGCATAGTTTAAAAAGGACTGAGACAGATAGAGCTTAAAGTCTTCTGAGGTGGCTAGGTATTCTGGGAAGCGCCAATTATAAGAGATTGTGCGAGGTGTGGCCAATGTGATTGTTAATGAGATAGGAGCGTGATCAGATAGTAGGATACTGGCTATGGTGGAATCTTCTACTCTGTGAATTAAAGAGGCCGATACCAGCCAATAGTCTAATCTAGAGAATGTTTTGTGTGGATGGGAGAAGAAGGAATATTCCCTATCGTCTGGGTGTATGAATCTCCAGGGATCGAGAAGTTGTAGGGAGTCTAACATCAAGGATAGTGTGGGTGGTAATGACCTATTGGAACCTGGTTGTTTAGGAGTTCCTGATATGTCTAACTGAGGGTCTAAGGCTACATTAAGGTCACCTCCCAAGATCAATGAGCCCTCGATCCAACCCTGTAGGTTAACGAATATGCTTGAAAAGAAAGGTGCGTTTGGTCCCGTGGGGGCATAGATGCATGCTAAGGTGAATCGTTCACCTTCAATATCCATCTTCAATAGTAAGAATCGCCCTTCTGGGTCTATCCACTCTTCCCTTATTTTATAGTGTAATGATTTATGAAAAAGTATTAAGACCCCTCGTGTCTTGTGCTATATGAGGCGCTTCTAAAATCACCCACCCAAGCATCTCTCAATGTGTTTGGATCTGAAATACGCCAGTGTGTTTCTTGTAGGAACACCACATCTGGGTGAAATTTTTTAAGGTGGTTTAGAATTTTCTTTCTCTTAATCGGTGTGTTCAAGCCCTCCACGTTCCATGAGACTAATTTGAGCGATGACTTTGTGCCCTCTATAGATGTTTCAGCTGCTCTTGGGTCTATCATTATCCAATACCCAGTCTGATGGAACCTGGAGAGAGAAGCCACAAGCAAAGGTCTGGCCCCCCGTCCCAGCGAGCAGGGGTAGGCCTAAAGGAGTGTGATATGGCAGTGTGTAGAGAAGTATCTAGGTAATCAAGATGTACTGTCATACATATAAACTGTGACAACAAATACAGTAAAAACCATCGGTCAAAACATTTTTTGAATATCTGAACCCAAGATGATGGTTCTAGGAACCATTTGTGTTTAACTGAAACTTTGAAAAGATTAGACAAAGGGAAAAAGGTAGGCATAGACAGAGAGGATGGGCAACCACATTCCCCCCTCCCCTGTCCCAACATCATATGTGAAAGCAACAAGATTATCTGTAACCAGGCTACTCGATTGTCTAGATTTAGCAGTGAATTAGCCATTAGAAAAGCATTGGAGATTATTTATAACAAAAGATACTTGCTATTCTTAGGCATTCAGTCCGCATCGTCCATACGGGAGTTTGATCCATGGGTGTCAAATGATTTGATAAAATTTCGTGCTGTATCAGGAGAATCAAAATAATTTGGTCTTCCTGCGTGGAAGATTCTTAATTTTGCGGGGTATAAGAGTGCGAATCTAATGTTCCGAGAGAATAGTTCCTTGCATATTGGGGAGAATTCCCTCCGTTGTGAGGAGACTTGGAAAGAAAAATCTTGGAAGAGGAGGATCTTGGAACCCTCATAGCAGAGACCGGGACTTTTGCGGTATAGCTCCATAATTTTCACCTTGTCCAGGTAGTTTAGCAGTTTGAAAATTACCGGTCTGGGGCGTGAAGGAGCAGATTGGGAGGGTTGTCTTTCGGGGCCGATGCGATGAACTCGTTCTACTAGATATGAGGTCGGCGAGGAAGGCAGTTCTAAAGTTGAGGGTAGCCAGCGGGTGACTAAGTCCATCAAATCTTTTTGTCTGACCGTCTCCGGAAGCCCAACGAGTCGTAGATTGTTTCGACGATTGCGATTTTCCAAATCTTCGATTTTATCGTTCATGGCTGCTAATGTGCTGTCATGAGTTTTTAATTGAGATTGGGTCGCGTGCTGGTCGTCTTCCAATGTGGAGATGCGGTCTTCGGCCTCTGTTAATCGTTGCGTGTGTTGTGATATTTGGGCCGCAGCTGAGTTGATGGCCTCTAATAGGGGTGCCAGTTTCGTGTCAAACAAGGGTGAAATGATTTCCGTTATCTCCCTGGCCCTCTGTACTGCAGACGGGCTGGCCCTGAGGTCAGTTGTTGATGTATCGTCCGCGTCTCTTTCGCCCGGTGGGGAGGGTGACCGTTGTTGAAGTGGGCTTTGTTCTTTGGGTGTCGGCTTGTTTTTGTTTTGAGAATTTTTATTTGCCCGAAGTGTTTTGGCCACGTATTTTTCCATGATGATAGGTTTGTCTTCAGGTTAGGTGTGGTGTGGTTTAAAAGTTGTGATGCCGTGTGCATGTGACTCAGACTATGCTGCAGGTTCAGGACTGTATATGACGGTCAGGGAAGTCTCAGGATACCTGATGGGGGTCAGTAGGGTCCTATTTGCAGGTTGGTTTTGTCAGATTTGTTTTGGATTCAAAATACAGGGCTCACCTGCTGCTGTCGTGGGTACGGGCAGCGACCAGCGCGGTACCCGTGGGACCCACAGCGTGTGGTGGCAGTTCACTGTCTTGTAGTGTCGGGTTGAGGGGAAGCGTGGCCGCACCGCTCACCTGTCTTTTGCCAGGAGTTGCCGGGGGTGTGGTGCAGTAGGTCTCAGGCAATTAAAGTGCTGCAGGCTCGTGTGAGTGTGGAGGAAAGTGCCGCCGGTTAGGCCCTTCTGTGGCTGTAGCGTTGATCGGCTGTGAGGTCTCTTTCAGCTATTCCCGGAATGATGCTGGTGGGTTGCGGATGGGGTCTGGGGTATTTCCCAGGAGGGGGGTCGCGGGCCTCGGCCGAGGTCCGCGGCGTGGTGCGGAAAACTGGAGCTCGAGCGGCTATTGCCGCGAGGGGTAGTGGTTGGGGACTTCCCCCGTCCGTCTCCCCGGGGCACCCGCCGGTTGTGTTGAGTGTCGGGCAAGTCGGACTCGGGTGTTCACGAGTCCCAAGATGGCCGCCGCTGTGCCCAGAGTGGGGATCTCGGGTCTCCGCTGAGGTCCGCGGTGCAGCGCGGGAGCCCGGGGCTCGAGCGGTGAGTGTCGCGAGGGGTGGTGAGCGGGGTTGTCCCTCTTCCGTCCTTCCGAGGTGCCTGTTGACTGTACTGGGTGTCAGGCTGGCCGGACTCGGATGGTCGCGAGTCCCAAGATGGCCGCCGCTGTGCCCAGAATGGGGATCTCGGGTCTCCGCCGAGGTCCACGGTGCAGCGCGGGAGCCCGGGGTTCGAGCGGTGAGTGCCGCGAGGGGTGGCGAGCAGGGGTGTCCCTCGTCCGTCCTTCCGAGGTGTCTGTTGGCTGTGCTGGGTGTCAGGCTGGCCGGACTCGGATGGTCGCGAGTCCCAAGATGGCCGCCGCTGTGTCTGGCACTTCACGTGTGCCTCTTTCGGTGGGCTCAAATGAGGTGGGGGAGCGAGCCGGGGAGAATGCCTCTTTGCTCCCTGTTATCTCCGTGCCCCGTGTTCTTGTAATTGAGGCCCCCAGGTCAGATTCAGCCGATGATAGTGGCTATATTGGCGGGGTGTACGGAGAGCTCTCTAAAAGCAGCCGATCCGCTCGGCCCGCCCACCGGAACCATTTCTTCACAGTCTTAACTGCTCTCAGCTTCTGTGTATAGGTAGGGAGTAGGTGGACGAGGCAGTGGTCAGATAGGCCGAGTGCAGCACGCGGGATAGACCGGAAGGCAGACTTGAGGGTAGTGTAGCAGTGATCAAGGGTGCGCCCTTCCCTAGTGGGACACGTGACTTGTTGTTTGTACTTAGGTAGCTCCTTGCTCAGGTTAGTTCTGTTGAAGTCGCCCAGTACTATAAGCAGAGAGTCTGGGTGTTTATGTTCTATGTCTGATATACATATGGCCAGGTGGTGCAGGGCTTCGTTCGCGCAGGCGAGGGGGGGGATGTACACTCCCACAAGGACAATTGAGGCAAATTCCCGGGGGGAATAGAAGGGGTTGCAGTTGATACTCAGCATCTCCAGGTGAGGGCTGCATGATTTGCCTATGATCGTGACATTGGTGCACCATCCGTCGTTGATGTAGAAGCAGATGCCACCACCTTTCATTTTCCCTGAGAGAACCTTGGAGCGATCGGCCCTGAAGAGACTGAAGCCCGGCAGAGACATCGGGTTGTCCGCAATATGGTCGTCCAGCCACGTCTCCGTAAAGCAGAGGACGGATGACCCTGTAATGCCTGACCCTGCGCTGCCCAGAAGGAGGGACAATTCGTCGAACTTGTTTGCCAGTGAGCGCACATTCGAAAGCAGGATCGCGGGTAGTGCAGACCGGTGCCCTCGCCGCCGCCACCTCACTAGGTCGCCTGCGCGACAGCCTCTCCTCTGAGTCCAGGTCCTTCTACTAGGGCCGACATGAGGGCCTCCGTCATTCTCTTTCCGGGGCCGGTGATCCATCCGCCAGTCGCCACCTGGGCTGCGGGGGGGGCGCGGCCGCTCGGTCATCCACTTCGGTGTCCACAACGTCTGCATCCTTGCCACACAGGGCAGCAAGGGCAGCGAGGGCTGCAAGGGCCGCTGATCCGTCCGCCGACGGGCCCGAACGTGTGGTAAGCACCTCGGGAGCGCTCCAACTAAGGAGGGCTTCCCTGCTGTATTTGGTCACCGGTGGGGTAGACAAGGGCAAGGGAAAACAAGGGGAAACAGGTATTTTGGCTGAGCTGCGTAGCTCCGAGGCAGCCATCTGCGGCGCCATCTTAGATTGTAATCGCTATAATCGTTGTTGCTGTTACCTATTGCTGCTCCTTAATACAATGGGTATATTTGAAACAAGTGATACTGTAAATAAAATAACTGCTTTTTCTGTTGCTGAATTAGTCAAAACTAAAAGCAGCCTTGTGGTGAGGTGTTAGAATCCAATTCCTGTTGTGTAGGTGTGAAAGATCTCAGTGTGAGAGGCCTTTGAAGTACATTTCTTGTGGGGGGTAGTGATAACATGTGTCCTTTGGAATGGCTCTTGCAAATTGAAGTGAGCAGTGACCCTTCAGTGATTCAGAGCCTGAATATGCTGTATATTAGTTGATTAATGCAAGAAGTCAGTTATTTTTTGCTCAGAGAACAGAGGTGAATGATGTCTAAGTGAGGGGCTGGATGGAGCCAAATATAGGTTGTAGTTCACAGTACCTTGTCTGGGATGTCCAATGCAGAGCACAGTAGATTCCAAACTGAAGGATTTCTAAGTGGAGAGTTGCAGAGGTTTCAATCTAGTGTGTATCTCAGTGCAGGAATGCAATCTGTTGGTTTTGATCAGATGTCCGCGTAGAGTAGAACAGGTTAAAGGTAAGTCCTTGGATATTTACGATGATTTATAGGTCAGTTGTGGTGAATTTCAGCTGTTTTATGGAGATGATCAGGAGCATGCAAAAGATGATGCAGCCATCTTGGTGTTATTATAGAAGCAGTACCTCCAGCATCACGTCTGGAAATGACACCTGACAGTATATAACAGATGGAACAGTAGAAGCAGGTCCTCCAGCATCACGTCTAGAGATGGTGCCTGACAGTATATAACAGATGGAACAGTAGAAGCAGCACCTCCAGCATCACGTCTGGAGATGGCGCCTGACAGTATATAACAGATGGAACAGTAGAAGCAGCACCTCCAGCATCACGTCTGGAGAAGGCGCCTGACAGTATATAACAGATGGAACAGTAGAAGCAGCACCCCCGGCATCACGTCTGGTGAAGGCACCTGACAGTATATAACAGATGGAACAGTAGAGCAGGTCCTCCAGCATCACGTCTGGAGAAGGCGCCTGACAGTATATAACAGATGGAACAGTAGAAGCAGCACCTCCAGCATCACGTCTGGAGAAGGCGCCTGACAGTATATAACAGATGGAACAGTAGAAGCAGCACCTCCAGGATCACGTCTGGAGATGACACCTGACAGTATATAACAGATGGAACAGTAGAGCAGGTCCTCCAGCATCACGTCTGGAGAAGGCGCCTGACAGTATATAACAGATGGAACAGTAGAAGCAGCACCTCCAGCATCACGTCTGGAGAAGGCGCCTGACAGTATATAACAGATGGAACAGTAGAAGCAGCACCTCCAGGATCACGTCTGGAGATGACACCTGACAGTATATAACAGATGGAGCAGTACCTCCAGCATCACGTCTGGAGAAGGCGCCTGACAGTATATAACAGATGGAACAGTAGAAGCAGCACCTCCAGCATCACGTCTGGAGATGGCGCCTGACAGTATATAACAGATGGAACAGTAGAAGCAGTACCTCCAGCATCACGTCTGGAGATGGCGCCTGACAGTATATAACAGATGGAACAGTAGAAACAGAACCTCCAACATCACGTATGGAGATGGTGCCTGTTAGCTAAAAGCATCATGTCTGGAAATGTGGAACCTCTCTGTTAGCTAAAAGCCTCATTAAATTAGTGCCACTCCCTTCCTGTCAACTCATTCCATAATCTTATTTCACTAATGCAATGTCTGTCAGTTCTTTTATCTCTACAGTCAATTAATTTGTCAAGGACTTGATCACCTTGATACACTCTTTATGGCTATTCTGTCCTTGACGAGCAGATTACCATTTCCCTCATTACATGATCATCCTGTGCGTAGATTCTGTATAATATAGTTTTCTTGGCTTTATGATTTTGGTTGTGTCGTTAGCAATCTTGCTGTTTGTGTACGTTTAGGAGGTGCAGCGTGGTGGGTTTCCCAGACAGTGGGTTTCCAGTTACAAGAAACTAGCTGTAAACCTTATGCAGACATTGGGGAGGTCAGTAACAAAGGGCACTTTGGTTTGTGGCAGGATGCGCTCCAACCCCTACCCCCACCTAGGAAGATGCCTCTACAAAGTAGAAGCACATCTGGATTTACAAAGTGGTGCAAAAATCTGAGGAAGGTCCACTGTACAAGTGTCAAGTCCAACCTTCTACCACTTTACAACCACCTTCTCCAATATACTGTAGGACATTTTTTAATTTTTCCTAAATATTTTCCATAATTTCATTTATGGCTCAAATTAATGGTGCGGTGAGGAGGCAGTGTGATGTCTTTATTACATGTGGAACTTTAGTGTGTTTCAGGATCATTACGCACCTGGAAATGTGCAACTTGAATATGTATCGCAATAGTAGTATTGATTGAAACAGAGGTGAATTTAGGGGTCATGCCCTCCCTATAGGCACAATATAATTTGCTTCCCCACCACCTTCACAACTGCCCTCAGCCTCAGCGGTGCCGGAAGTTAAGCAGACCATCAGAACTGCCCGGCAGCAGTGTAGGTACTGTAGCTCTGCACAGACATCATGATAGTGTCACTCTGGGCTAAAGCTTCTGGTCCCGAATCTGAAGCCTCCGGGCAGACAGCAGTTAGACAAGTAGCCCCAACCTCTCCCCCCACCTTCTGCATGTAAACCGAAGACCTTCTCTAGTGCTACATGAATAAAGGGTCAGCGGCTGGTGCAAAGCTCCTTTGCAGAGTTGGAACGGCGTTACTCCATTGAGTCTGCCCTCTCCAACTCTTTCTCTTTTTCATACTCCTGTGTCAACATTATCCCACCAAATATGACACACCAGTGAATCCATTGTACATGTCAACAGAGAGTGTGAGAGTGAGAGAGAGAGAGAGAGAGAGAGAGAGAGAGAGAGAGAGAGTGTGTGTGTGTGTGTGTGTGTGTGTGTGTAAAAACAAAAGTATATACAGATGGAGCCTCCCTCATCGTTGCTGTTTCTCCGCCTAAACGGAGGATTAGTCACGCCTAAGCGATAGTGTTGTCTTTATAAGTATAATGGGGAGAGATAAAAGCTCCTCCCTAAGTTCCTGGATGCCAAAACACTGTGCTTAGCACTTAGGGAGAAGCTTTTACCTCTCCCCATTATACTTATAAAGATAACACTTGCCGCTGTAGCCTTTAGAGCAGAGTACATTACAAGCTGTTCATGCTACTTAGTACTCAAACAGAAAATACTGTATTTTCTATCTGAGTACTAAGTAGTACGAACACTTTGTAATGTACTCTGCTCTAAAGGCTACAGCGGCAAGTGTTATCTTTATAAGTATAATGGGGAGAGGTAAAAGCTTCTCCCTAAGTTCCTGGATGCCAAAACACTGTGCTTAGCGTCTCTGTAAAGTATTTTCTATCTAGCCAGAAACCCAGCACCCTGTGCAAGCTGTTCCGACAATTGGAGGGGACCCGACACATGGTTGCTTGCCGTTTCCCTTTGCTGTGTCACATAAACTAGTGGCCGGTCTGCCCTGAAAGCCAAGATTCTCCTCTTTCGTATGGCACTGGCCTCAAGTCTCTGGGACAGAACCGGAGATATTGGGTCACAAAGTGGACCCATTTTCCCATAGACTATAATAGGACAGTTAATTCAGACCCCCCATGAGTTCTGACGCTTGCCGTTAGCCTAGTGGGGTTCACAGAAACTTGGGGTTGGTATCCTCTGGTAGCTAATCGTCCCCCCTTCCATACCAACCGGGTTCTGAGCCAACTGGACCCCAAAACCGGAGATATTAATCTTTAAGCCCATTTTAATTTAATAGCTCACATAAACCTAACATCAATGGACCATTGCTTTAACACGTTCGTTTGCATCTGTATACACTATTTTTATTTATTGATTTGTCTATGGGACCTCAGTGCTGCAGTGTATTTTAGATAACGTAATGGTACGCGCGTACAGCATTACCTATACACTGTACAGTAAAGTAGTTCTTGCGCTATAGTGTACTGTATTTCATTGGAGACCACACGCATGCGCAATGGTGATTTTAAAAAACGACATCTGGTGGATGATCGCAGGTATTACACTCACTGTTAATGCCAAACGCCATGATAAGCTATGTGAGCCTCCCTAGAACTGGCCTTGCGCCCAGGCACGCTGTGACTCCGTGATCGGGACTAACGCCATAGACAGCATAGATGAGCAAGGCTCCATCTGTAGTTTGTTAACATGTTTATGCACCCTGACATATTAAAACAGTATTAAGAGAAGTGCCATAAATACTTTCCAATGAAATAGATTCCATCAGCATCAAATCCCCCCCCACCCCCCCCATCCATCTATGGTGACATCACCCTATTCCTATTTCCAACTGGTCCTTTAATATTTGATGTACTGTACATCCATGTACTTTACCTTCTTACATTTTTGTGCATGGACCGGTGATAAAAAGTCTCTTAAGTCTTCCATAGCAGTAACATGAACCTTTTCATAGAGCGATATACAGAGGGTATAGGTGTTAAACACTTGAATTGAGCTTTGTCCTTACCAGGCGAGTAGGATTTATTTTTATTAGGTAAACAGAACAGAAGTCAGCCAGTATATAAAACGCCTGGGAATTCCTGTAACCTGCTGTCGCAGCAGCCGACTGTAGAGCGAACAGCTGGCAGACAGTCTGCTACTATGGCAACGCAGATATTAATTTGTTTTAGTGGTAAAACGGAGGTAGAAATGAATTTACCACCTGAAAACTATTACTTCATCCACATAGTATATAGTCACAAACTGAGATTCAAAGGGTATTGAGATAGCGCTGCACCCAAAAGACTGTCTGTGTTTGTACATGTCCTTCTGCGGCAACGTTCTTTAAATACACTCCCCGGATTTCAGGTGGCTGCTGTCTGTTCTCCTTGTGCACAGTAGTTGTAATGTCCCAGAGGAATTTGATTACTAATAAGAGAATAAGAAACTAGCGCCCTCTAGTGTAGTAATTTAGGTATGCATGTTGACCAATTTATACTCTTGGTTACTAAATTATTACACTAGAGGACACTTTTCTCATTCTCTTTAATATATATAATTTATATACACAGTATATAAACAATTAAAATTAAAAAAATCAGATCTTTTTCAGGAATTTGGCAATGAAGAAACCAATTGTATCAGTGTTTGCCATCAGAACTCCATCTTCGTCACTCATATCAATGACATCGTCACGTATCATAGCAGAGGACGGGTCAAACCTCTGTAGGAGCTTCAGCAGCTGAGGGGACAATCCCGCGCCCCTCATACCTTCTCCCCCAATGTGTGGTTCCTGTTATAAAACAGAGATCATTTCTGCATTACGTGATCAGCAGCAGGAGTTGTACCCTTTATTGGAATACTTCTACCATACACATTTTAAAGATCACTTTTGTCCTTCCATCTGGCATAAGAGAACACAGAGACACAATGTAATAAAAAGAATTGTTAATTTAAAAATGCCATTTCTTTACAATGCAAAACCAACCCCCAGCAGTTTGCGCCAAGAGGGGGGCACAGGTACTCTTTACCCAGGCCTGTTGGAGGGTCCCACGGCCCCCTCCCCGCGATGCAGGGAGAGGGAAAACTGCAGCAGCTGCTCAGTGCAGCCTGTCCCCCTCTTCCCATGCGTGGGTGTAGGAGCAAGCGATCACATCCCGCACTCCACCCTGGACACCTGCGCCCCCATTAGTTTATTATTTTTTTCAATGGAGGGGGTTTGGTCACACCCCCTGCATTTGGTCGGTTCCGGTACGAATGGTCGACCATGTTATGGTCGACAGTCATTAGGTCGACCACTATTGGTCAACATTGGCATTGTCGACATGGACAAATGATCGACACATGAAAATGGTTGCCACATGAAAGGTCGACGCATGAAAAGGTCGACATGAGGTTTTTTTTACTTTTTGGGTGTCGTTTTCTGCGTAAAGTGACGGGGAACCCCAATTAGTGCACCGCGTCCCCCCACATGGCTCGCTTCGCTCGCCATGCTTCGTTCCCAATCGTAATCCATGTGGATTGTAAAGTATGGAAAAGTTCCCCAAAAGAAAAGAATTGTGAAAAACGCATGTTGACCTTTTAATGTGTCGACCATGTGTCCATGTCGACCATGTCAATGTCGATCAATAGTGGTCGACCTAATGACTGTCGACCATAACATGGTCGACCATCCAAACGGATACCCATTTGGTCATGCCCCCTCCTTATACCAGGGCCTGCCAGAACTGTCTGCAGCCCTGCATGTGACCACTAGGGGAAGCCATTAATAATACACAAGCATTTCCTCTTCGGTTTACTAAAAGTCCTAAAGGTTAACCCTATGGTGGTCATTCCGAGTTGTTCGCTAGCTGCAATCGTTTGCTGTGCAGCGATGTGGCAAAAAAATGGCACTTCTGCGCATGCGGCGCAATGCGCATGCGCAACGTACTTTCACAATGGCCGATGTAGTTTCACACAAGGTCAAGCGAAGCTTTTCAGTCGCACTGCTGGCCGCAGAGTGATTGATATGAAGTGGGCGTTTCTGGGTGTCAACTAACCGTTTTCAGGGAGTGTTCGAAAAAACGCAGGCGTGCCAGGAAAAATGCAGGCGTGGCTGGGAGAACGCAGGGCGTGTTCGTGACGTCAAAACAGGAACTGAACAGTCTGAAGTGATCGGAAGCGCTGAGTAGGTCTGAAGCTACTCTGAAACTGCACAATTTTTTTTTGTAGCCGCTCTGCGATCCTTTCGCTCGCACTTCTGCTACGCTAAGATACACTCCCAGTGGGCGCCGGCTTAGCGTTTGCACGGCTGCTACAAACTGCTAGTGAGCGATCAACTCGGAATGACCCCCTATGTACGGAAGTTGCTTTTCTTCTTTTAAGAATCCTCTGTTTTGTGTCAGTACCCTCTTTAAGTCTCCTGTACATTACCGGTCAAAAACGTTTTGGAACACCCCCATTTCTTCCGTTTTTATTGGAATTTACGCAGTATAAGGTCTCAGTGTACTCTGAAATTAAAGTGTAGACCAAATAAATTATTGGAGATAACAAATAAATCATAGAATTATTATGTTTAACAAAATATAATCTAAATTTTGTCTTCTAAAAGTAGGCACTTTTTGCAGATATAATCACTGAACATACTTGTGGCTGTCTTTCTACAAAGGAATCATATATTGGGGGTAATTCCAAGTTGATCGCAGCAGGAAATTTTTTAGCAGTTGGGCAAAACCATGTGCACTGCAGGGGAGGCAAATATAACATGTGCAGAGAGAGATAGATTTGGGTGTGGTGAGTTCAATCTGCAATCTAAATTGCAGTGTAAAAATAAAGCAGCCAGTATTTACCCTACACAGAAACAAAATAACCCACCCAAATCTAACTCTCTCTGCAAATGTTATATCTGCCCCCCCCCCCACCCCCTGCAGTGCACATGGTTTTGCCCAACTGCTAAAAAATTTCCTGCTGCGATCAACTTGGAATTACCCCCTTGTATGGGATGTCCTATTATCATTGCAGAAGTTCTGACAAATGTGTTGCACTCGTGGCTGCTTTACATTCACCCTTTTGTCCATTTGTTCATATGTGGTCACAAGGCAGATATTGGGGCTAATTCAGGTTGGATCGCAAATCGCGATCCAACCGGAATTTCTTACGACAGCCCCCGCATCCTGCGCACGCGCCCGCATTGTCTACGGGGGGCCGCAGAAAAAGCGATCACCTCTGCCTGTCAATCAGGCAGAGGCGTTCGCGGGGCGGGCAACGCTCCATTTCTAGGGAGGAGATGGAGCGTTGCGGGGCGGTGTGGCGCAAACGGGGGTGGAGGCAGCCAAACAGAGGTGCGTCGGGGGGATGGGACGTCACACGCAGCCGCCGTGATCAGGAAGATGGCAGCGGGATCCTGCGGGCTAAGCTGCGCCGGCAGGAAGCTTCCACAGTTTCTGCTAACAAGCAGAAATTGCAATGCCTTCACAATTTCTGCTTGTGGAACGGGGGAAGGCGCCGGTCAGCATACTGGGAACCCTTGGCCAGTGATGGGCGGCCCCCAGCATGCTAGTAAAAGGATAACAAATTCTGCTAATTACTGAATTAGGCCCATTGTATGCAAATCTGGCAATGTTTTCTTACTGCACATGCATCTGAGCCACTGTGCGCACGAACAGCAAGTGAATTGCGATTGCAACGAGGAATTAGTCACAGAGTGAGTGACAGGAAGACAGCGTTTAGCGGTGGGAACGGGGAGTGGCGCAGGCGTTCAGACGGCGTTTTCTGGGTGTGCATAAATTAGCAGTTGCAATCTTACTTGCTACTGGAGAGCCCTCTGCGTCCCAGGAGAGCAGCTCAGCCTGCTCATCTACTCTCAACTCTGCGACATGTCCCGTATTAGCATATAATCCAAATTGCATACGGCAAAAGATAGCAACAGCAGCAGCAAGAACAACATCTGAATCAGGCCCACTGTGCTGGTCATTCCATAATTTGACGCCTATTGCCTGGTTCTTTTCCTTGAAGGTACATCTGACATAGCCTGGCGCTATGTTTAGGTCATTGTCTTGCTGTAGGATGAACCCTGGAACATCTAGATGCAGACCAAAGGGAATTGCATGGCACTGCCAAATGCTGTGATAGCCCTTTTGGTTTAGAGGCCGGCGGCATTTAGTACTGATCCCGTTTAGAGTACCAGTCACTGTGCAAGTCGCCCACCCAGAATCCAGCAAGAGACCCAGACCACCACCCTTCCGCCACACACTGAGAAACCATCCTTTTACCTACTCAATGCATAAAAACTCTGCGTAATGAACCAGAGATTTTATATATTGATTCATCTGTTCATAAGACCATCTTCCAGTCTTCTGTAGTCCACTGGTGGTGCTCCATGGCCCAGGAAAGCTTCCATTGTTTATTTTTCCATCTCAGTAATGGGTGTGGTTCATTAGGTCGACATGAGTTAGGTCGATATACATTGGGTCGACCACGTTTGGTCGGCATGCATTAGGTCGACATGGTCATTAGGTCAACATGTGCTAGGTCGACATGGAAAAAGGTTGACGGGAGTTTTTTCTACTTTTTTTGGTGTCGTTTTCTTTGTAAAGTGACAGGGAACCCCAATTAGTGCACCGGCTTCGCTCGCCATGCTTCGGGCTGCGCTCGGCACAGGTTACCGTTCCCAACTGTAGTCCACATGGATCGTTAAGTATGAAAAAGGTAAAAAAAAAGAAATTTTTTTTGGTGAAACTCATGTCAACCTTTTTCCATGTCGACCTAATGACCATGTCGACCTAGTGATCATGTTGACCTAATGAATGTCGACCAAACATGGCTGACCACTGTATGTCGACCTAATGATCGTTACCGCTTACTAATGGCTTTCTTACTGCCACTAAACCAGTCACACCTGGTGCTCAAAGTTTTCTCTGCACAGATGAAAAGGAGACTTGTTAACTGGGACTAGTGTTAAGCTCTGCTTGAAGCTGTTGTTCTGTCAGCTTTCAATCACACAAACGGTTGCCTTTCATCCACTTCTTTCCCGTTTCTGTTGTGGCTTTCCGTTTGCCATAACAAGTAATGGATTCCGGAAAGGGGTGGGCGATCACGTCCCTGTAACATACACACCTCCTGTATGGGCACTTCAGGTGGCTGAGACCTCCCTCTCGTCACGCCTCCTCACTTACAGTTTGTGTTATGGGGGGCTTGGCCTGATCGCACCCCCCCCAATAACCTCCTTTATCTGCCCTAGTCAGAACTCTTCTTGGTTAGAATTTCCTCCACTTTCCAAGTGCTCTTTGATGGTGTAAGAAACTGTACTCACTGACACCATGGCCTTCTTTGAAATTTCCCTAAAAGGAAAGGCCTACACTTTTAGGGTTATAATGGTCGGTCGGTCTGTCTTCCTTTGTTAATTGCCTTTTTCTCACAAATGTAATAGCATTTCCTGCTGTGGAATATAAATCAACTAATGCTTCAGAAGGTGTAATAACAGTCTATTCAAACACTGATATTATACTACAGTGCCCAGTAGAAGCTGCGATATCTGTAGGAAGACTTCACATTAACTTACAAGGGCCCTCATTCCGAGTTGTTCGCTCGCTAGCTGCTTTTAGCAGCATTGCACACGCTATGCCGCCGCCCTCTGGGAGTGTATCTTAGCTTAGCAGAAGTGCGAACAAAAGATTAGCAAAACTGCTACTAAATAATTCTTTGCAGTTTCTGAGTAGCTCCAGACCTACTCACAGATTGCGATCAGCTCAGTCCGTTTAGTTCCTGGTTTGACGTCACAAACACACCCAGCGTTCGGCCAGCCACTCCCCCGTTTCTCCAGAACTCCCGCGTTTTTACCTGACACGCCTGCGTTTTTTAGCACACTCCCGGAAAATGCTCAGTTACCTCCCAGAAACGCCCCTTTCCTGTCAATCAATTACCGAACAGCAGTGCGACTGAAAAGCGTTGTACGAACACCAGCAAAACTGCTAAGTTTTTAGTTAAATAACTTAGCGCATGCGCGCTGCTTACCATGCGCATGCGCATTTACCAGTAAATCGCAGCATAGCGAAAATCGGCAACGAGCAAACAACTCGGAATGAACCCCAAAGTTCAATGTCTGTACTTCCACTGCAGCGGAATATCTGTGAGTACATAACCCATTACTTGCTCCCTGAAATAAGGCCTTTTTAATATCTCCGAAAATAATTTTTCCGTTTTTGCTAAGCAAAATAGTTTTTTTAACCTCTGGAAGTCACTGGACTTGAATTGCTTAAATTGCAGTAAAAACTGGAAAAAGAAATAATAATGTTTGTACAGGGTGAGGTAAAAAAAAAGCCTCCCAGATTTTAAAGGTTAACAAAAAGGCACTGTAAAGGTTACTCAAAATGTTAGTGAATAATGTAAAGGTGCATGGAATACAGATTATTTACAAATGGTTTTGAATATGATATCGTCATTTCTTGGAGTATAGAAGCCTTCAGTGCATTAATGGTTCTTGGTTGATGGCCCCATTGGCTGTGTAGAGGCCTTTCATGAAACGTAGCCAGACAAATGAAAGTGAGCTTCGTTAGGAAATTGCAGCGATAACGCTGGAAATGAGCTGCCGAGTGATGCGAAACTTCAGAAAGCGATTACAAATGTGTATCATGAATGAAGGCCGCCATCTGGACGATATCATCTTCCAAACCATAAATTATGTACTAAAATTTTGAATAGCATTTACAGTACCATTCCTTTTTTTTTTTTTTTGTATACCCTTTAACATGGGGGGAGGGGGGGTCTCACCCAGTATATACAGATGCGTCCTTATACATCTTGTCTCAATATGCCACGCAGCGGGCGATGGCTGGTGCGAGTCAGCTGACAGGTCCCGCGCAACTCTGTTAGGCCGTTTTCACATCACAAACCCAGGTTGGACCCAGCTTTTGAACCTGGGTCCGACCCGGGTCTGAGCAGCCTCAGACCCTTTCACATTGCAGTTTGAACCAGGGTTATTCCCGGGTTGGTGCCTTTCACACTGAACCTGGGTCACCCATGTTAAACATTTAAAATGGACTTTTCTGGCTCACATTGATGAGGTTTCAAAGGAACTAAAAGGAGGGGCTGGGGACTGCTCTGACACATAAACAGCCAATCAGCACCTTTATCTGAGACCTGGGTTGAATATCCGGGTCAGAGGCTTTCACACTACACAACGACCCGGGTTCAACCCTTGTTTAACCCTTCTTTTAACAAGAGGGTTGAAATGCCGGGTTGCTCGACCCGTGTTATTCGCTTTGGCGCTTTCACACTGCACCTCGACCCGAGTCGACTCGACAACAACCCGTCAATAAACCGGGTTATTTTGGCGAAGTGAAAGGGGTATTAGTGTTGGGCGTCTTTTTGCCTAAAATGCGTCGTATTACACTAGATGGAAGTGAGCAGTATCTTTAGTATCTTTAGGATATTTTTTTCCACCAATTTCGTCTTGCGTTAAATTAAAATAGTAAAATGACACTTTTACAGAAAGCACAAGTTATGCAGCCAGTATATGGTGTGTCTATTTGTTTCTGAATAAATCAGTGCTCCCGTGAAAGTATGGGAAGTTCCTGTCTGATGAGACTACAGAATGACTGCAAAAAAGTTTACTTTTTTTTTTAAGGGCCAAAACAGGACTTTTGTATTAATTCTATAATCCGTGAATACGTCTTTATACAGCAGCATAGTATGTAAATGATGTAATCATTGATTCAAATATGTGCTGAAGAGGATTCCCACATTCCTCTACTTATAAAAGGAATCATCCGCATAGTCTGACTAAATAATGCCTGAGCATGTACGTAGGAACCACCCAGAAATCACAATCAGAAGTCTGAGGAGGGATCAGTACGAGATCCCACCGGACGGGATGCCGGCGGTCGGAATACCGACACCGGGATCCCGACCGGCACAATCCCGACAGGGGGGCGAGCACAACGCAGCCCCTTGCGGGCTCGCTGCGTTAGCCATGCTGCGGGTACAGTGCCTCGCTACGCTCGGCACACTAATTTATTCTCCCTCTATGGGTGTCGTGGACACCCACAGAGGGAGAATATGTCGGGTTTGTGCCGGTCGGGATCCCGGTGTCGGTATTTCGACCGCCGAGATCACGTCCGGCGGGATCTTGACCGCAGCCCTCTGAGGGAGGGGATTGTTACCCCGAAACGTTACATATTAAATAGCACGCCCTGCTGGGATTTATGCACTAAATCCAGTATCTGTGAGTCTCTGAGTGCCTCCTATGTTGTAGAATAGCTATATATATATATATATATATATATATACATACACACATACATACATAGTATATAAATAAACACACACATTTATGCCACACTTACTTTCAGAAGGACACTCCAAGCAAGGTATTCTGTATATTACTTACCTACTTTTTGTCTGCCCTAGCCGGAGGGGCAAGCTAGGTCAGAACAGGGAAGGGTGTGGCTTCATGGATGGACAGTGCAGGGGCGTGGACGCACAAACGTGTCATCAGCCGCCCCAGACCGCCCACGGGGAGGAGTGGGAGGCAGAGGGGGGTGAGGCCAGCTCTGGGAGACTTGCCTACCTTTCCGGGGGGCCAGGAGCGCCACATGATTTTCTGGAGCCTCCCGGCCAATCCAGGAGGGTAGGTAAGTTCTGTATGCAGACGTACATGCGTGCTGCACCTACATATCTACAGACACAAAGCCGGCAAGGGAAGAAGTGGGGTGGTGTAGCCAGAGTATAGTGAGGCCCTGCTCCCTACATAGTATGCAGCGTGGAGGCAGCAGCAGGGTCCCTCTGCCATAGTACCAACAAGCCTTAGGCCGGTCAGACTTGATTCAGAGCAGATTCAGAATAGTGTTTCTTAGATAAACTGGAGTGAGAGTGGTTAATTAATGAGATTTTTTATAAACTGTTATAAAAAGTTCCTGGTTATTAACAGAGCCTTTAGCGTCCAGATTACTACTTTTATTGTTGTTAGTAATGTGGGAAGGTGGTCACTTACATTTGAGTGTTGCACCAATAATTGATCTTTAGGAGCTAGCACTGGGCAGGCCTGGAGTAGCGGGCTACTTAATGGATGTATGCGGGTGGGGTCACAGACAATGCCAGACGCCTCTCACAGAGGCACACAGAGAGAAGGGTAAATCTCCTGCTTAGTGGGAGATGAATTGCCCCCAATACTCCCCTCCTGTCCATCACAAGTCACTGGTACAGGCAGCGGTCACTTTCATACAACACAGGTCCAACCAAACTACAAATATGCTGCCCTGGCTTGTTACCTGTGCCTGTAGCTGGAGGCAGGGGAACGTACTCAGAGCCCAGGCCACTTGCTCTTCATTCTCGGATAAAGTTATAGTACATGTGCTGTACACCAGCGTGCCACCGGGCAGTAGTAACTCCACCGCCTGGGAAAGAGAAAATATTCCTTCTCACTGAATTTATAAACAGGGATAGAAAGTGTATAAACGACTGGAATATAACACCACAGGGGAGATGTACTAAGCCTTGGAGAGTGAGAAAGTGGAGAGAAATAAAGTACCAGCCAATCAGCTCCTAACTGTCATTTTCCAAATCCAGTCTGTAACATGGCAGTTAGGAGAGAATTGGCTGGTACTTTATAAATCTCCACGGTTTGGTACATCTCCCCCTATATAGTGACATTTGTAATCTATTCTAGTTCAAGGGGATTGGCCACTCGAATGCAGATGTCAGGCCAAGCTGTTTCCTAACGAGGTTCTCCAGGTGCCGGTGTCAGCACTGACCTCTTGTGTGGCCTGCTTTCTTAGCTAGCTGTCCACTGCTACAGCCAACTGCAGTATCCCAAAGCAGGGACCTGGTACGGGGACAGGGCAGGGACGAGGTACAGGGACAGGGCAGGGACGAGGTACGGGGTCAGGGCAGGGACGAGGTACGGGGACAGGGCAGGGACGAGGTACGGGGACAGGGCAGGGACGAGGTATGGGGACAGGGCAGGGACGAGGAGCGGGGACACGGCAGGGACGAGGAGCGGGGAAAGGGCAGGTGCGAGGAGCGGGGACACGGCAGGTGCGAGGAGCGGGGACAGGGCAGGTGCGAGGAGCGGGGACACGGCAGGTGCGAGGAGCGGGGACACGGCAGGTGCGAGGAGCGGGGACACGGCAGGTGCGAGGAGCGGGGACACGGCAGGTGCGAGGAGCGGGGACACGGCAGGGACGTATTCTAATATATAGACGAGAATGCAGCTGTTCCCAGTAAGGAAACATTGTGATTTGTATCATGGACTCCACTAAGTTAATTGAATCTGTGAAAGTGTCAATCCATAATACTGATTATATTCATGTTATCTATAGCATAAACTGATCAGGAGAATTAAGGGATATTCCCTTTATCACTTTTAGGTGTTTGAAAACTGTTGGGGTTTTATTGTTATATTGGTGAAAGTGCACTAGAAATGTGGTTTCCTGCAAATGGAGGGTGCAACATACTTCCCATAAACTGTATAGTGCAGAGGTTAGATTCTCTCACCTCCCAGAAGCCTTTGCTGTGAAGAGAAGGCTACATGTAGACCAGAGGAAGATGCCTCTGTAAATGCACTCCCACCCACTCAGCATTGCCGGGCCATCTAAGTAATCAGGACTTGGAAACTGAAATATAGTTTTTCCATTACAGTGCAACGCACTCATACTCCTATCCCGCAGGTCCCATCGGACGATGCAAACTTTTCACCCCGCAGCTGTGTAACCAGCATTATGGCGACCGTACACTTTGCCATTATTGGGGCCTATAACCGCAGTGTAGGGCTGTGTCCGAGCAGCTATTACCAATCTATAGGGCTTGAGAAATCTTCTAGCAAACCCAACAGACGAGACAATTGCTGCTCATATCTGACAGTGGATATACTCACCAGACAGACCGACCAATTATCTGACAGTGTATGGCAACGTCAGTCTGTCTGATGGGGATTTTCATCTGACAGCGTATGGCCAGCACTAGACAGATAGATTTTATTCATATATATATATATAGATCACCAATCCTACAAAAGGGACAGTACACTGATTTAGGCAACACAGAGACACTCACAAGAGACATGTCATTAGGAAGGACGTCCTCTTTAACTTTAATGTTTTTTATCATAGAAGAAATATCTACTGCAGTAAGGACACTTACCACGGTGAACAGTTTGCGTTGCAGGGCCTGGTACGACAGGAGTTCTTTTAACGATGACGGGCAGATCATTCTAGGTCTCTGGCCCATTCCGCTACATGGGGCGTCCAAAAGAATGCGATGAAAGGACTCTGGCAGGAAAGGAGGTCTGGTACCTGGAAGGTAAATGTGCAGCACGGGACAGATCTCAGACAGAATCCGGGCAACTGTAACATGTGCTTAGGAAATAACGTACCGGTAAGTGAAACAGAAAATGGTTGAAGCCAATGCACTGGATCTTGGAGTTACACTGCTGCACTGTTTCATTGAAGACACAGATATTCATGTCCCAGACGCAGCTGTGTTTACAGTTTAATATTCGGTGCAGGCAACAAGCCCGATATAAGGTATTATGAACACAGAGTTTTCAGCGCTGAAAACCCAGCAGCGTGAGTCACACACAATGGGGGGGGGGGGGGGGGCAATCACACACACACTTCTGGACACCTACATGAGGAGATCTGCAGTTAGTATCAGCACTTTCTGCGGAGGGAGTTTTTGAACTCCCTGTGTTTTACAGCCAACGGTGCACAGGCAGGACCAAATGCTGCTCTCTCGTTTTCCTTTTCCGCGGCACAATCAGAATCAGAACATGTTTCAATATGTTGTCGTGGAGTGACACCTTTCCTGCAGGCAGGCAGTGGGCCTAATTAATGCATTGGCAAGTGTCATTTCCTAGGCTACAGAACGGCTAATGTTAGCAAGTGAAGCGAGAGGCCCACCGGAGCCATCACAAACTTATTCGCAATTGCGTACACATTCGCAGCTCACACGCAAAAATGAGAAACATCAAGGTTAATGGTAGCCCTATGGCTCTGAAGACTGGACACAGCAGTAGTGACTCCATGTTTTTGGATGTATGAGCTCACAGCTGACGGCAGAAACACGCCCCAAAAACGGCCATGATGCGCCTGCATTTTGCCAACAACTCCCCGTAAACGTGCCATTAATAATAGCTCCAAACGGTCACTTAATGTCAATCACTTTGCGGTGAAATCCTCATTGAGAGCAGTATCGCAGCATGTGCCACGTGATTGCGGCACATTCGCAGTCTGCCAATAACCGCTCCGTTGCCTGATAATCGGCCATTGCATACAAACATGAATTAGGCCCAATGTACGGCCTCCAGCTAGGAATGCTGTACGTCAGACCTTTGGCTCTCCAGCTGTTGTGAAACTACAAGTCCCAGCATGCACTACCATAGTATTGCTATTAGGGAATGCTAAAACTGCAGCAGGGCATGCTGGGATGTGCAGTTTCACAACAGCTGGAGAGGCGCAGGCTGATCAGGCCTGCTGTACATCAAAGACCTGCTGAATAACATGCAGCCACTAATGGAACAGGTAAGTAATACAGGCCTATATTAGGCAGTGATAGCAGATACTCATAGATAGAAGACGTTTTGTCATTGCAGTTTATTTGGACTTGTGCTATTTAAGTTGTTCTGTAAAATAATGGCAGCCAAATGTTACGTTCTAGGTTCCACTTAGGGCAGGAATTAAATGTACCTCCCTCCCGCCCGCCGGAAGAATTCTAATGTTACTGCCGACGGGCGCGACAACTTCATTTCAGCTCGCTATCCCTGGAGGTATTGAGCTGCAGTGCGTGTAAAGAGACCCGCTTGGGCACCCAAACGGGTCTCTTCACAATCGCGCTCATTACTTTAGTCGTGTTTATGATCGCAGTAACGGGGCTCATTTGTATATCGCCCCTCTATCTAAAGTCACTTTAGATGGGAGATAGTGGGTGCGATATGATTTGAATCTGGCCCTTAAAGTTGTTTAATAGCTGTGTATTCTTGGGTGGTTTATCTCACAGCAATATCCCACGTGTCACTCGGGAATAAATGAAAGAATTATGGTCTTGACACTAAAAATGATGGTGGGTGGTCTCTCTCTTCTAAACTGTCTCAACTGTTCTATGGGCCTAATTCAGAGTTGATCGCAGCAGCAAATTTGTTAGCAGTTGGGCAAAAATAAGAATTTACTTACCGATAATTCTATTTCTCATAGTCCGTAGTGGATGCTGGGGACTCCGAAAGGACCATGGGGAATAGCGGCTCCGCAGGAGACTGGGCACAAAGTAAAAGCTTTAGGACTAGCTGGTGTGCACTGGCTCCTCCCCCTATGACCCTCCTCCAAGCCTCAGTTAGGATACTGTGCCCGGACGAGCGTACACAATAAGGAAGGATTTTGAATCCCGGGTAAGACTCATACCAGCCACACCAATCACACCGTACAACTTGTGATCTGAACCCAGTTAACAGCATGATAACAGAAGGAGCCTCTGAAAAGATGGCTCACAACAACAATAACCCGATTTTTGTAACAATAACTATGTACAAGTAATGCAGACAATCCGCACTTGGGATGGGCGCCCAGCATCCACTACGGACTATGACAAATAGAATTATCGGTAAGTAAATTCTTATTTTCTCTAACGTCCTAGTGGATGCTGGGGACTCCGAAAGGACCATGGGGATTATACCAAAGCTCCCAAACGGGCGGGAGAGTGCGGATGACTCTGCAGCACCGAATGAGAGAACTCCAGGTCCTCCTCAGCCAGGGTATCAAATTTGTAGAATTTAGCAAACGTGTTTGCCCCTGACCAAGTAGCTGCTCGGCAAAGTTGTAAAGCCGAGACCCCTCGGGCAGCCGCCCAAGATGAGCCCACTTTCCGTGTGGAATGGGCTTTTACAGATTTTGGCTGTGGCAGGCCTGCCACAGAATGTGCAAGCTGAATTGTACTACAAATCCAACGAGCAATCGTCTGCTTAGAAGCAGGAGCACCCAGCTTGTTGGGTGCATACAGGATAAACAGCGAGTCAGATTTTCTGACTCCAGCCGTCCTGGAAACATATATTTTCAGGGCCCTGACTACGTCCAGCAACTTGGAATCCTCCAAGTCCCTAGTAGCCGCAGGCACCACAATAGGTTGGTTTAAGTGAAATGCTGAAACCACCTTAGGGAGAAATTGAGGACGAGTCCTCAATTCTGCCCTGTCCGTATGAAAAATTAGGTAAGGGCTTTTATAGGATAAAGCCGCCAATTCTGATACACGCCTGGCTGAAGCCAGGGCTAACAGCATTACCACTTTCCATGGGAGATATTTCAAGTCCACAGTGGTGAGTGGTTCAAACCAATGTGATTTTAGGAATCCCAACACTACATTGAGATCCCAAGGTGCCACTGGAGGCACAAAAGGAGGCTGTATATGCAGTACTCCCTTGACAAACGTCTGAACTTCAGGAACAGAAGCTAGTTCTTTTTGGAAGAATATCGACAGGGCCGAAATTTGAACCTTAATGGACCCTAATTTGAGGCCCATAGACAGTCCTGTTTGCAGGAAATGCAGGAATTGACCCAGTTGAAATTCCTCCGTAGGGGCCTTCCTGGCCTCGCACCACGCAACATATTTACGCCAAATACGGTGATAATGTTGTACGGTTACATCCTTCCTGGCTTTGATCAGGGTAGGGATGACTTCATCCGGAATGCCTTTTTCCTTCAGGATCCGGCGTTCAACCGCCATGCCGTCAAACGCAGCCGCGGTAAGTCTTGGAACACACATGGTCCCTGCTGGAGCAGGTCCTGTCTTAGAGGTAGAGGCCATGGGTCTTCCGTGAGCATCTCTTGAATTTCCGGGTACCAAGTCCTTCTTGGCCAATCCGGAGCCACGAGTATTGTCTTTACTCCTCTCCTTCTTATGATTCTCAGTACTTTTGGTATGAGAGGAAGAGGAGGGAACACATACACTGACCGGTACACCCACGGTGTTACCAGAGCGTCCACAGCTATTGCCTGAGGGTCCCTTGACCTGGAGCAATATCTGTCCAGTTTTTTGTTGAGGCGAGACGCCATCATGTCCACCTTTGGTTTTTCCCAACGGTTTACAATCATGTGGAAGACTTCTGGGTGAAGTCCCCACTCCCCCGGGTGAAGATCGTGTCTGCTGAGGAAGTCTGCTTCCCAGTTGTCCACTCTCGGAATGAACACTGCTGACAGTGCTATCACATGATTTTCCGCCCAGCGAAGAATCCTTGCCACTTCCGTCATTGCCCTCCTGCTTCTTGTGCCGCCCTGTCTGTTTACGTGGGCGACTGCCGTGATGTTGTCCGGCTGGATCAATACTGGCTGACCCTGAAGCAGAGGCCTTGCCTGACTTAGGGCATTGTAAATGGCCCTTAGTTCCAGGATATTTATGTGAAGTGACGTTTCCATGCTTGACCACAAGCCCTGGAAATTTTTTCCCTGTGTGACTGCTCCCCAGCCTCTCAGGCTGGCATCCGTGGTCACCAGGACCCAATCCTGAATGCCGAATCTGCGGCCCTCTAGGAGATGAGCACTCTGTAACCACCACAGGAGAGACACCCTTGTCCTTGGAGACAGGGTTATCCGCTGATGCATTTGAAGATGCGATCCGGACCATTTGTCTAGCAGATCCAACTGAAAAGTTCTTGCGTGGAATCTGCCGAATGGAATCGCTTCGTAAGAAGCCACCATCTTTCCCAGGACCCTTGTGCACTGATGCACTGACACCTGGCCTGGTCTTAGGAGTTTCCTGACTAGGTCGGATAACTCCCTGGCTTTCTCTTCCGGGAGAAACACCTTTTTCTGTACTGTGTCCAGAATCATCCCTAGGAACAGCAGACGTGTCGTCGGAATCAGCTGCGATTTTGGAATATTTAGAATCCATCCGTGCTGTCGTAGTACTATTTGAGATAGTGCTACTCCGACCTCTAACTGTTCTCTGGACCGTGCCCTTATCAGGAGATCGTCCAAGTAAGGGATAATTAAGATGCCTTTTCTTCGAAGAAGAATCATCATTTCGGCCATTACCTTGGTAAAGACCCGGGGTGCCGTGGACAATCCAAACGGCAGCGTCTGAAACTGATAGTGACAGTTCTGTACCACAAACCTGAGGTACCCTTGGTGAGAAGGGCAAATTGGGACATGGAGGTAAGCATCCTTGATGTCCAGAGACACCATGTAGTCCCCTTCTTCCAGGTTCGCTATCACTGCTCTGAGTGACTCCATCTTGAACTTGAACCTTTTTATGTAAGTGTTCAAGGCTTTCAGATTTAAAATGGGTCTCACCGAGCCGTCCGGCTTCGGTACCACAAACAGCGTGGAGTAATACCCCTTTCCCTGTTGTAGGAGGGGTACCTTGATTATCACTTGCTGGGAATACAGCTTGTGAATGGCTTCCAATACCGCCTCCCTGTCGGGGGTAGACGTTGGTAAAGCAGACTTCAGGAACCGGCGAGGGGGAGACGTCTCGAATTCCAATTTGTACCCCTGAGATACTACCTGCAGGATCCAGGGGTCCACTTGCGAGTGAGCCCACTGCGCGCTGAAACTCTTGAGACGGGCCCCCACCGTGCCTGAGTCCGCTTGTAAGGCCCCAGCGTCATGCTGAGGACTTGGCAGAAGCGGGGGAGGGCTTCTGGTCGTGGGAAGAAGCTGTCTGTTGCAGTCTTTTTCCCCTTCCTCTGCCCCGGGGCAGATATGAGTGGCCTTTTGCCCGCTTGCCCTTATGGGGACGAAAGGACTGAGCCTGAAAAGACGGTATCTTTTTCTGCTGCGAGGTGACGTGGGGTAAAAAGGTGGATTTCCCAGCCGTTGCCGTGGCCACCAGGTCCGATAGACCGCCCCCAAATAACTCCTCCCCTTTATACGGCAATACTTCCATATGCCGTTTGGAATCTGCATCCCCTGACCACTGTCGCGTCCATAATCCTCTTCTGGCAGAAATGGACATCGCACTTACTCTTGATGCCAGAGTGCAAATGTCTCTCTGTGCATCTCGCATATATAGGAATGCATCCTTTAAATGCTCTATAGTCAATAATATATTGTCCCTGTCCAGGGTATCAATATTTTCAGTCAGGGAATCCGACCAAGCCACCCCAGCACTGCACATCCAGGCTGAGGCGATTGCTGGTCGCAGTATAACACCAGTATGTGTGTATATACTTTTAAGGATATTTTCCAGCCTCCTATCTGCTGGTTCCTTAAGGGCGGCCGTTTCTGGAGACGGTAACGCCACTTGTTTTGATAAGCGTGTGAGCGCCTTATCCACCCTAGGGGGTGTTTCCCAACGAGCCCTAACCTCTGGTGGGAAGGGATATAGTGCCAATAATTTTTTAGAAATTAGCAGTTTTTTGTCGGGGGTAACCCACGCTTCATCACACACTTCATTCAATTCATCTGATTCAGGAAAAACTACGGGTAGTTTTTTCACACCCCACATAATACCCCTTTTTGTGGTACTTGCAGTATCAGAGATGTGCAAAACCTCCTTCATTGCCGTGATCATGTAACGTGTGGCCCTACTGGAAAATACGTTTGTTTCTTCACCGTCGACACTGGAGTCAGTGTCTGTGTCTGGGTCCGTGTCGACCCACTGAGGTAACGGGCGTTTAATAGCCCCTGACGGTGTTTGAGACGCCTGGACAGGCACTAACTGAGCTGCCGGCTGTCTCATGTCGTCAACAGTTTTCTGTAACGTGCCGACACTGTCACGTAATTCCTTAATTACGGCCATCCATTCAGGTGTCGACTCCCTAGGGGGTGACATCACCATTATAGGCAATTGCTCCGCCTCCACATCATTTTCCTCCTCATACATGTCGACACACACGTACCGACACCCAGCACACACACACACACAGGGAATGCTCTGATAGAGGACAGGACCCACTTAGCCCCTTGGGGAGACAGAGGGAGAGTTTGCCAGCACACACCAGAGCGCTATATATGTATAGGGACAACCTTACAATAAGTGTCTATCCCTTATAGCTGCTTATATCTGTTATTTTGCCAAATAAGTGCCCCCCTCTCTTTTTTACCCTGTTTCTGTAGTTGCAGGATGCAGGGGAGATTCTGGGAGCCTTCCTACCAGCGGAGCTGTGTGGGAAAAATGGCGCTGTGTGCTGAGGAGATAGGCCCCGCCCCCTTCACGGCGGGCTCTTCTCCCGCTTTTTTCTGGAAAACTGGCAGGGGTTAAATACATCCATATAGCCCAGGAGCTATATGTGATGTATTTTTTGCCAAATAAGGTAAATTCATTGCTTCCCAGGGCGCCCCCCCCCAGCGCCCTGCACCCTCAGTGACCGAAGTGTGAAGTGTGCTGAGAGCAATGGCGCACAGCTGCAGTGCTGTGCGCTACCTTATGAAGACAGGAAAGTCTTCTGCCGCCGATTTATGGACCTCTTCTTGCTTCAGCATCTGTAAGGGGGCCGGCGGCGCGGCTCCGGGACCCATCCATGGCTGGGCCTGTGATCGTCCCTCTGGAGCTAATGTCCAGTAGCCTAAGAAGCCCAATCCACTCTGCACGCAGGTGAGTTCGCTTCTTCTCCCCTTAGTCCCTCGATGCAGTGAGCCTGTTGCCAGCAGGTCTCACTGAAAATAAAAAACCTATTTAAACTTTTACTCTAAGCAGCTCAGGAGAGCCACCTAGATTGCACCCTTCTCGTTCGGGCACAAAATCTTAACTGAGGCTTGGAGGAGGGTCATAGGGGGAGGAGCCAGTGCACACCAGCTAGTCCTAAAGCTTTTACTTTGTGCCCAGTCTCCTGCGGAGCCGCTATTCCCCATGGTCCTTTCGGAGTCCCCAGCATCCACTAGGACGTTAGAGAAACCATGTGCACTGCAGGTGGGGCAGATGTAACATGTGCAGAGAGAGAGAGTAAATTTGGGTGGGGTGTGTTCAAACTGAAATCTAATTTGCAGTGTAAAAATAAAGCAGCCGGTATTTACCCTGCACAGAAACAAAATAACCCACCCAAATCTACTGTAACTCTCTCTGCAAATGTTATATCTGCCCCCCCCTGCAGTGCACATGGGGGGGTAATTCCAAGTTGATAGCAGCAGGAAATTTTTTAGCAGTTGGGCAAAACCATGTGCACTGCAGGGGAGGCAGATATAACATGTGCAGAGAGAGTTAAATTTGGGTGTGGTGTGTTCAATCTGCAATCTAAATTGCAGTGTAAAAATAAAGCAGCCAGTATTTACCCTGCACAGAAACAAAATAACCCACCCAAATCTAACTCTCTCCCCACATGTTATATCTGCCTCGCCTGCAGTGCACATGGTTTTGCCCAACTGCTAAAAAATTTCCTGCTGCGATCAACTTGGAATTACCCCCTATGTTCTCAAAAGCATGAATGTCCCAGTAATACAATACATTTTCCCTTCTTTTAGCAGGCACCTTCCTGCTGGGTAGGTTGATCTTCTTGCCCATCCAAAGAATATCCTAAATGAAACGGAGTAAATCTAGGGGTTAGGGAATATCAAAAGTTTGGAGCGCAATTAAAATATTCAAAAGAAACCAAAGTTAGACACGGACCAAAGACGGCACATTTTGGAGAGAGAAAAAAATCAGGACAATCTTTACCAGGATAAGGGGTCTATTTACTAGCTTTGGAGAGAGATAAAGTGGAAAGAGATAAAGTCCCAGCCTATCAGATCCTAACTGCCATGTGTGTTTAAAAAATGAGTTAGGAGCTGGTTGGTTGGTATTTTATATCTCTCCACGGCTTAGTAAATAGGGGATACGGTCATTAGGTCGACAACACTTAGGTCGACAGTCATTAGGTCAACCACTATTGGTCGACATGGCCACTAGGTCGACATGGAAAAAAGGTTGACATGATTTTTTCACTTTTTTTTTCTTTTACATTTTTTTTTCACTTTTTCATACTTTATGATCCACGTGGACTACGATTAAGAATAGTAACCTTGCCCGAAGCATGGCGAGGGGGCACGGTGCACTAATTGTGGTTCCCCATCACTTTATGACAAAAACGACACCAAAAAAGGTAAAAAAACCGCATGTCAACCTTTTTTCCATGTTGACCTAGTGACCATGTCGACCAATAGTGGTCGACCTAATGACCCATACCCGTAAATAGACCCCTTTAAGTAATCTTACATACTGCATAGTGCACGGTTTATGTGAACAATCCAGTGGCTTCATCTCCTTCTTTCCCTTCTGTCACGTTCTATAGGAATATTTGTCTTTCTACCCCCATGAGCAACAGATTTTCCTGTGATCACAGAAGATAAGGGGGTCTAGTGCAATATGGAGCCCCGCTTACTGGTGAATGAATGCATGTTCTGCTGAACAAACTGGTCACAGGAGTGCGAGGAGCCTACCCCACTCCTCGTGGACAGTATAACTCACCCTGAGCGCTCCCTCCAGTGTCCCGTGTCACAGCCTTGGTGCCGTTGAAGCAGTACGCCTGAATGCTATTGAGCTTCAGCAGAGACACGTTTCTTTTTACAGTCTCCATTTTGTTGGCTATCTTGTCCATGGCTATGACTTCTCCCTGGGAAGAAGTAAATACATCAGATTTCTTCTATATTCTGCACATTCACACTGTAAAAGGCCAATTCTTGCTATAGTGTATCTTACAATATAATTTAATATATAGGGCATGGAAATGTTACACAGCGCTGCACTGTACCAATGAAGTTTACAAAATAATTGTCATGACAGGGACGCATTCTTGTTTTCTCTTATTGTTCTTAGTCTTGGAAGCAACAGTATATTTCCTTGTTTTCCCCAGCACATTACAGCCATTCACACTTCAACATACAACAAAGTCAATAGGGGCCTGATTCAGAGAAGTACACACAGCCGATGTTCAACGGAACTGATCGATTATCGGCAGACTGCGCGTGTGCTGCGTTTGCACTATGCATGTGTCAAGCTGCGGCTGCGGATCTGCATGCAATGAGGACTTCGCAAAATGACTGACAGGAAGTGACCGTTTGGGGTGTTAACATGGTGTTAGCAGAGTAAAAACACAGGTGCGTCATGACCGTTTTCTGACCTCAGCTGTGAGAGTTAATGAACAAAAACATGGCTCCTGCGTGACTACTGCAGGGTCCAGTCTGCATAGCCATAAGTCAACCCTTCAGCCAGATGTCCCTTGTTCAAGTGACTGAAAGCAACAGTCCCTTTACTGGGGTTGATGTATCAAGCAGTGAAAAGATTGGAAAGGTTAGTCAGTGCTACCTCAAAGGTGTTTGGTTGCCATTGGCAACTCCTCCACTGGTCCACTTCTTCACTCTTTCCACACTGTGCAAAGTTAAACAGGAATCACTATCATGTGTTATTTTACTTAAGCAAACTTTATATTTCACATTTTTTAATGGATGAATCTGTCTCTCTTTTCTTCTCTGTAACATATTAGAACAAACGGAATCCGGATGATAGGTCAACAGTCAATAGGTCAACACCATATGGTCAACTTGAATTAGGTCGACATTGACAAAAGGTTGACACAGCAAAATGCCGAAATGAGTTTTTTTTTTATTTTTCATATTTTACGATCCACATAGGCTACAAGTGGGAATAGTAATCTGTGGCAGGTGCAGCGGTAGCGGAGCAAAGTACCTTGCCCGAAGCATGGCGAACAAAGCGAGCCATGTAAGGCGATGGGATTGTGAATGCTGATTATTTTACAGGACAAAAAGCAATACCTTATTTCACCTAAGTTCAAGCCGCTGCGGCCACTGTATATGATCCTTAACCTCTGTGCTGTTTACACACCTTGCGTACACAAGATCGTACCGTGTGCGCACTCTGCGTACATATGCCAAACGGGCGTAGTAAGTACTCAATTTGCGCACACAGGCCTACACGCTGTTAGCACAATGCAGCAGCCCGAGTGGCTGTGAATACACTTTAAACCTAAGCAGGAAAAGGGACGCGACACCAATTATATTTAAAAATATGTTGGAGTCCAACCCACCAATGGTTATTTACTAGCAGGGGGTTACAACAATAATACAATAAAATAAGAGAAGAGGCTACAGTCAATGGTACATACGTTTGTTCGCCTGCGCTACCCGGTCCAGTCCTCAGTCAATCAAGGTAGATGACCTTGAGAGAATGTGTGTGGCCGGGCATGCAGCTGGCCTTTTATACATTTGTCCAAAACCTAATACAATGGAAACTGTAATCTCTTCACCTATAGGTCACTGGGATGGTCATTTACAGTACAGGAGAGGTCATAGGTCGGTTTGAATAGGTGGGCGATGTCCGGTCCAGGTGCACTTGCGGTTGGTCTCCACTGGGCTCCCGCCGAATATCAGGAGTACAGTAAACACAGTTGATATTAATATTCTGCTCCTGAGCATATCTATTCGCAGGAGCGTGCTATCTTCCGCAAACTGATACCGGAATATTGCTCTTAAAATACCTTACAGCTGGATACCAAACACCACCTCCTAACCTAATTCTGTCCCCTCATTGCAATCTTTGAACTACACTGGGATAGGCCCAACAGTGAATTAAAGAGGCAGCAACCAAATCAAGTGACGCGCCCTAATATCTCCTAAACTCTTCCAAACATTCTTATTTGATTACAGCTATTGATTCCATGTTATTCCAGAAGATGTTCTATGTACTAAGCCTTGGATGGAGATAAAGTGGAGAGAGATAAAGTACCAGACAATCCGCTTCTAACTGCCAAACCACAGGCTGGGTTTGAAAAAGGAGGTAGGAGCTGATTGGCTGGTACTTTATCTCCGTCCACTTTATCTCTGTCCAAGGCTTAGTAAATACACCCCTTAGCTCACACATGTGAAACAATGCTAGAACTAGGGCCTAGGGTAATAGCCGGCCTTGACTTATGATTACAAATAGACTCTCCAGATCCAACAGGAGATCATATGCCAGTGGTTTCCAAACTTTTTTGAATCATGGCGCCCTAGAAGATCAGAATTTTTTTCACGGCACCCCTAGGCCAAAAATTTCTTATTGAGAAATTTAGAAAGAAATATTACATTGAGTAGATTGCATTTATATGTCATCCTTAGGGTCAGTTATGTGGTGAGGGACAAGATTTGCTTCTGTTTGGCCACATATTTTATGACTGGCAGCCACCAGCACTGGTTTGGCCTATTATATTGACCATGAATAATTTGAATTGGTCCTGGACCACCAACCCAGGGCACCCCTGCAAGTGTCCCGAGGAACCCTAGGGAGCCACGGCACACAGTTTGGGAACCTCGGTCATATGCATTAAGGGATATCTTTATTCTTCCAGAGACATAAGTGTGGACCTAATAATGGATAAGACTGCAGATCTCCTATATTTAAGCCCCCTATACATTTGGCGATTTGCAGCCGAGGTGCCCGATAGACGACCGACGACCCGGCGCGTGGGGGGGAGGTGACAGGGGGAGTGAAGTTTCTTCATTCCCTGACGTCACCCGGCCCCATAGCCCTGCATGCTAATATGGACGATATTGTCCACATTGGCTTGCAGGCAGAAACGACCCGGCACCAACGATGAACGACCGCGGATCGTTCATCTTTGGTGCCTACACACTGAGTGATATCAGTTAGCATCTGATTGGCTGGTACTTTCTCTCTCTCCAAGCTTTGCTAAATCTCCCCCTGAGCCACACTTGCATGTCACAGTTCACAAGCAACGCGTTATAACAGATTTGCATAAATAGTGGGATGATCAGTTTGCTTGGTGAAATTATTTTAAGTGGTTGATAGAATTTAAATTACAAGTCATTAAAACTTGGGAGACCTGGAAGCACAGAGAGGTAGCGCTTATTCAGGACTATGAATAACCATTAGACTCCAGAACTATGCAAACTGAGATGAAGTGCCATGTAATCTAGCCTACTAGTATCTGAGCCGCTGAGGACTATACCTGTAACGATTCTATCTGAAGCTGCACCCATGAATAGCTGCCGCATCGAATCATATATTTGCCGATGCTCAGATGGAAATTCGTTCTTCACTCACTCACTCACTCACTCACTCACCATGTAATTATTTTTCCAGCGTGTGCATTCTGTACGTAGCCCAGAAATTACTCCTACAATGTGCTAGAATCAGGCTGCTCAGGACCGGAGTGGCCTTACACACCCTCCCTAAAAACGTTTGGCTTCCTGTCAATCAACTTGTATACGCCTAGCGATCAAAAACATCACTGGATTTTTTCGCAGTTTGGCCTCGCGTGTGCACACTACGATCCGTACTTATGCGCAGTCAACCGATAATCGGCCGCCTTGCGAATTCGCACAAAAGCGATCAGGTCTGAATCGTGCCCTATACCCGCTGCCTACCGAATATGCCAGCAGCCTTTTTTTTTTTTCAAGAATCTAATTCACAAATAACCTTTGGCCTCTTTGTACCATGTGCCTTAACGGTGCAATTGGTTGTAATGAAATGTTAGGCTGCACGGTCATGAATATTCCTTAAGTTCATGAAAAGGCTGCCACTACTCTTCGTGGGTTCCGGTCTTTAGGTCGACAGTAAGTAGGTGACAGTGTCTAGGTCGACCACTATTGGTCGACAGTAAGTAGGTTGACAGGGACTCTAGGTTGACATGTTCTAGGTCAACATAACAAAAAGTCGACATGAGTTTTTCAATTTTATTTTTTTTTTAACTTTTTCATACTTTACGATCCAAGTGGACTACAATTGGAAACGGTAACCTGCCATGCGAGGGGACACGGTACACTGATTGGAGTTCCCAGTCACTGTACAGGGAAAATGACACCCAAAAAAGTAAAAAAACGCACGTCAACCTTTTCTCATGTCGAGATAGTACATGTCGACATGTGAGTCACCGTTGACCTAAAAACCATGTCGACCTACTTACTGTCGACCAATGGTGGTCGACCTAGAGACTGTCAACCTAAGTCTAATCTACCTAACATACAACACCCACTCTTCATAGTCCATCAGTACACTTTAACTATATGAGGACAGACGGAACCCTTATAGAAGACTTAACTAATTTATCTGTAACAAAATGTGGAGAGAGATAAAGTACCAACCAATCAGCTCCTAACTGCCACGTCACAGGCCGTGTTTTAAAATTGACCATTCAGGGCTGATTGGTTGGCACTTTATCTCTTTTCAAGCTTTGACACATCTCTCGTGTCCTTGTTGAAATAAGATAACTAAACTAGTATTCTATTTTTCTCTGATGTCCTAGTGGATGCTGAGAACTCCGTAAGGACCATGGGGAATAGCGGCTCCGCAGGAGACTGGGCACAAAAAGAAAGCTTTAGGACTACCTGGTGTGCACTGGCTCCTCCCCCTATGACCCTCCTCCAAGCCTCAGTTAGATTTTTGTGCCCGACCGAGCAGGGTGCAATCTAGGGGGCTCTCCTGAGCTTCTTAGATAAAAGTTAGTTTTAGGTTTTTTATTTTCAGTGAGACCTGCTGACAACAGGCTCACTGCATCGAGGGACTAAGGGGAGAAGAAGCGAACCTGCCTGCTTGCAGCCAGCTTGGGCTTCTTAGGCTACTGGACACCATTAGCTCCAGAGGGATCGAACACAGGCCCAGCCTCGGAGTCCGGTCCCAGAGCCGCGCCGCCGGCCCCCTTACAGAGCCAGAAGCAAGAAGAGGTCCGGAAAATCGGCGGCAGAAGACATCAGTCTTCATCAAGGTAGCGCACATCACTGCAGCTGTGCGCCATTGCTCCTCATGCACACCTCACACTGCGGTCACTGATGGGTGCAGGGCGCTGGGGGGGAGGGCGCCCTGAGCAGTAATATTAACACCTTGGCTGGCAAAAATACATCACATATAACCCCCAGGGCTATATGGATGTACATTAACCCCTGCCAGAATCCATAAAAATGCGTGAGAAAAGTCCGCGAAAAAGGGGCGGAGCTATCTCCTTCAGCACACTGGCGCCATTTTTCCCTCACAGCTCCGTTGGAGGGAAGCTCCCTGGCTCTCCCCTGCAGTTAATACACTACAGAAAGGGTTAAAAAGAGAGGGGGGGCACAATTTAGGCGCAGTATACAATATATATGCAGCTATAAGGGAAAACACTTTTTTATAGGTGCTATCCCTGTGATATATAGCGCCCTGGTGTGTGCTGGCATACTCTCCCTCTGTCTCCCCAAAGGGCTTTGTGGGGTCCTGTCCTCTATCAGAGCATTCCCTGTGTGTGTGCTGTGTGTCGGTACGGCTGTGTCGACAGGTATGTGGAGGATAATGAGGTGGAGGCGGAGCGAATGCCTGTAAATATGTTGTCACCCCCTGCGGGGTCGACACCGGTGTGGTTGAACTTATGGAAGGATTACGTGAAAGTGTCAACTCCTTACATAAAAGGTCGACGACACGGAACAGCCGGCTACTCAGCTTGTGCCTGTTCCAGCGTCTCAAATGTCATGGGGGGCTCTAAAATCGCCCGCTACCTCAGATAACAGACACAGATGTCGACACGGATACTGACTCCAGTGTCGACATCGATGAGACTGGTGTACCCTCCAAATAGGTCCACCCGTTACAGGATTGAGGCAATGAAAAATGTATTACACATTTATGATTATACCCCAGGTACCACATAAAAGGGTATTGTGTTTGGTGAGAGAAAACTATTAGTAGTTTTTCCTGCTTCTGAGAAATTAAATGAGGTGTGTGAGGAAGAGTGGTCTTCCCCCGGTAAGAAATTGATAATTTCTACAACGGTTATTGGCAGCGTACCCTTTCCCGCCAGAGGATAGGTCACGCGGGGAAACACCCCATAGGGTAGATACAGCGCTTACACGCTTATCAGAAAAGGTGGCACTACCGTCTCCGGATACGGCCGCCCTGAAGGAACCTGCTGATAGAAAGCAGGAGGTTACCCTATAAGATATAGTCACACACTAGGGCATTATATTGCGACCAGCCGTTGCTTCGGCATGGATGTGCAGTGCTCCCGCTGCGTGGTCAGATTCCCTGTCGGAAAATAACTATGGATAGGGACAATATTTTGCTGAAAATAGAGCATATAAAAGACGTGGTCTTATACATGCGTGATGCACAGAGGGATATTTGCCGGCTGGCATCAAAAATAAGCGCTAGGTCCATTGCCGCCAGACGGGGGTTATGGACTTGGCAATGGTCAGGCGATGCCGACTCGAATCGGCACATGGAAGTTGCCCTATAAGGGGGTAAAACTGTTTGGGGATGGTTTTTCAGACCTCGTTTCCACAGCTACTGCTGGGAAATCGATTTTTTTGCCACAGGCTACCCCACAACAAAAGAAAGCACCGTATCATCAAGTACAGTCCTTTCGGCCCCAGAAAAGCAAGAGGGCTAGAGGCTTATCCTTTCTGCCGAGAGGCAAAGGTAGAGGAAAAAGCTGCAACACACAGCTGGTTCCCAAGAGCAGAAGTCCTCCCTGCGTCCGGTAGGTCCACAGCATGGTGCTGGGGCTGCTCACTCACATGGATCCCTGGGTCCTTCAAGTAGTATCTCAGGGGTACAGGCTGGAGTTCGAGACGTTCTTCCCCCCGACGTTTCCTAAAATCTGCCTTACCGGCACCTCCCTCTGCCAGGGAGACGGTGTTGGTGGATATTCAACACTATAATCACAACAAGTGATTGTCAAGGTGCCCCTCCTTCAGCAAGGAAGGGGTTACTATTCCACAGTGGTTGTGGTACCGAAACGGTTCGGTGAGACCCATCTTGAAATTAAAATATTTGAACTTTTATATCAGAAGATTCAAGTTCAAGATGGAATCGCTCAGGGCGGTTATTACGAGCCTGGACGAGGGGGATTACAGGGTCTCCCTGGACATCAAGGATGCGTACCTGCATGTCCCCATTTACCCCCCTCACCAGGAGTACCTCAGATATGTGGTACAGGACTGTCACTATCAGTTCCAGACGCGGCCGTTGGAGTTGTCCACGGCACCGAAGGTCTTTACCTAGGTAATGGCCGAAGTGATGATACTCCTTCGCAAGAAGGAAGTTTTTATTATCCCGTACTTGGACGATCTCCTGATAAAGGCGAGGTCCAAAGAACAGTTGGTAGTGGGGGTAGCACTCTCTCGGGAAGTGCTACAACAGCACGACTGGATTCTCAATATTCCAAAGTCACAGCTGGTCCCGACGACACGTCTTCTGTTCCTGGGAATGTTTCTGAACGCAGACCAGAAAAGAGTGTTTCTTCCAGTGGAAAAAGCCGAGGAGTTGTCATCTCTAGTCAGAGACATCCTAAAACCAGGACAGGTGTCGGTACATCAATGCACACGAGTCCTGGGAAAAATGGTAGCTTCGTACGAAGCATAATTCCATTCGGAAGACTCCACGCAAGGACGTTCCAGTGGGACCTGTGGGACTAATGGTCCGGGTCCCATCTACAGATACAACAGCGGATAACCCTGTCAGCAAGAAACAGGGTGTCGCTGCTGTGGTGGCTGCAGAGGGCTCATCTACTAGAGGGCCGCAGATTCGGAATACAGGACTGGGTCCTGGTGACCACGGATGCCAGCCTTCGGGGCTGGGGTGCAGTCACACAGGGAAGAAATTTCCAAGGAGATTTCGCTTCACATAAATATTCTGCAGCTAAGGGCCATTTACAATGCCCTAAGCCAAGCAAGGCCCCTGCTTCAGAACCAGCCGGTACTGATCTAATCAGACGACATCACGGCGGTCGCCCATGTAAACAGACAGGGCGGCACAAGAAGCAGGATGGCGATGGCAGAAGCCACAAGGATTCTCCGATGGGCGACCTACACCCAGGAGAATGGGGACTTCATCCAGAAGTTTTCCAAATGCGGGTCAACCGTTGGGAATGACCACGGGTGGACATGATGGCGTCCCGCCTCAACAAGAAGTTGAAAAGATATTGCGCCAGGTCAAGGGACCCTCAGGCGATCGCTGGGGACGCTCTAGTGACACAGTGGGTGTACCAGTCGGTTTATGTGTCTCCTCCTCTACCTCTCATACCCAAGGTACTGAGAATAATAAGAAGGCGAGGAGTGAAAACCATACTCGGGGTTCCGGATTGGCCATGAAGAGCTTGGTACCCGGAACTTCAAGAGATGCTGGCAGAGGACCCTTGGCCTCTGCCGCTTAGACAAGACCTGCTGCAGCAGGGACCCTGTCTGTTCCAAGACTTACCGCGGCTGCGTTTGACGGCATGGCGGTAGAACACCGGATCCTAAAGGAAAAGGGTATTCCGAAGGAAGTCATACCTACCCTGATCATAGCCAGGAAGGATGTCACCGCAAGACATTATCGCCGCGTTTGGCGAAAATTTGTTGCTTGGTTGGAGGCCATGAAGGCCCCGACGGAGGAATTTCAACTATGTCGATTCCTGCACTTCCTGCTAGCAGGGGTGACGTTTGGGCCTCAAATTGGGGTCCATCAAGGTCCAGATTTCGGCTCTGTCGATTTTCTTCCAGAAAGAACTGGCTTCACTGCCTGAAGTTCAGACTTTGGTTAAAGGAGTACTACATATTCAGCCTCCTTTTGTGCCTCCTGTGGCATTTTTTGGATCTCAACGTGGTGTTGGATTTCCTAAAGTCGCATTGGTTGAGCCACTTAAAACCATGGAGCTAAAGTATCTCGCGTAGAAAGTGGTCATGCTGTTGGCCTTGGCCAGGCGTGTGTCAGAATTGGCGGCTTTGTCATGTAAAAGCCCTTATCTGATTTTCTATATGGATAGGGCAGAGTTGAGGACTCGTCCTCAGTTTCTCCCGAAGGTGGTCTCAGGTTTTCACTTGAACCAACCTATTGTGGTGCCTGCGGCTACTAGGGACTTGAAGGATTCCAAGTTGCTGGACGTAGTCAGGGCCCTGAAAAATTTATTTTTCCAGGACGGCTGGAGTCAGGAAAACTGACTCGCTGTTTATCCTGATGGCACCCAACAAGCTGGGTGCTCCTGCTTCTAAGCAGTCTATTGCGCGCTGGATTTGTAGCACTATTCAGCTGGCGCATTCTGCGGTAGGATTACCGCAGCCTAAATCAATAAAAGCCCATTCCACAAGGACGGTGGGCTCATCTTGGGCGGCTGCCCGAGGGGTCTCGGCTTTACAACTTTGCCGAGCAGCTACTTGGTCAGGGGCAAACACGTTTGCAAAATTCTATGAATTTGATACCCTGGCTGAGGAGGACCTGGAGTTCTCTCATTCGGTGCTGCAGAGTCATCCGCACTCTCCCGCCCGTTTGGGAGCTTTGGTATAATCCCCATGGTCCTTACGGAGTTCCCAGCATCCACTAGGACGTCAGAGAAAATAAGAATTTACTTACCGATAATTCTATTTCTCGTAGTCCGTAGTGGATGCTGGGCGCCCATCCCAAGTGCGGATTGTCTGCAATACTTGTACATAGTTATTGTTAACTAATCGGGTTCTTGTTGTGAGCCATCTATTCAGAGGCTCCTCTGTTATCATGCTGTTAACTGGGTTTCATATCACAAGTTGTACGGTGTGATTGGTGTGGCTGGTATGAGTCTTACCCGGGATTCAAAATCCTTCCTTATTGTGTACGCACGTCCGGGCACAGTATCCTAACTGAGGCTTGGAGGAGGGTCATAGGGGGAGGAGCCAGTGCACACCAGGTAGTCCTAAAGCTTTCTTTTTGTGCCCAGTCTCCTGCGGAGCCGCTATTCCCCATGGTCCTTACGGAGTTCCCAGCATCCACTACGGACTACGAGAAATAGAATTATCGGTAAGTAAATTCTTATTATTATTAATACAATCACACAATCAAACCATGACGGGGTTAATTGTCTGACTACAGACACTGAATACATTTACCTCATTACAAAGCTAGCTGTGGAGACACCACATGGATGAAAACAATACCACTAAGCAATAAATGCACACTGTGCCATCCAGTAAAATGGTAATTGATGTTTTTCATAAGGATATAATCACAAATAAATTCTGCTAATTATTCAGTGTGCAGCTTTACCAAACCACAGGGATCGGCACGGATTGGAGGTATGTTTACACAAATTAGTGGATTAGTGCTGGAACATTCCCCATCATTTGCCGTCCCTGTATATTTAAACACACACAAAAAACCCCAGCACATGCATAATACACAAAGTGCAACTAATGTAACCATATATTAGGGATATCCTCATCTTATTATTTAGGGAGAGAATTATCAAAGCCTGGAGAGAGATAAAGTGGAGAGAGATACCCAATGTTTCCCAACCTTAGTCCTCAAGGCACCCTGACAGTACAGGTTTTAAGGATATATATCATACTTGCCGACTTTTGGGCTGCTCTCTCCGGGAGAGCAGCCGATCGGCTCAGTAGGGCAGGCGGGCAGTGTGGTGACACGCAGAGGGGGCGGGTCAGAGGCGGAATGGGGGCGTGGCTGCTGAACACATCATGTAAGCCACGCCCCCGCTGTGTAATGCCGCTAAAACCGGCATTATACAGCAGGGGGCATGGCTATGATGACGCGATTCAACAAGAATCGCGTCATCGCCTACCCGGACCGCCCACTTTACTTGCTAAGTGGGCGGCCGGGCAGGGGGTGACCCCTAAAATCGGGAGACTTGCCTGCTCTTCCGGGGGGTCGGGAGGGTCACCCGAATTTCGCGAGCCTCCCGCCCATTCCGGGAGGGTAGGCGAGTATGATATATATGCGTAAGCATAGCTAGTTAAATCAAAATAACTGAGGTACTTATTAAGTCACCTGTGCTCAAGTATGGCTATAATTAAAACCTGGACTGTTAGTATGCCTTGAGGACAGAGGTCGGGAAACACTGTACCAACCAATCAGCTACTATCTTTTATCAAACATGGCCTGTAAATTGTCAAAAGCTGATTGGTTGGTAGTTTACTTTATCTCTCTCCAAGCTTTGATAAATCACCCCCTAAGTATGGTAATGTTGAAGGTGGGACAACAGTAAACCAGTAGATGTGTAAATCTCATCTTCATCCACTTATACAGTGTGTATATCTATATAGTGTATATATGGGCAGTATTCAATTGATCCGACAAGTCGGAAAAACGTCAGTTTCCGACTTTTATAGGTCGAATCTAGATTCGACCTATTCAAGTCCACTGCCGTTTTTCCGACTTGTCGGAAAACACGTGGATCGGCGCATTAGCCGCCGATCCACGGATTTTGTCGAATTTGCGGGCGTTTTCTACGGGTTTTTAGCCCATTTGACAATGTAAATTCGACTTACAAAAGAAAAGTCGGATCGGCATTGTCGAAAACGGACAAAACCTGTCGGAAATGCCCGAAAATTGAATACTGAAGTGTCGGATCCTCTCCGACTAATTAAATACTGCCCTATATATCTATTACGTGTCAGAAAGAGAAATCAACAATAGTAAAACTCAGACCTTGCAAATCCTGATTTGCAATCTCATCTGTCTATTTTTGCATTATTGAACCTATTGATTACTCATTAGCCAATAAAAATTGTGGGGACATAAAACTTCTGGTGGGAGGATCTTGACAGATAGGGCATTCCTTACTTGGAGCAGGCAAGATGCATAAATATGCCTCATATTGCCAACACATGAAAATCAAGATAATGTGGGAAGAGATACCTAAATGAGCTTCATGGGGATAAGACCATGTGTTTAGGGATCATACTCAAGGGCGCTTCTCTAATGGGTGCAGGAGATTTGTATAATCGCAGTAGACTCTGGCACAATTCCAAGGTCTACTGCGTGCAATCATCGGTGTGGGACGAGGGACCGCACATAGGGGGTCATTCCGAGTTGATCGCTCGCTAGCTATTTTTTGCAGTGCTGCGAACAGATAGTCGCCGCCTATGGGGGAGTGTATGTTTGCTTTGCAAGTGTGCAAACGCATGTGCAGCCGAGCAGTACAAAAAAGTTTTGTGCAGTTTCTGAGTAGCTAACAACTTACTCAGCCGCTGCGATCACTTCAGCCTGTTCTTGGCCGGAATTGACGTCAGACACCCGCCCTGCAAACGCATGGACACGCCTGCGTTTTTCCAAACACTCCCAGAAAATGGTCAGTTGACACCCACAAACGCCCTCTTCCTGTCAATCTCCTTGCGATCGGCTGTGCGAATGGATTCTTCGTTAAATCCATCGCTCAGCAATGATCCACTTTGTACCCGTACGACGCGCCTGCACATTGTGGTGCATGCGCAGTTCTGTCCTGATCGCAGCGAAAAATCCTAGCGTGCGATCAGGTCGGAATGATCCCCATAGGGCCTAATTCAGATCTGATCGCAGCAGCAAATTTGTTAGCCAATGGGCAAAACCATGTGCACTGCAGGGGGGCCAGATATAACATGTGCAGAGAGAGTCAGATTTGGGTGGGTTAGGTAAATACTGGCTGCTTTATTTTTACACTGCAGTTTAGATTTGAACTCACCCCACCCAAATCTAACTCTCTCTGCACATGGTACATCTGCCCCCCCCTGCAGTGCACATGGTTTTTCCCAATTGCTAACAAATTTGCTGCTGCGATCAGATCTGAATTAGGCCCATAGACTGCACACAGGACCCATCCATTTTTGAACTGCCCCTGGTCAGACTGTAGCGATTTTGTGGGTGGCTGTAGTCTATACTTTTAAAAACACACATTATCCACCCCCTCCCTGATTTACTTTGAGCAGTTGGGTTCACTGAAGGTGAAAAAGACTCTTCAGACTCTTTATGCTACCTCTGTTTCCTGGGATGTCTATGGTGTTTATTTTTTCTAATCATATTAAAGGTCTTAAGGTGGGTACACACTGATAGATATATCTGCAGATCAATTGATCTGCAGATATATCTATGGACGGATCAGGCAGTGTGCTGTGCATACACACTGCCCGATCCGTCGGGTCTGACGTCATGAACTGGGCGGGAGTGTACACACGCCCGCCCAGTTCAGCTGTCAATCACCGCCGGTTGCTGCAGGATGTGCACGGGCGGTCGGCTGATCGCCCGTACACACACAGCGATGCGCCAATATATCGGTAGACATATTGGACCTCGGCTGTGCTGCAGGGCCAACGTGATATGTCTGTAAACGACGGAGTTCACAGACATATCGCCCGTACACACCAGCCGACAGACCCGCAATATATCGGCCGTTCAATAGAATGTCTGATATATCGGCCAGTGTGTACGGGCCTTTAGGGGGGAATTCAATTAGATGCGGCAATTTATCACGTGTGAAAACGGGAGGTAGCCTCATACTCTGACGCCCGGGCTATTCAACTAGAGCCCCCTTTACTTGCCCAGTAAATTACACTGTTAACGGGCATTAACCCATAGAATCTGGGATGTGTCCTCAGACCTATGTGTTAACCCAAAAACAGGCTATATAATGTGGATTTCTTCTGAAGCCTGCTCAGGCTTGAAAAAAATCCCTGTTAACTGCAGCATGTGGGCTACCTTTGGGACTAACTGAATAGCCCCGTCAATGTCCCTGACAAAAGACCACAATTATTACAAAACGAGCCAAACATCCTTTCTGGAAAGGCCACTGGAACGGATTGAGGATAGGATAGAAATGACATTAATAGTAAGGTGAGGAAAATTATTGAGCCTTGGAGCCCCATATTGGCACGTCCTCTGGGGCCCCCAGGACTTCTGTTAAAAAGGATATGAAAGTCAGGAAAATTCTTCATGACTTATAAATAACCGCTACCTGGAGACTCCTTCATCCGGCAAAGAGGGATTACACATTTACTTTCATCTCTACAACTAATATTCCTGGATAAATTAATTTTCCATAAGACATGACTACTTGGACAATCTTCTTGATTCCTCCATTTGTTAGATAACCAACTGATCATACACCTATTTTACTACAGCTGCTTCTACGAGAACCCCCTCCCAGGCACTGGAAATATGAACAACTGACCCAGGATACATACTGCAAAGGGTAGCTAGTGGAGGATATCTCAGATTACATTTCCCTCAATAATACCGTTAAGTCTCTCATACTGTATATTATGATCTGAGAGGCTCATAAATGTGTTATCTATTTACACTTATATCATACATGTATCCATTTGGGTTAGTTCTTAAAAAAGGCAAAGTATTGGATGCAGAGGAATGTGTTTTGTCCAAAACCTGTGCCTTGGAACTCTAGCACAAGCACTCACTGGCCCTTGACACCGTGGTGGAGCTCCAGAATGCCATGGCATACTTAAAGAGACTCCTTAATGATAGTGTAAAATGTGCGTTTTGGTCTCATAGACAAAGATACCATCAGTGGGAAAATCAGCCAGATAAAATGCTTCTAGAGATCACCGACATGTATTTGTTGTGTCCAAGTTGATAAGGGAGTTATGAAATACACAGACTCACCTGTAGCAGTGGCATTTCAGTCATTCTATTTTAAGTTCTAGAACTTGGTCCATGGCAATGCCACAGGAAGATTTGCCTCAAGAGGAGGAGATTTGGAAATACCTTGAGGACATTGACATCCCTCTACTTCCCGAGGAGGTAACACAGGCAAAGGATTCCTCCATCACAGCCTGGGACCAGATGGAATTTTCATCCCCTAATACATAACATTCCAAAATCAACTTCTCTCTACGCTCCTATAAACTTTTTACATGAAAACTCTCTCGGACTTATCTCTAGAGGTCCACATAGCGGACATTCCAAAGGAGTGCAAGGACCCAGCCACGTGCTCCACCAACTGCCCCATCTTACTACTTAATATCGAAATCAAACTCATAGCAACCTGTCTCGGGCCACATATCCCGGTACAAAGAGGTATCCTAGGGATACTACCACAAAGGATATTGACTTATTCCACCATGTGTCTCAAGTCTTCATTCCCATGATAATTTTTTTTTACTGAAACCTGAAAGGTCTGGGAATGATCATGATGATAATTAATGGAATTCTCTTAGGTAAAATATTAACAACAAATGGGACCCACCAGGGCTGTTCACTCTTGCCACTAATCTTTGTACTTTTTATAGAGGCATAGGAGAGAGAAATTTGATCAAATTGGAACAAAATTCAGGGGTTAAAGTATGTCAGAAGGACAATCGCCTTGCCTTCTTTGTAGATGGCCTACTAGCCATGGTCAATAATCCCATTACTACGCTTCCCAATTAAATGCAGGAGTTCAACCATTTTGACCATTTATACAATTTTAAAATTAATTATATTAAAGCGATGGCCTTAAAGGTTACAGCCTTGGGTGGTTTGGTGGCCAGCTTGAAGGACTTTTTCCCATTCAGATGGCACCCATAATATTACATGTTTAGGGATTTTACTGTTGAGCCAACCTGACCATGCGATTAACCATGTACCACTTTTATGCAGATTATGCAGGGAGCTGGAGGTGTAGTATACACTGCAGTTCTTATGGATGGGCAGACAAATACTATCAAAATAAAAATTCTCGCCTTATACTTGCTAGAGATGATATCTGTGGAATTTCCCTCCAGCTTCCTGGCTGATGGTCATTGAATCATTTGCAAATTTGTGTGGGAAGGCAAGAAACCTAGGGCCTAATTCAGCTCCACCCAAATCTAACTGTCTCTGCACATGTTATATCTGCCCCCCCTGCAGTGCACATAGGGGGTCATTCCGAGTTGATCGCTCGCTAGCTAGTTTTAGCAGCCGTGCAAACGCTATCCCACCGCCCACTCGGGAGTGTATTTTAGCTTAGCAGAAGTACGAACGCATGTGCAGCCGAGCTCTGCAAAAATAGTTTGTGCAGTTTCAGAGTAGCTCTGAACCTACTCAGCGCTTGCGATCACTTCAGCCTATTCGTGTCCGGATTTGACGTCATACACCCGCCCAGCCACGCCTGCGTTTTTGCAAACACTCCCTGAAAATGGTCAGTTGACACCCAGAAACGGCCCTACCTGTCAATCTTCTTGCTAGAACCTGTGCAAAACAACAACGGGCTTTGTACCTGTATGACACGCGTGCGCATTGCAGTGCCTACGCATGCGCAGAAAAGCCATTTTTTAGCCTGATCGCTGTGCTGCGAACAACGGCAGCTAGCGATCAACTCGGAATGACCCCCATGGTTTTGCCCAACTGCTAACAAATTTGCTGCTGCGATCAGATCTGAATTACCCCCCTAGATTCCAGCACTCGATACCAATGCAAACACCAAGGAGGTAAACAACCTCTCACAAAAGGACCTTGAAGGTGGATCATACCTATCTTCTGAAATATCTTCCTTGGTGTCCAAAATTCCCAAATCACTCATCCAACTATTGGCCCACACTAAATGTGTGTGGAAGACAATATGAACTAAGAATGGGTCTCTTTGGCAGTCTCCCATCTCACTAATCTTCTGCATAGCTCTTTTCTTGCCCCATACCTTCCAGGAAGTTCTTTCTACCTGGATATCGGCAGGTGTAGAGTGGTACATATGGTCCAGTGGGGCAGACTGAATTGCAATCTTATTACCCCTTAGAGGAAGTGCAAAGTGATAGAACAAGCCAACCTAGGTTGGAAGGGGCGCTGTGGGTGTGATTCCAATTAAAAAGTGCAGCAGCTGCCTGTATAGGATAGTTACAACTATATAGAAAAACCAAACTAAAATACAACAACAATAAGGCTGCGCTTAGAGAGATGAATTGTCTGTGTAACAAAGTAAAATTTATTAAACTTAAAATCTGTCCATTGGACAATTAAAATGAAAATACACTGTGATAAATAGCCTCTAATCACCTTTTAAAACAACACATGAGCTTGTTCCAAATAAACCATAGGACCCTGTAGGCTTAGAACCAATTAAATCCTGGGGCTATAGCATAGTCCCTGGGCTGGAAAGTTAAGTCCCAACGCTGGAGGATTAGCAATTCCAATACTGTATCATGAAGTTAAGGAAAGTCCTCACCAAGGCCTTTGATAAAGCAGCAGTAGCTGTGAAACGCGTCAGGTGTGAGCCTCCCCATCACCCTATCACCACTTATCATCGCAAGCTTGGACCACCTTGGACCCCAAAACCTGCTCGACTTGAACCATATCCAAAACTAAGGACTGGACTTTTTGTTCATCAAAACGCACTACTGGTGAGGACTTTCCTTAACTTCATGATACAGTATTGGAATTGCTATTCCTCCAGCGTTGGGACTTAACTTTCCAGCCCAGGGACTATGCTATAGCCCCAGGATTTAATTGGCTCTAAGCCTACAGGGTCCTATGGTTTATTTGGAACAAGCTCATGTGTTGTTTTAAAAGGTGATTAGAGGCTATTTATCACAGTGTATTTTCATTTTAATTGTCCAATGGACAGATTTTAAGTTTAATAAATTTTACTTTGTTACACAGACAATTCATCTCTCTAAGCGCAGCCTTATTGTTGTTGTACCCCTTAGAGGATCAGGATTATGGGGCCTCCTTTAAGGCTATTTGTTTCTTCAAGACAACCCCGACTATACTACAGTATCTCAAGTATTTGTAAAATGTTCATACAGAATGCATTATATGGAAGTAAGGGACAAGTATCTGACTTTGAGAAGGGAGTGATTAGGTTGGGATAAGGCATTCCAGATTATTACTACATGCTGCTTGAGTGTAAAGGTACTGAAACACAATTTAAGGTGCTCACTAGGTGGTATCGGTACCCAGCCATAATACAGAAATACATTCTGAATGTGTCCCCTCTCTGCTGGTGATGCATGAAGGACATGGGTACTTTATTTCACATTTGGTGTGGACTGTTCTCTCATCAGCCTTTTTAGAATTGGCTTCAGAAATCTTAGGATGCCCAATGCATTCAGCCCTGTTTTGGCTGTCTTAGTGTGAAATTCCTCTGGGCACATAGCAAAACACATTGGGCCTAATTCAGACCTGATCACTCGCTAGCAGTATTTTGCAGTCCTGTGATCAGATAGTTGCTGCCTACAGGGGAGTGTATTTTAGCTGTGCAAGTGTGCGAACGCATGTGCAGCCGAGCGGTACAAAAATACTTTGTGCAGTTTCTGAGTTGCCCAGGACTTACTCAGCCGCTGCAATCACTTCAGCCTGTCCGGGTCCGGAATTGACGTCAGACACCCGCCCTGCAAACGCTTGGACATGCCTGCATTTCCTCAACCACTCCCAGAAAACGGTCAGTTACCACCCACAAATGCCTTCTTCCTGTCAATCACCTTGCGATCGGCTGTGCAAATGGATTCTTCGCAAAATCCATCGCACAGCAACGATCTGCTTTGTACCTGTGCGACACGCCTGCGCATTGCGGTGCATATGCATGCGCAGTTCTGACCTGATCGCAGCACTGCAAAAAAAGCTAGCGTGCGACCAAGTCTAAATTAGGCCCCTTGTTCAAACATTTGAACAGTTATCCCTGATTAATGGCGCTGGCAATAGAATAACTCTCTTTCTCAGCCTCAGATATTCTGAGCTCCTCGCAATTTGCCTATACTGGATAGATTTTAAAGGCTCTCAAAAACTCATGTCCACCTGCTAGCTTCCAGTTTGCCAAATAGGGTGCTCGATTTCCTGATGGGTGTTGGCGCTTGGCAGCTGCTTTCCCTTCCTGGATAACTGGACCAGCCTCCATACTCTTACAAGCTCAATCATAGTCCTGTTTGGCTTGCATTGGTTATTCCCCTCTCATCCCATCTTTATCTTCTTCTCTCCCCTTCTATCTTTGTGCTATCTGTTCCTACTATATATACAGTAAATGCAGCTGTCAACATCCATCTTATAGAACTTCATGCCACTTACATATGTTATTGGTTGCTTTTTATATCTTTCACTGTGCTCCAATTCGCTAAAAAATTCTCTTTAAGAAAATAATTTATATAAAAATAAACACCAAAAATTGCAGCCAGATGAAATTTATATGGAACGCCATGTTTACAGGCACAATCCTGATAACATTACAGATGTGATACATGAAGTGGAGAACTGAAGTGCCCATACTTTCATGCCTCAAATGTACACTGCGCTTCAGGACCCCAAATTCACAACTTCACAAATGACCCCATTCTCTATTCTGAACAGAAATGCATGAGAATGGTCAGCTCATGGGGCTAGAGGAAATCATCTGTAATCACATATCTACTGCCTCATTTAGAATGAGGGGACAAAGCAGCTTTTTATTTTTCTTCTTTTTTTTTGCATGCAGGGAAAACAGTGCTTCCTTTTACACGTACTGTAGCAAACAAGTGGGTGTATTTATTTGTAGACTGACCTGCACTACTGCTCCCAACTCTAAAATTCTTCTGCAAATATTAAAACCCCCACCCCCTGAAGGGCAACAGAATGTAAAATCATGTGATTTACTTAGGATTGTGAGCCAGATCTTTAGAGGTTTTTTTTTCGTTTTTTTATTGTAATGTTTGGCTGTACACAAATAATTTAGGTAATACCTCTGACATGTAAATTTTCTAAGGTTTTACGCTTATCTCAGTTATGTCACATACAGTACATGCAATAACATGAAAGCTAGATGCAGCGTCATCAGGGTTGAAATGTTGATTTTATATTCTCAGTCTATTCCCATTAGACAAACAATAATAATCAGTGCTGGAAAGATTTCCCACAGAAAAATTGTTCTGACTAAAAAATGTTTTTGAGTCTTGTATGGACAGACGTGACCGGGGCCAGCTGTAATAATAATAGATTGGTTTCTCAGGTCTGCTTTCTCAGCGTAGAAGATGAGGCAGCTCCACTACAAATCTTGTAAATGTCATACTATACAGGGGACGTGTGTCCAGCCTGAGACATCTACAACCTTTGTATAGGAGTGGTGAGTACTTTAAAACAGAAATACAGTAACTGTAAGCATTAACATGGATACATTTGCATCAACAAAATGGCTGCTGTTTACATGACTTCCATTTTGTCAACCCTGACAACTTGTTGTCTGAGAGATAAATGGGAAAACTGCTAATCAATAGGGCGCTGTAACTAGCACAGGCACTATTCTATTCTATTGCTTAACCTACCATTATCTGCCATTTGTCCAAAGAACAGCTTGAATCGTACATGTCATGGCATGATCTCCAGGTTGGGTATGAAATGCCGCTGTCGGGATGCCGGTGCTCAGGAGACCGACAGTGGCATCCCGACAGTCGAAATTCTGACAAGGTGCTGCAAGTAGTCTAAACCTCCCCCTACCCTAACTCTCCCTTTTAGGTGCCTAACCCTAACACACCTAACCTTAAGCCCCCTGGGGGTCGCCTAACCCCTCCATCCACGCACCCTCAACCCAACCATCCCCCCTGCACAGTAACCCTAAGTCCTCCAGGGGTCGCATAAACCTACCCCCCCTTCCATCGTAGTACTTACCCGCAAGGCTATCTCGGAGATCGGGATACCGACGGTCAGGATTCCGACATCTGTGTCAGGCCTCTTTCAGAATTCCAGCGTCGGCATTCCATCATGTGTCGGGATTCTGGCGCCATCAGGATTATAACCGCATCCCATAAAATACTATAGTGCAGTACACGGACACTGGCCAACATCAACTACAGTGTGTCCCATGGGTATAGCTGCTTCATTGGATGATTGTCTTGCTTTAAGGCTACATTCATTGGGGATCAGTACGAAATCCCGCCGGACAGGATCCCGACCGGCACAATCCCGACAGGGGGGCAAGCGCAACGCAGCCCCTTGTGGGCTCGCTGCGCTCGTCGCGCTACGGGCACGGTGCCTCACTATGCTCGGCACACTAATTTATTCTCCCACTATGGGTGTCGTGGACACCCACAGAGGGAGAATATGTTGGGATTGTGCCGGTCGGGATTCCGGTGCTGATAATGACTAAGGGCCCGATTTTAAGGTGGGAATAAAGTAAAAAGGAAGCACATAACTGTGCCCGTTACCAAAACCATGTTGATGGGGCAGATGTAAGATGTACAGTGAGATTTAGATTAGCGTGGATCTGTCCAAACTCGGATCTAAATTGCAGTGTAAATATAAAGCTGTCCAGCGTCTGTAGGCTGCATGCAAAAGCAGCCAGTATGTACCTTGCATACAAAACACATAAATGTATTGGCACCCCTTGCACTGCAGCATGGTTTGTCTAGGTGCATAGTAACTTGCTTTTTTTTGCTTTACTCCCACCTCAGAATCAGGCCCTAAGGTGGGTACACTGCCGCCAGTATGGACCAACAACTGTGTTCCGCTAGTATTTGGCCTATGTGCTTCATACCCTAGGTTTTGGCCATAAATCCTGCTACTAATGTGAAACATGAACCAGGAAACATCAAGCATGTTTTCCGTTCATCCAATACTTGTGGACCTTAGTTCACTGACATCCGTGTGCACTGCCAGAAGCTTTACCCGATAGGATCATCAGCAGACATACCCCATCTGTGACAAGGTGTATTTGATATGCTGCTTCGGACCTCACGGTTGCAGTGAGCTGGCGACTGAATGACTGTAGCTTCTTCCCTATACCCATTTCATTTGTGCTTTGTATCAAATGATATGTGGCCAGGACATTAATTGGATGGCGGCCCATTCTCAGCATACATGTGACAGTGGTGTTGCTGCTTCTGAGACGATCATACAGGTGCACCTGGCGCTCTGCCACGCAGCATCCAAACTCAGAGAAACACTTTGCTGTGTCCGAGCTTCTACCTGAATGAAACGCCTGCACACACAATCACTGATACCTACCAACACTGTATAGACAGCGGTCACTGACTGAGCAGCCACGTACACCTGGAACAGCAGGCATGCCAGAAGAACTGCTCACAGAATATAATCTGATTATATTACATCACCTAAATGTTTAAAAGGAAAGTTGTGATTTTCACCCGTCTCCTTATTACTGTTATCAGCATAGGTTATCCGGCTGCAGCTTTATATTTGTACATACATGCTGCTTTCTTTCTTTTATCATTATAATAATAATAATAATTATTATTATTATTATTAACCCTTATTTATAAAGCACTAACGTATAACGCAGCTTTATAACAACTAGATATGAATTTAAATGTTTTAGGAATTACAGACCCCCTGACCCTTCCCAATAGGTCATTTTTCCCTGGAGCTTCCAAGCTGGAAGGCAGAAATACTTGTCTTCATTTCCAACTTCTGTGCTGAACAGTGTGGTAGTAATGGCGGGATGTAGTCATGTGACCAGTATGCCGACTAACAGGGACTATTCCCACTCGTGGGTGTCCAAGACCTATAGAGTGGGAAAACAACCTGTGCCCCCCCTCATCGGCATTCTAAACCCCGGAATCCCGGTGTCGGTTTGGTATGGTGACCGGTGGGATCCCAAACGCCAGTCACCCATACCCAACCCGTAAGGACCCTGAGGAAGCTTTCTCCAGCACTCATAAGCACCACAGATAAGATACAGTGGGGTCGATGTACTAAGCTTTGGAGAGTGATAAATTGGAGAGAGATAAACCACCAACCAATCGGCTCGTAACGGTCACTTTTCAAACACAGGGGCAGATGTAAGAACTGTCGTTGTGGGGGAGAAGCAGTATCAGTGCAAGTGATGTGCGCCGAATCTGCTTCTCCCCCATGTATAAGGAAAAGTGTGCCCAGTTACAGGGGTGATATGCTCCCGTCATTATCGGTGCTGCTATATTTCAGACAGCACGCCGATACGCAGGGCAATGTAAGAACAGTCAGCAGCACTGACCATTCCCAACACATGCAGCTAGCGATTTTGACAGCTGCAGGTGTCAATGCCCCATCTCCACAGCAGGGGCAGCGCCTGTTTACACACCTTGACTTCACCTACCATACAGGTAGCAAGCTGCTGTTTGAGCCCGTGACACTTCGGCTCCCGCCCCGGCTTCTCCGTTCACAGACGGTGATTTCTACCTGCATGCTGAGCCAGTCAGACTCTGACTCCCGTCCCGGCTACTCCATCTGCCGACGGTGACTTCTACCATCAGGTTGAGCCATAGAGATACCTCGGCTCCCGTCCCGGCCTTTCCAATCGCTGCCGGTGACCCCTGCCAGCACACCGCTGATAAACTGCATCACCAAGTACGTCCCCTCTTCTGCCGTAAGTAGAAGTACGTCCCCTCTTCTGCTGTATTGTCAAGCACTGGGCACTGCAGGAACCTACGACCGAGGACGCCCGGTCGGGACCAGCCCACGGAGAGGTACTTATTCATTCCTACAGCAGTTTCTTGCATTGCCGCACTTAGATCCTCACCACGGCAATCACTAATAGACACTTGTGGATCAGCTGCTTACCTGATTGTGGATCTCCATATGGCTATTTAATTGGATCTGTTTCCTCACCAAAATCGGAGGGTATTATCTCCAGTATATATATTTACAAGTTCAAGGTGTCTTGCTTCTAACTTTGGTTTTATTATATTACTTTTATTGTTTCTATGTGTTAAACTTGATGTTATCTAAACAATAAAACCTTTTGAATTTTTACACGTCAGCTCCTAATTAGTATTAATTTGCTCTAACACATTGCGCAGCCATTCTCTTCCCTTCCCTTATTCATTTTATATTGAACACGCACACAGTGTTCTGTGGCAGCGCACGTGGCAGAGCAATTTTAATTATATTAACAATATTTCTCGGCACCGTTATCTAAGGCGCTTTTTGGCAATCTTTTGTTTTTGCAGCGCTGTCACTGGCTGTGGAGGGTGCCGGCTCCGGGCTGCAGAGGAGATCTCTCGGGACTTGCGAGATCTCGTGCATACCCAGAGAGCCGGCTGTGGGGAGAGACACAGCGCATCAGCACGAGGCCGCTGACAGGTATCGCCAGAGGGGTGAGTTTTCACTCCCCCTCCAGCAGCCGAGATGTTCATACATCTCAGCACTAGTGCTTCCCCTTGGTAAAGAGGCGAAGCAGGAAGAGTGATACCGACACGGAATGTGCCGGCATCATACTTTTATTCCCGAGCTTGTAACATGGCAGTTAGGAGATGATAGTACCAGCCAATCTCTCTCTACTTTATCACTTTAAAAGGCTTAGTACATCTCCCTCAGTAACAGGTGGGGAGATTGCGGTCTCAGAGATCATCCCCATATGTATGCCCAGTGCTTTCTCCGGGAGTGGGGAAAGCTGTTAGAGAACGGTGACAAGCTGCGAGTTGTGTGACCGGGAGAAGGACGTGTTCGGGGGCTCGTGTTTGCAGACTGTTTATCACCAGTGCGCGGCCAGGCCGTACGTAGCTCGCTATCTGGCAGTTTTTTAGTAGAAGGTGCAGATGATTGAGTTTAGCATCTTCTGTCTATTTTTAATAACCCATGTCATTGCGGACAACGAGTGGGACTTGTCTTCTGTACTTTTAAGGTACAAAGGGGTTAATAATACAGGGGGTCATTCCGACTTGTTCGCTCGCAAGCGGATTTTAGCAGATTTGCTCATGCTAAGCCGCCGCCTACTGGGAGTGAATCTTAGCATCTTAAAATTGCGAACGATGTATTCGCAATATTGCGATTACACACCTCGTAGCAGTTTCTGAGTAGCTTCAGACTTACTCAGCATCTGCGATCATTTCAGTGCTTGTCGTTCCTGGTTTGACGTCAAAAACACACCCAGCGTTCGCCCAGACACTCCCCCGTTTCTCCGGCCACTCCTGCGTTTTTTCCGGAAACGGTAGCGTTTTTTCCCACACGCCCATAAAACGGCCTGTTTCCGCCCAGTAACACCCATTTCCTGTCAATCACATTACGATCGCCAGAACGATGAAAAAGCCGTGAGTAAAAATCCTAACTGCATAGCAAATTTACTTGGCGCAGTCGCAGTGCGTACATTGCGCATGCGCATTAAGCGGAAAATCGCTGCGATGCGAAGATTTTTACCGAGCGTACAACTCGGAATGACCCCAATAATACAGATAGTAACTGTAATTTGAGCATGTTGCCCCTCATATCTCCAGAAAGTGATGTTTTGTCTTTACATAATTTTTAGATGTGCGTCTTGTGGTGAAATATATCAATTCCTCTAAAGGTTGTAGAATAAGTCAACGTACCCATAGCAACCAACCAACCAACCAACCAACCAACCAACCAACCAACCAACCAACCAACCAACCAGTTTCTAGCTAGAACTTGTCAAATACATTCTGAAAAAATTAAAAGGTAGAGTCTGATTGGTTACTATTGGCAACTTCTCTACTTGTCCACCCATTAGAGGTTTGAGACATCTCCCCAATGATAGCATCATGCTCACTTACCCCTAAAAGGGTGGATTACCTGGTCACTCATGAGAGAGGCGATGTGGGTGGTCTTTCCTCCAGGCGCGGCACACATGTCCAGCACGCGCTCCCCAGGCTGGGGATGTAACACATGGCTGACAACTGCAGAAGGTAAATTCTACAAAAAGAAAAGAAAACATTAAAGAGAGGCCACGTTTCTTACTATTATACCACACAAGGGGCCTGCCCGGAGCTGAACCAGAGTCAGTTCTGTAGCCGGATCCTGCAGGGACAGGGCTGGTGCAAGTGCAAGCTGATAATATTGATGGCTATGGGGTGTATTCAATCCATGTCGGATTCTTTCATCCGACATGTGAGTATTCAATGTCAGGCCAAACCCGACAGGTTTGGCCCGTTACCGACAATGCCAATCCGACTTTTTTTAAAGTCGGATTGACACTGTCGGAAATGGGACTAAAACCTGTCAGGTTTGGCCGCGCTTTCGACAATACACAGCCGCCGATCCACATGCTTTCCGACAAGTCAGATTTCCAGACTTGTTGAAAAAAATGGGGCCACATTGAATAGGTCAGAACCCCTTCCGACTTAAAACAGTCGGAAACTGCCATCTTTCCGACAAGACTGCAGTTTCCGACTTCAATTGAATACCCCCCTATGAAACCAAACGCATTGATAGGGCCCTGTGGTCGCAGAGATGCATAAAATATCAGCATAAGGGCGAAAAGCCGCATTTAGGGTCTGATTCAGGTCTGTAAGTAAAGTAAAAAAGCAAGCAACTGGGCAAAACCATGTTGTACTGCAGGTGGGGCAGATATAACACGTGCAGAGAGAGTTAGATTTGGGTGGGTTATTTTGTTTCTGTGCAGAGTAAATACTGGCTGCTTTATTTTTACACTACAATGTAGATTTCAGTTTGAACACACCCCACCCAAATCTATCTCTCTGCACATGTTATATCTGCCCCACCTGCAGTTCAACATGGTTTTGCCCAGTTGCTTGCTTTTTTTGCTTTACTTACAAACATGAAAGGGAAAGCCAATTTAAGAGCGCATAAAAGTGTGAATTACAAAACTGTCCTATGCCCCCAAACCACTGTTTCATAATGGGGCCTGCAAGGTACCGCAAGAAACAGGACAGATTACATTAAGTCCTAAAACAGGAGCATTAATACTGTTCTATTATTACAGGGTCCCCAGTCCTCCCTGCATCTTATAATGGGGATCTCTGTGGCTGTGAGGACAGTCTGCCAGGGAATCAAACTGAATGAGCTCAACACTGATTCACTGCCAGACTATCCCTCTATTACTATGGAACTGGGAGGACTAAGTAATGTATCGGGGAGTGTGTTGCTACTGGATAGAGGGGAAATAACTGTGTTACTACAGAGCTAATGGAAGGTGCTACTGCAGTGGTGAGAGGGGAAGGTGTTACAGGGAATTGAGCCATTCGCAGTTTCACTGTACCGGCCGTGTGTACTTACACGTGCATGGCTTAATCTTTGAGACAAGCATATGCTACTGGCAGGGTCAACCAGGTAGCCCAAATACTGTACACCTATCCTCAAATCTCGCCAGATAGCCCTGTTTGGTGCTCCATGGACACTGTGAATTATCCTTGTCATGCGATTTTTTCTGGAAAATGCATCTTAATTTGCAACACTAATACTAGGTACAGTACTCAGGTTAGGGCCTGTAATGATTTGGAAAAAAAGTAACAAAGAGCAGGCAACTGTGTACACGGACAAACCATGTTTCACTGCAAGGGGATTAAATACATACATTGTTTTCCATGCAGGGTAAATACTGGCTGCCTTTGCATGTAGCCCGCAAATACTGGGCAGCATTATTTTTCGACTGCAATTTAGATTTTAGTTTGGACCAGCCTATCTCAAAACCAAGGGGTTTATTATCAAGAGTCGGGTTGTAAAACCTGTCATTTCGGATCATGTTTCTGCCTGATATTTAAAAGGGCAGTGCTTTTACTAGCAAGACATAGCTGGTAGAAGTATTGACCTTTAAAATATTGGGCAGAAACACGATCCGAAATGACAAGTTTTACAACCCGACTCTTGATAATAAACCCCTAAATCTCTTAAATCTGACCCACCTGCAGCGCTACATGGTTTGCCCAGGTGTGCAGTTACTTTCTGTATCTTACTTCATTCCAAAATCAGAATCAGGCACTTAGTACACGATTAGCGACTTAGGAGGAGATGCCATGGAGAGTGCTAAAGTGGAGTGAGATAAAGTACTAGCCAATCAGCTCCTGCAATTTTATAGGCGGGGTTTGAAAAATCACAGTTTAGAGCTGATTGGTAGTTTATCTCTCTCCACTTTTCACTCTACCAGGCTTAGTATATATGCCCCCTTGCACTTTATTAGCAAATTAAGACACAAAATTCATGAACAAGTAACAATCTGGGTGCAAAGGGCAAAATACAGCATAGGTGTCAGTCTAGCACAGAGGGCAGAGATGAGAAAGGGGTACAGACTGAGGGGGGAGGGAGGTGATGAGAAAAAGAGACAGACAAGGTGTCAGGGAGGGAAAGAGACAGAAAAGACATGAGAAAGGTAGTAAGAGAGAAACTAACGGGGAGGAGGGCACGGGGGAGACACAAGGACAAGAGAGAGACACACACAGACAGAAGGGGGACAGGAGGGACAGAGATGAGAGACAGCAGGGAGGAGACAAAGATGGGAATGCGGGTGAAACAGGAATAAAAAAAACATGCAAGGCCAAACACAATAGCTAGACACCTCGCGAATGACTGGTTCTAAACTCCAGTTCTATATGAAGTGCTAGTTGGAACATGCTACTGTATTTACCTGCAAAAAGATATACCCAGGCAGTACATTATCAAAGGATGGACTTAGGTATACGGGTTCTGTCATTTTAATGCCTTTTCCCCTATAAAACAGAGCAAAGGTTTATTAGCAAAAATCACTGCACATACGAATGTGTCCACATACATCTAGCCTCCCTGCACATTAAACAGCCCTCCTGCATGACATGACTTGGTAACGCCAAGCGTTTTTTTGTGCAACTTTTTCCAATAAAATATTTGCAAAACGATATGAATGCTGATTCTGCATTCAAAATGCTACGTTACAGTGTTTACCAGGAAAACACTGTAATGTTACATTACTTATGCAGATACAGGAGCGATCGCATACAGAATGTAGGCATGCCGCTATCATTTTAATCAGCAGAGCGATGCGTATAAGACACTTTTTCAGCAAAAAAGACGCCAGATGCTAATGGAGTTGCATGTGACCCGTCACACCAGGCATCTACCGCTACGTGGAGTATTGAGGCAAGATGTATGAGAAGGCCACATCTGCATCGCTCCAATACAAACTATAGTTGTCAGGAGGTCATTATCTCTAGTTCCACAGTTGGAGAGATGATGGCAGACAGCGCCAGTGGAATCTCTTATATATTTTATTACATTAGTTGAAAAATGCACAAATAACATTATAATAATATTCAAACTTTAGAATTAGTTTTGCTTTAAGCAAAAGAAGTCCACATACATGAATGTACAGTATCTTGTGCTAGTGACAAAGATCGTGTGGAAAGACAATATACAAGGTTTGTATAATGTGTCCTCTCTGACAGCACTGTATATCAGGGGACCTCCAGTTACTGTGGCACTACACATCCTAGCATTCCTTCCCTCAGTTTCTCCTGCAGGGTCCATAGGTTATCCACAGGATACACATTGGGATATGAGGTAGCGACAGCGGATTGGCCCAAACGATCAAAGCTTTTGGCCTCCCAGAATGCAACAGGCCAGTCCCCTATATCCCCGCCTCCTGTCTCAGGCAATTCAGTTTTTTGTTTGGTGCGGCAGGAGCTGGACCATGGTCAGTGGGCTGCTGGTTTTTAGCAGCCATAAGCTTTTTATTATTTTATTTTCATAGGCCCTCATTCCGAGTTGTTCGCTCGGTAAAAATCTTCGCATCGCAGCGATTTTCCGCTTAATGCGCATGCGCAATGTCCGCACTGCGACTGCGCCAAGTAAATTTGCTATGCACTTAGTAATTTTACTCACGGCTTTTTCATCGTTCTGGCGATCGTAATGTGATTGACAGGAAATGGGTGTTACTGGGCGGAAACAGGCCGTTTTATGGGCGTGTGGGAAAAAACGCTACCGTTTCCGGAAAAAACGCAGGAGTGGCCGGAGAAACGGAGGAGTGTCTGTGCGAACGCTGGGTGTGTTTGTGACGTCAAACCAGGAACGACAAGCACTGAACTGATCGCAGATGCCGAGTAAGTCTGGAGCTACTCAGAAACTGCTACGAGGTGTGTAATCGCAATATTGCGATTACTTCGTTCGCAATTTTAAGATGCTAAGATTCACTCCCAGTAGGCGGCGGCTTAGCGTGAGCAACTCTGCTAAAATCGCTTTGCGAGCGAACAACTCGGAATGACCTCCATAGTCTTACTCGTTTTTTTGAGCGATCTGTCTATAAAGCGTCTTATACGTACCTTAGAAAGAGTCGCTCCAACAACTCCCCGCAGGATCGCGACAACGTTTACCCACGTGTACAGTGCTGTTTTGGTGGGCGTCTGTGTAGGATGTACTAGCAAGTCCAGGCTGTGGCCCGGAACACGGGGAGAAGTTAATGCATCAGTTCCGCTTAGAGGTGAAACGCGAGACACAGCCGGACTGTTTTGGGATGGAGACTACCAAACAGTTACTTACGCGGCTGCCACTTCGGGTGCACCAGCGCTAGGAATCAGGGATCATAGGCTCCAGGAGTAGTGTGAGGCCGCGATCCCTGGGGTTGATGTCAGCAGTGGGGAGTAAGACGCTTCCCTGGTCACCCCTCCCCCCGGTTCATGACCAGTTTCCCGCCATGAACTGATTTCCCGCTTCAGTCTGAGACGCTGTGTATCTAAAAGGACCCAGTCGCAGCATAGGCGGCTGTATGACTGGTGCGTCGGTGTTCACTGTAGGTTCACGGGGCGGTTGTGTACAGTAATAGCATCTGGATCCACTCAGCGTTTACTACCTGTTTTGATCGATCCTGGAAGCGGGGTGAAGTCTTCCTGTATCCGACTCTCCTGAGCTGGGTGAAACAGCAGTAAGGGGCTAATTCAGTAAGGATAGCAAACTCTGCTAATCAGCAGAATTTGCTATCCTTTTCCTAGCATGCTGGGGTCCGCCCAGCATGCTGACCGGAGCCTCCCACCCTCCAACAAGCAGAAATTGCGAGTGATCGCAATTTCTGCTTGTTAGCAGAAATACTGGAAGCCTCCTGCCGGCGCAGCTTGGCTGCGTCCACAGGAGACCCGTCGCCTTCTCCCTGATCACGGAGGCTGAGTGTGACGTCACGCAGCCACCATGAACACGCCCATGACATGCCATCGTTTGGCGACTCCGCCCTCGTTTTGGCCTGGGCTAATGCATTGGAGGATGATCTTTCTTTGGCATCTAGAGAGCAAAAATCCCATATTGTACATATCAAACAGGCAGCTATTTTTGTGGAAGAAGCAGCCTTGGATATGGGTACAATTGCCTCGCAGGCATCAGCCTCAGCAGTAGCAGCTCGCAGAGCGGTTTGGCTACGTACATGGAAAGCTGACTCAGAATCCAAGAAGGTTCTGGAGTCTTTGCCTTTTACTGGAGATATTATTTTTGGTAAAGAATTAAACAGTATTTTGGAGTCAGAAACAGACTCCAAGAAAGTGAAGTTTCCTTCCACACACAAATCCAAGCCTAGATTTCCAGCTTTTCGGCCCTTTCGGACTCAAGGAAAAGCAAAAGGAAAGGGTTATGGCAAATAGTCTCAATCTGACAAGGCTGGTAAGACTAAAAAAACATTTGGCTACCAGAGGGCCGGCTTCCAAGTCAGAAGATAAGCCATCAGCCTGATGGTGTGGGCCTCCACCTGGGGGACCACACAGTGGGAGGCCGACTTCTTCAGTTTGCACAGATCTGGCAGCAGATGCCTGGGTGCAAGAAGCAGTATCTCACAGATATGCGTTTGCTTTCAAGAAACACCCTCCACAAAGGTTTTTTTGTACCAGCCCGTCTTCAGTGGAAACAAAGGCCAGGGCTTTACAAGAGACAGTTCAGGAGTTGCTTCAGTCAGGAGTGATAATTCCAGTTCCTTCTGCACAACAAGGACAAGTTTTTTATTCCAAACTGTTTATAGTCCAGAAGCCAAATGGGTCGTTCCGGCCCATACTCAATCTCAAAGTACTGAACAAGTACATTTGGGTGCCTCGATTTCTTATGGAGACTTTACATTCCATTATTTTGGCCATGGAGCCGAAGGATTTTATGGTATCCCTAGATATCCAGGATACTTGCCTATATGTTCCTATAGCACTGTCCCATAATCGCTATCTCAGGTTTGCTATCCTCCAGCAACATTTTCAGGCCCTACCATTTGAACTGGCCACAGGTCCCAGAGTATTCATCAAAATTATGCAGGTAATGCCAGCTTATCTCCGTCAGCACGGAATAAGGAATTTTCCATACCTCTATGATTTATTAATCCTGGCACAATCTCAGGAATTGCTTCAGACAATAGCTTGTTTGCAGAGACACGGTTGGCTCATAAATTAGGCAAAGTCGTCCCTGGTTCTGTCACAACGGATGACTCATTTGGGGGCTGCGTTGGATTCGGGTCTTCAGAGAATTATTTTACCTCTGAACAAAATATCCAAAATTCAGTCAAGGATTCAAGAGCTGCTACACAGTCAAAGGGTATCCATTCACGCAGCAATGCGCTTGATGGGATTGATGGTGTCGACATTCGACATGGTGGAGTTTGCTCAGTTTCACTCGAGGCCTCTGCAACGTCTGTTCCTTTCAAGATGGAATGGTTTTAATCAGACAATAAAAATGTAGACTATGGTCCTTCCCCTGGAAGTAAGGAGGTCATTAGTCTGGTGGCTACAGACATCTCATCTGGACAAAGGGAGACCCTTTTGGATATCAGATTGGGAAATTCTGACAACACATGCCAGTCTTAAGGGCTGGGGAGTAGCGTCAGGAAGAAGCTGCTTCCAAGGACAGTGGACCAAACAAGAAAGTTGCCTGCCAATAAATATATTGGAACTTCGGGCCATTTATATGGCACTCAATCAGGCAAAGGATATTCTTCAGGGGAAACCAGTTCAAATTCGCTCGGACAATGCTATGCCAGTAGCGTGCCTCAATCATCATGGAGGAACACGCATCCAAAAAGCAATGAAGGTGGTAAGCCTCATGTTAAAGTGGGCAGAACTTCATCATCCAGCCTTGTCCGCAGTGTTTATTACGGGAGTTTTAAACTGGGAAGCTTATTTTCTCAGTCAATACACCATTCATGCAAACAAATGGGCTTTACACCCCGAGGTCTTCCAGACTCTGGTAGACAAGTGGGGGAAGCCGGAGATAGATCTCATAGCGTCCTGTCAGAACAACAAAGTTCCCGCGTATGGGTCAAGAACAAAGGATCCCATAGCAACCTTTGTGGATGCCCTGTCGGTGAGATGGGAATTTCGTCTGGCCTATATGTTGCCACCGATCGCTCTGTTGCCCAGGGTGATGCGAAAGGTAAAACAGGGAAAGGGCGCCGTGATACTAATAGCTCTGGCTTGGCCCAGGAGACATTGATACACAGATCTGCAAAGGCTGTCGATAGATGCTCCATTTCTACTCCCTCAACGTCCAGATCTACTGTCACAGGGTCCTTGCTATTACAAGCACCTGGATCGACTGTCTTTGAAGGCATGGCTCTTGAGACTTCCATTCAGAAAGCAAGAGGATTCTCACAACAGGTAATTCAAACAATGCTCAGAGCAAGGAAACCATCCTCAGCTTGCATTTATCAACGAATATGGCAAGCCTAATATATTCAGTGGTGCAGTGACCGGAAATTTGACCCTAGGACTTTCAGAGTTTCCAGAGTCTTATGCCCCCTACACACCCGGCGATCCGCCAACGAGCTGCCTGACGTCAGATGAGGCCGACAGGCGACCCGGCGGTGGGGAGGAGGTGACGGGGGGAGTGAAGTTTCTTCACTCCCCCCGTCACCCAGCTCCATAGCAGTGCATGCTAATATGGATGAGATTGTCCATACTGGCCTGCGTGTATAAGTGACCCGATACCAACGATGAACGAGCGCATTGTTGGTGCCTACGCACTAAACGATATGAACGAGTTCTCGTTAATTAATGAACGAAAACATTCATATTCTTAAGGGAAATCTTTAAGTGTGTAGGGCCCTTTAGCATTCCTTCAGGCAGGAATGGACAAAGGGTTACGGGTGGCTTCCTTGAGAGTGTAGGTGTCAACATCGACTGTATGGTTCCAAAAGAAAATTGCTAACCTACAGGATGTTTGCACTTTCTTCCAGGAAATGCTTCACATCCAACCACCCTCTGTTCCTCCTGCAGTGCCTTGGGATTTAAGTTCAAGTTGCTCCATTTGAACCACTAAAGCAATTGAATATTAAATGGTTGACAGCTAAAGCTCTTTTTCTACTGGTTATTGCTTCTGCTAGAAGAGTTTCAGATTTAGGGGCATTATTATGTCGCCCTCCTTTTCTGATTTTTCATCCAGATAGAGCAGTTCTTAGCACCAAATCTGGTTATCTTCCTAAGGTGGTGTCTAAATACCACCTTAACAAAGAAATTGTTGTACCGGCCTTCCAAGGGTCGGACCTTTCTGCGGGAGATGCATCATTGGACGTAGTCCATGCTTTAAGGATCTACGTGGATCGCACCAGTGCCATCAGAAAGACACTCTTTCTTCTCTACGGATTTCACAAGAGAGGATGGCCTGCTGAATAGAAAGACACTGGCGAGGTGGCTTCGGATGACGATTTCAGAAGCATATTCTCAAGCTGATCTCCCTATTCTGGCTAATGTCTCTGCTCACTCTACTCGTAAGGTAGGTCCATGATGGGCAGCACAACGTGGTGCTTCAGCTGAACAGATATGTAAGGCAGCCACATGATCTTCCATTAACACATTCATTAGACATTATGCCTTTGATACCTTTGCCTCTCAGGAAGCTGAATTCATCCAATCAGGAGCGTCACCACCACTAAATTTGCTTTGGGACATCCCAATGTTTATCCTGTGGATAACCTGTGGACCCTGCAGGAGAAATAATAGTTATGGTAGACTTACCGTTGATAACTCTATTTCTCCTAAGTCCACAGCATCCACAGGGATCCCACCCTGACGCACCCAATTTGATGATTCTTTTACCTACTAACCTCTTCCTTCTTATACGGAAGGGTGTGCATGTGTGTTTTTCAGGCCTGATTAGGGCTCTCTATGATGCTCCTGCCTTGAGCTTTGGAAAACAACTGAATTGCCTGAGCCAGGAGGTGGGGATATAGGGGACTGGCCCGTTGCATTCTGGGAGGCCGAAAGCTTTGATCATTGGTGCCAATCCGCTGTCGCTACCTCATATCCCAATGTTTATCCTGTGGTTACTGTGGACTTAGGAGAAATAAAGCTATCACTGGTAAGTCTACCATAACTATTATTTTGCTGTTAGGGAATGCTGGACTATGTAGTTCCACGGCAGCTGGAGTGACGCACATTACCTAACCCTGCTGTATATTACACATAGGGTGATATTCAAATAATATATCCTGCACAATCTCCTTTCTAAAGTGATCCCCGTTATCGCACATATCGCGCCCAAAGCAATCAGGTTTAGCTGCATAAAGGGTTAGGCACCCTCGCTACCATGGGGGTAGCGAGCGGAAATTATTATACTGTACCACGCCCGTCAGCAGAAACAGAACGGGTGTGGAAGAGGGTGAAAAGAATTGAATACCGCCCTATAGAATCCGCATACCAATCTCATGTATCTTAACAGGGATTTGAATATATGTAATACTAGATATAGCAAAAGTGACCCGTGTGTTCCTGATATAATTATGCTGTGCTACTTTATAAAGAATTGAAGTCAATTTAATAAAAACACGTTATACCCCTTTTCCAACTAAATCACAGATCTGACCTGGGTTTTTGAACATGGGGCCTAATTCAGGCCTGATCACAGCAGCAAAATTGTTCTCCAAATCACAAAACCATGTGCACTGCAGGTGGGGGCAGAAATAACATGTGCAGAGAGATTAAATTTGGGTGGGGTGTGTTCAAACTGAAATCTAAATTGCAGTGTAAAAAAATTTTTTTTACTCTGCATAGAAACAAAATAACCCACCCAAATCTAAAGGGGAGTACTCACGGAGAGATCCATGCTTAAAAGCTAAGCAATCTGACTAGATTGCTTAGATTTTAAGCACAGATCACTCGTGTGTAGCCCCCTCAACGATAGCGATGCGCGGCCCGCACATCGCTATCGCTGCTGCTAGATTGAGCCTGCATGCAGGCCAAACTAGCTCGTCGCTCATTTCACCCGCTGGGTGAAATGAGCGACTCCCTGTCCTCCCCTGCATCGCTCAGCACACATCGCGCTGTGCTGAGCGGCGGGAGAGATGTGTGCTGAGCGGTTCCCTCAGCACACATCTCTCCCGTGTATAGGGCCCTTTACTGTCTCTGCACATGTTATATCTCCCCCCCCCCCCCGCCCCCCCTAGCAGTGCATATGGTTTTGCCCATTAAAGAGCAATTTTGCTGCTGCGATCAGGTCTGAATTAAGCCCACGGTTCCAACCTGGGTCAGACCCAGGACATACACCATTTACACCACAGCTTTTACCCCTGGTTATTCTTGGGTCAGCCCCTTTCACACTGTGTGCAGTGCATACCCTCCAACTGTACATTTTTGGCAGGTACAGTACCTTTTTTTATGGTCTGTACCGATTTTTGGCTCTCCAAACTTCCATTGAAAGTATAGGAAAAGGCCCTTTACCCGTGACCACATCCCCTTTTGTAATTTGTACCGATTCTTATGTGTAAAATGTTGGAGGGTATGGCAGTGTGATTCTTTTCTGTCCGCTCTTGGAGATGATCGGGGTTATTTTTTGGGGACCCTTTTCCACTGTGTTGCGACTCGGGTTAACCAGGCAATAAATGGAGTTATTGCGGCAGTGGAAAAGGGGTATCAGATAGGAACAAAGAAAGAGGCAATACAGGTACGGGACTAAGCAACAGACAGTAGCACCCAAAAGTACAGAATGGGCCAAATGTAATAGAGTGAGAGTTTCAGAAAGTGAGAGATGTGGTAAGGTTTTTCATTTATTTATTTTTTTAAGTGCCAATCATTTACACTGCAAAACCAGGTTTGAAACTCTCACTCCATTACATTTGGCCCAAAGTGTTTAAAAGTCCATAGATTGGGGGGTGGGGGTTCTAATAATAATAATAATAATAATAATTAATACTAATTTAATTTATTTGGCGCACTTTCTCCAATAAGACTCCAATGAGATCTCCCACATGCTGGCATCAAAGGTGCCCTTATTTGATGTGGTAAGTTGTCTTTTTGGGCTACCATATTATTCCTGCATATTTTATGTATTTCAATCAAACAATTACAGAAAAAAAACTAAAAAATACATTATCAATTTCAAATGCCAGTTTTATTATGGAATTCTACATGTAGGCTTTTTATGGATAATGCCGAAAATAAGATTTTAAACCTACCAGTAAATCTTTCTCTCCTAGTCCGTAGAGGATGCTGGGGACTCCGTAAGGACCATGGGGTATAGACGGGCTCCGCAGGAAACATGGGCACTCTAAAGACTTTAGATGAGTGTGCACTGGCTCCTCCCTCTATGCCCCTCCTCCAGACCTCAGTTAGAGAACTGTGCCCAGAGGAGACGGACAGTACGAGGAAAGGATTTTTGTTACTCTAAGGGCAAGATACATACCAGCCCACACCATCCACACCGTACAACTTGGAACATACGAACCAGTTAACAGTATGAAACAAAACAGCATCAGCCCGAGACTGATCAAAACTGTAACATAACCCTTATGTAAGCAATAACTATATACAAGTCTTGCAGAATTTAGCATCCTCTACGGACTAGGAGAAAAAGATTTACCGGTAGGTTTAAAATCTTATTTTCTCTTACGTCCTAGAGGATGCTGGGACTCCGTAAGGACCATGGGGATTATACCAAAGCTCCAAACCGGGCGGGAGAGTGCAGATGACTCTGCAGCACCGACTGAGCAAACATGAGGTCCTCCTCAGCCAAGGTATCAAACTTGTAGAATTTAGCAAAAGTGTTTGAACCCGACCAAGTCGCCGCTCGGCAAAGCTGTAATGCCGAGACGCCTCGGGCAGCCGCCCAAGAAGAGCCCACCTTCCTAGTGGAATGGGCCTTTACCGAATTTGGTAACGGCAATCCAGCCGTAGAATGAGCCTGCTGAATCGTGTTACAGATCCAGCGAGCAATAGTCTGTTTAGAAGCAGGAGCGCCAAGCTTGTTGGCTGCATACAGGACAAACAGTGCCTCTGTTTTCCTAACCCGAGCCGTCCTGGCTACATACATTTTTAAGGCCCTGACTACATCAAGGGACTTGGAATCCTCCAAGTCACCCGTAGCCACAGGCACCACGATAGGTTGGTTCATATGAAAAGATGAAACCACCTTAGGCAAAAATTGAGGACGCGTCCTTAATTCTGCTCTATCCACATGGAAAATCAGATAGGGGCTCTTGTGAGACAAAGCCGCCAATTCGGACACCCGCCGTGCAGATGCCAAGGCCAACAACATGACCACCTTCCAAGTGAGAAATTTTAAATCCACCGTTTGAAGAGGCTCAAACCAGTGAGATTTTAGGAACTGTAACACCACGTTAAGGTCCCATGGTGCCACTGGGGGCACAAAAGGAGGCTGGATGTGCAGCACTCCCTTTACAAATGTCTGGACTTCTGGGAGAGAAGCCAATTCCTTCTGAAAGAAAATTGATAGGGCCGAAACCTGTACCTTAATGGAGCCTAACTTTAGGCCCATATCCACTCCTGTCTGTAGAAAGTGGAGAAAACGGCCCAGATGGAAATCTTCAGTAGGATCATTCTTGGCTTCACACCAAGATACATACTTCCTCCAGATGCGGTGATAATGTTTCGCCGTCACCTCCTTCCTAGCCTTAATCAGAGTAGGGATGACTTCTCAGTATTTTTGAGATGAGCGGAAGAGGAGGGATCACATAGACCGACTGAAACACCCATGGTGTCACCAGGGTGTCCACTGCTACTGCCTGAGGGTCCCTTGACCTGGCACAATACCTCCGAAGCTTCTTGTTGAGGCGTGACGCCATCATGTCTATTTGTGGAGGTCCCCACTGACTTGTTATCTCTGCAAAAACTCTCCTGGATGGAGATTATGTCTGCTGAGGAAGTCTGCTTCCCAGTTGTCCACTCCCGGAATGAAGACTGCTGACAGAGCGCTTGCGTGATTTTCCGCCCAGCAAAGAATCCTGGTGGCTTCCGCCATTGCCACTCTGCTCCTTGTCCCGCCTTGGCTGTTTACATGAGCCACAGCTGTGACGTTGTCTGATTGAATCAGAACCGGTAGGTCGCGAAGAAGAGTCTCCTCTTGTCGTAGGCCGTTGTATATGGCCCTCAATTCCAGTACGTTGATGTGTAGACAAGCCTCCTGGCTTGACCATAGTCCCTGAAAATGTCTTACTTGTGTGACTGCTCCCCATCCTTGGAGGCTCGCGTCCGTGGTCACCAGAACCCAGTCTTGAATGCCGAACCTGTGACCTTCGAGAAGGTGAGCACTCTGCAGCCACCACAGGAGAGACACCCTGGCCCTGGGGGACAGGCTTATTTTCTGATGTATTTGTAGATGAGACCCCGACCACTTGTCCAGAAGGTCCCACTGAAACGTCCTCGCATGAAACCTGCCGAATGGGATGGCCTCGTAGGTCTCCACCATTTTTCACAGTACTCGAGTGCATTGATGGACTGACACTTTTTTCGGTTTTAACAGGTCTCTGACCATGTTCTGGAGTTCCTGGGCTTTTTCCATCGGGAGAAAAACCCTCTTTTGTTCCGTGTCCAGAATCATGCCTAAGAAAGATAGCCGAGTCGTTGGAATCAACTGTGACTTTGGTAGATTTAGAATCCAGCCATGCTGGAGAGCGACACGCTTTTCTGCAATTGATCTCTCAATCTCGCTTTTATCAGGAGATCGTCCAAGTACGGGATAATTGTCACTCCCTGCCTGCGCAGGAGCACCATCATTTCCGCCATTACCTTGGTGAAAATCCTCGGAGCCGTGGAAAGCCCAAACGGCAACGTCTGAAACTGGTAATGACAGTCCTGTACAGCGAATCTCAGGTGTGCCTGATGAGGGGGATATATGGGGACATGAAGGTATGCATCCTTTATGTCTAGTGACACCATAAAATTCCCCCATCCAGGCTGGAGATAACTGCCCGGAGCGATTCCATCTTGAATTTGAACTTTTTCAAGTACAGGTTTAGGGATTTTAGATTTAGAATGGGTCTGACTGAGCCATCCGGTTTCGGGACCACAAACAGGGTTGAATAGTACCCCTTCCCCTGTTGCACTAGGGGAACCTTGACAATCACTTGTTGTTGACACAGTTTTTGAATTGCAGCTAAAACTATCTCCCTTTCTGGGGGATAAGCTGGTAAAGCCGATTTGAAAAATCGGCGAGGAGGCACGTCTTCGAATTCCAGCTTGTAGCCTTGGGATACAATTTCCATCGCCCAAGGATCCACGTCTGACTGAACCCAGACGTGGCTGAAGAGTCGAAGACGTGCCCCCACCGGCGCGGACTCCCTCAGTGGAGCCCCAGCATCATGTGGTGGATTTAGTAGAAGCTGGGGAGGACTTCTGCTCCCGGGGACTAGCCGTAGCAGGCATTCTTTTCCCTCTACCCTTAACTCTGGCGAGGAAGGAAGAGCCCCGACCTCTTCTGGACTTATGCGACCGAAAGGACTGCATGTGATATTGTGGTGTTTTCTTTTGCTGTGGGGGAACATAAGGTAAAAAAGTAGATTTACCCGCGGTAGCTGTGGAAACCAGGTCCGCGAGACATTCCCCAAATAAAACCTCACCCTTGTAAGGCAAAACTTCCATATGTCTCTGAGTCGGCATCACCCGTCCATTGGCGGGTCCACAGAGCTCGCCTAGCAGAAATCGCCATGGCGTTGGCTCTCGAACCTAACAGCCCAACGTCTCTCGAAGCGTCTCTCATATATAAGACTGCGTCTTTAGTGTGACCTAAGGTCAATAAAATGCTATCCCTATCTAGGGTATCAATGTCAGATGACAAGGTATCTGCCCGGGATGCGGTCAAAATGCCGCCCCCTGTCGGGATTGTGTGGTCGGGATTCCGGCGTCTGTATTTCGACCGCCGGGATTCCGGCCGGCGGCATTTAGTACTGATCCCATCTGCCCAAGCTGCTACAGCGCTACAAACCCAAGCCGACGGTATTTCCGGTCTGAGCAAGGCACCCGTATGTGCATAAATTGATTTTAAAGTAGTTTCCTGTCTGCGATCAGCAGGATCCTTGAGGGCTGCCGTGTCTGGAGACGGTAGCGCCACCTTTTTGGACAAGCGCGTTAAAGCCTTGTCCACCCTTGGCGAGGATTCCCACCGTAACCTGTCCTGTGCAGGGAAAGGATACGCCATAAGAATTCTCTTGGGAATTTGCAGTTTCTTGTCTGGAGTTTCCCAAGTCTTTTCAAATAACGCGTTCAGCTCATGAGATGGGGGAAAGGTTACCTCAGGTTTCTATTCCTTAAACATGCATACCCTCGTGTCAGGGACCGAGGGGTCATCTGTGATATGCAAAACATCTTTTATTGCAATAATCATATAATGAATACTTTTGGCCACCCTTGGGTGTAACCTCGCATCATCGTAGTCGACACTGGAGTCAGAATCCGTGTCGGTATCAGTGTCTGCTACTTGGGACAGGGGACGTTTCTGAGACCCTGGAGGGCCCTGTGATACGGCCAAAGCCATGGATTGACTCCCTGTCTTTTCTCTGAACTCTGCTTTGTCCATTCTCTTATGTAATAAAGACACCTTTGCATTTAAAACATTCCACATATACAGTCAATCAGGTGTCGGCGTCGCCGACGGAGACACCACAATCATCTGCTCCACCTCCTCCTTAGATGAGCCTTCCGCTTCAGACATGCCGACACACACGTACCGACACCCCTACACACTCAGGGATAGATAGATTATATACAGGTTGAGTATCCCATATCCAAATATTCCGAAATACGGAATATTCCGAAATACGGACTTTTTTGAGTGAGAGTGAGATAGTGAAACCTTTGTTTTTTGATAGCTTAATGTACACAAACTTTATTTAATACACAAAATTATTAATAATATTGTATTAATTGACCTTCAGGCAGTGTATATAAGGTGTATATGAAACATAAATGAATTGTGTGAATGTAGACACACTTTGTTTAATGCACAATGTTATAAAAAATATTGGCTAAAATTACCTTCAGGCTGTGTGTATAAGGTGTATATGTAACATAAATGCATTCTGTGCTTAGATTTAGGTCCCATCACCATGACATCTCATTATGGTATCTAATTATTCCAAAATACGGAAAAATCCGATATCCAAAATACCTCTGGTCCCAAGCATTTTGGATAAGGGATACTCAACCTGTATATATATATATATATATATATATATATATATATATATACACATATATATATATATATATATATATATATATATATAGTCATCCAAAATCAAACAGCAGCGGCACTCATGGGATTTGTAGACAAATTGAAGTGTATTTCACATCAAATCCAAAACCAACGTTTCGGGGCTCGCACGTCCCTTTGTCAAGGTGAGTAACATACATACATTAAACAAGTGATTACCTTATATGCTTTGAAGAAGCCCGCCAGTGCATCCCGCTCGGATCAGCGCCACGGACTTCCGCTCCGTCGCTGGTCCCTCTCCTATGACGTCACCCGCCCTGCGCCGCTGGGTTGCCTTAGCAACCGCGACGCTGGCTGGCCTCGTCATCCTGGTACAGTTCTTACAATCATCCCCACTTCCTTATACACACGCAAAGGTGGTGCCTATAACTACAGAGACCCTCCACCTCATGTAACAAGAGTATAACTTACGAGACAAGAGGCTATACTACATTGAAATATACCAATTTAATGAGCTGATTAGTGATCAGTGAAGGCTGAGGTAGAGACAGGGCCCCGGTCATTGCTGCCTTCCAGAATTCTTATGTAAGACACACTTTTGAACACCCAGTAATTATAGCACTAATGCGCCCTATGTTGCAATAAAGCGGCCCCCCTTGGAGTGCTAAATGAATGAATAAAAACCATTATAATTCCCTATCATGATGCATTATTCCAGTCTAAAAAAGTGCACGGACAAATACAAACTCCACACCTTACTCAATGCTTGTGTGTATAAGTGCATATAATTTCAAAGAATTCAATAATGCTTGCTCAAGGTGTCAACATATCTAATCAATTTATAAAGAATACCTAAAAAAACTTTTAGTGGGAAGCTGTGACAATATCAAAACACTGGCTTGATAAAAATTACTAAAAAAGTGAAAAAGTGAAAAATATAGAAAGATACCCCACCTCCTAATATCTGCATAAAGTGCTAATGCTTACTGGTATTTTGCTGCCCTCCCCACATGGGAAGGCCATGACCAATGGTTCTAAACTCCAGTGGCAAGCAATATAATGGTTATCCAAACAACTTTAGCTATCTAGCTAAACTCCTGACTGTGTGAGGAAACCCAAATCAAACAAAACTCAGGCTGCAACAGGCAAAGCATCATCTTCTTTTCTGAGTAAGCAACCGGGTTGTTATAGATGCCTGAAGTGAACTACATGCACTAGTATGATTATTGGTTCAACTTTTAAAAATCCACATAAAGATAAAATCTACCAAATTCGTCATGTACTGACTTGTACATTGACGCACATAGTGTATCTTATTTCTTGTCCTTGTGGACTTCATTATGTGGGTAAATCTATTCGTACTATGAGGGAAAGAATGGCCTTACACAGGTCTTCTATTAAACAAGCCCTATTAGGGAAACAAGTAGAACAACCGGTAGCCAGGCATTTTGCAGCGGCAGGTCATACGCTGAATGATCTCAGACATCAAATTATAGATCATGTACCCAAGAACATCAGAGGGGGAGACAGAGACCGTAAGCTCCTACAGTTGGAAACAAGGTGGATCTATGAGCTGGACACCGTTAACCCTCTAGGATTGAACGAGAAATTCTCATGGAATGTCTTTTTATAGTCTTAGATTGGACAATTGATTAGTCTTATTTATGATGGGCATTACCAATAGGGCAGAGCATTGTGATGATAATCTTGAAATATATTGGTTCCTGGGGGATCAATTATGGTGGTGGTTTGGGTGAGGGGGGAGGTGGACACAGGGCCAGGGGAATATGGATTCTTTTATATGTACGATCCCAAGTTTGAGCAAGTTAGAGTTTTGTTTGATTTGGGTTTCCTCACACAGTCAGGAGTTTAGCTAGATAGCTAAAGTTGTTTGGATAACCATTATATTGCTTGCCACTGGAGTTTAGAACCATTGGTCATGGCCTTCCCATGTGGGGAGGGCAGCAAAATACCAGTAAGCATTAGCACTTTATGCAGATATTAGGAGGTGGGGTATCTTCTATATTTTTAACTTTTTCACTTTTTTAGTAATTTTTATCAAGCCAGTGTTTTGATATTGTCACAGCTTCCCACTAAAAGTTTTTTTAGGTATTCTCTATAAATTGATTAGATATGTTGACACCTTGAGCAAGCATTATTGAATTCTTTGAAATAATATGCACTTATACACACAAGCATTGAGTAAGGTGTGGAGTTTGTATTTGTCCGTGCACTTTTTTAGACTGGAATAATGCATCATGATAGGGATTTATAATGGTTTTTATTCATTCATTTAGCGCTCCAAGGGGGGCCGTTTTATTGCAACATAGGGCGCATTAGTGCTATAATTACTGGGTGTTCAAAAGTGTGTCTTACATAAGAATTCTGGAAGGCAGCAATGACCGGGGCCCTGTCTCTACCTCAGCCTTCACTGATCACTAATCAGCTCATTAAATTGGTATATTTCAATGTAGTATAGCCTCTTGTCTCGTAAGTTATACTCTTGTTACATGAGGTGGAGGGTCTCTGTAGTTATAGGCACCACCTTTGCGTGTGTATAAGGAAGTGGGGAGGATTGTAAGAACTGTACCAGGATGACGGGGCCAGCCAGCGTCTCGGTTGCTAAGGCAACCCGGCGGCGCAGGGCGAGTGACGTCATAGGAGAGGGACCAGCGACGGAGCGGAAGTCCGTGGCGCTGATCCGAGCGGGATGCACTGGCGGGCTTCTTCACAGCATATAAGGTAATCACTTGTTTAATGTATGAATGTTACTCACCTTGACAAAGGGGCGTGCGAGCCCCGAAACGTTGGTTTTGGATTTGATGTGAAATACACTTCAATTTGTCTACAAATCCCATGAGTGCCGCTGCTGTTTGATTTTGGATGACCACAGCATGTTTTCCAGAGGGCACCGGGGTATGGCTGTTTTGTGAGGGGCAGAGTGCCGTTCCACCCAGCGTTTGTATGTATGTGTATATATATATATATATATATATATATATATATATATATATATTTCACCAACCAAACACTCTCCTTCTGCGCTATTCTGAAAAAAATTAAAATAATAAAACGCAATCTTCCTTGGGGGGGGGGGGGGGGGCTGCCTAATTCACTAAGTCCCTTGTTAGGAGGGGCTGAACAGAATGTATGGAATAAAAAAAGGAAAATTGGCGCCCAAAGGTAATTACAACCTATGACCACAGAGAATCCAATGGGTTTCACAATTCTCATTAGTTTTAAGAACATAAGCATGAACTGTTCTCACATAAAAAAATATTTTATTAAAATATACAGAAGTAAAGAAGCATGTCCATCTTATTACATAGACAGAATGATGTAATTTCGCTTTGAATACTCCACCATAGGAGTTGATAGAGGAATGTCAGCAGCTTAGTGCAGTATCTTTATTCTTCCTCATGCAGTATTCAGAGATATCAAGTATAACAACCCAACGCGTTTCGTCTAGTGACTAGACTTCATCAGGGGTATGTCTGTAGGTATTAGCGCCTATCAGAATGTAAGCAAACAAGATGGATAATCAGGATTTTTCAAAGATCAATCTCAAAGCATCACAAACAAGGCTGCCGAGGCTTCCAGCCGTTCTCATACGTCCAACTGATAAAAATTAATCTACTTCCTACGTTTCTAATTTCCGAAAGGAAGGTGGAAACAACTTTCCAAGAAGACAGCCAGTAGTACTCAGATTGCAAGGATACTGGAGTACTACTGGCTGTCTTCTTGGAAAGTTGTTTCCTGTGTGAATCAGTTTGGACATCCTATCCGTATCTGTTTTTAACGCCAGTATTTGACCCTTGAGGTCCATTCCTGGCAGGATCTTGCTGTTTCCACCTTCCTTTCGGAAATTAGAAACGTAGGAAGTAGATTAATTTTTATCAGTTGGACGTATGAGAACGGCTGGAAGCCTCGGCAGCCTTGTTTGTGATGCTTTGAGATTGATCTTTGAAAAAATAAGAATTTACTCACCGGTAATTCTATTTCTCGTAGTCCGTAGTGGATGCTGGGAACTCCGTAAGGACCATGGGGAATAGACGGGCTCCGCAGGAGACTGGGCACTCTAAAAGAAAGATTAGGTACTATCTGGTGTGCACTGGCTCCTCCCTCTATGCCCCTCCTCCAGACCTCAGTTAAGGAAACTGTGCCCGGAAGAGCTGACACAACAAGGAAAGGATTTGGAATCCAGGGTAAGACTCATACTAGCCACACCAATCACACCGTACAACTTGTGATAACCATACCCAGTTAACAGTATGAACAACAACTGAGCCTCAGTAACAGATGGCTCATAACATTAACCCTTTAGTTAAGCAATAACTATATACATGTATTGCAGAGAGTCCGCACTTGGGACGGGCGCCCAGCATCCACTACGGACTACGAGAAATAGAATTACCGGTGAGTAAATTCTTATTTTCTCTGACGTCCTAGTGGATGCTGGGAACTCCGTAAGGACCATGGGGATTATACCAAAGCTCCCAAACGGGCGGGAGAGTGCGGATGACTCTGCAGCACCGAATGAGCAAAGGCAAGGGGTCCTCAGCCAGGGTATCAAACTTGTAGAACTTAGCAAATGTGTTTGAACCTGACCAAGTAGCAGCTCGGCAAAGCTGTAAAGCCGAGACCCCTTGGACAGCCGCCCAAGAAGAGCCCACCTTCCTTGTGGAATGGGCTTTTACCGATTTAGGATGCGGTAACCCTGCCGCAGAATGAGCTTGCTGAATCGTGTTACAGATCCAGCGCGCAATAGTTTGCTTTGAAGCAGGAGCACCCAGCTTGTTGGGTGCATGCAGGATAAACAGCGAGTCAGTTTTCCTGACTCCAGCCGTCCTGGCTACATAGATTTTCAAAGCCCTGACTACATGCAGTAACTTGGAGTCCTCCAAGTCCCGAGTAGCCGCAGGCACCACAATAGGTTGGTTCAAATGAAACGCTGATACCACCTTAGGGAGAAATTGGGGACGAGTCCTCAATTCTGCCCTGTCCATATGGAAGATCAGATAAGGGCTTTTACATGACAAAGCCGCCAATTCTGACACACGCCTAGCTGAAGCTAAGGCCAATAGCATGACCACTTTCCACGTGAGATATTTTAGCTCCACGGTCTTAAGTGGCTCAAACCAGTGGGATTTCAGGAAATCCAACACAACGTTAAGATCCCAAGGTGCCACTGGAGGCACAAAAGGGGGCTGAATTTGCAGCACTCCCTTAACAAACGTCTGAACTTCAGGCAGTGAAGCCAGTTCTTTTTGAAAGAAAATAGATAGGGCCGAAATCTGGACCTTTATGGACCCCAATTTTAGGCCCATAGTCACACCTGACTGTAGGAAGTGCAGAAATCGCCCCAGCTGGAATTCCTCTGTTGGGGCCTTCCTGGCCTCACACCAGGCAACATATTTCCGCCATATGCGGTGATAATGATTTGCTGTCACATCCTTCCTAGCTTTTATCAGCGTAGGAATCACTTCATCTGGAATGCCCTTTTCCGTTAGGATCCGGCGTTCAACCGCCATGCCGTCAAACACAGCCGCGGTAAGTCTTGGAACAGACAGGGCCCCTGCTGTAACAGGTCCTGTCTGAGAGGCAGAGGCCATGGGTCCTCTGAGATCATTTCTTGTAGTTCTGGGTACCAAGTTCTTCTTGGCCAATCCGGAACGATGAGTATAGTTCTTACTCCTCTCTTTCTTACTATCCTCAGTACCTTGGGTATGAGAGGAAGAGGAGGGAACACATAAACCGACTGGTACACCCACGGTGTCACTAGTGCGTCCACAGCTATCGCCTAAGGGTCCCTTGACCTGGCGCAATATTTTTTTAGCATTTTGTTGAGGCGGGACGCCATCATGTCCACCTGTGGCTGTTCCCAACGGTTTACAATCTGCGTGAAGACTTCTGGATGAAGTCCCCACTCTCCCGGGTGGAGGTCGTGCCTGCTGAGGAAATCTGCTTCCCAGTTGTCCACTCCCGGAATGAACACTGCTGACAGTGCTAGCACGTGATTCTCCGCCCATCGGAGAATCCTTGTGGCTTCTGCCATCGCCATCCTGCTTCTTGTGCCGCCCTGGCGGTTTACATGGGCGACCGCCGTGATGTTGTCTGATTGAATCAGCACTGGTTGGTTTTGAAGCAGGGGCTCTGCTTGACTCAGGGCGTTGTAAATGGCCCTTAGTTCCAGTATATTTATGTGTAGTGAAGTCTCCTGACTTGACCACTTTCCTTGGAAGTTCCTTCCCTGAGTGACTGCCCCCCATCCTCGGAGGCTTGCATCCGTGGTCACCAGGACCCAGTCCTGTATGCCGAATCTGCGGCCCTCGAGAAGATGAGCACTCTGCAGCCACCACAGCAGAGACACCCTGGCCCTTGGGGACAGGGTGATCAACCGATGCACCTGAAGATGCGATCCGGACCATTTGTCTAACAGATCCCACTGAAAGATCCTTGCATGGAACCTGCCGAAGGGAATTGCTTCGTAAGAAGCTACCATCTTTCCCAGGACTCGCGTGCAGTGATGCACCGACACCTGTTTTGGTTTCAGGAGGTCCCTGACCAGAGAGGACAATTCCTGGGCCTTCTCCACCGGGAGAAACACCTTCTTCTGTTCTGTGTCCAGAATCATGCCCAGGAAAAGCAGACGCGTCGCAGGAATCAGCTGCGACTTTGGGATATTCAGAATCCAGCCGTGCTGTCGCAACACTTCCCGAGAAAGTGCTACGCTGACTAACAACTGCTCTCTGGACCTCGCCTTTATAAGGAGATCGTCCGAGTACGGGATAATTATAACTCCCTTCTTCCGAAGGAGTATCATCATTTCGGCCATTACCTTGGTAAATACTCTCGGTGCCGTGGACAGACCAAACGGCAACGTCTGGAATTGGTAATGACAATCCTGTACCACAAACCTGAGGTACTCCTGGTGAGGTGGGTAAATGGGGACATGCAAGTAAGCATCCTTGATGTCCAGCGACACCATAAAATCCCCCTCTTCCAGGCTTGCAATAACCGCCCTGAGCGATTCCATTTTAAACTTGAACTTCCTTATATAAGTGTTCAAGGATTTTAAATTCAGAATGGGTCTCACCGAACCGTCTGGTTTCGGTACCACAAACATTGTGGAATAGTAACCCCATCCCTGTTGAAGGAGGGGAACCTTGATTATCACCTGCTGGAGGTACAGCTTGTGAATTGCCGCCAGTATTACCTCCCTTTCCCTGGGAGCAGCTGGCAAGGCTGATTTGAGGTAACGGCGAGGGGGAGTCGCCTCGAACTCCAGCTTGTATCCCTGAGATACAATTTGTACAGCCCAGAGATCCACTTGTGAGCGAACCCACTGGTTGCTGAAGTTTCGGAGACGCGCCCCCACCGCACCCGGCTCCGCCTGTGGAGCCCCAGCGTCATGCGGTGGACTTAGAGGAAGCGGGGGAGGATTTTTGTTCCTGGGAACTGGCTGCCTGGTGCAGCTTCTTTCCTCTACCCCTGCCTCTGGGCAGAAAGGATGCGCCTCTGATCCGCTTGCCTTTCTGAGGCCGAAAGGACTGTACATGATAATACGGTGCTTTCTTAGGCTGTGAGGGAACCTGAGGTAAAAAAGTTGACTTCCCGGCTGTTGCCGTGGATACGAGGTCCGAGAGACCGTCCCCAAACAATTCCCCACCCTTATAAGGCAAAACCTCCATGTGTCTTTTAGAATCAGCATCACCTGTCCACTGCCGAGTCCATAATACTCTCCTGGCAGAAATGGACATTGCATTAATTCTAAATGCCAGCAGGCAAATGTCCCTCTGTGCATCCCGCATATATAAGACGACGTCTTTTATATGTTCTATGGTTAGCAAAATAGTATCCCTGTCGAGGGAATCAATGTTGTTGTCTGACAGGGTATCAGACCATGCGGCTGCAGCACTACACATCCATGCTGAAGCAATAGCAGGTCTCAGTATAGTACCTGAGTGTGTATACACAGACTTCAGGATAGCTTCCTGCTTTCTATCCGCAGGCTCCTTTAGGGCGGCCGTATCCTGAGACGGCAGTGCCACCTTTTTTGATAAGCGTGTGAGCGCCTTGTCCACCCTAGGGGATGTTTCCCAACGTAACCTGTCCGTTGGCGGGAAAGGGTACGCCATCAGTAACCTCTTAGAAATAACTAGTTTCTTATCGGGGGAACTCCACGCTTCCTCACACAATTCATTTAATTCATCAGATGGGGGAAAAATCACTGGCTGCTTTTTCTCCCCAAACATAATACCCTTCTTGGTAGTAACCGGGTTAACATCAGAAATGTGCAATACATTTTTCATTGCAGTAATCATGCATCGGATGGCTTTTGTAGACTGTGCATTTGTCTCATCCTCATCTACACTGGAGTCAGACTCCGTGTCGACATCTGTGTCTACCATCTGAGCAAGCGGGCGTTTATGAGCCCCTGATGGCCTCTGAGGCGCCTGGGCAGGCGCGGGCTGAGATCCCTGCTGTTCCAAGGCTGCTGCGTCATCGAACCTTTTATGTAAGGAGTTGACACTGTCTGTTAAGACCTTCCACATATCCATCCAATCCGGTGTCGGCCCCGTCGGGGGCGACACCACACTTATCTGCCCTTGCTCCGCCTCCACGTAACCCTCCTCATCAAACATGTCGACACAGCCGTACCGACACACCGCACACACACAGGGAATGCTCTGACTGAGGACAGGACCCCACAAAGTCCTTTGGGGAGACAGAGAGAGAGTATGCCAGCACACACCACAGCGCTATATAACACAGGGATTTACACTATAATGAGTGATTTTTCCCAATAGCTGCTTATCATCCTATTTGCGCCTAAATTTATGTGCCCCCCCTCTCTTTTTTACCCTTCTTGTACAGGATACTGCAGGGGAGAGCCTGGGGAGCGTCCTTCCAGCGGAGCTGTGAAGAGAAAATGGCGCTGGTGTGCTGAGGAAGAAGGCCCCGCCCCCTCAGCGGCGGGCTTTTCCCGCGTTTTGTATAGCTTAATGGCGGTTTTTTTTACACATATACAGTTTTCTCTTCTGTCTTCTGGCTCTGCAAGGTGGACGGCGGCGCGACTTCGGGAACGGACGATCGAGGTCAGGCCCTGTGTTCGAACCCTCTGGAGCTAATGGTGTCCAGTAGCCTAAGAAGCACAAGCTAGCTGCACGCAGGTAGGTTTGCTTCTCTCCCCTCAGTCCCACGTAGCAGTGAGTCTGTTGCCAGCAGATCTCACTGAAAATAAAAAACCGAACAAATACTTTCTTTCTAGCAAGCTCAGGAGAGCCCACTAGGAGCACCCAGCTCTGGCCGGGCACAGATTCTAACTGGAGGAGGGGCATAGAGGGAGGAGCCAGTGCACACCAGATAGTACCTAATCTTTCTTTTAGAGTGCCCAGTCTCCTGCGGAGCCCGTCTATTCCCCATGGTCCTTACGGAGTTCCCAGCATCCACTAGGACGTCAGAGAAATCCTGATTATCCATCTTGTTTGCTTACATTCTGATAGGCGCTAATACCTAAAGACATACCCCTGATGAAGTCTAGTCACTAGACGAAACGCGTTGGCTTGTTATACTTGATGTTATCTCTGAATACTGTATGAGGAAGAATAAAGATACTGCACTAAGCTGCTGACATTCCTCTATCAACTCCTATGGTGGAGTATTCGAAGAGAAATTACATCATTCTGTCTATGTAATAAGATGGACATGCTTCTTTACTTCTGTATATTTTAATAAAATATTTTTTTATGTGAGAACAGTTCATGCTTATGTTCTTAAAACTAATGAGAATTGAGAAACCCATTGGGTTCTCTGTAGTCATAGGTTGTAATTACCTTTGGGCGCCAATTTTCCTTTTTTTTTTCCATATATATATATATATATATATATATATATATATATATACATACATATATATATATATATATATATATATATATTTATATATAAAACAGAAGGAAAACAGAAGCACACCAATCTAACAAAACAAAGAAACCAGAGGAACTAATAACAAATGTGAGTCACTTACTCTTCAGGCCACTCACCTCCTGATTGTTGCATCTGATTAAATAGCACGGAACTACCTTACTTGGACATTTCATAAACCATCCATTTTACCAACAAATGCTTGTACAGGTTGAGTATCCCATATCCAAATATTCCGAAATACGGAATATTCCAAAATACGGACTTTTTTGAGTGAGAGTGATAGTGAAACCTTTGTTTTTTGATGGCTCAATGTACACAAACTTTGTTTAATGCACAAAGTTATAAAAAATATTGTCTAAAATGACCTTCAGGCTGTGTATATAAGGTGTATATGTAACATAAATGCATTCTGTGCTTAGACTTAGGTCCTATCACCATGATATCTCATTATGGTATCTAATTATTCCAAAATACGGAAAAATCCCATATCCAAAATACCTCTGGTCCCAAGCATTTTGGATAAGGGATACTCAACCTGTATCTATATTATTGGAATTTTGTTTTTCACGCACAGCTGCACCAATGCAATCTTACCTACAAACACCTAAAAAATCTTACAGAACCACCATTGCTTCTTAAACCTCACAATCTTTTCATTACATACGGTCCAAATACATCTCAACACCCACTTTATCTACACTTCTGATTCATTTCATACTAAATCTACACCCATTGAGCCGACACTGCTTTTCTAATCTGCATTTCTGCAATTCTTCAACTCTGAATTCCTTACAGCCTCCACTCCTACTTCCACTTTCCCTCAACCTATTTACCTACTAAACACTATGTCAAGGCTTTCTTATACTCCCCACATTACTCCGTGTCTACCTAATCATGTGTCTTTATCCCCCCCCCTAGTATCCTACACCTCCTCCTCCCTCCCCTCCTCTGTCTCCCCTCCATCTCTCTGTATACTTTCCCCTCCTTTCCTGTTACCCCACTTTCACTCACGTCTACCCCATGGTCCTGCTACCTCACAACTCAGCCCTGCTCCCTCTCTCCCTTCCCTGTCACCTCCCCACACCCCCATCCACATCACACTGACCTCCCTTCCTACCCACCTCCTGCAGTTTTCCCTCCTAGCTCTGGCACCTGCACCATCACTACTCTCTCATCATCCCTGCACTCAAAGTTAATCTCTCCTCATCGCTTCAGCAACCCTGATAATCTCATTCACATCTCTCCCACAAACTCATACCCCCTATCCTGTGCCCTGTGGAATGCCAGATCTGTTTGTAACAAACTGGTCCCCACTCATGACCTTTTCATTTCCAACTCCCTCCACCTACTAGCCATTACTGAAACTTGGATTACGCCCTCTGACACTACTTCTCCTGCTGCTCTCTCTGCTGGGGGCCTCGCATTCACACACACACCCCGACCTGGGGGTCGCCATGGGGGTGGTGTTGGGGTCCTTTTACCTTCTAGTTACTCCTACCAACTCATACCACCAGAACTATCCCTTACATTCTCTACATTTGAGGTCCATACTATACGCCTCTTCCAACCAGTCCATCTTAGAGTAGCTGTCATTTACCGCCCCCCTGGCGTTGCTTCCAAATTCATCGAAAACTTTGCTTCCTGGCTTCCTCACTTCCTCTCTTCTGACATTCCTTCCATTATCCTAGGCGATTTCAACATCCCTATTGACATCCCCACACAATCCCCTGCCTCTAAACTCCTTAACCTCCCCTCTTCACTTGGTCTCTCCCAGTGGACCTCCTCACCCTCCCATGTTAATGGGAGCTCACTGGATCTGGTCTTCACACACCGCTGTGATATTTCTGATTTTTCAAATTCCCCATTTCCCCTCTCTGACCACCACCTGCTCTCCTTTAACCTATCTCTCTCGACTTCCCCATCTCTACCTCCCAAGGCTACCATCACTAAGCGTAACATTGAGGCTATTGACACCACATTCCTTTCCTCCCTGTTTGACTCGCTTCTCTCTCCTATTCTCTCTCTCTCATGCCCTGAACAAGCCACTTCCATATACAATGCATCCCTTACTTCTGCTCTTGACTCTGTTGCTCCACCAACCACTATTCACCCTCGCAAATTAACACCTCAACCCTGGCACACCAAATGCACCAGATATCTGCAAAAATGCTCACGTACTGCTGAGCGACACTGGAGGAAATCGCGCTCTAAGGCAGACTTCCTCCATTTCAAACTTATGCTCTCATCCTTCAGTGCTGCCCTTTCTCTTGCTAAACAGTCATACTTCAAGAACCTCATCTCCTCCCAGTCTTCCAACCCCCGGCGCCTCTTTGCCACTCTCAACTCACTCCTCTGCCCACCTCCACCTCGTCTCCCTTCCTCACTCTCTGCTCTTGACTTTGCCACTTACTTCACATCCAAAATTGACTCCATACGTAAGGACATCACATCACACCAGACCATCAGTAGCCAGCTTTCCCCCATCCCTTACCACCCCTCCCCATCCCTCCCACCTACTCTGTCCTTTTTCTCCCATGCAACTGGAGAGGAAGTCATGGCCCTCATTCGTTCCTGTCCCCTCACCACCTCCCCACTTGACCCTATCCCCTCCCGCCTCCTCCGCTACCTCTCTCCTTCTGCTTGTTCCCACGTTTCCCACCTTCTCAATCTCTCCCTCTCATCAGGCACTGTCCCCTCTGCCTTCAAGCATGCACTCATCTCTCCTATTCTTAAAAAACCTACCCTTGATCCAAACACTCTCTCCAACTACCGACCCATCTCTCTCCTCCCTTTTGCCTCCAAACTCCTTGAGCGTATTGTCTACAACCGCCTTACTGCCTTTCTTTCCTCACACTCACTACTTGACCCATTCCAGTCTGGCTTCCGTCCTCTCCACTCCACTAAAACTGCCCTTACAAAAGTATGCAATGACCTCCATGCTGCTAAATCTAAGGGACACTACTCTCTACTTATTCTACTTGATCTCTCTGCTGCTTTTGACACTGTGGACCATCCTCTCCTACTGCAAATCCTTCACTCCATTGGTCTGCGCGACACTGCCCTCTCTTGGCTGTCTTCCTACCTCTCTGACCGTTCATTCTCTGTCTCTTCTCATGACTCCACCTCCCCCTCACTTCCACTAACTGTAGGTGTACCCCAAGGTTCTGTCCTTGGTCCTCTCCTCTTCTCTCTCTATACGTCCTCACTAGGTAAGCTCATTAGTTCTTTTGGTTTCCAATATCATCTCTATGCTGATGACACCCAAATCTATCTTTCCTCTCCAGACCTCTCCCCTGCTCTCCTCACTCGTATCTCCAACTGTCTCTCTGCTACCTCTTCCTGGATGTCCCAGCGCTTTCTTAAACTTAACATGTCTAAGACCGAACTGATCATCTTTCCTCCCTCCCGCATAACCTCACCTCCTACACTCTCATTATCTATTGATGGCACTACTATCTCCTCTAGCCCCCAAGTGCACTGTCTTTGAGTAATCCTTGACTCCTCCCTCTCCTTCAAACCACACATTCAGCACCTCTCACAAACCTGCCGTTTTCATCTAAAAAATATTTCCAGGATCAGACCCTTTCTGACCCAGGATGCTACGAAGACTCTTATCCACTCACTGGTCATCTGCAGACTGGATTACTGTAATCTCCTCCTGACTGGTATTCCTGACAAACACCTCTCTCCACTCCAATCTGTCCTCAATGCTGCTGCCCGGCTCATTTTCCTCACCAAACGCACTACGTCTACCTCTCCTCTCTTACTAGACCTTCACTGGCTCCCCTTCCCTTTCAGAATCCATTTCAAGCTTCTCACACTCTCTTACAAAGCCCTCACCCACTCCTCTCCCATCTACATCTCTGATCTTATCTCCCTTTACATTCCCACACGTCCTCTTCTGCTCTGCTAATGCACGACGACTTTCCTGCCTACGGATCACCTCCTCCCACTCCTACCTCCAAGATTTTTCACGTGCTGCACCACTTCTCTGGAATTCCCTACCTCTCCCCCTCAGACTCTCCACCTCTCTACAAAACTTCAAACGGGCTCTCAAGACCCACTTCTTCACCAAACCCAGCCAAATCTCATCCTAACCCTCTGTTCTACACTCTCCATGTACCCCATCTGTGTCACCCCTGTCTGTCTACCCCTCCCCTTTAGAATGTAAGCTCTCACGAGCAGGGCCCTCTTCCCTCATGTGCTTATCCTTTCTTACTTTAATAATCTTCAACTGCATCAACTCCAGCAGTCTTCTGCCACCTGATACTTATTCCAGTGTCATCTGCTGATGTAACTATGTTTATTTACCCTGTACTTGTCCTATACTGTCATCAACTGTAAGTTGCTGTTTTCCTGTTTGATTATTCATGTACTCTGTAATTGGGCGCTGCGGAACCCTTGTGGCGCCAGATAAATAAAGGATAATAATAAGAATAATAAAATAATTATTTATATATATATATATATATATATATATATATATATATATATGTGACAGTCCCCCAATAAGGCCCTTTGGAGAGACAGAGAGAGAGTATGCCAGCACACAGCCAGCGCCACCGGACACTGGAAAAAAATCCCAGTCAGTACAGCGCTTTTATAAATATACTCAGTGCGCCAATTATATGTGCCCCCCCCTCTTTTTTGCCCTCTGTACTTGTGTTCAGCAGGGGAGAGTCCGGGGAGCCAGCTTCTCTGCAGCGTGCTGTGGAGAAAATGGCGCTGGTTAGTGCTGAGGAATCAAGCTCCGCCCCCTTACCGGCGGGCTTCGATCCCGCTCAAATCTTTATACTGGCGGGGGTTTTTACAATATACTGCCTCCGCAGTATATATCTATGCCAGTGTCCCTAGAGGGTTAATAATTGCTGCCCAGGGCGCCCCCCTGCGCCCTGCACCCATACAGTGCCTCCAGTGTGTGTGTGTGTTGGGAGCAATGGCGCGCAGCGTTACCACTGCGCGTTACCTCATAGAAGATCAGAAGTCTTCTGCCGCCTTTGAAGTCTTCTATCTTCCGGTTCTGTGAGGAGGACGGCGGCGCGGCTCCGGGATGAACGGCGAGGGTGAGACCTGCGTTCCGACCCTCTGGAGCTAATGGTGTCCAGTAGCCTAAGAAGCAGAGCCTATCATTGAAGTAGGTCTGCTTCTCTCCCCTCAGTCCCACGATGCAGGGAGCCTGTTGCCAGCAGTGCTTCCTGAAAATAAAAAACCTAACAAAAAGTATTTTTTCAGAGAAACTCAGTAGAGCTCCCCTGCAGTGCACCCAGTCTCCTCTGGGCACAGGATCTAACTGAGGTCTGGAGGAGGGGCATAGAGGGAGGAGCCAATGCACACCCATCTAAAGTCTTTAGAGTGCCCATGTCTCCTGCAGAGCCCGTCTATACCCCATGGTCCTTACGGAATCCCCAGCATCCTCTAGGACGTAAGAGAAACTAGAGATGAGCGGGTTCGAATGTAACGCCAGAATTAACGCCAGTTCGGTTTTCTCCGGATGTTTCTTATTGGCTATCCAAAACACATGATGTCCGTGAGCCAATAAGATGCCGTTTTGAGAACCGAATAAATCAGAGTAAAACCGAACCCGCTCATCTCTAGCCGAAACACAATCCGCAAAGGATTTATTTGTGGTGGTTAATTTAAAAAAAAAAAAAATTATTACTTTTAGTTCACTGTCATGCAATTTTAAATAATTGCGGACACTCATAGGGATGTGACTAGCCCTCCAAAAAAGCCTCAGCATTAAAGGGGATAAACAACTGCAAATGTACATGACTCCAATTGTATGTAAATAAATGTGGAAAAAAAAGGTGATTTAATACAGGTGTTGCAGTAACAAACCTCTTTATACTTGAAATACACACATGCCATTACTAAGCTTTGCTGAAATTGCACTAAAGACCCCTCGATCTCACCCCATAGTGATGGATACAGAGTAGCGCCATGTCATCTGTGGTTTGTAGTGTGTGTGTTCTTTAAAAAAATTCCTGTTTGTCTACATTACATACAGTATATGAGAATCAAATAAAAATGAGCAAACAGCAACTGAGTATTAGTAAAACGTAGCAAAGATTATTAAGACTAGTCAACGTTGCGGTCTATCCATGAGACTAACATGCAGCTAAACTTGGAAAGTCACGTTGTACACATAAAACAATGATCTGTGACATATGTGACAAACAACATCATACTACAACAAGACTTACCACTATTGTCCCACTCCTCCTAGATTGTAAGCTCCTTGGAGCAGGGCCCTCCTCCCTGCTGTTCTCACAGCCCTCTTCACTTGCACTTCTATTGCAGCTCTCTCCTACTCAGCGACTGTCTATACCTGTATTTCCTCTCTCTTAACCATTTATCTCTTCCTATGGCTGCCCGTCCCCAGTAGTATGATGATTACTCCTTTGCCTTCTTATATCTCAGCTGTAGTGTGCACTGAGAACTGTGCTGCTAATTGTTACCTGTGCTCTGTTTTAGTTTTTCAGTTACTGTAAAGTCAAGTTCTGTGTATCCTGTATTGTTCTAATGTCTGCCGTATGTACAGTGCTGAGAAACACTTGTGGCGCCTTATAAATAAAATGTAATAATAATATTCCCAGCTTCATGGATAGACCACAATGTTGTCATTACGTTTTTTGCTACTTTTTTGCTATTCTGCTACTTCTTTGTTGATCTGCTGACATTGTTGTGCAAAAGTACAGCGAAACCTTTGCGCGAGTTGCATCATTAACAGAGCACATTTCGTGCTACTCTACTGAATCTGTGTCGCGCTGAGAGCAAACTAACTAAGGACACATCTGTACCCTACAATGGTGCTGGGAAAAGGGCAACACGTTGTCTCTGTGGGGCTAATTCAGACCTGATCGCTGCTGTGCGTTTTCGCACAGCAGGCGATCAGGTCTGAACTGCGCAGGCGTCGCAGTGCGCCGGCGCATGCCAGAGATGCTATCAGCATCTCAGCCCAGTGATCGCCTCTGCCTGATTGGCATAGGGCAGCGGTTTTGGAGGCGCAGTGCGGGCAACGCAGCCATGCCCGGACCGTGCGTGGGGCAGGCCACGGCGGCTGCGTGACATCACACGCGGCCGCTGCGACCTGGAGAACGACGGGTAGCTCCCTGCCAGCGCTGGTAGGGAGCTACTCCAAAGGTACAAAAGCATTGCCGCCATGTGATGCTTTTGTACCTGTGCGGCGTGGGGAGGGCAAGACATGCGGGGCGGACTAGCCCTGTGCTGGGCATCTCCACGTAGGTCAGGGTGGCTGATCGTAGCCGTGCAAAATTTTGCATGGCTACGATCAGGTCTGGATTAGGCCCTGTGTACAGTTATACAGTTTCTATGTCTAGGTATAGACCGTATATATTGTTATACAGAATTAGGCTGGCCGCAGCTTGTCCAACTTACTTTACTGGGCTGTTTGAGCAGAAGATTTCTGAGCGGCTCAATTCAGAAATTCCATTCCCGATGAAGACTTTAGTTCCATCAAACTCTGTAGCGCCCCGCCTACATTTCCCTTCCACATCAGAGTACACCGACACATTGTCACCCGTCTTCATCCCTGTAAGAGAAAATCCAATTCCTTTAAAAGGAGCTACTGTACCATTATTACAGCAACATTCTGAAATGTAAAGATGGAAACAATTGGGCGCTCCACGTAATAACGCAAAAAGGATAGTAAGAGGGTTTTTCACATTTTCCGCACGTAGACCGCTGTTCCTAAATTGCCCTTTGCATACATACTCTCTTCTCCAATTACTATATGTGACCCCAGCCAGGGGGTCAGTTGTTTAGTGCTTTGCCAGATCCTTTTGTGGACGGAATTGCAGTAGTTTAAAAAATAAAGATGCCTTTTGTCATTATGGGGGGAATTCAATTAGGTGAGGGATTGTAGACGGTAAACTCGCACACTTCACCTTCATGCGCGCACCTGAGATTTGCACAATTCAATTAGAAATGCCAATATGCACTACTGGCAGAGGGGGTGTGCAAATTTTGTCCATACTTAGTAGCCATGGACGTGCGGTGAGATAATTGACTCAGGAGACAATGGCTAGTACCAGAGCCAGATTTACACGCAACATATGAGCCAAAGGGTGCATGTGGGCATTATACACAGGTGCAGCAGGATATACATGTGGGCATTATACACAGGTGCAGCAGTATATACTGCAGGAAAGTTTGGTGAGGTTTGATCAGAGATGTGTGGAAAAAATAGGCAGGGGGGGGCACTGTCTCACCTGCCATAGACTTTTTACTCCAAAGTTTGGAGTACAAAAATGATTAGAATAATGCGAAGAAGATATTTCTAATATAGGGGTCTATTTACTAAGCCAATGGTTCTCAAACTCGGTCCTCAGGACCCCACACGGTTCACGTTTTCCATGTCACCCAGCAGGTGCACTGTGAATCACCAACTGTCACATTTTAAAAATCAACAGGTGACCTGCAAAACATGAACTGTGTGGGGTCCTGAGGACCGAGTTTGAGAACCTGTGTACTAAGCCTTGGCTGAAGATAAAATGTTTGGAGATAAAAAAAAAGCATCAACCAACAGCTCCTAACTGTCATTTTTCTCTATTTTTTCTGCAATTTAAAGCTTATGGCACATATTATACACTCTGACTTCTTAGGGTCCAAAAACAATTGTAATAACTTTTGACCTAGACATGCGGGGAATTCAGTTTGGTGCGAGTTTGATCCGGCAAAGCAAATTCACACAGTAAATTCACCTGTTTTTGTCCGCACCCCCCTGGCAGGTGAAAATGTAGAAAGGGCTTTATTTTCAAGTAAAATGTGGGGACTTGCTTCAGAACCCCTTGGACACCCCCTTTCCTAATGACTTATTAGACATTTGGTCGTTTTTAATTAGCTTAATTGGGCCAATAATTACATGTAATTTTTGGGGTGAAAACAAGTAAATGACCTCAAATTACCCCAAAATCAACATTTTCATTAGTTTATGCACCCCAAAATAAATGACATGATTTCAATGAAAATATTTGCCTTTTTCATAAATGTTTTTTTTGCTTTTTTTTAAAGCGGCCTCAAATAGCCTTTTTTTACTACTTTTTTTTGTTTAATTCCTTCGTGATTAAACAGAATTTATAAGCTTTTTACATTATTTTATTTTGTATTTAAATGCACAAATTTTAAAAGCGTCTAGTACTTTCCTTTTAGATTGTAAGCTGGCAAGAGCAGGGCCTTCTCCCGTCGTGTGCATTTCCTTCTCTTACTTACACTTCCTACTCCCTGTGATGTCACCTGACCCCTGGTTTTCCATACATGTCCTATATTATCTTGAACTGTAATTGGGCGCTGTGGATTCCTTATGGCACCATATCAATAAAGTATAATAATACTAATAATACTAATAATAATAATATGCCCACTAACAGCCTTCTATATGGTCCTACTAAGCAGTGAGTTGAGGCAGAGCCTTTCTTATCATACTAACGTATACGCTAGAGTTTTGACTATATAAAGCGTATGGGATCTATTTACTAAGCCTTGGAGAGAGATAAAGTGGACAGAGATAAAGTACCAGCCAATCAGCTCCTAACTGCCATGTCTCAGGCAGGGTTTGAAAAAGTACTAAATTTACCTTATTGTAATTGTTTATTTATATAGCGCTACCAATGTATACAGCGCTATACAGAGAACATGTCATTCATATCAGTCCTAGTCCCACTGGAGCGTATAGTCTAAATTCCCTAACATACAAGCGCAACTACACACAAGTATTCATTTTGGCAAAATCCAGTTAACCTACCGCTATGTGCTTGGAGTGTGGGAGCAAACTGGCATACCCTGAAAAACCCATGCAACCATGAGGAGAACATATAAACTCACACAGATGGCCCACGACTGGGAACTGAACACATAACCTCAATGGTGTGAAGCAGTAATACCATTGTGCTGCGGAATTCTCCCCTGCACTGCTGAACCCCTCCCTGTCACTCCGCCTTAAAGGTGCATTCAGCAGTAGTATCAATGCCACCACGCCCTTACAGCTGAGCTCCGAGTGATGCATGCAAACCAGAGGAATGAGAGGAACAGGCAAGTATTCACCATTGGATGACACTCTGTTCGCTAATAATTGTGGCAGCAGGATTAGTTTGCCAACATGAGACACAAGACACCTTTTCCATCATTTTTGGTGACCCTGTCTCATGGTCTGAAGTTAAAAAACGCTTTAATAACAAGGGTTCCCCTGTGCTCAATATTTACAGGTCCACCAACGTTGCTCTCACATTTTGAAGCCGACAGAATCCCAGCAGAGTAGACATGGGCTCCTCTAAGAACAGCATTTCCACACTGGGCTCCAACGATGACTTGCACCGGATGTCTCTCTAGTGTTTTCCTAAATAAGGACACAATATCGGACATATGGTCTATGTTATATGGAGTATAATTGTCAGCCCCTGTACATAGTAATCACACATAATGCACAATGATTATACTAGCCGTGGTCCCATGCTGATAATAGGAAATCGCAGGTGGGCTTCCAGTTGCCCGGAAACCCTCGTTGCCCACAGCATGGCCAGCAGCCACTACATGCAGTATAAGTGCGGAATGGAACTACTGCTCAATTATCGCACCAGAGAGAGAATCTGGTGAGTGGCTTACCTTGATCACTGGATCTGCATATGTCTAATGTACTGTATTACATAATCTGAACTTTGTATGGGGCACACTGTAGCTTGTCACATGCTCATTATATAGCCATCATAGACTGGTGACAATCGCTCTACAATCAAATACCCACTGAGCCAACCACATGATTCTAATAGCAAGCTTTAAGATAACGACGACGTAACCCAAAGCTGGTTACAGCTTTATCGTCTTTCTTCTACAGATCAACAATCCCCGCAGATCAGTTTACTAGCGCTGTGCGCCTAGTGATCACACCCCCTTCTCAGTGTGAACCGGGCATCGGTTCATTTTCCAGAAAGTAATTTAGGGAAGCCTATTAACCAGTGGGTTACGTGTGTGATCTGTAGTCGGGTTTAGTATGAAAAACCTACAATCAAAATCCCAATGGTCAAAACCCCAAAAACCAATTGACCGACAGTCAAAATCCTGACAAGGTCAAAATCCCCACATTTAAAATACCGACAAGGTCAAAATACAGATATTTAAAATGTCGACAGGCTGAAAAGTTGACACAAGGGTTTTAAAAAAAAATTGTGTATGTCGACATAGGTTGACATGAACACCGTATAAGTGTACCGCGTCCCCTCATATGGCTCGCTGCACTCGCCATGCTTTGGGCACGGTGCCTTGCTGCGCTCGCCATGCTTTGGGCACGGTGCCTCATTGCGCTCGGCACACTATTATATTCCCCCTCCAGGTCCACTGGGATGGTAAAGTATGAACAAGTCGGTTTCAATGAAAAACTCATGTCGCCTTTTTGACCTGTCAACATTTTAAATGTCAGTATTTTGCCCTTGTTAGTATTTTAAATGTTGGGATTTTGACCGTCGGTCAATGGTCGTCGGGATTTTGATTGTAGGTAAATTGACCGCATCCCCTGCAGTCTTATCCACCAGCTGTTAGGGAGGGTGGTATTCATGTGACTGGCGGTCGGGAGACCGATGGTCACATGACCTCCACCAACATCCCACCCCCTCACTATCCCGACGGTCGGCATGCTGCTGGGATCCTGGCGTCGGTATGCTGACCGGTGGTCTCCTGACCGCCGGTCAGCCATACCACACCCGTTAGGGATGTGGCACCACCAACTATATGAACCAGGAACAGCCTGTGAGTGGCATTGGAGTATAGCTCATTGTAAGTACAATTTTGCAGGAACCTTTCATCAAACTGCGTTCCCCTAATGTCCACTGGCTCCTAGATGGGTGAAAATACTGCCCTGCATAGCAAATAAGTCATCTATATATATATATATATATATATCTAACTTACAGGGGGTACAGTTGCACTGCATGTGTTGTTCTCAGTAAATATGAAAGTAGAAAAAAAAACAGTGGCGTAAGTAGGGCAAGGACGGCAGTACACATGCGCACCCGGAATCTGCACCCAGGGCACTTTTATGGTTAGAAGAATGCAAAAGTTTCAGCTCTCATTTATGACAATCACATGTATCCCACATCACACTTATGTGTAGCTGCAGGAAAGAGTCAGACGATGGGAAGCTGCAGAGAAGAGGAACCGCACCAGGTCGGAGCCTGGAAGGGAGGAGATGTTGGAGGAAGTGGGGAGTTCCTAGCAAACAGGGTTGCATCAAGTGTCAGCGAAAGGAGCAATGGACATAAAGGTACGGTGCAGGGGAATGTCCAGGGCGCACTGAAGGGTTTGGAATTCCTGGGCTTTAGGTATGAGATCTATTGGATCTCATATTGGTTGTATATTGTTGTGACGTTACAACTGAAATTTGCCTACAGTATTCAAGTCAGAATTGTGAACATTCATTACACAACAGCGTGTGTGTGTTGTATTCAAGGTTGTCGCACTGACGTCCTGCCTAGCTCTCACATTCCTATAATCTGCGTCTGTGCTTATTTTGTGGCTCATTATAAGAATTTTCAAGAACAGTTTTTAAGGGGTGCCATGTTTTTATGTTCCCTGGGCACCACTGAAGAAAGGCATTGTGAATTATACAGAGAGGAAACAGTTTCCGTTACATACAGAATGGAAACACACTGAGAACTGCATGCAGGACAGTGGAAGCATACAGCAACTGGGATCAGCAATAAACATACATATGTATTCAGTAACACATGAAACAAGAAATACAAGGCTTACCCACCTTGGGCCAATCACCGGAATTAATAAAAGGTCATTAAGTTTGGGATGTTGCTGAATTGGGATAATGACTCCAGGAAATTGCTGTAAAGTAATTAAAAATATCATTAAATAAATAAGTCAAATATTTATGGAAATAATGCATAAAAGTAATGATGCAGAGCTGGATGTAATTGTGCCCCAAATTGCAGCCGTAAAACGCGTTCCCCGGAAAGTAACATATGCTATGAAACACAGATGTGACCTTACTAGCCTTTGCTAAAATCGTGCCCTTATCTCTTGTAATGGTGATGGACACAGTGGCATGCCGTGCTATCGGCCGTTTGTAATGTGCAAGTTCTCTGAAATGATTCCTGTTAAACACTCAAGTAAATTGTGAATATTCGAAAAAGACAGCCAAAGTTACAGAAAAGTAGAACATTAGTAAACAATAAGTATTTGACAGCAGTATATGTGGGTCTGTGCCAGTCTGTATCAGCTTGCAATAGTGCCAACTAGTGATGAGCGGGTTCGGTTCCTCGGAATCCGAACCCCCCCGAACTTCACCCATTTTACACGGTTCCGAGGCGGACTCGAATCTTCCCGCCTTGCTCGGTTAACCTGAGCGCGCCCAAATGTCATCATCCCGCTGTCGGATTCTCGCGAGATTCGTATTCTATATAAGGAGCCGCGCGTCACCGCCATTTTCACTCGTGCATTGGAGATGATAGGGAGAGGACGTGTGCAGCGTTCTCTCAGTTGTGTACAGTGTGCTGCAAGTATCTGTGCTCAGTGTGCTGCAAATATCTGTGCTCAGTGCGCTTGCAAATATCTGTGCTCAGTGTGCTGAAAATATCTACGTTCTCTGCCTGAAAAACGCTCCATATCTGTGCTGCATTGTAGTATATAGGAGGACAGTGCAAAATTTTGCTGACCAGTGACCACCAGTATTATATCAGTACGGTACAGTAGTCCACTGCTCTACCTTTCCTCTGTGTCGTCAAGTATACTATCCATCCATACCTGTGGTGCATTTAAGTTTTGCGCAGTAGTAGGAGGACAGTGCAGAATTTTGCTGACCACCAGTATATAATATATAGCAGTACGGTACAGTAGTCCACTGCTCTACCTACCTCTGTGTCGTCAAGTATACTATCCATCCATACCTGTGGTGCATTTTAGTTGTTGTGCGCAGTATATTTAGTAGGAGGACAGTGCATAATTTTGCTGACCACCAGTATATAATATATAGCAGTACGGTACAGTAGTCCACTGCTCTACCTACCTCTGTGTCGTCAAGTATACTATCCATCCATACCTGTGGTGCATTTAAGTTTTGCGCAGTATATATAGTAGGAGGACAGTGCAGAATTTTGCTGACCACCAGTATATAATATATAGCAGTACGGTACAGTAGTCCACTGCTCTACCTACCTCTGTGTCGTCAAGTATACTATCCATCCATACCTGTGGTGCATTTAAGTTTTGCGCAGTGGTAGGAGGACAGTGCAGAATTTTGCTGACCACCAGTATATAATATATAGCAGTACGGTACAGTAGTCCACTGCTCTACCTACCTCTGTGTCGTCAAGTATACTATCCATCCATACCTGTGGTGCATTTAAGTTTTGCGCAGTAGTAGGAGGACAGTGCATAATTTTGCTGACCACCAGTATATAATATATAGCAGTACGGTACAGTAGTCCACTGCTCTACCTACCTCTGTGTCGTCAAGTATACTATCCATCCATACCTGTGGTGCATTTAAGTTTTGCGCAGTAGTAGGAGGACAGTGCATAATTTTGCTGACCAGCAGTATATAATATATAGCAGTACGGTACAGTAGTCCACTGCTCTACCTACCTCTGTGTCGTCAAGTATACTATCCATCCATACCTGTGGTGCATTTTAGTTGTTGTGCGCAGTATATATAGTAGGAGGACAGTGCATAATTTTGCTGACCACCAGTATATAATATATAGCAGTACGGTACAGTAGTCCACTGCTCTACCTACCTCTGTGTTGTCAAGTATACTATCCATCCATACCTGTGGTGCATTTAAGTTTTGCTCAGTATATATAGTAGGAGGACAGTGCAGAATTTTGCTGAACACCAGTATATAATATATAGCAGTACGGTACAGTAGTCCACTGCTCTACCTACCTCTGTGTCGTCAAGTATACTATCCATCCATACCTGTGGTGCATTTAAGTTTTGCGCAGTGGTAGGAGGACAGTGCAGAATTTTGCTGACCACCAGTATATAATATATAGCAGTCCGGTACAGTAGTCCACTGCTCTACCTACCTCTGTGTCGTCAAGTATACTATCCATCCATACCTGTGGTGCATTCAAGTTTTGCGCAGTAGTAGGAGGACAGTGCATAATTTTGCTGACCACCAGTATATAATATATAGCAGTACGGTACAGTAGTCCACTGCTCTACCTACCTCTGTGTCGTCAAGTATACTATCCATCCATACCTGTGGTGCATTTTAGTTGTGCGCAGTATATATAGTAGGAGGACAATGCATAATTTTGCTGACCACCAGTATATAATATATAGCAATACGGTACAGTAGGCCATTGCTATTGATATATTACTGGCATATAATTCCACACATTAAAAAAATGGAGAACAAAAATGTGGAGGGTAAAATAGGGAAAGATCAAGATCCACTTCCACCTCGTGCTGAAGCTGCTGCCACTAGTCATGGCCGAGACGATGAAATGCCATCAACGTCGTCTGCCAAGGCCGATGCCCAATGTCATAGTAGTGAGCATGTAAAATCCAAAAAGCAAAAGTTCAGTAAAATGACCCAAAAATCTAAATTAAAAGCGTCTGATGAGAAGCGTAAACTTGCCAATATGCCATTTACGACACGGAGTGGCAAGGAACGGCTGAGGCCCTGGCCTATGTTCATGGCTAGTGGTTCAGATTCACATGAGGATGGAAGCACTCATCCTCTTGCTTGAAAAATGAAAAGACTTAAGCTGGCAAAAGCACAGCAAAGAACTGTGCGTTCTTCTAAATCACAAATCCCCAAGGAGAGTCCAATTGTGTCGGTTGCGATGCCTGACCTTCCCAACACTGGACGGGAAGAGGTGGCGCCTTCCACCATTTGCACGCCCCCCGCAAGTGCTGGAAGGAGCACCCGCAGTCCAGTTCCTGATAGTCAAATTGAAGATGTCACTGTTGAAGTACACCAGGATGAGGATGTGGGTGTTGCTGGCGCTGAGGAGGAAATTGACAAGGAGGATTCTGATGGTGAGGTGGTTTGTTTAAGTCAGGCACCCGGGGAGACACCTGTTGTCTGTGGGACGAATATGGCCATTGACATGCCTGGTCAAATTACAAAAAAAATCACCTCTTCGGTGTGGAATTATTTTAACAGAAATGCGGACAACAGGTGTCAAGCCGTGTGTTGCCTTTGTCAAGCTGTAATAAGTAGTGGTAAGGACGTTAACCACCTAGGAACATCCTCCCTTATACGTCACCTGGAGCGCATTCATCAGAAGTCATTGACAAGTTCAAAAACTTTGGGTGACAGCGGAAGCAGTCCACTGACAACTAAATCCCTTCCTCTTGTAACCAAGCTCCTGCAAACCACACCACCAACTCCCTCAGTGTCAATTTCCTCCTTAGACAGGAAAGCCAATAGTCCTGCAGGCCATGTCACTGGCAAGTCTGACGAGTCCTCTCCTGCCTGGGATTCCTCCGATGCATCCTTGAGTGTAACGCCTACTGCTGCTGGCGCTGCTGTTGTTGCAGCTGGGAGTCGATCGTCATCCCAGAGGGAGTCGGAAGACCACTTGTACTACTTCCAGTAAGCAATTGACTGTCCAACAGTACTTTGCGAGGAAGATGAAATATCACAGCAGTCATCCTGCTGCAAAGCGGATAACTCAGGCCTTGGCAGCCTGGGCGGTGTTAAACATGTTTCCGGTATCCACCGTTAATTCACAGGGAACTAGAGTATTGCTTGATGTACTGTGTCCCCGGTACCAAATACCATCTAGGTTCCACTTCTCTAGGCACGCGATACCGAGAATGTACACAGACGTCAGAAAAAGAGTCACCAGTGTCCTAAAAAATGCAGTTGTACCCAATGTCCACTTAACCACGGACATGTGGACAAGTGGACCAGGGCAGACTCAGGACTATATGACTGTGACAGCCCACTGGGTAGATGTATTGCCTCCCGCAGCAAGAACAGCAGCGGCTGCACCAGTAGCAGTATCTCGCAAATGCCAACTCGTTCCTAGGCAGGCTACGCTTTGTATCACCGCTTTTCAGAAGAGGCACACAGCTGACAACCTCTTACGGAAACTGAGGAACATCATCGCAGAGTGGCTTACCCCAATTGGTCTCTCCTGGGGATTTGTGACATCGGAAAACGCCACCAATATTGTGCGTGCATTACATGTGGGCAAATTCCAGCACGTCCCATGTTTTGCACATACATTGAATTTGGTGGTGCAGAATTATTTAAAAAACGACAGGGGCGTGCAAGAGATGCTGTCGGTGGCCCGAAGAATTGCGGGCCACTTTCGGCATTCAGCCACCGCGTGCCGAAGACTGGAGCACCAGCAAACACTCCTGAACCTGATCCTGCCATCATCTGAAGTAAGAGGTGGTAACGAGATGGAATTCTACCCTCTATATGCTTCAGAGGATGGAGGAGCAGCAAAAGGCCATTCAAGCCTATACATCTGCCCACGATATAAACAAAGGAGGGGGAATGCACCTGACTCAAGCGCAGTGGAGAATGATTTCAACGTTGTGCAAGGTTCTGCAACCCTTTGAACTTGCCACACGTGAAGTCAGTTCAGACACTGCCAGCCTGAGTCAGGTCATTCCCCGCATGTGGGACTTGTGGATGGAGCCCTTAATTCGCTTAACCAGGATTCACGGGTGGTCAATCTGTTGAAATCAGAGCACTACATTTTGGCCACCGTGCTCGATCCTAGATTTAAAACCTACGTTGTATCTCTCTTTCCGGCAGACACAAGTCTGCAGAGGTTCAAAGACCTGCTGGTGAGAAAATTGTCAAGTCAAGCGGAACGTGACCCGTCAACAGCTCCTCCTTCACATTCTCCCGCAACTGGGGGTGCGAGGAAAAGGCTAAGAATTCCGAGCCCACCCACTGGCAGTGATGCAGGGCAGTCTGGAGCGAGTGCTGATATCTGGTCCGGACTGAAGGACCTGCCAACGATTACTGACATGTCGTCTACTGTCACTGCATATGATTCTGTCACCATTGAAAGAATGGTGGAGGATTATATGAGTTACCGCATCCAAGTAGGCACGTCAGACAGTCCGTACGTATACTGGCAGGAAAAAGAGGCAATTTGGAGGCCCTTGCACAAACTGGCTTTATTCTACCTAAGTTGCCCTCCCTCCAGTCTGTACTCCGAAAGAGTGTTTAGTGCAGCCGCTCACCTTGTCAGCAATCGGCGTACGAGGTTACTTCCAGAAAATGTGGAGAAGATGATGTTCATCAAAATGAATTATAATCAATTCCTCCGTGGAGACATTCACCAGCAATTGCCTCCAGAAAGTACACAGGGACCTGAGATGGTGGATTCCAGTGGGGACGAATTAATAATCTGTGAGGAGGGGGATGCACACAGTGAAAGGGGCGAGGAATCGGAGGATGACGATGAGGTGGACATCTTGCCTCTGTAGAGCCAGTTTGTGCAAGGAGAGATTGATTGCTTCTTTTTTGGTGGGGGCCCAAACCAACCAGTCATTTCAGTCACAGTCGTGTGGCAGACCCTGTCGCTGAAATGATGGGTTCGTTAAAGTGTGCATGTCCTGTTTATACAACATAAGGGTGGGTGGGAGGGCCCAAGGACAATTCCATCTTGCACCTCTTTTTTCTTTAATTTTTCTTTGCATCATGTGCTGTTTGGGGACAATTTTTTTGAAGTGCCATCCTGCCTGACACTGCAGTGCCACTCCTAGATGGGCCAGGTGTTTGTGTCGGCCACTTGTGTCGCTTAGCTTAGTCACACAGCGACCTTGGTGCAACTCTTTTTTTCTTTGCATCATGTGCTGTTTGGGGACAATTTTTGTGAAGGGCCATCCTGCCTGACACTGCAGTGCCACTCCTAGATGGGCCAGGTGTTTGTGTCGGCCACTTGTGTCGCTTAGCTTAGCCATCCAGCGACCTCGGTGCAAATTTTAGGACTAAAAATAGTATTGTGAGGTGTTCAGAATAGACTAAAAATGAGTGGAAATTATGGTTATTGAGGTTAATAACACTATGGGATCAAAATGACCCCCAAATTCTATGATTTAAGCTGTTTTTAAGGGTTTTTTGTAAAAAACACCCGAATCCAAAACACACCCGAATCCGACAAAAAATTTTCAGGGAGGTTTTGCCAAAACGCGTCCGAATCCAAAACCAAAACACAAAACCCGAAAAATGTCCGGTGCACATCACTAGTGCCAACATGCCCATGTCATGCTTGCCCGCCGTTAGACTGGCCAGTCCCATTGCTCTAAGCATAAGCGTCAGACCTACATAAGCTGATGTGTGCGTAGATGTTCCTCTGGGGACGTGTGCCACGATTTTACGGCAATTATATTACGCTAACTAAAGCTGGATACTTGTTCGATCCCGGCTGATCATGCAAAACGCTCCCGATCTGTGTGTATCCAGCTGTGACCTCCTGTGAGGCAGAGGCAGCAGCAGGGGGGGGGGGGGAGGAATGTGTGTGTGTGTGTGTGTGTGTGTGTGTGTGTGTGTGTGTGTGTGTGTGTGGAGTTAGTGGCTCCACTATTGGGATCGGGAGGTCGCATGTGCAGCATGAAGATGCAACCACCTGTTCCCGACCATTGCAGGAATGTTATAAGTGGTTTATCAGCTAACGCTCCTGCATCGGTACAGGGCTTCAGCATGATTTACCGGCGTCTGGGATGCCGGCCGTCAGTACACCGACAGAAGTATCCCGGTCTCCAGTATGCCGTCAATGGGGAGAGCGCAAAGAGTCCCCTTGCAGGCTCAGTGGATCGCTGCGCCCACCACAGCTTCTATTCCCACTTTATGGGTGTCGTTGACACACCACGAGTGGGAATAGCCCTGTTGCGCCAGTATTGCGGCTGCCTGCATTGCCAGCTGTCGGGATTCCGGCGTCAGTATCTTGAACGCCGGGATCCCGACAGCCAGCAAATTAAAAGTATACCCGGTACAGAGTACACACACACACACACATACAATCAATAGCCGTTCACCTGATATTGGGAGAACGGACTAACAATCGTATAGGTAGGTATCCAGCTTTAGATAGAGTAGTGCTGAAGCCCCTAAGAGGCAAATTCAATTAGCGTCAAGATGCACCACGCTGTCTGTTTCTGAGGGTGAAGAGCTTAGCACTATTTAATTACTGACCCCACGTACGACCACGTGGCAGCAGTTAACACTAAGGGAGAGATGTATCAAGCCTTGGAGAAAGATTACGTCCCAGCCAATTAGCTCGTATTAGTTCGTTCGTTTTAGCTCTCTTCACGTTTTGATACATATCCCCATTATTTCTTATTCACACGGAGTGAACGGACCTTCAATCTCAGCCTGCTGCTAATTGAGTCTACTCCTAAATGTGGACAATTGTAAAATCATTACTAAAGAGGTTGCCGTCTTTTATGTTGAATAATATATTGAATAACAATACAGAATAACACTGGATACATGAAAGCTGCAATTGTCAGATAACATGAAAAGGCACAAAGCATTAAACTACAGTACTTAAGATCTGTAAGATACATTTTAACTATCATCTGTGTTTTCCAGACAATTAAATACAATTTAACGGATTTAATGTAATTATGATGTAAATCTGGTTGCTTAATCATACATGGATGCAGAAAAGGCTGATAAAGTGATTTACTAATTTACAAGAACAAATACTTATTTCAGGAACAAAGAGGGTGCATATTATTTCTACCACAATACAATAGCTAGACAAAGCCCATTCCACAATCCCTCAAGAGGAATCGGCACGTCTTACTGAAAGATAAGACACTTAAGGGAGTACTCCACAGAAGGTCTAAGGTGGTCTACAACAAAGCATCAAGCCTGAAAAATAGCTTCTTTCTGTAGAACAATGCGGCTAAAACATGGGCAGGAAAACGGAAAACCAGAATTTTGTCACTGCAACAGGTGTAATGGGTCCTACACATTTGTTGATCCGCCGCCGAGCTGCCCAACGGTGGATACACGGGAACGAGATCGCTCATATCTTTCAGTAACATCGCCCAGTGTGTGGAGCCCATAAGAGATGCACGAGTACAGTAAACTTGGGTACACACTGGGCGATATATCGGGCATTCAATCAAACGGCTGACATATAGCAAGTTGATCAGCGGGTGTGTACACCTGATATGTTTGTGAAGGTCTTTCAGCACAGGCGATGGTCAATATATCTGCAGATATACCGGCGCATCTGGCTGTGTCTGTATGGGTGACCTGCCAACCTCCCGTACACTGGCTGCAGGGACTGACGTCACAGCTGGGCGTGAAGTGAGCACCGCCACATATATCAAGCAGCCGATCGGTAAGTGTATATGCTTACTGGAATCAGCCGTTCTGTAGGTGCAATGGCGGTTCTGCTATCAAGTCGCTTCAGTGTGTACCCAACTTAAGCAAAGCACCAAACCAATAAAAGGAATTATTGCATCATAAACTGTACCACAAGAAACTCAAGCAAGATCACGGACACAGTGCGTGTGGAAATGAGGGTGTGGTCTACTGATTATGGTAGGGGGGAAAAAAAAGCACTTAAAAAAAAAAAGAAAGAAGAACGTAGGAATACAGTATAAAAGACTTAATGGCCTGTCATAGGGTATCCAAACATTTTATACGAGGGATCTACCAAGCCCCACCTTCACAGCAGAAATTAAATGAGTGAGAAATCATTAAAGAGGAAGCGACTTTATTTCTTACATTTCAAGAGACAAGGTAAATTTATCAAGTACAGACACTATCCCCTAATGGAATACAGATCGACTTTGCCCTGGGAGGTTTGCTTGGTAATGCGTACAAAACTGTCCTTTCCCCATTTGCCGGTAGTGATATCTTTCTATTCTCTATTTCTTTATTTGTGAGGAATGACACAGTAAAAGTTTTCGCCATTTCATTTTCGTTTTAACGAATATACACGTTTTCTATTCCAATTATTTACAGTTTTTATAGTTGGTCATTGGTACTTCCCCCGATGAAATATATATATATATATATATATATATATATATATATATATATATATATATATATATATATATATACACACACACACAGGAAAGAAAGGCGGCACTCGGAGACTGACGAATTTGGTGAAACAAAACCAATCAGTGTTTAATCACGTCAACGTTTCGGGGGACGTACCCCCTTCCTCAGGACAAACCAAACACAAGTGCAAACAATGTGAGAATGACATTAAATACCTTACCAAATCTAGAAGCGCCAACCCCCGTTGCGGCGACGCCGGCCGGAGCCCCGGATCCCGCACTTCCGTACGCGTCTCTCTGTCTCACCCGGAAGTGTCGCCGTCATGCCCCCGGACGTCATCCTGCAACGGCTGTGGACGTGCACACGTTCTGTAACCATGGAGACAAATTTAGTAGATAAACCACTAACAAAACATACATTAAACATCTATAGATATTACACAACAGTGCTAAGTATAACAGTGCAAATCACATGACAGTGATGGTCAATAAAAATTATTAATAAAACAAGTGACCGTTTAAAACTTGATCCATAAGACACACTCGGGTATTAACCCTTATGTGTTGTGTGAACATGACACATGCACCCTCACATGAATTAAAATACGTCATCGTGTTAAAATGTAATGATGAATAATCCAAAAATATGAAATGTGTATATGTAATATGAAATTATGCCTTGCTACACCAGAAGTGCAAACATAAAAGATTTACTTGTCAAGAGTGATGTGACAACTTTTAACATCCCCTCATCTAGCACACATTTTCTCACCCGGAAACCGGGATGTTATAGATGCCTGGGGTGCACCACCTGCAGCTATATGCAGACAGGTGACTACATATTGCACCGCACACTGGCAAGAAGATTCCAATAAGACGGCCTCTTACTTGCAGCTCGACCTTTGTAATATACGTGCTAATATGTCCATGCAGTTTGTACTACATTGGCAATACCCAATGCCAATTTAAAGAAAGAATGGCCCAGCACAGGTCGGCCATCAGGGCAGCTCTACAGTCTGGCACTAGTGAGCAACTCGTCGCGCGGCACTTTGCACAGTGTAGACACAGCCTCACCTCGCTTCGTTATAAAATTGTGGACCAGGTCCCAGTATTGCAGCGTGGAGGTACCAGACCAAAGAAATTGTTACAGCTTGAATCGCGGTGGATCTACAGGCTTAATACCATCCACCCTAGGGGTCTTAATGAAAATCTAGGCCTTAGCTGTTTTTTATGAAATAATTGCTTTATAAATTATACTGTTGTATATCCGCATATTATTACTTGTGGCACATCATGTCCTGCTTTGGATTTTTCAATTTTTTTATTATTAGGATCAATTTATTGATTTGTAGTTTACCTGAGGTATTTTTACAGTACCCTGTTGTTGATAAGATGTGTTGCGAACATTATAAAGAGCGGGGGGTTTTTAGTAAAAAATTTGTTTACACATTTTTTTATATTTTTTACACACGGGTCACATAATTGATACACGTTTTATACACATTTCATATTTTTGGATTATTCATCATTACATTTTAACACGTTGACATATTTTAATTCATGCGAGGGTGCATGTGTCATGTTCACACAACACATAAGGGTTAATACCCGAGTGTGTCTTATGGATCAAGTTTTAAACGGTCACTTGTTTTATTAATAATTTTTATTGACCATCACTGTCATGTGATTTGCACTGTTATACTTAGCACTGTTGTGTAATATCTATAGATGTTTAATGTATGTTTTGTTAGTGGTTTATCTACTAAATTTGTCTCCATGGTTTCCATGGTTACAGAACGTGTGCACGTCCACAGCCGTTGCGGGATGACGTCCGGGGGCATGACGGCGACACTTCCGGGTGAGACAGAGAGACGCGTCCGGAAGTGCGGGATCCGGGGCTCCTGCCGGCGTCGCCGCAACGGGGGTTGGCGCTTCTAGATTTGGTAAGGTATTTAATGTCATTCTCACATTGTTTGCACTTGTGTTTGGTTTGTCCTGAGGAAGGGGGTACGTCCCCCGAAACGTTGACGTGATTAAACACGGATTGTTTTTGTTTCACCAAATTCGTCAGTCTCCGAGTGCCGCCTTTCTTTCCTGCATGCATTGAGGTAGCAACAACCTCTAAGGAGGGCACCGGAGCAAGTAACCTGCTGGGAGCGGTGAGTGCCGGACCACACAGAGGATTATATATATATATATATATATATATATATACACACACACACCTTTTCACAGGTGCGGCACTCCAGGCATAACAAAGAAAACACACCACGCTGGCAGCTCTTATGAGAGGAATAAGAGCTACAAGGGTGGAGTGTTTTCTTTGTTAAGCCTGGAGTGCTGCACCTGGGGAAAGGTGTCAATCATTGACTGTGAGGGCACCGGTTGAATGTATGTGTATTTCTCTGGGGAGTACTGGCCTTGTGGAAAATATATATATATATATATATATATATATATAGCGTCCTGTCGGCGGCACTCCAGTATCACAAAGACACAACAGCAGGTTTGCAGAAATAACAACGTTTCGAAGCTTTAATCACTCCGTCTTCAGGTTACCTGAAGACGGAGTGATTAAAGCTTCGAAACGTTGTTATTTCTGCAAACCTGCTGTTGTGTCTTTGTGATACCGGAGTGCCGCCGACAGGACGCTATACATGACCCGCTGCCATACGGGTTTAGGAAGGCACCGGACAGTTATATTTTTATTTGGGAGTGCTGCCGAAATCCCTTGTATATATATATATATATATATATATATATATATATATATATATATATATATATGCACCCCACCCTATGAGTGGATTAGTTCATACATTGCACCCTGCTTCGGGGGAGGCGAGTGCTGTGGTTTTATATTTGTTTGTATATTGCAGGGTTAATCTTTGGTTAACTCTTATTAACTGTGGCTACAAGCTTTTTCATGCACCACTATGTAAACTCAATTGTCCTAAACCTGTGTCAGCTGTTCCTTAGTAATTTATCAGCCAGTGTCAGGTGACTAGTGTACCTTTAAAAGCTATAAGGTATGTGGCAGGTGCACAGTAAACCTAGTGGGCATATTTGCACTGCAGTTATATTATGTGTGATACAGTTGCCAGGTTTTAATTTTTCTCTTTCGCCCTAGAGGATGCTGGGGTCCATTTTAGTACCATGGGGTATAGACGGTTCCGCAGGAGCCTTCGGCACTTGAAGACTTTTTAACAGTGTGAACTGGCTCCTCCCTCTATGCCCCTCCTCCAGACCTCAGTTTAGAAAATGTGCCCGGGAGACTGGATGCACACTAGTGGAGCTCTACAGAGTTCTGCTGGAAAAGACTTTGTTAGGTTTTGTATTTCACAGTGAAGCTGCTGGCAACAGCTTCCCTGCTTCATGGGACTTAGGGGGGGGGGGGGGGGGGGGGAGGGAGTAGGAACCAACTTCTCAATTCGTTCAATGGCTCTGCTTCCGCTGACAGGACACCAATAGCTCCTGAAGGGTACCGAAAACGGCCCTTGCCTGGCTGCTGCTTACTCCCACAGCACTGCCGCCACCCCCTAACAGAGCCAGAAGTCAGAAGGCTGGTGAGTATTTACCGGAGACCTGCAGAGAGGGACCCTCCGGTCATCATGGCGGCATTAAAGGTACCAGTGCAGCGCGCGACGCTGCGCACAAACATGTCTCGCAGCACAGGATGCAGGGCACACGCGGGGGGGTCCACGCTCTGAGGGACATGAAAAATAACATCTTTACTCTCACTGGCGATAAAGTTCACACAAGGGAGCCGCTGGTGTACATACCCCTGCCAGTATAAATATTGTGTTCCTGAAACTGAACTGCGCCATTAAAGGGACGGGGCTTCTCCTCAGAATTGCTAGTAACACTTTGGCGCCATTTTCTCCTCACAGAGACACCGGAGCGCTGATCCTGAACGCTGCTTCTCCTTACACATCGCTGATACAAGTACCAGGGTGTTATAGAAGGGGAGGGGAGCGCATAGTTTATTGAAGTCTGCGGGCTTCATATTGGATAAATAAGCGCTGTGGTTGTGTATTTATTGTATGCAATACATATATGGAGCGTGGTGTGGACTGGCAATCCCCTCTGGGTCTCTCTGACAGACTTTAGGTAGATCTGTCCCCAACAGCTCCCCTGTGTGTGTGAGAGGTGTGACTGTACACGTGTGTAACATGTCTAGAGAAAGTTCTTCCCCAGAGGAACCCATTTTGGAGGCACAAGAGTGTTCTGAGCCTGTGTGGGTGAGAAAGCTGCAGAGTAATATGTAAATTCTCTGAGTCTGAACAACAGACAGAGCAATGGAGACAGTCTGTGGAGGATGTTTTGTTTGCCGATTCCTCCACATCACCCACTCGGGACCCCTCCTGTTCCCAGAAAAGGTCTCTGACACAAATTATACAAAGGGACACTGACACAGATTCCGACACTGTAGTCGACACTGGAGATTTGAGGGGGGTAGATACCAAACTGGCTAAGAGCATTCAATGTATGATAGTCACTATAAAAGAGGTGTTGGAATTTCCTGACAACACCTACACCTGAGGAAAAAGATTATTTTAAATTAAATAAAAAAACAGGTGGTGACTTTTCCTCCGTCTAAGGATAGCGTACCCTTTCCCTGAAGAGGATAGGCGTAAGTGGGAATCACCCCCAATGGTAGACACCTCAGTCTCTAGGTTGTCAAAGAAAATCATTTTACCTGCCCCAGGGTCAGCTTCATTAAAAGAACCTGCTGACTGCAAATTAGAGACGACTTTAAAGTCCATCTATGTTGCTACGGGTACGCTACTCAGGCCCGCAATTGCTTCTGCGTGGGTAGATAACGCAGTGGAAAAGTGGGCAGAGAATTTAATTGTTAATATTGACATGGTCGATAAAGATGATATGCTGCAAATTCTAGGTCATATCAAAGATTCTGCAGGTTACTTGGTTGAGGCTATGTAGGACACAGGGCGCTCTGGATCTGCCAATGGAACGCTGAAGCTGAATCCAAAAGAAATATTGGGGCGCTCCCCTACAATGGTGAGGCCCTCTTTGGAGAGAAACTAGATGCCATGATATCAACTACTACATCTGGCAAGTCAGCATTTCTGCCGTCGGCAGCTACACCGGCTAAAAAAGTATATCATTCTCATACTATGCAGTCCTTTCGGCCCAACAAGTACAAAAAGACTAAGAGTACCCCTTTTGTCACAGGAAAAGGGAGAGGAAAAGGTAGAAAATCTACAACACCGTCAGGCTCCCAGGAGCAGAAGTCAGCAACTACTTCTGCAAAAGTCACAGCATGACACTGGGGCTCCTCTGTGGGAGTGCGATCGGGTGGGGGCACGTCTATTATTTTTCAGCCAGGTCTGGCTTCACTCAGACCTGGATCCTTGGATATTACAGATAGTATCCCAAGGTTACAGGTTGGAATTTCAAGACCTTCCCCCATGCCGATTTTTCAAATCAGCCTTGCCAGTTGCTGCTCAGGACGGCACAAATGTCCTGAACGCAATACACAAATTATGTCAAGACAAAATAATTTCCTTGGTTCCTGCCGAACAAAGAAACCAAGGTTTTTATTCAAGCCTGTTTGTGGTGCCGAAGCCGGATGGCTCGGTCAGACCAATTTTAAACCTAAAATCTCTGAATCTTTATTTGAAAAGGTTCAAATTCAAGATGGAATCCTTGAGAGCGGTTAATTCCAGCTGGAAAGAAAAGGAATTTATGGTGTCAGTGTACATCAAGGATGCTTACTTGCATGTCCCCATTGACCCGCCACATCAAGCATACCTGAGGTTTGCGGTTCAGGATTGCCACTACCAATTCCAGACATTACCGTTCGGGCTCTCCACGGCTCGAAGAATATTCACCAAGGTGATGGCGGAGATGATGGTTCTCCTTCGCAAACAAGGAGTCAACATAATTCCATACTTGGACGATCTCCTCATAAAAGCGAGATCCAGGGACAAGCTACTCCAGAACATAGCATTGTCCCTGAAGGTGCTTCAACAGCATGGTTGGATCATCAACTTTCCAAAATCCCAGTTGAAACCGACAATGAGATTATCATTTTTGGGAATGATACTGGACACCGAGGTACAGAGAGTATTTTTACCGGTGGAAAAGGCTCAGGAGATCCAGAGCATGGTCAAACAACGTTTGAGACCATGAACAGTATCGATTCATCAGTGCATTCGCACTGGACAAGTGGTCCGGGTTGCATCTCCACATGTATCAAAGAATAACCTTGTCAGCGAAAGCCAGAATTTCGCTCCTGTGGTGGCTACAAATTTCTCACCTCCTGCAGGGACGCAGGTTCGGGATTCAGGCCTGGATCCTGGTGACCACGGATGCAAGTCTCCGAGGATGGGGAGCAGTCAAGCAAGGCAAAAGCTTCCAAGGAAGATGGTCAAGTTAAAAAACTCACCTTCACATAAACATTCTGCAGTTGAGAGCTGTGTACAACAGTATTCATCAAGCGGCACACCTTCTTCAAGGTCGTACCATACAGATCCAGTCAGACAATGTAATGGCAGTAGCTTACATAAACCGTCGAGGCGGAACAAAAAGCAGAGCGGCAATGGCAGAGGTGACAAAGATACTCCTCTGGGCAGAAAGACATGCAAACGCTCTGTCGGCAATTTTCATTCCGGGAGTGGACAACTGGGAAGCAGACTTCCTCAGCAGACACGATCTCCATCCAAGAGAATGGGGCCTCCACCCAGAAGTCTTTGCGGAGGTGGCAAGTTGTTGGGGTGTTCCTCAAGTGGATATGATGGCATCACGCCTCAACAAGAAGCTTCAGAAATATTGTTCCAGGTCAAGAGACCCACAAGCAATAGCGATAGATGCACTGGTGACTCAGTATGTGTTTCAGACGATGTATCCGTTCCCTCCGCTACCACTTATTCCAAAAGTTCTCTAGATCATCAGAAGAACATGAGTACAGGCAATACTCATTGCTCTGGACTGGCCAAGGAGGGCTTGGTATCCAGATCTTCAAGAGTTATTAATGGAAGATCCTCTGCCTCTTCCTCTTCGCGAGGACCTGCTTCAGCAGGGGCCGTTAGTTTATCAGGACTTACCGCGATTGCGTTTGATGGCATGGCTGTTGAGCGCCAGATCCTAGCCTGTAAGGGTATTCCCAATGAAGTCATTCTCACACTTATTTTGGCCAGGAAAGGGGTAACGTCCAAACATTACCATCGTATTTGGAGAAAATATGTATCTTGGTGTGAATCCAAGAACTCTCCTGCGGTGCAGTTTCAACTAGGATGACTTCTACTATTTCTACAGGCAGGTGTGGATGCTGGATTGAGATTAGGATCGATCAAGGTTCAGATTTCTGCCTTGTTAGTTTTCTTTCAGAAACAATTGGCTTCTCTTCCTGAGGTCCAGACGTTCGTGAAGGGGGTTCTGCGCATCCAACCTCCCTTTTTTCCTGGGATCTTAATGTGGTGTTGCAGTTCCTTAAATCGGACTGGTTTGAGCCTCTGCAAGAGGTGGAGTTAAAGTTTCTCACTTGGAAAGTGGTCATGCTATTCGCCTTGGCTTCAGGCAGACGAGTGTCTGAGTTAGGAGCTCTGTCACACAAGAGTCCTTATTTGATATTTCGTGAAGATAGGGCTGAACTGAGAACACGTCAGCACTTTCTTCCGAAGGTTGTGTCTTCTTTTCATATCAACCAACCAGTGGTGGTGCCAGTAGCTTCTGACACCTCAGCCGTCTCAAAGTCCTTGGATGTTGTCAGAGCGCTGAGGACTTATGTTGCAAGAATGACTCGGATAAGGAAAACAGCATCTCTGTTTGTCCTCTATGACCCCAACAAGATTGGGGGTCCTGCTTCTAAGCAGACTATTGCGCACTGGATCAGGGGTACCATTCAGCACGCTCATTCCACGGCAGGATTGCCGTTACCGTCTTCAGTAAAAGCCCACTCTACAAGGAAAGCGGGTTCGTCCTGGGCGGCTGCCCGGGGGGTCTCGGCTTTGCAAATCTGCCGAGCTGCTACTTGGTCGGGTGCAAACACATTTGCAAAGTGTTATAAGTTTGACACCTTGGCTGCTGACAATCTTCAATTTGGTCAGTCAGTTCTGCAGGAACATTAGCACTTTCCCGCCCGTACTGGGAGCTTTGGTATATCCCCATGGTACTAAAATGGACCCCAGCATCCTCTAGGACGTAAGAGAAAATAGGATTTTAACTACCTGCCGGTAAATCCTTTTCTTGTAGTCCGTAGAGGATGCTGGGCGCCCGCCCAGTGCTCATTTTTCCTGCTGATTACGTTTATCTTTTTGCACACGTGTTCAGATGTTGAGTTATTCATGCTGGTTGGCATGAGTTATGTTATTGGCCATGTTAGCCGACATGTTTTTTATGTATGGTGTGAGCTGTTGTGATTCTCGCCACAATTTTAATAGTAATTCCTCTCTCGAGAATGTCCGTCTCCTATACTGAGGTCTGGAGGAGGGGCATAGAGGGAGGAGCCAGTTCACACTGTTAAAAAGTCTTAAAGTGACGAAGGCTCCTGCGGAACCGTCTATACCCCATGGTACTAAATGGTACTAAAATGGACCCCAGCATCCTCTACGGACTATGAGAAAAGGATTTACCGGCAGGTAATTCAAATCCTACTTTAACACTCTGTGATAGTGTAGGACCTGCAGGAAGGTTTGCAGGCTTCCGCGCATTGGCCAAGTCACTAACTAAATCCCCATCATTTATTTATTGATGGTGCGAGGATAAGTGAGCTTGCTATGGTGAGTTTTCTGTTTGTGTGTATTATATACACACACACACATATATATATATATATATATATATACACATATACATACATACACACACACACAAACACACAGCTCCAAAAAAACAAGATTTTAAACCTACCGGTAAATCTTTTTCTCATAGTCCGTAGAGGATGCTGGGGACTCCGTAAGGACCATGGGGATAGACGGGCTCCGCAGGAGACATGGGCACTTTAAGAAAGACTTTGGATCTGGGTGTGCACTTGCTCCTCCCTCTATGCCCCTCCTCCAGACCTCAGTTAGAGAAACTGTGCCCAGAGGAGACGGACAGTACGAGGAAAGGATTTTAGTTAATCCCAGGGCAAGACTCATACCAGCCACACCAATCACACCGTATAACTTGTGATATACTATCTAGTTAACAGTATGAAAAAACAACACAGCATCGGTCCAAACCGATGAAACTATAACATAACCCTTATGTAAGCAATAACTATATACAAGTCTTGCAGAAGTAGTCCGCACTTGGGACGGGCGCCCAGCATCCACTACGGACTATGAGAAAAAGATTTACCGGTAGGTTTAAAATCTTATTTTCTCTAACGTCCTAGAGGATGCTGGGGACTCCGTAAGGACCATGGGGATTATACCAAAGCTCCCAAACGGACGGGAGAGTGCGGATGTCTCTGCAGCACCGATTGAGCAAACAGGAGGTCCTCCTCAGCCAGGGTATCAAACTTATAGAACTTTGCAAAGGTGTTTGACCCCGACCAAGTAGCAGCTCGGCACAGCTGTAGTGCCGAGACCCCTCGGGCAGCCGCCCAAGAAGAGCCCACCTTCCTAGTGGAATGGGCCCTAACCGATCTTGGTAATGGCAATCCTGCCGTAGAATGCGCTTGCTGAATCGTGTTACAGATCCAGCGAGCAATAGTCTGCTTTGAAGCGGGAGCGCCAACCTTGTTGGCTGCATACAGGACAAACAGTGCTTCTGTCTTCCTGACTCTAGCCGTTCTGGCCACGTAAATTTTCAAAGCCCTGACCACATCAAGGGACTCGGAATCCTCCAAGTCACGTGTAACCACAGGCACGACAATAGGTTGGTTCATATGAAAAGATGAGACCACTTTAGGTAGGAATTGAGGACGAGTCCGCAATTCTGCCCTACCCATATGGAAAACCAGATAGGGGCTTTTATGTGATAAAGCCGCTAATTCCGAAACTCGTCTAGCCGAAGCCAAGGCTAACAACATGACCACCTTCCAAGTGAGATATTTCAACTCCACCGTTTTAAGTGGTTCAAACCAATGTGACTTAAGGAAACTTAACACCACGTTAAGGTCCCAAGGCGCCACCGGAGGTACAAAAGGAGGCTGAATATGCAGTACTCCCTTCACAAACGTACTGTACTGTACTTCTGGAAGAGAGGCCAATTCCTTTTGAAAGAAAATGGATAAGGCCGAAATCTGAACCTTAACAGATCCTAATTTTAGGCCCAAATTCACTCCAGTTTGTAGGAAGTGAAGAAAATGGCCCAGATGGAATTCTTTATCTAGAGGAGATAGTTCCGCAACAGGTTTATTCTAACAGACATTAGACCAGAATTAGATCTGAGTCTGTGACCGACTTTAAACCGATAATGTATACAAGGTGTACTGTAACAATTATGCGTCGGTGGTGCTCCCAGAGTCAGTGATTTTAGACAACAAAACGAAAGAGAAGAAAGACTATGTTGGGGCACTCTTATTTGAAAATTAGACACTAAAACTTAACTTTTAATAAGCATATTAAAATATAGTGACTCAAAATATAGTGATCTAATATATAGGAAGGAACGCCTTGGTGAAAATTATTTATAATTTATACATAAACTGGGAATCCTATCTATAGTGTAAGATAGGTTATATTTGAGTCCCAGAGGGATAATATTTCGGTTGGATTTCTCCGTAATATTGATGCTCCAAAAAGAAAGAGATGTAATATGATCAAGAAATGTTGCCTATATAGGTCCTTCAGCACCTACAGCTCTAGATTAAGGCAGTGGTGTTCACCAAAAGGCTTTTATTGCACTGATTGTTATATCTTTGGCCTTTTTGCAACAGGCAAAAAAGGACTGAGAGTACAAAATTACTGTTAAATGTGAGTATATATTGTTATCTACTAGGCAAACACTTGGTGTAATGTTAACTTATGAATTAAAAGAGAGAAAAGATGGAGTAAAAAGAAGGGTGTCTTACTTCTGCTGTTCAGCTGGGTTGTTTACTGCACCTGGTATTCGCTGCTGGTCCCCCAGGCAGTTACTGACCAGGCCTGCCACAGATTAGCTTCCAAGATCAGACGAGATCAGGCGTATCCTGTGGAGTATGGCCGTAATCTGCTGAATGAGAGAGTATGACTACCAAGATGCTTCTGCTGTCCAGATTAGTGGATGAGAGAGCATTGAAGATATACAAAGTGCAAGTGCTTATACAAAAATTTTTTTTTTTTTTTTTAATAATTATTCAAAATTGTAGGTAGAATCGATTTTCCCTTAAGAAATGGGGCTGATTTCTGATTCGCAGCACACTTTTAAATAAATGCTTATAGCCCCCAAATAGTACTTCTAGTAAACATTTTTTGCTGATATAGATAGCAAATAATAAACTGATGGCGTTAATATATTTGTCTCTAATACAGAGAAAACAAAGTATCAGCTGGCAGAAATAATGTGTTTACAAGATTACCATTATAGCACTGTAATGTAATGCTGGTATCATACATAAATACATGAATCAAAACATATGAATTAGATGAATGGTAGAATCAAATAAAAAAAGAGGTAGTGCAAAAAGAATTAATGTATGGTCAGAGATAAACAAGAGAAGAACAGAATTATTGTATATAAGAAAATATAAAAAAATATAATATGCTGCGGCCCAAATGGGCACTTGCTAAACCAGATTATACCTTTGTATGGGTTTTTACAAGACTAACATTACATCTCTGTGATACAATTGTTGTGCTGATATTAAGTATCAGCACAAAGATAAATGAATCATTATCCCGCTCAAAAAGGAGACAAAAATGACTGCATACAACAAAATTGGTATAAAGCAATAAAAATATATATGGAGGAGAGATCCTGTGGCCCCAATGGGCACTTACTGAACCGATATGTTCCCTGTGTGGGGGTGGGCTGCGCAGTCCCACCAGCCCACTAACCAAACGGCCCGTTTCACCGATATAGGCTTGTTCAATTCTACCTTAGGAGCATTCCTGGCCTCACACCAAGAAACATATTTTCGCCATATTTGGTGATAATGTTTTGATGTCACGTCCTTCCTAGCCTTTATTAGTGTAGGAATGACCTCATCCGGAATACCTTTTTCCGCTAGGATCCGCCGTTCAACCGCCATGCCGTCAAAAGCAGCCGCGGTAAGTCTTGGAACAGACAGGGCCCCTGTTGCAACAGGTCCTGTCGTAGAGGAAGCGGCCACGGATCTTCTGTGAGCATTTCTAGCAGATCCGGATACCAGGTCCTTCTTGGCCAATCTGGAACAATGAGAATTGTTCTCACTCCTCTCTTTCTTATTATTTTCAATACCTTGGGTATGAGAGGAAGAGGAGGAAATACATAGACCGACTGGAACACCCACAGTGTCCCTAAGGCGTCTACAGCTACCGCCTGAGGATCTTTTGATCTGGTGCAATACCTCTGTAGCTTTTTGTTGAGGCGGGATGCCCTCATGTCTATCTGGGGTAATCCCCACTGACTTGCAATCTGTGCGAAGACTTCCGGATGAAGTCCCCACTCTCCTGGATGCAGGTCGTGTCTGCTGAGGAAGTCTGCTTCCCAGCTGTCCACTCCCGGAATGAACACTGCTGACAGTGCGCTTACATGAATTTCCGCCCAGCAAAGAATTCTGGTGGCTTCCGCCCTTGCCACTCTGCTCCATGTACCGCCTTGGCGGTATACATGAGCCACGGCGGTGATGTTGTCTGACTGGATCAGAATTGGTTGGTCGCGCAGTAATGACTCCGCTTGACGTAGGGCGCTCAGTTCCAGGATGTTGATGTGAAGACAAGTCTCTTGACTTGACCAAAGACCTTGGAAGTTTCTTCCCTGTGTGACTGCTCCCAAACCTCTGAGGCTCGCGTCCGTGGTCACCAGGATCCAGTCCTGAATGTCGAACCTGCAGCCTTCTAGAAGGTGAGCACCCTGCAGCCACCACAGGAGAGATACCCTGGCCCTGGGGAACAGGGAGATCATGTATCCAGAATCATGCCCAAGAAAGCCAGACGAGTCGTCGGAACCAACTGCAACCTCGGGATATTGAGAATCCAGCCGTGTTTCTGTAACACCTTCAGTGAAAGTGATACGCTGTTCAGCAGCTGCTCTCTTGATCTCGTTTTTATGAGGAGATCATCTAAGTACGGGATAATTGTGACACCTTGCTTGCGCAGGAGCACCATCATCTCCGCCATTACCCTGGTGAAAATCCTCGGGGCCGTGGAAAGCCCAATTTGAATTTGGTAATGACAATCCTGTACCGCAAATCTCAGGTACGCCTGATGAGGTAGGTAAATGGGAACATGAAGGTATGCATCCTTTATGTCCAGAGATACCATAAAATCCCCCCCTTCCAGGCTGGCGATGACCGCTCTTAGCGATTCTATCTTGAACTTGAACCTTTTCAATTATAGGTTCAGGGATTTTAAATTTAATATGGGTCTGACCGAACCGTCCGGTTTAGGGACTACAAACAGGATTGAGTAATATCCTCTTCCTTGTTAAAGCAGGGGAACCTTGACCACCACCTGTTTAAGATACAATTTGTGAATTGCATTTAACACTATCTCCCCTTCCTGGGGAGGACCTGGCAGGGCCGATTTGAAAAACTGTCGAGGAGGCACCTCTTTGAATTCCAGCTTGTAACCCTGAGAAACAATTTTTATCGCCCAGGGATTCACCTGCGAGTGAACCCAGATGTGGCTGAAAATTCGAAGACGTGCCCCCACTGGGGCGGACTCCTTTAGCGGAGCCCCAGCGTCATGCGGTGGATTTTGCAGAGGCCTGGGAGGACTTCTGTTCCTGGGAACTAGCTGTGTTGTGCAGCTTTTTTCCTCTGCCCTTACCTCTGGCAAGAAAGGACGCACCTCGTACTTTCTTGTTTCTTTGTGATCGAAAGGACTGCATTTGGAAATGTGGTGCTTTCTTAGTCCATATGCCTCTTTGAGGCGGCATCACCTGTCCATTGCCGGGTCCATAGGACTCGTCTAGCAGACGTCGACATAGCGTCTTTGAGCATCTCTCATATATAAGATTGCATCTTTTATATATGTCCTAGGGTCAATAAAATGGTATCCTTATCTAGGGTCTCAATTTCCGCTGATAAGGTATCTGTCCATGCTGCTACAGCGCTACAAACCCAGGCCGACGCAATTGCCGGTCTGAGTAAGGTACCAGAATGTGTGCAAATGGACTTCAAGGTAATCTCCTGCTTGCGGTCAGCAGGATCCCTGAGGGTAGCCGTATCTTGGGATGGCCGCGCTACCTTTTTGGATAAGCGTGTCAATGCTTTTTCCACCCTAGGGGAGGATTCTCACCGTATCCTGTCCGTTGGCGGGAAAGGATACGCTATAAGAATCCTTTTGGGAATCTGCAGTTTTTTATCTGGAGATTCCCAAGCTTTTTCACATCATTCGTTCAACTTATGTGAGGGGGGAAAGGTTACCTCAGGTTTCTTTCCCTTATACATGTGTACCCTCGTGTCAGTGACAGGGGGTTCCTCTGTGATATGCAAAACATCTTTTATTGCAATAATCATATACATTTAGCCAATTTTGGCTGTAATTTTGCATCATCGTAGACGACACTGGAGTCAGAATCCGTGTTGGTATCTGTATCTATTATTTGGGATAGTGGGCGCTTTTAAAGACCCTGAAGGTCCCTGCGACATAGGGACAGACATGGGTTGACTCCCTGGCTGTACCCTAGCTTCAGCTCTAATCTTCTGTGCAATAAATTTACATTAGCACATAAAACATTCCACATATCCATCCAGTCAGGTGTCGGCGTTGTCGACGGAGACACCACATTCATTTGCTCCCCGTCTTCACTAGGAGAGCCTTTTACCTCAGACATGTCGACACATGCGTACCGACACACCACACACTCGGGGAATCCTCTTATCTGAAGACAGTTCCCCCACAAGGCCCCTTGGAGAGACAGAGAGAGAGTATGCCAGCACACACCCCAGCGCTATATGACCCAGGAAAAAACACAATAAATATATGCTTACCCAGTAGCGCTGTGTATATGTATATATGCGCCTAATTATGTGCCCCCCCCCCCTCTTCTTTAAAACCCTCTTTCACTGTGGTATAAGCAGTGCTGAGGGAGAAGCCCCGCCCCCTCTGCGGCGGGCTTCTGTCCCGCTCACATACACTAAAAATTGGCGGGGGCTCTTTATATATATATATATATATATATATATATATATATATATATATATATACATACAGTGGCCAGCTGTATACATATATACTTTTGCCAAAGAGAGGTTCATATGCTGCCCAGGGCGCCCCCCCCTGCGCCCTGCACCCTTACAGTGACTGCCGTGTGTGAGGTGTATGGGAGCAATGGCGCACAGCTTTACTGCTGTGTGTTACCTCAGTGAAGATCTGAAGTCTTCTGGCGCCTCTGAAGTCTTCTTTCTTTTCATACTCATCCGGCTTCTATCTTCCGGCTCTGTGAGGAGGACGGCGGCGCGGCTCCCGGACGAACTCCAGGGTGAGACCGGTGTTCCGACTCCCTCTGGAGCTAATGGTGTCCAGTAGCCTAAGAAACAGAGCCTTGAAACTCAGAGAAGTAGGTCTGTTTCTCTCTCCTCAGTCCCTCGATGCAGGGAGTCTGTTGCCAGCAGGCTCCCTGAAAATAAAAAAACCTAACTAAAATACTTTCTGACAGGAAACTCAGGAGAGCTTCCTGAAAGCACCCAGTCTCCACTGGGCACAGTATCAAACGGAGGTCTGGAGGAGGGGCATAGAGGGAGGAGCCAGTGCACACCCAGATCCAAAGTCTTTCTTAAAGTGCCCATGTCTCCTGCGGAGCCCGTCTATCCCCATGGTCCTTACGGAGTCCCCAGCATCCTCTAGGACGTTAGAGAAATAAAGAGTACACTTAAACAACACAATGTAACTCCAAGTCAATCACACTTCTGTGAAATCATACTGTCCACTCAGGATGCAACACTGATTGACAATTAATTTCACATGCTGTTGTGCAAATGGAATAGACAACAGGTGGAAATTATAGGCAATTAGCAAGACACCCCTAATAAAGTAGTTGTTCTGCAGGTGGTGACCGCAGACCACTTCTCAGCTCCTATGCTATCTGGCTGATGTTTTGGTCACTTTTGAAAGCAGGCGGTGCTTTCACTCTAGTGGTAGCATGAGACGGAGTCTAAAACCCACACAAGTGGCTCAGGTAATGCAGCTCATCCAGGATGGCACATCAATGCAAGCTGTGGCAAAAAGGTTTGCTGCTGTGTCTGTCAGCGTAATGTCCAGAGCATGGAGGCGCTACCAGGAGACAGGCCAGTACATCAGGAGACGTGGAGGAGGCCGTAGGAGGGCAACAACCCAGCAGCAGGACCGCTACCTCCGCCTTTGTGCAAGGAGGAACAGGAGGAGCACTGCCAGAGCCCTGCAAAATGACCTCCAGCAAGCCACAAATGTGCATGTGTCTACTCAAACGATCAGAAACAGACTCCATGAGGGTGGTATGAGGGCCCGATGTCCACAGGTGGGGGTTGTGCTTACAGCCCAACACCGTGCAGGACGTTTGGCATTTGCCAGAGAACACCAAGATTGGCAAATTCGCCACTGGCGCCCTGTGCTCTTCACAGATGAAAGCAGGTTCTCACTGAGCACATGTGACAGACGTGACAGAGTCTGGAGACGCCAAGGAGAACGTTCTGCTGCCTGCGACATCCTCCAGCATGACCGGTTTGGCAGTGGGTCTCTAATGGTGTGTGGTGGCATTTCTTTGGGGGGCCGCACAGCCCTCCATGTGCTCGCCAGAGGTAGCCTGACTGCCATTAGGTACCGAGATGAGATCCTCAGACCCCTTGTGAGACCATATGCTGGTACGGTTGGCCCTGGGTTCCTCATAATGCAAGACAATGCTAGACCTCACGTGGCTGGAGTGTGTCAGCAGTTCCTGCAAGACGAAGGCATTGATGCTATGGACTGGCCCGCCCGTTCCCCAGACCTGAATCCAATTGAGCACATCTGGGACATCATGTCTCGCTCCATCCACCAACGCCACGTTGCACCACAGACTGTACAGGAGTTGGCGGATGCTTTAGTCCAGGTCTGGGAGGATATTCCTCAGGAGACCATCCGCCACCTCATCAGGACCATATCCAGGCGTTGTAGGGAGGTCATACAGGCCCGTGGAGGCCACACACACTACTGAGCCTCATTTTGGCTTGTTTTAAGGACATTACATCAAAGTTGGATCAGCCTGTAGTGTGTTTTTCCATTTTAATTTTGAGTGTGACTCCAAATCCAGACCTCCATGGGTTAATAAATTTGATTTCCATTGATAATTTTTGTGTGATTTTGTTGCCAGCACATTCAACTATGTAAAGAACAAAGTATTTAATAAGAATATTTCATTCATTCAGATCTAGGATGTGTTATTTTAGTGTTCCCTTTATTTCTTTGAGCAATATATATATATATATATATATATATATATATATATATATATATATATAAATAAAAGCAGCAGTGAGGCTCGGCACTCCCTCGTGGGTTAAAATTACTTGCTGCGGTGCCTTCTGAGGATATTGTGATCCAAAATAGTACAGAGAGAGAGCCGATGGATTCATGTTTTAAACAAAGTATCCCCAGGGGGTTTGAATGAAACTCTGGGGCTCCAGTGTTTTTTATAATCTGCCACAATCAATTTATAAGATTATAATTGAGTTCCTTATATCTTTTATATACTATTTAGTTAAACGTTTGTGTTTTGTGAGCTGATTCTTACATTCATGTATTTACGTATAAAAATTAAATACATTACTATAGATGGCTTAATATATAGCCTTAGTCTATTTTCCATAACACTATGTGAAGCATCATGTATTATGCACTAGCCGTGATTTAGTCCAGCAACCAGTATTTGCGATCTGATGTTTTTAAGATAGGATCTAATATGTATGGGTGAGGCAGTAAGTGTTACGCGGATCATTGTTGTCATCGTTCAGAGACCCGCGATCACAGCGGCCTGACGCGGCGGGAATAGCAGCGCCGGACAGGTGAGCAAGGTTAATCATTATGAGCACTTGTTAGAAGGGGTATATATGTCTTGTCTTCTTGCACTTTTGTATGTACTGCTTGTCCCTGAACACGGAGTTTACCCCCGAAACGGCGTAGGACCGGAATAAAGGCTGTTCGTTTTGCTGATCAGTCTGCTGAGTGCCGCTATTTACAAAGCTCTCTCTCTATATATATATATTTATAGAAATACAATTCAGCCGGCACTCCTTGCTTAAGAATAACTGGTCCCGGTGTCCAGTGCAGAAAACAACAGCATATCCACACAATAGGCACGGCACTCCAGGGACTCGTTCCAGAAAAACCTTTAATTGCGGTGCTTACATCTACATGTTTCAAGGCCTCAGCCCCTTCGTCAGGATACACCAATACTCACAAGACATACATACATATAACATTTATATACCTGATACCAGACATCACCTCCCGCCAGCGTCCGCGTCCACAGCTGCTGCCGCTGATTCACCCCCGGCGTCTCACTTCCGGGTCACGCAAGACGCGGTTGCTAAGCAACCGCTAGCTTGCGCTCCTGTACAGCAAGCCCGGCCTCTGTGTCATCAAGCAGTGCCGTCTATGGGCAGACCTGGCAGAATAAACATAGTGCATTTAAAAACAGACATTAAAACATTTGCTTGCCAGCGCCCGGACATAGATTAACCATCTGTTAACATACCCTGCTGCTACTTATTCTACTATAACAGTCAGTAAACCATATCAACCACACTTCCTGATTGGCACACCCAGTAGTAGATATGTGAACCTCAATTTATATTTAGTAGTTTTGCTACACCCACCTGCTAACCTTCATTGTCAAATCATCTTAGACTATTCCAGTTAATTTTATCATTTAGCCCGTCAGGTGACATAGTCCCCAGGCGGACAATCCATCTGGATTCCAACAGGCACAAAGCCTTAATGCGATCACCCCCACGGGGAGACTCCACCACGTGATCAATCAAGAAATATTTTAAATCGGATAAAGTGTGACCCATCTTCCTAAAATGACGGGCCACTGGCTGATCCAAGGCTTTCCCCTCAGCCGACAGATGGATGGCCGACCTATGCAGGGCCATACGCTCCCGAAATTTACGAGAGGTCTGACCTACATAGTATAGCCCGCAAGGACATGTGATCACGTACACCACAAATGATGAGGTGCACGTGAGCACATGTCGAATATCATACTTTTTTTGTGAATGGGGATGCTGAAAAGATCTACACGCTACCATATATCTGCATGTAGTGCAACCAAGGCAGCTGTAACAACCTGCCGGTTTAACATACACATTAGGCATTTTTGGGATACCTCTCCCATTTATATATATAATCCATGCAGTGTTCTGAGGAAGGAGGTTCGTCCTCCGAAACGTCAATAAATGCACATGGCTTTTTCACTTTAATTGAGTGTGCAAGACTCTGAGTGCCGCCTACACCTTCCAGTATATATATATATATATATATATATATATATATATATATGTGTATGTATGTATGTATGTATGTACACACACACACACACACACACATATAAGCTGCAAAAAAAAACAAAAACCCGTAAGTTTGGGATTGCATACACTACACATCCATATAGCAATGGATGTAAACTGACCATGAATCTATTTGATTTTGCGCTAATATACGTGATCCGATAGTATGATCTGTGAATTACAAATGTTTTTAATTTATTGATTTGTCAACCGGTTGCTATATGAAAACACAATAAACACACAATAAAAAAATGTATATAAATAACCAAAATTAATTAACCAACATACATAATAGATAATAAAATGCTATACATATCTTTTGGTTGGATCAAGGGTTAAAACCACACAACTCCTTCAATGTTCCTTAATGTATTAACAACCTAGAGAGATATAAAGTCACCTTTAATATTACACATGCATGTGATTTCATATGGCTGTCTTCACCCTCCTTTCTAAAACGTCCAACTTGAATGGTGTTAGCTCTGTTGTGTGACCATATATTTTTAAAGGTCCATGCTCCCGGACGGAGTACTCACAGCCCAGCTGGGGTCCAATCTCCTTCATGGGCAATATGTGGGTAGCAGGCTCCTCTGTAATGCGTTTCACTCCTATATGGTGGGAGCTTTTTCAAAGGAACATTGGTAACAATACACAGAAACACCTGGAGTGGTGTGGGTTAAACTCTTAATCCAACCAACAGATATGTATAGCATTTTATTATCATCTATTCTGTATGTCATAGAATTGATTTTGGTTATATATATTTATTTACATTTTTTTATTGTGGTTTTATACAGCAACCAATTGCTATGTAGTATGACAAATCAATAAATTAAAAACATTTGTAATTCACACATAAGACTCTGTTGTATATTAGCGCAAAATCAAATAGACTTCCCAGATGAAAGTCAAAAAATGTATGTGCAAAACGCGTTAGCTAAAACCTACTGGTGTACATTCTCACCTGTTGGCCACTGATGTAGAAGAACTACAGTTATTCCCCTTTTCCACCAAAATGCTAGGTTAAACCTGGATTTCACAGCCGGGTCAGACCCTGTTCACACCGGTGGCTGGATCCGGTATATTGGCCAGTAGATACCCTTCAGTCTGCACCTGTGTGCAGTCTGCCTGTTCCGTCGGTGCTTGACATCATCTCCAAGCACCAGTGACTCGGATTTCTGTATACTTTCAGTGTGTCCCGGGTCATTCCAACGTTATCCGGGTCAGTGCCAGGTTCGACCCTGGTAGATTCAAGGGTTGGATTCGCGGGTAACGCAACCTGGGTTATTTTTCTCACAGCCCTCCCAGAAAACCTTGACCCAGGTTGCCGCGGCAATAAACTTGACTTACATACAACTCTTGCATATGAGAACAGCAGGAATATTTCTTATCATAAAGGATTGTTCATTACATGCTGCTATGAGCACCATATTCATGGTTCAGGTTCAGCTTTTGTTTAAATACCTACCACAGTCTGTGGGAATACAGCATGTTCTGCAGCTTAGCTACATTACCACTGATGCTCACTGTCTTGTCAATAGTTGGATCTGAAATTATATTTTCTGTTGATACGGTCAACTTGCTGTTGGTCACTGTATCGTTTTGTATTGTGTAATTGTGTATTGTTTGTTGCTGTCTGTGTCTTGCTTTACAGAATTGGTTATAGTTTCTTAAACAATGCAAAATTACAGAATAACCGCCGCTGATCCGTACTCGCGTAGAGCACAGAACAGCGTGCAGACAAATTAGTGTGGACAAACAGCCCTCCTTGGAGAAGGGGCACATTCAAAAAACAAAACAATGGCAGCGTATACTACAATGAGACACGGTACCGGTGTGGTCATCTGCGCGTTGTTTAAAATCATTTAATGTGTTCACCCCTATGTACAGTGCTGCAGACCATTTGTGACGCCTTTCAAATAGAAGATATTAATAACTATTTTATTTATATAACGCTTATATGACACTTTTCTCCAATAGGACTCAAGGCGCTTTACAGATACTGGGGGTCATTCCGAGTTGATCGCTTGCAGCCATTGTTCGCTGCGTAACAATCAGTGTAAAAATTGGCTAATCTGCGCATGCGTATGCACCGCAATGCGCACACGCGACGTACGGGTACAAAATGAATTGTGGTTTTGCACAGGTTCTAGCGACGTTTTCATTCGCACTGGCGGCCGCAAGAAGATTGACAGGAAGGGTGTCAACTGACCATTTTCTGGGAGTGTTTGAAAAAACGCAGGCGTGGCTGGGCGGCTGTGTGACGTCAAAAGCCATCCCACCAACGTTAGAATCAAGAGTAAGTCCAGGGCTGGTCTTGTTTTGCACAAAATGTTTTTGCAGGCGCTCTGCTGCACAGGCGTTCGCACTTCTGCAAAGTGAAAATGCACTCCCCGGTGGGCGGCGACAATGCGTTTGCACGGCTGCTAAAAACTGCTAGTGAGCGAACAACTCGTAATGACCCCCACTATGCGAGCACTGTTTATGTACTCTCTGTAGTTCCATCCTGACGTATTTAAAGCAACATTCTAATAGGAAAATTTAAAAATGGACATTGAAAAGCTCTTCCATTATAGACACTTAAGGGCATATCCAAATAGGCGGAGGGTTTACAGCGCAGGGGAAATCTCCGGGTTTCACGCCTGGAGCTATTGAATTACATTAACCATCCCCATCATCATCATGGCAGAGCGCAGTGTAGCTTATGTCAGCAAGGACGGATAATCAGTCCCCGGACGATCAGCTGCTTTAAAAAAAAACGTAGAAATTCAGCAGGAATCTCGGAGCTCCGGCCATCCCGCACTCCATTAAATCCGGCCCACTGGGTGGAAACTACTGCACGGTGTGAGGAAATCTCAGATGAGTAGGCGCTGAAACACCAATGCTACGGTAAGATGCTGCTAAACTTTGTGTCTTATTGGCATCGTGGCTACATACAAAGTTGCCGACAGTGTCCCAGGAACACCAGTTTAGTGCTTGTATCACAATGAAAGTATAAAGTCGCAGATTGAGCATAACAGATAGTGGTGCGAGGCATGACGTGGTTGCTTGGAATTTGCCTTTACCCAGATCAGTGTCTCCATGAAATGTCAGCGCCAGCAGTCAGGGCACAATATGCAGATTTTTTAGCAAAAGTCTGTGGCGGGATGCTTTTCACAACTAAATCAAAGTCTGTGGCGCGCCAGACAGGGCTATGTAGCGCAATTTCAGCAAAGCTGTATGTTTACATATCTGTATTTATGTGAGTAAAATATGTGTAATACAATCGTCCTTCAGTTGTTGCAGTCTGGTGGCTGGCTTGATGAAGGTCTACAAAGATATAGATAGATAGATAGATAGATAGATAGATAGATAGATAGATAGATAGATAGATAGATAGATAGATAGATAGATAGATAGATTAGATAGATAGATTAGATAGATAGATTAGATAGATAGATAGATAGATAAAATATATACCAGTGGTCTCCAACTTTAATTGGGGTGTGAGCAACTTTCGGAAAATAAAACCTCTGAAGGAGCTACTCCCTCCCCCCAATGCGCGTGTGTTCCTGCGAAAAAGGGTGTGGCCTCACAACTACAAGTAATGCTCCCCCCCCCCCGCATAATGCCAGATACACAAATAATGCCACTCAGCAGTGCCAGATATACAAATAATGCCTCCCAGCAGTGCCAGATACAATGCCCCCCGCAGTGCCATTTAAAATGCCCCACCCCACGCAGCGCCAGATAAAATCCCCCCCCACCGCGCCCCGCAGGGTCCGATACACTGCCCCAGGGGCGTATCTACCCATTGGCCAGGATGGAAATTGCCAGGGGAGCAAGCCGAGCAGGGGGGCGCTGCCCGACGGTGCCACCCTCGGCCAATGGGTGGAATCCCTTAAGCCATAATGTTTGGAAATACCTGCTTGGCCGAGCTGACTGTGCATTGCTTGGGATTTGGGGGCGGAGGATCACTCAGCAGGCAGGAGCTGGCGCCAGTATCCGGCACCGCAATGCACTACAGGGAAGAAACTGAAAATAAACTACAACTCCCAGCAACCCTTGCTGTCGGGAGCTCCCGGCGGCAAGGGCTGCTGGGAGCTGTAGTTTATTTTCAGTTTCTTCACATAGTTTGGTGTGGTGCCGGTCACCGGCGCCAGCTCCTGCCTGCTGAGCGATCCTCTGCCCTCTGTCCCAGGCAATGGCACAGCAGGTATTGCCAGACACTACGGCTATCTGCTGGGATGTTGTGGGGTGGAGACTAGGGCTATGTGCTGTGTGGAGAGGCTATGTACTGTATGTTCTGGGAGTGGGGGAGACTACTACTATGTGCTAAGGGCGGACTATAGCTATGTGCTGGGAGGGGGATGAGGACTATGGCTATGTGCTTGGGGAGATGAGGGGCTATGTACTATGGCTATCCATGCTGGCAGGGAACGACTGTTATGTGATGGGAGGGGGGTGGGGACTACTGTATGACTGTGTTGGGATAAGTGGAGACTATAGCTATGTGCTGGGGGGACTACGGCTATTGCTTGGGGAGATGGGGACTATGACTATAGGACTGTGGGGGCTTATCTGGCACTGTGGGGGCATATGTGTATCTGGCACCATGAGGGCATATCTGGCACCATGGGGGCATGTGTATCTGGCAACGTGGGGGCATATCTGGCACTGTGGGGCATATGTGTATCTGGCACTGTGGGGGCATATCTGGCACTGTGGGGGCATATGTGTATCTGGCACTGTGGGGGCATGTGTGTATCTGGCACGGTGGGGGCATGTGTGTATCTGGCACGGTGGGGGCATATGCATATCTGGCACTGTGGGGGCATATGCATATCTGGCACTGTGGGGGTATATGTGTATCTGACACTGCACTATTGTGGTCATATTTGTATCATGCCCCCATTTTCATTGGCCACGCGCCATGTGGCCACACACATTTTTGGTGTGTGTGCGCTTCGGCACGCGCACACAGTACCACTAAGGATTTTTTTTCTACTTGCACCACTGGGTAGTGCGCTGCACTGCACTTCTTTGCACTACTATTTGATTATACTACCTGGCCTTGGGTGGCATTGCCTCCTCAGCTAGGCCAGGCACTGCTGATGTCTCCTCAGTGTTATAAGAATTACTGTGTGGGCATAATGTGTAAAGGGAACTGCTACTGTGTGGGCATAATGTGTATAAGGGTTACTACTGTGTAGCGTAATTTGAATTGGGGGAACTATTGTATGGTCATGCCCCTTTCCCACAAGATCATATCCCTTTTTTGCACATGCACCTTCCCTATTTCAAATGTGGGGGGCGCGAGTCCCTTACTTTGCCAGGAGCGCCCGGACCCCTAGAAACACCCCTGCACTGCCTCACACAGTGCTAACCCTTGCTGGCATCTTCTACTGCCGCCGGTGCTGCTCCTCCTGTATGAGGGACGGAAGGGGAGGGACGGAAGGTGAGGAGAGCGCAGTGAGCCTCTCCTGTGAAGTCCGGAGAGTGGCTGCGGTGAGGGTGACAGAGTCTCCGGCGGCGGCGGGCATTTAAAATATGGTGCCGGTAAGTGAGCCAATCAAAACTTGCGGTCCGGCATCCAACCAGGAGCTCTGATTGGCTGACAGCCAGCACCATATTAAAAATGAAGGGAGGAGGAGTGCCAGTGACTGCCCAAGCCCGTGCGCTCTATGAGCTACCGAAAATACTACGACGAGCTACCGGTAGCTCGCGAGCTATGGGTTGGAGATCACTGATATACACACACACATATACACTAGTCCAGTGCAGCTTTATTGTGATAATTTCTGCATTGCCTGTGACTGTGTGCCTGTATCTGCTGTGTGGTTTCACTCTCAGTGTTTCCCAGATATGACTGTCACCATATATGGGTGTGGTATGGAAGGTAGATAGTAACTAGGTCGACAGTGTCTAGGTCGACCACTATTAGTCGACAGTAACTAGGTCAACAGGGTCTTTAGGTCGACAGGGTCTAGGTCGACATGCATTTTTTATGTTTTTTTGGTGTCGTTTTCTTCGTAGAGTGACCGGGAACCCCAATTAGTGCACCGTGTCCCCTCGCATGGGCAAGGTTACCGTTCCAATCATAGTCCACGTGGACCGTTAAGCATGAAAAGGTCCAAAAAAAGAAACAAATCGTGAAAAACTCATGTCGACCTTTTGACCTGTCGACTTAGAACATGTCGACCCAGAGACCCTGTCGACCTAGTTACTGTCGACCAATAGTGGTCGACCTAGATAGTGTCGACCTAGTTACTGGATGCCCACATATATATCAGGGAAAAATAGTATACCTATGCGTGCCTCAGCAGGTCAGGCTTTTCAGCCTGCACGTACAGTATCTGTCTGCCCAATCTAGGGAAAGGAGGGTTAATCTCGCTCAGTTGGAACAAAGCACTGCAAAAAACTGAGCCATTTCTTCCTTCAGGATTATCTCCCAAAAAGGTACGGGAATAAACCTGAGAAGATGAGAAGATGGCCCTATCAGACCAATGCTTACAAATGACATTTTATTTATTTTTTGATCATTTTTTTCAGAATTTATTCCATAACCTGCAAAGTAAAATCCGACTCTAACCTTCCGTATTTCTTCACCGAGAAGCTGCTTTACGTGTTCTACAGACGCCAGAAGTGTGTTAACACGGACAGTCGTAAAAGATGGTGGGTGGGACAGATGATTCTGGAGGCACTCAAACTTTCTCTCGGCTTCATCTGCGCCCAATGTGGCCACAAGCTGTAAAATAACAACCGTTAAATTAGTCAATAAAAAAAAATAAACCCTAAAAATGAAAGCAGAATGAGGACTTGATATTAGGGTGGCCAATCGTTCCCGGGATTTAGGCCAGAAATTGTCCGGGATTCAATCCAGGGATCAATGCCAGGCAGTGTTGAGCTTCCTCGGGAGGCTCAGACGCTGACCAGTTCCCTCCTCCCCCAGGGCCGTCTTTTCGTATGGGCTCAATGGGCTCTTGCCCAAGGGCCCCAGGAGTATAAGGGCCCTCGGCTGATAGCTGAGGGTCCCCTCTTTCCAGGGGTACCAGATTTTTGAAATCCCCTTGATGAAGTCCTCTGCATTAGGACGAAACGCGTCCGGAGTTACCCTGGACCCTCTTTTGATGGACAGATAAGCTTTTATATCAATTGTTTCTTGTACGTGTGATTCCTGCTCGTTTTAAACAGTGGGTTTAATTTATGTACTAAAGTAAATGTGAAGGGAGATATCCTGGACCCTATTTTTATGGACAGATAAGCTTCTATTTCATTTGTTTCTTGTACGTGCGATACCTGCTCGTTTTAAACCGTGGATATATTTTCTGTACTTAATTAAATGTGAAAAATTATCTTTCTACTACACTATTGTGGAGTGTGATATTCTGGGAGCATTCCCAATTAACCCTCACTAAAGTAGAAAAATGCTATTAGTACATATAGGTTTAAACGGTACACACTATTGGTTGTTTCTTTTTCTCTGTTGCATATCACTGTCATGATATTGGTCTGAGGACCGAAGATTCCTATCTGAGATAAGGGTTTGTCCCATTTTTTTCACTAAATTTCATTCTATGTCCCCACCATCATTTTCTGGGCATTGTTAGGCGCTGATTACTTCTATTTTTTACACACACACACAAAATATATATATATATATATATATATATATATATATATATATATATATATATATATATATATATATATATATACAGGTTGAGTATCCTTTATCCAAAATGCTTGGGACCAGAGGAATTTTGGATATGGGATTTTTCCGTATTTTGGAATAATTGCATACCATTATGGTGATAGGACCTAAATCTAAGCACAGAATGCATTTATGTTACCTATACACCTTATATACACAGCCTGAAGGTAATTTTAGACAATATTTTTTATAACTTTGTGCATTAAACAAAGTGTGTGTACATTCACACAATTAATTTATGTTTCATATACACCTTATACACACAGCCTGAAGGTCATTTAATACAATATTTTTAATAACTTTGAGTATTAAACAAAGTTTGTGTACATTGAGCCATCAAAAAACAAAGGTTTCACTTTCTCAGTCTCACTGAAAAAAGTCCGTATTTCGGAATATTCCGTATTTCGGAATATTTGGATATGGGATACTCAACCTGTATGTATATATATATATATATATATATATATATATATATACATATATATATATATACATACATATATATACACACATATACACACACATATACACACACACACACACACACACACACACACACACACACACACACACACATACACTAGTCCAGTGCAGCTTTATTGTGATAATTTCTGCATTGCCTGTGACTGTGTGCCTGTATCTGCTGTGTGGTTTCACTCTCAGTGTTTCCCAGATATGACTGTCACCATATTTTGTACCCTGGGCTAGGTGCGTCTGGGTCTTATAATATAGTATTACACAGTATTTATCTAGTAAGTATATTCTACTCTGTTACAGTCACGTAATACCAGGTTTTATCCACAGGTATTGTTTTGTCTGGCTTAATTGTACTATAATAGCCCTGTTGTTGCATATATATCATAACGTCTAACAGAAAGGGCAGTAAATCTGTGGAAGCTCCTGCATCATGCAGAGCATGCTCCAAGGATTTATCAGAGGGGAAATGTTGTATGATGGTCTGTGTATTACTTGTCATGCACCTCCCAGTCAATCCGCAGCTCCTGCACCCACACAGGAGCCACCCTGGGCTGCGTTCACCACCCTGCTGGGTACTCTGGTGGAACGCCTAGCGCCCTCTATGGGACCACCAATGCCACTACCACCACAAATTGTCCCTATGGTTAATCCGCCTTGGGCGGAAAATTTGTCTAACCAACTGCAGCAACTAAATCAGTCTCTGCTTAGACAGAAATCTACCCCAGGTCACTTCCGTGTCCCTGGGCCGTCTAAGCGGACTGCTTCCTCATCACAATATACAAACCTCTCTGACGTTTCGTCTGAAGAGGAGGGAGAGCATACTGTCCTGTCAGACACTGAATCCTGTGGTACTGGGGATTCTCCCTTGCAAATTAAAGTTCCTGCCTTGGTGGTTGCTCTTTAGCATATCCTGCAAATCACTGATGAGGATTCCACTACCATGGCTAAGAAAACCGATTCATTTAAACAGCAGAAGGTGGTGAAAACTGTTTTACCCCATTCTGATCATCTAGTGGACATCAGGCGGGAACTCTGGTCTAATCCAGGGAAGAAATTCCCTCTGCCTAAACGGGCCTTGGCTCGCTATCCTCTCCCTGTAGAGTTGTGTAACAAATGGAAAACTCCACCACCGGTGGATTCTCACGTCACCCGCCTTGTGGTGTCATCTACTCTGCCTGTCACCACTGTCGCCTCGCTGAAGGAACCGAAAAATAAGCATGTTGAGGGATGCCTGAAATCTATATACTCCCTTACGGGGGCTGTTCATAGACCCACTATTGCCGCATCTTGGGCGGTGAAAGGTATTGAGGCATGGGTTCAGGCGTTAGTGGAAGAGCTGCCCGAGGATATTTCTGACAATGCCAGACAATACCTGTCTCACATTACCACTGCCTCCTATTACATTCAGGAGACGTCCTCTGAGGCGGTAGTATTGGCAGCCAAGGCGTCGACTACATCTGTCCAGGCTCGCCGCATACTTTGGTTGAGGTCGTGGAAAGTGGACCTGGACTCCAAAAAGACTTCGGAGGTACTCCCCTTCACTGGGGACAATTTGTTTGGGGAAGACCTAAATAAAAATGTGTCTGAATTGGCAGCTGCTAAGACAGCTTTTCTCCCTACTACTAATCCTTCTGCACAGAAGGCAAAAGGTACCACTTTTCGTTCCTCAAGGGAAAGAAAAGGGTCAGTCATACCCAAGATAATCTTGTGCTCCTAAAACCACCAAGCCCAAAACGAAAGAGTCCTGAGCAGCCCGTCAGCCTGCTTCAAAACATGACAAATCTGCTGCATGATGGGGTGGGCCTCCTCCTGAGGGACCCCAGGGTGGGAGGCAGACTTCTACAGGTCGCCCAGGTCTGGTTAAAGACCACTTCAGATGCATGGGTATTGGACGTGGTCTCTCATGGGTACGCTGTCTCCTTCAAAAGACGTCCCCTTCGCCAGTCTGCACTAAGGCCCTCCCTCCGGATCAGTTAAAGGCACAAGCTCTGCAAACGGTTGTAGGTTCTCTCCTGAGTACAGGAGTGATTGTGCCGGTACCTCAGTCCCAGAGGGGCAGAGGTTACTATTCGACCCTGTTTCTGGTCCCGAAACCCAATGGGTCCTTCCGGCCTATACTCAACCTCAAATCTCTGAACAAGTTTTTGAGAGTATCCAGGTTTCGTATGGAAACACTGCGCTCAATTGTGCTGGCTATGGAACCCGGAGACTATGGGCCGTATTCAACAGCACTCTGGGGGTCATTCCGAGTTGATCGCTCGCTAGCAGTTTTTAGCAGCCGTGCAAACGCTATGCCGCCGCCCACTGGGAGTGTATTTTAGCTTAGCCGAAGTGCGAACGGTTGTATCGCAGAGCGGCTACAATTTTTTTGTGTGTAGTTTTAGAGTAGCTCAAAACCTACTCAGCGCTTGCGATCACTTCAGACTATTCAGTTCTGTATTTGACGTCACAAACCCGCCCAGCCACGCCTGCGTTTTTCTTGGCATGCCTGCGTTTTTCCGCACACTCCCTGAAAACGGTCAGTTGCCACCCAGAAACGCCCACTTCATGTCAATCACTCTGCAGCAAGCAGTGCGACTGAAATGCATCGCTAGACCCTGTGCAAAATGGCATCGTTCGTTGTGCCCGTACGCCGTGCGTGCGCATTGCGCAGCATATGCAGAACTGCCATTTTTTAGCCTGATCGCTGCGCTGCGAACATATGCAGCTAGCGATCAACTCGGAATGACCCCCTCTATTCAAGGCCAGGACAAACCAGACAGGTTTGGCCCGGTCCAGAAAGTGTCAATCCGACTTTTTTAAAAGTCGGATTGACATTGTCGGAAACAGGGTTAAAACCTGTCGGGTTTGGCCCCGCTTCCGACAATGGGGGTCATTCCGAGTTGATCGCTAGCTGCCGTTGTTCGCTGCGTAGCGATCAGTGAAAAAAACGGTTAATCTGCGCATGCGCGTCGTACAGGTACAAAGTCCTTTGTGGTTTTGCACTGGTTCTAGCGACGATTCCAAAGGCACAGCCGATCGCAAGGAGATTGACAGGAAGTGGTAGGTTCTGGGTGTCAACTGACCGTTTTCTGGGAGTGTTTGGAAAAACACAGGCGTGGCCAGGCGTTTGCTGGGCGGGTATCTGATGTCATTACCGTGTCACTCGTCACAGCAATCATCGCACAGGATAAGTAACTACAGGGCTGGTCTTGTTTTGCACAAAATGTGTTTGGAGGCGCTCTGTTGCACAGGCATTCGCACAAAGTGAAAATACACTCCCCCGTGGGCGGCGACTATGCGTTTGCACTGCTGCTAAAAACTGCTAGCGAGCGATCAACTCGGATTAACCCCCAATACAAGCAGCTTGGCCGCTGAAGCCACCGAGCCGCATGTATTCCGACAAGTCGGATTTCCCGACTTGTCGCAAAAACTGTGCCCGGATTGAATAGGTCGGAACCCCTTCCACCTATTCCAGTTGGAAACCGCCGTCTTTACGACAAGACGGCAGTTTCCGACTCTAATTGAATACGGCCCTATATGGATATATATCTAATTGAATACAGCCTCTCTGGATATACAGGATGCATATCTGCATATTGCTATTGCCATGTCGCATCAGCAGTTCTTGTGGTTTGCTATTGGCAACCTCCACTACCAATTCCAGGCTCTGCCATTTGGACTGGCTACGGTTTCTCCGATCTTCACCAAGGTCATGGCTATGATGACGGCCCATCTCCGTCACCAGGGAGTCTGAATCCTGCCGTACTTGGACAACCTGCTGATTCTGGCAAATTCCCACGAAGTCCTCCTCAGACATCTGCAACTGACGGTGAGGTTTCTACAAGCCATGGGTGGCAAATCAATTGGAAAAAGTCCTCGCTGGTCCCAGCTCAGCACTTGGTGCACCTAGGGGCACTCTTGGACAAACACAGTCAAAGTCTGTTCCTGTCTCCAGACAAAGTCCTGAAGCTTCAGGATAGGATAAGATGCTTCCTGGGTCGCCCCAGAGTGTCGATACACTTGGTGATGCAAGTACTTGGTCTGATGGTGTCGGCCTTGGACATGATGGAGTATGCTCAATTTCATTCTCACCCTCTACAATGGTTAATCCTTTAACCATACCTCATCGGATCAGATCTCAAATTATATCTTTGACTCCAGAGGTTCGTCTGTCGCTGAACTGGTGGCTCCAGGACCAGCAATGGAGCAGGGGCAATCCCTTCTGGATCCCCAACTGGGTCCTACTGACAACGGATGCCAGTCTGAGGGGATGGGGAGCGGTGTTAGAGCAACACTCTTTTCAGGGTCGGACCAAGGAGAAATCACTCCTCCCGATAAACATTTTAGAGTTGAGGGCATTTCTTGCCCTGCCTCCGATATGGAACAGGCCTGTTCAGGTATGGTCAGACAATGCCACCATGGTGGCATACATAAACCATCAAGGCGGCACTCGAAGCCGCATGGCAATGATAAAAGTGTCAAAAATCCTTTGTTGGATGGAACACCATCTGCCAGCCATATTGGCAGAATTCTTTCCGGGCGTCCTAAACTGGTAAGCGGACTTCCGCAGTCGCCAGGACGTGCACGCCGGGGAGTGAAGTCTTCATCCAGAACTCTTTCAACTCCTAGTGGACAGCTGCCCAGGGTCCTACGGAAGTTCAAACAAGAAGGAGGATTGCTACACCTAGCTGCTCCAGTGTGGCCCAGACGGCATTGGTTCTCAGACCTGCAGGGTCTGTTGACAGGGCGTCCCCTTCTACTTCCTCAGCGACCAGACCTCTTCGTACAGGGTCCTTGTCTCTTCCCAGACCTGGCCAGACTGGCTTTGATGGCGTGGCTCTTGAAGCATCACTCCTGAGGGCCAAAGGATTTCCCGAGCTGGTTATTCAAACTGTGCTGAAGGCCCGCAAACCGACCTCTGCCCAGATTTATTACAGGGTTTGGAATTCTTACTTCACTTGGTGTGCTGATAAGAACTGCGATGCCTCCAGATTCAGAACTTCCAGGATTCTGGCTTTTCTGCAAAGAGCCCTGGACTTATGTCTTCGTCTGGCCTCCCTCAAGGTTCACGTCTGCCTTGTTGGTATGGTTTCAGAGAAAAATTGCGTCTATACCTGATGTTCATACTTTCATTCTGGGTGTCCTTCGGATTCAGCCTGTCTATGTTTCCCCTGCGGCTCCATGGGATCTGTCTGTTGTACTGAATGCCCTGCAAGAGTCTCCATTTGAACCTCTTGAAAAGGTGAATTGGACCTTAAAGGTCCTGTTCTTGCTGGCTATTGCCTCTGCAAGACGGGTGTCGGACTTAGGCGCTTTGTCCTGTCGTCCACCCTTTCCGATATTTCACCGTGACCGGGCGGTTCTATGAACTCGACCAGGTTATTTGCCTAAGGTGGTGTAATCTTTTCACCTTAACCAAGAGATTGTGGTCCTGGCCTTTATCTCGTCCCAAAGAACGTTCTTTGGATGTGGTTAGGGCTCTCCGTATCTATGGGGAGAGGACTGCCTCTATCAGGAGGTCAGATAACCTTTTTGTCAAGTTTGGTTTCCACAAACTTTATTATTACCAGTTACTTATATAGCGCACACATATTCCGCAGCGCTTTACAGTTAGGGCCCATGGTGGCAATCGAACCCATGACCTTAGTGCTGTGAGGCAGTAATGCTAACCATTACACCATCCGTACAGGCCTGCAAACAAGCAAACCTTATCCAGATGGATTGGAATGGTGATTGCATAAGCTTATGCGCAGGCTGGACTCCCAGCTCCTGCTGCTATTAAAGCCCATTCTACTCAGTCTGTTGGACCTTCTTGGGCGGCCCGCCATGGCGCGTCCGCAGAACATTTGTTTAAGGCGGCTACATGGTCCTCAGTGAACACGTTTCTTAGGTTCTATGGCTATGATACCTTCGCCTCCTAGGATGCTTCCTTTGGACGCCAGATTCTCATATCCGCTAAGGCGCGTCCCCTCTCGAGGAACTGCTTTAGGACATCCCCGATGTTTCCCTGTGGAAACCAATGTACCCTGCTGCAGAAAGTAAGAGAGTTATGGTAGACTTACCATTGTTAACTTTCTTTCTGCAAAGTACATTGGGTTTTTAGTTTTTTTTTTACAAAATGGATTTCCTCAAGTCCCTACCTGCCCCTAACGAAGAAAAATATTGTAAGGATTATGTTCGTTTAGACCACGAGGCAATAAAGTGTCCAGTTGATATATCCAACATGACTCGCGCTGTCGCAGCAGCTTTTCACGGTCACCACCACGTTGAGGCATAGGAATGTGATCAATTAACCTACATTTCAGGCTTGAGACCGAATGGTCCATTGTTAGAAAGTGCTTGGCAACTGGCTTATCCGTCCCTTTGGTGGCCAGTGCCATGCGAATTGAGTAGCGATGATTCGCCATTCGGTCCTGAAAGCAACGGTCTGTCATGCCGACATAATATAAGCCGCACGGGCAAATAACTATATAGATTACATAGTCCATTTTGCAATGGAGTCGATGTCGGATATTAATTCTTTTCCCACTATGGGGGTGCGTAAAATATGTCCCAGTCTGCAGAAATCTGCATGTGGTGCAATCTGGACACCTGAAACAACCCTTCCATCTGATTGGCAGCCAATTCACAGAGGCTCCACTCGGTTGTACAGTAGGTCTCATCAATAATTGGTTCAAATTCGGCCCTCGTCGATATGCACACATAGGCGGTTGTACATTAAGTGCTTTAAACACAGGATCTGTAGAGATGATTGGCCAATGTCGCCAGATGATCTTCTCAGAATGGACAGATTTGGCATCATAGTTGGAAGTGAAGATCATCTACCTGTATTGGTAGTTATTTGTGAGTTATCTACCTGTTGTGCATGTCTGCATCTGGCCTTGGTGAGGCATCTGCTAATAGTTTGTCGTGAGTAGCCTCTGTCGATAAACCTCTCTGCCATATCATGGATCTGTACCTCCATATTAGTGGATGATGTGTTATAACGCAATATCCGCATAAACTGCGAGATAGGCAAGCTGTCCTTAAGCTTATTGGGGTGATGGCTGCGAACATGTAGCAGTGTGTTTCGATCTGTTTCTTTTCTATGGAGAGTTGATATCAGGTGGTTGTCTTCAAACGAAACAGTTACATCTAGAAAATTAAGTGAAGATTGACTAATCTGATACGTGAAACGTATCGGGCTAGGTAGTGCATTCAGAGACTCGACAATTGCTATGAACGCAATCTCAGTGTCGCCCCACACAAAAAACAAATGGTCAATGTATCGCCCAAAATATAATATTTTATCACCATACTTGGGGAATATGAATGTGTTCTCATATTGTTGCATGTAGAGATTTGCATAGGCAGGCGCCATGGCAGTACCCGCCACTTGCATGTAGTAATCCTTACCATACAGGAAATAATTGCTGGTCAAGACCAGCCTAGCCAAATCAACAAGAAACTCAGTAGGAGGGCCAGTATGTGGAGTTGAGGCCAATGCTAATCTCATAGCATCCAGGCCCTCATTGTGTGGTATAACAGTATATAGCGACTGTACGTCCATAGATGCTAGCCACACATTTGAAGGCAGTACACCCAAAGTTTTAATTTTATCAAGGAAATGTGGGGTGTCACGTATGTAGCTATGCATCTGTTGGACGTATGGCTGTAAAAGCTTATCCAAGAACACTGCTACTGGCTGAAGCGTGGAATCCCTGGCCGAGATGATAGGACGGCGAGGTGGATCAACCAGTGTCTTGAGGATCATGGGAAGCATGTATAAAATGGGGCACACAGGATGTTCGACCTTCAAATAAGCAATGATGCTGTGATCTAACCAACCGTGCTGTATCAATAGTAGAATCCACCAATTTTTTAACTCTTGCAATTGGGCTAGCATGTAATTTATGGTAAGTTTTAATGTCGGCAAGCTGGCGGCAGATTTCGCAATCATAGGCGTGCCAGTCCTGGACGACAATGGCCCCGCCCTTATCGGCCTTCCTGATCACCAAACTGTCGTTATGCATTAGATCACGTAAAGCTACTCGATGTGAAGCCGTTAAATTATCATAACTAGACTCGCTATTTATGGTGGACATATCATGTTCAATCAGTCTCAAAAAAGATTTTATACTAGCGTTAGAAGTTTGGGGGTCAAAGGTGCTAGGTCTATTTAGATTAAATTCAGTATTAGGGACAGATTCCTTGTCTGCAAAGAACTCTCTCAATCTGAGTTTCCTGCCGAATTTATACTGGTCCACTGACCAACCAAAACTATTGTAATTGATTCTAGGCACAAAAGACAAAGTGATAATAGTTAAATTTCATTAGGGGTAAGTATATGGCTAGGAGAGGTTAAACACCACCGTATCTAGCTTCTGACCCTCCCTCTTCTTTTTGAATTTGCCCCTTCGCGTTAGGTACCAGACCCGCGATTTCGCGAGGGGTTTGTGGTATTTCTGGTTGTTCGCCCTAAAAAAGATGGAGTAGACGCAGAACCACTTGGAGGGCGATTATCTATAAATTCACTGTCAAAATTTGACTGTGAAGTAGAAGTATCCTCGGTATGTATTGACCTAGATCTAGGGTAAGAATTATATCTACGCTGAGAGTAATTCTTAGTTTATCCTCTCAGCCATCTGTACACCTGGTTATTAGTGTAGTTTGAATTTACAACAGTAAGTTTATTCCACTTAAAAGCCACCAATTCCTGCTGGTAAGTATTAATCTGGTCACAGTACAGGAACAGAGCATTTTCTCCCTCATGGAGAGGGTCAGGTAGGCAAGTATGATATACACACACTGTCACTCTCATTCATATTATACACACTGTCACACTCATGCATACTATACACACACTGTCACACTCATGCATAATATACACACACTGTCATACTCATGCATAATATACACACACTGTCACTCTCATGCATAATATATACACACACACTGTCACTCTCATGTATAATATACACACACTGTCACTCTCATGCATATTATACACACTGTCACACTCATGCATAATATACACACTCTCACACTCATGCATAATACACACACACTGTCACTCTCATGCACAATATACACACACTGTCACACTCATGCATAATATGCACACACAGTCACACTATCTCTCTCTCTCTCTATATATATATATATATATATATATATATATATATATAGATTCCTAGCCCCTGAGGAAGACCAAAATTGGTTGAAACAGCTGTCGGGCTGTGCCTATTGTCCTGTACCTGCATTTGTCGCTTTAAAATGGAATACATCTTCTACAAGTTTTCATCAAACCGTGAGTGCTGGCTTGTTCTGCTTTTTCCAATGCGCTGGGAAAGTGAGTGTTGCTATTGTTTAGCTGCCTTGCACCACCCTTTCATTCATCATTATGGCTTGGAATGCTTTCTTTTCTCATTATATATATATATATATATATATATATATATATATATATATATAACCACAGAAGCTATAGGTGATGTTCATAAATAAATGATGCAGTCACCTGTCTGTAAGCAGAGCAATCCTGTGTACCAGTTCCAACAGCCCTATAGTGGTCCTAACTCTGCAGCAATAGTTAGTACAAAACTTTAAAAGCTCTGTAATTAGCCATCTGAGCTGTGTTATATCACTTTTCCAACAGCTGCAAACATTAAATCCCGAGTTAGTCATTTTTCTAGTGATCATATATATATATATCAGCCTGGGGTTGGGGATAGAATCCCGGTGCCCGGGATCCCGGAGGTGAGAATTCCGACACCGGGATCCTGGCCGCCAGAATGCCGGCAGCAGGACGAGCACTAGAAAGCCCCATACGGGCTCGGCGGCTCTCTGTGCTTGCCACAGGTTTTATTGCCACTCTATGGGTGTCGTGGACAACCACGAGTGGGAATAGCCCTGGCGCAGCTGTCGGCATTCTCAGCGGTCGGGATCCTGGCGTCGATATTCTGACCGCCGGGATATTAACTACATCCCTTAGCCAGCCCTCTGTGTTTGTATGCTAAACTCATTAAACAGTGTGCATTTAACTCACTGTCTAATCTTAATATATAATATATACATGGAGAAACAGGTCATGCCTTGCAAGTTAATTATACCCTTTTTCCACTACTAAGCACGGATCGCAGCCGGGAGCCTGACATGGGTGCTAGCTGGCTGCGGCCGATGCTCAGCCCCCTTTCCCACTGCGCTCACCAACCCGGCATATTGCCGGGTTGGTGACGCTGCTAGTGACGCGGCAGAGGCGGCGCTGGGAGATCGCATGATCTCCCAGCGCCGCCCTTCCATACAGTGTAAATGGGAGCCGTGTCGCATCGACACGGCTTCCGTTTACACTACAACCCTACCCGGATCATTCCCGTGTCCTACCCAGGTAGTTACCAGAGTAGGATTCACGGGTCACTAGATCCGGGTTTTTGCGGGGGGACCCTTTTCCACTAGCAAAAAACACGGGTAAATGCGCGCCCCCGTGCATTTACCAGTGTTTTTTGAGCTAGTGGAAAAAGGGGTATTAGTGTTTATCTGTGCTAAACTATACAAAAAATGCTCCATCTCCTCTTCCTGGCACCCACAGACTTAAGCGGTACCCATCAGACAATTACATCCTACAGTACAGAAATCATTAAGGAGCCCAGGGATCAGGAAGAAAGATGCGGTTAGGCCCTATCCTGGCATCAATAAAATTGTGGTATACTCATTTCAAAGAAGAGTCGTCCCCCTTTCAATGACGAGCTCCTTCAGTAGCCATTGTCTACAGAAAATATAAAGGAGCCCAGAAATAAGGAGAGGGGTATTTTTATGTCAAGATCTCCCCCATCCTGGCTCTGAGGAACTAGTCGTTATAATCTTATTATATGTGATCACCAGACAATAAAAGAAAGCATTATGCATTCCAGAGATAGTCAATAGAATACATAACAGATCTCCGCCATCCTGGCTGAAATAAAGTCAGGGGTCCCTTCATCTGATGCAGTAAACGGTCTAGTTTTCATAATGGTATGTTTTGTATTATTCCTACTGAAGCAGTTCATTGAAGATGGAGTAAATTATCCCCCCCAAAAAAAGGAGATTTATGGTAGACTTACCATTGTTAAATCTCTTTCAGCGAGGTATACTGGATTCCACAGAGAATAACATCAGGGTGTAGAGTTGGATCTTGATCCGAGGCACCAACAGGTTAAAGTTTTGACTGTTCCCAGGATGCACTGCACCGCCTCCTCCATAGCCCCGCCTCCAGGCACTGGAGCTCAGTTTTGTTAACCAGTACAATGCAGCAGCAGGTAAGAGAGACGGTAAATGTTAGTCACATAGAACCACATTCTCACGACAGGAGAAGGGACTAGCGACTAATGTTATACAAACCCAAAGAAGCTAAGTGCGTCAGGGTGGGCGCCCTGTGGAATCCAGTGTACCTCGCAGAAAGAGATTTAACAATGGTAAATCTACCATAAATCTCCTTTTCTGCAGCGGGGTACAATGGTATTCCGCAGGGAATAACATCGGGGATGTCCTAAAGCAGTTCCTCATCGGAGTGGACGCACTGTAGTGGGCACAAGAACCCGGCGTCCAAAGGAAGCATCCTGGGAGACAGAAGTATCAAAGGCATAGAACCTGATGAATGGGTTCACTGAGGACCACGTAGCCACCTTGCACAATTGTTCGGCAGACGCGCCACGGCGGGTCGCCCAAGAAGGTCCAATCGACCGAGTAGAATGGGCCTTGATAGCAGCAGAAGCTGGGAGCCCAGCCTGCGCATAAGCTTGTGCAATCACTATTCTAATCCATCTGGCCAAGGTCTGGCTACTCGCAGGCCAGCCACGTTTGTGAAAACCAAAAAGTACAAAAAGGGAATCTGACCTCCTGATAGAGGCAGTCCTTTCCACATAAATACGGTGAGCCCGTACCATGTCCAAAGACCTTTCTTTGGAGGACAAACCAGAAGAGATGAAGGCCGGAACCACAATCTCCTAGTTAAGGTGAAAAGATGATACCACCTTAGGTAAATAACCAAGGTGAGTTCGAAGAACTGCCTGGTCACGGTGAAAAATCATAAAGTGTGGACGACAGGACAAAGCACCTAAGTCCGACACCCTCCTAGCAGAGGCAATAGCCAACAGAAACACTACCTGAAGCGTAAGGCATTTGAGGTGCACTGACTCAAGAGGTTCAAATGGAGACTCTTGCAGGGCATTTAAGATGACAGATAGATCCTATGGAGCCACAGGAGGGACATAGGGAGGCTGAATCCTTAGAAAGCTCTGAGTGAAAGTGTGAACGTCAGGAAGATATGCAATTTTTCTCTGAAACCACACTGACAAGGTAGATATATGAACCTTGAGGGAGGCCAGACGAAGGCCCAAGTCTAGGCCTTGTTGTAGAAAAGCCAAAAGTCTGGAAGTTTTGAAAGTATATGCATCATAATTCTTAGCAGCACACCATGTCAAGTAAGAATTCCAGACCCTGTAATAAATCTGAGCCGAAGCTGGTTTACAGGCTTTCAACAGTTTGAATGACCGCCTCAGAGAATCCTTTTGCTCTCAGGGGTGATGCTTCAAGAGCCACGCCGTCAAAGCCAGTCTGGACAGGTCCGGGTAGACACGGGCCCTGAACGAGGAGGTCTGGGCGTTGAGGAAGTAGAAGAGGATGCTCTATTGAGAGACCCTGCAGGACTGAGAACCAATGCCGTCTGGGCCACACTGGAGCGATTAGAAGTAGTATTCCTCCTTCTTGCTTGAACTTCCATATTACCCTGGGCAGGAGTGACCCTGGAGGGAACACGTATGGCAGCCGAAAGTTCCATGGAAATGCCAGTGCGTCCACGAATGCTGCTTGAGGATCCCTTGTCCGTGCTCCGAACACCGGAACCTTGCGATTGTGTCGAGATGCCATCAGGTCTACATCTGGTAGGCCCCACTTGTCCACTAGGAGTTGAAAGACTTCTGGATGAAGGCTTCACTCTCCGGCGTGCACGTCCTGATGACTGAGGAAGTCCGCTTCCTAGTCGAGGACTCCCGGAATGAACACTGCCGATATGGCTGGCAGATGGCGTTCCACCCATAGGAGGATTTTTGACACTTCCATCATTGCCATGCGGCTTCGAGTGCCGCCTTGATGATTTATGTACGCCAACGTGGTGGCGTTGTCTGATTGTACTTGAACAGGACTGTTCTGTACGAAAGGCAGGGCCAGTGTCAACGCATTGAACACTGCCTGCAATTCCAGAATGTTTATCGGGAGGAAAGATTTCTCCCTGGTCCACTGACCCTGGAGAGAGTGTTGCTCCAACACCACGCCCCAACCTCGCAGACTGGCGTCCGTTGTCAGGAAAACCCAGTTGGAGATCCAGAAGGGACGGCCCCCGCTCAGCTGTTGGTCCTGTAGCCACCAGCTCAGTGACAGACGAACCTCCGGAGTCAAGGAGATCATTTGAGCCCTGATCCGGTGAGGCAGGCTGTCCTACTTGGAAAGGATTAACCTCTGCAGAGGGCGGGAATGAAATTGAGCGTACTCTACCATATCGAATGCCAATACCATAAGGCCTAGTACTTGCATCGCCGAGTGTACTGACACTCTCTGGTGAGAGAGGAAGTATCTGATCTTGTCCTGAAGTTTCAGGACCTTCTCTGGAGACAAGATCAATCGTTGGTTGTGTGTGTCCAACAATGCCCCCAGGTGCACCATGCTCTTTGCAGGGACCAGCGAGGACTTCTTCCAGTTGATGAGCCACCCGTGGGCTTGTAGGAATTGGACCGTCAGTTCCAGATGACTGAGGAGAACGTCTGGGGAGTTCGCCAGGATCAGCAAGTCGTCCAGATACGGCATGATCCTGACACCCTGGCGGTGGAGAAGAGCCGTCATGACTACCATGACCTTGGTGAAAATCCGAGGAGCCGTGGTCAGTCCGAAAGGCAGGGCCTGGAATTGATAATGTTACCAATAGCAAACCGCAGATATTGCTGATGCGACATGGCAATAGGAATGTGCAGGTAAGCATCCTGTATGTCCAGGGATACCAGATAGTCCTTGGGTTCCATGGCCAGTACAATAGAACGCAGAGTTTCCATACGGAATTTGGATACCCTCACAAATTTGTTCAAAGATTTGAGGTTGAGTATAGGCTGGGAGGACCTATTTGGTTTCGGGACTAGAAACAGGGTTGAATAGTAGCCACTGCCTCTTTGAGACAGAGGTACCGGCACAATTACTCCAGTATCTAGGGGAGATTGTACAACCAAATGTAAAGTCTGTGCTTTCAGTGGATCCGAATGGATAATCGTCGAGCAGAACTGGTGAGGGGGGCGTCTCTTGAAGGAGATTGCGTACCCGTGAGAGACAACCTCCCGCACCCAGGCATCTGAAGTGGTTTTTAACCAGGCCTGGGCGAACTGCAGAAGTCGGCCTTCCATCCTGGGGTCCCCCAGGGGGAGGCCCACCCCGTCATGCCGCAGGCTTGTCCTGTTTGGAAGCAGGCTGACGGGCGACCCAAGATTGCTTAGACTTGGGCTTGGTAGTTTTGGAAGTACGAGCCTGTCTCAGGTACGCCTGACGCTTTGCTTTACCTGGAGGTTGAAAGGAACGAAAAGTGGTACTCTTAGCCTTCGGAGCAGAAGGATTAGTACTTGGGAGAAATGCAGTCTTAGCTGTTGCCAAGTCAGTCACGATCTTGTTCAGATCCTCCCCAAATAGTATGTCTCCCTTAAAAGGAAGAACCTACAAAGTCTTTTTGGAGTCCAGGTCTACTTTCAAGGATCTTAACCACAAAATCCGGCGAGCCAGGATAGACGTAGTAGACACCTTGTCCGCCATTAAGCCTGCATCAGAGTCCGCCTCCTGAATATAGTGAGAGGCTGTGGTAATATATGACAGATATTGTCTGGCAGTGTCATAAAAATTTAGAGGTAGCTCATCCTCAATTGCCTGAGCCCATACTTCAATAGACTTTGCAGCCCAAGAGGCTGCCATAGTGGGTCTATGTACAGCACCGGTAAGTGTGTAAATAAACTTCAGGCATCCCTCCACACGCTTATCCGTCGGTTCCTTCAGTGAGGTGACAGTGGTGACAGGCAGAGTAGAAGATACCACTAGACGGGCGACATGAAAGTCCACCGGCGGTGGAGTTTCCCACTTGTTACTCAACTCCGCAGGGATAGGGTAACGAGCTAGCATCTTTTTGGACAGGGAAAATTTATTTCCTGGAGCGGACCAGGATTCCTGACGTATGTCAATTAAAAGGTCAGAATGCGGCAAAACTACTTTAGCAACCTTCTGACGTTTAAACTTATCAGGTTTCTTAGACGTAGTGGGGGGCTCAATATCATCATCAATCTGGAGAATCAGCTTAGGTCAGGAACATAAACTTGAGTTGTAGATTCCTCATCAGAAGCAACTGTATCAGTGTCTGACGGATCAGTATAATCCCCATCCTCATCGGAAGAATCATCCAAAATATTAGTGGATTGTGAGGAAGAAATGGCCCGCTTAGAGGACCCCTTGGCCCCAACAGGGCGAGGGGTAGGTTTTGGTCTAACCAAAGAATGATTTAATTGTTGTAACTGGGTAGACAGACCATCCGCCCAAGGCGGGTTAACTACAGGGACAATATGTGGCTGCAATGGCACAGGAGGTCCCACAGGGGGCGTAAGCCTCGTTACAAGCGTTGTCAGGATATTTGAAAAAGCAGCCCAAGGTGGGTCTTGATTTGCCACAGGTGCTACAGACTGACTGGAAGATACAGAGCACCCAGTACCTGAACCATCAGCTGAAACTTTTCCTCAGTCAAATCCGTGGCGCCAGCACTGCATGATGCAGGAGCGTCTGCGGATTTCCCGTCCTGTGTAGCAGACATTATTGGGAATGTAGCCTTAGGGCGCAACAGTACAATATAGCCAGGCAAACACAATAACTGCAAAAAAAAAACCTGTGTGATGTGATAGCAAATGCAAAGCACAAAACAGAGGATTCAAGTGGTGAAAAATACAAAACAATATATCCTGTGGAACACTATATTTTAAATGAGACCCTGACGCACTTAGGGTGTGTACACATGGTGAGATCCTTGCTATGCCCGATTTTCACTTGCGATTTCCCTTGAACTCCCCGGAGCCCAGATAGCACAGATTTTGACTAACTTTTCTTGAGATATGGACTATGTGTGCTTACGATTTTGGCTTATGTGAGATTTTGTCGACCTAGACACTGTCTACCTAGTTACTGTCGACATAGAGACCGGATCCCGTCCTACAGAGGGTAATTCAGCTTTGGGTAACAGTATCCTTTAAGATTTTTGACCTATCTCTGCAATTTTCCACCTCTCTATTCCATCACACATTAAGATACTTTGTACCACTTTTTGTTATTTTCATGCTTCATATATAATAAGATAAAGAGCAAGACGTAGCTTCCCAGTAAGTAGAAAATACATATTATATTGTCCTTTACCATGGACCTGATTCAGAGATGGATGCAGATCGCTGCACATGCAGACAGAGCAGCGTCCATCTCCTCACATGCTGGGGGACGCCTATCACAGGGCAAGACCGCCAGGCAGGTGTGATGGGCCGCCTCCTGATGCGTCCGCATCAAACTAAGGTTGACCCCTGGCCCGCCCCGCTTCCCCCCCGAAAACGCCTGCTGCTGTCAATCACACCTTCCGGGTCGGGCCTCAATGTATAAGGTTGCACATGCGCACTGCAGCTAATGCGCAGACTACATGGATGCGGCCGCTGCGTCCATCTCAGAACAATCCCCCTTATATGGAGAGATCGTCATTGATAAATGTATATACCTCACCTCTGTATTGATATAGACAGTGCGGAGATAATCTTCTACCTCTTTTCTTAGCAGAATCTTCGGGAAAAACGACATTTCACTCTGGAAATTCACAAAGGACAACTGAAAGAGCAATAAACAGATGGTAACTTGCACTACAGTTTGCTGTGTTATCACCAGTGTCCCACTTACACATTTACTAAGAAAGGGTATGTAACAGGTGCACCTAGAGATGTGTGTATGAAACATATTAGGCAAGCTAGAGGTACAGCAAGTGGGTGTGGTATAAAAGATAGACAGGGTCTAGTTAGACAGTCAACAGATAGACACCGTGGGGTAAATTTACTAACGTGGGAGTTTTTTAGAAATGGGGATGTTGCCCATGGCAACCAATCAGATTCTACTTAACATTTGTCTAGCTGCTTCTAGAAGATAATAGATACAATCTGATTGGTTGCTATGGGCAACATCACCAGTTCTAAAAATCTCCCACCTTAGTAAATTTACCCCCGTATGTTAGACAGACATTAGGTCGACAGGGTGAAAAGGTCAACATGAAAAAGGTAGACAGTACAAAAGGTCGACATGAAAATGGTCGACATAAAAAAGGTAGACACCATGTTTTTTGCATTTTTGTGGTTTGTGTGGATAGTTTTGTCATCTGGGACCCCCAATTGTAGAAAGGCATACGCTCGCCACGCTTCGGGCTCGGTGGCTCGCCACAAGGTTTATTACCAACTCTATGCCGACATGCATAGAGAAGGTATGAAATAGTCCAAAAACATGTGAAATAAAAAACAAACATTTGTCTATCTTTTTTATGTCGACCATTTTCATGTCGACCTATTGACCCTGTCGATCTTTTGTACTGTCTACCTTTTTTGTGTCGTCCTTTTGACCCTGTCGACCTAATGTCTGTCTAACATATGGTGTCTATCTATTGACTGTCTAACTAGACCCTGTCTATCTATCAACCGGATACCACAGCGAGTGCACTGTATGTTCTTCTACAGCAGGGAGTCTGACATGACAAGTGGGTCAGCGTCATGTTTCCCTAATGCCACTCAATTTGCTGATGCTGCTTGAGTGATCAAAGATGCTGTACCCAGCTTTACCTTTATCTGTGAAAATATTGTTTATTTTCTAAATAGTGGAATCTGGTCTCCTGGTCGCATCATTAAACTTTTCATGGGAACCACTTTGCGCCTCCATATTGCACATTTGTTGAGAAACACATTTCCGTGGAATATAACAGAAAGCGTCACACATAAAAGTGCATCTTGTAACAAACGTCCACTCAGTTTCGTGGTGCGACCCATTGTGAAAGCGGTATGATAGAATTACCCTACTAATGCCGCTTGCAGACACGTGACCCGGGAATTTTCCGGGTCTAGCAAGCCAGCACGTTCCTGGGTCTCTGCAACTAATACCGCTTTCAGGACGCAAATGCTGGGAATTGGAAACAGGTCAGTCCCGTGTGCGACCAGGCATTGGACCCTGAGAACTGGCTTCCCGACCCTGCAATAAACTGGGTCAGGTTGCCAACGGGGGCGGGAACCGTGGCGGCATTGGGGGTGGGTGCAGAGGGACCGCTAGGAGATGAGATCATCTCGACGCCGCTTCTGCTGTGAACGGGTACTGGGTCGCTTCGACCCTGGTAACCAGTTCACACTGCGCATAACTCGGTAATAACCCAGGAATAAGCCTTCTTTATTCCCTGGTTGAACCCTTTCACACCGCACAGCGTCGACTCGGCAATTTGTGATGTCTGAAAGGGGTATATGAAACTGGCCAAGCGCATGGTTGTGGTACCGGGTTGTTTCCTTTGAGGAAATCCTGGGTTGATGCGCGTTCACGTGCATAATCCTGGGATATACTGTAGCTGCATGTGTGACAGTGGTATAGCTGAAACAAGAGCAAATGCATGTGATCACACACAGCAGCATCTGGATACATTAGGTTAAATGTATAGTTGTGCTCACAAATCTAAAACCAGAAGTTGGTAATCACTTGCTCTCCAGCTACTGTGCGGCACTGCAAGTCCCAGCAGGTCTTAATAGCAGAATCTCATGCTGGGACTTTTAATTTGACACCAGCAAATGAAATATGGATAGCAGAAAGACATACATACAGTAGAAGCATGTATAATAAAGCTGTTATCACACCCCATTAGCCTAACAGGCACCCATCCACAGCCCATTAATACCTGGGTGTAGAAGCACTAAGGACCCAAATGACAGCAAATCTTCATAGAATAACTAATTCTGACTGTCAGTCTCTCCACCTGAGAAAAATCCAACCCTCGGTAAGAAAAAAAAAAAAAAAAAGAACGTCTCCTATTTGAAGCACATAGACATGCTGTGTCGGCCATTTTTCTGTAGCCCTAATGTGTAGTCCAGCAAAGGACGTTGAGCCGACGAAACACACTGATATAGTGGAGACAAGAAGTGATCCGGCTAAGCATTGACAACGTACCTTCCTTACGCCAGACTTTAGTCTCAAGCTGACTCCCACCATTTGTCTCCAGCAATAGCCATTTTTGGGTGCGACAAGTATTCATAGCTTTCGTGCGTGTCTCCGAAAAAATGTCCGCCCAATTAGTATCAGCAGCACACCGCAGCAGACATGTTATATATTCTGGGAACAGGCGCACGTCCATTTTTGATGTGGGCGTTTCCTGTCGCTACTAGTCCCCAGTCAGTTTGCATTGATTGTGTACAGGATGGGGGCATGAAAGCCGGCGTGGGATTGGTCTACTGTTAGACGGAACGATTTTATTGTATGATGTGGAGGAAGGGAGGGCTTGGCGTCACGGTAACGTCACACTCACGTCAGACGCTCAGTCGGTGAGGCGGTTGCCTTTAGTACAGCTGCCGGCGGAGGCAGGTTGTGGTTGTGTGCGACGGGTACTCGGTGCTGTTACTGCACGGTTTCCGTGGTGAGGGCGGATGGAGCAGGCAGTCTGACACTCAGCAGCCGGGCATTGTCCTAGAGCGGCGCAGCATGGGCCTCATCTTCGCCAAGCTGTGGAACTTCTTCTGCAACCAAGGTGGGGGCAGTGCGCTGCTGCTGCTGTCGCAAACCTCTTCGCTGTTATCACCCAGACCATCACTGTTATCTCCCTCATCATCACCACCCCTCATCATTAACATTACCCCTGCTATAATCCCTCATCCTCATCACCCCTGCTATCACCCCTCATCATGATCATCACCCCTGCTCATCATCTCCCCTGCTATCACCCCTCTTCCTCATCATCACCCCTGCTATCATTATCATCACCCCAGCTATCATCCCTCATCATTATCATCACCCCTGCTATTACCCCTTATCCTCATCATCCCTCCTCCTCATCGCCTGACATCATCACCCCTCCTCTTCCTCATCATCACCCCTGCTATTGCCCCTCATTATCATCATCCCTTATCACCCCTGCTATCATCCCTTATCACCCCTCATCATCATCACCCCTGCTATCACCCCTCTTCCTCATCATCACCCCTGTTATCATTATCATCACCCCTGCTAGTACCCCTTATCATCATCATCATCCCTCCTCCTCATCACCTGACATCATCACCCCTCCTCTTCCTCATCATCACCCCTGCTATTGCCCCTCATTATCATCATCCCTTATCACCCCTGCTATCATCCCTTATCACCCCTCTTCATCATCATCACCACCCCTGCTATCACCCCTCTTCATCATCATCACCCCTGCTATCACCCCTTATAATCATCATCACCCCTGCTATCACTCCTCATCACCCCTGCTATCACCCCTCATCATCATCATCACCCCTCATCATCATCACCCCTGCTATCACCCATCATCATCATCACCCCTGCTGTCACCCCTCATCATCCCTGCTATCACCTCTCATCATCATCATCACCCCTGCTATCACCCCTCATCATCATCACCCCTGCTATCACCCCTCATCATCATCACCCCTGCTGTCACCACTCATCATCACCCTTATCACCCCCCCTCATCATCATCACCCCTGCTGTCACCCCTCATCATCACCCCTGCTGTCACCCCTCATCATCCTCATCATAATCACCCCTGCTATCACCCATCATCATCATCATCATCACCCATCTATCACCCCTCATCATCATCACCCCTGCTATCACCCCCTCATCATCATCATCATCACCCCTCATCATCATCACCCCTGCTATCACCCCCTCATCATCATCATCATCACCCCTCATCATCACCCTTCATCATCATCATCACCCCTCATCATCACCCTTCATCATCATCATCATCACCCCTGCTATCACCCCTCATCATCACCCCTGCTGTCACCCCTCATCATCATCATCACCCCTCACCATCATCACCCCTGCTGTCTCCCCTCACCATCATCACCCCTGCTGTCTCCCCTCACCATCATCACCCCTGCTGTCTCCCCTCACCATCATCACCCCTGCTGTCTCCCCTCACCATCATCACCCCTGCTGTCTCCCCTCACCATCATCACCCCTGCTGTCTCCCCTCACCATCATCACCCCTGCTGTCTCCCCTCACCATCATCACCCCTGCTGTCTCCCCTCACCATCATCACCCCTGCTGTCTCCCCTCACCATCATCACCCCTGCTGTCTCCCCTCACCATCATCACCCCTGCTGTCTCCCCTCACCATCATCACCCCTGCTGTCTCCCCTCACCATCATCACCCCTGCTGTCTCCCCTCACCATCATCACCCCTGCTGTCTCCCCTCACCATCATCACCCCTGCTGTCTCCCCTCACCATCATCACCCCTGCTGTCTCCCCTCACCATCATCACCCCTGCTGTCTCCCCTCACCATCATCACCCCTGCTGTCTCCCCTCACCATCATCACCCCTGCTGTCTCCCCTCACCATCATCACCCCTGCTGTCTCCCCTCACCATCATCACCCCTGCTGTCTCCCCTCACCATCATCACCCCTGCTGTCTCCCCTCACCATCATCACCCCTGCTGTCTCCCCTCACCCTCATCACCCCTGCTGTCTCCCCTCACCCTCATCACCCCTGCTGTCTCCCCTCACCCTCATCACCCCTGCTGTCTCCCCTCACCCTCATCACCCCTGCTGTCTCCCCTCACCCTCATCACCCCTGCTGTCTCCCCTCACCCTCATCACCCCTGCTGTCTCCCCTCACCCTCATCACCCCTGCTGTCTCCCCTCACCCTCATCACCCCTGCTGTCTCCCCTCACCATCATCACCCCTGCTGTCTCCCCTCACCATCATCACCCCTGCTGTCACCCCACTTCCTCCTCATCATCACCACCCCTGCTCATCATCGCCCCTCTTCCTCCTCATAATCACCACCCCTGCTCATCATCGCCCCTCCTGCTCATCATCGCCCCTCTACCTCCTCCTCATCACCAACCCTGCTCATCATCGCCCCTCTTCCTCCTCATTATCTTCACCCCTGCTCATCATCGCCCCTCTTCCTCCTCATTATCTTCACCCCTGCTCATCATCGCCCCTCTTCCTCCTCATTATCATCACCCCTGCTCATCATCGCCCCTCTTCCTCCTCATTTTCTCTGACGTCCTAAGTGGATGCTGGGGACTCCGTCAGGACCATGGGGATTAGCGGCTCCGCAGGAGACAGGGCACAAAACTAAAGCTTTAGGATCAGGTGGTGTGTACTGGCTCCTCCCCCTATGACCCTCCTCCAAGCCTCAGTTAGGTTTTTGTGCCCGTCCGAGCAGGGTGCAATCTAGGTGGCTCTCTTAAGGAGCTGCTTAGAAAAAGTTTTTAGGTTTCTTATTTTCAGTGAGTCCTGCTGGCAACAGGCTCACTGCATCGAGGGACTTAGGGGAGAGAAGTTCAACTCGCCTGCGTGCAGGATGGATTGGCTTCTTAGGCTACTGGACACCATTAGCTCCAGAGGGAGTCGGAACACAGGTCTCACCCTGGGGTTCGTCCCGGAGCCGCGCCGCCGACCCCCCTTGCAGATGCTGAAGATTGAAGGTCCAGAAACCGGCGGCAGAAGGCTTTTCAGTCTTCATGAAGGTAGCGCACAGCACTGCAGCTGTGCGCCATTGTTGTCACACACTTCACACCAACGGTCACGGAGGGTGCAGGGCGTTGCTGGGGGCGCCCTGGGCAGCAATGTATAATACCTTATTCTGGCTAAAAATACATCACATATAGCCCCTGGAGGCTATATGGATGTATTTAACCCCTGCCAGGTCTCAGAAAAACGGGAGAAGAAGCCTGCCGAAAAGGGGGCGGGGCCTATTCTCCTCAGCACACAGCGCCATTTTCCCTCACAGAAAGGCTGGTGGGAAGGCTCCCAGGCTCTCCCCTGCACTGCACTACAGAAACAGGGTTAAAACAGAGAGGGGGGGCACTTATTTGGCGATATGTATATATATATATTAAAATGCTATAAGGGAAAAACACTTATATAAAGGTTGTCCCTGTATAATATAGCGTTTTTGGTGTGTGCTGGCAAACTCTCCCTCTGTCTCCCCAAAGGGCTAGTGGGGTCCTGTCCTCTATCAGAGCATTCCCTGTGTGTGTGCTGTGTGTCGGTACTTGTGTGTCGACATGTATGAGGACGATGTTGGTGAGGAGGCGGAGCAATTGCCGGTAATGGTGATGTCACTCTCTAGGGAGTCGACACCGGAATGGATGGCTTATTTAAGGAATTACGTGATAATGTCAACACGCTGCAAGGTCGGTTGACGACATGAGACGGCCGGCAAACCAATTAGTACCTGTCCAGGCGTCTAAAACACCGTCAGGGGCGTTAAAACGTCCTTTTACCTCAGTCGGTCGACACAGACACGGACACTGACTCCAGTGTCGACGGTGAAGAAACAAACGTATTTTCCTTTAGGGCCACACGTTACTTGTTAAGGGCAATGAAGGAGATGTTACATATTTCTGATACTACAAGTACCACAAAAAAGGGTATTATGTGGAGTGTGAAAAAACTACATGTGGTTTTTCCTGAATCAGATAAATTAAATGAAGTGTGTGATGATGCGTGGGTTTCCCCCGATAGAAAATTATTGGCGGTATACCCTTTCCCGCCAGAAGTTATGGCGCGTTGGGAAACACACCTTAGGGTGGATAAGGCGCTCACACGCTTATAAAAACAAGTGGCGTTACCGTCTCCAGATACGGACGCCCTCAAGGAGCCAACTGATAGGAGGTTGGAAAATATCCTAAAAAGTATATACACACATACTGGTGTTATACTGCGACCAGCGATCGCTCAGCCTGGATGGGCAGCGCTGGGGTGGCTTGGTCGGATTCCCTGACTGGAAATATTGATACCCTTGACAGGGACAGTATTTTATTGACTATAGAGCATTTAAAAGATGCATTTCTATATATGCGAAACTCTGGCATCAAGAGTAAGTGCGATGTCCATATCTGCCAGACGATGTTTATGGACACGACAGTGGTCAGGTGATGCAGATTCCAAACGGCACATGGAAGTATTGCCGTATAAAGGGGAGGAGTTATTTGGGGTCGGTCCATCGGACCTGGTGGCCACGGCAGCAGCTAGAAAATCCACCTTTTTTACCCCAAGTCACATCTCAGCAGAAAAAGACATAGTCTTTTCAGCCTCAGTCCTTTCGTCCCCATAATATCTGCCCAGGGATAGAGGTAAGGGAAGAAGACTGCAGCAGGCAGCCCATTCCCAGGAACAGAAGCCTTCCACCGCTTCTGCCAAGTCCTCAGCATGACGCTGGGGCCGTACAAACAGGTGCGGTGGGGGGTCGTCTCAAGAGTTTCAGCACGCAGTGGGCTCACTCGCAAGTGGACCCCTGGATCCTACAAGTAGTATCCCAGGGGTACAGATTGGAAATTCGAGACGTCTCCCCCTCGCAGGTTCCTGAAGTCTGCTTTACCAACGTCTCCCTCCGACAGGGAGGCAGTATTGGAAACAATTCACAAGCTGTATTCCCAGCAGGTGATAATCAAAGTACCCCTCCTACTACAAGTAAAGGGGTATTATTCCACACTATATTGTGGTACTGAAGCCAGACGGTTCGGTGAGACCTATTCTAAATGGAGTCACTCAGAGCAGTGATAGCGAACCAGGAAGAAGGGGACTATATGGTGTCCCTGGACATCAAGGATGCTTACCTCCATGTCCAAATTTGCCCTTCTCACAAAGGGTACCTCAGGTTCGTGGTACAAAACTGTCACTATCAGTTTCAGACGCTGCCGTTTGGATTGTCCACGGCACCCCGGGTCTTTACCAAGGTAATGGCCGAAATGATGATTCTTCTTCAAAGAAAAGGCGTCTTAATTATCCCTTACTTGGACGATCTCCTGATAAGGGCAAGGTCCAGAGAACAGTTGGAGGTCTGAGTAGCACTATCTCAAGTAGTTCTACGACAGCACGGGTGGATTCTAAATATTCCAAAATCGCAGCTGTCTCCGACGACACGTCTGCTGTCCCTAGGGATGATTCTGGACACAGTCCAGAAAAAGGTGTTTCTCCCGGAGGAGAAAGCCAGGGAGTTATCCGAGCTAGTCAGGAACCTCCAAAAACCAGGAAAAGTGTCAGTGCATCATTGCACAAGGGTCCTGGGAAAAATGGTGGCTTCTTACGAAGCGATTCCATTCGGCAGATTTCACGCAAGAACTTTTCAGTGGGATCTGCTGGACAAATGGTCCGGATCGCATCTTCAGATGCATCAGCGGATAACCCTGTCTCCAAGGACAAGGGTGTCTCTTCTGTGGTGGCTGCAGAGTGCTCATCCTACTAAAGTGCCACAGTTATGCATTCAGGACTGGGTCCTGGTGACCACGGATTCCAGCTTGAAAGGCTGGGGAGCAGTCACACAGGGAAAAAAATTCCAGGGAGTGTGATCAAGTCTGGGGACTTCTCTCCGCATAAATATACTGGAGCTAAGAGCAATTTACAATGCTCTAAGCTTAGCAAGACCTCTGCTTCAAGGTCAGCCGGTATTGATCCAGTGGGACAACATCACGGCAGTCGCTCACGTAAACAGACAGGGCGGCACAAGAAGCAGGAGGACAATGGCAGAAACTGCAAGGATTCTTCGCTGGGCGGAAAATCATGTGATAGCACTGTCAGCAGTTTTCATTCCGGGAGTGGACAACTGGGAAGCAGGCTTCCTCAGCACGACCTCCACCCGGGAGAGTGGGGACTTCATCGAGAAGTTGTTTCCACATGATTGTGCACCGTTGGGAAAGACCAAAGGTGGACATGATGGCGTCCCGCCTGAACAAAAAACTGGACAGGTATTGCGCCATGTCAAGAGACCCTCAGGAAATAGCTGTGGACGTTCTGGTAACACCATGGGTGTACCAGTCGGTGTATGTGTTCCCTCCTCTGCTTCTCATACCAAAGGTACTGAGAATTATAAGACGTAGAGGAGTAAGAACTATACTCGTGGCTCCGGATGGGCCAAGAAGGACTTGGTACCCGGAACTTCATGAGATGCTCACAGAGGACTCAGGGCCTCTGCCGATAAGAAGGGACTTGCTTCAGCAAGTACCATGTCTGTTCCAAGACTTACCGCGGGTGCGTTTGACGGCATGGCGGTTGAACGCCGGATCCTAAGGGAAAAAAGGCATTCCGGAAGAGGTCATTCCTACCCTGGTCAAAGCCAGGAAGGAGGTGACCGCACAACATTATCACCACATGTGGCGAAAATATGTTGCGTGGTGTGAGGCCAGGAAGGCCCCACGAAGAAATTTCAACTCTGTCGATTCCTGCATTTCCTGCAAACGGGAGTGTCTATGGGCCTCAAATTGGGGTCCAAAGCCAGGGAGTTATCCGAACTAGTCAGAAAGCTCCTAAAACCAGGCCAAGTCTCAGTCCATCAATGCACAAGGGTTCTGGGAAAAATGGTGGCTTCTTACGAAGCAATCCCATTCGGCAGATTCCACGCAAGAACCTTCCAGTGGGATCTGCTAGACAAATGGTCCGGGTCGCATCTTCAGATGCATCAGCGGATAATCTTGTCTCCAAGGACAAGAGTGTCTCTCCTGTGGTGGTTGCAGAGTGCTCATCTTCTAGAGGGCCGCAGATTCGGCATTCAGGACTGGGTCCTGGTGACCACGGATGCCAGCCTGAGAGGCTGGGGAGCAGTCACACAGGGAAGAAATTTCCAGGGCTTGTGGTCAAGCCTGGAGACATCACTTCACATAAATATCCTGGAGCTAAGAGCCATCTACAATGCTCTGAGCCTAGCAAGACCTCTGCTTCAAGGTCAGCCGGTGCTGATCCAGTCTGACAACGTGATCACCGCAGTCGCCCACGTAAACAGACAGGGCGGCACAAGAAGCAGGAGGGCAATGACAGAAGTTGCAAGGATTCTTCGCTGGGCAGAAAATCATGTGATAGCACTGTCAGCAGTGTTCATTCCGGGAGTGGACAACTGGGAAGCAGACTTCCTCAGCAGACACGACCTCCACCCGGGGGAGTGGGGACTTCACCCAGAAGTCTTCCAACATGATTGTGAACCATTGGGAAAAACCAAAGGTGGACATGATGGCGTCCCGCCTCAACAAAAAACTAGACAGGTATTGCGCCAGGTCGAGGGACCCTCAGGCAATAGCTGTGGACGCTCTGGTAACACCATGGGTGTACCAGTCAGTGTATGTGTTCCCTCCTCTGCCTCTCATACCCAAGGTACTGAGGATCATAAGAAGGAGAGGAGTAAAGACTATACTCTTGGCTCCGGATTGGCCAAGAAGGACTTGGTACCCGGAACTTCAAGAGATGCTCACAGAGGACCCGTGGCCTCTACCTCTAAGAAAGGACCTGCTCCAGCAGGGACCCTGTCTGTTCGAAGACTTACCGCGGCTGCGTTTGACGGCATGGCGGTTGAACGCCGGATCCTGAAGGAAAAAGGCATTCCGGATGAAGTCATCCCTACCCTGATCAAAGCCAGGAAGGATGTAACCGTACAACATTATCACCGTATTTGGCGTAAATATGTTGCGTGGTGCGAGGCCAGGAAGGCCCCTACAGAGGAATTTCAACTGGGTCGTTTCCTGCATTTCCTGCAAACAGGACTGTCTATGGGCCTAAAATTAGGGTCCATTAAGGTTCAAATTTCGGCCCTGTCGATTTTCTTCCAAAAAGAACTGGCTTCAGTTCCTGAAGTACAGACGATTGTTAAGGGGGTACTGCATATACAACCTCCTTTTGTGCCTCCAGTGGCACCTTGGGATCTCAATGTAGTTTTGGGATTCCTAAAATCACATTGGTTTGAACCACTTTCCACTGTGGACTTAAAATATCTCACATGGAAGGTGGTAATGCTGTTAGCCCTGGCTTCAGCCAGGCGTGTCTCAGAATTGGCGGCTTTATCCTATAAAAGCCCTTACCTAATTTTTCATACGGACAGGGCAGAATTGAGGACTCGTCCTCAATTTCTCCCTAAGGTGGTTTCAGCATTTCACTTGAACCAGCCTATTGTGGTGCCTGCGGCTACTAGGGACTTGGAGGATTCCAAGTTGCTGGACGTAGTCAGGGCCCTGAAAATATATGTTTCCAGGACGGCTGGAGTCAGAAAATCTGACTCGCTGTTTATCCTGTATGCACCCAACAAGCTGGGTGCTCCTGCTTCTAAGCAGACTATTGCTCGTTGGATTTGTAGTACAATTCAGCTTGCACATTCTGTGGCAGGCCTGCCACAGCCAAAATCTGTAAAAGCCCATTCCACAAGGAAAGTGGGCTCATCTTGGGCGGCTGCCCGAGGGGTCTCGGCTTTACAACTTTGCCGAGCAGCTACTTGGTCAGGGGCAAACACGTTTGCTAAATTCTACAAATTTGATACCCTGGCTGAGGAGGACCTGGAGTTCTCTCATTCGGTGCTGCAGAGTCATCCGCACTCTCCCGCCCGTTTGGGAGATTTGGTATAATCCCCATGGTCCTTACGGAGTTCCCAGCATCCACTAGGACGTCAGAGAAAATAAGAATTTACTTACCGATAATTCTATTTCTCGTAGTCCGTAGTGGATGCTGGGCGCCCATCCCAAGTGCGGATTGTCTGCAATACTTGTACATAGTTATGGTTACAAAAATCGGGTTATTATTGTTGTGAGCCATCTTTTCAGAGGCTCCTCTGTTATCATGCTGTTAACTGGGTTCAGATCACAGGTTGTACGGTGTGATTGGTGTGGCTGGTATGAGTCTTACCCGGGATTCAATATCCTTCCTTATTGTGTGCGCTCGTCCGGGCACAGTATCCTAACTGAGGCTTTTGAGGAGGGTCATAGGGGGAGGAGCCAGTGCACACCAGGTAGTCCTAAAGCTTTTACTTTTGTGCCCAGTCTCCTGCGGAGCCGCTATTCCCCATGGTCCTTACGGAGTTCCCAGCATCCACTACGGACTACGAGAAATAGAATTATCGGTAAGTAAATTCTTATTATATCCCAGATTCTATGTGTTTTCACCTGAAAAAAATGGGGAATAACTGGATAGGTCTTAATAAAAAAAATTAAAATAAAGTCCTAGCATGCACCCTCTTCACATACAGCTCCAGTCCATAACGTAACTCTTCTCAACCCCCATCTTCATCTTTACTGTACAGCTTACCTCCAACTTCTGTTACTCTCTCTCTCTCGCCCTGTCACTACTCTGCATCGTCGCTGCCCATTCCATCCCTTTGCGTAACCCTGAAATGTAGTTGGTAAATTCTGATTGGATGCTATGGGAAACTGCTCCACTTCTCCACTCTTCAATACTTTCCTAACTAGATAATGTCCTTTAGCCTAATAACATTACTACTGTTGCTGCCACAGGATATTAATCTTCCCTGGCTCTCTGAGTTCCAGTTGGCCGCTAGAAGCGATTGCAGGGTAAATGCTGGCTGCTTTTACATGTAGCCCACTAATGCTGGACATTTATTTATTTATTTATTTATTTTTTTACACTGCAATTTAGGTATGAGTTAGGACACACCCCAACCACATCTAAAAATCTATCTGCCCACAACATGGTTTTGCCAAGGAGCCAGGTAACTTGCTCTTTCTGCTGCGGGGTACACTGGGCTCCACAAGTCTGGACAATGGGGTGTAGAGTAGAGATGAGCGGGTTCGGTTTCTCGGAAACCGAACCCCCCCGAACTTCACCTTTTTTACACGGGTCCGAGGCAGGTTCGAACCTTCCCGCCTTGCTCGGCTAATCCGAGCGCGCCCGAACGTCATCATCCAGCTGTCGGATTCTCGCGAGATTCGGATTCTATATAAGCAGCCGCGCGTTGCCGCCATTTTCACTCGTGCATTGGAGATGATAGGGAGAGGACGTGGCTGGCGTCCTCTCCGTTTATTGTTGAACTTGATTGCTTTATTGCTTAATTGTGGGGAGGACTGGGGAGCAGCTGTTAGGAGGAGTACAGTGCAGAGTTTTTCTGATAAGTGACCACCAGTTTTTATCCGTTCTCTGCCTGAAAAAAACGCTCCATACCATATCTGTGCTCAGTGTGCTGCATAATATATCTGTGCTCACACTGCTTAATTGTGGGGACTGGGGAGCAGCTGTATTATATAACAGGAGTACAGTGCAGGGTTTTGCTGACAGTGACCACCAGTATACGTTGTCTGCCTGAAAAACACTCCATATCTGTGCTCAGTGTGCTGCTTTATTGTGGGGGACTGGGGACCACCAGTATAATTAATATTATAAAGGAGGAGTACAGTGCAGAGTTTTGCTGACCAGTGACCACCAGTATACTATATATAGCAGTACGGTAGGCCACTGCTGTACCTACCTATGTGTCGTCATTCATTAAGTATACTATCCATCTACATTCTATACCTGTGGTGCATTTTAGTTTTGCAGTTTGCTGACAGTGACCACCAGTATACTATATATAGCAGTACGGTAGGCCACTGCTGTACCTACCTCTGTGTCGTCATTCATTAAGTATACTATCCATCTACATTCTATACCTGTGGTGCATTTTAGTTTTGCAGTTTGCTGACACAGTGACCACCAGTATACTATATATAGCAGTACGGTAGGCCACTGCTGTACCTACCTCTGTGTCGTCGTCCATTAAGTATACTATCCATCTACATTCTATACCTGTGGTGCATTTTAGTTTTGCAGTTTGCTGACACAGTGACCACCAGTATACTATATATAGCAGTACGGTAGGCCACTGCTGTACCTACCTCTGTGTCGTCATTCATTAAGTATACTATCCATCTACATTCTATACCTGTGGTGCGCCTCTTTTTTTCTTTGCATCATGTGCTGTCTGGGGACAATTTTTTTGAAGTGCCATCCTGCCTGACACTGCAGTGCCACTCCTAGATGGGCCAGGTGTTTGTGTCGGCCACTTGTGTTGCTTAGCTTAGCCATCCAGCGACCTCGGTGCAAATTGTAGGACTAAAAATAATATTGTGAGGTGTTCAGAATAGACTGGAAATGAGTGGAAATTATGGTAATTGAGGTTAATAATACTATGGGATCAAAATGACCCCCAAATTCTATGATTTAAGCTGTTTTTTAGGGTTTTTTGAAAAAAACACCCGAATCCAAAACACACCCGAATACGACAAAAAAATTTCGGTGAGGTTTTGCCAAAACGCGTCCGAATCCAAAACACGGCCGCGGAACCAAATATAAAACCCGAAAAATGTCCGGTGCACATCACTAGTGTAGAGTAGGATCTTGATCCGAGGCACCAACAGGCTCAAGGCTTTGACTGTTCCCAGAATGCACAGCGCCGCCTACTATATCACCCCGCCTCCCAGCACAGGAGCTCAGTTTGTCAGTTGGTGCTGCAGTAAGCAGGCACTTAACAGAGGGGCTGCTCCAGGCAGCCCTGAGAAAAGCTTTTTATGAGGTAAATAGTGAAGACTTCAAGGGCAGCAGCGGCGGTAAATGTCTTGTGACATTCACTGCTGCAGCTCCAGCTCTCCCCAGCGGCGCTGTACACTCCCGAGCCCTGGTTGCCGGGTACCTACAGCGGAGGCTCCGGTTTTCTTCATGTTAGACACACACGGCTGGGTCTCTCCAGGATCGCGTGGCCGCGCTTCAGGAGGTGGTAAGTGGGTCCCGGTCGCGGGACCCGGTCTTTATCGCGATCCGTCGTGGTCAGTGGGAGGCGGGCCGCTGGCGGTGGACACTGTGGATACGCTCGATCCCACTAGCTCACCAGGGCATGGGCGCAGGTCAGGTTTTCTCTTAAAACCGATTTTAATATCGCCCACAGTACCCGGTGGTTTTGTCAGCAAGGGGGATAAGGCTTAGACCTGAAGCCCCTCCCCCAGCCCCAGGGCGCCATTTCCAGCAAGTGTTCCCGCCCTGGAGCTGCATCTCTGTCTTTTCCTCACTCCCTGTCAGTGTCTGCGGCACCATTACTCCTCAGCTCACTGTTCCTGGGACTGCTTGGGCAAATCCTCCTATGTAAAGCCGCCTGGTTGTCAGCGCTGTGCCTTTACATGACACTTAAGTATTCTACCTGCCTTTTTAGTCAGTGTTAGTAAGAAAGAGTGCATTTAGTCAGGGGTTTATAGTACAATTACCGTGTGATACACATCCAGTTCTTACTGTGTAGTGTTATATCTATTGTTATATAGCTGTGTAAGCTAGTCCAGTGCAGTATTATTGTCCGTAATAACCTCTGCATTCTACAAACTGTGACTATTTGTGTGTGCATTGATAGCTGAGTGGTGTCCATCTCGTGTCTTTCACTCAACTTGCTATCCCTATATTCTATAACCTGAGGGGGCTTGGTGCGTCAGGTGTTATTTAATATAGGATTTTCACAAAGATATACCGTATTACGTATTTTTCTTTGTGATTTAGTCACCATATCTCTACTTTATCTCTGCTGGTGCTGACTACACTGCGCAGGGGTTTGGGTTTAGGGATATAGTGCTGCTAATAATTGTACTGTGTTACCTGATACTGCAAGTTATATCATATCTGCTTCTGAGGGTAACGGTTCTGGGGCGGAACACACTGCTGGTGTTGCTGAAGCCACAGGCACATATGGGGAGAATTATAGCAGCTGTGGGCTCTGGTTCTGGGGGCTCCTTGCCCCCCCAGTGGGACTGTGGCAACGGAGGCACATACTGACCCTCCGTGGGCTGCTTTTTCCACGCTTCTGCATACGCTAGTACATAAACTAACACCCCCTATGGGACTCCCAATGCCGGTACAACCGTATGTGGTCCCTGCAGCTAACCCGCCGTGGGCGGACGATTTATCTGCTCAATTAAAGAAGTTGAACCAGTCCCTGACTACTAAAAAGTCTGACCATCGCTCGCCTAAGTCCAAGAGGTCCTCTAAGCGAGCGCTCGTCTCCTCACAATCCACTGCTGTCACTGACACCTCGTCTGATGAAGACAGCACATACACTGACCCCACAGGTTCTGACTCAGATACGGCTGATGGGGAGGGTAGTTCACATGTGGATGTTCCTGATCTTTTGGAGGCTATTAAGTTAATTCTGCAGATTACGGATGATCCCGAGCCATCCGTTCCTCCTAAGAAATCAGATAGGTTCAAGCGTCAGAAGGTGATTAAACAAGTTTTACCTCACTCTGACCACCTAGTGGATATAAGTCAGGAACCCTGGCAAAGCCCGGGTACGAAGTTTGTGCCTCAAAAAAAGATGCTGGCTCGCTATCCCCTCGCGCCAGAGCTGTCTAAGAATTGGGAAACGCCTCCTCCAGTAGACTCACATGTGGCTGGGATGGTGGTTTCCTCAGCTCTACCTGTCACTACAGTCACGTCTCTAAAAGAGCCTACAGAAAAACGTGTCGAGGGTTGTCTAAAAGCGATTTACACCCTCACGGGTGCTGCACAAAGGCCCACTATTGCAGCTACATGGGCGGCAGAGGCTATTGAAGCATGGGCCTTGGAGTTAGAAGCTGAAATCTCCTCTGACCATGCTAGACAATGCTTGTCATATATTGTCACATCTTCTCGCTATATTAAAGAGGTGGCTTCTGATGCCGGTATCCTAGCAGCCAAGGCCTCTACTACGTCAGTCCTGGCTCACAGGATATTGTGGCTGAGATCCTGGTCTGTGGATCTGGACTCTAGAAAAACCCTGGAGGTACTCCCTTTCAAGGGGGATATTCTGTTTGGGGAGGACTTAAATAAGATAGTGGCTGACTTGGCTACTGCCAAAACTGCCTGTCTGCCTAATACAGCTCCTTCTGTGTGGAAGGCCAAAGGCACGTCCTTTCGCCCCTTTCGTCCTTCAGGTAAAGCAAAAGGTCAGGCGTAGCATAAGCAGGCCCGCACTTCCAAACCTGGTAAGCCGAAGCCCAAAAGAGCCTGGGCTGCCCGTCAGCCAGCAGCCAAGACCGATAAGCCTGCCGCATGACGGGGCGGACCTCCCCCTGGGGGATCCCAGGGTGGGGGGCAGGCTTCTAGAGTATACCCAGGAATGGTTGAAGACCACTTCAGATGCCTGGGTACGGGAAGTAGTCACTCGAGGTTACGCCATAGCCTTCAATAACCCACCCCCTCATCGATTTTACCAGACAGACCTCCCGTCGGACCAGACAAAGGTAAACACTCTGCATTCGGTGGTAAAGACCCTCCTGGATACAGGAGTCGTAGTACAGGTGCCTCTTGCGCAGAGGGGACGGGGGTACTATTCTCTGCTGTTTCTAGTCCCGAAACCGAATGGGTCCTCCCGGCCCATTCTCAACCTCAAGGCACTGAACAAGTTTGTGAAGGTTTCCAAGTTCCATATGGAAACCCTTCGCTCTATAGTTCTGGCCTTGGAACCTGGGGACTACATGGTCTCCCTGGACATACAGGATGCTTACCTGCATATTCCTATAGCAGTGTCACATCAACAATACCTGAGGTTCGCTATTGGCAATCTACATTACCAGTTTCGGACGTTACCTTTTGGTTTAACAACGGCTCTGCGAGTCTTCACCAAAGTTATGGCGGTGATGACGGTGGTACTCCGCCGTCAAGGGGTCAGGATACTGCCGTATCTGGATGACTTGTTAATCCTGGCAAATTCCCCAGATCTTCTCCTGCGTCATTTGGATTTGACGGTCCGGTTTTTACAAGCCCAGGGTGGCTCATCAACTGGAAGAAATCCTCCCTGGTCCCTGCTCATAGCATGGTGCATCTGGGAGCACTGTTGGACACTCACAACCAGAGGTTGTTCTTCTCTCAGGAGAAAGTCCTGAAACTTCAGGACAAGATTTGTTGCTTCCTTTCTCGTCCGCAAGTGTCGATACATTCGGCAATGCAGGTGCTGGGCCTCATGGTATCAGCATTCGACATGGTGGAGTATGCTCAATTCCATTCTCGCCCCCTCCAGAAGCTGATTCTAGCCAAGTGGGACGGCCTGCCTCACCGGATCAGGTCTCACATGATCTCTTTGACTCCGGAGGTCCGTCTGTCGCTGCTCTGGTGGCTCCAGGACTGACAATTGTGCAGAGACCGTCCCTTCTGGATATCCAACTGGGTCCTGTTGACGACAGATGCCAGTCTAAGAGGTTGGGGCGCGGTGCTGGAGCAGCACTCCTTGCAGGGTCGGTGGACCAAGGAGGAATCTCTCCTCTCGATCAACATTCTGGAATTGCGGGCGGTCTTCAATGCGTTGAACCTAGCCCAGCATTTGATTCAGGCCCGTCCTGTTCAAGTACAGTCGGACAACGCCACCACAGTGGCTTACATAAATCATCAAGGCGGCTCTCGAAGCCGTTTGGCAATGAAGGAAGTCTCACGGATTCTACGTTGGGCAGAACGCCATCTACCGGCAATATTCATTCCGGGAGTCCTGCATTGGGAAGCGGACTTTCTCAGTCGTCAGGACGTGCATGCCGGCGAGTGGGGCCTCCATCCAGAAGTGTTTCAATTCCTTGTGGAAAGTTGGGGTCTTCCAGATGTGGATCTGATGGCGTCTCTACACAATCACAAGGTTCCGGTCTTCGGAGCAAGGACAAGGGATCCTCAAGCAGCATTCATGGATGCGCTGGCAGTGCCGTGGAGGTTTCGGCTGCTGTACGTGTTCCCTCCGGTGTCACTCCTGCCCAGGGTAATTCGGAAGTTCAAGCAAGAAAAAGGAAATCTGCTGCTCATAGCTCCGGCGTGGCCCAGACGGCACTGGTTCTTAGGCCTTGCAGGTCTATCGTCAGAGCGTCCACTTCTACTTCCACAATGCCCAGACCTCCTCGTTCAGGGCCCCTGTGTCTACCAGGACCCAGCCCGGCTGTCTTTGACGGCGTGGCTCTTGTAGCTTCCGTCTTAAGAGCTAAGGGTTTTTCTGAAGAGGTCATTAAAACTGTTGCGGGCCCGGAAACCGGCCTCTGCTCGGATTTACCATCGGGTCTGGCATTCCTACTTTGTTTGGTGCGCATCTAACCATTATGACACTTCCAAGTTTAGTACAGCCAAACTTTTGGCTTTTCTTCAGCAGGGCCTAGATTTAGGCCTGCGTCTGGCCTCCCTCAAGGTTCATATTTCTGCCTTGTCGGTGTGGTTTCAGAGAAAAATTGCGACTTTACCTGATGTTCATACTTTCACTCAGGGTGTGTTGCGTATCCAACCTCCCTATGTCCCACCTGTGGCTCCTTGGGACTTGTCGGTGGTTTGGAGGCGTTGCAGGAGTTTCCATTTGAACCTCTTGGTTCAGCTGACCTTAAGTGGCTTTCCCTTAAGGTGGTGTTCTTGCTGGCTATTGCCTCTGCTAGAAGAGTGTCGGATTTGGGTGCCTTGTCTTTGTAGTTCCCCAATATCTGATTTTTCACCGTGACTGGGCTGGTTCTTAGGACTCGTCCCGGATATTTACCTAAAGTGGTTTCTTCGTTCCACCTTAATCAGGAGATTGTGGTTCCAGCTTTTGTCTCTCCTGATTTGTCTCCCAAAGAGCGGTCTTTGGATGTGGTACGGGCTCTCCGTATCTATATGAAGAGAACTGCTTCTATTCGAAAGTCTGATTCTCTTTGTTTTGTTTGGATTTCACAAACGTGGCTTGCCTGCTCACAAGCAGACCCTGGCCAGGTGGATTAGAATGGTGATTGCGCATGCTTATGTGAAGGCTGGTCTGTCAGCTCCTGTTCACATTACGGCCCATTCTACTCGGTCTGTTGGACCTTCTTGGGCGGCCCAACGTGGTGCGACCCTTGATCAATTGTGCAAGGCGGCTACGTGGTCCTCCGGGAACACGTTCATAAGGTTCTATGCCTTCGATACTGCCGCTTCCCAGGATGCTTCCTTTTGGACGCCGGGTTCTTGTGCCCGCTACAGTGCGTCCCCTCCCATAAGGAACTGCTTTAGGACATCCCCATTGTCCATACTTGTGGAGCCTAGTGTACCCCGCAGCAGAAAACGAGTTTTATGGTAAGAACTTACCCTTGTTAAAACTCTTTCTGCGAGGTACACTGGGCTCCACAAGGCGCCCACCCTGACGCACTTAGCTTCTTTGGGTTGATATGGCATTAGCCGCTGACTCTTCTCTTGTCGTGAGAGTGTGGTGTATGTGGCTACTAACAGTTGTCGTCTTTTTTTCCTGCTACTGCATTGGGCTGGTTAACTAAACTGAGCTCCTGTGCTGGGAGGCGGGGTGATATAGGAGGCGGTGCTGTGCATTCTGGGAACAGTCAAAGCTTTGAGCCTGTTGGTGCCTCGGATCAAGATCCTACTCTACACCCCATTGTCCAGACTTGTGGAGCCCAGTGTACCTCGCAGAAAGTTTTAACGAGGGTAAGTTATTACCATAAAACTCGTTTTCTGCTGCGGGGTACACTGGGCTCCACAGGGAATGACATTGGGGTGTAGAGTAGGATTTTGATCCGAGGCACCAACAGCTCAAAGCTTTGACCTTCTTCCCAGAATGCATAGCACCGCCTCCTCTATAACCCCGCCTCCGTGCACAGGAGCTCATTTTTGTAGTTTGTGCCATGCAGTAAGCAGGCATACAACAGGGGGGCTGCTCCAGCAGCCCTGAGTAGAAGCTTTTAAAAGAAAAATTAAGACTTCAAGGGCTGCAGCAGAGGCACTGTTTGTGTTAGATGTCAGTCAGACGACATCTGCTGCAGCTCCATCACCTCCCCCAGCGGTGCTGTATAATCCCGCACCCTGGTTGGCGGGTACTTACAGCGGAGGCTCCGGTTTTCTTCCTGTTAGTCACACACACGACCGCTGTTCTCCTGGATCGCGTGGCCGCACTCAGGGAGGAGGTAAGTGTGTCCCCTCGGCGAGACCAGCTGTAAATCGTGATCCCACGTTGCCGGTGGGAGGCGGGCCGCGCGATCTGGCGTGGACACTGGTAGTACAGGGACCCCACTAGACTACCAGGGCAAGGGCACAGGTCGGTTTTCTCTCATAAACCATTTATATAAGCCCACAGTACCCGGTGGTGAAGTCCAGTAGGGGGATAAGGCTTTGACCTGTAGCCCCAGCTCCAGGGCGCCATTTAGAGTAAATGTTCCCGCCCTGGAGCTGCATATCTCTCTCTCTCTCCCTCACTCCCTGTCAGCGTTTGGGCGCCATTAGGACAAGCTGAGCTGATCCTGGGACTGTTTGGGCAAATCCTCCTCTGTAAAGCCGCCTGCCTGTCAGCGCTGTGCATTTTACAGGACACTTAAGTAATCTACATGTCTGCTGACAGTGTTAGTTAAGAAAGAGTGCATTTAGTCAGGGTTCTATAGTACAAGTACCCTGTGATATACATCAAGTCTTTACTGTGCATTGTTATATCTATTGAGTGTATAGCTAGCTATACATAGTACTACTCTGTATTGCTAGTCCAGTGCAGTTTTATTGCATGTCATAATTTCTGCATCGTACAATGTGACTGTGTGTGTGTGCATGTAGCTGCTGTGTGACCTCCATTTCGTGTACCTCACTCAGATTGCTATCCCTATATTCTATAACCTGAGGGGGCTAAGTGTGTCAGGTTTATCATTTAATACAGGTAGTTCACAGGATATACTCAGTGTGTATTTCTCTTACGTCCTAGAGGATGCTGGAGACTCCGTAAGGACCATGGGCTATAGACGGGCTCCGCAGGAGACATGGGCACTCTAAAGACTTTAGATGGGTGTGCACTGGCTCCTCCCTCTATGCCCCTCCTCCAGACCTCAGTTAGATCCTGTGCCCAGAGGAGACTGGGTGCACTGCAGGGGAGCTCTAGTGAGTTTCTCTGTAAAAGACTTTTGTTAGGTTTTTTATTTTCAGGGAGCACTGCTAGCAACAGGCTCCCTGCATCGTGGGACTGAGGAGAGAGAAGCAGACCTACTTCAATGATGGGCTCTGCTTCTTAGGATACTGGACACCATTAGCTCCAGAGGGTCGGAACGCAGGTCTCACCCTCGCCGTTCGTTCCGGAGCCACGCCGTCGTCCTCCTCACAGAGCCGGAAGATAGAAGCCGGGTGAGTATGAGAAGAAAGAAGACTTCAAAGGCGGCAGAAGACTTAGGATCTTCTATGAGGTAATGCTGCGCGCCATTGCTCCCAACACACACACACACACACACACACACACACACTCTGGCTGCACTGTATGGGTGCAGGGCGCAGGGGGGGCGCCCTGGGCAGCAATTATTAACCTTTTAGGGACACTGGCAGAGATATATACTGCGGAGGCAGTATATGGCAAAAAAACCCGCCAGTATAAAGATTTGAGCGGGATCGAAGCCCGCCGGGGAGGGGGCGGAGCTTGGTCCCTCAGCACTAACCAGCGGCATTTTCTCCACAGCACGCTGCAGAGAAGCTGGCTCCCCGGACTCTCCCCTGCTGAACACATACAGAGGGCAAAAAAGAGGGGGGGGGCACATTTATTTGGCGCAGTGAGTATATATTATAAAAGCGCTGTACTGACTGGGATTTTATTCCAGTATCCGGTGGCGCTGGGTGTGTGCTGGCATACTCTCTCTGTGTCTCTCCAAAGGGCCTTATTGGGGGACTGTCTCCATATTTATTATATATCCCTGAGTGTGTGGGGGTGTCGGTACGTGTGTGTCGGCATGTCTGAAGCGGAAGGCTCATCTAAGGAGGAGGTGGAGCAGATGATTGTGGTGTCTCCGTCGGCAACGCCGACTCCTGATTGGCTGGATATGTGGAATGTTTTAAATGCAAATGTGTCTTTATTACATAAGAGAATGGACAAAGCAGAGTCCAGAGAAAAGTCAGGGAGTCAAGCCATGGCTTTGGCTGTATCACAGGGCCCTCCAGGGTCTCAGAAACGTCCCCTGTCCCAAAGTAGCAGACACTGATACCGACACGGATTCTGACTCCAGCGTCGACTACGATGATGCGAGGTTACACCCAAGGGTGGCCAAAAGTATTCATTATATGATTATTTCAATAAAAGATGTTTTGCATATCACAGATGACCCCTCAGTCCCTGACACGAGGGTGCGCATGTTTAAGGAAAAGAAACCTGAGGTAACCTTTCCCCCATCTCATGAGCTGAACGCGTTATTTGAAAAGGCTTGGGAAACTCCAGACAAGAAACTGCAGATTCCCAAGAGAATTCTTATGGCGTATCCTTTCCCTGCACAGGACAGGTTACGGTGGGAATCCTCGCCCAAGGTGGACAAGGCTTTAACGCGTGTGTCCAAAAAGGTGGCGCTACCATCTCCAGATACGACAGCCCTCAAGGATCCTGCTGATCGCAGACAGGAAACTACCCTAAATTCAATTTATGCACATACGGGTGCCTTGCTCAGACCGGCAATAGCGTCGGCTTGGGTTTGTAGCACTGTAGCAGCTTGGGCAGATACCTTGTCATCTGACATTGATACCCTAGATAGGGATAGCATTTTATTGATCTTAGGTCATATTAAAGACGCAGTCTTATATATGAGACTCTTCCAGGGACGTTGGGCTGTTAGGTTCAAGAGCCAACGCCATGGCGATTTCTGCTAGGCGAGCCCTGTGGATTGACGGGTGATGCCGACTCAAAGAGACATATGGAAGTTTTGCTTTACAAGGGTGAGGTTTTGTTTGGGGAAGGTCTCGCCGACCTGGTTTCCACAGCTACCGCGGGTAAATCTACCTTTATGTTCCCCCACAGCAAAAGAAAACACCGCAATATCAGATGCAGTCCTTTCGGTCGCATAAGTCCAGAAGAGGTCGGGGCTCTTCCTTTCTCGCCATAGGTAAGGGTAAAGGGAAAAGAATGCCTGCTACGGCTAGTTCCCAGGAGCAGAAGTCCTCCCCGGCTTCTACTAAATCCACCGCATGACGCTGGGGCTCCACTGACTGAGTCCGCGCCGGTGGGGGCACGTCTTCGACTCTTCAGCCAGGTCTGGGTTCAGTCAGACGTGGATCCTTGGGCGATGGAGATTGTATCCCAAGGCTACAAGCTGGAATTCGAAGACGTGCCTCCTTGCCGATTTTTCAAATCTGCTTTACCAGTAATTGTCAAGGTGCCCCTAGTTTAACAGGGGAAGGGGAACTATTCAACCCTGTTTGTGGTCCCGAAACCGGATGGCTCGGTCAGACCCATTCTATATCTAAAATCCCTAAACCTGTACTTGAAAAAGTTCAAATTCAAGATGGAATCGCTCCGGGCAGTTATCTCCAGCCTGGAGGAGGGGGGGATTTTATGCTGTCACTAGACATAAAGGATGCATACCTTCATGTCCCCATATATCCCCCTCATCAGGCACACCTGAGATTCGCTGTACAGGACTGTCATTACCAGTTTCAAACGTTGCCGTTTGGGCTTTCCACGGCCCCGAGGATTTTTACCAAGGTAATGGTGGAAATGATGGTGCTCCTGCGCAGGCAGAGAGTCACAATTATCCCGTACTTGGACGATCTCCTGATAAAAGCGAGATCGAGAGATCAATTGCAGAAAAGCGTGTCACTCTCCCTGAGAGTGCTGCAGCAGCATGGCTGGATTCTAAATCTACCGAAGTCGCAGTTGATTCCAACGACTCGGCTATCTTTCTTAGGCATGATTCTGGACACAGAACAAAAGAGGGTTTTTCTCCCGATGGAAAAAGCCCAGGAACTCCAGAACATGGTCAGAGACCTGTTAAAACCGAAAAAAGTGTCAGTCCATCAATGCACTCGAGTACTGGGAAAAATGGTGGCGACCTACGAGGCCATCCCCTTCGGCAGGTTTCATGCGAGGACGTTTCAGTGGGACCTTCTGGACAAGTGGTCGGGGTCCCATCTACAGATACATCAGAAAATAAACATGTCCCCCAGGGCCAGGGTGTCTCTCCTGTGGTGGCTGCAGAGTGCTCACCTTCTCGAAGGTCGCAGGTTCGGCAGCCAAGACTGGGTTCTGGTGACCACGGACGCGAGCCTCCGAGGATGGGGAGCAGTCACACAAGGAAGAAATTTTCAGGGACTATGGTCAAGCCAGGAGGCTTGTCTACACATCAACATACTGGAATTGAGGGCCATATACAACGGCCTACGACAAGCGGAGACTCTTCTTCGCGACCTACCGGTTCTGATTCAATCAGACAACGTCACAGCTGTGGCTCATGTAAACCGCCAAGGTGGGACAAGGAGCAGAGTGGCAATGGCGGAAGCCACCAGGATTCTTCGCTGGGCGGAAAATCACGCAAGCGCTCTGTCAGCAGTCTTCATTCCGGGAGTGGACAACTGGGAAGCAGACTTCCTCAGCAGACACGATCTCCATCCAGGAGAGTGGGGACTTCATCAAGAAGTTTTTGCAGAGATAACAAGTCAGTGGGGACTTCCAGAAATAGACATGATGGCGTCACGCCTCAACTAGAAGCTTCGGAGGTGTTGTGCCAGGTCGAGGGACCCTCAGGCAGTAGCGGTGGACGCCCTGGTGACACCATGGGTGTTTCAGTCGGTCTATGTGTCCCCTCCTCTTCCGCTCATCTCAAAAATACTGAGGATCCTAAGACGAAGAAGAGTGCAGACAATACTCATTGTTCCGGATTGGCCTCGAAGGGCCTGGTATTCAGATCTTCAGGAAATGCTCACAGAAGATCCGTGGCCTCTTCCTCTCAGGGAAGACCTATTGCAGCAGGGACCCTGCGTGTTCCAAGACTTACCGCGGTCACGTTTGACCACAAAATCCTAGCGGGAAAAGGTATTCCGGAGGAAGTTATCCCTACTCTGATTAAGGCTAGGAAGGAGGTGACGGCGAAACATTATCACCGCATCTGCAGGAAGTATGTATTTTGGTGTGAAGCCAAGAATGCTCCTGCTGAAGATTTCCATCTGGGCCGTTTTCTCCACTTTCTGCAGACAGGAGTGGATATGGGCCTAAAGTTAGGCTCCATTAAGGTACAGATTTCGGCCCGATCAATTTTCTTTCAGAAGGAATTGGCTTCTCTCCCTGAAGTCCAGACTTTTGTAAAGGGAGTGCTGCACATTCAGCCTCCTTCTTGGGACCTTAACGTGGTGTTACAGTTCCTAAAATCTCACTGGTTTGAGCCTCTTCAAACCGTAGATTTTAAATTTCTCACTTGGAAGGTGGTCATGTTGTTGGCCATGGCATCTGCACGGCGGGTGTCCGAATTGGCGGCTTTGTCTCACAAGAGCCCCTATCTGATTGTCCATGTGGATAGAGCAGAATTAAGGACTCGTCCTCAATTTTTGCCTAAGGTGGTTTCATCTTTTCATATGAACCAACCTATCGTGGTGCCTGTGGCTACGGGTGACTTGGAGGATTCCAAGTCCCTTGATGTAGTCAGGGCCTTAAAGATTTATGCAGCCAGGACGGCTAGGGTTAGGAAAACAGAGGCACTGCTTGTCCTGTATGCAGCCAACAAGCATGTCGCTCCTGCTTCTAAACAGACTATTGCTCGCTGGATCTGTAACACGATTCAGCAGGCTCATTCTATGGCTGGATTGCCGTTACCAAATTCGGTAAAGGCCCATTCCACTAGGAAGGTGGGCTCTTCTTGGGCGGCTGCCCGAGGCGTCTCGGCATTACAGCTTTGCCGAGCGGCGACTTGGTCGGGTTCAAACACTTTTGCTAAATTCTACAAGTTTGATACCTTGGCTGAGGAGGACCTTATGTTTGCTCAATCGGTGCTGCAGAGTCATCCACACTCTCCCGCCCGGTCTGGAGCTTTGGTATAATCCCCATTGTCCTTACGGAGTCCCCAGCATCCTCTAGGACGTAAAAGAAAATAAGATTTTAAACCTACCGGTAAATCTTTTTCTCCTAGTCCGTAGATGATGCTGGGCGCCCGTCCCAGTGCGGACAAAATTCTGCAAGACTTGTATATAGTTATTGTTATTGTTATTGCTTACGTAAGGGGTTACAGTTTTGATCAGTCTCAGACTGATGCTGTTTTGTTTCATACTGTTAACTGGTTCGTATGTTCCAAGTTGTACGGTGTGGATGGTGTGGGCTGGTATGTATCTTGCCCTTAGATTAACAAAAATCCTTTCCTCGTACTGTCCGTCTCCTCTGGCCACGGTTCTCTAACTGAGGTCTAGAGGAGGGGCATAGAGGGAGGAGCCAGTGCACACCCATCTAAAGTCTTTAGAGTGCCCATGTCTCCTGCGGAGCCCGTCTATGCCCCATGGTCCTTACGGAGTCCCCAGCATCCTCTACGAACTAGGAGAAAAAGATTTTACCGGTAGGTTTAAAATCTTATTTTTTCTGTGATTTTTAGTCATGATATACCTCTTGAATTCCCTGTTTGTGTTGATACACTACACAAGGAGTTCTTGTCCGGTATTGTGCTGCTGATATTGTACTGTGTTGCCTTGCATTGAGCTTTCGGATATGTCGGCTACAAAGGGCAATGGTGCTGGTGCTGATCCCATATTGTGTGGTGGTGACGCTGCAGACACATTTGAGGAAAACCTAGCAGCTGAGGGTTCAGGTTCTGGGGGATCCTTACCCCTAAGTGGGACGGGGGTTCAAAATGACCAACCTTGGGCTACCTTCTCCACGCTATTGAATACGCTGGTAACTAGACTAACGCCCCCTATGGACCTCCTGTGCCGGTACAACTGCTTATAGTCCCCGCAGTTAACCCACCATGGGCAGATCAACTGTCTGCTCAGTTACAGCAATTGAACCAATCACTGACTACTCAGAAGTCTAACCCTCGCCCGCCTAAGACCAAGGGGTCTTCTAAGCGGGCCATTACTTCCTCACAATCCACCAACGTCCCAGACTCCTTGTCTGATGAGGATGGAGTTTATACTGACCCCACAGATTCTGATCCCGACGCTTCTGATGGGGATCTGTTTCACAGGTGGATGTTCCTGACTTGTTGGAGGCTATCAGGACCATTCTTCAAATTACTGATGACCCAGAGCCTGATGCTGCCCCTAAGAAACCGGACAGGTTTAAACGTCAGAAAGTGGTTAAACAAGTGTTACCTCATTCGGACCATTTAGTTGACATACGTCAGGAGTCCTGGGAAAATCCAGGAAAGAAATTTACGCCTCACAAGAAGATGCTGGCTCACTACCCTCTTGCAGCAGAGCTAAGTGAATATTGGGAAACACCCCCGCCAGTGGATTCGCAGGTGGCGCGGCTGGTGGTATCCTCAGCTCTGCCGGTAACTACCGTCACGTCTCTGAAAGAACCGACGGATAAGCGTGTGGAAGGTTGTTTAAAGGCAATTTGCACCCTTACTGGTGCTGCGCATAGGCCCACTATTGCAGCGACATGGGCTGTAGAGGCTGTTGACGCGTGGGCTTAGGAGCTGGAAGCGGAGTGGCCTTCCAACGCTTCTGATCATGCTAGAAAATGTCAGTCTTATATTATTACAGCTTCTCTTTACATTAAGGACGCGGTTTCTGATGCCGGTATTCTGGCGGCCAAGGCTTCTACTACGTCCATTTTGGCTCGCCGGATTCTCTGGTTCCGTTCCTGGTCTGTGGATCTGGACTCTAAGAAAACCCTGGAGCTACTCCCTTTTAAGGGAGACATTCTTTTTGGAGAAGACCTCAACAAGATAGTGGCTGATTTAGCTTTTGCTAAAACAGCATGTCTACCTAGTACTGCTCCTTCGGTGCCAAAGGCTAAGAGTACTCCATTTCGCTCCTTTCGTCCTTCAGTGAAAGCAAAAGGTCAGGCGTATCTGAAACAGGTTCGCACTTCCAAACCCAATAAGCCCAAACCCAAACGGGCCTGGGCTGCCCGTCAGCCTGCTTCCAAAACTGACAAGCCTGCCGCATGACGGGACGGGCCTCCCTCTGGGGGATCCCAGGGTGAGGGGCCGACTTCTAGGGTATACCCAGGAATGGTTGAGGACCACTGCCGAGGTCTGGGTACGGGAAGTCGTACCCAGACCTCAGCCCATTCTCAACCACAAGTTCTTGAACAAATTTGTGAGGGTCTCCAAGTTTCGTATGGAAACTCTTCGCTCTATTGTTCTGGCCTTGGAACCTGGGGATTATATGGTCTCCCTGGACATACAGGATGCTTACCTGCATATTCCCATTGCAGTGTTGCATCAGCAGTACCTGAGGTTTGCGGTTGGCAACCTCCATTACCAATTTCGGGCATTACCTTTTGGTTTGACCACAGCTCCGCGAGTCTTCACCAAGGTCATGGTGGTAATGACGGCTGTACTCCGCCATCAAGGGGTCAGGATCCTACCGTACCTGGACAACCGTACCTGGGGTTCTTGTGCCCGCTACAGTGCATCCCCTCCCATAAGGAACTGCTTTAGGACATCCCCAATGTCATTCCCTGTGGAGCCCAGTGTACCCCGCAGCAGAAAACGAGATTTATGGTAAGAACTTACTGTTGTTAAATCTCGTTTTCTGCTGCTAGGTACACTTGGCTCCACAGAGCACCCACCCTGACGCATTTAGCTTCTTTAGGTTGGTTTGGCATTAGCCGCTGACACACCATTCTCACGACAGGAGAAAGTGTCAGTGGCTAATGCCATACCAACCCAAAGAAGCTAAGTGCGTCAGGGTGGGTGCCCTGTGGAGCCCAGTGTACCTGGCAGCAGAAAACGAGATTTAACAACAGTAAGTTCTTACCATAAATCTCGTTTTCTGCTGCCAGGTACACTGGGCTCCACAGGGCGCCCTACCTGACGCACTTCGCTTCTTTGGGTTGGTATGGCATTAGCCGCTGACACTTCCTCCTGTCGTGAGAATGTAGTGTATGTGGCTACTAACAGTTGTCGTCTTTTGCCTGCTATTGCGTTGGACTGGTTATCAAAAACTGAGCTCCTGTGCACGGACGCCGGGTTATAAAGGAGGCGGCGCTACGCATTCTGGGAAGAAGGTCAAAGCTTTGAGCCTGTTGGTGCCTTGGATCAAGATCCTACTTTACACCCCAATGTCATTCCCTGTGGAGCCCAGTGTACCTCGCAGAAAGAGATTTAACAACGGTAAGTTCTTACCATAAATCTCTGGGGGGGGTTTTTTGTTTTTGTTTTTTGCTTTACTCCCACCTCAGAATTGGGCTCATAATGGACAGTTTCAATTTAAATTGGTCTGTGTACATCCAGTCACTTTTGGGTTACGCAATATGGCATTTTGCTGTTCTCTATAGAAATAAGTGTGGGTATCTGTGCCCGGAGGTTTGACCATTCTGCTCAATGAGATGAGTGGACTCTGGCTTTATTATGAGAGCTGTTGCAGAACCATAAGCCAACATATATTGGGCACTGTATATAGTCCTGAGTTCGCATCTGTAAGCACAGTAGCAGATTTATTCTTCTGAGCCATTGGTGATGGCCTCCTTTCTCCCCTCCCCACTGCTGCTCATTATTCCTCCAGTCAGGAAATAGTTATATTTTAAAGAGCTTAGAACACAGTGGCTGATAAAAAGGAAATTTTTTTTATTTGCTGGATTTAGTTTCCTAGTTAACAAGGACAGTCTAAGGTGGGTACACACTGGCTGATATATCGGCCGTTCTGTTGAACGGCCGATATATTGCGGATCCGTCAGGCAGTGTGTACAAGCGATATGTCTGTGAACTCCGTTGTTCACAGACATATCGCGTTGAGCCCGCAGCACAGCCGACGGCCAATATATCTATGTCTGTATGCTCAACATACTGCCCGATCCGTCCATAGATATATCCGCCGATCAATTGATCAGCAGATATATCTATCAGTGTGTACCCACCTTAAGGGTCATATCCAAATGTTCCGTCCCCCTCCTGCCCCTCTTGCGCCCGCCAGCGGTATTCTAATGTTACTGCCGACGGGTGCAACCACTTCATTTCAGCTCGCTACCCCCGGAGGTATTGAGCTGAAATGCGTGTAAAAAGAAAGAGCGATCACTTGTATTCCAAATGATTAAGAATAATGGCCCGGATATCATCTGTCTGAGTGAAATTCACTTGGAGGGAAAAAGACTATTGTTGCTCCGCAGGCCCTGGGTGGGCTGGGCGTATCATTCCTCTCACTCCTCCTCTTCCAGGGGGGTGTCGGTCATGATAAAGAGAACTGTACAGTTTGAATTAATCACGGTAAATACGGACCCACATGGTAGGTTTGTGTTTCTAGAATGCAAGCTGAACTCCCGTAATTTCTTTATCTTGTCTGTTTATGTTCCTCCCCCATTCTCGTATTTTGTCCTGCAGAAGGCGGCCTCATTTACTGCTTCCTCTCCATAAACTCCTGTTATTTGCCTAGGGGATTTTAACAACGTGTTAGATGCCTCTCTAGATAGATGGAGGTCTTCTCGGGATTCAGGGGCGGGGGGTGGCCAATCTATATCTCGAACTAAGTTTGCGGATTTTATAGATAGTATGCAGTGGGTAGATGTCTGGAGGGCTCGCTACCCTATGCTTAGGCAGTACTCGTGTTTCTCCAGTACGTACGGCTCCTTCTCCAGAATCGACTTGGCCCTGATCTCGCCCATGCTCCTACCTAACATAACGGATGTTCATTATGAGGCACGGGGGGTGTCTGACCATTCACCCCTACTGCTGTCTTTTGATGTGGAGTGCCAGAGGGGACAGTCATATTGGAAGTTGCACCCGTCCTGGCTGGCTCAGCTGGGAGAGTGCCCGGATTTACCGCCTAGGTGGGAATATTTCTTTGCCGATAACGCGGGCTCGGCCCCGACACCGGTTATATGGGATGCATTCAAAGCTTATCTACGTGGTATGCTGATAGGCAAAATAGCCGCCCGCAAGATAGAGTACAGAGCGCTTGAATCTGAATATAGGGATCTGGAGACCCGCTATTTGGCTCAGGGAACTCCTGCGCTGAAGGCAAGTTGGCTATTAGCTCAGGAGGCCTGGCTAGCTCACCTTTCAGATAAAAATGCGTTCTCCCTTTTGTTCAGGGCCACCAACATATATATGCAGGCGGACAGGCCAGGTAGTTTATTGGCCCATTTGGTGCACTACGACCGTCCGGGGACCACGATAGTGCAGATGACTGGCCCTGACGGCTCCATAGTAGATAATACCCCCGACATAGCGCAGATGTTCCTTTCATACTTTAAAGAGGTCTATGACTCTCAGTCGACGTGCTCCGTGGATGACTTGGACCTGTACCTGTCCAATATACCCCTTTCCAGGCTTTCCCCCGAGGCCAGGGATTTTCTAGACGCGCCCTTAACTTTGGAAGAGGTGACTGCGGCGGTGGGAACTTCTCCCTATGGAAAGTCTCCGGGAAGCGATTGCATGCCCACTGAGCTGTATAAACAATACATACAGTTATTTGGTTCCAAGCTGCATGAGATGTGTACAGACATATTTGCCACTAATCAACTTCCTCCCTCAATGTCCGAGGCCGTAATTATAGTCCTGCCAAAGCCCGGTAAGGATCCCAAACTAGTGGAGTCCTATAGGCCGATCTCCCTTATCCCCACTGATGCCAAGATCCTGGCAAAAATCCTTGCGGTCCAGCTCAACTTGGTCATTACATCTATAATACACCAGGATCAATCTGGCTTCATGCCAGGGAAATCCACGTCCATTAATTTACGCAGGCTTTACACTATTTTGCAGCCTCCCCACGACTTCCCCTCGGATGCGGTTGTCGTTTCACTGGACGCGGCTAAGGCATTCGACAGCGTCGAATGCCTGTATCTGTGGGGGTCATGACATGTATGGGCTTCGGCCCTAACTTTATGCGATGGATTAAATTGCTGTATCAAAGCCCTCGCGCCAGGATCTTGGTTAATGGCTATGTTTCTTCCTCCTTTGCTTTAACTCGGGGCACCAGACAGGGATGCCCCCTCTCCCCAGCCTTGTTTGCCATAGCCATTGAACCCTTGGCTTGTTTGGTCAGATTGCACCCGGACATTGGGGGAGTTGAAACGGACCCATGTACTGACAAAATAGCCCTTTATGCAGACGACCTGTTACTTTTCTTACACGACTACGGTGTGGATATGCCTATAGTGTTGCAGATCATAGAGACCTTCGGCGGCTTCTCTGGTCTCCGCATAAACTGGTCCAAATCATTTATAATGCCCATTATGGGCTCTCCTCCCCGGGTCCCAAAGATTTCCCTACCGCTAAGCTGGACAGGCCAGTTTAAATATCTTGGGATCCAGGTTATTAATGAACCTTCGGATTTCATATCCTTGAACCTTGACCCACTTGTACAGCTGATTGTACGCAAGTCGAGGGCTTGGTGTAAACTCCCGTTGACAATGACAGGCAGGGTCAGCCTTATTAAGATGATAGTTTTTCCCAAACTACTGTATGTTCTTTCGCAATCCCCTGTATATATATTCCCGGCCTTCTTTAAGAAATTAAACAGTATACTGACATCTCTGATATGGGCCAATAAAAGACCTAGAATAAAGTTAAATACCCTCACTAGACAAAAAGATGATGGTGGCTTGGCCTTGCCTCACTTCCAAATATATTACTATGCGGCCTAGCTGGCACACATCAGTATCTGGTTGCGGGGAGGAGAGGAGGCTGGACTGAGCTGGGCATTTCTCCGATGTTACTACCCGGACCTCTCTCCGGCGCAGATTCTGGTGGTGGGGAGCGCTTCTCGGCTGTCCCCTCCCATTGTTTTTCAGGCCATGAAGATCTGGCAGGCTTTGATACGTATGCTTGGGTACGATAGTATGGACCCGGATACTCCCCTTTGGCACTCCGCATCACTTCCTGAACTTGGGTCTCTTGAGGGGGGGGGTGGTGTGGGCCCCGTACTCGGTAACCTCCATATTTCAGTTATATGACAATGGTACAATTAAGTCCTTTCAACAACTAAAGGAGGAGTTTGGTCTCCCAAACTCTTACTTCTACAGATTTTTACAGCTCAGGCACGCTTTACAATCACAGTTCGGGGATTCTCCCCCGGCGCTCCTCCCTTTCCCCATAAAGACCTTTCTATGCTCATTGGGTCGGGTCAAGGTGATCTCCTTCACTTACTCGTACCTTATAAAAACAATTCATGCAGACCCGCTCTCAAACCTTCTGGGAGCGCCGGGAGCGTGATCTGGGCCCCATAGATACGGAGGACTGGGAGGTGGCGCTTGGGAACCCGAGCCAGGTCACCAAGTCACTACGGTTCCAACAAATCCAACTCTTTATATTACATAGATCATATATGACACCGAACAGGTTGGCCAGATTTGGGGCTGGTGGCGCAGCCGCCTGTCCTAAATGCGGGGCCGCTGGCGGATCATTCTGGCACCTGATGTGGGAGTGTCCATCCTTACAGGCGTTTTGGGTTGGGGTCGGGTCGATTCTGGAACGTACGGGAATACCGAGAGGAATGTTGACTCCAGGATTTTGCATTCTGGGAGTAGGAGGACCTGAATCTGGGTCTAAGTGGGAGGACTTGTATGCTCGCAGTATCTGTGCCCTTCCCAAGGTGTGTATTGCGCGGGCATGGATGGCCCCACATTCCCCTACGATGTTCCGCATTTAAGGCCCTGGTGAACGACACAGCACTGAAGGATAGGTATATCTATATGAAAAATAATGTCCTTCCTAAACATGAGAAGATATGGTCCTATTGGATTAATTCTACATATTCTTCCCCTGCCCTTAGGATTTAGAACCTAAAGAATTTATAATTTGACATGCCGCACGTCCCCTACGACAGCTAGGCTGCCTGGGTCCCGTGGGACGAGCCGGGCTTCTCTCCCGTATTACACACTATAGGGATAGCGGGGTTCACTATGATATGCCGGCGGTCGGGCTCCCGGCGACCAGCATACCGGCGCCGGGAGCCCGACCGCCGGCTTACCGACAGTGTGGCGAGCGCAAATAATCCCCTTGCGGGCTCGCTGCGCTCGCCACGCTACGCGCGCCACACTATTTTATTCTCCCTCCAGGGGGGTCGTGGACCCCCACGAGGGAGAATAAGTGTCTGTATGCCGGCTGACGGGATCCCGGCGCCGGTATACTGTGCGCCGGGATCCCGTCAGTCGGCATACTGAAGACCACCCGGATAGCGCACCTCACTTCGCACAACTGTATGAATCTGGGCTAGATGGAGCTGTTTTGGCTTGCTCTGTTTATGGTTCATGTTTGTTTGTGTTTTGGTTGTTTTTCCCCCTTTTTTTGGGGGGGGGAGGTTCTCAGGTGTTTTGTAGGCTTTACTAGGCCTTCTAGTTGGGGGGGTGGGGGGCTATCGCAGTATTTCGGGGAGAAAACAAGAAATGTTAGTATGTGTTTCAATTTTGATTGCAGTTTTCAGAGAATCAGGTATACGCGGATTGACAATATACAGTCCTGCGAATATCGGCTGCTCCATGTATTTACACACATTGTTTGAGAAGGATATGTGCATGAATATATTGTATGATAATAACTGTAGATCCCAGTATACACTGAAATGTCTGTAACGATTTCATCCTTGTTGAATAAAAATACTCTATTTAAAAAAAAAAAAAGAAATACGTGTAAAGAGACACGCTTGGGCGCCTAAATGGGTCTCTTCACAATTGCACCCATTACTTTAGTCCAGTTTAGGCGGTTGATGCGCCTAAACCAGACTGTAATCAGCGCGATAACGGGGCACACTTGAATAACACTCCTCTATCTTCCGTCACTTTAGACAGGAGATAGCGGGTGCGATGTGATTTGAATCTGGCCCTAAATGTCTGATCTCAATTCTTAATAATCATAATCTACTCCTAATGTTGTGTTTTTAGTGTCATTCTGTGTAACTTTTTTTCAATAAAAACATTTTTTTTTTAAAACGCTATTTGGCATCGTCTGCTGTTCATAGTAGTATTTGTACCATAAATATAATATATGGAGGTGTAGGTAAAGTCTTGCATATCAGCCACATTATGCTGGGCATACACCTGACTAACCGCCCAGCCAACCACATGATATATCTGCATTGGCCGTGCTGCGGGGCCGTCCGGATTTGTCTGTGAATGACGTTATTCAGCCATACCTGGAGTACACAGGAGCCGATGCCCTAGCGTTATATGGTACGCCAGCTGTATGAATGATATATCGCATTGCATGTACTCCAGCTTGGTCAGCTCGTGCTTATTGTTATAATATATTTAAAAATATTGTGCTGTTCTACTCATTCATCATTTGCTGTTTTTGTTCCTTTAGAGCACAAGGTGATCATTGTGGGACTGGATAATGCGGGAAAAACAACTATTCTCTACCAGTTGTAAGTATTGATAATTTATTTTGCACAGTCTGTTAATTAGGCTTTATGCAATCAACATTTACGCAAGGGACTATGGGCCTAATTCAGAGTTGATCGTTGCACGGCTACAATCAGTTACTCAGAGATGCGGGGGAACGCCCAGCACAGGGCTAGTCCGCCCCGCATGTCTGGCTCTGCCCCACCCTCACAGGTACAAAAGTATCTCACAGCCGCCCCCTCCCGCCCAGCGACTGCCTCTGCCTGTTATGATGGTAAAATACTTCTGGGGGAATTTAGTTGTTTTCAGCTGCACATTAACTACTGGGTGCCTGACTTGGCTTTCAATTGTTCCTCTGTTTGGGTGGCTACTAACAGCCTCCTGTGGTGGAAAGCAGAAATGTGTGAAACAGTCTGTGGATCTGCCACTCTCTCAGCTTTGTGTACACATTTTAAAATGTGCAACCTGCAAAATATACAGATATTTATACATTAAGTTCTCCAGTGGGCCCACCAAATGTCCCGTCCAACACCCCCCTCTCCAATGAGGTCAGGAGTTGAGGCTTGTTAAGCCATGCAAACAAAGATCTATTAATACACCTACAACCAGTGGTGGTTATAGATATAGATGTAAAAGGTTTAGCGTCTCAGAACTGGAGATAAATTCCACATTATCAAATCATTCTTTCATGGGTATATCATGCTGCTGTAGAAATGTACGTACAGTACTAGAACACATCCTGTCACCGCTTCTATCTGTTTATATGGCAACATTTTGTTATGCGTGTTAAACGTGTTCTGTAAACCAACCATACATACTACAGGGAGAGGGCGATGAGGATGGAGCTCAAAGTTCCAAAGCATTCACAATCTAAACAAATGCATTTGTCAGTCGATACATAGGGGGTGAATTAACTGTTTAATGGGTGCCCGTCAGCAGCAATTCAATTGTGCTCCCGTATGGGCGCGCATGCTGCTGGCGCCGACACTTCTTCCCGCAGCCCACCAAGCTGCGAGAAGAAGTGCATGAGAAGCACCCAAAAGGGACTTTTCTCGTCATGATCCACACTTTAGTTGGGTTGAGCGGTTATGTGCCGCGAAATCCGGCACTCCTGGGCGCGATAAAACAATGTGCTCCGAATAAATTGCATATCGCCCAATCTAAAGTGATGGGGGGGGGGGGGGGGGGAGGGATGGAATTTAGGGCGCCTATTAAACAATGTAGTCGCCCCCATTGATGTGTATTAGTGAAATTGGTAGTTATTTAAAAGTAACTTCTAGTTTAAGCTTCCATCATCCCTTAGTTGAGCTGCTGTAGATGAGTAATACCTGTTTTGTTTTTAAGAAACCTGCTTTGTCCTACTGCTAATAGAACCGACTTTAAAGCTGTATACACACTATAAGTATCTGTCCAATGTTTCTGGCTGGACAGAAAATCTGGTAATGTCTGGGAGCTAATAGCAAACAACCATTTGCTCCCCAAACACTGGAAAACCGTCAAACGCTCATTCTGGCAAATTGGTTAAATCCGTTTTGTCTAACCAATTTATCCGAATGACTGTTTTTGGACGTTTTCCGGCTCTTTGCTCCCAGTCATAATCAGATTTTCATTCCAACCAGAAAGTTTTGACAGATACTTATGGTGTGTATCCAGCGTAAGTCTATCTTTCTCAGTGTGTGGCGAGATCGTGGTGCGAGTTCTGCTGCCGTTCCGGCGTTTATACACTGTTGCAACAGAAACTCTCCCCTCTTTGCCCCTAATTGAATAAACCCCACAATGTTTCCACTTAAAATATCAACATCATTAATGTTGACTTAGGAAACGTCAGCATTGTAATAAGTTGACATTTGTATTAGGGATACTGTTGGACATATAATTACCGTCCATAGACATTGTCAAGTCGACATCAGTGTTACGATTATGCACATGGCGACACCGAATGCTGATCAAATATACCATACGCGTAGAGTAATATGTATGGTAAGTGTGAACATGCAGATTGTCTCATCACTTCGTCTTACAGAACCTCTATGAAAAACATAAAATAAAAACAAAACATGAAGTAACTGCACACACGCTGTACAGCGCTCACCATATAGAGCACACATGAAAGCTGACCTTATAGCAGCAGTGAAGATCTAGAGCAGGAATGGGGAACCTTTGGCCCTCCAGCTGTTGCTGAACTACACATCCCAGCATGCATTGCAACAGCTTTGCAATATGGCCATGGTAAAACTGTTGCAGGGCATGCTGGGATGTGCAGTTTAGCAACAGCTGGAGAGCCAAACTTCCCCATCCCTGATCTAGAGAGTGATCTAATACATTTTAATGTGACATTTTAAAATGTGTGCCTGGTGGGAAGCAAGACTTGTGCTGTGTAGGACAATGTGCGGGTGGGTTATGACTAACTGTACACTGCAGTCACTTGGTGATTTCTACACTGAACACTTTCCAAACCAAAATCTGTATTTGGTGGCACAATTCCCCTATGTTGCTACACTTTACCCTGCCATTGCCTGATTGCCATGAAAGCCACCCTTGTCTGTACCTCCTTTCCAGAGGTAAAGGGTGCTTGTCTTTTGCCTTCCCAGCTGTGATTGGCATTGTATAGAATAAGATTGGCTCTGGTGCCGCACAGTTGCCATGCTCATTCTCTGGAAGCCGGTCTTGCTCTGTGGTGACAGGAAGTGCTGGTTAGGAGGGAGGGGAGGGGTGACGCAGTTAAAGACTCCATAACTTATGTTCATCTCTTCTGTCAGCTTAATGAGTGAAGTTGTGCACACCTCTCCAACCATCGGAAGCAATGTAGAAGAAATTGTTGTGAAGAATACTCATTTTTTGATGTGGGACATTGGCGGTCAGGAATCCCTGCGATCGTCATGGAACACCTACTATTCCAACACCGAGGTAATGGCAAACAGCGTGACCACACTTTCCGTGCTGCCTAGTGTTTGTTTTTCCAGGACTAGGCTGTTCTAGCTAACCCACTAAGTAATCACAAGTCTACATTTACTTGACGGCTATAAGAGAGATGGCTTAGTGAAAACTCGTATATGCAGCAGGACCTTTTGTAGTCTCTGCAAGGTGCACATATCATGTAATAAACAGATTAGATACAGAGGAAAGGGCTTCTAGAGACTTCATATCTGATGTCCCTGTACTATTAGTGCAGGTGGAAGCAGGCTTGCCTTTTCTTTGCAGTGTTTTGAGGTTTTTTGTAGCTTTTCCAATAGTCAGTAAGTTCTAGCACAGTGCTTTGTATTGGGATAAGCCCTCCATACATTTGTCATGAACCTTTTGACGTTACTGACAGCTGACCTGGAAACATTGTAACAGATAATTGCTGTTCATATATATTTCAGCTGATTTGTTCATTGGTCTGTTGAGAAGGAGATTATTGCCATAGCAGCACGGAATGAGGCTGGTCTGCTTTAAGAGCCTGTGTTGTGTGTAACACTAGTGGTGTATGTGCCTCTGCCTGGCTGGGCTGTTGCTACCTCTTTGGAGGCTGCGCGGCCAGAACGCCACTGATCCCTGCACAGAGTTGAGACCACATCAGACACTACTGTGCCCCTGGGCCGTGAACTCAGATCAAAGAAATCATATAATGATGTTAAGGATAAAGAATAATTATACTATATATATGACATTATTTATGTAATGCACACATGTTACACAGTGCTTTACAGCAAGTATTAATTCACTAACCTCAGTTCCTACCTCAGTGGAGCTTACAATCTATGACCCCTACCATAAGGAGTGTAGGAGGAAACGCATGCAAATATGGTGAGTACATTCAGACTCTGCACAGATGGTGCCTTGAATCGAGCTGATGACCTTTTGTGCGGTGAGTCAGTAATGCTGACCAATAAGCCACCGTGCTGCCTTGGAATAATATGATGGAAATTATACCAAGCTATTTAAGATGAACACGTTACATAAGTATTAGTTGTATATTGGCTTTAGAAATTAGTGTGTCTGAAGTTTCCTATTGTATTGGCAGGTAATCTCTTGACCCCTGTACTACGCACGTTTCACAAGTACTTACCATGAATAACTGTTATAGCAGGGATTTTATTAAATACATCAGAGCCAGTAGAAAGAGTTCATCAAAGCCTAGTAATATATGAGGAATAATGACTTGCGATAAAATCTTATCAAATCAGGTTTTTAGAGCGGGTTCTCTTTCCTTCCAGCTGGAGATTTCCCCGGCCTCCCTGGTGTTCAGGTGTTGTAGTGTGCACTCATAGAGGATTAACTAAAGATGATAGTGGTGCTGTTTCCCTTAGCAAACAAATTCTAGCTATCCTTTGTGTATTGCATACTATAAAATGATAAGCAGAATCTGGTTGCTATGGGTGCCCCTACCCAATAGCCCCTCATCTGTGTGCCAGTTATGCTGGGCATGCATTATGCAATTACTGGCCCGATCCACTGATTACCAGCTTATTGGGCTGCTAATTGCATAGTGTGTGGCTGTGACCATTCAGTGATGATCAGGCTTGAAAAATCTTCCAACATGCCCAACTGATCTGATCATTGGTCAGCTGCATCTGGCAATGTATTTTCTGCCGCAGCTGACCCAACAGACGGACGTTTCCCTGTTCCTTCACAAAGGAGGAACTGAGAAATGTTTTCTCCCCCAGGGGAGGAACCCAGATATAGATCTCAGAGTATGGCCACAATATCTGTTCAGGCTGTCCGATAACACATGTACAGTCTGTAATTAGGAATGTAGACACTTTCTAGCCAGTAAACTGCAGGGAACTTTAAAGGGGGGTACACACGGAGCGATTTTTACTTAATTTCTAAGCAATCTGACTACATTGCTTAGAAATTAAGCACACATCGCTCCGTGTGTAGGGTGCCGGCGACAGCAATGCGCGGCCCCGTGCGTCGCTATAGCTGGTTCTAGATTTCGCATGCATGCCTAATCTAGTGAGGTCGCTCACTTCACTGATGTCGGTGTCCCGTCAGCGAAGGTGTGGTATGTAGCCACTAGGCAAACAAACTTGCTGTCATCCTAATCTTTTATTATACTATAACTCATTATCTAACCAAAGTAATACTGATCATCCTAATAGGTAAGGTCAGCACCTTAGAAAAGCATCCGAATAGGTGGTCGCCTATTGTATTTTTTTAACCCTATGCTAGTATTCCCACTTGCTTTGACCTGTTTGTATAATCACTGTAATCTATATGTCTGCTGCTTACACTTTTATTGTACATTGCGTCACTCCCTTATAATCAGGTTTGTTTTTTTGCTTTACTCCTTTTAGGCTCGCTGTCATGTAATTCTGTCCCAGATATCTCTGGTTACTTACTCCATAACTATATAAATAGCTTTCCTTTTATTCTTACTCTGTGTAACTTTTTTTTTTTTTTTTTCAAGGTCTTCTATTGCCAAAGGCTGTTCTCATTTAATTTGCTTTGTTTGTTTTTTCGTTTCTTACATAACTGTCCATACAGGAAATTTTCCCATGTTCTCTCCATATCTATTACTAGTTACAACTGACCCTGCTGGCTTAGCTGCTGGTCTGTGAGCCATGTCCCCACTGCATTGTGCCCAGACCCCTCATGGTATTGGGTCAGGGCAAGGGGTACTGCAGACCTGGTGGCTAGCCACCCTACTCTTGATATTGCCACATGCTGTACTTCTTGAGGCAGTTGCCTAATAATGCAGACACCCTTTGCAGTTGCGCTGTGCAAGGAGTGTAACTTATACCCATTTCACACCTCCTGAGGCGGGTCGCACACGGGAGCCTGACACAGGAGCTCCCAGGGTGTGTCCTGCCTCAGGCGCTCCGCCACTGCTGTCTGCAATCCGGCATATTGCCGGAGTGGTGAAGGCACTTGGAGATCACATGATCTCCAAGCACTGCTCTTACACACATAGTGAACGGGAAGCTGGTCACATCAAACCGGCTCCCGTTCATACCACACATCGAGCCCGGTTGAACACGAGTTTATCCCTGCTCGCTACCAGGGATGACCCTGTATTTCAACCCTGGCACCTTTCAAACTGCATATGAACACGGGTTATGCGCGCTCATGTGCCAATAACCCGTGTTCATAGCTGGTGCCTGGTAGCTGTCAGCTTCTTTGCTATACCCTACATTGTTAGAAAATGGGGTTAACAGCCGTGGTCGATAACAATCAGAAGAATCGGGTGGTAATACTGGGAGGGGTTTGACTTTTGTGTCTGCCATTGCAGTAACTTATGATTTTCTAATATCTATTTCTCTGACGTCCTAGTGGATGCTGGGAACTCCGTAAGGACCATGGGGAATAGACGGGCTCCGCAGGAGACTGGGCACACTAAAAGAAAGATTAGGTACTATCTGGTGTGCACTGGCTCCTCCCTCTATACCCCTCCTCCAGACCTCAGTTAGAATCTGTGCCCGGCCAGAGCTGGATGCACCTAGTGGGCTCTCCTGAGCTCACTAGAAAAGAAAGTATTTGTTAGGTTTTTTATTTTCAGTGAGATCTGCTGGCAACAGACTCGCTGCTACGAGGGACTGAGGGGAGAGAAGCAAACCTACCTGCTTGCAGCTAGCTTGTGCTTCTAAGGCTACTGGACACCATTAGCTCCAGAGGGATCGAACACAGGGCCCGACCTCGATCGTCCGGAGCCGCGCCGCCGTCCCCCTTGCAGAGCCAGAAGACGGAAGATTCCAGGAGAAAATCGGCGGCTGAAGACTCCGGTCTTCAGTAAGGTAGCGCACAGCACTGCAGCTGTGCGCCATTGCTCCCACAGCACACCACACGCTCCGGTCACTGGTGGGTGCAGGGCGCTGGGGGGGGGGCGCCCTGGGCTGCAATTAGATTACCTTTTGGCAATAAAAACACACAATACAGTCTAGTACTGTATATGTGAAAAAAAAACCCGCCATTAAAGTACATAAAAGGACAGAAGCCCGCCGCTGAGGGGGCCAGGCCTTCTTCCTCAGCACACCGGCGCCATTTTCTCTTCACAGCTCAGCTGGAAGGAAGCTCCCCAGGCTCTCCCCTGCAGTATCCTGGTACACAAAGGGTGAAAAGAGAGGGTGGGGCACATAAATTTAGGCGCAAAAATTTGTATATACAGCAGCTACTGGGTAAACACTGAGTTGTAGTGTAATCCCTGGGTTATATAGCGCTGGGGTGTGTGCTGGCATACTCTCTCTCTGTCTCTCCAAAGGGCCTGGTGGGGGAACGGTCTTCAAATAGAGCATCCCCTGTGTGTGTGGTGTGTCGGTACGCGTGTGTCGACATGTCTGAGGTAAAAGGCTCCTCTAAGGAGGTGATAGAGCGGATATGTGTGTGGGAGGGTGTCTCCGTCGACAGCGCCGACACCTCTTTGGATATGTGTAAGTGCTGAGGTAAAATTATTGCACAAAAGGTTAGGGAACAGAAAGGAAATCTACCCTGGTCTGTCCCTATGTCACAGAGACCTTCAGAGTCTCTCTATGCTCACTATCCAAAATAACAAACACTGGTATCGACACGGAGTTTAACTGCACTGTCGACTATGATAATGCAAAGTTACAGCCAAGAGGGCTAAAAGATATTCAATATATGATTATTGGAATAAAAGAGGATTTGCATATCACTGATGACTCATCTGTCCCTGACACGAGAGTACACATGTTAAGGGGAAGAATGCTGAGGTAAATTTCCCTCCTCTCATGAGAAAAAAGAGCGGAAATCTCCAGACAAGAGACGGCAGCTTCCCACAAGAGAGTTCTCAGGCTGTATCCTTTTCCCACTAGGGCCAGGATGTGTTGAGAATCTTCCCCTTGGGTGTCCTGTTTGCACTAGCTATTCTCAGGGATCCTGCAGATAGTGTGCACATTCTAGTATACTGCCCAGACCGGCGATTGTGTCGGCATGGGTTTATAGCGCTGTGACAGCATGGACAGGTACCTTATCAGCAGAGATTGAGACCCTAGTATGCATATAAATATATTAAGATGCTGTCTTAAGTGATAGATATATAATTATGAAGCATGCCCAAAGGGACATGAGTATACTGGGTCCTAGAGTCAAAGCTATGTCGATTTCTGCTTGACGTGTCCTGTAGAATATACATTGGACAGATGATGCCGACTTAAGAGGCATATGGAAGGCTGAGGATTGTGTGGAGAAAGGTTCTCGGGCCTGGTCTCCACAGCTATAGTTGGTAATTCTGCTAGTTGCCCTATATTCCTGCACAGCCTAGGAAAGCACGACATTATTAAATGCAGCTTTTCGAATAAAGAAACAAAGTCTGAGGTGCGTCCTTTCTTGTCAGAGCCGGGGGCAGAGGAAAGAAGCTGTACAACACAGCTAGTCCCCAGGAACAGAAGTCCTCCCCGGCCTCTACAAAAATCCACCGCATGTCGCTGGGGCTCCACAGGCGGAGCTAGGCCCGGTGGGGACACGCCTTCGTAAGTTCAGCCACAAGTGGGTTCACTCCCTGTTAGATCCCTGGGCAATAGAAATTGTGTCGCAGGGATACAGGCTGGACTGTGAGAAGATGCCCCCTCACCGATGACCCGGCGGGCTTCCCCCCAAGAGAGGGAGCCAGTGTTAACTGCAATTCGCAAATTGTATCTTCAACAGGTGGTGGTCAAGGGTCCCCTCCTTCAACAAGAGGGTGTTATTATTCGACCATGTTGTAATCCCGAAACCAGACGGTTCGGTTAGACCCATATTGAATTAAAATCCCTGAACATATACCTGAAAAGGTTCAAGCTGGAATCTCTAAGAGCGGTCATTGCAAGCCTGAAAAGGGGGAGACTTTATCGTGAATCGGGACATAAGGGATGCATACCTTCAGGTCCCCATTTATCCACCTCATCAGGCGTACCTCAGAATTGCGGTACGGGATTGTCATTACCAATTTCACCAAGGTAATGGCGGATATGATGGTGCTCCTGCGGAAGCAAGGTGTCACTATTATCACATACTTGGATGATCTCCTCATAAAAGCGAGATCATGAGAGCAGTTGCTGGACAGCGTATCACTTTCTCTGGAAGTGAAACGGCAACACGACTGGATTCTATATATTCCGAAGTCGCAGTTGGTTCCTACAGCTCATCTGCCTCGCCTAGGCATGATCCTAGACACAGACCAGAAATGATCCTAGACACAGACCCGATAGAGAGAGCTCAGGAGCTCATGACACTGGTCAGGAATCTATTGAAAAACAAAACAGGTGTTAGTGCATCACTGCACTCGAGTCCTGGGAAGGATGGTGGCATCATACGAGGCCATCCCCTTCGGCTGGTTCCATGCAAGGACAATGGAACTTACTGGACAAGTGGTCCGGATCACATCTTCAGATGCATCGGTTAATCACCCTATCCCCCAGGGCCAGGGTGTCTCTCCTGTGGTGGCTGCGGAGTGCTCACCTTCTCGAGGGCCGCAGATTCGGCATTCAGGACTGGGTCCTGGTTACCACGGACGCAAGCCTCCGAGGGTGGGGGGCAGTTACACGGGGAAGAAAATTCCAAGGTTTGTGGTCAAGCCAACAGACTTGCCTTCACATCAATATCCTGGAACTAAGGGCCATATACAACGCCCTAAGTCAAGCGGAGTTCCTGCTTCGCGACCAGCCGGTTCTGATCCAGTCAGACCGCAGGGGCTCATGTAAACCGCCAAGGCGGCCCAAGGAGCAGGGTGGCGAGGGTAGAAGCCACCAGAATTCTTCGCTGGGTGGAGAATCAAGTAAGTGCACTGTCAGCAGTGTTCATTCCGGGAGTGGACAACTGGGAAGCAGACTTCCTCAGCAGATACGACCTCCACCCGGGAAAGTGGTAACTTCATCAGGAAGTCTTCACGCAGTTTTGCAAATTGATGGGAACTGCCTCAGGTGGACTAGATGGCGTCCCACCTCAATAAAAAGATAAAACAGGTTTTACGCTGGGTCAAGGGACTCTCAGGCGATAGCTGTGGTCGCACTAGTAACACCGTGGGTGTTCCAGTCGGTCTATGTATTCCCTCCTCTTCCTCTCAGACCCAAGGGCTGAGAATTGTAATAAAAGGAGGAGTGTGAACAATATTCTTTGCTCCGGATTGGCCAAGAAGGACTCGGTACCCGGAACTGCAAGAAATGCTCTCAGAGGACCTATGGCCTCTGCCTCTCAGACAGGACATGTTGCAACAGGGGCCCTGTCTGTTCCAAGACTTACCGCTGCTGCATTTGACGGCATGGCGGTTGAATGCCGGATCCTTGCGGAAAAGGGCATCCCGGATGCAGTTATTCCTACGCTGATAAAGGCTAGGAAAGACGTGACGGCAAGACTTTTTCACTCTATATGGCGAAAATAGGTTGCTTGGTGTGTGGCCGGGAAGGCCCTACAGAGGAATTCCAGCGGGGTCGATTCCTGCACTTCCTACAGTCAGGAGTGACTATGGGCCTAAAATTAGGATCCATAAGGGTCAAGATTTCGGCCCTTTTCCTTTTTCTCTCAAAACGAACTGGCTTCACTGCCTGAAGTTCAGACGTTGTTACAGGGGTGCTGCATATTCAGCCTCCTTTTGTGCCACCAGTGGCACCATGGGATCTTAACGTTGTGTTGGATTCCTAAAATCCCACTGGTTTGAGCCACTTAAGACCGTGGAGCTAAAATATCTCACGTGGATAGTGGTCATGCTTTTGGCCTTAGCTTGGACTAGGCGTGTGTCAGAATTGGCGGCTTTGTCATGTAGGAGCCCATATCTGATCTTCCATATGGAAAGGGCAGAATTGAGGACTCGTCCCCAATTTCTCCCTAAGGTGGTATCATCGTTTCATTTGAACCAACCTATGGTGGTGCCTGCGGCTACTAGGGACTTGGAGGACTCCAAGTTGCTGGACGTGGTCCGGGCCCTGAAAATTTATGTTTCCATGACGGCTAGAGTCAGAAAAACTGACTCGCTATTTATCCTGCATGCACCCAACAAGCTGGGTGCTCCTGCTTAAAAGCAGACTATTGCTCGCTGGATCTGTGGCACGATTCAGCCAGCACATTCTGCGGCTGGACTGCCGCATCCTAAATCAGTAAAAGCCCATTCCACAAGGAAGGTGGGCTCTTTCTTGGGCGGCTGCCCGAGGGGTCTTGGCATTACAGCTTTGCCGAGCTGCTACTTGGTCGGGTTCAAACACATTTGCAAAATTCTACAAGTTTGATACACTGGCTGAGGAGGACCTTGAGTTTGCTCATTCGGTGCTGCAGAGTCATCCGCACTCTCCCGCCCGTTTGGGAGCTTTGGTATAATCCCCATGGTCCTTACGGAGTTCCCAGCATCTACTAGGACGTCAGAGAAAATAAGAATTTACTCACCGGTAATACTATTTCTCGTAGTCCGTAGTGGATGCTGGGCGCCCGTCCCAAGTGCGGACTCTCTGCAATACATGTATATAGTTATTGCTTAACTTAAGGGTTATTGTTATGAGCCATCTTTTAAATGAGGCTCAGTTTTTTGTTCATACTGTTAACTGGGCATAGTTATCACGAGTTGTACGGTGTGATTGGTGTGGCTGGTATGAGTCTTACCCTGGATTCCAAATCCTTTCCTTGTAATGTCAGCTCTTCCGGGCACAGTTTCCTTAACTGAGGTCTGGAGGAGGGGCATAGAGGGAGGAGCCAGTGCACACCAGATAGTACCTAATCTTTCTTTTAGTGTGCCCAGTCTCCTGCGGAGCCCGTCTATTCCCCATGGTCCTTACGGAGTTCCCAGCATCCACTACGGACTACGAGAAATAGAATTACCGGTGAGTAAATTCTTTTTTTCTTTTTTTCTTTTTTAATTCATTTTTTTTTTTTTTTTATGCAATCATTTTTACTTGCTATTGACTAAAAGGAAAAACTATTGTCTCCTCAGTTTATTATCCTGGTTGTAGACAGCACTGACCGAGAGAGGCTCTCCATCACAAAAGAGGAGCTCTACAGAATGCTTGCTCATGAAGTAAGTTACCACTGATATACATACCTTAGGCTGGTGTTAGACACTTGTCTCCTTGTACAACCTGCATGTCTTTACGTTACGTCCTGTTTAGTTTTTGCTGCTTTTTATCCCCGACATTTGTTTTGCCCTACTTGTATATAAGATATAACGATAAACCCCTCTTACTTGTCCCGGTAAGCCAGCCCTGGTGTCTCCTGGTAACCAGTTCCTCTAGCCCCAGTCTGCTCATATTGGTTAAACTAAATCAGGTAACTGGAAAAGCAAGGCAGTGAGTTTGTGGTGCGCTGACCATCGCTTACGCAGAAGTCACATTACATCCTGGTTCCCTGTTCCTGCTGGGAGCGTGATCAGCAACTGCTGGCATAATGATTGTGGCACCCCAACATTTGTCGCATAACATTTAGCTAGGCGTATGTTGTGGCTCCTAATCAATAGCATTTGCTCTTGGTAAATTAAGATTGAACCTTGGTGGCCAAGCTTCGTCTCTCTCAATGGTTCTCAAGTCTGGTACTTTCAGGCTTATTTACAGTAATACTCAATCTGTGGCACAAACTAGTTACTGTCTTGCTTGGTCATGACCGCCACCTGGGCTACGGGTCATAGGACCTCCTAAAACTAAACTTGATATAGTGCCTCTGTATAGTACTAGGTTCTGTTTTGTATAACTTGTTGGATTGTGTCACACAGCACAAAGTGGTACAGATAGATCCACGGTTATCTTGGCTTCTTTGCTGCGCCTTGGCACACCATAGTTTATTTACATAAACCCTTCATCTATTGTTCTCAGGTGCAATACAATACAAAGAACAATACATCAGGGGATTAAGTCCGAATGCCCAGTCTCCGTTAATCCTATTTCTCTAACGTCCTAAGTGGATGCTGGGACTCCGTAAGGACCATGGGGAATAGCGGCTCCGCAGGAGACAGGGCACAAAATAAAAGCTTGAGATATCAGGTGGTGTGCACTGGCTCCTCCCCCTATGACCCTCCTCCAAGCCAGTTAGATTTTTGTGCCCGGCCGAGAAGGGTGCAAACTAGGTAGCTCTCCAGAGCTGCTTAGAATAAAAGTTTAGTTAGGTTTTTTTATTTTCAGTGAGTCCTGCTGGCAACAGGCTCACTGCATCGTGGGACTAAGGGGAGAAGAAGCGAACTCACCTGAGTGCAGAGTGGTTTGGGCTTCTTAGGCTACTGGACGTTAGCTCCAGAGGGACGATCACAGGTTCAGCCTGGATGGGTCACCGGAGCCGCGCCGCCGTCCCCCTTACAGAGCCAGAAGAGACGAAGGTCCGGTGAAAGCGGCGGCAGAAGACATCCTGTCTTCAAGACTAAGGTAGCGCACAGCACCGCAGCTGTGCGCCATTGCTCTCAGCACACTTCACACTCCGGTCACTGAGGGTGCAGGGCGCTGGGGGGGAGCGCCCTGAGACGCAATATAACACACATATACCTTAGCTGGCAAAAGGAATACATCACATATAGCTCCAGGGCTATATGGATGTATTTTTCCCCCTGCCATTTTACACAAAAAAGCGGGAGTTAAGGACGTCGTGAAGGGGCGGGGCCTATCTCCTCAGCACACTGGCGCCATTATTCCCTCACAGCTCCGCTGGAAGGACGGCTCCCTGATTCTCCCCTGCAGTACTGCATCTGATTCAGGGTAAAAAAGAGAAGGGGGGGCATTTTGGCAGCAAATAACTAGATTAACAGCAGCTATAAGGGATTAACACTTATATAAGGTTATCCCTGTATATATATAGCGCTGGGTGTGTGCTGGCAGACTCTCCCTCTGTCTCTCCAAAGGGCTAAGTAGGGTCCTGTCCTCTATCAGAGCATTCCCGGTGTGTGTGCTGTGTGTCGGTACGCGTGTGTCGACATGTATGAGGAGGAAAATGAGGTGGAGGCGGAGCAGTTGCCTGTGTTAGTGATGTCACCCCCTAGGGAGTCGACACCTGACTGGATGATTGTGTTTAAGCAATTAAGTGATAATGTCAGCAATTTACAAAAAACTGTTGACGACATGAGAAAGCCGGCAAATCAATTAGTGCCTGTTCAGGCGTCTCAGACACCCTCAGGGGCCCTAAAACGGCCGCTACCTCAGTGGGTCGACACGGATCCAGATACTGAATCTAGTGTCGACGGTGACGAGACAAACGTAATGTCCAGTAGGGCCACACGTTACATGATCACGGCAATGAAAGAGGCATTGAACCTTTCTGACACTACAAATACCTCAAAGGCGGGTATTATGTGGGGTGTGAAAAAACTGCCAATAGTTTTTCCTGAGTCTGAGGAAATAAATGAGGTGTGTGATAAAGCGTGGGTTTCCCCCGATAAAAAACAGCTAATTTCGAATAAGTTATTAGCACTATACCCTTTCCCGCCAGAGGTTAGGGCACGGTGGGAAACACCCCCTAGGGTAGATAAGGCGCTCACACGTTTATCTAAACAAGTAGCGTTACCGTCCCCTGATACGGCCACCCTCAAAGAACCAGCTGATAGGAGGCTGGAAAATATCCTGAAAAGTATATACACACATACTGGTGTTATACTGCGACCAGCAATCGCATCAGCCTGGATGTGCAGTGCTGGAGTCGCATGGGCGGATTCCCTGACTGAAAATATTGATACCCTGGATAGGGACAATATTCTGTTAACTATAGAACATTTAAAGGATGCATTGCTATATATGCGTGATGCGCAGAGGGATATTTGTACCCTGGCATCAAGAGTAAGCGCAATGTCCATCTCTGCCAGAAGAGCATTATGGACCAGACAGTGGTCAGGGGACGCAGATTCCAAACGGCACATGGAAGTATTGCCGTATAAGGGGGAGGAGTTATTTGGGGCTGGTCTAACAGACCTGGTGGCCACGGCAACGGCTGGAAAATCCACCTTTTTACCCCAGGTTACTTCACATCAACAGAAAAAGACACAGTCTTTTCAAACTCAGTCCTTTCGTTCCCATAAGTACAAGCGAGCAAAAGGTCACTCTTTTCTGCCCAAGGGCAGAGGAAGAGGAAAAAGGCAGCACCATGCAGCCGCTTCCCAGGAGCAGAAGCCCTCCCCTGCTTCTGCCAAGTCTTCAGCATGACGCTGGGGCTTTACAAGCAATTCGAGGCGTTTCCTCCTCATCGGTTCCTGAAGTCTGCTTTACCAAAGTCTCCCTCCGACAGGGAGGCAGTTCTGGAAGCCATTCACAAGCTGTACTCCCAGCAGGTGATAATCAAGGTACCCCTCTTACAACAGGGGAAGGGGTATTATTCCACACTATTTGTGGTACCGAAGCCGGACGGCTCGGTGAGACCAATATTAAATCTAAAATCTTTGAACACTTACATAAAAAGGTTCAAATTCAAGATGGAGTCACTCAGAGCGGTGATAGCGAACCTGGAAGAGGGGGACTATATGGTGTCGCTGGACATCAAGGATGCTTATCTCCACGTCCCAATATATCCTTCTCACCAAGGGTACCTCAGGTTTGTAGTACAAAACTGTCATTATCAGTTTCAGACGCTGCCGTTTGGATTGTCCACGGCGCCTCGGGTCTTTACCAAGGTAATGGCCGAAATGATGATTCTTCTACGAAGAAAAGGCATCTTAATTATCCCTTACTTGGACGATCTCCTGATAAGGGCAAGAACCAAGGAACAGTTAGAAGTCGGAGTGGCACTATCTCAGGTAGTGCTAAGTCAGCACGGATGGATTCTAAATATTCCAAAATCGCAGCTGATTCCAACGACACGTCTACTGTTCTTAGGAATGATTCTGGACACAGTCCAGAAGAAGGTGTTTCTCCCGGAGGAGAAGGCCAGGGAGTTATCCGAGCTAGTCAGGAACCTCCTAAAACCAGGACAGGTCTCAGTGCATCAGTGCACAAGGGTCCTGGGAAAAATGGTGGCTTCTTACGAAGCGATTCCATTCGGAAGATTCCATGCAAGAACTTTTCAGTGGGATCTACTGGACAAATGGTCCGGATCGCATCTTCAGATGCATCAACGGATAACCCTGTCGCCAAGGACAAGGGTGTCTCTCCTGTGGTGGCTTCAGAGGGCTCATCTACTAGAGGGCCGCAGATTTGGCATTCAGGATTGGATCCTGGTAACCACGGATGCCAGCCTGAGAGGCTGGGGAGCAGTCACACAGGGAAGGAATTTCCAGGGCTTGTGGTCAAGCATGGAAACATCTCTTCATATAAACATTCTAGAACTAGGGGCCATTTACAATGCCTTAATTCAAGCAAAACCTCTGCTTCAGGGTCAGGCGGTGTTGATCCAGTCGGACAACATCACGTCAGTCGCCCACATAAACAGACAGGGCGGCACGAGAAGCAGGAGGGCAATGGCAGAAACTGCAAGGATTCTTCGCTGGGCGGAAAATCATGTGATAGCACTGTCAGCAGTGTTCATTCCGGGAGTGGACAACTGGGAAGCAGACTTCCTCAGCAGACACGACCTTCACCCGGGAGAGTGGGGACTTCACCCAGAAGTCTTCCACCAAATTGTAAACCGTTGGGAAAGACCAAAGGTGGACATGATGGCGTCACGTCTAAACAAAAAACTGGACAGATATTGCGCCAGGTCAAGGGACCCTCAGGCAATAGCAGTGGACGCTCTGGTAACTCCGTGGGTGTACCAGTCAGTGTATGTATTCCCTCCTCTGCCCCTCATACCGAAAGTATTGAGAATCATAAGAAGGAGAGGAGTAAGGACTATACTCGTGGTTCCGGATTGGCCAAGAAGGTCTTGGTACCCGGAACTTCAAGAGATGCTCACGGACGAACCGTGGCCTCTACCTCTAAGACAGGACCTGCTACTGCAGGGGCCTTGTCTGTTCCAAGACTTACCGCGGCTGCGTTTGACGGCATGGCGGTTGAACGCCGGATACTGAAGGACAAGGGCATTCCAGAAGAAGTCATCCCTACTCTGGTAAAAGCCAGAAAGGAAGTAACCGCAAAACATTATCACCGCATTTGGCGTAATTATGTTGCGTGGTGTGAGGCCAAGAAGGCCCCTACACAGGAATTTCAACTGGGTCGGTTCTTGCATTTCCTGCAAACAGGACTGTCTATGGGCCTAAAATTAGGGTCCATTAAGGTTCAAATTTCGGCCCTGTCGATATTCTTCCAGAAAGAACTGGCTTCAGTACCTGAAGTTCAGACATTTGTGAAAGGGGTGCTGCACATACAGCCTCCTTTTGTGCCTCCAGTGGCACCTTGGGATCTCAATGTTGTGTTGAGATTTCTAAAATCACACTGGTTTGAACCATTGTCTACGGTAGATTTAAAATATCTCACGTGGAAGGTGTCGATGCTGTTGGCCTTGGCTTCAGCTAGGCGTGTGTCAGAATTGGCGGCTTTATCATGTAAAAGCCCTTACCTAAATTTTCATTCTGACAGGGCGGAATTGAGGACTCGTCCTCAATTTCTACCTAAGGTGGTTTCTGCATTTCACATGAACCAACCTATTGTGGTACCTGCGGCTACTAGGGACTTAGAGGACTCTAAGTTGCTGGACGTTGTCAGGGCCTTGAAAATATATGTTTCCAGGACGGCTGGAGTCAGGAAAACTGACTCGCTGTTTATCCTGTATGCACCCAACAAGCTGGGTGCTCCTGCTTCAAAGCAGACGATTGCTCGTTGGATTTGTAGTACAATTCAGCTTGCACATTCCGTGGCAGGATTGCCACAGCCAAAATCAGTAAAAGCCCATTCCACAAGGAAAGTGGGCTCATCTTGGGCGGCTGCCCGAGGGGTCTCGGCTTTACAACTTTGCCGAGCAGCTACTTGGTCAGGGGCAAACACGTTTGCTAAATTCTACAAATTTGATACCCTGGCTGAGGAGGACCTGGAGTTCTCTCATTCGGTGCTGCAGAGTCATCCGCACTCTCCCGCCCGTTTGGGAGCTTTGGTATAATCCCCATGGTCCTTACGGAGTCCCAGCATCCACTTAGGACGTTAGAGAAAATAAGATTTTACTTACCGATAAATCTATTTCTCGTAGTCCGTAGTGGATGCTGGGCGCCCATCCCTAGTGCGGATTGTCTGCAATACTTGTATATAGTTATTGTTACAAAAAATTCGGGTTATTATTGTTGAGCAATCTTTTCAGAGGCTCCTTTAAATTTATCATACTGTTAACTGGGTTCAGATCACGAGTTGTACGGTGTGATTGGTGTGGCTGGTATGAGTCTTACCCGGGATTCAATATCCTTCCTTATTATGTACGCTCGTCCGGGCACAGTATCCTAACTGGCTTGGAGGAGGGTCATAGGGGGAGGAGCCAGTGCACACCACCTGATATCTCAAGCTTTTATTTTGTGCCCTGTCTCCTGCGGAGCCGCTATTCCCCATGGTCCTTACGGAGTCCCAGCATCCACTACGGACTACGAGAAATAGATTTATCGGTAAGTAAAATCTTATTTAAAGTCCAAGATAAACATGGACCCATCTGTGTGTTGGATATCTGCTTTTTCCGTATTTTGGAATATTATCCATAATGAGATCTTGGGGCTGGGGCCCAAGTCTAAACATAGAATGCATTGTTTCATATACACCTTATACTCATAGGGGTGTGTTCAATACCTGTCGGATCCTTTCCAACGGATCCGACGGGTCAGTATTCAATGCCGGGCCAAACCCGACAGGCTTGGCCCGTTCCCGACAATGGCAATCCAACTTTTTTTAAAGTCGGATTGATATTGTCTGAAACGGGGCTGAAACCTGACAGGTTTGGCCGCGCTGCTGACAGCCAACGTGGATTCCGACAAGTCGGAAAAAGTCAGCCGGCATTGAATAGGTCGGAACTCCTTCCGACCTAAACCTGTCTGAAACTGACGTCTTTCCAACAAGACGGCAGTTTCCGACAGGTATTGAATACACCCCATAGCCTGAAGGTAATTTTATGCCATATTTTCTATAATTGTGTGCATGAGACAGTGTACATTGAGCCATCAGAAAACAAAGGTCTCGCTATCTCATTCACGCTCCAAATTCTGGGTTTTCGAGACTCCTGCATTTGCATACTTTCTAACATGAAATATTGAATTCTATGTCCGTCATAAGAATGTTTAGGCTTTTGTCTTAAATGTATGGGTACTCTGACTTTAGTTATAATGTTATAGTTGGGTCACATTGCTCAACATCAAAACACAATGTGATCGTGATTCGTGCGTTGTCCTCTTAGGACTTACGGAAGGCAGCGGTTCTCATATTCGCGAACAAACAGGACATGAAAGGGTGCATGACTGCGGCAGATATTTCTAAATACCTCACCCTCAGCTCCATAAAGGATCATCCGTGGCACATCCAGTCCTGCTGTGCGCTCACAGGAGAGGGGTATGTATAAGTGATGCAGAGTCACAAACGTTAATTCCTGTCACTGGCTCTGCCCATTGACCTGCAGGGTAATGCATATGGGCACGGGACATGTCTGTGATCTACACAGAGAATCGGCCTTACAGGCACGCTGGTCTCCACTGCTGGATTACTCCCCTTTCCTATTTCCCTGCGTTTCTATTTCCTGTTCACTTTTACTGCTCTCCATTGAAGCTAGTCATCTGATAAATGAACTGCATCTCATGTTTTCTGTTACCGCAGTGGTGTCCTATACCTGTACCCAATGTACATTTTCCGTTCTCCCTCTCCTTCCATCTAAATTTCATCCTGTTCTCAATATCTTATATCGGACTTTTTCCCATCTGTTTTGCAAACAAGCCACAGTACAGCAGTGTATAATCTTAATGCATTTGAAATGGGGTCACTAACTACGTGTCTAGCGTGTTCTTTGTTCAATCCATATTAACTGGTGTTAACGTAACACTGCTTCAATTAGGAATGCTTCTAATGTGCATCAGATGGGTCTCTATTTATTTATTTATTTGTTTATTTATTTATTACCAGATATTTATATAGCACGCACACATTCCACAGTGCTGTACAGAGAATATTTGCCCATTCACATCAGTCCCTGCCCCAGTGGAGCTTACAATCTATATTCCCTATCACATGTACACACAGACACATTCACACTAGGGTTAATTTTGTTGGGAGCCAATTAACCTACCATTATATTTTTGGATTGTGGGGAGAAGCTGGAGTACCCGGAGGAAACCCACGCAAGCACGGGGAGAACATACAAACTCCACACAGGGCCATGGCGGGAATGGAATCCAGGACCTCAGTGCTTTAAGGCAGTAATGCGAACCATTACACCATCTGTTATGACACTAATGCTTTGTAAGAATGGGGGGTTTACTAAGTGCTAAATACTATGCTTTCATATTTAGTTTATCCTCTTTGGCTGCCTTTTTTACCCACTGTGTAAGAAATGTTTGGGGGGGGGGGGGGGGGGGGGTTTAGAATTGAAATTTCAACAGTGTGGCCAGATAAAGCTAAAAAGTGCATTTACATGAATGTTTTTTAATAATGAGATTGCATTATATGGGTTCCACTGTCTTTAAAAGCTGCCGACAGAAACGTTCCTGATGCAAATTACCTTTCCCTCTGCAGGTTATGTCAAGGCCTTGAGTGGATGACCTGCAGGACCGGAGTGAGATAACTTGCCACCAGCAGGACATGGGATGCTACTTACTCTGTGAACGCGTTACGAGTACTGTCATACATTACAACATCTCCATGCTTAATTTATAGAAACCTCAGACCTTTCTCTGAGCCACACTTGAATCAAGTGACGAAACATCAGGAAAATACCTGAAAAGTGAATACACTACAGACAACCTCACCAAGAACAATTTTTTTCATAATGTTTTATCAATTCATTTGTACAACCAGATCAATTACCGCGCACACTGCCGTTTTACAAATGGGATATATGTAGCTTTTTGTTTGGATGTTTTTGTTTTAGTTTTTTTTTTTTTAAATGGTTTTTAAACAGAATTGCTTAATGCAGACACAGGTAACCTGTGGTTCTTAAGAAACTGTGGAGCTATTACCCACATGCTGGGGACAGTAGTTCCACAATGGCAGAGGAGCCAGATCTGCCTACCTCTGGCTTAATGGGTCAATTTTTTCTTGTTTTCGTGGGAATGGAGATACTGCAACACTCAACTGTTACTTCAGTGTGCGATCTCTTCGTCTCATTGACAACGCAGCACAGCATTGTACAGAACGAAGGCTGGAAGATTGTTTTAACTACTGTACTACTGTTTGTGATAGCTTTTTACACAAAGGATATTATTCAGTAACTCATAGCATTTTGGACTTTTATTTCCATTCTAAAAGGTGCAATTAAATATCTTACTCTTAGAAAAATTCCTAAAACGTTTTCTTTTTAAAAAAAATGTTTGCTCTGATTGGAGGAAATGATGATACGTTGTTTTTTTTTAATGACCTTTATAAACTGTATACTTTATATATAACTATTTTACAACGCTACATCTCCTGGTGTGTTTTCCTTACTAGGCAGACAGGTCAGCTATTTTATTTGTTTTTTTTATTCATTATGGCTAGTCTTTTACAGGATCATAAATAAGCTTATTACGTTGGAAATAAAACGGTTTTATGTAACTTAGATCATTTCTGATGATTTGACATGTGATTTGCATCTCTGATCTTGCAAACACAGTTATTCAGTATACGTCACATCTTCACTACAATACTTTGCCGATAATGTGCCATAGTTGTAATATGGAAGTTCTGCATCATCGTCATCTATTTTTCTGTTTTTATTTTATTTCTTCCTTTTTTTTTTTTATTGTATTTTGCCCACAAACCCCTACTTATAACAGGGCTGCAGTTGGCTTCATAGAAATTATTGTCCTAAGCATTTACAAACATGTTACAATATTGGCCCTCATTCCGAGTTGTTCGCTCGCAAGCTGCTTTTAGCAGCATTGCACACGCTAAGCCGCCGCCTACTGGGAGTGAATCTTAGCTTATCAAAATTGCGAACGAAAGATTCTCAAAATTGCGAATAGAAATTTCTTAGCAGTTTCTGAGTAGCTCGGAACATACTCTGCCACTGCGATCAGTTCAGTCAGTTTCGTTCCTGGTTTGACGTCACAAACACACCCAGCGTTCGCCCAGACACTCCCCCGTTTCTCCAGCCACTCCCGCGTTTTTCCCAGAAACGGCAGCGTTTTTTCACACACTCCCATAAAACGGCCAGTTTCCGCCCAGAAACACCCACTTCCTGTCAATCACATTACGATCACCAGAACGAAGAAAAAAACCTCGTAATGCCGTGAGTAAATTACCAAACTTCTTAGCAAATTTACTTGGCGCAGTCGCAGTGCGAACATTGCGCATGCGCAATTAGCGGAAAATCGCTGTTATGCGAAGAAAATTACCGAGCGAACAACTCGGAATGACCACCATTATTCTATCTAGGTGGAACACCATCCTCTAGAACAGTGGTTCTCAAACTCTGTCCTCAGGACCCCACCAGGTCACGTTTTTTCTCGCCCAGCAGGTGCACTGTGTAACACCAACTGTCACATTTTAATAATCCACAGGTGACCTGGAAAACATGAACCGTGTGGGGTCCTGAGGGCCGAGATTGAGAACCTGTGCTCTATAAATCATGAATGATGTGTAATGGAGAACTGAAGGATAAAGCTTTATATCAAGCTCTGTCAACAGCGAGTAGGCCATTAATGGTTTTATATAGCTTTGTTTAAATGTGTCTAGTATAAGGGTAATTAGTGACGTTGTTCACAGAAGCACGTTACCAAAGCAGACAAGAGCTTGGATTGCTGACAATGAATGTCTCGTCTCATTTTCACTGGTCCCAGCTTGGTCAAGATAGCTGTGCCCAGTGCATCCATCTGTTCTCAGGGGTCAGTTGTCGGAGTGTCCATCTCTCCTCCATGGAACTATAGAAGAGTTTCATATGTGCATACCTGTAGGGGCTGCCTGGGGCTTTACTTCCACAAATCCCACTGGTGACATACCCTATCCCCTAACCTTAGATCTGGCTTGCTAACCTAATATACTAGATATGAATACATTGTTCATATGTAATGTACTTTTCACAATAGAAGGATGATGAAGGTTGGGAGAGGGGTATTTTGGGCCAAGCAGTGTCAATACCTATTATGCTTTGTTGCCACAATTACTGCCATTTTGATGCCACTCTACAACGGGAATAATCTACATTCGACCAGAGATATTCACCATGCATGCCTTCTGCTACTATGGACTTAATATACCAGCATGCCAGGCCACAGTTTTCAGGGCATCATACAATTGTGGCAGGGCATGCTGGTATGTGTAGTGCCACAGCAGCTGTAGCGCTGCATGTTTTGAATACCCCTGTATTAGACGGATACAGAGGACAATTATTCTTAGTGCCTTTTAATATAAGCATGGTGTATGAGCTCCGAATGTGTAAATGCTTCACCACTTTATCAATGTTTAATTACGTGGCTTTACATATTTAGCAGTTCCTTTTTTTTTTTTTTTTCCTTCAGTTCTCCATTATACATATATACACTTGTGTTTTATTTTTTATTATTATTAGTAATCATAAATTTTCCTACATTTCTATTAAGTTTTAATTAGGTTGCTTGGAATTGCAAACAAAAGGTCAATTCGCGATTGCGGCACTTGTGCTGTGCTTTATTTCATATGGTATAAATAAGGTGCCTGATTGTTGCCCCATCCCACTCACCTGAGTCGGGCAAGCTTGCTAGTTCTCTATTCATTTTAAAAATGAGGATTTGACCATAAAGTATTGCACATTTTGTCAGGTTATGACAATTATGTAAAACTGTATATATAAAAAAAAAAAAACTTTTGAAACCAACTTCTTTTTTTTTCCTTAAGTTACAAATAAATATTTAATGCATTTTATCACATTTACTGTCGTTATTTGTCTCGCCACTTGCTAAAGCTCTTCTACTTTGAAAGAATAGATTATGAAATCAACTTTGTGATATAGCTGGTACAGTACTTTAAATTATCTGTGATGTCTGCATATTATGGTAAATATTGACTCCTTTTCTTGCGCAACCCTCTGGGGTGAGAGGAAAGATGAGCAAAGTTACATCACCGCTGAGTGCCTTAGCTAGGTAAATTAGCAGGTGGGAGTTGAAAAGCTGTCGTGTATACTCTTCAATTACATTCAGATAACAGTTGACTTAAAGAAAAAAAGATGGCTTTACCTATTTTCACACTTGATCCTTCAAATGTTGCAAGATAGGAAAAGGGGGGAATTAAATTCTACCGCGGCAATTGACTCTGAAACCCCCCCCCCCCCCCCCCTGTTAAGTAGTCGGCAGAGTTAACACACAGGTCTATGAACTTATTACAGATTCTATTTGATAACACTTGAAAACAGATAATTTAACGGGCGCTGGCAAGTTTGTTTTTTTTCTTTAGTACTCGTGTCTGTCTATATTGGCTGCAGTAAACCTTTTATACTGTGCATGATCAAATGCTCTGTGTACACCAGGATATGTGAAATCAGCATATGTTTAATCTAGTAGTACAGTGTACATATGTATTAAGGAAACAATACTCTGTAAAGACTTGCATAGTTAAGAAATGTAATCATGCCAGTGTATACCTAAGGTGAAGTTACCATGCTATAGTCATCAGTCTTCTGCTAACCAAATATGTTGGCGATACTGTACATTGAAAAAAATCTTGAATTTAAACATACTTTCTCTGACGTCCTAGTGGATGCTGGGGACTCCGTAAGGACCATGGGGAATAGCGGCTCTGCAGGAGACTGGGCACAGCTAAGAAAGATTTAGGACTACCTGGTGTGCACTGGCTCCTCCCACTATGACCCTCCTCCAGACTTCAGTTAGAATCCTGTGCCCGGCTGAGCTGGATGCACACTAGGGGCTCTCCTGAGCTCCTAGAGAGAAAGTATATTTTAGGTTTTTTATTTTACAGTGAGATCTGCTGGCAACAGACTCACTGCAGCGAGGGATTAAGGGGAGAAGAAGCGAACCTACCTAACTGGTGGTAGCTTGGGCTTCTTAGGCTACTGGACACCATTAGCTCCAGAGGGATCGACCGCATGGAACCGGCCATTGGTGTTCGGTCCCGGAGCCGCGCCGCCGGCCCCCTTACAGAGCCAGAAGCAAGAAGAATCCGGAAAATCGGCGGCAGAAGACATCAGTCTTCACCAAGGTAGCACACAGCACTGCAGCTGTGCGCCATTGCTCCTCATACACACTTCACACTCCGGTCACTGAGGGTGCAGGGTGCTGGGGGGGGGGCGCCCTGAGAAGCAATAAATACACCTTGGCTGGCAAATATATCACAATATATAGCCCCAGAGGCTATATATGTGATAAATACCCCTGCCAGAATCCATAAAAAAGCGGGAGAAAAGTCAGCCGAAAAAGGGGCGGAGCCATCTCCCTCAGCACACTGGCGCCATTTCTCCCTCACAGCTCCGCTGGAAGGAAGCTCCCTGGCTCTCCCCTGCAGTCTACACTACAGAAAAGGGTAAAAAAGAGAGGGGGGGGGGCACTAAATTTAGGCGCAATATACATATAGCAGCTATAAGGGGATATAATTTAGTTAATCCCTGATTTATATAGCGCTCTGGTGTGTGCTGGCATACTCTCTCTCTGTCTCCCCAAAGGGCTTGGTGGGGTCCTGTCTTCTGTCAGAGCATTCCCTGTGTGTGTGCGATGTGTCGGTACGGCTGTGTCGACATGTTTGATGAGACTTATGTGGAGGAGGAGCAGGTGCCTATAAATGTGTTGTCACCCCCTGCGGGGCAGACACCGGAGTGGATGGACTTGTGGAAGGAATTACGCGAAAGTGTCGACTCCTTACATAAGAAATTTGACGACATGCCAAATGCGGGGCAGCCGGCTTCTCAGCCCGTGCCTGCCCAGACGTCTCAAAAGTCATCAGGGGCTCTAAAACGCCCGCTACCTCAGATGGCAGACACAGATGTCGACACGGATACTGATACCAGTGTCGACGACAAAGAGAATAATGTAATGTCCAATAGGGCCACTCGTTATATGATTGAGGCAATGAAAAATGTTTTACACATTTCTGAGGTGACCCCAGGTACCACAAAAAAAAGTATTATGTTTGGGGAGAAAAAACTTCCAGTAGTTTTTCCCCCTTCTGAAGAATTGAATGAAGTGTGTGAACTAGCGTGGGCTTCCCCCGATAAAAAATTGGTAATTTCAAAAAAATTACTAATGGCGTACCCTTTCCCGCCAGAGGATAGGTCACGTTGGATAAAGCACTTACGAGCTTATCAAAAAAGGTGGCACTGCCGTCCCAGGATATGGCCGCACTAAAGGAACCTGCTGACAGAAAGCAGGAGGCTCTCCAGAAAGCTATATATACACACACTGGTATACTGAGACCAGCTATTGCCTCAGCATGGATGTGCAGTGCTGCAGCTGCATGGTCAGACTCCCTGTCAGAAAACATTGACACCCTAGACAGGGACACTATATTGCTAAATGTAGAGCATATTAAAGACGCTGTCTTTTACATAAGAGATGCACAGAGGGATATTTGCCGGCTGGCATCAAAAATAAGTGCACTGTCCATTTGTGCCAGGAGAGGGTTATGGACCCGGCAGTGGACAGGTGATGCAGATTCTAAAAGGCACATGGAAGTTTTGCCTTATAAGGGTGAGGAGTTGTTCGGGGATGGTCTTTCAGACTTAGTGTCCACAGCAACAGCTGGGAAGTCAGCATTTTTGCCACATGTCCCCTCACAACCAAAGAGAGCACCGTATTATCAGGTGCAGTCCTTTCGCCCCCAAAAGAGCAGACGGGGTAGAGGCGCGTCCTTTCTGCCCAGAGGCAGAGGTAGGGGAAAAAAGCTGCAGCATACAGCCACTTCCCAGGAACAAAAGTCCTCCCCCGCTTCTTCTGCTAAGTCTGCCGCATGACACTGGGGCTCAGCAGGCGGAGCCAGGTACGGTGGGGGGCCGTCTCAAAAACTTCAGCAATCAGTGGGCTCTCTCACAGGTAGATCCCTGGATCCTTCAAGTGGTATCTCAGGGGTACAGGCTGGAATTCGAGACATCCCCCCCCCCCCCCCCCCCCGCCGTTTCCTCAAATCTGCCTTACCAACGACTCCTTCAGAAAGGGAGGCTGTGTTAGACGCAATTCACAAGCTGTATTCCCGGCAGGTGATAGTCAAGGTGCCCCTACTTCAACAAGGACGGGGTTACTATTCCACAATGTTTGTGGTACCGAAACCGGACGGTTCGGTGAGACCCATTTTAAATTTGAAATCCTTGAACACATATTTAAGAAAATTCAAGTTCAAGATGGAATCGCTCAGGGCGGTTATTGCAAGCCTGGAAGAGGGAGATTACATGGTATCTCTGGACATCAAGGATGCTTACCTGCATGTCCCCATTTACCATCCTCACCAGGAGTACCTCAGATTTGTGGTACAGGATTGTCATTACCAATTCCAGACGTTGCCGTTCGGCCTGTCCACGGCACCGAGGGTATTTACCAAGGTAATGGCCGAAATGATGATACTCCTTCGGAAAAAGGGAGTTTTAATTATCCCATACTTGGACGATCTCCTGATAAGGGCGAGGTCCAGAGAGCAGTTGTTGGTCGGCGTAGCATTATCTCAGGAGGTGCTACACCAGCACGGTTGGATTCTGAATATTCCAAAGTCTCAGCTGGTTCCAGCGACACGTCTACTGTTCCTGGGGATGATTCTGGACACAGTCCAGAAAAAAGTGTTTCTCCCAGAGGAGAAAGCCATGGAGCTGTCATCTCTAGTGAGAGGCCTCCTGAAACCAAAACAGGTGTCGGTGCATCATTGCACGCGAGTCCTGGGAAAGATGGTAGCTTCCTACGAAGCGATTCCATTCGGCAGGTTCCATGCCAGAACCTTTCAGTGGGACCTGTTGGACCAATGGTCCGGATCGCATCTTCAAATGCATCGGTTGATAACCCTGTCTCCAAGGACCAGGGTGTCTCTGCTGTGGTGGCTGCAGAGTGCTCATCTCAGAGAGGGCCGCAGATTCGGCATACAGGACTGGGTCCTGGTGACCACGGATGCCAGCCTTCGGGGCTGGGGTGCAGTCACACGGGGAAGAAACTTCCAAGGACTTTGGTCAAGTCAGGAGACTTCCCTACACATAAATGTTCTGGAACTGAGGGCCATTTACAATGCCCTAAGTCAAGCAAAGCCCCTGCTTCAAAACCAGCCGGTTCTGATCCAGTCAGACAACATCACGGCAGTCGCCCATGTAAATCGACAGGGCGGCACAAGAAGCAGGACGGCGATGGCAGAAGCCACAAGGATTCTCCGATGGGCGGAAAATCATGTGTTAGCACTGTCAGCAGTGTTCATTCCGGGAGTGGACAACTGGGAAGCAGACTTCCTCAGCAGGCACGACCTCCACCCGGGAGAGTGGGGACTTCATCCAGAAGTCTTCCAACTGATTGTAAACCGTTGGGAAAAGCCACAGGTGGACATGATGGCGTCCCGCTTAAACAAAAAGCTAGAAAAATATTGCGCCAGGTCAAGAGACCCTCAGGCGATAGCTGTGGACGCTCTAGTGACACCGTGGGTGTACCGGTCGGTTTATGTGTTCCCTCCTCTTCCTCTCATACCCAAGGTACTGAGGATAATAAAGAAAAGAGGAGTAAGAACTATTCTCATTGTTCCAGATTGGCCAAGAAGGTCTTGAACTTCAAGAATTAGTCTCAGAGGACCCATTGCCTCTGCCGCTCAGACAGGACCTGCTGCTGCAGGGGCCCTGTCTGTTCCAAGACTTACCGCGGCTGCGTTTAACGGCATGGCGGTTGAACACCGGATCCTAAAAGAAAAGGGTATTCCGGAGGAAGTCATTCCTACGCTTATTAAAGCTAGAAAAGATGTAACCGTATAACATTATCACCGCATATGGCGAAAATATGTTGCGTGGTGTGAGGCCAGGAAGGCCCCAACGGAGGAATTCCAGCTAGGTCGATTTCTGCACTTCCTACAGTCAGGGGTGACTATGGGCCTAAAACTGGGTTCCATTAAGGTCCAGATTTCGGCTCTGTCGATTTTCTTCCAAAAAGAACTGGCTTCACTGCCTGAAGTTCAGACATTTGTCAAGGGAGTGCTGCATATTCAGCCTCCTTTTGTGCCTCCAGTGGCACCGTGGGACCTCAACGTGGTGTTGGGTTTCCTAAAGTCACATTGGTTTGAGCCACTCAAAACCGTGGATTTAAAATATCTCACGTGGAAAGTGGTCATGCTTTTGGCCTTGGCTTCGGCAAGGCGTGTGTCAGAATTGGCGGCTTTGTCATGTAAAAGCCCCTATTTGATTTTCCATATGGATAGGGCAGAATTGAGGACTCGTCCCCAGTTTCTTCCTAAGGTGGTATCAGCTTTTCACTTGAACCAACCTATCGTGGTGCCTGCGGCTACTAGGGACTTGGAGGACTCCAAGTTACTGGACGTAGTCAGGGCCTTGAAAATTTATGTTTCCAGGACGGCTGGAGTCAGGAAGACTGACTCGCTATTTATCCTGTATGCACCAAACAAGATGGGTGCTCCTGCTTCAAAGCAGACTATTGCTCGCTGGATTTGTAGCACAATTCAGCTTGCGCATTCTGTGGCTGGCCTGCCGCAGCCTAAATCTGTAAAAGCCCATTCCACGAGGAAAGTGGGCTCTTCTTGGGCGGCTGCCCGAGGGGTCTCGGCTTTACAACTTTGCCGAGCTGCTACTTGGTCAGGGGCAAACACGTTTGCAAAATTCTACAAATTTGATACCCTGGCTGAGGAGGACCTTGAGTTCTCTCATTCGGTGCTGCAGAGTCATCCGCACTCTCCCGCCCGTTTGGGAGCTTTGGTATAATCCCCATGGTCCTTACGGAGTCCCCAGCATCCACTAGGACGTCAGAGAAAATAAGATTTTACTCACCGGTAAATCTATTTCTCGTAGTCCGTAGTGGATGCTGGGCGCCCGTCCCAAGTGCGGACTGTCTGCAATACTTGTATATAGTTATTGTTAACTACAAGGGTTATTGTTGAGCCATCTTTTGAGAGGCTCTGTTGTGTTCATACTGTTAACTGGGTATATTATCACGAGTTATACGGTGTGATTGGTGTGGCTGGTATGAGTCTTACCCGGGATTCAAAATCCTTCCTTATTGTGTCAGCTCTTCCGGGCACAGTATCCTTACTGAAGTCTGGAGGAGGGTCATAGTGGGAGGAGCCAGTGCACACCAGGTAGTCCTAAATCTTTCTTAGCTGTGCCCAGTCTCCTGCGGAGCCGCTATTCCCCATGGTCCTTACGGAGTCCCCAGCATCCACTACGGACTACGAGAAATAGATTTACCGGTGAGTAAAATCTTATTTTAGATTATTTCTGCTGCAGGGTACACTGGGCTCCACAAGGATTAACATCGGGGTGTAGAGTAGGATCTTAATCTGAGGCACCAACAGGCTCAAAGCTTTGACCACCTTCCCAAGATGCATAGCGCCACCTCCTATATCACCCCGCCTCCGTGCACAGGAGCTCAGTTTGTAAGTTGGTGCCATGCAGTAAGCAGGCAATCAACAGGGGGGCTGCTCATGCAGCCCTAAGAAAAAGCTATTTCTCCTTCATCCACTAGGGGACACTGGAGCGCAGTTACAATGGGGAGATAGCACTGTGGCTAGCTCCTCCCCTACTATATCCCTCTCCAAGCCAGTCTTATTTTAGTGCCCAAGGGATGTGGTCACTCTTGGGTTTTCTCTTAAGAATTTTTTTTCTTTTCCTCTTTCTTCACAGACTGGCAGCTCTGCCACGGTCAGTCTGCACCGCTGGAGGTTGCTGGCGGGGTCCCATCGCAGCTGCGTGCGTCTCGGGAGGGGCCCCAGCTGAAGGAGACACTGGCTCTCTGGAGCTGGCCGGACACCTCTGCGTGCAGCGCGGGTCGGGGCCGCTCCGTTGACAGAAGATTCCGGCAGCGGTATGTGCGGCCGGACACCGCTGCGTGCGGCGCGTGCCGGGGCCGCCCCACCCAGAGCAACACAGCGGTGAGTAAAGAGCTGTATTGGTGGCTATTATTTTATTTTATTTTAACATGTGACACATGCTGCACCCCTCGCTCGGTGCGGCTCACACTACCCGCTCTTATCACTGGTCCCGGTGGCCGCGGCTCACACTACCCGCTCCCTCGCTCTGAAGGCTGGTCCCGGCGGCCGCGGCTCATGCTACCCGCTCCCCCGCTCTGAAGGCTGGTCCAGACGGCCGCGGCTCGCTCCCCCCGCTGGGATCCCCGCTCGGCGCGGCTCACAGAGCCGGCACGGGGATCCCGCTGTTAGGCGCAGAGCATGTTTGAATTTGGCGCCTTTACGGAAGGGGGCGGAGCTTAGTCCCGCTCTGTTCCGCCGGGCTCAGCGCGCATTGGCTGCCATTTTCCGAGGCTGCAGCGCGGGGGGAGAAGCGGATAGTGGTCTGTTCGGCACAGTGAGCTTGTTACAGGGGGCACTGGGGGCACCTGTACTTTTATTAGGGCTGCTTACACTGCACAGTAGCATGCAGAAGATCTTAGGGCTGCTGTGGCTGCGCTTCTCCCTGCTTCCCCCCAATCCCACCCTTTTTGCCTATTGCTGTGTTTAGGGGAGGGTGACAGGTGTTGACATGGCAGGCAAAGGCTCCAAGGCAGCACAAAAACAGGGACACCTTTTATGTGAGGAGGGGGGGGGGGGGGTCAGAACCATCTGCCCAGCCCTCATCAGAACCCCAGAGCACCCCTGCATGGACATCACAGCTCACAGAGGTTATGTCCCTTTTAACCAGGGAACTGAAGGCCTCTCTGGAAGACAGAGAGGCGGCCCGGTTCCGACAGCTTGTCCCGGTACCGGAGCCAGAACCAGCATGGGCTGTTTCCCTGGCAAAATCAGTTGAAGGGCTCTCTAGGGCTGTAATCCCTTCCCAAGCCACGTCCTTTAGTCCTCCCCCACAGGCTTCTAAAAAGAGATTGCTAGCCTCTGTGTTGCAGGAATCTGACGATGATATGCCTCAATTAGATGAGGCGGTGGTAGATATACAGTATACTGATGACGAACAGGGGTACGAGCACTCTGAACCAGTAGCTCAGGGTATTGAGGCTCTTATTACTGCTATTCGCTCAGTTTTACAGGTGGAGGAGACTGAGCAGTACACCTTACGCCCTTCAAGGTTTGGCACCAACCAATGCTTGCCGGTAACTTTTCCAGTTTCGGAGGAGCTGGATGCGCTCATAACGGCAGCCTGGAAATATCCAGACGCGAAGTTTTAGGTATCCCGCAGATAGCAGGACGCGTTATGAGACCTCTCCGATTGTGGATCCTTCGGTGTCTCATCTGTCCAAGAAGACTGTGCTACCGGTTCCTGGAGCGACTTCACTTAAGGAGGTGTCGGACAGGAAGTTGGAATCCACCTTGAAGACTATTTACTCGGCGACGGGGGTATTACATCGGCCGGCGCAGGTAGGTTGTTGGGTCAACAAGGCGATTCGGGACGATTTGCCGGCGGATCAGCTGATACAGTTGGCGGAACACATCCGTGAATCAGCCCTTTATCTTTGCGAGGCTTCCAAGGACATCTGTATTCTCGGTGCTAGGATTTCCGCTTTAGCAATTTCGGCCCGCAGAGCTCTCTGGCTGCGGCAGTGGAAGGCGGATACTGAGTCCAAACGGGCTGCAGAAGCGTTGCCCTTTACGGGGGAGGTCCTGTTCGGTAAGGGTCTGGATGCCTGGATTTCTCAGGCCACCGGAGGCAAGTCGACTTATCTTCCTTCTGCTGCTCCAGCCCCTCGCAGGCCCTATAGGGGTCCCTCCTTTCGATCCTTTCGTGCCCCTTCCAGGTTTCGAGGCCAGGGGAGGAGCTTCTGCCTCCCGTGGCGGTAGAGGCAGAGGTTCCACAGCCTCAACCCAGTCAGAGGTTAAGTCCTCCACCACTACCACCGCATGACTGGCTTCCCTCCCACCTGCGAGAGCACAGGGTGGGAGCTCGTCTGTGGGACTTCAGGGAGGTCTTGGTACAGTCCTGTCCAGATGCTTGGGTCAGGGATCTCATAATTTGCGGTTACAAGCTCGATTTTCAAACCCGACCTCCCCAGCGTTTTTTTACCACGGGTTTATCAGTTTCTGACAACAGAAGAGTTGCCTTACAGGCAGCGGTCCAGAAGCTTCTATCCGCAAAAGTACTGATCCCTGTTCCCGCTCATCATCGAAGACAGGGCTATTACTCAGGCCTGTTTGTCGTACCGAAGCCGGACGGCTCGGTCAGACCAATCCTGAACTTGAAGGGTCTCAATCCGTATTTGAGGGTATTCAAGTTCAAGATGGAGTCCCTCCAGTCTGTTATTGCGGGGTTGGAACAAAACGAGTTTCTGGCGTCCTTAGACATCAAGGATGCATACTTGCATGTTCCCATTCGGCCTCCTCATCAGGCTTTTCTCCCGGTTCGCGATTCAGGACGCTCATTTCCAGTTCCAGGCCCTTCCGTTCGGTCTCTCTTCTGCTCCCAGAGTGTTCACAAAGGTCATGATGGCCCTACTTCGTAAGCAGGGTGTGACGATTGTTCCCTATCTGGACGATCTGCTCATAAAGACGCGCTCGGCGGAGCTTTTACTTCAGAATATCCGGATAACGCAGGACCTTCTGATTCGCCATGGGTGGATCCTGAACTTCCCGAAGTCTCACTTATGCCCCTCACAACGGTTGCTGTTTTTGGGGATGATTCTCGACACGGTCCGTCAGACGATTTTCCTTCCTCAGGACATGATCCTGTCTCTGCAGTCGCTGGTAAGGTCGGTACTTCCACACCGTCGGGTGTCTGTATCCATGCATTCGTCTTCTGGGAAAGATGGTAGCGGCGTTCGAAGCTCTTCCGTACGGTCGCTTCCACTCTCGACCGTTTCAGCTGTGTCTTCTACATCAGTGGTCAGGATCTCATCTGTTCCTTCATCAGCGGGTAACGCTATCTCCAAAGGCAAGGTCGTCGCTTCTCTGGTGGCTCCAGTCGGCTCATCTATTGGAAGGAAGACGGTTTGGAGTGTGGGATTGGACTCTCCTCACCACGGACGCAAGTCTGCGAGGGTGGGGGGCAGTGATCCTCGAACATCAGTTTCAGGGGCGCTGGTCGATCCACGAATCCGCTCTCCCCATAAACATTCTCGAATTACGGGCGGTATACAACGCCCTACTTCAGGCACATCCCCTGCTGCGCGGTCGAGCGGTCAGAGTTCAGTCCGACAATGCCACGACGGTAGCGTACTTCAACCGTCAGGGCGGTGCCGGCAGCCTTGCGGCGATGAGGGAGGTCACCAACATCTTTATCTGGGCGGAGGAGTATGCTCTGTCCTTCTTGGCGATATTCATTCCAGGAGAATTGGGAAGCCGATTATCTCTGCCGACAGGACATGCACCCAGGTGTTTTGGCAGTTGGTCCGCCGATAGGGTAAACCACAGATCGACCTCATGGCGTCCCGCCTGAACCATCAGCTGCCTCTTTATTACTCTCGAACGAGGGACCCGGCGGCGGCGGGCGTGGATGCCCTCACGGCTCCTTGGAATTTCCAGTTCGTTTACCTATTTCCTCCTTTCCCGCTTTTGCCTCGGGTTCTGCAACGCATCAAGAGAGAACGCTCTGGTCCTCCTGGTGGCTCCTGATTGGCCACGCAGGGCTTGGTACTCCACCCTACACCTGTTGTCAGTGGTCGAGCCTTGGTCCCTGCCACTACGGGACGATCTTCTACAACAGGGTCCTTTTCTGTATCCAGACTTACGCAGGCTACGTTTGACGGCGTGGTTGTTGAGAAGGCCATCTTGAAAAAGAAGGGGATTCCTCGTACGGTTATACCCACTATGCGTCGGGCTAGAAAGTCACATCATCCTGGTGTGAACGTCGAGAGTTTTCTCCTTCAGTTTTTCGCTTAGCCCGCCTTCTCAGTTTTTTGCAGGCGGGTTTCTCGGCAGGCTTAAGACTGGGTTCACTAAAGGTGCAGGTCTCTGCTCTTTCGGTGTTCTTCCAGAAGAAGTTAGCCTTGCTGCCGGAAGTGCAGACTTTCTTTCAGGGGGTTCTACGAATACAGCCTCCCTTTCGCCCTCCGACAGTGCCATGGGACCTCAATCTGGTCCTCTCTTTTTCTGCAGTCTTCGTTGTTTGAGCCCCTGGAGTCAGTGGAGATGAAATATCTCACCTGGAAGGTGGTTCTTCTCCTGGCTCTCGCTTCGGCCAGACGGGTGTCGGAACTTGGGGCACTCTCTTGTCGACCTCCTCCTTACCTGGTGTTTCATGCTGATAGGGCTGAGCTCTGTACTCGCATGTCTTTTTTGCCTAAGGTGGTGTCCGATTTTCACATCAATCAGCCACTTGTGGTTCCTGCCCTCTCGGAGGACTCTCCAGATTTGAGATCATTGGACGTGGTCAGGGCGCTCAAGTTCTATGTGGATAGAACTCGGCTATTCTGAACTTCGATTCCTTATTTGTTCTATACAATGCTGCCCGCCGTCGTTGGCCGGCTTCTGAGCAGACTTTGTCTTGATGAATTCGACTGACCATCAGACAAGCTTATTTGGCAGCTTCTCTGGAACCTCCATCTTCAATTTCAGCGTACGCGTTCTGTGGGGCCTTTGTGGGCGGCTGCCCGTGGGGTATCCATGACTACTTTATGTCGGGCGGCTACTTGGTCGGGCCGACATACGTTTGTCAAATTCTACAGGTTTGACACTTTTTCGGCCTCTGCATCACAGTTTGGCCGAGCGGTTTTACAGGACTCTCAGCACTCTCCTGCCCGTCTTGGGAGCTCTGGGACGTCCCCATTGTAACTGCGCTCCAGTGTCTACCAGTGGATGAAGGAGAAATCAGGATTTTGGTACTTACCGATAAATCCCTTTCTCCGATTTCACAAGGGCCACTGGACGCCCACCCAGCGCTGTTTCCTCCTTTTTCGCTTAACGGTTCGCAGATCACTATGTGACTGCTTGTTTGGTTCAGGTTAACCTTTTGTTAGGTTAGGTTCCAAGTTAGTTTTGTGTTATCCTGGTTTACATGGCGGCGTTAACCTCCTCTACTTTAATGTTTAGTTTATTCCAGCTCTCCTCGGGCACAGTTTTACGCAGACTGGCTTTGAGGGGAATATAGTAGGGGAGGAGCTAGCCATAGTGTTTGAGTTTTAAAGTGCCAGCTCCCAGTTACTGCCTACTATCTCCCCATTGTAACTGCGCTCCAGTGTACCCTGTGGAATTGGAGAAAGGGATTTATTGGGAAGTACCAAAATCCTGATTTTTCAGAAGAAAGAATAATTTAAGACTTCAAGGGCTGCAGCAGTGTTAGATGTCAGTCAGACATCCCCTGCTGCAGCTCCATCACTCCTCCAGCGGCACTGTATACTCCCACGCCCTGGTTGCCGGGTCACTACAGCCGAGGCTCTGGTGTTCTTCTCTACGTTAGTCACACACTCGCCGTTGTCTCCTGGATCGCATGGCCGCATTCAAAGGGAGGTAAGGGGTCTCTTTGGCCCGCTGTAATTGTGATCCAGCGCGGCCGTGGGAGGTGGGCCGTGCACGCTGGCGTGGACACTAAGGGGCAGTCACTCCACTAGCCTCCTGGACACAGGGTACAGGTGGGGTTTTGTCTCTGTAAAACCCGTTTCATTACAGCCCGCACCGCCCGGTGGGGAAGCCAGCAGGGGGATAAGGTCTGACCTGTAGCCCCAGGGCGCCATTTGGGGAAATGTTACCGCCCTGGAGCTGCATGTAGATCTCCCTCACTCCCTGTCAGCCGCCATTACACAGAGCTGCGCTGTTCCTGGGACTGCTGGGGCAAATCCTCCCCTGTAAAGCTGCCTGTTTGTTAGCGCTGTGCATTTTACAGGACACTTAAGTATTCTACCTGTCAGTGGACAGTGTGAGTTAAGAAAGAGTGCATACAGTCAGGGTTGTGTGGTACAAACACCCTGTGATATACATCCAGTACTTACTGTGTTTTGTTATATCTACTGTTTACATATATATCTATATAGCTATACTGAGTATCACTTTGTATTGCTAGTCCAGTGCAGTTTTATTGTTTGGTATAACGTCTGCATTGTACATTTGTGTGTGTGTGTGTGTGTGTGTGTGTGTGTGTGTGTGAGAGAATGTAGCTGCTGCGTGGCTTCCATCTCGGGTATTTCACCCAGATTGCTACTCCTCTATTCTGTAACCTGAGGGGGCTAAGTGCATCAGGTTTACTAACTGATATAGGTATTTCACAAGATATACTTATTGTGTATTTTTCTTTGTGATTTATAGTCACCATATATTTCTTGGATTCCTGGTTTGTGCTGACACACTGCACTGGGAGTTCCTGCTAGGTATATCACTGCTAATATTGTACTAGGTTGCCTGATATTGAGCTTATTATGTCAGCTACACGGGGCAACAGAACTGGGGCTTCGCCCACATTGTGTGGAGGTGATGCTGCAGATACTTGAGGAAAACATGGCAGCAGAGAGTTCAGGTTCTGGGGGTTCCTTACCTCCCAGTGGGTCTGTAGCACCGGGGACCAATAATGTCCCACCTTGGGCTACCTTCTCCATGTTATTAAATAAGCTGGTAACAAAACCTATGCCCCCTGTGGGACCTCCTATGCCATTGCAGCAGTTTATGGTCCCTGCTGTCAATCTGCCATGGGCAGATCAAATCTCATCTCAGTTACAGCACTTGAACCGATCGCTGACTAAAAATTAGTCTCACTCTTGCCCACCTAAGATGTCTTCTAAACTGGCCGCTACTTTCTCACAATCCACCACTGTTACAGACACATCCTCTGAGGAGGATATGGCATATACTGACCCCACAGACACTGACTCTTCTGATGGGGAAGAGAAGTCACTGATTTAAACATAAGAAGGTGGTTAAACAATTTTTACCTCATTCTCAACACCTGGCTGACAAGATTCACACCACATATGAGACTGTTGGATCGCTATCCTCTCTCTGCGGAGCTAAGTCTAAATTGGGGAAATTCCTCCGCCTGTAGATTCTCAGGTGGCAAGACTGGTAGTTTCTTCAGCTCTGCCAGTGACTGCCGTCACCTCTCTGAAGGAACCGACGGATAGATGTGTGGAGGGTTGTTTAAAAGTGATTTACACCCTAACGGAGGCTGTGCATAGACCAACCATTGCAGCGACATGGGCTATTGAAGCATGGGTTCAGGAGCTGGAGGCGGAGCTACCTTCTAACGCTTCTGATCATGCTAGACCAGGGGTTCTCAAACTCGGTCCTCAGGACCCCACACAGTGCATGTTTTGCAGGTAACCCAGCAGGTGCGCAGGTGTATTAATTACTCACTGACACATTTTAAAAGGTCCACACGTGGAGCTAATTATTTCACTTTTGATTCTGTGAGACCTGCAAAACATGCACTGTGTGGGGTCCTGAGGACCGAGTTTGAGAACCTGTGTGCTAGACAATGTCTCATATTGCCACAGCTTCTCTTTACCTTAAGGAGGCTGCTTCCGATGCTGGGTGCTGGCGGCCAAGGCTACCGCTACGTCCATCTTGGCTCGACGTATCCTTTGGTTGAGATCCTGATCGGTGGATATGGATTCTAAGAAAACTCTGGCATTGCTTCCTTTTAAGGGAGACATTCTTAATGGAGAAGACCTTAATATGTTTGTGGTAGTACAGGTGGCCTCTGGCTCAGAGAGTCAAGAGGTACTATTCACCGCTGTTTCTAGTCCCGAAACTGAACGGGTCCTCGCGGCCCATTCTCAATCCCAAGTCCTTGAAAAAGTATGTGAGGGTCTCCAAGTTTCGTATGGAAACTCTATGCTCTATTGTTCTGGCCTTGGAGCCTGGAAACTATATGGTCTCCCTGGACATACAGGATGCCTACCTGCATATTCCTAATGCAATGTCACATCAGCAGTACCTGAGGTTTGCGGTGGGCAATCTTCATTACCACTTTTGGGCGTTACCTTTTGGTTTGACAACGGCTCCGCGAGTTTTCACCAAAGTAATGGCGGTAATGACGGCTGTACTCCGCCGTCAAGGGGTCAGGATCCTACTGTATCTGGACGATTTGTTGATCCTGGCAAATTCCCCAGAATTTCTCCTGTGTCATCTAGATCTGACTGTCCAGTTCATGAAAGCCCATGGGTGGCTAGTCAACTGGAAGAAATCTTCCCTGGTTCCTGCTCGGAGCATGGTGCACCTGGGAGCGTTATTGGACACTCGCAACTGGCGGTTTTTCTTGTCTCAGGAGAAAGTCCTGAAGCTTCAGGACAGGATTCGATGCTTCCTATCTCGTCTGCAAGTATCGATACATTTGGCAATGCAAGTGCTAGGTCTCATGGTGTCGACTTTCGACATGATCGAGTATGCTCAGTTCCATTCTCGCCCTCTGCAGAAGTTAATTCTTGCCAAGTGGGACGGCCAGCCTCACCAGATCAGATCTCAAATGATCTCCCTGTCTCCGGAAGTCCGCCTTTCACTGAGCTGGTGGCTTCAGGACCATCGATTGAGCAGGGGTCATCCCTTCTGGATATCCAACTGGGTCCTGCTGACGACGGATGCCAGTCTGAGAGGTTGGGGCGCGGTGTTGGAACAACACTCTCTTCAGGGTCGGTGGACCGAAGAGGAGTCTCTACTCCCGTTAAACATTCTGGAACTGCGGGCGGTGTTCAGTGCACTGAACCTGGCCCAGCATTTGTTACAGAACAGACCTGTTCAAGTACAATCGGACTACGCCACCACGTTGGCTTACATCAGCGGTGGCCAACCTGTGGCTCTTTCGTTACTCAAATGTGGCTCCCAACACTCAAAGTCACGTGACCACAACAGATACAGAAACCGCTGCACTCCAGCCAGACATGCAGCAACACTACAGGGACTGAAAACTGAGGGAGCCAAATACTATAGGTGAGACATCCACTGGCAAATAGATGACACATAAGGGGCTGCTACAATCACGGTCTTGGCAAACTTTAGCCTGGGGGTCAGACTCAAGCAAGCGGCCCCATTTTTTTATAGGGAATCTGCAGTCAAGTGGCCCTGGAACACTTATATTGCACTGGCCCAGGGGTCAGATGGCACCTTGCCCCCCCCCCCCCTTCCCAGCCAGCCCCTGGGCACAAGTTGGGGGGACTGCAGTGATAAATGAGGGTGGGCTGGAGTGACACAAGTCGGGGCTGGCTGGAGTGACACAGGAGTGTTCTGGCAGGAGAGACACAATGGGAGAGCTGACTAGTGACATACTGTAGGAGGGTGCTGGCTGGAGTGACATATGTTGGAGCTGGTTGGAGTGACACATGGGGGAGTTGAAGTGTATTATGTGAATCTGGCTTTTTCAATATATTTTATATGGATTTGGCTTTTTCAATTATTTTATGTAAAAGTGTATTTATGTTGGATCTGGCTTTAAAATGTATCCATTATGCTGGATCTGGCTTTTTCAATGTATTTTATACCAGGGGTGTGTCCTAGCTGGCATAAAGCCACACCCCATTTTTACAAACGCGCCTTCGGCTCAATGTCGGCTCTTTGTCTCTGCCTGGTTGGCCACCCCTGGCTTACATCAATCATTAAGGCGGCACTCGAAGCCGCATGGCAATGAGGGAAGTATCACGGATTCTTCAGTGAGCAGAACGCCATCTACCGGCCTTATCCGCAGTGTTCATTCCGGGGGTCCTAAACTGGGAAGCTGACTTTCTCAGTCTTTAGGACGTTCACGCCGGAGAGTGGAGCCTCCATCCAGAGGTGTTTCAACTTCTCGTGGCCAAGTGGGGCTTTCCAGATGAGGACCTAATGATGTCTCGACACAATCACAAGGTTCCGGTCTTCGGAGCAAGGACAAGGGATCCTCAAGCAGCGTTCGTGGACGCTCTGGCATTCCATAGAACTTTCGGCTGCCGTATGTGTTCCCTCCGGTGTCGCTCCTGCCCAGAGTAATCCGAAAGTTAAAGCAAGAAGGAAGAATCCTACTTCTGATCGCTCCAGCGTGGCCCAGACTGCACTGGTTCTCCGAACTACAGGGCCTCTCGCCAGATCGTCCCCTTCTACTTCCACAATGACCAGACCTCGTTCAGGGCCCTTGTGTTTACCAGGACTTGGCTTGTCTGGCTTTGACGGCGTGGCTCTTGAAGCTTCTGTCTTGAGGGCCAAGGGTTTTTCTGAGGCAGTCATTCAAACTATGTTGAAGGCCCGTAAGCCGGCTTCTGCTCGGATTTACCATAGGGTCTGGAATTCTTACTTTACTTGGTGCACGTCTCATAATAATGACGTTTTCAATTTTAGTACGGCCAAACTGTTGGCCTTCATGCAACTGGGCCTGGTCTTAGACCTTCGTCTGGCCTCCATCAAGGTTTACAGTTCTGCCTTGTCTGTTTGGTTTCAGAGATTGATTGCTACCCTACCGGATGTTCATACTTTCACTCAGGGTGTGTTGCGGGTTCAGCCTCCTTATGTACCACCCGTGGCCCCATGGGATCTGTTGGTGGTTCTGGAGGCCTTGCAAGAGTCTCTGTTTGAACCGCTTGCGTCTGCAGTCCTTAAGTGGCTTTCCCTTAAGGTTTTGTTTTTGCTGGCTATCTCTTCAGCTAGAAGGGTCTCTGACTTGGGTGCCTTATCCTGTCAGTCCCCCTATCTGATTTTTCAGTGACCGGGCGGTTCTTAGAACGCGTCCGGGTTATTAACCCAAGGTGGTGTCTTCCTTTTACCTTTTAATCAGGAGATTGTTGTTCCGGCCTTTAGTTCTCCTGAGTTGTCTTCCAAAGAGCTGTCTTTGGATGTGGTATGGGCTCTCCGTATCTGTGTGAAGAGAACTGCCTCCATTAGGAAGTCTGATTCTCTCTTTCTACTGTTTGGATTTCACAAATGTGGCTGGCCTGCTAACAAGCAGACCTTGTCCAGATGGATTAGACTGGTAATTGCACATGCTTATGTACAGACTGGCCTTCCAGCTCCTGCTACCATTAAAGCCCATTGCACTCGGTCTGTTGGACCTTCTTGGGCGTCCCACCGTGGTGCGACCCTTGAACAATTGTGCAAGGCGGCTACATGGTACTCGGTGAACACGTTCATAAGGTTCTATGCCTTCGATACTATCGCCTCCCAGGATGCCTCCTTTGGACGCTGGGTTCTTGTGCCCGCTACAGTGCGTCCCCTCCCATAAGGAACTGCTTTAGGACATCTCCAATGTTAATCCTTGTGGAGCCCAGTGTAACCCGCAGCATAAAATGAGACTGAGCTCCACAAGGCGCCCACCCTGACTCACTTGGCTTCTTTGGGTTGGTATGGCATTAGCTGCTGACACCCACTCCTGTGGTGTATGTGGCTATTAACCATTGTCGTCTCTTTTACCTGCTACTGCATTGGGCTGGTTAACAAAACTGAGCTCCTGGGCACGGAGGCGGCGCTATGCATCTTGGGAAGAAGAAAAAATATATATATATATATATAAAATAATGGCTAATATCAAGTGGGAAGCTATTTCTGCTATGTAATTTATTCAATCTGGTTATGTATTTTTATATATATGTATGTATGTGTATATATATATATATATATATATATGTATGTATGTATGTGTGTATATATATATATATATATATATCCTTTGCACTCCTCATTGTGGTTGATATTTTGTGTTTTAAAGTAAATTATATTAAATGAAACATTAATAACATTGCATGTGTTTTCAATCATCCTATGGACCATATTGTATTAAGCGCAGAGTAAATATATTTTTGTCTAAGTGTCTTTTCCTGTAGTAACAGGGATAGGCTACTATTATTTATGCTGACACAGGCATAAACTTATACTCTGCAGCTGATTTATAATTGCAGCTTAATTGATTTTTGGTAGTTTTTTATTTGTTAAATAAGCGCCAAGAGACCGATTGTTGTTGTTTTTTTTAATCTTGGGAAGAAGGTCAAAGCTTTGAGCCTGTTGGTGCCTCGGATTAAAATCCTACTCTACACCCCGATGTTAATCCTTGTGGAGCCCAGTGTACCTCGTAGAAAGAGATTTAACAACGGTACGTTCTTACCATAAATCTCGTTTTTTTCTTCTTCATGGTTTGGCAAAGTTTTTAATGGAACATATCCACAATAAGTACTTAAGCACAGTGAAGAAATTTGGCCAAGTCCCTCAGAAGTAGTTACTATTTGTATGGTGGTATTCTTAAATCAATATCTGGTTGCACCCAAATACTCAAACCCCAAGTTTGCAATTGTCACATTTGACCTATATTACCCTGACTTACTTAGTAGTGCTTCCCAGGTTATAGAAAAGTGTCCTAATGGCTTAGATCAAAACCCACAGTGATTTGAGCTGCTGTGACATCATCAATCTCTGCAGGAATATGTGAAGCTGGAGCAAGCTATCTAAGTCACTCTTTCTTTAGGGAAACCCCTAATGGGCTGCTGAGAGTAGACTTTTTTTTATACATGATAAATACTTATCTACCGCATGTATTTTGTCAAGCACGTTTGTTTTTGTTGTTTTTTTTGGGGGGGGGGTTGGTTTTTTTTTGGGGGGGACTGTCGCGATTCCCAGCTCGGCAATTCTCCAGATACGTCAATCTAAGAAACACTTCCCGTGACACCTTACTCTGTACCTCCAGTGTGAGTGGTAAATCAACGTGGTAACTGTTACCAGCAGAAGTTCCTATTTGGGTCAAGCCGCGGGTGAGTTTCTGCTCTCACCCCCAAACAGTTAATACGTAAAAATTTGGTAACATTATCCTCTCTGGGTTTTGGTGTGAAAATATAGATTCCTGAACTACGATTAAGATTTTTTTTAATCTAAGTCAAAACTTCAAAGCTTATAGTTACATAAAAAGAAAGGTTACAAGAATATAATAGTTAAAATAGTCACACAAGCACTGGCGTGCGCAGCACATTTTATTAGGGGGTGCACCGTTGGAGGGGTGTGTCTAGCACCATCTATTGATGGTCAACGCAATATAAAATATCCACCCTTGTACCAATCCTAATAAAGCAGATACGTTGTCAGATGTGCACCAAACAAACACCCCTGATGGCATTCACTGCAATTACACTGCTCCTCCTCAGCCTGGTCTGGCTCCCCCTCTCTTTCCCCTGCAAGCTGCAGCAGCTTACTTACAAGTCAGTCACTCACTGACAGTCGCAGACTAGTATTGCCGCTGCTGGAAAAATGAGTGACGTGTCAATGTTGCTGCCGACTGCCTGCCAGTATTGAATTTGTCTTCCTAAGGGGAACGCTGGCTGCATACTGCTCCTTATCAGTGGCTGGCGTTGGCATAGCATAGAAGGAGAGAGGTGGGCATGTGACGGGTGAGCATGCGAGCAGCATGACGTAATAACGTCACATCGCACTGTTTTTGTACATGGAGGTGGAGCTGGGAATTTGAAAGCCGGTGTCAGTGGCATCCTTGATTAACCCAGGCGTCCGGTCGGTAATGCAGTCCTGACAGGGTGCAGCGCAGAGGGGACAATAATCAGCCTGCTCGGCGATCGCTGCATCAGGCATGTGAGATCAGGGTGCCAGACATTAGGGGGTGCCTGTGTGCACCAGGCACCCCCCCCTGCGCACACCTATGCACACAAGTAATCACAATTTCATTAATTAAAATAAGCGAAAATATCGACAATGTTCATATCACCTAGGCAGGGCTGGACACTGATTTGAGGTGAAGTCTCTTCTGGTAGGTATGTTTCATCACGATTATCGAGATCGCTTCACAACAATGAACAACTTGCAGCCACAGTTTCTCATACTTAAACCCACTGCAGGTTCCCTTTCGCCCCCCATGCAAAGACATTTCACTTGTACAATACATTGGTACATCAATTCATGATTCATTTAGAATAATAAAAGTTTCAATCATTCCCATTTCGATATAAAATTGGGCGTCCCTTACAGGCTTTTAACCCTTTATGACCCATTTAAAAGTACATTATTCCAAAAAGTATTGTGATGACTGTTGCCATTCAAATCCCAAACTCCATTTCAATGTACAAAAATTCTGTGAACATTTTCTGGCAGATGCCAGAGAATCAAAATAAAAAATTAGAACGAATCATACATTTTTGATGTACAAACTATCATGGTTTATTTTTTACTAAAAACAGACTGACTAAACCATTTGTTTAGGGTTACTTAGTTGCTCATTCGTCTATTTTACAAGCGTCATCAATGTGATACACTGGAAACATGCAAAGGGTCATAAAGGGTTAATGCCACCTTATCCGCCACCTCCACCATCCTGGGATACATTGTCTATGCAGAAAATTCTTGTGTGTGGAGGATTGACTAGGCTGAAAGTCCATTTAATGAGAAAGGAGTGGGATCTGTATAATTTGAAACTGCTACGGTCTGTTAGGTAAAGGATCACTATATGTGCAATCTGGTAAAGTAAATGATAGCAGTCTCTTTATCTGTCCCTAAAGAAGTGGAACTATTTATTAAAGTGGTGGGTAGACCTCGTGACTAAGTGAAGTAGAACAGTCTGTTCCTGTGGAAAGCATATGTGTGGGTCTACAGTGAAAGTCCACTGTACAGTATTCCGGAGTCTGAGCTTTCGCTAGATGATAAGGCAACTGTCATTAGTCGTAACAATCTGTATGTACAGTAACACAATAGAAATATAAGGTATTGGCTCATATTTTTTTTATCAGAAAATGATATTCTCTCAGTCGAATGATGATTATTTTTTTAATTTATTGTGCTCATATCTGTGCTGTAAATCTCATTAAAACAAAGTGGTACTTTGGAACCTTTTTATTTTACATTTTTTTTGGTCACATTCTAGACACTTTGTCAAATGAGTTTACAGGATTTATAGCATACTCACTGTCTATAACACTAGAGAGTACAATTCATGTTTTGTGCAATCAACACAGTTCTTTTCGAATACCATGAATAGTAAGGCTGTGCTGTGAGTAACTCCTAAGAATTTTTGAGTATGCAGTTCTTTAACATTCTTCTAACATAGAGACTGATTCATGGTTGTTGTAAGCCAGGGGTGGGGAACCTTTGGCCCTCCAGCTGTTGTTGAACTACACATACCAGCATGCCTTGCTACAGTTTTGCTATTTGGACATGCTAAAACCGTTGCAGGGCATGCTGATGATGTGTAATTCAACAACAGCTGGAGGGCCGAAGGTTCACCGTCCGTGTTGTAAGCGAAGCAAAAAAAGCACACAACTGGGCAAAACCATGCTGGACTGGCGGGGGGGGTGTGTAACGTACAGAGAGATTTAGATTTGGGCGGGGTGTGTTCAAAATAGTTTAAATTGCAGTCAGTGTAAAATTAAAGGTGTCTAACATTTGTGGGCTACATTTAAAAGCAGCCAGTATACCTGCTTTGAACTGGTCCAGTTGCTTCACCAAGTGGTTTGACCAGATGCAACTTTGCATAGACGCCTCTGGTGAATACAGGATCCCTAAATTCCTATAATGTAAGCTACAAACATTGTGGATTTTACTACATGTAACTACTCCATTCCACAAATCTGTGGTAAGCAAATTCAGCATTACTTCTGTGCAGCACATTGCCTGAAACCTGTGGATTTGTGTGTTTTTATATATATTTTAACATGAACTCAGTACGATGCTATTGCTTGATCTTTTTCTCTCTCTAAATCAAAGTAACTGCACTATAGATCTCCCTATTACGTGTTGTGTGTGTGGTGGGTGAGGGCTGAGCTGTGCATTGGCACTGGAGTTGGTATGCCAGTATCTAAAAATGGGAATGTCCTACCCCTTTCACACCACACAAATAACCCGGTATCAACCTGGTATATTACCGGGTCCATCCCAAATTCCTGGGTCGCCTGACCCGGTAATTCAACCCCGGAACAAAGAAGGGTTATTCCTGGGCTATTACAGTGTCAGGTACAGTGTGAACAGGTTTCCCGGGTCGATGAAACCTGTTCACACAGCATAGGGAGAGGCGGTGCAGAGATTATTTTATCTCCTAGCGCTGCCCCCGTTGGCAACCCGACCCGGCAATATGCCAGGTCGGGAAGCCAGTTCTCAGGGTCCAATGCTGGGTCACACCCGGGAAGTACCCATTTCCAATTCCCAGGTGCGACCCGGCGTTAGCGATCTGAAAGCGAGTGAGTGCTATGGGTAAACACACAGCCCAGTGGTTCTCAAACTGTGTGCCGTGGCACCATGGGGTGCCTCAAGGCACTTGCAGGGGTGCCCTGGGTTGGTAGTCCAGGACCAATTCAAATTATTTATAGTCAATGTAATAGGTAAAACCAGTGCTGGTGGCTGCCAGTCATAAAATATGTGGACAAACAGAAGCAAATCCTGTCCTGCACATAATTGAACTTAAGGCTGACATACTGTATAAACACAATTTACTTTTCTCTTATTTTTCTTTCTAAATTTCTCAATAAGAATCTTTTGGCCTAGGGGTGCTGCGAAAAAAAAATCTTATACTAGGGTGACGTGAGTCCAAAAAAAAGTTTGGGAACCACTGACATAGCCTATATTCTAACCCTGCTTCTAAACTATTCTTATGCCAATTGTCAAGTCCATCCATTTAAAGGTTTGGCCGTGATTGACCAGCAATCATACAATTTTTCAATTTTCTATAGTAGTAGGGATATACCAGGAGTCCGGAAGGCTCATCCACAGTGGGATTCAGTATGTAATACCAGCTGACGGGATGTCGTCTGTTGGTATCCCGACAGCGGCATCCTGTCTGCCGGAATACCAGCACTCGAGTCCCCTCGCTGGCTTGCTGACCTTGCCACAGGTTCTATTCCCACTTGGTTGGTGGTGTGGACCCACCAACCGAGTGCGAATTACAGGCGGGTGTCGGCATTCTGTCCACTGTTAGGATTCCAGTGTCTGTATCCTGATCGCGACAGGCAGCATTGTGACTGCATCCCCCACAGTGATCTTTGGCTGCAACACTTAAGGTATATAATTTTGTGACAAAAAGATGTGCATTAATAATAGCGCTAATCAGAAACCATATATCATATTTAATACACCAATATGTGGAAGGTGAACTAAATAAACTGATTCACCATAGACAGAGGGAAATGTCCTCAAGATTTTCTCTTATATACAATCAGTTTTTCTCCCTCTATGAACTCATCAGGAGGCAACTGTGTGTGATCTTGAGTCTGCAAAAGAAGTGTCACCTCTCCCTATTTGTATAAGGGAATGGCTCAAGGGACACTTTAAACAAAACTGATCATGGTGCAGTTTCTCTTAAAAGCAACACATTTATTTTTAACAGAGTGCACTTACACGAACACAAATTAAAAACAGCATATTACAGTCAACCCCTTAAGCATATCACCAGCAGTTGCAGTCCTTAATCAGGGAATCCTGGAGTGCCAGATGGTAACGGAAAGTGGAAATATGAGCTCCGGATGCCCAAAACCACGTCACCACAGAAAAACCCTTCAAGGTAGCAGATGGAGTTCGAGTACAATAGCCACGCTTAACGCGTTTCGGACGATATTCGTCCTTTGTCAGAAGCATGGCTAACAAACACAAGTCCTAGATATTTATCCCCTCTTAATGAGGGGTACACAGCTGCCATCAATCTCCGCTGTTCGGCGCCGCCGTGATCTCACACTGGTGCATAGGGTCCGAACGCGGAAGCGACCGCTGCGGTTCACCGCTCACCGGAAGTCGTAATATTTGTGTTCCACCACCGGGATTCTTCGTCTCCGGTTATTGCAGACAGTGTACGTTTTACTGGAATGGCTTAAAAATAGCCCAGTCCACATTGAAAGTCCCCATACATGAGTCCATCATACAAAACATAAAAATAAGACAAAACAATTAAAAAAGACAATTAATAAAGTGTATAAATATATACAACTCATAAAAGTGCATATACTAGAAAGTGCAATGTGCAAGATAGGAGATACCAAGACCCACAGACTAAGTTAGAAAACATTTGAGTTCGAATTCACCGTTTAGTCCTCCTGGTAACAGGGTTCCCAAACGGTGAATCCACCTCATTTCTGTTTGTAGCAGCCGTTTCTCCAGATCCCTAGTCCTCCATTTGGGGAGAATTAGCTGGATCCCACAAAAAGATTTAAGGGAACATTTCATTTGAGTTGTGCAATTTTTTAAAATGTGATGAGACTGTATGGGTATCTAAACCCTTTCTGATGTTATAGATATGCTCCGCCCATCTAGTCTTAGCACATCGGGTCGTTTTGCCTACATAAAAGAGCCCACATGCACACTCCAAAACGTATATTACATTTTTTGAGTGGCATGTTATAAATTCTCTTATGGGATATGAATGACCATTGACCCTAAATTCTGTTATCTTTCGGGTGGGTGATTTGACGGTTCTACACATCAAGCAATCACCGCAACGATGGAAACCCTTAGTTCTCACACTTTGTCTTGGATTGGTTTCCACGCTGCTTCTCAGTAACTGATTTTTTAGGGCCGGGGCCTTCCTATAGATGAAAACTGGTTTCACAGGGAGTAGCGATCCTAAAACTGAATCTTGTTTCAATATGTTCCAGTTGTTCCTGATCACACGCTCGATCCCTTTAAAGGAAGTACTATATTGGCTGATGAAGGCCCATTTGAGCCTTTCATCTGTAGGTTTTCCATCATTCCTAGGTATCAGTAAGGTCTCTCTCTCTATATTGGCAACTTTCAGCCTGGCTTTATCCAAAGACTCACTGGAGTATCCTTTCTCCATAAAACGTTCAGACATCTCAATAAGCTGTTGGTCACATACCTGTACATTGGAGCAATTTCTTTTAATCCTTGCAAATTGGCTGAAGGGAATACCATCCAGCCAGTTTGCATGGTGCAGGTTGGTTCTTTCTATAAAACTATTGGAATCCGTTGCTTTACTGTACGTCTTAGTGTTCACTTGTTAGTGTTCATCAACATAGACACTTAAGTCAAGGAAAGAAACCTCCTTTTTACTCCTAGTGAACACTAATTGAATTGACATGGTGTTACAATTTAGATTCTCACAGAAGGTGTTAAGTGATTCCTCGTCCCCTCGCCAGACAAAAAAGACATCGTCTATATAGCGCTGCCAGGACACCAATTTTGTAACAAATATGTTTATTTCATGTAAATAAAATGTTGATGATGTCATATTTCTTAAGACACAGTCACTGTGGAGGGATTTGATCTTTGAAAAAGCTGGGAACCCCCTTCCCCCCCAGCGAAACGCGTCAGGCCAGCTGCACCCCAGGATACAATTGGATTCTCCACCTGATACACCTTATATTTGGACTTTTGTGTGACCTGAAGCAGACCCTCATGGATGTTCATCATTTGGGTCATCTTTAATACAGCTGCAGATCCGGCCACAGGGGGACTTCTGCTGCCACAGCAGTGCCATCTGCCAATTACAGGACCCCGCTTTCCAAGCCTGGACAGCAACATACAGCCAGGACCCATCATCCCAAGCTCGTGAGTGAACTCACATCACAAGGTCGTATTTAAGGAACAGGACACACTAACCAAACATCGCCATTCCAATATGGATGTGGAATTCACAATATAAAAGGGTGACTATTCGACTATATTGTTTCATGCCATTTCAACTTTTGGCTGCTCTAATTCATTTGTTTTTATATGTTTGAATTTTAAAGATATTGTACATTAGGGGTCATTCCGACCCATTCGCTCACTGCGTTTTAACGCAGCAGAGCGAACGGGTCCCTGCTGCGCATGCGCCAGCGCCGTAGTGCACCTGCGCATGCGGGACGGCCGAAGGCCGTAGCAGGAAAGCGATCACCTCTGCCTGATTGACAGGCAGAGGTGATCGTTGGGCGGGAGTGGCGAAACGGCTGTGTTTGGCCGCCGTTTCGTAGGCACGGTCCGGCCAACGCAGGCGTGGCCGGACCGAATATGGGGTGGGCCGCAGCGGCTGCGTGATGGGCCAGGGAGCGAGGAGTAGCTCCCGGCCAGCACGCTAAAGCTGCGCTGGCCGGGAGCTACTCTTGAAGTACAAAGGCATCACCGCTGTGCGATGCCTTTGCACTTTTGCGGGGAAGGGGCGGCACTGACATGCGGGGCGGACTAGCCCTGTGCTGGGCGTCCCCCCACATGTCAGGAAAGATGATCGTAGCTGTGCTAAATTTAGCACAGCTACGATCAACTCGGAATGACCCCCATTGAGACAACTTCACAGAAAGTATTTTATTTTATTTTCACTATAAAATTACATTTTATAGAATTCAATTTCACTTCACCTGTTTTGGATTTCTTTCCTCAAAGAAGCGCAGTGTTTTTTCTTTGTTTTAATCTTTTACCTTGGGACTGACTATCCCTGCGTTTCACACAGCAGCTTGGTGCATAGTGCCCATTCTAGCGCCGGTCATTGGAATATTGTATTATTTCCTTTCTTTTGCACTGTGGAGGGATTCATTTGAAACAATACTCTGTACTCACATTGTGCATCATTTTGTAGTAGATACTCCTAGAAATAAGCTGCACTTTGTTTCATCTTGATCTGTCACGTTAAAGCTGAGCAATAATAAAAACTCAATTTAGTGACATCAAAGAGATAGCCACTCATGGTTATGTGATCCTTGCACCCAAGAACGAACACATTTACCCTATTAACAATTACATATTGGAGAGGTTTCCGTATGAGATGAGAGTTTACAATTCTATAAACACTGTTATAGTAACATAGTAACAGTAATTGAGGTTGAACAGAGGCAAATTGCCCATCGTGTTCAACCCGTATTAAGTTATGATGATTCAACATACCCGCTGAATAATGTTTTATGACTAGTTAACTACTATTACTCATATTACCCCTGGATTAACCATGTAGATATTTTAAATATTATAACCTTGAATATAATTTTCATTCAGAAATGTATCTATTCCTTTTTTAAATCCATTTACAGATTCCGCCATTACCACCTTCACTGGCAGGGAATTCCAAATCCTTATTGCCCTAACAGTGAAGAACCCTTTCCTCCGTTGCGTTCGGAACTTTCTCTCCTCCAGCCGCAGCGAGTGCCCACGTGTCCTAAACTGTGTTATGAATGTAGAAGAGGCAGTGCACTATCCTCCTGATTTCCTAAATAATCTATCAGCGTATGGATTACCCCCATATTTTATAACCTTGAAAGTTATACCCCTGTCACACCAAGCTTTTGACCTGGGTTATTGCTGGGTTGACCTGGGTCATGGCTCAGTCTGTATAGGTCCGTGAAAAATAACCTGGGTAGTTAGCAAGGTTGAAAGGGTGACCCGGATCATCCGGCGTGCCCTGTACAAACCCTATGGAGAGCCGACTCACCGATGCTTGCAGATATCATCTCCAAGCGCTTGCAGAAGAGTTCAATTCGGTAATAACGCTGTAGTGTGAAAGAGGTCTGATGGGGACTTTGGTATGAAAGGGGTATTAGTCTTCCAATAATACGACACGGCTGAAAGTTAAATCTCTTCAAAGAAATGTAGAAGCCAGTATATTGACAGGATGCAGTAAAGGGGAAAATTAATTTATTCCTCAAATTCCCAATAACTTTCCAGTTTAAGAGGCTTCAAATCCCAGAAAACGTTGCTGTGTTATGACAATTAACAAGTCCCACATAGGGGTGGACTTGAGAACCAGATGCTTTTCTTATGGTTTAGCTAATATACTGTATATGTGTATGTGTGTGTATATATTGTCGAAGTCGGAAAATATTACAGTACACACATCACGTACAAACTCCACACAGATGACCTCTGTGCGCATGCTTGTTCTGCCGTGCGTGCACATATTCGCAAGTTGCGTATGACCGCTCACGCGGTCCTGAGTATTAGCCCGTGGTATGAGTAATTACGGTAGCATTGGTACTCGCATGGAAAAGCCACAAAGACATATCTCATATTTAATCCACATAGTGCACAATGTACACATAGCCCACACACACCACACCAGCAGGTTATACTTGTTTAAAAGGTACAACAACAAAGGGATTCACCTTTACAGGATATGAGGGGACAGCATTAGGTTATGAGGTGGTGTTTGGTATCCAACTGTAGGGTATTTTAAGGGCAACATTCCGGTAGCAGTTTGCAGAAGATAGCACGCTCCTGCGTATAGTTATGCGCAGGAACAAGATATTAATATTATACTGTGTTTACTGTACTCTAATATTCGGCGGGTACCCAGTGGAGACCAACTGCAAGCACACCTGGAACAGACATCGCCCACCTATTCAAACCAACCTATGACCCCTCCTGTACTGTAAATGACCAGCCCTTTGACCTATGGATGAAGAGGTTACAGTTTCCATTGTATTGTGTTTTTACCAACTGTATAAAAGCTAAGCTGCCTAGCCGGTCACTCAATCTCTCTCTGAAGGTCATCTTGCTGATTGACTGAGCACCGGACCGTGTGGCGCTGGCGAAACCAAATGTATGTACCATTGCATTGTAGCCTCTTTTCTCTTATTGTAATTGTATATCTGTTGTAAGGGTTCAGTATGGTATGCCGGCGGCCGGGCTCCCGGCGACCAGCATACCGGCGCCGGGAGCCCGACCGCCGGCTTACCGACAGTGTGGCGAGCGCAAATGAGCCCCTTGCAGGCTCGCAGCGCTCGCCACGTTACGGGCACGGTGGCGTGCTACGCTATTTTATTCTCCCTCCAGGGGGGTCGTGGACCCCACGAGGGAGAATAAGTGTCGGTATCCCAGCTGTCGGGATTCTGGCGCCTGTATACTGTGCGCCGGGATCCCGTCAGTCGGCATACTGAAGACCACACCTGTTGTAACCCCCTTTTATCAATTATATGTTGGCGGGTCGGATCCCAACTTCTTAAATATAATTGGTGTCGTGTCTCTTTCCCTGCTAAGGTTATAAATGTATTTGAGCCACACGTGAAGCTGCATTGTGCTCTCAGCGTGTTGGTGTGTGTATGCACTGCGTGTACTTTGTACGTCCGTCGCGGCGTGTGTATGCAAAGTGCGTGCACGGTACGGGCCTTTGTACGCTGACTGAGTAAAAAGTACGTAGGTTAAGGATTGAATACAGCGGCCGCAGCAGCTCGATTTTAAAGTGTATTGAGTGTATTAAAGTATTGCTTTTAGTCCTGTAAGTAAATCAGCATTTACAATTGGGAGCTCGATACGGTTTTTCACATGCTCGTAGGCTAGCAGGTCATAGCAGACTTTAATCTATCAGCAAAGGGTAAAAATACATCTTTAAGTTAAACTTTTTCCTGGTTGCTTGGATGTTTTGAAACTCTATTTTGCACTGTTAGATTGCATCTGCTCTGTCTGGTCTGCAGAGTTGCTGATAGGACCTGGAGGTAAACAGGAAAAAAGCTATTTAAAAATCTGTGTACATTTTTTTGGCGCCAAAAGCGTACACAAAGGGTACCGATATTTTGCATACTCTCCCACATATTGTTGCCATAGGTTATTAGTCATTATAGATCTGTGTGAAATCGGATACATTTGTTTGCTATATAGATAAATGTGAAATAAATGCATTTAAGGGTGTAATTATAAAATACAAAACGCAGTTCTGGCCTAATCGTTTTTAGGTTTATACAGAACAAGTGTGGGTTGTGTTTGTGAGTGAAAATAGTTTGTATTGCTCACATTTATAGAGATTGTGTGGGTTGTTTTATTGCGGACGCACATTTGTACACGTGGTCCGGACAAAGTACAGGAGCGCGCACGCGGCGTGAAAGGCACGCACGGTCGCGTGTTTACGCAAGGTTGCATAGGAGTACAAATGCTAAGTACAAATCACACAATAGTTTGTTCAATTAAAAGGCGGGATAGTATACATTTAATACAATAGCACATAACTATCCGATTTCAAAAAGAGGTTACCTTAAAAAATTTAGTTTAAAACTGTAAGTACCTCTGGGGTAAAGTAACCAACCTAAGGGAGTGGAAATTTTCTGTACAGAAAAGAAAAACAAGGGGGTATATTTACTAACATTCGTAATTTCCGAAAATAGGTCAAAGTTCAATCACGAATGACATCGAGAGTGTAAAACTGCAACTTTTTGAATTTATTACGATGGATTTACTAAGCTGTCGTATTCGTGTTTTTCTTTTCTTCCGATGTCGATGTCATTCGTTTTTTTTTTCCTAATTTTACGGCAGTGATTAGCAAAACACTGCCGTTTTTTTTTACAATCAATCTCGGCCGGATCTGTGTGATCCGTGCTGGGGTTCTTTTTATTTTTTATTTTTAATTAAACAATGTAAAATCCCCCCAAAAAATGCGTGGGGTCCCCCCTCCTAAGCATAACCAGCCTCGGGCTCTTTGAGCCGATCCTGGTTGCAGAAATATGGGAAAAAAATGACAGGGGTTCCCCCATATTTAAGCAACCAGCATCGGGCTCTGCGCCTGGTCCTGGTCCCAAAAATACGGGGGGAAAAAAGAGTAGGGGTCCCCCGTATTTTTAAAACCAGCACCGGGCTCCACTAGCTGGACAGATAATGCCACAGCCGGGGGTCACTTTTATATAGTGCCCTGCGGCCGTGGCATCAAAAATCCAACTAGTCACCCCTGGCCGGGGTACCATGGGGGAGTGGGGACCCCTTCAATCAAGGGGTCCCCCCCCCCCAGCCACCCAAGGGCCAGGGGTGAAGCCCGAGGCTGTCCCCCCCCATCCAATGGGCTGCGGATGGGAGGGCTGATAGCCTTTGTTGTAAAATAAAAGATATTGTTTTTAGTAGCAGTACTACAAGTCCCAGCAAGCCTCCCCCGCATGCTGGTACTTGGAGAACCACAAGTACCAGCATGCGGCGGAAAAACGGGCCCGCTGGTACCTGTAGTACTACCACTAAAAAAATACCCAAAAAAACACAAGACACACACACCGTGAAAGTATAATTTTATTACATACATACACACATACATACATACTTACCTTATGTTCTCACGCAGGTCGGTCCTCTTCTCCAGTAGAATCCAAGGGGTACCTGTTGAAGAAATTCTACTCACGAGATCCAGGGGTCCAGGCTCCTCGGCAAATCCAGGGATAATCCACGTACTTGAATAAAACAAAAAAACGGTTGCCCGACCACGAACTGAAAGGTGACCCATGTTTGCACATGGGTCACCTTCCCACGAATGCCAGAAACCCACTTTGCCTTCTGGCTAAGTGGGTTTCTTCAGCCAATCAGGGAGTGCCACGTTGTAGCACTCTCCTGATCAGCTGTGTGCTCCTGTACTGAGTGACAGGCAGCACGCGGCAGTGTTACAATGTAGCGCCTATGCGCTACATTGTAACCAATGATGGGAACTTTCTGCTCAGCGGTGACGTCACTTTAGGTCAACCGCAGGGCAGAAAGTTCCCATCATTGGTTACAATGTAGCGCATAGGCGCTACATTGTAACACTGCCGTGTGCTGCCTGTCAGTGAGGACAAGAGCACACAGCCGATCAGGAGGGTGCTACAACGTGGCACTCCCTGATTGGCTGAAGAAACCCACTTAGCCAGAAGGCAAAGTGGGTTTCTGGCATTCGTGGGAAGGTGACCCATGTGCAAACATGGGTCACCTTTCAGTTCGTGGTCGGGCAACCGTTTTTTTGTTTTATTCAAGTACGTGGATTATCCCTGGATTTGCCGAGGAGCCTGGACCCCTGGATCTCGTGAGTAGAATTTCTTCAACAGGTACCCCTTGGATTCTACTGGAGAAGAGGACCGACCTGCGTGAGAACATAAGGTAAGTATGTATGTATGTGTGTATGTATGTAATAAAATTATACTTTCACGGTGTGTGTGTCTTGTGTTTTTTTGGGTATTTTTTTAGTGGTAGTACTACAGGTACCAGCGGGCCCGTTTTTCCGCCGCATGCTGGTACTTGTGGTTCTCCAAGTACCAGCATGCGGGGGAGGCTTGCTGGGACTTGTAGTACTGCTACTAAAAACAATATCTTTTATTTTACAACAAAGGCTATCAGCCCTCCCATCCGCAGCCCATTGGATGGGGGGGGACAGCCTCGGGCTTCACCCCTGGCCCTTGGGTGGCTGGGGGGGGGGGACCCCTTGATTGAAGGGGTTCCCACTCCCCCAGGGTACCCCGGCCAGGGGTGACTAGTTGGATTTTTGATGCCACGGCCGCAGGGCGCTGTATAAAAGTGACCCCCGGCTGTGGCATTATCTGTCCAGCTAGTGGAGCCCGGTGCTGGTTTTAAAAATACGGGGGACCCCTACTCTTTTTTTCCCCCGTATTTTTGGGACCAGGACCAGGCGCAGAGCCCGATGCTGGTTGCTTAAATATGGGGGAACCCCTGTCATTTTTTTCACCATATTTCTGCAACCAGGATCGGCTCAAAGAGCCCGAGGCTGGTTATGCTTAGGAGGGGGGACCCCACGCAATTTTTTTTGAAAAAATAAGCACTTTCCCACCCCTTCCCACTGATATACATGCACGGATCTCATGGATCCGTGCATGCCTATCCAATCACGAATAAAAAAAAAAGGTCTGTTTTTTTTTAGCACTTTTTTACGAGTTGTAATTTTTCACGGCAGTGTTTGTTCTTTTTTGGCTTTGCACTTCTTAGTAAATGACCGAGATTCATACTTAAACAGCCGCGTTTTGACCGATGGTGTATTCATTCGTAATTTTTTACCTGAACTTGCAAAAAATTACGAATGCCCTCATCACTGCCGTGATTAGTGTTTAGTAAATTACCGAGATTAACCGAGATGACACTTTGAAGAAAAAACGGCATCTCGGTCAAAATCGGGAGCTTAGTAAATATACCCCAAGGTGTATTTGAGTGAGTGAAAGCGGAGTGAGTGGAGCTGAACCCCGGAAATTCGGGTCCCGTGGGAACACTGGGTTAGTAGAGGCCTGGTAGCGTAAGGACCGCTACCTTACATGAACATATTGTGGAAATACGCAAGTCGTGAGGAGACTTGCACAGGAGCGTGATAGGGAATTGTGAATTGAGAATTGTGACCCCATATAGTTTTTGTTACGCTTCGGCTGAGGATCGCAGCTTGTGAATTCAACTCCCGCGATCGTATGGGCATATAGATAACTAGTATCTATAGGCTGTTCGATTGAACCGCACGTCCGTGTGTTCTACACAGCACAACGTGATACCATTGTGTCATATGCGCTGTGGAAAGCATACGCAGACGTGATTGTGTAAACAAAGGGGTTTTTCTTTGATAACGTCGGGAAATCTCCCTGGTGGACTTCCACTGGAAAGGTGAAGCAATAGTTATTAGGCAACTGTTTTTTTCTCCCTACAAAAATTCCATTGGAAAGATACCGAAAAGCAATTTTTCGCTGCCTCTCTCAGGAAAATATTCCAACAGAACCTCCACCGAAAGAAATTACTGTGCTGTAAGGTCTTATAGGAGCCCTAAGTTGGGTACATTGCGATCCACTATCGACAGTGTATCGTTGTACTGGCCAGCATGGGCGAGAGTGTGTGAAAGGTGCTCGAGTAACTTTCACCGTCTGCTTGCATTGAGTATTTTGGAGTTTGTGGGAAAAGGCCCACAATTATGGGAGCCAGTTGCTCAAGAGAGAGACGTTCAGTATGCAGTATGCAGGGTTCAGGCTGGAGAATTGCGGCCCAGGGGGTCTGCAAGGTTTATTGCAATGAATGGGTACGTATGACTGCTGAAGATAGGGCCACATTCCCCAGGGTGGGTAGCTTTGAACCAGAGGTACTGCAGAATGTAAGTATTAGAATATGTCTGATCAAATTTAGAAAACAAAGGATCAGACATAACGATTGTTTAAATCTGTGGCAACAAGAGGGGGAGGTGCAAAGGGAACTAACCCACAAAGCAAGTTCCAAACCTGGCAGGAATGTGAGTACGAGCACACCATTACCGACAAGTCGAAGGGGAGGAAATGGCTACAATTAATGGTACATCTGTAAATGATAGTAGAATGCAGAAGCAATGTGTTAACCCTAACCTTTGCAAGTTGTATCCTGTTTTGAATTCTCTCCAAGGTTATAGGTCACAGGAAGATGAAGGACCCAGGATAATCACAGCTCTCATTCAGGCAGTCACCTTACAGGAAACTCAGGTGGGTCCTGTCCAACCAGTAAGAGCAGTAACAGTGTCTCCCACTGAAAGGACTGGTGAGATCACAGACATCGGTAAGTGTGAGACTGTTCATTACACAGAGACATTAATACCTCACAGTGAGAAAATTAGGAATGAAATGGTAGGGTTACATCCTGTCTTGGAAATAGTAACTCCCAATGGGAGAACTGATAGTCAGGGAGTAACCCTCACCAGGAATAATGCAATGTTTTGCCCGTGGACCAGATCAGAACTGCAGTCAATCATTTCAGAATTCCCCGATCCTCAGAAGCATTTAGCCAGATGTCAGAAGTTCATCAAGGATCTGGGTAATGCCCATGAACCTGCAAATAAAGATTGGCGGACACTTTTTAAAGCGTACCTACCCCCTAATATTGACACCCAAAAATGTATTACGGATTGTAAATTAGAGTCGGATAGTCCTATGACTGATGAACACAATCAGGAGAACGTGGAATTAATTAACATACAACTAGGATTGTATTTCCCCACTGCTGTTAAGTGGAGCAAAATTTTCTCCATAAGACAGAAGGACAGTGAAATGACATCTGAATATTTCCATAGGGCTTTGCAAATAATGTCTGGATACACTGGAGTATCGGATATAGAGAATGATGAGAATTACAGGGAGGTGGCTGTCTCTGTGCTAATGGACGGGCTCAATAAGGCATTGAGGGTCAGGGTGCAGACTTCTTTGCCAAATTGGAAAGGGGTCACAGTAGCTAATCTTAGAGAGCGCGCTATTGAACATCACAAGGATATTGCTAGGCGCAGAGAACAACAGGAGGAGAGGTTGAGGACGGTAAGTGTACAGACACATACAGGAAAGTCCCATCTGCCTAATCCCCAGACCCTTGATATTTGGAGAAGATCAATAATATGTTACACTTGTAAGAAGGAAGGGCATTTTGCCAGAGATTGTAGGAGTAGTAGGACACATAGTCAATATAGACCCCCTAGACAGAAAACACAAGCCACATTATTAAACACATAGACGGGACTAAGGGACATATAGTAAGGAAAACACAGATTCGGCTAATGGGAAGAACAAAATAAACGCAACATTACCCTTTGACAAAGCTTGCTGGGGTTAAGATGGGGCCTCTAAACTTTTGCTTCTTTTCCCTAGCAGAAATGGCCCCCGATTAACTTAACAGGAGCTTTGTTAGATATGAATCAATCCATCAGTACCCCTACTCTCACCCTTCTTCCGCTCTTTTGATGAGGATGGGCAGCAGATGGGGGTAACTGTACATTGGATTGTACTATTTCTCTCTACTTCCCACACAATAGCCTGACATAATTCACAGTAAAAAATTAAAAATTGAGGCCTTATGATAATAAATTAACAGAGGTGCACCTATGGTCTCAGTTGACCAAATGTTTTTCAGAAAGATCACACTGGTATGACGGTGAAAGATAAGGTGACATTTTGTCCCTCACCGCATACCATATGCGATAAAGTCTAGCTATATGATTTTTCATGTGATGATTTGCGGTTTGATATGCTCTTATTGAAATTGAATAAGGAGGGATATGTCTGCCGAAAAAAATGACATTCCACAACATTTATGGGCAATGATATGCTTCATGGCAATATATTACATGTGATGGGTATAAGTGTCTCTATAAGAAATTGTGAGGCCGCGTGTGGTCTGATTTAGAAACACTGTGGAGAGAAATTAGACTTGGCAACAATCTGCCATTTGGCAACTTAGTTTCATTTGAGCTGAGAATGGGCTCAGGAATACTGCAGAGCTGATAAAGTGACGTGCCATATGTGAATTGTGAAAAGACGTTTAGAGAGTGGTTTTAAACCGAATGCTATTTTATGACATGTATATATTAGAGTCACATGACATACGCATGGTGTCCACCTCAAGGATGATTGTTAATTTCAAAGACACATGCTAAACATACATTGTACTTATCTGTAACCACTGACCAGAGTGTTTTGAAAATATTTAGCTTTGCAACAATTTGCTATTTGGCAACTAAGTTTCATTCAAGCTGAGAATGTGATCAGGAACACTGATGAACTGATAAAGTGATGGGTTATATGTAAATTGTAGCTAGGGAGTGGCTTAAAATCAAATGCCACTGCATGATGTGTACAAAATCTTTTTCCTTTACAATTTACCAGATAATATATGTATGGCTACACGGAGAGTGCGCTTTAATAAGGATTGATGGTCTTAAAGACACATACGAAATATGCTGTGATTCCATTAGCAACCATAGAGCTTTGAAATTATTTTTAAGCAAAGGAAAAATAAAAATAAAACTAGTTATTGTATGAACACATTTGTTTATTCACGATTTTACATTACGGGAGACAGGGAGATTCACTGAATACGAATGATAATCACCTCAGTGTCTGACTTTAGATGCTTTTGAACACTCTCCCTTTAATTTTAGATAGGTAAGAAATAAAAGTTAAGTTTTAATACTATTCATTAATCCTCTATATAACATACCACCAATTATTTCAAAAGAGTGCTCCAAAAAAGGAATTTTCTTTGGGGCTAGTCCCCACAACATTTTTGAATATGAGTTTCCCTATGAACTTAGGATGGACAGGACACTGGATTGATGGCTGGGATAGTCCCAGTAGAGATACAACACATATAGAATTTTTTTTAAGGGGAGTAGACCAAGTAGAAAGTCATTCCCCATAGTGCCCAATCCAGTTGTCAAATTTTATAAAATCCTCTTTTGCCTCTACAAACTTATCTGTTACTAACCTCTATGTGATTTTTCTTCACAGTTTCATCTCTTACGTTCACCTACAGGAGGGTACAATACATGGACCCGATTACAGTTCAAACACCACATGCCTAATTGGTCCTTCAGAGTTCTGCCCAAACCTGGTATATCTCACCAGCACAATGACTCCAGTATTACCACAGTGTGCCTGGTCATGCACAATGGGTGGAGAATGGGAATACTGGTGAAGGGAGATTGTGTACAGACACCGATATGCATGATGTGTGACGGCCTGTTGGTGAATGGCAAACCTGACATTCTCTTTTTCATTTTCCCTCTTTTCTCTCATCCAGAGATGTTTTTACTTCACACAACTGATAACATGAAATAATTAAATTAAAATTCAAAATTTGTGTTTCCTACAGGAAAAGGTAGTCTGGAAGGCGAAGGGATATGGTCAGGAGTCCTCAGGACTTTGGACAGATGGACACGGTAAGCCAGTAGCCCCCAGAACATATCTCGCAAGTCTAGCGGAGGCGGCACACGGTCTGACTCATCTGGGCAAGGAGGGTATGTGCAAGCTGGTAAGAGCCTACTAGAGTGCACCAGGATTCTCTTCTCATGCGGGTAAGAGAGCAATGACATGTCTTACTTGCTTGAGGAAGAATATTGGTAAGGCAATACCAACGGAGCCATCCCATATCCCTCCTACAGACGGACCTTTTCTGGTAATACAAATTGACTTCATACAGTTACCACCCTGTAGGAATTTGAAATATGTGTTAGTATGTACTGATGTGTTTTCCAACTGGGTAGAAGCGTTCCCTGCTGCCACAAATACTGCTACGTTCACTGCAAAGAAAATCGTGCAGGAATTTGTGTACAGATATGGTATCCCTAGAATGATTGAAAGTGATAGGGGTACCCATTTTACAGGTGAAGTCTTTCAGGTCATGTGCAAACTGATGGGAATTAATAGCAAGCTGCATACTCCGTACCGGCCACAGGCGAGTGCGAAGGTGGAGAGAATAAACAGCACTATTAAGAATAAGCTGAGCAAAGTGATGGCTGAAACTGGATTGCTGTGGTCTTTTTTGTCAACAACCTCATGTAATGATAGACCCCCAGGATGATTTGAAATGCAATAGTGAAATAACTGTGAAATATTTGGTTAGGATGAGCCGGCAGCTGAGAAATCAACAAAGAAATCTAAAGCTGGTGATTCCTGACCTACCGAACAGTAATTGTCATGACATTGAGCCTGGGGATTATGTGATGATTCGAAATTTTTTACGCTCAGGTTGGCTCATAGACAGGTGGGAAGGACCGTATCAAGTCTTGTTAACCAGTACGACAGCACTAAAGGTCGCCGAAAAAGAGACTTGGGTCCACTCGTCCCACTGCAAGAAGGTCGTTGACCCGGAGAAAACTCGTGACAAAGAGCAAGGTGAAGAGAACCTTGTATCACTAGAGTGTTTGTTCCGGGAAAGCTGAGAGGCAGGACTGTTGAAACGGCACATGAGCGTGGAGAACAACAAGATCAAAGACAACTGATAACATGAAATAATTAACGGTATACACGTGGAAGCAAAACCATGTAGGTTGGAAAGGTATCGCAGGGGTATTGTGCCCACATCATCCAGCCCGATACTTGTACTGAGCAAATGAGAGAACTAGGGATTGGTTTCTTTACATGGAAGATTTGCAATATGGTGATGTTACATTTTGTCCCCTATGTTCTCCCAGATGATGCCTATTTCATATGTGGGAGGAAAGCGTACAAGTGGCTTACTCCGAGCTCATAGGGATTGTGTTATATTGGGAGAGTACTACCAGAGGTCATGACCATAACCCATGATAAAATGAAAGACGTTCACCGCAGTGCTCAGACTCCTTATACTCATACCCATTATGAGCACCTCATAGATAGAACAGAGCACGCAGCCTCTGATTTGATCCACGAATCCACCGGGATTCAATTCCTTCTCGCATTAGATATCACCCATACTGCCAGAGGAATTATAAATTATAGGTACATCCATGCGCTAGCGAACTTGATAGATAATATCACTGAGATGTATTATGACACCTTCAGGTATACAGGAAGGGAGTTACAAGCCTACAAGAAGGAACTGATCCAGCACAGAATGGTCCTCAATTACGTTACAGCTGTGACAGGTGGGTACTGTGTTACCCTGGCCACTCAAAATGGCGTGAAGTGTTGTACGTATATCACGAATAGCACTGATGACCCCACGGAGATCATTGATCAAAAGATGGATGAGATCTTGCACTTGAAGTGGGAGTTCAGGAGGAATCACAACCTTACCTTGACGGCTGTGGGTAATGAACTGACCGGCTGGGTCTCATGGTTGAACCCACTCAAATGGTTCTCAGGGTTAGGAGAGTGGGCACAACATTTTATTATGAGTGTGGGGAAGTTTCTCCTTTGTATCCTGGGAGTCATCATAATTATTGGTCTGATATTCAGGTGTGTTCGAATTCTAACGCGGCACAAGCACGGCACAAATTTGATGAGTCTGAGGAGCGAGGGCGTTGTTACTGCAACAGATTTGGTTTATGACCCAACTATAGAAACAGTGTTATGATAAAGATTGTAAATGAATTTCATGGCCTGTTTCTTTCACCATTTTTCTCTGTCTCCCCCTTTACCCAGAAACATCCAACCGGAAAAGACGTCAACCCTACCCAATGTTTATGTGAATGTATTTTTATATATCAAGAAATAGTATATCTCTGTGGAGCGCACTTAATGACTGAAATAAATATATTTATGTATAATACAATTTAATATGGTTATATTGGTTTCTGACAAAAAGAGGATGACATCACACAAACACCCTTTAAACTTTAAAACATCTATTGCTTTTTATTGCTAAAATAATTACATTTCAATACTGATAAAAAATGATGTACACTTTTACAATGTGTTATTGTTCATTACAGCCAAAAAATTGAATAACAACTTTTCCAAACAATAAAAGATTTTTTCACTCAACGCGTTTCGTCGTATGTCGACTTCTTCAGGAGTGTTTTCTTTAGGGTGTGATCAAAAGTAAGTAAAAAGTAAAATACAAGTATAAATAAAAATATGAAACAAAGAGGAATACTAAAATATAAATATATCTATATATATATGAAGAATATGCACAAAAAATATATCTATGTCCAATTTAGCTAACATTGTAATGATTTGATTTATTGGTCTAATAAGACAATTGTTTAACTGGTTATCAAATAAAAAATCAATTCACAATATCAATGTCAAAATTAGCTGGCATTGTACGGACTTAATTTATTAAAGAGATATACTATTTCTTGATTTCTATTTTTGGTCTTGTTCGACAGGGGACCATCTCTGTGTAGAAGCTTGCCCCTTAATAAAATTATTGAGTACAATCAAAGGTATAGGTCCAATTTTAGAGCGCAAAAAGGATCTCTTATTCTATTGTATTTTTATATATGTGTCTTTTCTCCATCTCTGCAACCCTCAGTTAATGGCACACATAGTCGACAGGTGTTATGCACATATAGTAGCAGTCACATATATTCCCCCTCCATGTTTCATCAACTAAATGTGCTCCCCATTTGTTGGAATAAGAAGCCGAAAAGAGCTCGGTAGTGTTTGTTTGTCCATTTACAGACCCTTAATACGGGATGAGAAGGATTTAATGTATACTTCGCAATACCTCGAAGCTTACTTAGAACATATACGGCACGATGATACATGCCCCTCAGACATTGATTCATACATACATGCTTTTACTATCCCACTAGGCTATACATTTCCCACCTACAACTCTCCCCCGATCATCCAAGCTTGTATATAAATTGTATAGGTAATATTTTTAGTTTATTAGATAAGAGTGGCAGTTATTGATGACTGCCAAAGGGTGGACTGTCGAAGTCGGAAAATATTACAGTACACACATCACGTACAAACTCCACACATATGGCCTCCGTGCGCGTACTTGTTCTGCCGTGCGTGCACATATTCGCAAGTTGCGTATGACCGCTCACGCATGGAAAAGCCACAAAGACATATCTCATATTTAATCCACATAGTGCACAATGTACACATAGCCCACACGCACCACACCAGCAAGTTATATTTGTTTAAAAGGTACAACAACAAAGGGATTCACCTTTACAGGATATGAGGGGACAGCATTAGGTTATGAGGTGGTGTTTGGTATCCAACTGTAGGGTATTTTAAGGGCAACATTCCGGTAGCAGTTTGCAGAAGATAGCACGCTCCTGCGCATAGTTATGCGCAGGAACAAGATATTAATATTATACTGTGTTTACTGTACTCTGATATTCGGCGGGAACCCAGTGGAGACCAACTGCAAGCACACTTGGAACAGACACCGCCCACCTATTCAAACCAAGCTATGACTCCTCCTGTACTGTAAGTGACCAGCCCTTTGACCTATGGATGAAGAGGTTACAGTTTCCATTGTATTGTGTTTTTACCAACTGTATAAAAGCTAAGCTGCCTAGCCGGTCACTCAATCTCTCTCTGAAGGTCATCTTGCTGATTGACTGAGCACCGGACCGTGTGGCGCTGGCGAAACCAAACGTATGTACAATACGTAGCCTTTTATTCTAAGTATTCTATGTATTCTTATTCTATGTATCTATTCTCTTATTGTAATTGTATATCTGTTGTAACCCCCTTTTATCAATTATATGTTGGCGGGTCGGATCCCAACATCTTAAATACAATTGGTGTCGTGTCTCTTTCCCTGCTAAGGTTGTAAGTGTATTTCAGCCACACGTGAAGCTGCATTGTGCTCTCAGTGTGTCGGTGTGTGTGTATGCACTGTGTGTACTTTGTACGTCTGTCGCGGCGTGTGTACGCAAAGTGCGTGCACGGTACGGGCCTTTGTACGCTAACTGAGTAAAAAGTACGTAGGTTAAGGATTGAATACAGCGGCCGCAGCGCCTCGATTTTAAAGTGTATTGAGTGTATTAAAGTATTGCTTTTAGTCCTGTAAGTGAATCAGCATTTACAATATATATATATATATATATATATATATATATAAAAGAAAGATACAGCGGCACTCCGGGTCTTGTGTCATCAAAGGGTGTTGTATTAAGGCATTAACTAAAATGCATAGACCAACGTTTCGGTGCCCATAGCTCCTTTGTCAAGGTGAAGAACGTTGTTCACCTTGACAAAGGGGCTACGGGCCCCAAAACGTTGGCTTATGCATTTTTGTTAATGCCTCAATACAGCACCCTTTGATGACACAAGACCCGGAGTGGCACTGTTTCTTTTTTCTATTTCTCTTACCTGGTGGAGGGCACCTAGGCAGCAAAACCAGACATATATTGTGTGTATATATTAATTTGGCATACAGAGCTTCCCTAGATTTTAGCCAGCACACTGCTGAGAGCTTTCAGAATAAGATGGTGCTACCGAACCTGTGTCTCCTAAAATTGTCATCAAGCCAAATGCATTGCACTTCTCTTATGAGCTGATAGTTATTATACATGCTGCTTAGGGGTATATTTACTAAAGGTCAATCAATGTAAATTTAATGAAAATGTAAAACAGACATATGCTAACAGTTGAGCTTTTATATTTATTTTTAACTGTTATTACATGTTGTGTTTCCAGGGATGAAACATACATCAATTTAGATTTGATTTCCACCTATTAAGGTTCATTTTTATTGATTTTTTTTTAAAGTAAATATACCACCTCAGGGGGGTATCCAATAACCCAAGATAAAACATTGGGTGTGAAAAATGTTCGTCTTCGCAGTTTACTGATATTTTTTTACAGGCTATCCAATTACATGATCCGTAATTGGATTACCCCCCCTTAGTGTCCAAACAAAGCCCCACAGACACTGACTTCAATTATAACAAGTCAGTCAGTCAAGAACAATGAGCGCAGTGTCGGAATGGGGCATGTATGGCCCACCGGGGGAATACAGTGGTAGGGGCCTATGTTTAGGGGTGTGGCCAGTCTCTAGAGGAGGTGTGCCCAGCCGCCATATTGAGTTGCCTAACCATTTTGCAAGTGTTGGTCCCCTAGATAAATATATACAGTAAATACTGTAGTGCATGAATGATAATGTACTAGATTAATAACAGTACAGTCTGGAACCCGATCACTAGAGGAGGGGGTGGGGGCCCAGGCAGTAGGGCCCACCGGTGGTTTTCCCCTGTACCCCTGTTGGCCACTCCACTCTGAATGGGTGGACTACTAACTGTACCCGCAGTGGATTATAAATACATTGGGCTTAATTCAGGTTGGATCGCAAATCGCGATCAACCGGAATTTTTACGATCGGCCTGCAGGTGCATGCACAGCGCCCACACTTTCTGCGGGAAGGGGGAAGGGGCACAAAAAATCCGATCACCTCTCCTTGTCAATCAGGCAGAAGCGGTCGCGGGGCGGGCAACGCTCCATTTCCAGGGAGGGGACGGAGCGTTGCTGGGGTGGTGCGGCGCGAACAGGGGTTGGAGGCGGCTGAATGGGGGGGTTTCAGGGGTGTGATCACGGAGGCTGCATGATGTCAATCGCAGCCGCAGCGATCAAGAACGTGGCGGAGGCACTCCGTTTCTGCTAACAAGCAGAAATTGCGATATGATGGCAATTTCTGCTGTTTGAAGGGGGATGGGGGGGAAGGGGCGCGGCGGCGGCGGTCAGTATGCTGGGCAGCCTTGCCCAGCGATGGTCGGCCCCCAGCATGCTAGGAGAAGGATAGCAAATTCTGCTAATTAGCAGAGTTTGCCATCTTTACTGAATTAGGCCCATTATACAGTACTATGGCCATAATTTATACAATCCCTGGAGAGATTCTATTTTGCCTAGCTATTAAACTGCCATTTACCTATACATATATTTAGTTATGTTTCTTTTGTTGTAGGTTATATTAGACTTTTATTTTTGTTTCCTATTATTTCTTTAGGGTTTTTTTCATGCATCATTGACAGTGCAAACACTATGATTATATCCCCTGTAGGTGGCGCTAGAGTATTTCTTTAAATATGAACTGTGTTTTATTTTTAGAATGTTGTCTTGGTAACGTTATTTTAAAAATATTCTCTCCAACAGTTGTTTTGTTTCCGACCTGGTCAAATAGCATTAATCTTCCTGGTTTTGACAATTCTCTGCTGCTTTATATGTAAATGTCTTGCTCTTGTTACGGTCTGTAGACTTTCAAAACCTGTAACACGAGTCAAGAGAATATGTAATTTATTCTTGCAATCCAGAGCAATCCATAGTGTCAGTGGGTATTTGAAAGTAGAAATAACCGAACAATTGTGAAAATATTAGTCCATGACTCTCTCGCTAGAGTTTAGAGATTCAAGATATATCGGGTTTCCTTTATAATGCTGGCCATATGTTGTCAGATAAAGTGTCTGTCAGACTGAGAGAAAATGTCTCCCGGTCTGACAGACTATGGGGGACATTAACTAAGCAGTGATAAGAGCGGAGAAGTGAGCCAGTGGAAAAGTGCCCATGGCAACCAATCTAAAATTTGCATACTATAAAATGATACAGAGCTGCTGATTGGTTGATGGGGCAACTTCTCCACTGGCTCACTTCCCCGCTCCTATCACTGCTTAGTAAATGTCCCCCTAAGAATGATAAAGTGAAGAGAAGTGAAGATAAATCAGAGAGTGATAAAGTGAAGAGAGATAAAGTACCAGCCAATCAGCTCCTAACTGCCATGTCACAGACAGTTTGTGTTTGAAAAAAATGATAGAAGCTGGTTGGCTGGTACTTTGGGGGTAATTCAGATCTGGTTTTGGGGGTAATTCCAAGTTGATCGCAGCAGGACATTTTTTAGCAGTTGGGCAAAACCATGTGCACTGCAGGGGGGGCAGATATAACATGTGCAGAGAGAGTTAGATTTGGGTGGGTTATTTTATTTCTGTGCATGGTAAATACTGACTGCTTTATTTTTACACTGCAATTTAGATTTCAGTTTGAATACACCTCACCCAAATCTAACTCTCTCTGCACATGTTATATCTGTCTCCCCTACAGTGCACATGGTTTTGCCCAATTGCTAACAAAGTTCCTGCTGCAATCAACTCAGAATTAGGCCCTTTGCCTATTTGCTAACAGATTTGCTGCTGCGATCAGGTCTGAATTAGGCCCATTATGTCTTTTTTATCTCACTTTATAACTGCCCAAGGCTTAGTACATTGGCTTCGCTGTGAGATATCTCCATGTATGGCCACACGATAACTGGGTTCCTCCCCTGTTATATTAACAGTGGAAATCTGGAGCTGTCAGCTGTGACTGTACATACACTGCCAGATGCAGCTGATCAATTATTGGATCAGTCTGGAATTTATCATGCCCCAACTGTCCATTCATCACTTATCACTCGCGGCCATACACTATGCAATTACTGTTCCAAACCTCCGATAATCTGCTGATCTACATGATAATTGCATAATGTATGCATGGTTTAGGAAAATTAGACTTATTTGTGTAATAAAAAAAAATCTGATATAGATTGTGAATTGGAGAATGGCACTGTAAAAAGAAAAAATAATGGCATGCCTGGTCTGGGACTTCATTGGATGGTGTATTCTCAAAGGTCTGGCATCATGCAAGAAGGCACAGGTTCTCAAACTTGGTCCTCAGGACCCCACACAGTGCATGTTTTCATGTTTTCCAGGTCTCCTCACAGAATCACAAGTGAAATAATTAGCTCCACCTGTGGACCTTTTAAAATGTGTTAGTGAGTAATTAATACACCTGTGCACCTGCTGGGTGACCTGGAAAACATGCACTGTGTTGGGTCCTGAGAACCGAGTTTGAGAACCTGTGCAATATCTAAAAAAAACGGGTATTGGACTCAGGGTCGGCAGTGTCTAGGTCGACACCCAATAGGTCAACACCTATTGGTGACAGTGGCTAGGTTGACACTAAAAATAGGTCCACATGGCCATTAGGTCGACATGAAAATAGGTCGACATGAGTTTTTCATGTTTTTTGGTGTCATTTTCTTTGTACAGTGACCGGGAACCACAATTAGTGCACCGTATCCCCTCGCATGGCTCGCTTCGCTCGCCATGCTTCGGGCAGGGTGCCTCGCTCCGCTACCGCTGCGCTCGGTACAGGTTACCGTTCCCAATCGTAGTCCACGTGGATTGTAAAATATGAAAACGTTAAAAAAAAGAACAATGTGAAAAACTCTTGTCGACCTTTTTGCATGTCGACCTTGTTTATGTCGACATAATGGTCATGTCGACCTATTCACTGTTGACCTAATGGGTGTTGACCTAAGTGGTGTCAACCTAGAGTCCGAATACCAAAATACCAGGGGGTGCGGGGGATGGTGACATCTCCTGTGTTTCACCAAGTCGCTAAAGAGGTCTGTGTACATTGCACCAGTCCCCCTTCATAGTGTCCTTGTGCAACACTACTAGCGAGTGCAGAGCACTTTCCACACTCTAATCAGAGTAAAGCAGCACCATATTGATTAAAGTGACTTGTCAATTTGCATCGCGGAGCAAAGTATAGGCATCCTATGGGGCTCATTTATCAACGAGTGATAAAACTCGTTGTGAATGATAAAACTTGTTACATATGATAAATGGTGCTCCAGCCAATCAGCTCTCATTTGTCATTTTTGAAACACATGGCAGTTAGGAGCTGATTGGCTGGAGCACCATTTACCATACGCAACAGGTTTTATCATTCACAGCGAGTTTTATCACTCGTTGATAAGTGAGCTGCTATATATTGTATTTTATTTTTTGGGTGTAGTAGGGTATGCTGGCGGCCGGGCATCCCGACCGCCGGCATACCGACAGCTGGGCGAGCGCAAATGAGCCTCTTGCGAGCACAGTGGTGCACCACACTATCTATTCTCCCTCCAGGGGGGTCGTGGACCCCCAAGAGGGAGAAAAACTGTCGGGATTCCGGCACCGGTATACTGTGCGCCGGGATCCCGACAGCCGGCAAACTGAAGACCACCCTTATTTTTTTCCTAAAGGGACTTAAGAGCTGGAAGAAAGAAAAGAATCCCTCACAGATTTAGGTGAGAATAAAGTGATGCACGAGTGTGTGTGGTGACAGTGGCGTTACTCCCAGAGCCAATGGAAGCATTGGTCATGTCGGAAGTTCCGCCACTGTATGGAAGTTTTTCATTTTTTAGTCATTTACACAGTATTTGTGTGTGTTTATTTTACTGTATTTTCTGCTAGTGCACTACAACTTTCAACGGACTCAGGACATGCTGGCTATTGTAGTTCTTTCACTCCTATAGATATGCTGGCACTTACAGTTCGCAACAGCCTGCATACCCAAACACTGTAGGCAAGCTAGAGCTTGCTGGGACAACTAGTGCAACAGGAAATATGGTCATTTATCCATTTAAATGTTTTTATCCCACAGCCAACGCGCCAGGGGTAAGGAAAGAGCCCTAGGGGTTTCTTCAGTCGCCATGCTAAAAACACTAAGGCGGGATGATATTATGAAAAGGGGTAAACCATGCTGTGAGTTTCCCTGTTGTAGTGGCAACAGCCCAGCCTGTCATAGCCTAGGGCTGGTGGTGGCCTTTTTGGTGGAGCCCTATGCTGTTTGTCCATGTCCAATTTTGTTCCATAGTCTGCGAATACTGGCAACCCTTTAATTTATAGGTGGGGTAAGAGAGAAGGGCACAAACTTTTAAATGTCTTTATTTTGTTTTGAAAGTACTGCAAAGGCTGATGGTAATGATTATGTAGAACCATCAGCACGGATGTTTGCACTAACACTCAGGCACCCTCAATAGATACGCCTACTGGTGGGCATATGTGTGGGTTTCTGTGGTCTACATTTGTATGTGCATGTCCTCACTGTCCTCAGACTGCATTTGCACGCTGCTCCCCTCCCATTTTCTGCATCTCCAGGTATATTGAAATGCAAGTGTCAGAGATGGGACAGTCTACATTCCAGAAAACACACGCGTTCTCTTTGTGAGCTTATTATGGTATGTCACCAGGCAAAAATTCAACTCATGGGGGGAAGGACCTTGGACTACACACCCTAATTCCAAACATAGTAAGAGGTGATATTATGTTGAGACTTCAGGTGGTGTGTCCCTAACATTAATGTTCAATTCCAGGGCACGGAACACTCTGAGGCGGTTGGACTGTGCTGACTTGGGGGGTCCCGTGCCCTGGACTTGAACTGTAGTGTTAGGGACCCACCAGAAGAGGTCACCTGGTCGCAGTTGGTGGGCCCATATATTTTTGGGCCCAAACTTATTCTAAGCACCTCAATTTTGCTCTATGTTAGATTGCAGCGTTTAATATAATCTATATATTAATAGCTGACAACTTATTTCTATGATGATATATACCAAATTAAAGGTATTGGTCCATGGATTTGCAGAATTATATTGGTGTTGTAATTGGTTGCTTTGTTTCAGGGTTATGTGGCAAAACGTACACCAGCCCTTTACAATGTATCATCACCATTGTGACAATTGGTAAACTCTCCCTGTGCATCTGCTATGTGACTTGGAACATGTGACCTGCTGGGTGGTCTAGAAACTGTGACAGTTACTTGCAGCCACCCACTAAGCAGCGTTTTTTCCAAATTCTGCTACTAATAGGGTGAAAAGATGTAAAACGCACATAACCTCTATGCCCTCAGAAGTGACAGAGAAATAAAAGGCAGGAAGTCAATCGATGTTTACAAACCATCACTGGTTTATGGCCGATGTAACATAGTTTTGCCATTGATGGCAGAGAACCATTTGTTCTCCACCATCGATGGTAGAGAATCCCTGTTGTTTTTTTCTACTCCTTTTTGCCAGCTATGGAGCCTAGCTTCATCACCTGATGGACCAGCCCAACCCCCAAGCTCTAATTGGCCATCAGCTAAGTAAGCTATAGAGCAGAGATAACTATCAGTGGGTGAACCATCAATGGTTTCCCTGTGAATGGTTTTATACCATTGAGGTTAACCACTGATGGTACCACCGATGGTTAACCCACTGATGACCATCCCTAGTGCAGCCACTTACGAAGCGGATTGTTTCACCAGTTAGAATTTTAGTCTAAAAAAGAACATTGTACAAAAAAAATTAAGTCAGTTAAACTAATTTTTAAGTGCAACCCAGTCCCAAAAGGTTGTCTTTTCTGGAGTGCAGGATATCCAGTGGGTCCTCTGATGTTTGGCCCACCTGCCACTACTACGCACAGTCAAAAACAAGGTGGGTTTCCTTCACGGATAAGTCGTCTTATGTTAGCAGGTAATTGAGTCCTGCCACAATCTCATTTGATCAAACCTGTATGTGGCCTGAAACAACAGCAGAAAAGTACTTACATTTTAAAAGTGTAGAAAATGCACAAAAACAAAGACAAAAATGCAATACTGTACAATAAATGGTGTGAAGGCTAAACCCAATCATTTGGACCATAATATTGACACATTTCTTAAGAAGTAAATGATATAAAATAAACCTTTATTTAGTCGATTGCAGACACAACATATTGTTTGACCTTCAAGAGAGAAATAATATTGTTGTGTATTTTTGTAGTTTTTTTTGTTTAATATATAGTTATGTATTTTTATGTTTTGACATTATCTTCCCTTTATAAGATAACCCCACTCTAACCTTGTTCTCACCCTCTCTCTTCCATTGAGGCCCCCCTCCCCCTTCCTCGGATGCATACCCTTATTCATAACCTTACCTAGTGCCTGTCAGAAGCTGGGATTCTAGGGACGTAGCACTGAGAAATATTACAATCTGCAGGTATTACATTTTAGACTTTTCATATCCCAAGTGACACCAGAGTCCATTGAGAGAGTATTTATGGATCAAGCAGCTGCAGGCGGGCAGGAAGAAAACGCATGGCGATGAAAAGGAGAAATCCCACAGGGGCTGGTGTGCATTAAACTGTAGACATTTCTGCTGGGAGTGGGAGATTCATGTGAACTGAAGTTACATATGTGCTTTTAATAGTGCTGAAATAATGAATAATATATATGTATGTGATATTAATCATTGATATACAGGTCCAAATGTGGATGCATTCTGCCGACATATGCAAATTGCGTAGACACCATAGAAATCAATGTCGGCACTAGAGACATAATGTCAACATGCACCATATCGAAATCCAAAATATTGACATGCTGAGGATGTAGACGGTTAGGTTTAGGCATGGCTAGGCTTAGGCACCGCTGAGAGGGTTAGGGTTAGGCTGTGATGGATTGGAGGTTAGGGATAGGAACTAGGGGCCATGTTAGGGATAAGCAGAAAGTACTCACCCCAACCAGATGTCAGCACAGGAAGTGATTGTCACATGACCGCCAGATGTCAGCGCAGGAAGTGATGGTCACATGACCGCCAGATGTCAGCGCCGGAAGTGATGGTCACATGACCGCCAGATGTCAGCGCCGGAAGTGATGGTCACATGACCGCCAGATGTCAGCGCCGGAAGTGATGGTCACATGACCGCCGGGACCCAGTAACTGCACTGGAGTATCTGGAACCAGGTATGTGGCTATGTGGTCACTAGGGATCTTATGTTGACATGTCGGGTGTGGTTCATAGGGTCGACAGTGTCTAGGTCGACCATGTTTGGGTCGACCACTAATGGTCGACAGGGATGCTAGGTCGACAGGGTCTCTAGGTTGACATGGTCTAGGTCAAAAGGTCAACGTGAGTTTTTAATGTTTTTTTGGTGTTGTTTTCTCCGTACAGTGACCAGGAATCCAAATTAGTGCACCATGTCCTCTCGCATGCTTCGGGAAGGGTGTCACGCTGCGCTTGGCACAGGTTACTATTCCCAATTGTAGTCCGCGTGGATCATTAAGTATGAAAAAGTTAAAAAAAAAAGAAAAAAATTGTGAAAAACTCATGTCGACCTGTTGACTTAGAACATGTCGACCTACAGACCCTGTCGACCTTGACACCATATCGACCTAGTTACTGTCGACCAATAGTGGTCGACCTAAACATGCTGCAAGTTGACATTTCAACCATGTCGTCATTCTCATGCAACCTGATGCATGATAACAGTCATCTTAGCATACATTGGCCCTCATTCCGAGTTGTTCGCTCGGTATTTTTCATCGCATCGCAATGAAAATCCGCTTAGTACGCATGCGCAATGTTCGCACTGCGACTGCGCCAAGTAACTTTGCTATGTAGAAAGTAATTTTACTTACGACTTTTTCATCGCTCCGGCGATCGTAATGTGATTGACAGGAAATGGGTGTTACTGGGCGGAAACACGGCGTTTCAGGGGCATGTGGCTGAAAACGCTACCGTTTCCGGAAAAAACGCAGGAGTGGCCGGAGAAACGGTGGGAGTGTCTGGGCGAACGCTGGGTGTGTTTGTGACGTCAACCAGGAACGACAAGCACTGAACTGATCGCACAGGCAGAGTAAGTCTGAAGCTACTCTGAAACTGCTAAGTAGTTAGTAATCGCAATATTGCGAATACATCGGTCGCAATTTTAAGAAGCTAAGATTCACTCCCAGTAGGCGGCGGCTTAGCGTGTGTAACTCTGCTAAATTCGCCTTGCGACCGATCAACTCGGAATGAGGGCCAATATTCGTTTAGTAGTGAACCCATAACATGTAAATTAATGTGAATACAGAAAGTCTCCTTCCACCCAAGATGAAAGATTAGTTCTACACTCATGGCCAGCGGAGTTATGGGTTGGAATGTTTGCAATGCGCATGCGCGACGTACTATTACAACAAACTATGTAGTTTCACACAGGGTCTAGCGAAGCTTTTCAGTTGCACTGCTGGCCGCAGAGTGATTGACATGAAGTGGGCGTTTCTGGGTGTCAACTGACCGTTTTCAGGGAGTGTTTGAAAAAATGCAGGCGTGCCAGGAAAAACGCAGGCGTGGCTGGGCGAAGGCAGGGCGTGTTTGTGACGTCAAAACAGGAACTGAACAGTCTGAAGTCATCGCAAGCGCTGAGTAGGTATTGAGCTACTCTAAAACTGCACAAAAAAACTTTGCCGCCGCTCTGCGGTTCTTTCGTTCGCACTTCTGCTAAGCTAAAATACACTCCCGGTGGGAGGCGGCATAGCGTTTGCATGGCTGCTAAAAACAGCTAGCGAGCGAACAACTCGGAATGACCACCTTAGTTCAAAACATAAGGACACACATCTCACACAACACTGCAGTGCAGCCTGTCTCTTTTTTTGCTATTTTGTTAGGAAAATTAGGAAATGTGTTTGTTTGAAGTGTGACATCACAACTTTAATGGCTGCATTTATATTGTACACTACACTGCTTCTAGAGCCATAACTAGACATTTTGGGCCCTGTGCCAGAAAGAGAATTGGTGCCCCTCCTCCCCCTCATATTTAAAAAAGGGACAATGTGCATCAAAGGCGTGCGCCAAAAATATAGGGGCATGGCTTCATGGGGGAAGGGGCGTGGCCATAGAATAGTACAAATTCCCATTACACCACACAGTAGTGTCCATTATTCAAATTCGTTGCACAGTAGTACTCCTTATACAGTTTACGTCACATAGTAGAGACATATATATATATATATATATATATATGTTATTTGATGTTACAGTAGCGCCCCTTACACACATTATACCACAGTAGAGCCCCTTATACACATTATGATAGGTAGAGCCTCTTTCACACATTACACCACAGTAGAGCCCCTTACACACATTATACCACAGTAGAGCCCCTTATACACATTATGATAGGTAGAGCCACTTTCACACATTACACCACAGTAGAGCCCCTTATACACATTATACCACAGTAGAGCCCCTTACACACATTACACCACAGTAGAGCCTGTTTTCACACATTATACCACAGTAGAGCCCTTTATACACATTATTGTAGGTAGAGTAGGTAGAGCCCCTATACCTCATTCCTCCTCCTCCTCCTCCTTCTTCCACTTCATCATTCCTCTCCCCCCCTGCCATGTGAGGTGTCAGTGAGCAGTGTGTGTGTGTGTGTGTGTGTGTGTGTGTGTGTGTGTGTGTGTGAAAGAGAGAGAGAGAGAGAGTGAGTGAGTGAGAGCAGGGTGTAGTGTCAGTGAGTGGGGGGAGTGAGAGAGGTGGGTTGGTGTGCAATCTAGAAAAGGACAGGCTTTCCTCCTCTGGTTTGAAGTTCTATTATGCCCATATTTCAGGCTAGGAGTGAGGCATGTAGTGATGTGTGCTGAGCAATCTGTGCTAACCTAGATTACTTAGCACACAGCATAACTCTCATTGTGTATATGCCCCTTTAGTGTGCCTTGAGGACCGAGGTTGGGAATGCCTGCACTAGACCACTGTCCTCAACCTGGGGGATACATACCTTCCATAGCCTTAGCCACGCAAAAATCATACTCCTTCCATTCAGCTGTCCGTTGATCCTTTCTAGCACTCGCCCTGCTGCTGGCATACTGGTGGCTGGAATCCTGCTGTCAGGATCATGACAGCCGGGATCCCGGCCATCAGAAAATTATATGTATTACCTCAAATGTATTAAAGGGCTTTTGGAGCAGTTTTCATTAAAAAAACTGCTCCATACCCTTTAAATGTAATTTTTTTTTGTAACCCACATTGCATTTCCCATATTTATAATGGGAAATGCGATATGGCCGAATTTACAAAAAAAAAAAAGTGAAAAAACACGCAGTGTGCCATGTGATATTGCAATAAGCAGCCTTTTGCACAGCTTTCTCTGCTCCCCGGCAGAGAAAGCTGTGCAGGACCGGGCTCCAGTGATCAGCTCTGTGTGTCCGATGGACACACAAGCTGATTAACTCTTTTTTTGGTTCTCTTTATAGGTAAACAAAAAAACATACTTACCAGTCCCAGGAGCCAGGAATCGTTGCTCCGGTAAGCGCTGCTGGGCACCGGGTCCTCCGTGTTCTGCGCTGTGACCCCTTTCCAGTAAAGAGATGCGGCAAATCGGCAGCTCACTTTACAGCACCGGGGGTCACAGCACAGAAGCCGGACAGCCTTCTGGAAACAGCGGACACTGGCTACTGGGACTGGTAAGTATAAATCCCCAGGGGAAGGGCTGTTTGCCGCACAGGGGTAGTCTCGACAGGAGGGGGGAGGTCCCGGCGGTAGCGGACGACGGCGCATGTGTAGGCACATTGGTAGCAGGACATTAGTTTTTTTTTTTTTTACAAAAAATACCCCGATGATGCTGCAGAGAGGCATCGCAGGCACAGAGCTTTCTTGCAAGCTCTGTCCCTGCATGCAATAATTGATACATCCATGTTATGTACTCAATAATTGCATCGCGAGTTTGGCCGATATTATCACCTGTCATCTGCATCACCAGATGGTGCTAATGTAGTGCCAAGGAAGGACATTTAAAGTAGTTATTGACTTTTGCACAACCCTCAAACTTTATGCTCTACTCACCTCATACAGCATTATGCTGGGTACACACTGGTATATCTGCAGATCAATGTATTATTTCATACCTGTCTGCGTTTGTGCTAATAGTCAGTACATTATTACACTGTGCAGATCCTTTGCATATACTCACTCATACAGTATGTTTGTATGTCCATTATATGTGTGTATACTGTAGCAAATTTTCATGTATGTATTTCATGTTGTTAGCATACATTGCCATATCTCATACTGTACATATTGCATGTTTTGTTATATTTGCATTATGTGACATGTATATTGTATTTCTGGAGTTGTCTTCACAAATCCTGATACTATAATATACACCAGTCTTTAGATTTTCACATCTGGTTTGGAATTATTAAAAGTCGGAGTGGTTTATGCTGTCTGCCAACTTATACTCAGGCCACAAGGAAGCTTTTAGAGAGGACAGAAAACCAAACAAAGAGCAGTTTCTGTTACATGCTGCAGAAGAATTATGTATCTCGGGGCTGAAAAAAGGGATATGGGAGCAATGCCACGAGACAGATAGCAGTGCTCTGTGATCTGCACTGCCGATGCCCCATGGTCCCTGCATCTGGCTAGCACCTGAAACGACACCCTGCAGGCAGTATCACTACTAGAGTGCCACTTGGAGTGACCAACAAACACTCCAGATATGCACACTGCACACGTAGTACCTGTACAGTCCCCAGGATGCTCCTGGCAGTGCTGTTCTTCCCGGTGGCTTGCGGCCCCGCCTCCTGCATAACATCATTCACTCTGGGGAAATGGTGGACACATAAAAACCCTGTTACAGCGATGATGTATCTGAAGCCAACAAGAAGCAAGAGACATTAGCGACTGCTTTGTCCAAAGGTCTCACCACTATGTCACAGGATAGCTTTCGTACCAGACTCCATTCCTGGACCAAACACCTAAAGATGTATATTCTGCAACATCTGAAACCACCTCTCCAGCATTAAGCTCTAAGTATGCTGTTTATTAGCAAATCAAATGTAGATACTATCATCAATACCATTTCTCCCTTTGAATCGTGGATCAGGAGATTTCTAGTAACATGATTTGATTGGCAACATCATTCTTCCCATCTGTTAATAAAGTATTTACCTGTTCCCTCTGCCGCACTTGTAAGCTGAGCTGCACTTAGATTCTCTATGACAGCTGATTTTATCAGAGCCAGATGATAAGGAACATTTGATGGAAGCGTACTGTCTGATTCAGATGAAGTGATTGCTGAAGAAACTGGCTTCAAGGTCTCCAGCGAGTTCTGTAGCTGAACCCAGCACAAATTCTCATGAAACACCTCGCCCTTAACACTTCTGAATAATTACTTTTCTTTTCTTTTTCTCTTTTTTTGTATATCCTAGTTTTTCTCTTTTCCAGCACACTTCAAAATAAGGTCACCACTTCACCCCTGATAGTTTTACTGTAGCGTTAGTCAATTTTTTATTATTTGATTATTTTCTTCTTACAGACTACAGCGACAAAATGAGTATTGTTAATGCTTAGTATTTTATTTTGCATCTTCATCTGCTTTCTCCCACAGTGCAATGTGTCCTCGCCTCCTCCCATGTTCCCCGTTGCATTCCAGCCTCTGGGTAAGTACTGTACTAGTAAGTAAACAACACTCTGCAATTCTGACTACAATCACTATCATGTGCATCTATTGACGGCTCATTGTTAAAATAATTCTACAAAAACAAATTTTGTGTGCATACAGGGGGTCATTCCGAGTTGTTAGCTCATTGCCGATTTTCGCAACGGAGCGATTAAGGCAAAAATGCGCATGCGCGCATGATACGCAGTGCGCATGCGCTAAGTATTTTAGCACAAAACTTAGTAGATTTACTCACGTCCGAACGAAGACTTTTCATCGTTGAAGTTATCGGAGTGTGATTGACAGGAAGTAGGTGTTTCTGGGCGGAAACTTGCCGTTTTCAGGGAGTGTGCGGAAAAACGCAGGCGTGCCAGGCTAAAACGCGGGAGTGTCTGGAGAAACGGGGGAGTGGCTGGCCGAACGCAGGGCGTGTGTGTGACGTCAAACCAGGAACAAAACGGGCTGAGCTGATCGCAGTGTAGGAGTAAGTCTCGAGCTACTCAGAAACTCACATGTGCGGGAAAGCGCCTGCTCACATGTGTGGGACATCACCTGGTCACGAGCGCGGGATAGTGCCGGATCACGTGTTGGAAAGCGCCTGCTCACATGTGTGGGATAGCACCGGATCACATGTGTGGGATAGCGCTTGCTTACATTTGTGGGAAAGCGCCTGCTCACATGTGTGGGGCAGCGCCGTCTCTCATGTGTGGGAAAGCGCCTGCTCACATGTGCAACATAGCGCCTGGTCACATGTGCGGGATAGCGCCTTGTCACATGTGCAGTTTTGCATTTGAGAGATACAATTACCGGAGAGCCAGGCATGGCATTTTTACACTTCGCCGGGACAGGTATTTTTCGCTCGGTGACTTGGGGGGTCTATTCATGAAGCAGTGAAAAGAGTGAGCCTGTGGAGAAGTTGCCCATGGCAACTAATCAGCTGCTCCATACAATTGTATAGTATGCAAATTATAAATGTTATTTCAATGCTGATTGGTGCCCATGGCTCACTTTCCACACTTTTCACTGCTTCACGAATAGAACCCCAATTGGTCTGTCATAGCAGGTTATAGTTTATAAATGTAGCAGTACTACTCTTGGGAAAAATGCCTTAGAATGTGTGCAGAATTTTGCAGTGTTTCATAAACAGACCCCTATTTGTACTCCAGGTTATAAAAGAGCTGATTAATAAATGAAGCAGCTGGTCAGGTGTCAATCTAACCTCAAGTGACCTGCTGCTTATACGAGGGTGATTCACTAAGTAAGATAACAAGACCTGTCACGTATGCAATGTTCTCTACTTCATTCTAATTTCCAGCCAGGCTAGAGCAGATAGACACATATAGTTACCAAAAAGTATTGAAATCATGAGAAATAGTTCCTTTGTGTAACGTCACTGGATAAAATGACCATTTGCACCTGTAGTTTGCCTCTAGCTGTAGTCACGGGGGGGGGAGCACTCTCTCCCTGTGCTGGCACTGTTGTTTTGGTGTGCTTCAATCCATTGTTCAAATTCTCACAGGTGGCATATCCAAACATGTGCGCAAGACTCAGCGTTTCCCTTCCTTTCCTCCATAGTGCACACTTTATGGCAGAACAGAATTATTGACCTAGTACTCGGTATTATCAGCAAAATGGTGGCAGCACTTTTAAGCAGCCTTTTATATTCAGAGGTAAGGAAAGAAGGCCAGGCCTGAAGGCCACTCAATTACTCTTTTTTAGCTCAACCTCAGTCCTTTTGTTGGAAGGATTTCACATTATGTAAAGGTGGAGACACCTACCACCCAGGATTGTTGGGTTTGCAACATCATCAGCAATGAGTACAAAATCGAGTCATTATCGGGCCCGTAATGGATGCTTGAACTCCTAGGAAAGGTGTCAGTCTTGTTGGTTATTCTGTATGTTTATTCCGTGTTCTTGTGTTAAATCAGTCAATGCTGATGTTAGGTCCTCCCATGGGCGTAACTATAGTGGGTGCAAGGAGTCATACCAATTTCTCAGATTTGCCTGCTAAGTAATTGGGTCTGATCCATTGGCCAGCCTGAATTGTGTGACATTACATTTTCAGTGAGGGGTGTGTGTAGTGGATGTTATAATGGTTAGGGGGCACTGTAATGTGGCATCATTTGTACTGGTGGGCACTGCAATGTGGCATAATCTGATCTGCTTATTGTAATGTGGAGGGCACTGTAATGTTACATAATAAGATATGGGGCACTGTAAGCTGGCCCAGTATGAAATAGAGGCACTATAGTGTGGCATAATATGAACTGGGGCACTGTAACGTGGCACAATATGAAATAAAGGTGCTATAGTGTGGCATAATAAGAGCTGGGGCACTGTAACGTGGCACAATATGAAATAAAGGTGCTATAGTGTGGCATAATAAGAGCTGGGGCACTGTAATGTGGCACAATATGAAATAGAGGTGCTATAGTGTGGCATAATAAGAGCTGGGGCACTGTAATGTGGCACAATATGAAATAGAGGTGCTATAGTGTGGCATAATAAAAGCTGGGGCACTGTAATGTGGCACAATATGAAATTGAGGAAATAGTGTGACATCATTTGACCTGGAGGGCACTCTAATGTGGCTCAGTATGAACAGGGGGCACTGTAATGTGGCATAATATGAACTGGGGGCACTGTATATCAAAATGTGAATTGTGGATACTGTGTGGCACAATGTGTACTGTGTACAGCCCTACAATGTGACATCATGTAAACTAGGGAACTATGATGGTTCAGAAAAAGAAATAGGGCACTATTATGGGGCATAAAATGAATAACTGCTGCAGAGAGGTGTCTCTCAAGAAGCCCTGGGACAGAGGCCCCTTCAATATGTTGCTATGAGGTCCACAAAGTTCTGGTTACACCCCTGGTGTCCTCCATTTGTGCGGCATCCCACAATGGTGTCTAAAGTCAAAAGTTTCGGATCTTACTAGTAAGTAGACTTACCATACCATCCCTTTAAACTGGGATACTAATGAATTACACAGGTTCTGTGGCTGGCTGACTTCAAGCCTACATTTCACCTGGTTTTAATCAACCAAAGAATCTGTGTAATTCATAATCATCTTGCTTTAAAGGGATAGTATGGTAAGCTTACTGGTAAGTCACTTAGAATGTGGTAGGTATAGAAAGCCTCCGCTTATGCCAATGTGCTAAACTCGCTCCATGGCAGGCAGTATTTTTGGAGTTATTCTGGGAGTATTCTTTTGCCAAACCCAGGATAGGCAGTATGTGTTGGTCTCAGGGTGGGCTTAGCTGCTGAAGGAGATTGTAAATCCTCGGGAATTGGCTGTGGTCTTTGACTGCATGTAACAACTATATCTTCTGGAATGGAGCTTTTGAGAGCATTTCATAGAGTTAATGTTAGCTGGTCTCTTAGCGAATACCAGAACCAACCATGAGAATAGGCTTTGTTACTGGTATGGAAGTTCAGAATTTCCCAAATAGATATTATGGCGGCAACCTGGGACACCAAAATGAGCATGGGTCTTCTCCTGTCACAGGAAAGAAACAAAATGCTCTATCTCCATGCCATAGAACGTTCAGCTGGAGTATATGTTCCCTCCTTTCCCTCTCATTGCCTACAGAAGGTCAGGAAAGAAGCAATGGAGGTCAGGGCAGTCTTCCCATTATTGCCTCATCATTCATTGTTTGCATTAGTTCTGGATGCTTTGTTGTCTGAGTGTTTTCATCTCTTAAAACTTTCTATGTGGATATTCTTAATAAGGTGTATTTTGACAAAGCTTTTCATTGAGATACATACGTCAATCAAATGTTCTCTCCTAATTATCTATAGGCGAGTTAGATTACTATTAGGTAGTTAGTAAGACTTTGTTATTTTTATAGAACCTTTATGTGTGACATAGAAGATTGTCTCTGATTATAAAGTAACTGCAGTGCAGCGGTCACCACCAGCAACGTATCTGATGGCCAGGAGCCGGCTATTGTACCCGACAGCACATGGAAGATAGAGTTGGACACTGCTCCTCTGTGTATCAGGCATCTGTACTTTGGGAATTAGGGGCAGTTTTAACAACGTTTTAAATTGTGGTATATCAACTAATGTCCATGTGGGTGATTTGGGTGAATCCCGGAATGGTCCAGAACTCGGAATGCTGGACCGGCTCCTTGCAGCATATTCTGCCACTCTGGAACTTGTAGAGTTTATCACCATGCTATGTATCACTCTCCAAGGCTTGATAAATGGGGGCCTAAATGTGAATGTAATGCACCTGGTAGCAAAAGGAAAGTAAAGTGGACACTGCTCCCCTATACACTAGGCGGAAGTATATAGGGGGTAATTCAGACCTGATCGCTAGGGTGCATTTTTTGCATCCCTGCGATCAGGTAGTCGCTGCCTACAGGGGGATGGTATGGAGTGTGTACAGGTGTGCGATCGCATTTGTAGCAGAACTGCACAAACATCAGTTTGTGCAGTTTCTGCCCAGCCCAGGACTTACTCAGCCGCTGCGATGATCGGGGCCGGAGCTGACGTCAGAATACCTCCCTCCAAACGCCTGGTCCCTCCTGCGTTTTCCTGGACACTCCTTGAAAACGGTCAGTTGCCACCCACAAATGCCCTCTTCCTGTCAATCTCTTTGCGATCACCCGTGCGTTCGGAAATTTCGTACCATCCCATCGCTGCCCGGTGATCCCCGTTGCTGCGGTCCATCACACCTGCGCATTGCGGTGCATACATATGTGCAGTTCAGATCTGATCACACTCTGTGCGAAAACGCAGCCTAGCGATCGGGTCTGAATTACCCCCATAGTACACAGAGATCAGTACGTGACACAAGCGTTAATAATATTCTAAGACACTGCAGATTGTGTGAAGGATTGTTAAAACTAAGGGGTCTATTTACTAAGCCTTGGAGCGAGATAAAGTACCAGACAGTCAGCTCCTAACTGCCATGTTACAGGCTGTGTTTGAGAAATGGCAGTTAGGAGCTGATTGGTAGTTTATCACCCTCCACTTTACCAGTCTCCAAGTCTTAGTAGATGTGCCCCATATATGAGGTATTAGTTAGTGTATGATTAGTTAATGCTAAGCCAATCAGTTTTGTGAAAGCATAGCGTGAGTTATTACTGTATGCACATTGCTGCTTTGTATCTGTGGCCACAACGTGGACGCAGTAGAACTGAATTACACCTTTCACTGATTAGTACATTATTACTCTGAAGAATATTCACATACTGATTCTGTAATAGGTTTTAAGAAAAGAAAACACTCAATCAGCCTTAAATACTTAAATAATTTATTCATTGTGTTAAACAATATATAAGATTCTAAATAATGTATTGGACATTTCAACAGCTTATAAATTATACTGCCATAAACAAACAATTACAAATTAAAAGATTGTGCAACTTTGTTATATTTGTTGGGGGGGGGGGGGGGGTATCCAATTAGCTGTGATAATGCAATAACGCAATTTGTGATTGCAGATATAGTTATAGCACCAATCGGCCTAAAAACAGCTTTTTGCGGGTATGCGTATTCCCGTTTTTCGACATATCCTATTAGAAAATTGCAATAACGGGTGATAGGCGATGTCTTAACCAGCGAAAAGTGCAGGTAAAAATGGGGAAATCAGCCTGTACCCAAAAATGCCAAAGTGACATAGGATAACAATATAGAAGTATATTAGAGTGCATAATAAAAAGATTTTGGGGACTTAAAATATGTTAAATGTCTGCAAATTTATTTTTTAAAAAACACATGAAAATTATAAGAAGCAAGCTTTTTTTGTGTAGAATAAATGTTCTCATTTAATTTCGGGTACATGAAAATGGGTGTAAGAAAATATTTGGGTCAATTAAAGGCACTTTTGATACATTGCAAAAATGACCAATTACTTCCACCTGCAACCATAAAAACATTTGTCCCACTCATACAGCACCCCCATATACCTGTCCCATGCCTTGTACCCCAATTTCCATCAAGTTGCACTTTTTCATCCCAAACCTGACATCTTATTGTTGGCTAATTAAAAATGCCAAAAATTATTTACAAAAAGTAATTAAAAATGTCACTGCCCAGTAAGTGTCCCAGTATAGAATTTCTGCTTTGCCATGCAGTGAAGAAATGTGTCATCAGAACTGTACCCTGGCCCTGCATCTCTGGGCTTCCTCAACTGCCTTAATCCGTACATAATTAAGATTGTAAAATTAGACTCAGAATTTTGGCTTTATGGTACTACAGGAATATTACACAAGGATTTTGAGCCAACACAAAGCATTCTCGAGACTTCTCCTAAACTCATGACAGTTGGAAGCTGATTGGCTAAAGCACCATTATCATACGCAATGAGTTTTCTCTGACGTCCTAGTGGATGCTGGGACTCCGTAAGGACCATGGGGATATAGCGGCTCCGCAGGAGACAGGGCACAATAATAAAAGCTTTAGGATCAGGTGGTGTGCACTGGCTCCTCCCCCTATGACCCTCCTCCAAGCCTCAGTTAGATTTTTGTGCCCGACGAGAAGGGTGCAATCTAGGTGGCTCTCCTGAGCTGCTTAGAATAAAAGTTTAAGTTAGGTTTTTTATTTTCAGTGAGTCCTGCTGGCAACAGGCTCACTGCTACGAGGGACTTAGGGGAGAGAAGTAAACTCACCTGCGTGCAGGATGGATTTGCTTCTTAGGCTACTGGACACCATTAGCTCCAGAGGGATCGAACACAGGCCCAGCCATGGAGTCCGGTCCCGGAGCCGTGCCGCCGACCCCCCTTGCAGATGCCGAAGTTGAAGAGGTCCAGAAACAGGCGGCAGAAGACTTTCAGTCTTCATAAGGTAGCGCACAGCACTGCAGCTGTGCGCCATTGTTGTCAGCACACTTCACCAACAGTCACCAACTGTCACTGAGGGTGCAGGGCGCTGGGGGGGGCGCCCTGGGCAGCAATGTATAATACCTTTTTATGGCTAAAATACATCACATATAGCCCTTGAGGCTATATGGATGTATTTAACCCCTGCCAGATCTCACAAACTCCGGGAGAAGAGCCCGCCGAAAAGGGGGCGGGGCCTATTCTCCTCAGCACACGGCGCCATTTTCCTGCTCAGCTCTGCTGTGAGGAAGGCTCCCAGGCTCTCCCCTGCACTGCACTACAGAAACAGGGTTAAAACAGAGAGGGGGGGCACTTATTTGGCGATATGATTACATATATAAAAATGCTATAAGGGAAAACACTTGTATAAGGGGTTGTCCCTGTATAATTATAGCGTTTTTGGTGTGTGCTGGCAAACTCTCCCTCTGTCTCCCCAAAGGGCTAGTGGGGTCCTGTCCTCTATCAGAGCATTCCCTGTGTGTGTGATGTGTGTCGGTACGTGTGTGTCGACATGTAGGAGGACGATGTTGGTGAGGAGGCGGAGCAAATTGCCTGTATTGGTGATGTCACTCTCTAGGGAGTCGACACTGGAATGGATGGCTTATTTAGGAATTACGTGATAATGTCAACACGCTGCAAGGTCGGTTGACGACATGAGACGGCCGGCAAACAAATTAGTACCTGTCCAGGCGTCTCAGACACCGTCAGGGGCTTGTAAAAACGCCCATTTACCTCAGTCGGTCGACACAGACACGGACACTGACTCCAGTGTCGACGGTGAAGAAACAAACGTATTTTCCTTTAGGGCCACACGATTCATGTTAAGGGCAATGAAGGAGGTGTTACATATTTCTGATACTACAAGTACCACAAATAAGGGTATTATGTAGGGTGTGAATAAACTACTTGTAGTTTTTCCTGAATCAGATAAATTAAATGAAGTGTGTGATGATACGTGGGTTTCCTCCGATAGAAAATTATTGGCGGTATACCCTTTCCCGCCAGAAGTTAGGGCGAGTTGGGAAACACACCTTAGGGTGGATAAGGCGCTCACACGCTTATAAAAACAAGGGGCGTTACCGTCTCCAGATACGGCAGCCCTCAAGGAGCCAGCTGATAGGAAGCTGAAAAATATCCTAAAAGTATATACACACATACTGGTGTTATACTACGACCAGCAATCGCCTCAGCCTGGATGTGCAGCGCTGAGGGGGCTTGGTCGGATTTCCTGACTGAAAATATTGATACCCTTGACAGGGACAAGATTTTATTGACTATAGATGCATTTCTATATATGCGAGATGCGCAGAGGGATATTTGCATTCTGGCATCAAGAGTAAATGTGATGTCCATATCTGCCAGACGAAGACACGACAGTGGTCAGGTGATGCAGATTCCAGACGGCACATGGAAGTATTGCCGTATAAAGGGGCGGTCCATCGGACCTGGTGGCCATGGCAACAGCTGAAAAATCCACCTTTTGTTACCCCAAGTCACATCTCAGCAGAAAAGGACACAGTCTTTTCAGTCTCAGTCCTTTCGTCCCCATAAGGGCATGACGCTGGGGCCGTACAAGCGGACTCAGGTGCGGTAGGGGGTCATCTCAAGAGTTTAAGCACGCAGGGGGCTCACTCACAAGTGGACTCCTGGATCCTACACGTAGTATCCCAGGTGTACATTGGAAATTCGAGACGTCTCCCCCTCACAAGTTCCTGAAGTCTGCTTTACCAACGTCTCCCTCCGACAGGGAGGCAGTATTGGGAACAATTCACAGGCTGTATTCCCAGCAGGTGATAATCAAAGTACCCCTTCTACAACAAGGGAAGGGGTATTATTCCACACTATATTGTGGTACTGAAGCCAGACGGCTCGGTGAGATCTGAAATATTTGAACACTTACATACAAGCGTTCAAATCAAGATGGAGTCACTCAGAGTAGTGATAGCGAACCAGGAAGAAGGGGACGATATGGTGTCACTGGATATCAGGGACGCTTACCTACATGTCCAAATTTGCCTTCTCACCAAGGGTACCTCAGGTTCGTGGTACAGAACTGTCACTATCAGTTCAGACGCTGCCGTTTGGATTGTCCACGGCACCCCGGGTCTTTACCAAGGTAATGGCCGAAATGATGATTCTTCTTAAAAGAAATATGGACGCTTTCCTGATAAGGGCAAGGTCCAGAGAACAGTTGGAGGTCGGAGTAGCACTATCTTAAGTAGTTCTACGACAGCACGAGTGGATTCTAAATATTCCAAAATCGCAGTTTTTTCCGACGACACGTCTACTGTTCCTAGGGATGATTCTGGACACAGTCCAGAAAATGATGTTTTCTCCCGGAGAAGAAAGCCAGGGAGTTATCCGAGCTAGTCAGGAACCTCCTAAAACCAGGAAAAGTATCGGTGCATCATTGCACAAGGATCCTGTGAAAAATGGTGGTTTCTTACAAAGCGATCCCATTCGGTAGATTTCACGCAAGAACCTTTCCGTGGGATCTGCTGGAAAAATGGTCCGGATCGCATCTTCAGATGCATCAGCGGATAACCCTGTCTCCAAGGACAAGGGTGTTTCTTCTGCGGTGGCTGCAGAGTGCTCATCTATGAAAGGGCCGCAGATTCGGCATTCAGGACTGGGTCCTGGTGACCACGGATGCCAGCCTGAGTGGCTGGGGAGCAGTCACACAAGGAAAAAATTTCCAGAGAGTGTGATCAAGTCTGGAGACTTCTCTCCACATAAATATACTGGAGCTAAGGTCAATTTACAATGCTCTAAGCTTAGCAAGACCTCTGCTTCAAGGTCAGCCGGTATTGATCCAGTGGGACAACATCACGGCAGTCGCCCACGTAAACAGACAGGGCGGCACAAGAAGCAGGAGGGAAATGGCAGAAACTACAAGGATTCTTCGCTGGGCGAAAAATCATGTGATAACACTCTCAGCAGTGTTCATTCCGGGAGTGGAAAACTGGGAAGCAGACTTCCTCAGCAGGCATGACCTCCACCCGGGAGAGTGGGGACTTCATCGGGAAGTCTTCCACATGATTGTAAACCGTTGGGAAAAACCAAAGGTGGACATGATGGCGTCCCGCCTGAACAAAAAACTAGACAGATATTGCGCCAGGTCAAGGGACCCTCAGGCAATAGCTGTGGACGCTCTGGTAACACTGTGGGTGTACCAGTCAGAGTATGTGTTCCCTCCTATGCCTCTCATACCAAAAGTACTGAGAATCATAAGAGGGAGATGAGTAAGAACGATACTCGTGGTTCCGGATTGGCCAAGAAGGACTTGGTACCCGAAACTTCAAGAGATGTTCACGGAAGACCCGTGGCCTCTACCTTTAAGAAAGGACCTGCTCCAGCAGGGGCCTTGTCTGTTCCAAGACTTACCGCGGCCGCGTTTGACGGCATGGCGGTTGAACGCCGGATCCTGAAAGGGCATTCCAGATGAAGTCATCCCTACCCTGGTCGAAGACAGGAAGGATGTAACCGCAAAACATTTTCACCGCATTTGGTGAAGATATGTTGCGTGGTGTGAGGCCAAGAAGGCCCCTACAGAGGAATTCCAACTGGGTCGTTTCCTACATTTCCTGAAAACAGGACTGTCTATGGGCCTAAAATTAGGGTCCATTAAGGTTCAAATTTCGGCCCTGTCGAATTTCTTCCAGAAAGAACTGGCTTTAGTGCCTGACGTTCAGATGTTTGTAAAAGGGGTACTGCATATACAGCCTCCTTTTGTGCCCCAGTGGCACCTTGGGATCTCAATGTTGTTTTGAGTTTCCTAAAGTCACATTGGTTTGAACCACTCACCACTGTGGACTTAGCATCGTCACCTTCCATGTGAGATATTTTATTAGCCCTGGCTTCAGCCAGGCGTGTGTCAGAATTGGCGGCTTTATCATATATAAAGCCCTTACTTAATTTTTCATTCTGACAGGGCAGAATTGAGGACTCGTCCTCAATTTCTCCTTAAGGTGTTTTCTGTTTTTCACATGAACCGACCTATTGTGGTACCTGCGGGTACTAGGGACTTGGAGGACTCCAAGTTACTTGACGTTGTCAGGGCCCTGAAAAATATGTTTCCAGGACGGCTGGAGTCAGAAAATCTGACTCGCTGTTTAGCCTGTATGCACCCAACAAGATGGGTGCTCCTGCTTCTAAGCAGACGATTGCTCGCTGGATTTGTAATACAATTCAGTTTACACATTCTGTGGCAGGCCTGCCACAGCCAAAATCTGTAAAAGCCCATTCCAAAAGGAAGGGGGCTCATCTTGGGCGACTGCCCGAGGGGTCTCGGCTTTACAACTTTGCCGAGCAGTTACTTGGTCAGGGGCAAACACGTTTGCTAAATTCTACAAATTTGATACCCTGGCTGAGGAGGACATGGAGTTCTCTCATTCGGTGCTGCAGGGTCATCCGCACTCTCCCGCCCGTTTGGGAGCTTTGGTATAATCCCCATGGTCCTTACGGAGTCCCAGCATCCACTAGGACGTCAGAGAAAATAAGATTTTACTTACCGATAAATCTATTTCTCGTAGTCCGTAGTGGATGCTGGGCGCCCATCCCAAGTGCGGATTGTCTGCAATACTTGTACATAGTTATTGTTACAAAAATCGGGTTATTCTTGTTGTAAACCGTCTTTTCAGAGGCTCCTTCGTTGTTATCATACTGTTAACTGGGTTCAGATCACAGGTTGTACGGTGTGATTGGTGTGGCTGGTATGAGTCTTACCCGGGATTCAATATCCTTCCTTATTATGCACGCTCGTCCGGGCACAGTATCCTAACTGAGGCTTGGAGGAGGGTCATAGGGGGAGGAGCCAGTGCACACCACCTGATCCTAAAGCTTTTATTATTGTGCCCTGTCTCCTGCGGAGCCGCTATATCCCCATGGTCCTTACGGAGTCCCAGCATCCACTACGGACTACGAGAAATAGATTTATCGGTAAGTAAAATCTTATTTTACATAGCTAAAATTGGTTGATAAATGGACAATGGTAAAATACATGGCCTTTTCCTTATCTTCCAAGGGGTAACAAGGGATTTGCAGTTGTCTACTTTTATTTGGGAAAATTAAAGTACTTATACTACTGTGCATATGCCCCCCCATCGGCATATACGGTATCCAGTCTCTAGGTCGACCACACTTACTGTAGGTTGACATGCATTAGGTCGACCACTATTGGTCGACATGCATTGGGCTGACATGGTTTCTAGGTCGACATGACAAACGGTCAACATGAGTTTTTCACAATTTTTAAAAATGTTTTTGAACTTTTCCATAATTTACGATCCACGTGGACCACAACTGGAAATGGTAACCTATGCTGAGCACAGCGAGGCACCTTGCCCACAGCATGGCGAGTGAAGCGAGCCATGCTAAGGGACATGGTGCACTAGTTGGGGTTCCCGGTCACTCTACAAAGAAAACGACACTGTTTAAAAAACAACAACAACCTCATGTCGACCTTTTGTCATGACAACCTTGTTCATGTCGACCAAATGCTTGTGTAGGCCTATTTCAGGTGTCGACCTAGTTACTGTCAACCAATAAGGTCGACCTAGACACTGTCAACCTAAGTCTGGTCGACCCTATGATCCACACCCGGCATACAGTAGCAGCTTGGAGGGTAAAGGAGTTAGTAACGTGCCAGTCATCTCCAGTGTCTCTTCAGCTCCAGCCATCAACCCTTTGTCTTTCCAGACAGCCCCCATTCTGTCTCTTCTGCCAGCCCCCTTCTGTCTCTCTCTCCAGTCAGCCCCCTATTCTGTCTCTCCCACCAGCCAGAGTCGGACTGGCCCACAGGGGTACCAGGGAAACCACCGGTAGGCCCCACTGCCTGAGGGCCCACTCCTTCCTCTAGGGATCCGGCTCCAGACTGTGCACTTGTATTATACATGGTAGATATGTTGCATTACACTGCACTAAACTATAGCATATTTCAAGCCTCTGTGGAGGCTGGCCACACCCCCTTTGTAGCCTGGCAACACCACCTAAGTATGGGACCCTATAACTGCATCCCCCCGGTGGGCCCTTCATGCCCCAGTCCGACACTGCCACCAGCACCCTTTGTCTCTCCAGCCAGGCCCCTTCTGTCTTACCAGCCAGCCCCCTGCTGTCTCACCAGCCCTGCTTTCACACTCATCTCCAGCCCCAGCTAGTCCTCACATGACACACCACTTATCTTCTTCTTGCAGCTCCTCACTTGCCACGGCTCCTCTCGCTTTCACTGTCGCAGCATGGCATAATAATGTCACCCCTGCCTGGATGCAATTAACATAAATAACATTAATAAGCGCGGCGGCGGAAAGACCCAGCAGCTGCGGGAGCAGCAGAAACAAAGCCAGCAGCAGTAGAAGCCGGTGGGGCAGGCCCCCTCTATCTGTCTGGGCCTGAGACTTGAGTCCCAGCAGTCCCCTCTGGCGGTGGCCTTGTTGAGGCATAATGATATTTGACGGTTACTGTGACCTCCTTGCAGTGACGTGCGGTGAGGTCATAGACTGTGGAGGCACTGATGGAGATATATACATATATCTCAATCAATGCAATACCCAGTCTATGACCTCACCGCACGTCACTGGCCGAGATTCATCGCACGCCCCCCCTCACCCCCACCTGTGTGTCCAGACAGTGAGTGTCGGCGCTGCTGCTGGCTGGGAGGAGAGGGAAGAGCGCTGGCCTCCGCCGCTTCCCACCGCTCCAGTCTTCAGGGCCACCGCTCCTCCGCTGCTGTGCCAGGTGCCCGGGACAGCTACACCGCCGGGACCCGCCGTCACTTCCGCCAGCTGCACCGCACCGCATATAGGGGTGATTGGACAGCAGATCCAGCACTGAATGACTGAAATAGTATCTGTAAACATATATAACTAATTTTATGTTTGTTTTAGCTTTTCAGGAAGCCCAGTAATAGTCAGTGTACAGGTTATATCATTCTATGAGGTCCCCTTACTGTGCTGCAATATGGTGGTTATCCTCAGAATAGCAGTAAAAAAATCTAAATTTAATATCAAAATAATATATCAGCGGGATAAGCCTCAATAATGAATGTATCACAGTAAGATTTCTCCTCTGCTTTCCCCAGAATAGCCTCCTTTTTACTGAACGGCACAAACAATACTGTCTGGCTCAGCCAACATTTATTTTACAGGTTAATGAGAGACTCAGCTTCCAAATCCCACTGCTTCCGTGTTTTCTAGATGTTGTCATTGCTGATAGTTTCTGGCATATAACACATAACTCATGTCAGGTCTATGGAACATTGCAGGGATGTCGTGTACTGTTTATTGATCTACCTCCATGGTAGACATTAAATAGGAGCGATCAGTGACGAAATACAATAGCAAGTCAGGCTCATGTAAGCAAGAATACACGTCTCTTCAAAATGTGCACATTTTATTGGATTCCTCTGGGTATATTTGGAAAAGGAACTCAGTATCAGGGGAGATACATCAAACCTTGGAGAGAGATAGAGAGATGAAGTACCAGCCAATCAATTTCTAACTCATTTTACAGGCTGTGTTTGAAAAATGACAATACCTGATTTTGGCTGGTACTTTATTTCTCTCCACTTTATCTGGGGACTTTAGACTTGCTAACATGAGCTTGACTTGCTATCGTATTTCGTCCTCGATTACTCCTATATAATGCTTTGTGCTGGTCAACATTAGACCTTGGACTGACCTTGGAAGCAATTAATTGGACCACACCAGGCCAAGTGAAAGGCGTGGACTCTGCGGTCATCTTGTACAGGGAGGAACCGCTGAAACAGGTCCAGATTGTGAACACTTCTAATGCAGAGTCCTGAGTGAGTACACTGAAGCTGATATTGACATGAACCACAGGAAAATCAAACATCCAGTCCCAATAGCCCATTTGTTACACGCTGTGTAGTAACAAGGGTGCGGACAGCACAGCGCCACACCCTGCAAGTTAAACTTTGTTGGGAAATTGCGAAGGCAAATACTTTGTTTAAAGCACTGTTGGGAAATAAGAGAAATAAGAGCCTGAGTTATTTATTAAAGTGGAAGCGAGTTACTTTATGAGGAAAAGACTGAGTTAGTTATGCAAGTGAAATTGAGTTACTTTATCTGGAGACAGAGACTGAGTTTAATTGCCAGGGAAACCCTTATTACCAAGTAAGCTATAGTTGTTCAGAGACACTACCATCCCTTCAGTAGCTACATCTTCTTTTCAAATAAGACTGAGATACATTGACATTATTACAACCCATGATTACTTACTGTCAGGAACTGGTGCAGAATCCGGAATTCGGGATCAGGTACCAAGTGGTTGACGTTACCCAGAACAGAGGCGCGGAGTCTAACACGCCGGAAGGTTTTCACCAGGGAACCCCGCAAGGGGATATGGGCTTTGCGGCTTCCGACGTGCAGGTCGCGGCCCCCTGTCTGGGTCACTTGATACCTGAACTGGACTAGAGTTATGGTAGAGGTGTTGTATATGATCAGCCGCAGGGATACACAGGAACAAACAGGAACTGGAGAAGGTGGCAGGGTGCACACGGCCAGATGGTACGCTGGGGCTGTGGAGATGGAACAGCAGCAGGCACTCCAGGGGTGACACAGGAGGTAGCGGCACACGGATGGACTGTGTTGCAGACACTTGGAGACAGGGTAACGGCAGTCGGCAGACTAAAGTCGTCAGCAAGATGTTGAAGCTGGAATTCAATACTGGAACAAGGCAATACCCACTGGACAGATGAACTGAGACCAGAGAGGAACCAGAGAGCAGAACACCACATGGAGTAGCTATAACTGGCAAAGCTTCTTGGGATTGAGAGGCTTAAAAGAACAGGCTGGACCAATCAGTTGTGAGCACCAGACAGGCCCCCAGTAATTGATATAACATGCAGCTGCAGTGCAGACTGAGCAGGCTGACAAGCTGAATAGTAGTTTTCAGGTAACGAGCTATAATTACAGAATCCAGACACCTGTGAAGTCAGTTGCTGAGTGCAGGAGCAAAGGCACTGGGAGACAACTATGCAGGAGCTAGCTGTGACCTGTAGTTCCACAAACTGAAGCAAAGGTAATTATAACAATAACAAAACATGAGTGCTCAGGATTGTAACAGAACCCCCCCTTGAAGAGGGGTTAAGAACCCCTAGAACCAGGCTTATCCGGAAATTCACAGAAGAAAGACCTCTTAAGTCTGGGTGCATGAAGAAACCGCTCTGGTACCCAGGTTCTCTCTTCCGGACCGTAATCCTTCCAATGCACGAGGAAATGAACTTGACCCCTCCTGAACTTGGAATCCAGAATCTTTTCCACAACAAACTCCTTGTGACCTTGGACTAACATAGTGGCAGGCCTTCTGGAAGGAGATCTTCTAAATCTCTGGGACACAAATGCTGGTTTCAACAAGGAACAGTGGAAAGTGTTATTGATCTTAAGTGATTTTGGTAAAAGGAGTCGAAAGGCTACTGGATTAATCTGTCTAATAATCCGGAATGGACCAATGAACCTAGGCCCAAATTTTTGAGAGGGCTGGCGTAACTTGATATTTCGAGTGGACAGCCACACCATGTCACCCACTTTAAAAGTACAAGGTCTTCGTCGTCTGTCAGCAAATTGTTTGGAACGAACAGAGACTTGGTTGAGTGCCAGACGTACTCTCCTCCAAATTTTCCTCAGACGAGCTACAGGATCAAGGGAAGAAGTCTGTTGCTGCAGGATGTCAAAAGCGTTAGACCTAGGATGGAACCCAGAGAGACAAAAGAAGGGTGACATGGATGAAGAAGAGTGACTGGAATTATTATATGCAAATTCAGCAAATGCCAGATGGTCCACCCAATCGTTATGGTACTTGGAAACATAACAACGGAGATACTGTTCAAGAGACTGGTTCACTCGCTCAGTCTGTCCATTGGATTGCGGATGATAACCAGAGGACAGACTAAGATTAATATCCAAGGCTGAACAGAAAGCTCGCCAGAATTGAGCAATAAACTGAGTTCCTCTGTCGGAGACGATGTCCTGTGGTAATCCATGTAATTTAAAGATATGTTGGATAAACAAGGTTGCCAATTCCCTGGCACTGGGGAGCTTGCGAAGAGGAACAAAGTGAGCCATCTTACTGAACCGGTCTACCACAACCCAAATGGTATTGTACCCCGATGACTTGGGAAGATCAACCACAAAGTCCATAGAATATTGGACCAAGGTCTTGAGGGAACCGTAAGAGGCGTAAGATGTCCCATGGGAGCTTTACGAGGAGTTTTATGTTGAGCACAGATCTCACAAGCAAGAATGAACTCTCTAACATCTTGATACATAGAAGGCCACCAAACTGAGCGAGACAATAAATCCAGAGTCTTAGAAATCCCTGGATGCCCAGAGATTCTTTTTACATGAAATTCAGATAAAACTACTTTCCTGTACTCTTTAGGGACAACGAGGAGTCCTGAGGAAGTCCCCATGGGTGCAAGAGACTGTTTGGCTTGAATCTGGGAGACTAAATCTTGAGCAAGACCAGCATGGATATTGGAAACAGGAATAATTGGTTCAGAAGAGCAGGATGAATTTTGAATTGGAAGGAAGCTTCGTGACAAGGCATCTGCTTTAAGATTCTTCGATCCTGGCCGATAGGAGATCACATAGTTGAATCTAGTGAAGAATAATGCCCATCGTGCCTGTCTTGGATTCAGTCTCTTGGCTGACTCAATATAGGATAAGTTTTTATGGTCAGTGAGGATTGTAATCACGTGTCTCGCCCCTTCCAACTAGTGCCTCCATTCTTCTAGAGCCCACTTGATAGCAAGCAGTTCACGATTTCCAACATCATAGTTGGCTTCGGCAGGAGAGAACTTTCTGGACAGAAAAGAGCACGGGTGAAGTTTAGAATCCACTGGATCTTTCTGTGATAGGACTGCTCCCACTCCCACTTCAGAAGCATCCACTTCCATAACAAAAGGCAGGTCAGGATTTGGATGACTAAGAACAGGTGCAGATATAAAGGCTTTTTTTAACTTGAGAAAAGCTTGTAGAGCTGAAGGTGACCAATGTGACGGATCCGCACCTTTCTTGGTCAAAGCAACAATAGGTGCAACAATGTCTGAAAATGAACAAATAAATCTCCTGTAATAATTAGCGAACCCAAGAAAGCGTTGTATAGCTTTAAGGTTAGTAGGTTGTGCCCAATCTTGAATTGCTTGAAGCTTACTGGGATCCATGGGGAACCCCTTGGGAGAGATGATGTATCCTAAGAAAGCGACTTCCTTCACTTCGCATTCACATTTTTCTAACTTGGCGTATAGATGGTGCTCCCAGAGCTTTTGCAACACCATCTGGATATGGACTCGATGCTGCTCCAGTGACCGTGAATATATCAGGATGTCATCCAAGTAGACCACAACAAATTTTCCCAGGAATTCTCGGAGCACATCATTGATAAAATCTTGGAAGACGGCAGGAGCATATGACAATCCAAATGGCATAACAAGGTATTCATAATGCCCAGAATGAGTGTTGAAGGCCGTCTTCCACTCGTCACCGGCCTTAATTCGTATGAGGTTATATGCCCCCCGAAGATCAATTTTAGAGAAGATTTCCGCCATCCGGAGTTGATCAAACAACACGGAAATCAAAGGCAAACGATAAGAATTCTTAACAGTGATTTTGTTGAGTCCTCTATAATCAATGCATGGACGTAAGGAGCCGTCCTTTTTTGCCACAAAGAAGAATCCTGCTCCTACTGGTGATTTTGAGGGATGAATAAACCCTTTGCTTAGGTTCTCCTGAATATAGTCTTCCATGGCTTTAGTTTCTGGCAAAGAAAGAGCATATAATCTACCCTTAGGTAATTTATCTTCGGATACCAGACTGATGGCACAGTCGTAAGGTCGATGGGGGGGAAGAGTATCCGCCTCTTTCTTGGAGAAGACATCCGCAAATGAATGATATGGAGTCAGTAGCCCCTCTGGTATAACTTGAGAGCATTGCACTGGCAAGGACAGACATCTTCCTGTACATTCTGTTCCCCACTGTAAGAGTTCTCCTGTCTTCCAGCAGATGGATGGATTATGGGATTTCAACCATGGAAGCCCTAGGACTATGGAGGCCATGGGGCAATTGACAAGGAGGAAAATAATCTTCTCCGAATGCAGAAGACCAGTAGTTAAATGAACAGGAGGAGTTTGCTGAGACACTTGCCCACTGAGGAGGGGGTTACCGTCAAGGCCACAAATAGTCACAGAAGGCTTCATCTTTAGTGTAGGAATGTTCCAGGACCGGGCGAAAGAGATATCCATAAAGTTGGCAGCTGCACCATAATCAACAAAAGCCTTGACTGCAACTTGCTGAGTAGGTAGACTAATTTGAACTGGAAGCAAGACTGAATTTTTTGGAGAGATTCCAGCCAGACCCAGGAGTAACTCCCCTTTTACCCCTGGGTCTTGTCTTTTCCCGACTTCAGGGTGCAAACATTAGCAAAATGACCCTTTGCTCCACAATATAAGCGTAGGCCCATCGATCGCCTACAAGATTTTTCCTGAGCAGAAAGACGAAAGGCCCCAATCTGCATGGGTTCTCTGGAATCTTCGGCTTCTTCCAAGGCTACTGCTGAGGGAGATGGTGAGCCTCCACCTTTCTCCATCCTCTGTTCCCTGATCCAACGATCTACTCGAATTGCTAACTGCATGAGCTTGTCCAGGGTTTCAGGAGTAGGATACTGGACAAGGTAGTCTTTAATTTGCTCAGTGAGGCCTAAGCGGAACTGACTTCGCAGGGCTGGGTCATTCCAACCACTATCACCTGCCCATCTGCGAAACTCAGTGCAGTATACCTCGGCCGTGTTTTTCCCTTGTCTCAGGGCTCGTAAGTGAGCCTCTGCAGAAGCTGCTCGGTCCGGGTCATCATAAAGAATTCCTAGGGCGCTAAAAAAGGCATCCACTGTGTGCAAGGCGGGATTCTCCGTTTTCAATCCGAACGCCCAGGACTGGGGTTCCCCCTGCAGGAGGGAGATGATGATACCTACTCGCTGAGCCTCAGAACCAGACGATAATGGCCGGAGTCTGAAATATAGCTTGCAGCTATCACGGAAATTCTGGAACTGTTTCCGGTCACCTGTAAACCGATCTGGAAGATGCAGTTTTGGTTCAGGCCCAGGAGCTCTGGTTACAACCAATGACCTGCTAGTTTCTTCCTGGGTGGAAACTCGGAGCTTTAGATCTTGCAGTTGCTGTGTCAAATTTTGTATTTGACCAGCCAAGATTTGAGCCGGATTTTGCTGTGACGGGTCCATGCCCAGGAAGTGGTGGGCCAGTTATAATGTCAGGAACTGGTGCAGAATTCGGGATCAGGTACCAAGTGGTTGACGTTACCCAGAACAGAGGCGCGGAGTCTAACACGCCGGAAGGTTTTCACCAGGGAACCCCGCAAGGGGATATGGGCTTCGCGGCTTCCGAAGTGCAGGTCGCGGCCCCCTGTCTGGGTCACTTGATACCTGAACTGGACTAGAGTTATGGTAGAGGTGTTGTATATGATCAGCCGCAGGGATACACAGGAACAAACAGGAACTGGAGAAGGTGGCAGGGTGCACACGGCCAGATGGTACGCTGGGGCTGTGGAGATGGAACAGCAGCAGGCACTCCAGGGGTGACACAGGAGGCAGCGGCACACGGATGGACTGTGTTGCAGACACTTGGAGACAGGGTAACGGCAGTCGGCAGACTAAAGTCGTCAGCAAGATGTTGAAGCTGGAATTCAATACTGGAACAAGGCAATACCCACTGGACAGATGAACTGAGACCAGAGAGGAACCAAAGAGCAGAACACCACATGGAGTAGCTATAACTGGCAAATCTTCTTGGGATTGAGAGGCTTAAAAGAACAGGCTGGACCAATCAGTTGTGAGCACCAGACAGGCCCCCAGTAATTGATATAACATGCAGCTGCAGTGCAGACTGAGCAGGCTGACAAGCTGAATAGTAGTTTTCAGGTAACGAGCTGTAATTACAGAATCCAGACACCTGTGAAGTCAGTTGCTGAGTGCAGGAGCAAAGGCACTGGGAGACAACTCTGCAGGAGCTAGCTGTGACCTGTAGTTCCACAAACTGAAGCAAAGGTAATTATAACAATAACAAAACATGAGTGCTCAGGATTGTAACACTTACACATCTGTGTGCCATTTCCCCTATTGCAATGCTGTGACAAGACAGAATTCTAAAAGAGCTCCAACATTATTTGCCCGTGAAGATCATTACACCTTGGCTAGGGTAAGCTAGAAATGTAGAAATTGTTGTTTAAAAGTGTTTACTTTCATTACTCTTCTCATTACCAAATTATAGATTGTGATTATTATTATTATATGTCAATATCTGTGATTCATTTGATTGTCTGTTACATTTTTGAATGATCCATTGTGATGTGAACTATATCCAATTGTCTTCTCTTTATCTTCTTTTGATACCTAATTCTTATTGTGATTATTTAATATTTTATACCAATTAAGCAATCATCATCCTCAATCCAGAGTTCAATGTGGCTCAATAAACAGACATCCCATTGGAATTGCTGACTCACTCCTGTTTCGTATCAATCTATCCTACCTTCTCTACGGGGAGAAACATTTCAGGCAAAGGTCTGTCACATAGCCACACAACACCTGTGATACTTCTCTCAACCACTTAGACATACCCGCCAACCAACCCAGGGGTGTTACATGTGTAATTGTATGTGGAACATCTATAACATTGTTCTTTTAAATCAAAATGTAGTAAACGGTCTAGTAAAGCCTAGAATGACATGGAAGAAAAAAATAAAATAAATAAATATAAATATATATATATATATATATATATATATATATACACACAGGTTGAGTATCCCTTATCCAAAATTCTAAATCCCACATTTTTGGGTCCCCTACTGAGATAATGACATATATATATATATATATATATATATATATATATATATATATATATTATGTGCATATATAGATATAGTATATAGATATGTAATAAAATATATATGTATATGTGTCATTATCTCAGTAGGGGAACCAAAAATGTGTGATTTTGAATATTGTATAAGGGATACTCAACCTGTATATATATATATATATATATATATATATAAATTAATATATATAATATATTAATATATATATATATATATATATATATATATATATATATATATATATATGTATTTCGATATAATAATAGGTGGAGCATTTACATAAGGAAAATCTGTGCTCTGTAACACAACTATAATCTTCAATTTTAAAAATTGCACATTGTTTGTTTTTACATTAAAAATGATACCGGGGGCAAAATAAATTTCCTTTATTACTATCTACTTTCGCTTTTCTCATTCCTTGGTCATAAATCCTAAAGATTTGTCTCAAGTTTATCTTTTACATTTCTATTTTCTTTCTACAATCTTATTTTATGGAAACCATTATTTTAGGCTGTGCATGCATACAATGACAGAAAAACAAAAAAAAATCTGATTTTTAGTAGCCACATTGGGCCGAGATAAAATAGTTCTCTATGACAGATTTCCACAAACAAAACCACATTTATTTATCATGTTCCTGAGTCACATGGGTGCATTATTCTGAGCTCAACCTGCTGTTGGCTATATAAAATGTGCAGCACATTATCCATAAATCAATTTCAACAAAACAAGGTACTGTATAACAAAGAGCATACTGTAGACGAGTTATCATGTCATGAAAATGGGATTTTTAAATATATTGTGTCAAATTAAAATTTTATCAACCATTGCTATGTATTCCATTTAAAATATGCTTTTTTAAAAAACCTGTATTTAAATGTCTGAGTTCTTCATACTTTGCAAAGCATTCTTTTAGCCTGCAGGTACATTTACAATTGCTCCTTGTTCCCATGAAATGTAATTTGCAAACTAAACCTGTATATTTTCTCATATATTATTGTTTATTTCCATAACAATACTATTATATAATAAATGGGAGATCATAAGAAAATCAACTCCCTAGGTCAGTGGTTTCCAAACTTTTTGGAATCACGGCGCCCTAGAATATCAGAATTTCTTCACGGCACCCCTAGGCCAAAAATTTCTTATTGAGAAATTTAGAAAGAAATATTACATTAAGTAGATCGTGTTTATATGTCATCCTTAGGGTCAGTTGTGTGGTGAGGGACAAGATTTGCTTCTGTTTGACCACATATTTTATGACTGTCAGCCACCAGCACTGGTTTGGCCTATTATATTGACCATAAATAATTTGAATTGATCCTGGACCACTAACCCAGGGCACCCCTACAAGTGTCCCGAGGCACCCCAGGGAGCCACGGCACACAGTTTGGGAACCTCTGCCCTAGTTTATGTTTGGCAGTGTAAACCTACATATTATAATAATTTGAGTAATCTTCCAGCAGAGACGTAAGGGAATTTAGTGGAGATATCTGACGAGATTGTTTCTACATTGAATAAATGAAGCTTATTTTATTAAGCTGTCGAGTAATGCTCAGAGACTACCCCTCATCAAATACTGTGCAGAAAGAAGGTGGAGACCCACCAATATAGTCAAGGTCAAGTTTCCATGTGAACTTAGTGAAGGGTTGGTACAAGAAAATGACATGGTCTAGTGGAAACTGAGTAGATAATAATCCATTATGAAGGACTGAACTTGCATCCAATAAGTTTTGGCAATCAGGCAGGACTAACAGGAACATATACATGCGACCTTTAAAACATAATGGGGAGAAAGAGCAATCCACCAACTGACTAGAAGTAAGGATACCATCGATGGTGAAACTGTAAGTGATTATTAATGGTAACAAACTACAGTATGTAATGGAGGACCATCAATGGTTTCACCCAATGATGGTCATCCCTGCTCTTTCACTCACTGGTCCATGGAATAATCAGAACCAGGGGGTGGTGTTACGCAGGTGCACCTGGGGGCACAAATAAGTCAGGTCCTGGCACCAACTGAGTGGGGAGATGGAACCATTATGTGCCTCTGTACTATTGATGGGAAACTATCTAATACTGGTGTTAAACCATCAATGATTTGTAACCATCAAGGGTCAACCTTAATTAGGAGTCAGATACCCACGAGCAGGGCCGGGCAAGGGTACTGTAGGCGTCATGGGCAATTGTGGAGGTGTGACCATGCTCCCGTACCAAAAAAAATCTGAAAAGACAAAGGAGACTTCTGCAATTTCCCTATAACCACTGCAGCCCATACCACATAGCAGCGTGGGCTGAAGCGAGAAGCTTCTCCCGCTGACAGGTAAGAATGAGGGGAGGGGGGGGGGCAGCAGACCTGGCTTCTCCTTCCCCCTCTTGGTGCCCCTGCCCACAAGTCACCAATAAGTTTTGAGTCCTCTTACATTGTCGTACAAGAGGTAGCTGAGACTGCTCTCCAAATTTTTAACATTTTATTAGAGATGAGCGCCTGAAATTTTTCGGGTTTTGTGTTTTGGTTTTGGGTTCGGTTCCGCGGCCGTGTTTTGGGTTCGAACGCGTTTTGGCAAAACCTCACCGAATTTTTTTTGTCGGATTCGGGTGTGTTTTGGATTCGGGTGTTTTTTTCAAAAAACACTAAAAAACAGCTTAAATCATAGAATTTGGGGGTCATTTTGATCCCAAAGTATTATTAACCTCAAAAACCATAATTTACACTCATTTTCAGTCTATTCTGAATACCTCACACCTCACAATATTATTTTTAGTCCTAAAATTTGCACCGAGGTCGCTGTGTGAGTAAGATAAGCGACCCTAGTGGCCGACACAAACACCGGGCCCATCTAGGAGTGGCACTGCAGTGTCACGCAGGATGTCCCTTCCAAAAAACCCTCCCCAAACAGCACATGATGCAAAGAAAAAAAGAGGCGCAATGAGGTAGCTGTGTGAGTAAGATTAGCGACCCTAGTGGCCGACACAAACACCGGGCCCATCTAGGAGTGGCACTGCAGTGTCACGCAGGATGGCCCTTCCAAAAAACCCTCCCCAAACAGCACATGACGCAAAGAAAAAAAGAGGCGCAATGAGGTAGCTGTGTGAGTAAGATTAGCGACCCTAGTGGCCGACACAAACACCGGGCCCATCTAGGAGTGGCACTGCAGTGTCACGCAGGATGTCCCTTCCAAAAAACCCTCCCCAAACAGCACATGACGCAAAGAAAAAAAGAGGCGCAATGAGGTAGCTGTGTGAGTAAGATTAGCGACCCTAGTGGCCGACACAAACACCGGGCCCATCTAGGAGTGGCACTGCAGTGTCACGCAGGATGTCCCTTCCAAAAAACCCTCCCCAAACAGCACATGACGCAAAGAAAAAAAGAGGCGCAATGAGGTAGCTGACTGTGTGAGTAAGATTAGCGACCCTAGTGGCCGACACAAACACCGGGCCCATTTAGGAGTGGCACTGCAGTGTCACGCAGGATGTCCCTTCCAAAAAACCCTCCCCAATCAGCACATGATGCAAAGAAAAAGAAAAGAAAAAAGAGGTGCAAGATGGAATTGTCCTTGGGCCCTCCCACCCACCCTTATGTTGTATAAACAAAACAGGACATGCACACTTTAACCAACCCATCATTTCAGTGACAGGGTCTGCCACACGACTGTGACTGATATGACGGGTTGGTTTGGACCCCCCCCAAAAAAGAAGCAATTAATCTCTCCTTGCACAAACTGGCTCTACAGAGGCAAGATGTCCACCTCATCATCACCCTCCGATATATCACCGTGTACATCCCCCTCCTCACAGATTATCAATTCGTCCCCACTGGAATCCACCATCTCAGCTCCCTGTGTACTTTGTGGAGGCAATTGCTGCTGGTCAATGTCTCCGCGGAGGAATTGATTATAATTCATTTTAATGAACATCATCTTCTCCACATTTTCTGGATGTAACCTCGTACGCCGATTGCTGACAAGGTGAGCGGCGGCACTAAACACTCTTTCGGAGTACACACTTGTGGGAGGGCAACTTAGGTAGAATAAAGCCAGTTTGTGCAAGGGCCTCCAAATTGCCTCTTTTTCCTGCCAGTATAAGTACGGACTGTGTGACGTGCCTACTTGGATGCGGTCACTCATATAATCCTCCACCATTCTATCAATGTTGAGAGAATCATATGCAGTGACAGTAGACGACATGTCCGTAATCGTTGTCAGGTCCTTCAGTCCGGACCAGATGTCAGCATCAGCAGTCGCTCCAGACTGCCCTGCATCACCGCCAGCGGGTGGGCTCGGAATTCTGAGCCTTTTCCTCGCACCCCCAGTTGCGGGAGAATGTGAAGGAGGAGATGTTGACAGGTCGCGTTCCGCTTGACTTGACAATTTTGTCACCAGCAGGTCTTTCAACCCCAGCAGACTTGTGTCTGCCGGAAAGAGAGATCCAAGGTAGGCCTTAAATCTAGGATCGAGCACGGTGGCCAAAGTGTAGTGCTCTGATTTCAACAGATTGACCACCCGTGAATCCTTGTTAAGCGAATTAAGGGCTCCATCCACAAGTCCCACATGCCTAGCGGAATCGCTCCGTGTTAGCTCCTCCTTCAATGTCTCCAGCTTCTTCTGCAAAAGCCTGATGAGGGGAATGACCTGACTCAGGCTGGCAGTGTCTGAACTGACTTCACGTGTGGCAAGTTCAAAGGGCATCAGAACCTTGCACAACGTTGAAATCATTCTCCACTGCGCTTGAGACAGGTGCATTCCACCTACTATATCGTGCTCAATTGTATAGGCTTGAATGGCCTTTTGCTGCTCCTCCAACCTCTGAAGCATATAGAGGGTTGAATTCCACCTCGTTACCACTTCTTGCTTCAGATGATGGCAGGGCAGGTTCAGTAGTTTTTGGTGGTGCTCCAGTCTTCTGTACGTGGTGCCTGTACGCCGAAAGTGTCCCGCAATTCTTCTGGCCACCGACAGCATCTCTTGCACGCCCCTGTCGTTTTTTTAAAAATTCTGCACCACCAAATTCAAGGTATGTGCAAAACATGGGACGTGCTGGAATTTGCCCATATTTAATGCACACACAATATTGCTGGCGTTGTCCGATGCCACAAATCCACAGGAGAGTCCAATTGGGGTAAGCCATTCCGCGATGATCTTCCTCAGTTGCCGTAAGAGGTTTTCAGCTGTGTGCGTATTCTGGAAACCGGTGATACAAAGCGTAGCCTGCCTAGGAAAGAGTTGGCGTTTGCGAGATGCTGCTACTGGTGCCGCCGCTGCTGTTCTTGCGGCGGGAGTCCATACATCTACCCAGTGGGCTGTCACAGTCATATAGTCCTGACCCTGCCCTGCTCCACTTGTCCACATGTCCGTGGTTAAGTGGACATTGGGTACAGCTGCATTTTTTAGGACACTGGTGACTCTTTTTCTGAGGTCTGTGTACATTTTCGGTATCGCCTGCCTAGAGAAATGGAACCTAGATGGTATTTGGTACCGGGGACACAGTACCTCCAACAAGTCTCTAGTTGGCTCTGCAGTAATGATGGATACCGGAACCACGTTTCTCACCACCCAGGATGCCAAGGCCTCAGTTATCAGCTTTGCAGTAGGATGACTGCTGTGATATTTCATCTTCCTCGCAAAGGACTGTTGAACAGTCAATTGCTTACTGGAAGTAGTACAAGTGGGCTTACGACTTCCCCTCTGGGATGACCATCGACTCCCAGCGGCAACAACAGCAGCGCCAGCAGCAGTAGGCGTTACACGCAAGGATGCATCGGAGGAATCCCAGGCAGGAGAGGACTCGTCAGAATTGCCAGTGACATGGCCTGCAGGACTATTGGCATTCCTGGGGAAGGAGGAAATTGACACTGAGGGAGTTGGTGGGGTGGTTTGCGTGAGCTTGGTTACAAGAGGAAGGGATTTACTGGTCAGTGGACTGCTTCCGCTGTCACCCAAAGTTTTTGAACTTGTCACTGACTTATTATGAATGCGCTGCAGGTGACGTATAAGGGAGGATGTTCCGAGGTGGTTAACGTCCTTACCCCTACTTATTACAGCTTGACAAAGGGAACACACGGCTTGACACCTGTTGTCCGCATTTCTGGTGAAATACCTCCACACCGAAGAGCTGATTTTTTTGGTATTTTCACCTGGCATGTCAACGGCCATATTCCTCCCACGGACAACAGGTGTCTCCCCGGGTGCCTGACTTAAACAAACCACCTCACCATCAGAATCCTCCTGGTCAATTTCCTCCCCAGCGCCAGCAACACCCATATCCTCCTCATCCTGGTGTACTTCAACACTGACATCTTCAATCTGACTATCAGGAACTGGACTGCGGGTGCTCCTTCCAGCACTTGCAGGGGGCGTGCAAATGGTGGAAGGCGCATGCTCTTCACGTCCAGTGTTGGGAAGGTCAGGCATCGCAACCGACACAATTGGACTCTCCTTGTGGATTTGGGATTTCGAAGAATGCACAGTTCTTTGCTGTGCTGCTTTTGCCAGCTTGAGTCTTTTCATTTTTCTAGCGAGAGGCTGAGTGCTTCCATCCTCATGTGAAGCTGAACCACTAGCCATGAACATAGGCCAGGGCCTCAGCCGTTCCTTGCCACTCCGTGTCGTAAATGGCATATTGGCAAGTTTACGCTTCTCCTCCGACAATTTTATTTTAGGTTTTGGAGTCCTTTTTTTTGATATTTGGTGTTTTGGATTTGACATGCTCTGTACTATGACATTGGGCATCGGCCTTGGCAGACGACGTTGCTGGCATTTCATCGTCTCGGCCATGACTAGTGGCAGCAGCTTCAGCACGAGGTGGAAGTGGATCTTGATCTTTCCCTAATTTTGGAACCTCAACATTTTTGTTCTCCATATTTTAATAGGCACAACTAAAAGGCACCTCAGGTAAACAATGGAGATGGATACTAGTATACAATTATGGACTGCCTGCCGAGTGCAGACACAGAGGTAGCCACAGCCGTGAACTACCGTACTGTACTGTGTCTGCTGCTAATATAGACTGGTTGATAAAGAGATGTCTATGTAACTATGTATGTATAAAGAAGAAAGAAAAAAAAACCACGGTTAGGTGGTATACAATTATGGACGGACTGCCTGCCGAGTGCAGACACAGAGGTAGCCACAGCCGTGAACTACCGTACTGTACTGTGTCTGCTGCTAATAATATAGACTGGTTGATAAAGAGATGTCGTAGTAGTATGTATGTATAAAGAAGAAAGAAAAAAAAACCACGGTTAGGTGGTATACAATTATGGACGGACTGCCTGCCGAGTGCAGACACAGAGGTAGCCACAGCCGTGAACTACCGTACTGTACTGTGTCTGCTGCTAATATAGACTGGTTGATAAAGAGATGTCTATGTAACTATGTATGTATAAAGAAGAAAGAAAAAAAAACCACGGTTAGGTGGTATACAATTATGGACGGACTGCCTGCCGAGTGCAGACACAGAGGTAGCCACAGCCGTGAACTACCGTACTGTACTGTGTCTGCTGCTAATATAGACTGGTTGATAAAGAGATGTCTATGTAACTATGTATGTATAAAGAAGAAAGAAAAAAAAACCACGGTTAGGTGGTATACAATTATGGACGGACTGCCTGCCGAGTGCAGACACAGAGGTAGCCACAGCCGTGAACTACCGTACTGTACTGTGTCTGCTGCTAATATAGACTGGTTGATAAAGAGATGTCTATGTAACTATGTATGTATAAAGAAGAAAGAAAAAAAAAACCACGGTTAGGTGGTATACAATTATGGACGGACTGCCTGCCGAGTGCAGACACAGAGGTAGCCACAGCCGTGAACTACCGTACTGTACTGTGTCTGCTGCTAATATAGACTGGTTGATAAAGAGATGTCTATGTAACTATGTATGTATAAAGAAGAAAGAAAAAAAAACCACGGTTAGGTGGTATACAATTATGGACGGACTGCCTGCCGAGTGCAGACACAGAGGTAGCCACAGCCGTGAACTACCGTACTGTACTGTGTCTGCTGCTAATATAGACTGGTTGATAAAGAGATGTCGTAGTAGTATGTATGTATAAAGAAGAAAAAAAAACCACGGTTAGGTGGTATACAATTATGGACGGACTGCCTGCCGAGTGCAGACACAGAGGTAGCCACAGCCGTGAACTACCGTACTGTGTCTGCTGCGACTGGATGATAAATGATATAAAGACTTCCGGTTCCGGCGGCCGCATGAGCAGCAGCTGAATTCAGAGCTCCGCTGCCACCCGCTAATTAGAGCCCTCGTAACGGCTCTTGAGCCTCCCGCAGCCGGTCCGCTGGTCCCCCACACACCCGGAACAGCTCCCCCGGTGTATGGAACGATATTTCCGACCTCTGATGTCGCGCAGCAAGGCCCGCAAGGACAAGGAGCAGAACCGCACAGCACCTAAAATGGCGGCGGCGGCCAGGTCGGGAGGTGAGTCGTCTCCTACCTTGCAGCCCCAACACCCACTCCTGGCTCCCCCAAGCTCTCCACCACAGGCTGCCTGGAGCAAGACTCCCTCTCCCCCTCCCTCTCAAGATCCTTCAGAGAGTGTCAGTCCCCCGCACACAATGGCGGGAATACAGGCCCCAGCGGCCGCAGTCACATACTCTGACATTGTACAAGCAATTAAAGAGACTGTCGGCCCCCTGCTGAAAGAGCAAACAGCAGACATTAACAAGCAGTTGGCTCAATTCTCTCAAAGACTCTCAGTAACTGAGCATCGATTAGGGGAATGCTTTGCAGATATAGCCAATCTGAAAAAAGCAGTTAGTCTGAATACGAAAGCTTGCTACAACCTTCATAATAAAACAGATGAACTGGAGAACAGGGCCAGAAGGCAGAATCTAAGAATTATAGGCCTGCCGGAGACAGTGAAAGGGTCCGATCTACTGCTGTTTGTGCGGGACACTTTACCGGCACTCTTACAAGTTAAATCTGAATGTTCAGACATAGTTATTGAGAGGGCTCACCGCCTTGGCCCGTATCGACCACAAGATGGCGGTAGACCCCGAGCTGTGATTTTTAAAGTACTGAACTTTTTACACAAAGAAATCTTATGGCATGCATCCCGCAAACATCGCAAATTATCCTGGGAAGGCCATTCCTTACTAATTTTTCAGGACTATTCTGCAGAACTCACTAAAGCCAGGAAAGAGTTTTCTCCTTTATGCTCTAAACTGATTCAGATCAATCAGAAATTTGCACTGTTATACCCGGCGCGGCTACGCATCTACAAAGATGATTCCTTTAAAGACTTTCTGTCTGTACGCGACGCTGAAGCCTATCTCCAACTACAATCTGAAGATCCAATTCGATGTGACTGACCCCACCAGGAAACGAAAGATTGCTTTTTTGTCCTAGGGCGCGTGGCTGTGGCCTGCCCTACAATCACCTTTTTCATTAATCCCTGCAGCTATGTTTTGCTGTATCCCTGTGGAGCGGTCCACTGTCTCATGCTACTGATTACTTAATTTTAAAAGTGTTTCTTTTTAGGTTTCTTATAACGCTACCATAGATATAGGGGCATAACTCTCTAACTTGTTCCCCCATGTTGCCATATATAGAATATAGTAGGTTTCTTATTACGCACAATATTCTAACATGTTCTATCACGCTGCCATATATACAATATAATAGCACACGAGCTGTTGAAGATCTCCGTACCCTTCTTTCCTTCTTTTCGTCCCTGTTCTCCTCGCCCTCATTATTTCTCTCTGAACCCCTGTATACTAACACCAGAGACACAGCTCTTCTGGAGTTCTACCATTAAGCCAAATGGACGGGGATTGTTCCAGATTTCCATCTATTATCCTCCATTAATCATTCCTCTAACATACCTTCCTGTCCTTGCTTCTATGCTACACTATATACCCCTACATCCAAATTTATATCCCTTTGTCTACTCAACGCTCTCTTGAGATAAGTATTAGACTATAGTTATTCCCGGGGGTGGGTTCCGGCAGCGATCAAGCTGCTATGTCCTGTCTCTATTGGGTGGCCACCGGTTGCTCTCCCTGTTAATAATGCACTTAGCCTCTATTGGGATTCCCTATCCGGAATGTCAGTTTGCGAAATATGCTTGTTTTTTGTTATATGTGGTTTTCTATGTCTGTCCTATTGTCTTGTCCTCGTTCTTTCTTCCTCCCCCCCTCCTGATGGGTGTCGGGGCCATGCTCACTCAATGGCCATTATATCTGCTTCTCCATCTTTGGGCTAATGTCATCCCTTAAAGTAGGAAGCTGGAATGTGGGAGGCATGAACTCCCCACAAAAACGGAAAAAAGTTCTGTTATATCTGCAAAAGTTGCACCTAGATATTGTGTTTTTACAAGAATCTCATCTTCTCCCCCCAGATGTCCAGAGACTAAATATGTTGGGATGGAGGGTACTAGCAGCCGCTTCATATTCCAAAAAATCTAGAGGGGTGGTGATTCTAGCCAAAAGAAACAACTCTGCCGAAGTTGTTTCCCTCTCCGCGGATGTGGAGGGCAGATGGGTGATATGCCACATCAAATACAATGACCAACCTTATACCCTCTGTAATATCTATGCCCCTAATGTATACAACAAACATTTCTTTCAATTAATAATGACTAAATTGACTCCTTTTGCGGACTCCCCTATTATGCTCTGTGGGGACTGGAATGTTATTTCCTCAAAATTTCTAGATAAACAATTCCCGAAAGAGCATGGCGGCAACCCACCCAAATTTGGTATACCTTCCCTAGCCAAAAAACTCCAATTGCTGGCTATTTGGAGGGTTATGCATCCGACTGACCGTGACTTCACCTGCCTGTCAGCTGCGAGAGGCACTATGTCGCGTATAGATTATATCTTAATGTCAGAATTTCTACTATCTAAAGTAGTCCGATCTGAAATTGAACCTATATCCCTTTCAGACCATGCGGTGATATGGGTGGAACTACAACTGAAACCCTTCCAGAGAAACTTTATCTCTTGGCGTTGCCCCCCTGCTCTTGCTACTTCATCTGACTTTAGACAAAAAGTCAGGGATAGTTGGATTGAATATGGGGTACATAATGCTGAAATGCAATCCACTAATCCGCCTTTGTTTTGGCAGGCATCAAAAGCAGTCATAAGAGGCACTATGATTGCTCTCTCATCCTCATCGAGGAAAGCTTTGCTAAAGGACTATGTTTCTGCACAACTTGCCTTAACAAACGCCTTCAATAACTTTAAATCACTCCCCTCCCCGACTACAAAATTGAAATACTCATCAGCAAAAACTATATTTGATGCCCTCCTCACTAAATTAGAAACAAATTACTCTTTTAAGTCGGGTTATCGGTTCTACAAGTTTGGGAATAAACCTAGTAAGACACTGTCAAACCTCCTTAAGGGTCAGCGTCCCTCATCCTCTATACACCCTCTGAAAAAGTTAGACGGATCATTGTCAACCAACAATGACCAGACCACACAAATACTGCAAAACTTTTACACATCTCTATACTCATCCCCAACTCCTCTCCAGGCTGATGCTTCCTCCTTTTGGGAGGCGCTCCCCGTCCCACAAATTGAGGGGTCCCAGGGGGCTTCCTTGATAACACCAATATCTGAGATTGAGGTGGTTGAAGCTATAGCGGGACTAACCTCAGGTAAAGCTCCAGGTCCAGATGGCCTCACTCCTGATTATTACAAACTCCTTGGCCCACTAGTGGCCCCAACTCTAGCCTCTGTCTTCAACACTATCATGGAGTCGGGCTCGCTTCCGAAGTACTTCAACTCAGCAGTTCTGAGACTTCTCCCAAAACCTGGGCGGGATCTCTCTAACCCTGGCTCTTACAGGCCAATTTCCCTCCTCAATATCGACTACAAGATACTGACCAAAATTCTAGCTAACAGACTTAAAGTGATTTTACCCAGTGTGATACACTCTGACCAGACAGGATTTGTATGTGCTCGAAACCCGGTAACAAATATTCGACGGGTTCTGGCGGTGGTGAGCGACTCCCAGTGCCCCAGGTCTAAGATATCAAAAGCCATATTATCGCTAGATGCTGAAAAGGCTTTTGACATGGTGCACTGGGACCATCTCTATGACTCCCTAAATCGCTTTGGTTTCCCACATCAGTTTATAAAAATTTTACAAACTTTATACTCTGATTCTTCCTCCCAGCTGATCTGTAATGGAAATTTATCATCTCACTTTCCGATCAAGAGAGGCACCAGACAGGGATGCCCCCTATCCCCTCTATTATTTGTTTTGGCGCTGGAGCCACTGGCGATAGCCTTGAGACAATCTCCTTTGTTCTCCGGTATTTCTATCGGCTCCCTGGACTTACGTTTATCTCTTTTTGCAGACGACATGCTTCTTTTTCTTTCTGATCCTGAAACCTCTATCCCCCAGGTCTTTAAAATTATTCAAAAATTCAGCTCTTTCTCGGGATACAAAATTAATATAGACAAATCTGAACTTCTTATGCTTAAAGGCCCCTCCCCCTCTTTCGCTAATGACACTTCCTTATCCTCTATTAAAATCATGCACTCCCACATCAAATATTTAGGCGTCTTAATCCCAAAAGATTTAACGCTCCTCTATAAACTCAATTACTCCCCAACCATCACACATTTCGCTAAGACTTTAGAGAATTGGTGCAATCTTCCTTTATCACTACTCGGCAGACTAGAAGTGGTAAAAACAATCTTGTTGCCAAAACTCACATACTCTATGCAAATGTTGCCTATTAGACTCACTTTACATGACATTGGAGAGTTGTACTCGATTTTCCAATCTTTCATTTGGAGACATAAAAAACCACGCATTTCTAGACAAAAACTTCAATTATCTAAACCAGAGGGAGGTTGGGGCTTCCCTGACATTCTTCAATATTCCCGGGCCCTAATGTTCCGCTATATATATGACTGGTTACTTGAAACAAGCAAATACACTTCTTATGACCTAGATTGTGCTTTGTTTTTCCCTTATGCCCCAGGGGCACTCTTACACACTAATAAAGCAAACTTACCCGCAGCGATTTATACGAATATACTATTCAAAGACACGTATAATGCTTGGTGGGCTGTCAACAAAAAATTAGGAAAATCCCCTCAAAACTCAAAATGGATACCTCTGTGGGGCAATCCTTTGTTTCTACCGGGGATACAAGATACACTTTTTTACAGACTTAAATTGAAGGGACTACGTAGCACATCTCAAGTTTTTGATCCAGGTGGGAAATTTATCTCTTTCTCTTTCATGAAAGAAACATATGGGGTTACAGATATCTACTATTTTCCATATCTCCAACTCCAGCACTACATCGGGTCTCTTCCCCCTATCATGCTGCGGTCGGGGACCCCAGATCTTATCGCCCAAGTGGCAACTTTGTTCTTGAAAGACAAATACAAAACGAGATTAATATATCAAAAATTGATATCCCCTGCTAAACAGGCGGTGTGGGAGTCGGTGGCGCGGGTGTGGGGAAGAGACCTGTCTATGTGTTTACCAGAATCTTTACTATTCAAATACTACCACAAAACATTGAAAATTCTACATACAGCATCCCTACAAGAAATACACGTGAAATCACTATATAGGGCATATATATCTCAACAACAGCGTAGTCACTTTGTTCGAGAGGAAGATGGGTCTTGTCCTAAATGCCACTCTTCCTCAGCATCTTTGTTACACAACTTCTGGGACTGCGGTCATGTAAAAAGATTTTGGCACAAATTGAGGAACTTTATAAACTCCTCTTTTTCTATAAACATACCCTTTGACCCAATTCCAATGTTGTTTGCCAATTTTGACTCATGGACCCTAGCGGTTTTGGACAAACACCTTATCCCCTTTCTCACAATATTGGTAACTATTGCTAAAAAGGTGATCTTAAACTCCTGGATCTCCAGATCAGCCCCCTCAATGGCAGAAGTACATTCCTTACTAAATAAAATGATGTATTATGACAGATACTCTTTATATCCCAATGTCCAATTAAGGGCTAAATGCTTTACGAAAAAATGGAACCCATATATTAATACCCGCACAACAGAAGAACGCTCCCAGATATTGAAGATATTTGATCAGCGCACTCCTTGATCGATAGCTATCCAATTTTGCCCTACTATACTATATTATATTTTCAGATCGCTCTAGGCGTTGTGGGGCCTGGCTCCGATATCCATCCCTGCACCCTCCTACACCCTCCAACTGCTTCACCCCTCCTTTCCCTGATCTATCGCTCTCCTCTCCCACCTTCCCTTACTCTCACTGTTTTGTATTGTGTCTTGTGTCTTCCCCTTGATAGACCTACTATAAGAGATTGGTTTGAGAGGACAAGTAACTGTGTCTTTTTGGAACGACATAACACTTCATAGGGGACCTTGCATACTCTAGTTAGTCTTTTATCTAGGTAGGTCTAAGGCGAAAATGTTCAAATTTCTAATGTTAAAGTTGTAACTTGCCTCCCTTGGATTCGCCTAGAATGATTAGTCTTGGATACTTCGGATATGGAATGTACAAGTGTATGTTCTTCACAACCTTATAATGTTGATGTCCATCCTTATTGCTCCGAAGTAAAAGATCCTACTTTACCAATTTCTAACATTTTCGCATAGATGATTATCAAATTTTTCATGGTCTAAAATGTCCTTTCGTATGTCCATTGTATTTGTCTGATGTTACATGTTTGAAAAGCTGAAAAAAAACCAAATAAACATATGTTTAAAAAAAAAAAAAAAAAAATGATATAAAAAATATATATATATCACTACTGCAGCCGGACAGGTATATATTCTATATTATATAATGACGGACCTGCTGGACACTGTCTGTCAGCAGAATGAGTTTTATTTTTATAGAATAAAAAAAACAACAACACACAAGTGAAGTCACACGACGAGTGTTTAACTTTTTCAGGCAATCACAATATAAGTATACTACTAACTATACTGGTGGTCAGTGTGGTCAGGTCACTGGTCAGTCACACTGGCAGTGGCACTCCTGCAGCAAAAGTGTGCACTGTTTAATTTTAATATAATATTATGTACTCCTGGCTCCTGCTATAACCTATAACTGGCACTGCAGTGCTCCCCAGTCTCCCCCACAATTATAAGCTGTGTGAGCTGAGCAGTCAGACAGATATATAATATATATAGTAGAGATGAGCGCCTGAAATTTTTCGGGTTTTGTGTTTTGGTTTTGGGTTCGGTTCCGCGGCCGTGTTTTGGGTTCGAACGCGTTTTGGCAAAACCTCACCGAATTTTTTTTGTCGGATTCGGGTGTTTTTTTCAAAAAACACTAAAAAACAGCTTAAATCATAGAATTTGGGGGTCATTTTGATCCCAAAGTATTATTAACCTCAAAAACCATAATTTACACTCATTTTCAGTCTATTCTGAATACCTCACACCTCACAATATTATTTTTAGTCCTAAAATTTGCACCGAGGTCGCTGTGTGAGTAAGATAAGCGACCCTAGTGGCCGACACAAACACCGGGCCCATCTAGGAGTGGCACTGCAGTGTCACGCAGGATGTCCCTTCCAAAAAACCCTCCCCAAACAGCACATGACGCAAAGAAAAAAAGAGGCGCAATGAGGTAGCTGTGTGAGTAAGATTAGCGACCCTAGTGGCCGACACAAACACCGGGCCCATCTAGGAGTGGCACTGCAGTGTCACGCAGGATGGCCCTTCCAAAAAACCCTCCCCAAACAGCACATGACGCAAAGAAAAAAAGAGGCGCAATGAGGTAGCTGTGTGAGTAAGATTAGCGACCCTAGTGGCCGACACAAACACCGGGCCCATCTAGGAGTGGCACTGCAGTGTCACGCAGGATGTCCCTTCCAAAAAACCCTCCCCAAACAGCACATGACGCAAAGAAAAAAAGAGGCGCAATGAGGTAGCTGTGTGAGTAAGATTAGCGACCCTAGTGGCCGACACAAACACCGGGTCCATCTAGGAGTGGCACTGCAGTGTCACGCAGGATGTCCCTTCCAAAAAACCCTCCCCAAACAGCACATGACGCAAAGAAAAAAAGAGGCGCAATGAGGTAGCTGACTGTGTGAGTAAGATTAGCGACCCTAGTGGCCGACACAAACACCGGGCCCATTTAGGAGTGGCACTGCAGTGTCACGCAGGATGTCCCTTCCAAAAAACCCTCCCCAATCAGCACATGATGCAAAGAAAAAGAAAAGAAAAAAGAGGTGCAAGATGGAATTGTCCTTGGGCCCTCCCACCCACCCTTATGTTGTATAAACAAAACAGGACATGCACACTTTAACCAACCCATCATTTCAGTGACAGGGTCTGCCACACGACTGTGACTGATATGACGGGTTGGTTTGGACCCCCCCCAAAAAAGAAGCAATTAATCTCTCCTTGCACAAACTGGCTCTACAGAGGCAAGATGTCCACCTCATCATCACCCTCCGATATATCACCGTGTACATCCCCCTCCTCACAGATTATCAATTCGTCCCCACTGGAATCCACCATCTCAGCTCCCTGTGTACTTTGTGGAGGCAATTGCTGCTGGTCAATGTCTCCGCGGAGGAATTGATTATAATTCATTTTAATGAACATCATCTTCTCCACATTTTCTGGATGTAACCTCGTACGCCGATTGCTGACAAGGTGAGCGGCGGCACTAAACACTCTTTCGGAGTACACACTTGTGGGAGGGCAACTTAGGTAGAATAAAGCCAGTTTGTGCAAGGGCCTCCAAATTGCCTCTTTTTCCTGCCAGTATAAGTACGGACTGTGTGACGTGCCTACTTGGATGCGGTCACTCATATAATCCTCCACCATTCTATCAATGTTGAGAGAATCATATGCAGTGACAGTAGACGACATGTCCGTAATCGTTGTCAGGTCCTTCAGTCCGGACCAGATGTCAGCATCAGCAGTCGCTCCAGACTGCCCTGCATCACCGCCAGCGGGTGGGCTCGGAATTCTGAGCCTTTTCCTCGCACCCCCAGTTGCGGGAGAATGTGAAGGAGGAGATGTTGACAGGTCGCGTTCCGCTTGACTTGACAATTTTGTCACCAGCAGGTCTTTCAACCCCAGCAGACTTGTGTCTGCCGGAAAGAGAGATCCAAGGTAGGCTTTAAATCTAGGATCGAGCACGGTGGCCAAAATGTAGTGCTCTGATTTCAACAGATTGACCACCCGTGAATCCTTGTTAAGCGAATTAAGGGCTCCATCCACAAGTCCCACATGCCTAGCGGAATCGCTCCGTGTTAGCTCCTCCTTCAATGTCTCCAGCTTCTTCTGCAAAAGCCTGATGAGGGGAATGACCTGACTCAGGCTGGCAGTGTCTGAACTGACTTCACGTGTGGCAAGTTCAAAGGGCATCAGAACCTTGCACAACGTTGAAATCATTCTCCACTGCGCTTGAGACAGGTGCATTCCACCTACTATATCGTGCTCAATTGTATAGGCTTGAATGGCCTTTTGCTGCTCCTTCAACCTCTGAAGCATATAGAGGGTTGAATTCCACCTCGTTACCACTTCTTGCTTCAGATGATGGCAGGGCAGGTTCAGTAGTTTTTGGTGGTGCTCCAGTCTTCTGTACGTGGTGCCTGTACGCCGAAAGTGTCCCGCAATTCTTCTGGCCACCGACAGCATCTCTTGCACGCCCCTGTCGTTTTTTAAAAAATTCTGCACCACCAAATTCAAGGTATGTGCAAAACATGGGACGTGCTGGAATTTGCCCATATTTAATGCACACACAATATTGCTGGCGTTGTCCGATGCCACAAATCCACAGGAGAGTCCAATTGGGGTAAGCCATTCCGCGATGATCTTCCTCAGTTGCCGTAAGAGGTTTTCAGCTGTGTGCGTATTCTGGAAACCGGTGATACAAAGCGTAGCCTGCCTAGGAAAGAGTTGGCATTTGCGAGATGCTGCTACTGGTGCCGCCGCTGCTGTTCTTGCGGCGGGAGTCCATACATCTACCCAGTGGGCTGTCACAGTCATATAGTCCTGACCCTGCCCTGCTCCACTTGTCCACATGTCCGTGGTTAAGTGGACATTGGGTACAGCTGCATTTTTTAGGACACTGGTGACTCTTTTTCTGAGGTCTGTGTACATTTTCGGTATCGCCTGCCTAGAGAAATGGAACCTAGATGGTATTTGGTACCGGGGACACAGTACCTCCAACAAGTCTCTAGTTGGCTCTGCAGTAATGATGGATACCGGAACCACGTTTCTCACCACCCAGGATGCCAAGGCCTCAGTTATCCGCTTTGCAGTAGGATGACTGCTGTGATATTTCATCTTCCTCGCAAAGGACTGTTGAACAGTCAATTGCTTACTGGAAGTAGTACAAGTGGGCTTACGACTTCCCCTCTGGGATGACCATCGACTCCCAGCGGCAACAACAGCAGCGCCAGCAGCAGTAGGCGTTACACGCAAGGATGCATCAGAGGAATCCCAGGCAGGAGAGGACTCGTCAGAATTGCCAGTGACATGGCCTGCAGGACTATTGGCATTCCTGGGGAAGGAGGAAATTGACACTGAGGGAGTTGGTGGGGTGGTTTGCGTGAGCTTGGTTACAAGAGGAAGGGATTTACTGGTCAGTGGACTGCTTCCGCTGTCACCCAAAGTTTTTGAACTTGTCACTGACTTATTATGAATGCGCTGCAGGTGACGTATAAGGGAGGATGTTCCGAGGTGGTTAACGTCCTTACCCCTACTTATTACAGCTTGACAAAGGGAACACACGGCTTGACACCTGTTGTCCGCATTTCTGGTGAAATACCTCCACACCGAAGAGCTGATTTTTTTGGTATTTTCACCTGGCATGTCAACGGCCATATTCCTCCCACGGACAACAGGTGTCTCCCCGGGTGCCTGACTTAAACAAACCACCTCACCATCAGAATCCTCCTGGTCAATTTCCTCCCCAGCGCCAGCAACACCCATATCCTCCTCATCCTGGTGTACTTCAACACTGACATCTTCAATCTGACTATCAGGAACTGGACTGCGGGTGCTCCTTCCAGCACTTGCAGGGGGCGTGCAAATGGTGGAAGGCGCATGCTCTTCACGTCCAGTGTTGGGAAGGTCAGGCATCGCAACCGACACAATTGGACTCTCCTTGTGGATTTGGGATTTCGAAGAATGCACAGTTCTTTGCTGTGCTGCTTTTGCCAGCTTGAGTCTTTTCATTTTTCTAGCGAGAGGCTGAGTGCTTCCATCCTCATGTGAAGCTGAACCACTAGCCATGAACATAGGCCAGGGCCTCAGCCGTTCCTTGCCACTCCGTGTCGTAAATGGCATATTGGCAAGTTTACGCTTCTCCTCCGACAATTTTATTTTAGGTTTTGGAGTCCTTTTTTTTCTGATATTTGGTGTTTTGGATTTGACATGCTCTGTACTATGACATTGGGCATCGGCCTTGGCAGACGACGTTGCTGGCATTTCATCGTCTCGGCCATGACTAGTGGCAGCAGCTTCAGCACGAGGTGGAAGTGGATCTTGATCTTTCCCTAATTTTGGAACCTCAACATTTTTGTTCTCCATATTTTAATAGGCACAACTAAAAGGCACCTCAGGTAAACAATGGAGATGGATACTAGTATACAATTATGGACTGCCTGCCGAGTGCAGACACAGAGGTAGCCACAGCCGTGAACTACCGTACTGTACTGTGTCTGCTGCTAATATAGACTGGTTGATAAAGAGATGTCTATGTAACTATGTATGTATAAAGAAGAAAGAAAAAAAAAACACGGTTAGGTGGTATACAATTATGGACGGACTGCCTGCCGAGTGCAGACACAGAGGTAGCCACAGCCGTGAACTACCGTACTGTACTGTGTCTGCTGCTAATAATATAGACTGGTTGATAAAGAGATGTCGTAGTAGTATGTATGTATAAAGAAGAAAGAAAAAAAAACCACGGTTAGGTGGTATACAATTATGGACGGACTACCTGCCGAGTGCAGACACAGAGGTAGCCACAGCCGTGAACTACCGTACTGTACTGTGTCTGCTGCTAATATAGACTGGTTGATAAAGAGATGTCTATGTAACTATGTATGTATAAAGAAGAAAGAAAAAAAAAACCACGGTTAGGTGGTATACAATTATGGATGGACTGCCTGCCGAGTGCAGACACAGAGGTAGCCACAGCTGTGAACTACCGTACTGTACTGTGTCTGCTGCTAATATAGACTGGTTGATAAAGAGATGTCTATGTAACTATGTATGTATAAAGAAAGAAAAAAAAACCACGGTTAGGTGGTATACAATTATGGACGGACTGCCTGCCGAGTGCAGACACAGAGGTAGCCACAGCCGTGAACTACCGTACTGTACTGTGTCTGCTGCTAATATAGACTGGTTGATAAAGAGATGTCTATGTAACTATGTATGTATAAAGAAGAAAGAAAAAAAAACCACGGTTAGGTGGTATACAATTATGGACGGACTGCCTGCCGAGTGCAGACACAGAGGTAGCCACAGCCGTGAACTACCGTACTGTACTGTGTCTGCTGCTAATATAGACTGGTTGATAAAGAGATGTCTATGTAACTATGCATGTATAAAGAAGAAAGAAAAAAAAACCACGGTTAGGTGGTATACAATTATGGACGGACTGCCTGCCGAGTGCAGACACAGAGGTAGCCACAGCCGTGAACTACCGTACTGTACTGTGTCTGCTGCTAATATAGACTGGTTGATAAAGAGATGTCGTAGTAGTATGTATGTATAAAGAAGAAAAAAAAACCACGGTTAGGTGGTATACAATTATGGACGGACTGCCTGCCGAGTGCAGACACAGAGGTAGCCACAGCCGTGAACTACCGTACTGTGTCTGCTGCGACTGGATGATAAATGATATAAAAAATATATATATATCACTACTGCAGCCGGACAGGTATATATTATATATTATATAATGACGGACCTGCTGGACACTGTCTGTCAGCAGAATGAGTTTTATTTTTATAGAATAAAAAAAAAAACAACACACAAGTGAAGTCACACGACGAGTGTTTAACTTTTTCAGGCAATCACAATATAAGTATACTACTAACTATACTGGTGGTCAGTGTGGTCAGGTCACTGGTCAGTCACACTGGCAGTGGCACTCCTGCAGCAAAAGTGTGCACTGTTTAATTTTAATATAATATTATGTACTCCTGGCTCCTGCTATAACCTATAACTGGCACTGCAGTGCTCCCCAGTCTCCCCCACAATTATAAGCTGTGTGAGCTGAGCAGTCAGACAGATATATAATATATATAGTAGAGATGAGCGCCTGAAATTTTTCGGGTTTTGTGTTTTGGTTTTGGGTTCGGTTCCGCGGCCGTGTTTTGGGTTCGAACGCGTTTTGGCAAAACCTCACCGAATTTTTTTTGTCGGATTCGGGTGTGTTTTGGATTCGGGTGTTTTTTTCAAAAAACACTAAAAAACAGCTTAAATCATAGAATTTGGGGGTCATTTTGATCCCAAAGTATTATTAACCTCAAAAACCATAATTTACACTCATTTTCAGTCTATTCTGAATACCTCACACCTCACAATATTATTTTTAGTCCTAAAATTTGCACCGAGGTCGCTGTGTGAGTAAGATTAGCGACCCTAGTGGCCGACACAAACACCGGGCCCATCTAGGAGTGGCACTGCAGTGTCACGCAGGATGTCCCTTCCAAAAAACCCTCCCCAAACAGCACATGACGCAAAGAAAAAAAGAGGCGCAATGAGGTAGCTGTGTGAGTAAGATTAGCGACCCTAGTGGCCGACACAAACACCGGGCCCATCTAGGAGTGGCACTGCAGTGTCACGCAGGATGGCCCTTCCAAAAAACCCTCCCCAAACAGCACATGACGCAAAGAAAAAAAGAGGCGCAATGAGGTAGCTGTGTGAGTAAGATTAGCGACCCTAGTGGCCGACACAAACACCGGGCCCATCTAGGAGTGGCACTGCAGTGTCACGCAGGATGTCCCTTCCAAAAAACCCTCCCCAAACAGCACATGACGCAAAGAAAAAAAGAGGCGCAATGAGGTAGCTGTGTGAGTAAGATTAGCGACCCTAGTGGCCGACACAAACACCGGGTCCATCTAGGAGTGGCACTGCAGTGTCACGCAGGATGTCCCTTCCAAAAAACCCTCCCCAAACAGCACATGACGCAAAGAAAAAAAGAGGCGCAATGAGGTAGCTGACTGTGTGAGTAAGATTAGCGACCCTAGTGGCCGACACAAACACCGGGCCCATTTAGGAGTGGCACTGCAGTGTCACGCAGGATGTCCATTCCAAAAAACCCTCCCCAATCAGCACATGATGCAAATAAAAAGAAAAGAAAAAAGAGGTGCAAGATGGAATTGTCCTTGGGCCCTCCCACCCACCCTTATGTTGTATAAACAAAACAGGACATGCACACTTTAACCAACCCATCATTTCAGTGACAGGGTCTGCCACACGACTGTGACTGATATGACGGGTTGGTTTGGACCCCCCCCAAAAAAGAAGCAATTAATCTCTCCTTGCACAAACTGGCTCTACAGAGGCAAGATGTCCACCTCATCATCACCCTCCGATATATCACCGTGTACATCCCCCTCCTCACAGATTATCAATTCGTCCCCACTGGAATCCACCATCTCAGCTCCCTGTGTACTTTGTGGAGGCAATTGCTGCTGGTCAATGTCTCCGCGGAGGAATTGATTATAATTCATTTTAATGAACATCATCTTCTCCACATTTTCTGGATGTAACCTCGTACGCCGATTGCTGACAAGGTGAGCGGCGGCACTAAACACTCTTTCGGAGTACACACTTGTGGGAGGGCAACTTAGGTAGAATAAAGCCAGTTTGTGCAAGGGCCTCCAAATTGCCTCTTTTTCCTGCCAGTATAAGTACGGACTGTGTGACGTGCCTACTTGGATGCGGTCACTCATATAATCCTCCACCATTCTATCAATGTTGAGAGAATCATATGCAGTGACAGTAGACGACATGTCCGTAATCGTTGTCAGGTCCTTCAGTCCGGACCAGATGTCAGCATCAGCAGTCGCTCCAGACTGCCCTGCATCACCGCCAGCGGGTGGGCTCGGAATTCTGAGCCTTTTCCTCGCACCCCCAGTTGCGGGAGAATGTGAAGGAGGAGATGTTGACAGGTCGCGTTCCGCTTGACTTGACAATTTTGTCACCAGCAGGTCTTTCAACCCCAGCAGACTTGTGTCTGCCGGAAAGAGAGATCCAAGGTAGGCTTTAAATCTAGGATCGAGCACGGTGGCCAAAATGTAGTGCTCTGATTTTAACAGATTAACCACCCGTGAATCCTTGTTAAGCGAATTAAGGGCTCCATCCACAAGTCCCACATGCCTAGCGGAATCGCTCCGTGTTAGCTCCTCCTTCAATGTCTCCAGCTTCTTCTGCAAAAGCCTGATGAGGGGAATGACCTGACTCAGGCTGGCAGTGTCTGAACTGACTTCACGTGTGGCAAGTTCAAAGGGCATCAGAACCTTGCACAACGTTGAAATCATTCTCCACTGCGCTTGAGACAGGTGCATTCCACCTACTATATCGTGCTCAATTGTATAGGCTTGAATGGCCTTTTGCTGCTCCTCCAACCTCTGAAGCATATAGAGGGTTGAATTCCACCTCGTTACCACTTCTTGCTTCAGATGATGGCAGGGCAGGTTCAGTAGTTTTTGGTGGTGCTCCAGTCTTCTGTACGTGGTGCCTGTACGCCGAAAGTGTCCCGCAATTCTTCTGGCCACCGACAGCATCTCTTGCACGCCCCTGTCGTTTTTTAAAAAATTCTGCACCACCAAATTCAAGGTATGTGCAAAACATGGGACGTGCTGGAATTTGCCCATATTTAATGCACACACAATATTGCTGGCGTTGTCCGATGCCACAAATCCACAGGAGAGTCCAATTGGGGTAAGCCATTCCGCGATGATCTTCCTCAGTTGCCGTAAGAGGTTTTCAGCTGTGTGCGTATTCTGGAAACCGGTGATACAAAGCGTAGCCTGCCTAGGAAAGAGTTGGCGTTTGCGAGATGCTGCTACTGGTGCCGCCGCTGCTGTTCTTGCGGCGGGAGTCCATACATCTACCCAGTGGGCTGTCACAGTCATATAGTCCTGACCCTGCCCTGCTCCACTTGTCCACATGTCCGTGGTTAAGTGGACATTGGGTACAGCTGCATTTTTTAGGACACTGGTGACTCTTTTTCTGAGGTCTGTGTACATTTTCGGTATCGCCTGCCTAGAGAAATGGAACCTAGATGGTATTTGGTACCGGGGACACAGTACCTCCAACAAGTCTCTAGTTGGCTCTGCAGTAATGATGGATACCGGAACCACGTTTCTCACCACCCAGGATGCCAAGGCCTCAGTTATCCGCTTTGCAGTAGGATGACTGCTGTGATATTTCATCTTCCTCGCAAAGGACTGTTGAACAGTCAATTGCTTACTGGAAGTAGTACAAGTGGGCTTACGACTTCCCCTCTGGGATGACCATCGACTCCCAGCGGCAACAACAGCAGCGCCAGCAGCAGTAGGCGTTACACGCAAGGATGCATCGGAGGAATCCCAGGCAGGAGAGGACTCGTCAGAATTGCCAGTGACATGGCCTGCAGGACTATTGGCATTCCTGGGGAAGGAGGAAATTGACACTGAGGGAGTTGGTGGGGTGGTTTGCGTGAGCTTGGTTACAAGAGGAAGGGATTTACTGGTCAGTGGACTGCTTCCGCTGTCACCCAAAGTTTTTGAACTTGTCACTGACTTAGTATGAATGCGCTGCAGGTGACGTATAAGGGAGGATGTTCCGAGGTGGTTAACGTCCTTACCCGTACTTATTACAGCTTGACAAAGGGAACACACGGCTTGACACCTGTTGTCCGCATTTCTGGTGAAATACCTCCACACCGAAGAGCTGATTTTTTTGGTATTTTCACCTGGCATGTCAACGGCCATATTCCTCCCACGGACAACAGGTGTCTCCCCGGGTGCCTGACTTAAACAAACCACTTCACCATCAGAATCCTCCTGGTCAATTTCCTCCCCAGCGCCAGCAACACCCATATCCTCCTCATCCTGGTGTACTTCAACACTGACATCTTCAATCTGACTATCAGGAACTGGACTGCGGGTGCTCCTTCCAGCACTTGCAGGGGGCGTGCAAATGGTGGAAGGCGCATGCTCTTCACGTCCAGTGTTGGGAAGGTCAGGCATCGCAACCGACACAATTGGACTCTCCTTGTGGATTTGGGATTTCGAAGAATGCACAGTTCTTTGCTGTGCTGCTTTTGCCAGCTTGAGTCTTTTCATTTTTCTAGCGAGAGGCTGAGTGCTTCCATCCTCATGTGAAGCTGAACCACTAGCCATGAACATAGGCCAGGGCCTCAGCCGTTCCTTGCCACTCCGTGTCGTAAATGGCATATTGGCAAGTTTACGCTTCTCCTCCGACAATTTTATTTTAGGTTTTGGAGTCCTTTTTTTTCTGATATTTGGTGTTTTGGATTTGACATGCTCTGTACTATGACATTGGGCATCGGCCTTGGCAGACGACGTTGCTGGCATTTCATCGTCTCGGCCATGACTAGTGGCAGCAGCTTCAGCACGAGGTGGAAGTGGATCTTGATCTTTCCCTAATTTTGGAACCTCAACATTTTTGTTCTCCATATTTTAATAGGCACAACTAAAAGGCACCTCAGGTAAACAATGGAGATGGATACTAGTATACAATTATGGACTGCCTGCCGAGTGCAGACACAGAGGTAGCCACAGCCGTGAACTACCGTACTGTACTGTGTCTGCTGCTAATATAGACTGGTTGATAAAGAGATGTCTATGTAACTATGTATGTATAAAGAAGAAAGAAAAAAAAACCACGGTTAGGTGGTATACAATTATGGACGGACTGCCTGCCGAGTGCAGACACAGGGGTAGCCACAGCCGTGAACTACCGTACTGTACTGTGTCTGCTGCTAATAATATAGACTGGTTGATAAAGAGATGTCGTAGTAGTATGTATGTATAAAGAAGAAAGAAAAAAAAACCACGGTTAGGTGGTATACAATTATGGACGGACTGCCTGCCGAGTGCAGACACAGAGGTAGCCACAGCCGTGAACTACCGTACTGTACTGTGTCTGCTGCTAATATAGACTGGTTGATAAAGAGATGTCTATGTAACTATGTATGTATAAAGAAGAAAGAAAAAAAAACCACGGTTAGGTGGTATACAATTATGGACGGACTGCCTGCCGAGTGCAGACACAGAGGTAGCCACAGCCGTGAACTACCGTACTGTACTGTGTCTGCTGCTAATATAGACTGGTTGATAAAGAGATGTCTATGTAACTATGTATGTATAAAGAAGAAAGAAAAAAAAACCACGGTTAGGTGGTATACAATTATGGACGGACTGCCTGCCGAGTGCAGACACAGAGGTAGCCACAGCCGTGAACTACCGTACTGTACTGTGTCTGCTGCTAATATAGACTGGTTGATAAAGAGATGTCTATGTAACTATGTATGTATAAAGAAGAAAGAAAAAAAAACCACGGTTAGGTGGTATACAATTATGGACGGACTGCCTGCCGAGTGCAGACACAGAGGTAGCCACAGCCGTGAACTACCGTACTGTACTGTGTCTGCTGCTAATATAGACTGGTTGATAAAGAGATGTCTATGTAACTATGTATGTATAAAGAAGAAAGAAAAAAAAACCACGGTTAGGTGGTATACAATTATGGACGGACTGCCTGCCGAGTGCAGACACAGAGGTAGCCACAGCCGTGAACTACCGTACTGTACTGTGTCTGCTGCTAATATAGACTGGTTGATAAAGAGATGTCGTAGTAGTATGTATGTATAAAGAAGAAAAAAAAACCACGGTTAGGTGGTATACAATTATGGACGGACTGCCTGCCGAGTGCAGACACAGAGGTAGCCACAGCCGTGAACTACCGTACTGTGTCTGCTGCGACTGGATGATAAATGATATAAAAAATATATATATATCACTACTGCAGCCGGACAGGTATATATTATATATTATATAATGACGGACCTGCTGGACACTGTCTGTCAGCAGAATGAGTTTTATTTTTATAGAATAAAAAAACAACAACACACAAGTGAAGTCACACGACGAGTGTTTAACTTTTTCAGGCAATCACAATATAAGTATACTACTAACTATACTGGTGGTCAGTGTGGTCAGGTCACTGGTCAGTCACACTGGCAGTGGCACTCCTGCAGCAAAAGTGTGCACTGTTTAATTTTAATATAATATTATGTACTCCTGGCTCCTGCTATAACCTATAACTGGCACTGCAGTGCTCCCCAGTCTCCCCCACAATTATAAGCTGTGTGAGCTGAGCAGTCAGACAGATATATAATATATATAGATGATGCAGCACACTGGGCTGAGCCTGAGCAGTGCACACAGATATGGTATGTGACTGAGTCACTGTGTGTATCGCTTTTTTCAGGCAGAGAACGGATATATTAAATAAACTGCACTGTCTGGTGGTCACTCACTATATAATATTATGTACTCCTGGCTCCTGCTATAACCTATAACTGGCACTGCAGTGCTCCCCAGTCTCCTCCACAATTATAAGCTGTGTGAGCTGAGCAGTCAGACAGATATATAATATATATAGATGATGCAGCACACTGGGCTGAGCCTGAGCAGTGCACACAGATATGGTATGTGACTGAGTCACTGTGTGTATAGCTTTTTTCAGGCAGAGAACGGATATATTAAATAAACTGCACTGTCTGGTGGTCACTCACTAGTAAACTCTCTGCACTCTCTACACTTCTACAGTACTCCTCCTAGTCCTAAGCTCCAGTAAATCTCTCTCTCTTATAATCTAAATGGAGAGGACGCCAGCCACGTCCTCTCCCTATCAATCTCAATGCACGTGTGAAAATGGCGGCGACGCGCGGCTCCTTATATAGAATCCGAGTCTCGCGATAGAATCCGAGCCTCGCGAGAATCCGACAGCGTCATGATGACGTTCGGGCGCGCTCGGGTTAACCGAGCAAGGCGGGAAGATCCGAGTCGCTCGGATCCGTGTAAAAAAAGCTGAAGTTCGGGCGGGTTCGGATTCCGAGGAACCGAACCCGCTCATCTCTACATTTTATTATGACTTATATGTGTAATCAGATCTGCCAACCATTGGGGCTTGTAATGACACTTGATATCAATATTTCTGAATTTCTCATATAAAGTGGTCATTATTCCTATAATGCACCTTTGTTTAGTATGGTTATTAAAAGAACCCAATTGTTATGATGAGACGCAATTGTTTTAAGCAGTTACCTGTGATAAGCCTTTAAAAGAGTCTCATCTACAGCAGTTACTGTTCTCATAGAATTGAACACGTTCACAGATACTTAGATGACCTCAGGACTTAACCTTGAGTAGTAAGGACTTATTAGCTGGAACAGGTGGATAATATTGGAGACCACTATAACACAGTCTTGTACGGTAACAGAAATGACCTGTCAGCACAGGATGATGGATTCACTTGATGGTACAGATGCTGCGTGGAGTGAAGTAATCCAATCAAACTCCGTGAACAAACTGGAAGTGATGGAACACGGGTGCAAAGATCCAAGACCATAGCACTATATGAAATAACTGTCTGGAATCATAGATATTGAATGGGCTGAGTGATGCACAATCCAGGAAAAGCAAGTGGAGTGTTCTAAACCCAGATTAGAGTTTATCAGATTGTAGAATCATGGAAAATAATCCATCAGCAGAATGGAAAAGCAGGCTGCGGCCAAAGCCAGAATATCAGTTAGTGGGGCAGATGTACTAAGATATGAGGCGGGATGTAATGGCACCCGAGTCTGCCAGAGGTGCGGGATGCCGTCTGAACTCTGAGGTTTTTTTAAAGCGACAGTCATTTACAAGACAAATGCCTGTCAACCAACCAATCAGCTCCAGCTATGTTTTATACACAGCCTTTAACATGGCAGTAGGAGCTAATTGGCTGGTACTTTATCTCTCTTCATTTTATCACTCTCCAAGGCTAAGTACATCTCCCCCAGAGCATGGTGAGAGCAAGCGTGGGTCAAAAGCTGGTACAGCTGGAACTGTACAGGTGCAAGCTGAGCTGAACATACAGAAGCCAAGAAGCAGAAGTCACGCTATCATTAGCACCTGCATAAAGGTCTGAAGGTTGAATTAAGGGCTATTGTCCAATCTAACACATGCAGAAATAGTGTAATTTCACCAATAAGCAGAGCTGGGGTTTAGTATGAAATCATGTGATGAGAGCCAGGGCCGTGGCCATGTGCACTCCGTACCAGGGGGAATGTTCTCCTGAGCAAGTGGCCCAGGCCTGGATAAATAGTAACCACCACAACCCTTTTCTGCACCCCTGATAAGAGTAGTAGGGGTCAAACCTACAACTTGACATGAGTGTACAGGCTGAGGAAATGCATGACAAATAGGCCTTTTTCTAAACTAGAAATATAATATTGGTCCTGATACCTGCAGTGGCAGTGGTCCTAAGACTGCGGAGAGTAAAACAGTAACCGGTTAATAAGTCAAAAGTAAATAGGTCAATAGGTTGACAAAAGGTTGACATGGTCAAAAGTCGAGGTGTTTAAGCTTGACAGGTTCAGACAGTCGACATGACAATGGTCGACGCTCATATGGTCAACAAGTCATTTTGATTTTTTTTTACTTTTACATACTTTAGCATTCCACTTTTTTATAAACCCGCACTTTGGTAAATATACCCCTAGGTGCTTACAGCTCTGTGAGGTGCGGTCATTTTACCTACAATCAAAATCCCGACGGTCAAAATCCCTACAACCATTGACCGATGGTCAAAATCCCAACAAGGTCAAAATCTTGATATGGTCAAAATACCAACATTTAGAATACCGACAGGTTAAAATACCGACATTTAAAATGTCGACAGGTCAAAAAGTTGACATGAGTTTTTCATGATATTTTCATTAAAACCGAATTGTTCATACTTTACCATCCCAGTGGACCTGGAGGGGGAATATAATAGTGTGCCGAGCGCAGTGAGCCATGCGAGGGGACGCAATACAATTAAACGGTGTCCATGTTGACCTATGTCTGGATTTTGATTGTAGGTATTTCATACTAAACCCCAGCTCTGCTTATTGGTGAAATTACACTATATTTTTTAATAATGTACACCAGTGTAGCATCCAACTATACATCAGATTTTTAGTCTCTAGCAAAACACAGTCTTAAGCGATATGAACTCACCAGTCTCCTGTGCAGAGTCTGTCAGGCTTTAGGGTTTGTGCTGATTTAGGAGTCTATTCATGAAGTAGTGAAAAGTGTGGAGAAGTGAGCCAGTGGAGAAGTTGCCCATGGCAACCAATCAGCTGCTACGTATAATTTTATAGAATGCATCTTATAAATGTTACCTCAACACTGATTGGTTGCCGTGGGCAACTTCTCCACTGGCTCACTTCTCCACACTTTTTACTACCTCATGAATAGACCCCAATAGTTCTTTAATTATGCAGAAAGTCTCTACAGTCGTGTTCATATTCTCCCTAGATCCAGTTCATCTTGCAAGAACGGGGCAATCTTAGTGGGGTGTGAATCTGGGACTGTACAGGAGTCAGATTTGAACAACACAAATTTAATATTCTAAGGGGTACTCACCAAGGACCCATCAAGGACCCACCTAATGAAGACTTACTCTGATACCGGTCATTTTTCAACTCAGTTTTCTTGCTAGTAGTGATTCTGATTCACTCCCATGCACATTAAATAAAAGACTTTCCTGTAACCTCCAATAATTCTTTCCTCAAGTCTTCAATTCCTTCAATATCTGCTCAGAGCCTCAGGATTGATGAGTTGATGTGATGGATTGCACTTTCTGAGACGACAATAAATCAATTGGCATTTACTTTTCCTTTGTAATGAAAGCAGCAATATATATTATACTGTCTCTAATAGGTGCTTTAAAGGTTGGCCAGTGAGTTTATATGGAATATCAACTTTATCTGTGCAGAGAAAATAATTTTAATTGACTTAATAAAAATGCGGCCTGCCAGAACAGCCTTCAGAAGTGTCCTTCATCTGCCACAGGGCCTGAACAAGAACTGAAAACTTTCCCTGTTAAATAACAGATATACAGTATATATATGATGATTAGACCATGATACAAATATAGAGAAAACTGCTCAAACATACAAGAAACTAAATAAACTGCCTTGGAGGAAGCTGTAATACCCAAGGAGAAAACTGCTTAAACATTCAAGAAACTAAATAAACTGCCTTGGAGGAAGCTGTAATACCCAAGGAGAAAACTGCTTAAACATTCAAGAAACTAAATAAACTGCCTTGGAGGAAGCTGTAATACCCAAGGAGGCATAAGAGTATGTGCCAGCAGAAGTTGTAGGAGTTTAGGGGGGTATTTGTCAAAGCTTGGAGGGAGATAAAGTACCAATCAATATGCTCATGTCATTTTTGAAACACAGCCTGTAAAATGATAGTTAGAAGCTGATTGATTGGTACTTTTTCTCTCTCCACTTTATCTTTCTCCAAGCTTTGATAAATCTCGCCCTGGGAGATATTTGCATTGGTCACCATGATGCGAAGACCTGGTCATGTTGGGGGATGAGTTGGACATACAAAAGAGACTTGTTATGAACTGTAAGAAAATCAAGTGATATTCAGAGGAAGTTTACGCAGATATGTTGAGATCATGCCTGAACAGGGGTGATAAGAATCATTTGAAGTAATAAGAGTGATAAACTTCTTTCTTGAAAATGATGAGGAAATTGGCCCCAAAAATGATAATGATTATGAATATGTAGTGAGGTGAAGGCAGCAACCCCAGCTATAATAATGATAATACATATGTGTAGATGATGAGGTAATGAATAGTTTAGGTAGTGTTGAGCAGAATGAGGTGGGGCCATAAGCTGTGATAATGCTCAGCTCCATGTATTACTGAATTAAATGGGCTACTCACAATTATGGACTAGTTCTGGAGGCCTTGTAAGCACTTAAGAAATGGATCAAAGGTGCTGGTGGGTACCCAAAGGCCCACCTCACTAGTCGAAGGAGTAGAGTAGTAGCGATAGCAGACACAAATCAGGTCATCCTGCAGAAAACTGAATCTGTTCTAGACTACCTCTGAACACATCAATATCTGAAACATATCCTAATTCATTTGAGGACAAGACATACTTCTCTCTTGCATGCAAGGGCACAGCTACCATAGGTGCAGGCAGTGCAGCTGCTATGTGGCCCAGAGCTGAGAGGGGCCCATCTTCCATGTCAAAGTTACATGTGTTATACATCTTTCGCCATTGGTTGGTACGTAGGGGTCCTTTCAAACTTTTTCCTAAGGGCCTGCAATATATCTAGGTATGCCCCTGAACCTGCTCATTGTAGTGTGGTATAAAATTAACTGGAGGGCATTTTAATGTTATATAATATGAACCGGGGCACTAATGAGGCACAATATTAATGGGGAGCATTATATATCATAATGTGAGTTGGGGGTACTGTGCGGCATAATGTGTACTGGCAGCTCTGAAATGTGACATAGGGTGAACTTAAGCACTACTGCGATTCATAAAAGAAACTAGGGCTCTACTGTAGGGCATAACATTAAATAAGACTCTACTATGGTTCAGAAAATGAACTGGGGCACTATTATAGTTATTATAGGGCATAAAATTAACAACTGCTGCAGAGAAGTGTCTCTCTAGAAGCATTGGGACGGGGACCCCTTCAAAATGTTGCTATGGGGCTCACAAAGTTCGGGCTACGCCCCTGCTTGCATGGTATACATAATGGACATACAAATTAGGGTCTGTTACCAGATTTTATTTAAAAAAGTATTTTTTTCATTTAAACATGAGTACCTGGTGTGACTATGGCCCTCATTCCGAGTTGTTCGCTCGCTAGCTGCTTTTAGCAGCATTGCAAACGCTAGGCCTCCGCCCTCTGGGAGTGTATCTTAGCTTAGCAGAATAGCGAACGAAAGATTAGCAGAACTGCTACTAAATAATTCCCTGCAGTTTCTGAGTAGCTCCAGACCTACTCCTAGACTGCGATCACCTCAGTCTGTTTAGTTCCTGGTTTGACGTCACAAACACACCCTGCGTTCGTCCAGCCACTCCCCTGTTTCTCTAGCCACTCCTGCGTTTTTACCTGGCACGCCTGTGTTTTTTAGCACACTCCCTGAAAACGGCCAGTTTCCGCCCAGAAACACCCACTTCCTGTCAATCACACTACAATCACTCGAGCGATAAAAAAATGTCACTCGAGCCTGTGTAAATCTACAAAGTTTTGTGTGAAAGTACTTAGCGCATGCGCGCTGCGTGCCATGCGCATGTGCATTTTTGCAGTTTTTTCACTTAATCGCTGCACTGCGAAAATCGGCAGCGAGCGATCAACTCGGAATGACCACCTATATGTGATCTTGGACTGTGAGTAGCATGGTTGTAATGTTACCAGTTAATTTGCTTAGTTTCTTATCCATTTCATAGGCCAGAATTTAATAGTTTTTTGGCACCCCATAAGTAATGGTTGCCCAAAGGGAGCTATCAGGGCCGGCCATAGGCATAGGCAAACTAGGCAATTGCCTAGGGCATTTGATATGCCTAGGGGCATCATCAGCTTCTGCTGATTAAAATGATATGCAGCATGCCTATATTCTGTATGTAGCATTTCATATGCAGATACAGCCACAGTCTCACACAGTATATAGGCATGCTGCATATCAGTTTAATCAGCAGAAGCTGCTTGTGCATCCTAGCCACATAGCAATGCAAATAAGATGCATTTTCATTAAAAAAAGGTGCCCGACGTTAGCATTGATGCAAGATTTGTGAGGACACATCTGTATCCAAGCAGAGGCAGAGGTCACAGTGTTAGTGGAAGTGTGAGTGCTGTGTGCATGTGAGTGGGTTGGTTGTGCAATCGTGTTCAGAATATGTGTAAGGAGCATTATGTGTGTCATGTAAAAATGCATTAATAATGTGCAACATATGTGTAAGGGGCATTATGTGTGTCATTATGTTTATAAGGGCATTAATAATGTGCGGCATATGTGTAACAGGGTACTACTGCATGTGTGTCATTATGTGTATAGGGGCACTAATAATGTGCAGCAAATGTGTAGGGGGCACTGTGTGTCATTATGTGTATAAGGGCATTAATAATGTGCGGTATATGTGTAAGGGACATTATATGTAAAAAAGCATTAATAAAGGTTGTCATAATGTGTAAGGTGCATTATGTTTATAAGGACATTAATGTGTCTCATATGTGTAAGGGACATTACTGTGTGGAATTGTGTATAAATGCATTACTAATGTGTGGCATTATGTGTATAAGGTGCTCTACTATGTGGCGTTGCATATAGAAAGGGCACTACTGTGTCGTCTAATGTGAATAAAGAGCAATAAGGTGTGGTGTAATGTGAATAAGGAGCAATTCAGTGTGATGTAATGTGAATAAGGGGCTCTATTGTGAGGAGTAACGTTTATAAGGTAAAGTGATACTACTGTGGGATGTAATATGAATTTTGGACACTATCGCAAGATAAAATGTGAATAAAGTTGCAGTACTGTGTGGCGTAATTGGAATTGGGGTTACTATTGTGTGGCCATGCCCCTTCCCAACAAGAAGATGCCCCTTTTTGGGCTGTGCGTCAAATGTGCGAACTGTTCCTATTTAAAATATAGGGGGTACAAGGACTGCAATGGGTGAGGGGTGATGGTGCTGGGAAAAAGGTGCAAGGTCAGAGGCAGAACCAGCGGTGGTGCTAGGGGGCACCAGCCAAAATCTTGCCTAGGGCATCATATTGGTTAGGGCCGGCTCTGGGAGCTATTCAATTGTTTTGTAATCGGACATGAGTGTCGCGGGTGTCCATAATTTTACTTGGGTTGTGGAGGAGTCCATTCTAATATGTTTATTCTGTCTGTATGATCTATTGATATCTCTGAAACATTGAATTAACAAGTAGTTTTTAACATCCAAAATTTTTTGGTCGATTGATCTTCTCAGAGATAATGGTTTGACCTTTGATTTCATAACTGATACTAGTAACAACAAATGTAAAAGTCATGATTAAAATATATTTATCTTCAACTTTATTTTTTAAAGCATGCAGACTTTTTTTTATAGTGGACATGATAAAGTTTTATTTCAAATATTATTTGTATGTTGATTATATGTCCCCTTTAATGTAATGTAACAATAAAAATTGTTGACTGTTAAAAATAAAAACAAAAACATTTCCCATGATGCATTTGACTACACAAACTGATATCTTTTTTTTTGACAAATATGTGATTGTGTTTTTGCAACATTTTTACCTTTTGTTTCCAAACTTTCTTATTCATTTGGAAAATGAATACAACTTACACATCTAAACAGCAAGTTACAGATCATCAATAATACGTATGCTCGGCTCCGGGGATGTTTTAGAGTTATCAAATGTATGATGGAATAGAAAATGTGTTTAAATTGCATTAGCAATTCTGCCGATGCAGGCAGCTAGTAAATCTATCTTCATGGGAAGTATAAGAAATGTTTCTTTCTGTATTTGCCTGTGTAAATAAAACCCACAGTGATTTAACTCCAGCATTGTCAGTAAGTCACTGGTCCCGGTAATACCTTTTAATTGTTATATTAAGTTAAGAACATTTATTTACATTGATTTATTTATTCTTCATGACCACAGAAATACTCCCCATGTGCCAGAGAGAACTCACTAACTTTAAAGTCAGAATCTCTTTCAAAGGATTCCAATCGTCATAATATATTGATGTATTATACCAAATGGTTAAGTACTTTTACTCAGTAAAGGAAATGTAAAAACCTCAACATATGCAGGCGTGTAGTACATTTCAAAATACACTAATACGGCTAATTGGCCACCCAGGCATAAATGTACACAACACACTTTTATTTTGAAACTGCCCCCTAATAGCACTGACCTTTTGTGGATTTATGGGTCCAGGTCAGGGCCCATGCAAGTCCTTTGTGTGCCCTAGCCCATAGCCCCAAGCACCAAAAATGAGGAGTTATCTTCAGGACCTGTTGCCCAACACAAGATAAACTTTTAAGAGGAAAGGGACAGGGTGAGTGGACGTCCTGCTGCAAACTAAAGTGCTGATATAAGGCTTGATGGCATCCTACCAGGATGGATGAATGACCATCACTGGTGCAAGTGTTTCAGCCACCCTTTTGTCAATTGCAGAATGCTCGTAACCTAAGGCAATAGCATTGCTACTTGGTGGGCAAGCCCCAGTTTTTTGGTAGGAGAAGGGAGTGGGGGCTTGGCCAGTTGATTATGCCTGTAAAGCATTAATTTCCCTAAAAGATATGTGCTTAAAGGATATTCCCAGAGACCAGTCTTCAAGAACTGTTGTCCCAAATCCCTCCCAGTTGTGTTTAAGCCTAGGGTAGTAGGGTCGTAGGCCAATGTCTGACACAGACATCATATAGTGATGCTGGGGGGAGGTACGGATTGGACATGAGGCTGTTGCCATGGCTACATGTCACACTCCACAGCTCACTACACGTCTAGTGCTGACCATGTGAAGCAACTTATACAAGTTTTTGCCACTTTTAGTTCAGGGGGCTAGAGGAAACTGCATGCTTGCCACTTGCACCTCAAGGCTACAGGACCACCCATGGCAGGACTGGTCCACCTAAAAATGGGGGGGAGACCTAAAGCCTAATTGAAGTGGCTCTTCATGGTGGGGAGATGAGTCTATTACTCACCCCAACTGTGGGGGCGTTTAAAGAAGTTTCCGTTCATTAACATTAACAGCGTCATGTATATAGAGACGTGTGGAATTTTAATTAATTTCTGTTTATAATACTCAAAGTGATGCCTAACTGTTGATTATATATATATATATATATATATATCGCAAATAGACTCCGGCACTCCAGTCCTCCCCCTCAGGGTGTACCTCGCTCCGGTGCCCTCCCCAGGGATCCTCTCCCTAACATGTACCAACAATCAAAATCAGAGGCGGCACTCGGAGTCTTAGAAAGCAGTGAAAAAGCTGTATTAGTGAGGTCAACGTTTCGGGGACCACCTCCCCGTCTTCAGGACAAACACACAGTGACAATGGTGAGCAATAAATACACACTTACCCCCCTCATCTTTCTGATGTCCCCGCCAGCGTCTGCCGCAGACACGCCGCCGCACTTCCTGTCCAGTGTTCTGCATGTTTCGTCTATACCGGAAGTGACGTGTCGTTGTGGGCTGCGTGACCATGGCAACGCTGGAGGGGAAGGAGAAAAAGTGAACACTTACACCATAATATTATATATTATCAATAAAATCGTGCTTCATGTACATATATAAAACCGGTGGCGCCTAATGCTTAGCTGCACCGCTATCATCCATTAAATGAATACAATTAATACAAAATACAATTAATAAAAAATATCATTCATCATAAAACCCGTCTGTGTGTTCACCTTAACCCTTTTAATACCATCTGTGCATCAACTTATCGTATAGTAAGACCCGTACACCAACAAAATAATTATTATTAAATTGATGTCAGGATGAGTGCTTAACTCCAGTGTTATATTTATTTGTATACAATAAACCACACCCTTATTACACATATTAAAATCTAATGATTTAGATGTTTGGCTGCTTGTTAGATGTTCTGTTTAGCTTGAGCCTATTCTCCTTTTATCATTCCCTCTCTCCAAATGTGAAACCCTTTTATATATATATCCCCAGGACATTTTTGCTGAGGACATATTTACTGGCAATCACTTCTATTACATTGTATTTATTACTAGTCTCACAGAAAGTTAATCAGGCCCAGACTGTCGTTCAGACCTCCCGGTTTCAAGGTATTTAACCTGTGGATCCACCTGGACTCTAGTCGTAATAACTGTTGTCCTCGGTTACCACCTCTGTGCAATATTGGCACGTGATCAATGATCCTGTGTTTAAATGTTGCCATGCCATGTCTGTTTTCCAAAAAATGTCTGGCCACAGGCTGATCTCCACTGCCAGTGGCCAGAGCATTGCGTATTGCCTGCCTGTGCTGTGCCATTCTTGTCTTGAACTGGCACTCAGTTTTGCCAATGTAATAGCGCCCGCACGGGCACATAATGGCGTATACCACGAATTTGGTGCTACAAGTTAACGGCCACCTGATTGGGAATTTCTTCCCTGTATATGGGTGGACAATATTGTCTCCAGGTGACATATGAGAACACGTAGTGCAACCTGTGCACTTGTAGCAACCATTCTTGCGTGATAGAAAATTCTTTACCGGGGATGCTTTTAATTTGGACATGTCCGTCTTTACCACAATGTCCCTGATGCTTTTGCCTCTTTTGTGGCTTGGCATCAGTCTTTTATCTTTGAAGATTTATAAATCTGGGTCAGAAGTGACAATGGGCCACAACTTCCGCACTTTCTTTTTGATGACAGCACTCCTGGTGGAGAATTAATTAACCCATGGAATGACCTTGGTCATATCCCTTGCTGCAGCTGGTTGCAGTAGCTCTTCTCTCTTTTTATCCATGGCTTTTACCCTGGCTGCCCGTAATAATTTTCTGGGATATCCCCTTTGGAGAAATCTTTGCTCCATCTCATCCAATTGGGATGTCCTCTGTTTCTTGTCACTATTCACTCTACAAACTCGTAGGAACTGGGAGTAGGGGAGCCCCTTAATTGTCGCTGGAGGGTGAAAACTGTCATGCCCTAGCATGGTGTTCCGGTCTGTCGGTTTCTTGTACAAACTCGTAATGATCTGGTTATCTTGGATTTTAATGTGACTATCCAAGAAACAGATCTCTGTCCTGCTGCTTGTTGCGGTAAACTTAATAGGGCTGGTTGTGGCATTATGTGTTACTACCAGTTTGTTTAATGCCTGCTCTGTGCCCTTCCAAAACAGCAGTAGGTCGTCTATGTACCTATAATAGACAAACAGGCAATCCGCCACCGCTTTATCAGCAAAAAATAGCTCTCTCTCTACCTCCCACATATAGGAGTTTGCGAACGAGGGTGCCACGGATGACGCCATGGCACACCCCGTTAGCTGTCCTGGGGATATATATAAAAGGGTTTCACATTTGGAGAGAGGGAATGATAAAAGGAGAATAGGCTCAAGCTAAACAGAACATCTAACAAGCAGCCAAACATCTAAATCATTAGATTTTAATATGTGTAATAAGGGTGTGGTTTATTGTACACAAATAAATATAACACTGGAGTTAAGCACTCATCCTGACATCAATTTAATAATAATTATTTTGTTGGTGTACGGGTCTTACTATACGATAAGTTGATGCACAGACGGTATTAAAAGGGTTAAGGTAAACACACACACGGGTATTATGATGAATGATATTTTTTATTAATTGTATTTTGTATTAATTGTATTCATTTAATGGATGATAGCGGTGCAGCTAAGCATTAGGTGCCACCGGTTTTATATATGTACATGAAGCACGATTTTATTGATAATATATAATATTATGGTGTAAGTGTTCACTTTTTCTCCTTCCCCTCCAGCGTTGCCATGGTCACGCAGCCCACAACGACACGTCACTTCCGGTATAGACGAAACATGCAGAACACTGGACAGGAAGTGCGGCGGCGTGTCTGCGGCAGACGCTGGCGGGGACATCAGAAAGATGAGGGGGGTAAGTGTGTATTTATTGCTCACCATTGTCACTGTGTGTTTGTCCTGAAGACGGGGAGGTGGTCCCCGAAACGTTGACCTCACTAATACAGCTTTTTCACTGCTTTCTAAGACCCCGAGTGCCGTTTCTGATTTTGATTGTTGGGGTATATATATATATATATATAGAGAGAGAGAGAGAGAGAGAGAGAGAGAGAGAGAGAGAAAAGGGTGCCTTCTAGTGTCTAAGAAAATTGTATACAGTACATACCCAGTGTGAGTAGGAAATGGACACTACTTATCTGGAACGTAAATTTTCCTTCGGCCGTAAGACCAGTATTGGAGCATAAAAAGATAAAAGACGTATAACATAGCGCGTACAGTTTTCATGCAATTTTCATACCATTGTTCAACATAAAACCAGTTGTATGTAAAAAACCTTGTAAGGATAAGCAAATCCCATAATTTAAAATCCAAGCCAGGGATAATTAAAAGTTTTTTCACAAATTTTTAATACAACACATAAAAACAAATGGTAAAAATGCAGGCCTACAGGATAAAAAGTAAATCAAGCTTATCTATCCATATCTAGCTTTCCATATCCATAATGGTAACAATGCAAACGTACAAAAAATAGATATTAAAAGGCTTATCTGTCCATAAAAGACGTTCAGGTACAGCAGTACCAACGCGTTTCGTCAATAGTCTTCATCATGGGGATGACAAACAAATTATAGTAGTGGGCAGGTGGGTGTGACGGAATGGGGAAATCCAGGTATAAAAGTCTGGTCGTATACTTGAAGTTTCAGTAGTTACGTACCTTATTTGTATGTTTTAATTGGTGCTGATAAAACAAATGTTGCACAAATAAACGTACTGTATTCCTTTGCTATGGGAGTCAGAAAACTTTTTCCATACAATGCTGCAGTGGCCTTTCCTCAGCCACAGGTGAGAGGCTTGGAGGGTTACCAGAACAGGATGTGTGACTTTGGGTGCACAGTATGCAGAGTACAGTGGGGCATGTTCCATGCAACTCAGAGGGGACTGATTAGTCTCCTCTTAGCAGGAAGTCATAGAGGGACTGATGATCACACATAAGTACCTCTGTGTGTGCACAGACACATCTATTCGCTCCATCTTGGAGCAACATACCCTCTAGCGGTAAAGCCACAATTTTGGATATATACACACCTCCTAAAATTGCAATTGCTAGACATATTGATCATTGGGGAAAAAATCTGGAACGGACTTCCTTAATCCAATATTGTTTACACTCCTGGCCTATGGGTAACCCTGGTTTTATTTATTCTATTATGTATACCTTTTAATGTTTATTTTTTGGAACTACCATTAGTGGTTTATATTTCTATACTTAATATATTCATTTTTAATATTAAATATTGAATTATCAGATATCATTGTTGT